>NC_139732.1:15088618-16500733 GCF_964211835.1 Anser anser
AGAGAGCCTGGGTTCCTGAGACCAGTGATTGAAGTCTCAATACCAAACCAAACCGCTTGCAGAAGAAAGGCAGAACACTGTCCACTGAGTTGTACTGAGGAGGACAAATTAACCTTCAGAAAGAGAAAAAAGGAAATCTTCTCAAAGGGATAGAGGTAGAATATTTATGCTTGCCATCATAATAGCAATTGAATTTTGCATTATCTGGCATTCAGGTGCTTCAGAATGGCTTGCAGCTTTTAATGGATTGAAGTTTGTAAGCTCAGTGTGAAGTAGATGGGCATTATTTTGTCCTCCTTGTACTTCAGCAGTGCTGGATGCCACATGTGCCCAATCTGTGCTACTTGCACACTGCAGATAGGTACCGTACGTTCTGGCTTGAGCTTTGGCGTGCTATTTTCAGGCAGACGACGTTCTTCCAGAAGGTGTGATGTCAAACGCTCAGCAGCTCAGGGTATGATGTCATCCTGAGCACACTGCAGCAGCCAGCATGGAATATGGATGAGACCTGTCAAGCTGTTAGATGGGGGCTCCCACGCTCTCTTACACTTGCAAGTTCTGAATTTTCTTGTTGCGCAACCATATGATAATTCTTGCTATGAGTGAAAGAAAAAGACTCCTTTCTCAACTAATGAAAATCCCAAGGACCTTACATAATTAGAAAGGTAGGAGAAGATGGCCCTTTCAGGGGAGTGACTGTCTTCATAAATACAGGTCTGCTTTCCTGTGGAAGGGAAATGTCTAGAAACTGCCCACTCCTTTGTTCTCTTTCTAAATTCAAGAAATGCTAGTTGTGTCATTGCAGCATTTCTCATTCTTCTTTCAGCTCTTCTGTATTGTATTGGGTAGAAAATGATTTCTCTTGGTCCAGTCCAGTTCCAATCTGGTGTGCAGTATCACTCTACTCTTTCTGAATAAGAGCGGTTCCAAGATTTCCTCGTTTCCTGCCTGAGATACAGAAGTTCACTACACAGGGAGAGCTAATTGCCCCTCATTATGCATGCATGAAAAGCAAAACAAACCCAAAAAATTAGCAGCATTTCTCCTACACACTTTCTCCTCCCACTCCTCCCCAGTCTCTCCTTCCTCCTTCTCCTCAGTTATATGCATCCTTTCTTTGGCATCCGTTCCCTGATTTTTAATGTGCCCTTGGCCTAGCTTACTTGCAACATCAGACAATCCTTGTTTTTCCTGCACCGCCTCCAGCAGCAGAGCTCCCTCTCAAATTGAGAAATACATTCCCAGATCTGACCTTTAGCAGCAGCAGTGGCATTTTGATCTTCAGGGAAGCCTCCTGTGGCTCCATAACCCAAGGTTTGATCCTATCATTCAATGACACCATCAGAGGGGAGGGAAAGAGCGGGAAGCTGAGTGAAGTTCAGCACGTCACAGTGCATTAAACAGCTCTCTGACAGTGACAGTATGAGCTCTTTTTGTTCTGCTAGAAGATAAATAGCTTTCTCAGTGTAATTAATAACTCTAGTGGTTTGCTCAGAAAAAAAAAAAAGGAATAATCATAGGATTGAGTAATCAAAACTATTGATTAATGTATAAGGCCCCTTGAAAAGGTACACAGCAGTTTTAGCACAAAATGTTAGTCCTTCTGGGCATGGTTCCAGTAGAGACTGTGATGATTGAACAATAGGATTATTATACAAAGTCATTGTTTCCAGAATGGAAAAAAAAATAGTGTTTTTTTTTTTTTTTTAGCAATTCATTCATCAAATAAAAATATATTTTTGAGCTGTGGTATTGCATCCACCATTCTTTTTGCAGCTGGGCTCAGCAATCACACAGAACTCTCATTGGCAACTGAGCTGTTTCTGTGGTGCAAATTAAGGAAAATTTCATCCTTAAAAGTAAAATCCTGGGGTCTTTACTTGCTTTTTATGCAAGGAAATATACTGAGGATTTCAGGAAAAGTACTTACCACTCTCATCTCTCTTGTGCTTGAATATTTTCTCTTTGCTTTGCAAAATGGAAATCTGGGACCGGGAGATGAGGAAGGAAGAGATTAATTTCCTTGGAGTTTAAAATAATTCTAATAAAAATTCTCTAGAATGTAACTCATTGGTCTAATAGTTTCTATAACAAATAATGCTTTGGGGAACAATAAATAGTGTAATGATAGTTGTGCTCAGATTGGCTCAATCATTATATGTTGCAAAATGTCAGCCACTGAGGAAATCATAACTACACACACTGCAAGTCTGCAATCTTGTAAAAGTCTTACATCATAAAAGGAAAACTGGGACTAAAAGCATTTCAAAGATGCTAGAAGGAAGAGGCTAACAACTGTCTCTTTTTTACATTTTCATATTTACCTGCTTTCCTTAGGAGAGCATAAAGACGTAATCAAAACAAGGCTTCCGTAAATTCTCCTGTGATTAATCTAATTATTTTGGAGAGATCAGATGCATTTGCTGTTGATATAAACAACAGTTTGATTGAAGTATCAAAGGTAAATCAATAGGCCCAGAATGTGGATCAAAACATTATAAGCTAGGGAGCTTAGAATCAATATTTTCATGAGGAGAGTCAACAACTGGGACTGCTGTGCTTAAACTCCTTGAATAAATACACTATTTTCAGGAGTCAGTTGTCACAAAATCAAAATCATTGTATCTGAGACTTTTGCCTTTCCTACAGGTGAGCTTTTCAAAATATGTAACTTTTTAAACACTGAAAGCTGCAGTGAAGCCATGCAGGAGGAAAGCAATCTATGATATTTGCAAATTGCTCTTGACACTTGAAAACCTTTAATCACCAAAGAGCAGCAGCCCAGCTAATCCCTGTTGCCTCCCCTGTCCTTGAAGTCCTCGATTAGCAGAAGATTCCCACTCGCTGACATGGAGGAGAGACAGGGCCTGTTGGTAAGGTCCCCCCTGCAGCCTGAGCGTGGATAGTGCTCTGCAGTCCGAAGAGTTGCAGGTGAAGCAGGAAAAGCTCCGAGCAGGCAGTGGCACACACGTCTGTGCATCTAGGCACATGGGATTTTGGTCAAGCTCCTACCACCAGATCTTTCACCTGGACACCAGGGGAATATTCTAGTTTTGAGGTAGGGATGCAGCTCAGAGTGCAGGGCCTGAATGTAGGGGAAGTGGAGGGTTCCTTCTTGAGGCTTTCAGAGATCAAAATTATGAGGAGATGATCAGTGCTAATATCACCACTCTTCTTGAATTCTGTAAGCTTTCTCTGCCCCAGTTTGGGTTCTGATGTCTGCTTTCATCTTCCCCAAGCAACGCTGTTGAAAAGATATTGGGAGAAGATGCCGTAGAGGCTGTGGGAAAAGATGCATCTCTTAACCTTACTAGTAATGTAATGTTGAGGTGGTTCCCCCTTTTCTCCTCTGCGCCTTCCCTTGAAAGATGCAGCACGTGGCTGTAGCTGTTCTGATAGGGAAAGGTAAGTAAGGAATGCTAATAGGAGGCACACCTGGTCATAAATACTGTGCTGACCCCGTGTGTGGCTCTGAAACTGATGCAGTGATAGAAGAGCTTCCCATAAACCAGACCTAAGTTTGCCAAAGAGCACTTGTACATTTGGTTTTTAGAGTTCAGTATAAGAAACAACGCTTGTAACAATTTCCTCCTGATTTTGAAGGAAATTGTGAAGAACTTACTGCTTTAAAAAATAATTTTAACCTGTCTGACTCTTGCAGTTTTTAAAAATCTTAGAGAAGAGATTGAGAGCACAAACAAGAGCTCACCAAGTCCATAGGTGAATGGTGTCAGCTCCTGGCCTCTGTGCACAGCATCAGTTTTGTTCCTGATTATCTGTTGATGCAAATGTACATCTACATGTGCATAAATGACTACAGGTAATAAATACGCATTTCAAGGAGGTCAGTGGAAACAATCTATGTCGCTTTCATCTACTGTGCTGTAGCTTTCTGGTCTGTCTTTTAATTTTAGCTCAATAAAAAGGTTTCAGGGTTGCATTCCAAGCTGCAAGGATCAACCCATGTCCATTTGCAGCACAGTCAAGCATACAAACTGCTGTTACAGTGTTCTTACTATGTGGCATGCATTACCACAGAAATACTTTTGAGATACTGAATATGCAGGTTGTTACACTTTCTCATGCCTCTTTTTTTTCACGGGATGATGGAAACCTTAAAAAGCAGACTTCTAGGTTAGAGGTAGAAACAGATGTCTCTGGAGAATTTTAGAAGTGTCTCGGTGTTTCTTCCTGGCCAGATACTGTTGAAAAAAACTCTCAACACCAAGCTGCATCACAAAGCACATAAGTATAAAAAAATCTGCCTGCAATTCCACAAGTTTCTGCTGTATTTCACCTTACATTTTAAACATTAGCCTTGAATTCTTTCTCAGCCAGCAAAAAATGCATCAGAATTTCAGCAGATGTTGGTAGTGCTTTAGTATGGTTGTCTGACTCTTCTTATAAAGTGCGTTGCTTAGTATTTTACCAGACTTGCGCTATTTGGAAACCTTCACTAAATGCTAAGCAGAATCCTTTGGAAACGTGCTCGCTGATACAGGCCATGTACTTCTGAAAATAAGATAGGAAGGAATTTGGTATTGTGGAATTACAGTGGCTCGTCTGGCCCAGAGCTTGGTTTCTCTGGCCCAGTTCCTGGCAGGGACACCTCTGTGCCATTTTGAGTTTTTCCGTAGACTCTGATGAAGCTTGCTGGTTATTCCCTTGGATAAGGGCTTTCACTGCCAGGGCATTCTGTGAGCAAAGGATCACTTTGATCCAGGAACATGCTGTAGTGACCATGGTAACACATCTCTCAAGATATGACTCCTCTTGCTGTGAATTTTTTTTTCCCAGTCCACTTGTGAACCTCAGTTGGGATGAACTGACTCAAACTTTTGATTGGAATTTACCAAAGAAAAGGATACTGAGGATTTAAATGGGGAAATCAGGTAGTACTTCTTCCATCAGATTTTCCTTAAGCCCTGGAAGCAGAATGTGCTATGTCAGCTGCTTGCCTGAACACGGAAGGGGAAAAAAAACAGATGTCTGTTAGGCATCACCTAACAAGCTGTCTGACCTATACGGGAAAATGCAGTTTCCGAGTTTTGAGAGAGAAAGTAGCTTAATCCATTGTTATTGCTCTAGTACACTTACGTAATAATTCAAACAATAGCTTTAAATTTTCCTCAGCTGAATGAAGAAATATGTAGAGATTCACTCACTGCTCTGTACTTACCAAGTATACAGTTAGAACTCTTGCCTTGTTACAAAAGAACTGAAAAAAAATAAAGTAAAACTGAATTCATTTGTAAATATGTAAAGTTCAACGTAAGCACCATCTGGTTTTCACCAGTCATCTTTTCAACAATTCCATCTCTTGACAGGGTTGAGTTCCTCATTTTAGGGAGGATTCCTTGCTCTGTTTTGATGTTTCATAATGTCAGCTACAAAAATCCTTTTCATCTTCCTCATAAATGCACCTCAACAAAACATGTGTTACAGTGCATGCACAAGTTAGCATCCTGGTGCATGTATTGAGATTGACTAGGTATTAGGTTTCAAATAATAAAAAACCATGTTAGCAGGAGTTCAGCTAAGCCAACACCAACTCCTTTTCCCATACTTTAAATACTCCTTTGCTTAAGTTTCTCCATAATGCTAGGTAAATCTTTGCTATTGTGTATAAACTTTTCATTTGGAATAGAGTTGGCTTGCATCTGCAGATACTGGTACTAATTTAAGTCAGGGTACACCTCAAAAAATTCATTGCTTGAGTTTGTTCCTGTCCAAAAAAAAAAAAAAAAAGCATCTTGAGTTCTCAGTGCTTTCAGCACTCTATGGTTTGAAATTTTGGTAGCAACTGAAACCTTTCCAGCCATTGCTGTTTGTTTGTTTGTTTGTTTGTTTGTTTGTTTGTTTTTCTCTATTGCTCAGTAATGGCTCGTTGTAAAGCATAACCCGGGTAGATTCTTGAAAGTGTCTTCTTTGAACATTTGTTTAACAGCCAACAAAATGAAAGAAACTCACTATATATTTAATACTGTAAACACATTTGCTACAAATTTAACTTTCCAGACTGGAGACAGTTAAGTATGATTTTACATGCCTTCTCTGACTTCAGTGAGCTGTGGATCAGACCTGAAAATGCACTTCCCTGTGAAACTTTGTAATTCCATTTAGCAGCTGCTTTCAAACACAATGGCAGATTTTCAAAAATATCTGTGTCAGGAAGTGTTCGTCTGTAGGCATAAAAACAGCCTTGATAACATTAGGGGGAAAGATAACAATGGCTATCTCTGTAATGATATCAACCTTATCTTTAATTAATATAGAGTACTGTAAGATCTTTTCTGTGATATGAGCCTCTTATTTGGGTAAGATTCTTCCTGAAACAGTGTTGAAGCCAGCACAGCTATTTTAAAGGAGGGTTTAATGTAACTTGTTCATCTGGCTCAGGGGCCTCCAGGATCAGCTCTGCTGTTGTTTCCACTGAGGCAGGAAAAACAAAAATGCTCCTGACAGAAAGATGGAGCTATCTATTAGTAATACAGCAGTAGTTTGATTTAGAAACTGCCCTTATCCCATGGAATCATACGACCTCAGCTCAGAGTGTTTTAACTAGAAATGAGCACAAATAAATCTCCCAGATCTGAGCTCTGAGTAGTTTCAAATTCCGGACGTCAGAATTCAAATACCTCAGATGGCTTTTGTAAATGTAGTACACACCCACATCCGTAATAATATATCACGGAAGCCTTATAAAGGTCATGGTCCTACCCTCAAAATATAGGAAATACCAGAAATGTGGTTTCCTGTACTGTCCAAGTTTGAACCCCTCCTTTATCTATATGGTGCATGTAGTCATTTAAAGTGTTTTCCTGAGTCGGGGAGGTAGATAGTGTTTGGCATGGGTTCTCAGCCTATAACATACTGTACTCATGGATGTCCATAATAGCTTTCTTTTACCTGAAGTCATCTCTGTTACGGACAACCAGGTTGCCATGAAAGTAAGGAAAAAAAAAAACCACTTTTCTCTCTGGTTAAACAACAGATTTGTCCATGAGTTGCCAAAATTGTAAGCGTCAAGATAGCTGAGTACACTTTTATACGTACAATTTTCTATGCATATGTCTGATACTCCTTATTTTGGAAAGGCTGTAGTAGGTTCACATCAAGGCATTCCATCTGTTCAGTGATTCAGTAATTTGAGAACAGCTAAACTTGTCACTCTGCTCCCCTTGCTGTAGTCCATTCAGATATGTTACCAACTTCAGATTTTACTGGCATCTCTAGAAGTATTGGCAAGTGCCACTTAGCTGTCTCTTGTGTGTTGTACCAGTTATGTCCATGATGGCTTCGTGTAACGCTGGATCGACCTGCCCAAACAAGTGAGTTCCCATTTGCAGAACGCCAAGTTTGCACAGCCTGTTGTATGTAAAACTCGCTCTTACGGAGATCATCACAAATATGTATCAGAGTCTACAGCAGACTGAAAATTTGAAGCAATTAAAGCAAGCTACAATACACCCCCTTGAAGGTAAACGAAGGAACGGCATTTTATGTGAGTGCTTTGTATTTCTGAAGACAGGGCAGTGCTTTACAGATGAGTGCTACCTTGGGTCTTATGCGCACACAACGTGGGGTTGTAGTGTGATCATAATGACAAGTTCAAATGAGTCAGTTTGTTCCAGGAGGGTAAGCTGCCAGGGAATGTGGTGCTGTGGAGTGTGCAGTTGGTTGTTCAGCGCATGGTAGGATTGTATAAATACTAAACAATACAGTGACATGCAATCACATGCTGCCTTTTAGGGGGGTTCTCGTGTACTACAAGGAAAAGAGAATTGCTGGTTGTTTATCATTAAAGATGCTGGGGGCTTTCTTTCATGATTTTACTCATGATTTTTACGGCTAGTTGAAGAATGCAGGTGAGAGCTTGGTGTTGGTAAGTACTGCCGATGGGAATTCCCTCCTGCAGTTTCAGGTGAGCTTGGAGTTCCTAGCCCTGAGTTGGTGCCTGGTGCTGCTCTGTGCTGCTGAGCTGCTGCTGCTTTCTACGTAAGTGATGTTTGTACAGCAGGTAGGATTGAGGGGGGCAACTATAAAGAGTTCATGCACAGTGGTTATGGATTCGTTTGCATTAGAATTAAACATGAATGTAATACAGCAGAAATCCCAAGATGCAAATGCAAAATGATACCTAGCTATAAGGAGCAATGCAGTGCCATGTAGGGTTACCCCATTGCCAAGGGAGCTGGAGGCAATTGTGCCTGTTAGTGTGGCTCTTTGCCATCTTTAATTTGTCCCCTGCCTTTTTAAAGGATCTGATGCAAGAAGAGGATTGTAGATTCTGTGTGGTCTAACCCTGGCCATATTTTTCCCTCTGTCAGGGAGGGAAAATTCGTGGAGAGCTTTATATTCATTTCTGTGAAATGCGGAAAATACTACAGTTTGCTGTCTCTCTAATGCTTTCTGTGAAACAAGTTGGATTGAAGTGCACCAGCATGGTACATGGTGTTTCAAGGCCTAGCAGTCAGAGACAGAAAGATTCTCCTCCCTGAGGATTTTAGAATAAAAATAAAGCGGACAGAGTGTGGGAAGGAAAGAAAAAGGAACAAAGGAGAAGTGCCTGCCCAAGGATATTTCTCAGGCTAGTGGCAAAGCCATGAACAGGCACAGGCTTCCTGGTTCCCGGTCTGGTACCCAGCCACTGGTTGGATCTTTTCTCTTCTGAAAACGGTCAGCAAGGTTGTTCAAAGGATAGATATTGCTCCTGTGAAAGCCTTTTGGGTAATTCATCAAGGCACTTAGTTAGTGGTTCTGTGTGCATGCACATGCACTCATATACATGTTTGGGGAGGGAAGAGAAGAGAAAGAGAGGGAGAGAAGAGCATCCTGTGGGATTTCTTTCACCATCTGCTGAGTTCTAACTGCCATCTGTAAAGTAAAAGCGTTTATGTTGTTTAGCCTTTGTTCAAAATGTATTTTTTGTCACAGTGGCTTTTAGTGTTATCATGCACGACTAGAGGAAACGCAGCAGTTTGGAGCAAGTAGGGTGAAAGACCGACAGCTCAGGAATCTGGACCACCCAGTTCATACAGTAATTTGACAGAAGGTTTTGATATCATACCTACTGTAATCACCACTTAGGAGTTCAGACATAAGCTTTCAGGTTCACAGGAGATCCGGCAGAAGCTTGTCTGAAAAGGCAGAGGCTTATTTAGCACAACATGGGTAAGGTATGGGTAACTAGAGTCATTATTACCCAAGCAATTACTCTGCTCTTCAGAGCCCCTGGTTGGGAGGTTTGTCTATAAGCAATGAGGAAATGCAGAGTATCTTTCTCGCTGCAGTTCAGGCAAAACAGATCTTCAGTTGTGCTTCTTTGGCTGTAAACCTTGTTGTACAGCTATTTGCATATACTGGTCTAATTGCTGACCTGTTGAGCTTATTTGTAAGTTTGCTAAGCATATGGTTGTGCAATAGGAAGCAACAAAATACAAGCAACATAAAGGGAAAAAAAAATCAATGCCTGTATTCCTATTTCAGAGGTCAAAAGCATGTCTTAGACTACTTTCCTTTCTTATATGTTTGTAACTTACCTGCAAAGTTTCCTAACATTAGAAGCATATTTGTTAACAGAGTGGGGGTTGGAATTAGATGATCTTTAAGGTCCCTTCCAACCCAAACCATTCTGTGATTAAATGTGTATGCCTGTTAGCCAGGGTTTTAGGTCTGCGCTTGGAATCTGTGTGTCAAAAATATTTGGCTGAGGTTAAACACGAACAAAAGAAACTGTCTAATGGACCAGCATGGTCTAAGCAGGTAACGAAAGGAAGAGAGGCTATGTTAATCTTGAAGTTTGTAGCCAGACTCACTGTAAGAGAGAACATAAAGCAGAACTCACTGTTGATACCTGCTCTCTCCCTAGTTTTGAGGACCGGGAAGAATCCAGTAAAGACTTTGCTTTACGTTACCTGTTTCTGAGGTAATTTCAGGAGACTAATGTATTGCTGGATCTTAAGGCCTTCACAGTTAGATGGAGGACAAGAGTATAAAAGGAGGACAAAGTATAAAAGCTTTGCAAACTAAATTTATTGCTGTATTCTGTAGGCCTGAAGAGTTAAGAACAGGATCAGTATGGTCTGATGCTTTGTCTGCTCTTCTAGTGTAAAATTAGACCTGTGTTTTTTATGATAGCTGAGGTGAGATACAGGGCTTGGGAATATAAAACACATGAACCAAGTTCACTGTTAATTTCTGCTAGGTCTGCAGGCTTAGAAAGGTGACAGATGTTGACATGGTGCTGTTTAGTATTTTCTTTTATTATCAATAGATTGATTGTCCAGGTGTGTTTGGGTTTGTCACTAGAGTTAAGCCCAAGGATTGGAAACCCCAAGGATTATTTCTACCTGGATTTGGTTGCTCCATATTGTCTGTAAGTGATCATTTATACTTTGTGTATTTTATTTCACCATAGGCTTCCTCCTCAAATGTGACAAAACCTGGGGACAAAACCCACATGCTTCTTAGAGTATTTTTGGATCCAGGGTCCTACTCCAGGAAAATGGGCTTTGTTGGCATTAACTGAAAAAAAATTTGCCTCCTTCTGACCAAGATAATGCATCAGCAGGATTCCAGTAGGTCTTGCATGCAAAGTCCATTCCTGGCTCTGCAGTATGTAACACATGCCCTGACAGCATGCTAAGAAAATAAAGCTCTGGCGAGCACTAGCTGTCTTCTTTATCTTGAGTATACTGAGCTGAAAAGGCTAAAAATATTAATTAATATTAATAATAATTATTAGGATTATTGCGATAATTATTATTATGGTGGTGGTTGTTGGTTTTTGATGTTGTTATTACTATTATATCCTGTGGATACAGGACTGAGCTCATTGTCTTAGAGTTGAAGGATGCCTTAGCCTAGAACGATGCAAAAGGAGTTGGGTCAGACCACCCTAGAGGAGCACGGAAATGAGCCATTTCCACACCATTTGCCTGGAAGATCCACACTTTTCTTTGGATTCAGTCGGTAAGACAGCATGAATCCAGCATCTGAGGTAAAGCTAAGAAGTGGTTTAGCTGAGCTGTGGTTCCAGAGCTAGAACAAATGGGCTTATCTCTGTTGTTCTTTTGGTATGGATTTCCTAAGGAGGTGTCTTGTGGCTTCCTCAGCTAGAAGTTAAGGGTGTTGAGAATGAGATCAGACACAGAAACAATCTCTTACGTGGAGAGAAATTGAAGTGACTGAGACTGTTCACTGTGCTAGGGTGAAGAATAAGGTGAGCAAGATGAAAGCCTTTAAAATAGCCAAGGATTCAGTTACCTCCTAGTAAAAGAGCAGCAGAATAGAAATACAAAAATCTTGAATGAATAAAGACAGATACATCTTCATGCCATGCTGCTGAACTATAGGTTCCATCATTGTTTGAGACAAGAATCTTAGGTTCGAAGTATGATGGGATACTTCTATATTGCAGAAGAATTTTGCATGATACAATGCTAATAAAAGTATATTGGAGAAGAACAAAACTTCATGTCTTAGCATTTAAGCAGAATGACCTTTTTGTAGGCAAAACTACGTTTGTATATAACACGTTTATGTATTTATTTTCTTGGGAACATCTGGTGCTGGCTCGTCCAGACAGGTTTCTGGACGGGGCTAACTGTGGGTCTAATCCAGTCAGGCAATTCCTGTGTAGCAATCTCTCCTTTGATGCAGATTTACTCCAAAATTGCTGTTAACAGATTAACTAGAAATCTTGTGTTCTGAGAAACTGCATTTGCTGCAGGAACAGCTGTGAAATTTGATAAAATCACCATGGTCTGTTTAAATGGTTTTATAGCAGTAGCCCTTCGGTTAACCCTGGATCATTTAATAGCTGGATAAGTCTTTCAAGAGTAATTAAAATGATGTTTTCTGAGAATTAAATATTTTATACAGGATTTTTTCAAACAGGAGCAGTGAAGGCATAGATGCCAAAACTGAAAGTCTGGCACTGGACACACAATCTTGCTCCCTGGTGAATAAATTTGCATACATATTTGGAAAGGCACAATGCCTGATTTCAATGAGCAGTTTGCTTATAAACCACCCCCCCTCCAAGCCAATTGCAATAAAAAGTATAAAGTTGCTGTTACTTTTTAATTATCCAATGAGATCATTACTGAAGTGGCATATGCTATAGGTATGTAATTATGATGTGTTAAATACATCGGCACTAATTATTTCATCTTCCTAGCAAGGGGCTATTCTACTGCAGTATGTAAACTTTTGCTTCAGCTTTGCTTCTGGTCTGTTCTGGCATGTAATATTTGGGGCATTTAAGAGTAGAGTTTTTGGTTCCCATCTTGTCTTCCTGCAGGAGTTTCACCTGAGTCAGAGGCTTAGGAATAGGGTCTGTTAGTATTACAAAATGGGCTTCTTTACTAGTAGTTTAGTTTAAAGAACTTTATTATCTGCATGCAAATTCAAAAATAAAAGCATACTTTAAAAAGGCAAAGTACACATTTTAAGCACTAATTTGTAAATTGGCTTCAAAAATATAATTAAAAATTAAGTATGCTGTGCTGCCATAGTTAATCTAGAAAATAAGCTGTATGAAGTTTGATATATCTCATGAGTAAAAGTAAAGCCTTAAAGATAACATGGAGGATTGAACTGGATTTTATGGTAAAATATAATGTATTTTTTCATTTTTATATTGTGCTATATAGCATATCTGAATATCACAAATTTTCATATTTAAAATACAAGCTTCAGGGAAAGTTCTGAGTTAGATCAAGTAAAGAATGAAGCTATGTGATGAACCTTGGAAATAAAATGAATAGTCATCAGTGAAATTCAATTAAAAACTTCACCAGTTATACTACAAATGGACTGTAGAAACTGGCAGAAAAATAATATGAGTTTAATGTAAGCCCATCAGACTTTTTTTGCCTCGCAGAAGTCTGTTCCCTTACCTAGGTCTAGAGTTGCCTATTTACCTTTTTTAAGTCTTAGAATCTATTCTTATTATAATTAAGCCTATTTATATGATTACCAATATTTTAAAATATGGATAATTGTGAGTGTTTTAGAGTAGTAATGAATAACTGACATTATGTATATCAGCCATATAATTAATTACCATTCCCTGATGTATTATACATCCCATGTATTTCAACAATTAACATGCTATTTTGTCATTTTATTATTATCATATCTCTCCTTTTGACAAGTTAATAATAAAAAGGCAAAACAGAACATTATCTGCTGTTGAAGTAAATGCATCTTCATTATACAACAAATAAATTCTTCAACAAAAGCTACCAGGTATCAGTATAGCAAAAGGTTGGAATTACAGTGAATGTATAACTCATAGTAATGTAGCTGGTATGTTGAACTCTGCTTCTCTCTGTCCCTTAAAGGAATATCTTGTCATTCAGTTCATAGTTAATCTCAGGACACCTCATTATTAGTTGGATGATCTCCATCTTTAACAACTGTACCTAGCAGCGCTGAGGGTTTAGATTAAGCCCTGCGATACATTTAGATGCCAGGCTGCCATTTGCACTTCTTGGGAGGTGGTTTGCTTACCCAACCTTTTTAATGTATTATGACACATCAGCATCTGCACTTCTCCATTCCTCCAGTGGGTGCTGTAAGTTTCTTTACTCTCTTAACAGAATCCTTTCCTTTCTATTGGTACCCAGCACTGTATGCTTCTGCCAATATTGACTCATTCAAGTTTTAAGCAAGATCCATTAAAATATTATAATTAATACATATATTTTCAAATATAAACAGGTGAAAGCCATATTCTTAGAGAGTTTTAAACCAAATGTATATTTTCTGCCCCAGAGCTTAAACCAGCAGAGCTGTTGAAGTAAAAAGCCGTAAACATTGCTTTTAAGGGCAAAACCAAATTGTTTGCATTCCCCATATACTAAAAAAATATGAAGCCATTTCAGTAAAAATGTTCATGAGGTTAACAGCTTATTATCTGTAGTTTTGACTATATACTGTATCTATTATATCCCAATGGCAAAATGTGTATCAGCATGTGTCGTTGTCTAATATCTAATCATAAAAGTTAGTATTGAGAGAAGAAGTACAAAACATTATCCTATTTTCCTATTTGCAGCTTCAATTTGATAAAGACTCATAAAAAAAGATGATGTAGTAAAAATGTCCAGATAAACGCCTGGTTTGTGATCCTCATAGTCCCTCTTGAAATCACAATTCTCATTTCGATAGTGTAAGTAATATCTAATAAACAGAATTATGGTTTTATTCACAAGTGTCACATAATGCTGTACTTCACAAGTGCAATAGTATTTCTTCGGGAAAAGGTTAAGAGCAGTGTGGAAGGTTCATTCCCCGAGGGCACTGGCGTCTAGGAAAATAAACTCTTGGTCCATTATGTGCCAACAGGACTACAAAAGTATATTCTTTGCATTCAGAACAACGTGATATTTATTTTAGAAGTGCTATGTTAAGAGAGTTTGGTTTGGGATATATTTAAGGAAGATGTTTAACACACAGTATAAACATAAATATCCAGTGGCTTGATTATATCCGTTGAGCATGCACTCTAAACTGTGAGCAAAGGTCCCTCCGGTTTGTATAGCACAGGAGACCAAAAAGAATCATCGTAACCTTTCAAAGATCATCATTTGTGATCATTTCTGCATAAAAATAAGGTCTTGGGTGCTTCTGTGTTTCTTTGGATTGGGTTGGATTCTTTCTTTTTTTCTCTTTTGCTGTTCTCAATAATCATTTCAAAAATGTGCATTTCTAGTGCTCTGTGGTCACTGCTGTGCCAATACATTCTGATAAATACTCAGAACATATAACCCATGTAATTTCTTCTCAAAAGTTTGTCGTGAAATAGAATTTTTTATATAATTTTTTCAGCACTTAAAAATTCCTTTCGCTTATTTAAGCTTCCTGTAAGGCAGAGCAGCCTCTGGTGTAATTACTGGTAATTACTGGTGTAATGATGTGCAGAGAAATCACCCCATGTGAGACAGAAACAAGTCAACACAATAGAGCCCTGGTTGTTGATGGTCTTTGCAATTTGTTCACCCTATGTTTTCTCTGGTCAGGAAATATAGTAAGGCCCCACGCACCAAAACCTCTTAATTTTGTTTGAAGTTGGTCACACTTGGAAGGCTGGAATATGTGGTTTTGATAAAGTCAAATCATTCCTTGAATCAAGAGTATGATTAATACCAGACTCTTGCTGGAACACAGGTGTTGGACCTTAAGTTGCCTTGTCGGTACTTGCTATCATAGGCTCCCATTTATATAGCGTAGGGTGTCCTTTATTTTCAACTGATTTTATTATACTTTGAATCTTGGTGGCAGTTTCCAGTCCCCTGGAGCTATAGACATTGACTGATACTATGACAGTACAGTGAGTTTTGGCAATAATTCTACTCAAGATTTTTCTTAAGCAGTCAGAGTTTTTGGAATGGAGAAATGACAGTATGGACGTGTTTTCATGTTTTAATCAGTCCAAGAGAAAACTAACCAGTAATTTTTGTGAGGTACAACGTATGAACCTCTACAGTACTGGAAGAAGGAGCTGCTGTGGAATTAGTGGGGTGGACTCAAATGAGCTGAACTACTGAATGACTCTGCTCATTGCTCCCTTCTAGAGTATATGTTGTAAAAACAGATGTCTGGTATTAGCACACTGTAAATTGCATATAGGCTGTGATTAGCATTCTTAGGGTGCAAGGTGACCATAGCTAACTTAATTCAGCATTATGAGCAATAAAATACTTCTGTCCAGCATGTGATCTCATTCAGGGATGTGTTTTATTTGTTTGTTTGTTTCTCTGTATTGCAAGTATGATGGAAAAACAAAATCATGAAAATCATTTACTGTAACTTTGATTTTACAGTGTTATATTACTCAAACCAGAAATAATGTTTCCTATCTTAGGAAGGAGGAGGAAAAAAACACAAATAAGTCAGACTTTGTGAGAAAAACAAGCCTGTTCCTTCAAAGCCATAAATTCTTTTTGCATTGGTCAGTGGTGTTCAGGTATATCATCTGCAAACCTAACCTAGGGCGTTTTACATACTGAGTAAATTCAGAAAGCAATTATAATTTAATTTTCTGTTATAACAATCTATTCTTGAGAATATTTTACTGGCTAAAATGAATTAGCATTTGTCCCTGTAAGTAGCAGTAAGGTAAATGCAAAAGAAGGAAGCACTTTGGAAAGCTGAATTTTGGGGGACTGCAATTATTCAAAAATTCATGCTTATTAGAAAGCCAGACATGTCGCTTCAGTAACATGTAATAAACAACAAGCATTCTTAGCAACTAATTGTAAGTTTAAATTTATTTGTACAAGGTAATTGCTAAAGGATCACAAATAATGAACAAATTAATGGAATTTATAGCCTGTTTGCAAATAACTCGTTGACAGAAAGCACTATACATGTCAGTTGAAATTATTCATTGCCAATTCTTCCAGTGAATTGCCAAAGATATATTCACTCTCATAAAGTGTCATGCACATGGACTCTGACCTCACGGAGTCACAGGCTGGAGACTCTTATTATACATTTATTTCATTGGGCTTTTGGCCATAATTTTACATTGCAGTTTCCTCTAAAACCTTTTGTCTTAGTCTTTTTGGTAAGTGTTGTTGCTTTCAAAGTCAAGAGCACAGAGGTGATGTCAATATGTCAACAGGATGTCAAGAGGTATTTATTACTTTGGAAAATCAGGGCATTTTCAAGCCATGTGCTCAGGTTCTAGCGCCTTAGCCTTACATTTTCCTTTGGTACCTTTAAATCAGACATGTCTCTTTCTGATCTTCTGCTGCTGTCTCTTCCATGGCAAATATTCCTTATTTTAAAACATCTTCTTTAAATCGTTTCTACTCTTTGCTCCATTCCACGCTCCCTACTGCCTCCAAAGGCTGGTATTACAGATTGTCTGGTGAATTCTCTTTGCTTCTGTAGTCAGGTGAATATGGAGAGAAACTGTTGTACACTCCTTTTTCAAAACAAAAATATTTATTCTAATTACTGGTAAATTTTGTTTATTTTTTGACTGCAAGTCATTCCAACCAGTAGACAAGTGCAATGCTGATCTCTAGGAAACACCAATGCACACCATTTGCATGAATTTGCAATGAATATTGACATAGATTTTATGTTTGCGATATGCTGTGAAGGACTTTTATTTTTTCCTTTTTCTAATGCACTTTTTTTTTTTTTGCATCTCTTTGCACTGACAGTGTTCCTCTTCATATTAATTTTTGGAAAGTCCTGATATATTTAGTTGATGTGCAGTGATATGAGCACAAAAATGCAAAGGCTAAAGCAGAGATTTGGTTTCATAAAATATTTTAATAGTTTTCAATGAGTGTAAAAATTTACAGGACCTCCTAAAGTGAAGAAGTTAATGCAGACTGTGAGTAGGAAATAATTGACTGCATCCCAGATTAACTCTAAATTTTGAAACTGCCTAATTTATTTGTCAAAAGATATATAATTTACTAAATAATTTTTCCCAGCAGAGGACTTTTCAGATACACTTTTCTTCTTTTGAAAGGGTAAAAGGGATTGTTTGTATGTTTCCTCCAACGCAGTCCCTGTTTTGCTAGCTGTCTAAATAGGCCCTTAAAGAAACTCTTTCATACTGTGGCAACTGAAAATGCTTTGCTGATCATTGTCTGCCTTGAAAAGGCCACCCCATTCCACACCTGCTGACCTCACCTCCCCACACAAACACAACATGCAAGATGGAGAAAGGCCACAGAAGAAATGAAGGGACGGCACTGGGACAGGACATAGTCTAAGTGGAAATGGTGTATGTGAGGGGTACACGGCACGTTCATGCTACCACATCCAGCTACCAGGGGAGCACGAACCCGGCCTCCCTGCGGAGAGCAGAGGAGGCAAGATGCAGAACGAGCGCCACGGCAGCGCTTCCCTGCCCGTCCTTCCCTGCGGCGTCTGGGCATAGCCCCCTTCCACATTGCCTTTCACAGTACGCATTTCCCTGCACAGTCAGCGAGGGCAGCAGAAAGGATGAATTGACCTAATAAGTTATTTTGATCTCTTCCGATGTGATAAAAAGAAAGATGTAAAAATCAGTACATACTAGTTCCAACTTGAAGGCATGTAACAGTGTCTAATAGAGTAATTTGATTAATGTTCTACATTCTTTCTTTAGGTTTCTCTGATGCACCCTGCTGAGCTTTCCAAAGTGTTCACAATATACACAGGAAATTAAGTGACAAAGGATACGCTGTGAACTGTTCATACCAAGCAAACCAGAATGAAATACAGTATTTGTTGGTAGAATAATAAGCATCCACATGTGACCACTGCATGCTGGTTAGCAATTTAACAACTGCTTGAGAAAGGAGATTAACTATATAATGGGCCTCTCTTAACAGTAACTGCTAACTCATTACGTAGCAAAATAGGTGATATCTCAGCCAGGCTGAGACCTTTAAAAATCGATACAACTATTTAAGTGCAACTTAGAAACTTCTAGAGAACAAACTCAAACAACAGCATTGGTGCATGCAATTCCAGTGATAATCCAAAGCTAAAACTTTTAAAATAAGTCCTATTTGTGAATGTAAAAGGAATGATACCGGTCTCATTATTGGAAAGCAAAGGTCTTCCCTTTCTCATCAAACTCAGAAGGATAAAAATCAATCTTCAGTAGAACTGATACTGGGGCACTTAGGGACAGCTGTGAAGATCTAATATAGCCTTTGAACTGAGGAAAAAAGTTGTACCCTTCCATCAAAACATAGATAAAATCTTTTCAGCTGCCTATTTCAGTCTGCCATTATTACCATGTTGTTGTCTGGGTTCAGTCCAAGGCAACCAGCTGTAATCTAGGAACAGTCTAGATCTGATGCTTGGTTGTGCATGCAATTTCATGAACTGGGTCAGAGAGGATAAAAATGCAGAATTAGGTTTCATCAGACAGTTAAAGATGCATTTTCTTTTTCAGACTTCAGTCTTCTTATGAAATCATGCATTCTTTGAACAAGAATACTGGACCTCATGAAAACACATACGGAAGATTAACTCCATCTATTTCAATACAGTACAAATAATATACACAACAGTATCATTTCATGGTGTCTTACGTGTAATGTGATGTTCCCCTCTGTGACTGTCAGATATCCTCTACTCACCCTGTCTCCTCAGATAACCCTGACCCTCTAACTTGATGTCAGATGTGAATATGAGACACATTGCAGTAGTGGTGCAAGTGATATTTCTCTTTCAGCAATGGAGAAAGCGGGGTACACACTGATTCTTCTTTACTCAGATCTTGACACAGTCTCTAGACAGGGCCCACATGTAGCCAAGCTTCTTCTTTCCAGTTGAGCCAGAATCTCAGGGAACCAGAAATAATAGCAAGGTAATTCCTCTGCAATTTTTTTTTGCTTTCTTCCTGTGTAGCTACACATGATATATCCTAAGACAAATCCTAAAACAGATCTCATTCCCAAGACAGAAGATCTCATTTCATTTAATTTTTATAGATATTCTGTGACTTCTTGTAAATGCATGATCGGAAAGAATAGTGGAATCTAGACTTTTGGCTTTTAAAACCCATATTGATATTACTAAAGGTAATTTTATCACCTATATAACAGCAAAAATTTCTTAATTGCAAACCTTATAATAAGATTGCATGAACATTTGGCTGTCATATAATGACCATTTAGAAAGCTCTAAAAATAACATTTAAATTTTTTTATGCCCAAACATTTGGCCCTTGTCATTAATTAAATCGGATTATTATTCACCTAGTATCAACAGTGTGTTAGATAGATAAGATACATATGAAAAGGTACATTCCTTTAATAGCTTGCAATCTGAAAGAATGTGATTGTTTCATTAGGAGAGTGAGAGAATACATTTAGCTCTTCCAGATGATGTTTCCTTTGAAAAAAAAAACCACAACAAAACCACCCAACAAGTATTCTATCCATTAATGTGTGACACATGAAATTTTCCTTGGAGGACAAAATACAAGCATTGTGCTTTTTTTTCCAGATTTTTGGCATTCTAATAGCATGGTTCGTCGGAGGGAGCACTTGTTTTAAGTCCCTGTTAAAGCCTTTCAGGTCAGGTGTCATAAAACAATTGCATTTTCATCATTTTAATTGATGATCCTCAGACTGTGTTTTTCAATTCGTCTTTGCTATTTTTTTTTCCTTCTTACTAGCATCATAACTCACACATAACCTTTTTTGTGTATCCTTGGATTATCTGCAGCTTCTGCTGTTTCAGCAATAAGTCTATCTCATGAGCATCACAGAGTCTCAGTCTACTTGTTTATCAATGTTTTTTCCAGTGTCTCTTGTTCCCTTTGGAAGTCTCAATGTTTGTTTTGAATTATTCTTAGTATTAGGAAGTCAGTCTGTTTTATTCCAGTTCTAGGATATAGAATTGCTCTGGCCAAGAACACTTCAAGGCAAGGAGCTGCTGGACTGGGGTGGCATTCAGATAGTGGTGGTCGTCAAAGCATAGTGATGCACTAAAGTTTCCTTGCTAAGCTCCTTCAGTCTTGCAGCTTAGAGAAATTGTTAAATATGTAGGGGAATTGTCATTGAGTAAGGGATGCTGTCAGTGATGAAAGCCAGAAAGGTTTTTTCAGTGCAGCTCCAGCAAACTGATTATTCAAGCTTCTCATTGTTAGCAGAGCAATAGGAAGTGTATAAGCTGGCTCTTCACCAGCAGTGACTACTTCTGAAAAGACTCTTTGCTCTTCTCCCTTCATCTGCTGCATTTGCATGAGTGAGAGGGTTACGTAGACAGTTAATCTTACCCATGTGGGTTTACATAAGAGAAAAAGGAAAAGACTAGGAAAATTGTTCACTTTCCTTGGTGACCTACTGAAGAAAAAGCAAAGATAGAAAAAAACAGTATTTGAGAATAATAAATAAAGACCATACACCTGGAATGAAGTGTACAAAATCTGAAAGCACGTTACATACAGGACTCTAGCACGGGGGGAGTTTATGTTATATATACATATGTATATATGTATACTTTCCTGTTATGTGCATGCATTTATAGAGCAGTTCTCTTCAGGCATTTGTAGGAGAAACACGAGTTTGTCTCAGAAGGAACAGTCATAACGAAGATCATTGGACTTAAGTTCCAAGAAACACCAGGGCAGATTTTAGTCAGTCCTGTATTTCTGAAGAACAGGTGTACATGTAATTGCTTCAACAACGTGCCTTCAGTAGAGCAGAAATTGTACTGATGTCTGTGGGGTTGTGTGTGTGCACAGCAGGATCAGGGGAAGTTCAGTGGGGTGGGGTAGCAAACGTTGCTGAGCCACTCTGAGAGCCCGCTGCTGCTGAATGACATGCTCCTTGCCTTAGTGAACTACTTGGGCTCCACTGGCAGTGGAGCAAGAAGAGGAGATGGGACAGGGTGCTAGGAGAGCTGGAATAGCACATTTTGGGGCTGTCAGACTGTTAGCTGAGCGCAGCTGCCTGAGGAACTAGATCTGCCCTGGATGGTTAATTGCCACACTATGTTCTTAGATTACTTTGTTACCACTTATGAGGTGTTTTTTTTTTTTTCCCGGATTCCATAGGTTAAGTCACTGTTTTCCTAGCTATGAGTCATTATTGTTCTCTTGTGGTTTTCCCTGTTTGCATTGTACAATTTTTACTCTGATTACAATTTGCAGCCTTGAAGAACTGCTTTCAGCAGTGTTAGTTTTACTGAGGTTGTGGTTATTTCAGAGTGCTGCACACACTCACACTCAGATATCCTCTGCAGACTTTAGTAAATGCCTTGCATTTTTTTTTTTTTTTTTTTTTTTTTTTTTGCTTAAAAACTAGATAGAATCAGTACTCTTTCTCTTTTTCTCCTCCCTCAAAGCTCTAGCAGATGATGGTTAAATTATTACAAGCCTTTCAGTGTGATAGCCCTAGGCATAGGACAGAAAATGAAAAGGCCAAGAAAGTTTCTGTGAACTGATTCTCTTGTTTAAATTTTAGACCAAGAGTTACAGTGAATTTTTCAAACTATTTTTAATATTGTAGAGTTTTCGTCATATTTTAGTCATCCCAATATTGTAAGTTGATGTATTTTATTGGCCTGCGACAACAATAAATAATACAATTCACTTGTATTTAATGATTTCTGGTTTCAACGGTAGGGAAGCTTTGCCAATTTTAAATTAGGTCTTGGAGTAAATTTAAAATTAATGAAATTTAAAGCTGTGATTTGTTTAAGGATCCAGAACACTCACTCTTTCATCTATTCATCAAGCTCTTTAATTACCTAGTATGCATGAAACCTGTATTATGTCTTATTATTGAGAGATTAATTTTATGAAAACCTCTGAGTGATACATCATTAGAATGACTCTTGGATAATGTATAGTCTAACCTTTTCTACTAATCCCACCACAGAGAAAGAGGGAAGTTGACAACTTCTCTGCAGTGTTTTATTCCTACTGTTCCCCTGCAGTATTATCAGCTGCTTGCAGATAGTTTGTCTCTCCTACTCTTTCAATGTCTAATCCTCAGTTGTGTATAGCTTTCCATCATGTTCACCCTGAGCTCCATGTACGTGCGAGTGCCACTTGAAGAGGATCCTTATTGCTATTCCGCTACAGCGATGCGCAGAGGCCCTGCTGTGTGAGGCAGTGCAAGCAAGGAGGACGGGAGCGTGCCTGCCTCTGAGAGTCAGTTACTGCGACGGCCAGCGTCCCTCAGGGAGATGAGACGTGGAGAGCCTGGTTGTCAGACCTAAAATGGACCCAGAAGTCTACAGTAGATGGAGAAGTTCAGTGTAGACATCTAAGGTCAGCCCAGTGCCTTGGCCACAGCAATAACTTCTTTTCCCATGTCCAGTTTGCAGCGTGTGCTGTCTGCACTTGCCCAAAATGGCTGCTCGGGGGCAGCAGGTGGAGTAGTGAGGCCTGCGGGGAGGGGGCTCGCGTGCGTCTCAGGCCACAGCGGGGCAGTGGGCACAGCATTGCCCGTGCCCAGGGCAGCAGTCTGGTCGTCCTTGCCCTCAGCCCAGCGCTGCCTCACCCCTGTGTTACGTGAGGCAAGGCCAGGACTGGGCTGCTGGTTTTAAAAACTACCTGACCTAGAAAGCAGATCTTTAACCTTGCTCAGTTTGTCAACCTGGATGGGGATGCAGCTCAGGGGATGCGATGGTATTAACAGAGAGGCAAAGAAGATGACAATCAAATTTTATCAAAAAATGTGTATTCCTCAGGTATGTTTTATCTTATGCTGTGACCTCTCTCCTTTGGTGCCAAAAAGAAATGATTTTTCCCTTTTTTTTTCCACAGTGTTTCCATGCCAGGCTAAATCTGTGTTCTCTTGAAAACTAATACTTCCACTTTCCGTATTAATATTTGTGAGAGTAATATTAGAAAGGTTTTATTTAATTACCTCACAGCTGAGGAGTATAGTCACACTGTGTTATAAAGCCGCTAATTACAGTGTTAGTGACTTACAATGTGCAATGCCTGCAGTGCAGTTTGTTGGAGTTTCTGAGAATTTCTAACACAAAAGTAGTTTGCAGAATACTCTGTTGATTCCAGTTTGGGAAACATTGTATATCCAGTATCTTTACAGTGCTATGTGTCACCTAATGAAAACTCTTTCACCTCTAAGAGCATTTGCATTTCACGGAAAGCTTGGTAAATTCAGATTACTTGACATATGTACTTTTCCTCTGTCTTTGCTTGTTAAATCAAAAATATTTGGGATACTGCAAAATAACAGAATATTTGTATGCAGTGATTCCTGCTGCTACTCCTCTCCTGGGCTTGCAATCATCACTACTACTTCATAGTAATCAGTTGTGGAGTTGTGAAGCTATAATTAAAACTTGAGATGAGGAACAATGAATAAAAGGGACACCTCTTCCCCTACTCAGCCTTCATTAATATAAATGTCATTGATGATAAAGAATAACGGGGGGAAAATGCCAAATTCATAAGCATATGTGCAACGTTCTAACTGTAATATTTTCCAGAACTTAGAGTTTACTTAGGAGGAACTTGTAGAAATAGCTTTCTTTTGGGTTTTACAGAAAGCTCTCTGTGGTCAGTATGACATTGCTTGGAGCACACTTTCTATTTCAGATAAAAATGTGTACTTTTAGAAAGAATAAAGCACAGATTGCAGTGGTTTTGGTTACAGTGAGTGGATTAACACTACAAAGGTCTGGAGTCTACTTATGTGGGACAACTTAGAGTATTTTAGCATTTTGACAAAAATCTATATGGCCAGTTAAACAGGATACATGTTAAAAAGCACCTCAGAGGTATGGAACTGACATTCAGGAAGTCCTGCAGGCAACTTCTTGAGTCCACTAGCTAACTCTCTAATGCATTAGGTCAGAAATATTTCTCTTGGATTTGAGAAACTCCACTGTGTGTCCGTCCTCTCATTCAAGGAACTACATGTACCACCATTTATTTGATGCCTGGTGACATGGATTGAGTCAATTGTTCCAAAGCACACTGTGTATCGACACACTGACTTACTTAATGCGATCAGACTCCGTCTCTGGTTATCACAGAGATTCTTATAATAAAATATGTTGCATTTCTGTGTTTTCCTGATGGAGATACATTTTGATGATGGAATCAGATTTACATTCACCGTGTTTCTTATCTGATTACTCTTACTGTAGTAGTGTAATCTAAAGGATCTAACAGAGTGGGAGGCTTTTGTGGCAAGTTCAGCAGTCGCTGCACTCCTGTGGTTTGCCATCGTAATGGGCTGGGCAAGTGTATGGTGCAGAAGAGGGAAGCAATTCCCCTTTGCTCATGTGGCAGGTTAGTACAGTTTAGAATTAAATCCACATTTTAAGTCACTGTCTACTACCTCGCTCACTATAGGCCAATGCCTTCAGTGATATTTATAAATTGAGTTCTGTATCAGAGTTGTCTGTTTTTCACTATTAATGGAGGTATTCTGAAAGGTATCAGAAAACAAATGCTTCTAGTAAATAGTTAATGAAGATCAATATATATGTATTTCCTGCACATACACATAAATATATAGATATCTCATACCCTATTAAATAACATGTACTTTAATTTCCACTTGAAAAGACGTGTTTTTTTTTTTTTTTCAGTTGTAATAGGAATCATAGAATCATAGAATATCCCGAGTTGGAAGGGACCCATAAGGATCATCAAGTCCAACTCCTGGCACCGCACAGGTCTGCCCAAAAGTTGAGACCATGGGACTCAGTGCACAGTCCAACCGCTTCTTAAATTCAGACAGGGTTGGTGCAGTGACTACGTCCCTGGGGAGCCTGTTCCAGGGTGCAACCACCCTCTCGGTGAAGAACCTCTTCCTGATGTCCAGCCTAAACTTCCCCTGCCTCAGCTTAACACCATTCCCGCGGGTCCTGTCACTGGTGATTACGGAGAATAGGTCACCTGCCTCTCCACTCCCCTTCGCGAGGAAGTTGTAGACTGCGATGAGGTCCCCTCTCAGCCTCCTCTTCTCCAGGCTGAACAGGCCCAGTGACCTCAGCCGCTCCTCATATGTCTTCCCCTCTAGGCCCTTCACCATCTTCGTCGCCCTCCTCTGTACACTCTCCAACAGTTTTACGTCCTTTTTGTACTGTGGTGCCCACAACTGCACACAGTACTCGAGGTGAGGCCGCACCAGCACACAGTAGAGCGGGACAATCACTTCTCTTGACCGACTAGCAATGCTGTGCTTGATGCACCCCAGGATGCAGTTGGCCCTCCTGGCTGCCAGGGCACGCTGCTGGCTCATATTCAACTTGCTGTCAACCACAACCCCCAGATCCCTCTCTGTGGGGCTAAGCACATTGTTTTTTTTTCCAATGATTACAGAAGATGGGTGAGTCTGGAGTGAGTCTATTTTATTGAATCTTCTAAGCATCTGTCAGCATTGGAGATGCCCGATGTAATCATTCAGAACTAGCTTCTGCAGAAAACATTTGTATCATGCATGGTTGAAAAATACCAGAGCCAGACTTAACTTTAATAAAGCTATACTTTGTGCTAGTTACAGCAAGTTAGTTTAGAAGAAACATCCAACCACCTAGGCATCGTCAGAAGGGGCCTGGTTTGTGAATACAGGGTTCTGTATTGTAGCACATTCCATTTTGTTAAAAAAACTTGCACTTTTCTGTATCCAGAAATGCATCTCCCTAGGAGATGCTCTGGAGAAATCTGTAATTCAAAGTGACTGTTATTCTCTTCCAGCACTTTTTCTGCTTACAAATTTTCAGCTACCAATATATACTTTTTACTTTTCTCTGAATCGTGCCAACTAACAAATCTTAATCTGTATCTGCAGATTAAATGCAGAAGAAATCAATTACAGGTGTTTGGTCTACCTAAATTCAATTGCACCAGCACTTTTGATTGAACTTAAAAGTCACGTGCTGGCTGTTCATAGCTTGGTGACTATAAAACGTATACTTCGTTTTCCATCATTAATATCTGGTCTTTCTGAGTTACAAACTCACTTTTGCAAGTACTCCAATACTAAAATTTGCAGTTTCTGCAGACATTCAGTTGGCAGATTTATTTCTTAGAGCATTCATGAGATGGAAATGCAAGAGAGATGTAAGCACACCCTACCTAAATGCACTTGTAGCTTTAAAGAAATATTAACAGACTGTCTTCCCTGTGTTTCCTTCCATAATTTGCCATTTAAGGCTAAGAGCCTTGAAAGACAGGAACCTAAGCTAAAGTATATTGCTGTCTGCTCCTTGCATATTACATAGCTGAAGTCATCATCTCCTGTGTTACTGTCCTGAGTAGAGATAATTGACTGATGTCACAATATATTGGCTCAGCTGTGTCTGTACTCACTTGCAATGTTTTTACAGTTCACAGGTTACAAAACTCCAACTCTGTTTGTTGACTTGCTTGCAGAGAACCATTCCTGTGTTTGGTTTCCTTAATGAACTGAAGATTCGTGACACATGCTGTACACCAGCAGAGTGGTCTGCTTGAAAACTCACATCCTTCTTCAGACAGACTGCTTATTCTCCATGCATGTATTTCACCATGCTGAGATACTATAGCACTGTTTATTTAAGTTCATATTCATATTCACTGTAGTGTATAAAATTAATTGAGCCAAATTTAGAAGTTACATTTATGCGTATGAAATAAATTAGAAGGGAAAGAACTGCTTATATGGAAGAGTTTGCTTTGTTTGTAAGACAGGCTTCTGAAATGCATTTACATCTCAGAGAATGGTATATGTTAGCATGAAAAGCTTTGCGGAGATAGTTCAGCAAAATATTATAAAGGTACAGGTTATAAAGATAGCTGGCACAGTGCTAAATGCTCAGAATGCAACATAATATTTTTGTTACAATAAACTGATTTGCAACCACTTCTTACTTAAATCAGCCTGTCAGTCATAATTAGTCTGCACTTCAAGTGTCTTGCTAAATGCTACAGAGCAGAAACATTCTTAATGTTAAGTGTTGCATAAGAAAGTAGTTCATACACACAACACTAATCTGTCCGTTGCAGCAATGAAGCTTTGCTTCAGATGGGAGATGGCATATTGCACCACCTGGGGTATAGTATAGTTGGGCCCAGCAGCCGAAGAGCTAAGCATTGAAGCCCAGCTCTCTCTGTGGACCTGTCGGTGATGTTGCTTTTGCACCTACAGTTGCCCCTGCGACATATGAAGAGCACTTATTTGGACTTAAAATTGTTCTGTGCTGAGTGTAAAAATATACAAGGTTTTTGGTCACCATGTTTTGTAATCCTTATTTAGTACATTTGTTATTTTATTTGCACAGGTACTAATATGATTCTGTTACCTCTATACTTAGAAGTCTGATATTTGTGGAGGATTCAAGGGATATTGTGGATTTCTACTGTTGCTGGTGGAAAGAAGTTTGATGATGAGCTATATTATCTATGCCTCGCTAGATAGTAGTTAACATTCTTCTTTTTTGCTGTGTTTTGGGATTATCAAAGGCTGTTGTGTTGGTAGTTAGAATTTTTCTGGATTAATGAAACAAATCACAGATCACTGCGTAAAAACATGCCTGAAGTCTGTGAAATGTTTTCTGATTAAGGCCCCTTGGATCAGGCCCATTGAGAATATGAAGCGCTTGAAGAAACATGGTGTTATTTTACAGACCCTGCGTTTGGTTGTTTTCTTGCAGCAGTCTTGTAGACTCACTAATTAGAAACTTGAGGTTTCTATAGTTTAGTCCATTTGTTTCTTTCTAACAAAACACAATTAACATCCAAACCATTGTCTTTGCTCAGGCACTTCCGATTGTCATTGACTTCAGGGGCAACTTTGAATACAGACTGGTTCATATGGAATTAGAGAAACTGAACAGCCTTTCAAAGTTTCCTGTAGGGAGTTACGGTCTGTACATGACCATGCTGAGATTATTCATCAGTCTTTGGAGAGTTTGACAGCAGTATTTGAGACTGTCTAGTGTTGTGCCTAGAACTACTACACATGTATGGAATTTAAGTGTCAGAAGCCAAGGGAAGATTTTAGAGAAGTTTCAAATGTCTATCAAAAAACCCTGGAGATTCTGTACCTTAATATATAATTTTGCTTTTGCTCACAAATTCCATAACATGTGAGAAAAATGTGCATCTCAAAGCCAAGTATGAGCAGCTAGAGAACTAGTCTCCATCATGAGTCAGATCCTTCTTAGAGGTTCTTAATTTAGATACAAAAATACCTGCTTTTTCTGGATATCACTGTACTCATTTCAATCAAAGGAATGTGACTTCAGCTGGGGGCCAAAAGTCTGCTTTACAGAAGTTGGAATATGTAACTTTGCTGCTTATGGTAAGTATTATGAATCTGTCCATAGGCTTATTTTAATGGCTGCTAAATGATCCTTGCATGAATTTCTGCTCGGTCATATTTCTTTGGCTGGAAGCTTTACTTATCCCATTTTGGATACCAACAGTTCTGAAATCAGGTCTCTGAGACGAACTCACATAAAAGTTGTTTTAAATGCATTAATTTGGCTTTTTTTTCTCATAGATCATTAGTATCTGCTGCTTCTGGTTAGCCTCAGAAGGTCTTCAATTACTTCTTCCAATAACTTAGAAAACCTAAATCCTCTTCCGTACAACCCTTTAGATTTTGCATTTCTCAAATACGACAGTCATTGTTTCTGGATATTTCTTATACTTTGTCCTTCTCATCTCTTAAAAGTTTTTTATTGTTATTGACTTTAATGCAAAATATTTTTCTTCATGAAGGTGCCTTGGAATCCATACGTGGTATGGCACTGAAGCATCTAAGTGCCATTTATGTTACCCCCTTAAAATGATGACTAAATTTAAGAGCCTGATTCATGAAGATTTTGGACTGACTCGCGTTGTAAAAGGTTCTCATGCAGTCCTAACCCAAACGTGAAGTTTACCTTGTCCACCCATGGTTGTCTGTGCTACCTAGTGATGCTGCTTTTGCAGATGAGATGAGTATGGCTTGAAGTGTGTGATTCATGAGAGTGTTGCAATTGATTAGACGCTGAAGCTGTGAATAGGTCACATAATTATATTCTGACTCACAGTATGTAAATCCAGATGGTTATTCAAGAGCCTCACATTTTTACATTAGGGTAAAGGTGAAACAGCTTCATGAAAATTATTTTGCCAGTTGCATCTTCTATTACATTTTTTTTTCCTGGTTGGTGCTTCTAGGCTACATGACCAAATTCAATGTATATTCTTCCTTCAGGGATGAAAGATACTGGTATATCAAAGGGAGCCCCGGTTCTCCAAACATCTTAGATTTGCCAATAAAGGTTAGCTGTATTTTATGTGCTACTATAGCGAGAAACATGAGCTGCTGTAGGGAATATGTTTGTCTCCATGGTCTTAGCATATTATCTTTAAATCTTTAAAAAGTTTATTCTCATTTCAATAAAGGCAGAATTCAAAATTGAAAAACTGTCTGTAAGATAAAAATAGGTCACATTTGAATAATTGCATTGCTTGCCTTGTAACTAATGCTGAATTGTGCTAGTACTACCATCGTAGTCTTGTGGCATAAAAATTCTTTGAGGTAATAATCACTGGAATACTCTTTATTAAATTTAAAAAGTAGGCTCGTTTCGATAATTTAATTTCTATTTTAAAAAAGCTTTTCTATTTATTTCAGAGTGTAGCAGAAAGTAGCAGTGAAATTTATACCTGTGATATTTCAAGACATGGTTAACAAGGACTGTTAGAAGCCTAGAACATTTTTAGAGCTTTTCAGGGAGGAAATTAGAACTGTAAATGGCAGAGCCTGTGCCTGACTTTGCACTCAAAGACAAAAGCATGTAGGTGATACAGTACATGGGATTTTGTATTCTGTGTCATTGGTAATTTACTACTTTTGTTTTTCTGGTGTGTGCATGTGTGTGTGTAATGAATTTGCCAGCAGCATTTGAGAGGATATATGAACACTCAGGGCTACATCATCAGTTGGATCTGGTCATCTGGCAGAGCTGCATTTTGTACCAGCTGAGGATCCGCCTTTCAATTAGGAACAAATTGTGTACCCTGGTCCCGTATTTGATCTGGACTCAAACTAGTAAAACTGGAATAGAATTTTCCTCCATTTCCTATTTCTGTCTTTTTTAGTTTCTAAACTTCTTGGAGAAAGGGCCATCCTTTCTATTTTCATTTCCTTTCTTCAGGCAGCCCTCAGTTTGCAGCTTTAGCTACACATGCTAAATTTCCTGGAGAGGTTTGTCAGAAATGCAGCAATTAATGGTCTGTTTTGTTCTTTGTTTTTGTCATTATCATGCAGTAGATTGAAAAATAGATTTGATGCAAATAGTGCCATGCAAGCAAACAGGATGGCTTAAACCCAGCAACATATGGAGCAAAAACACTGCCTTCAGGGCATGGTGCGAGAGGGTGTGGTCCAGCAGGAGGGGATGGAAACAACGGCATGTCTTGTTCTCAGTTTGGCTCATGGGAGCCTTTGCTGGCTTGGAAATGTTTGTTTATTTCATGGGATGGAAAAACTTAAGCACTAAACATGTTTGCTTAATTAAGTTATTGAACCACTGGTTGAATTACTCCTACAGTGTGTTGTTTAATCCCCTAGTTAGAGTGGAAGCTGCTAATGCAAACACCAAGAGAAATGTTTTTGTTTGTTTCGTTTTTGGCATTGACATCAGCAATGTTACATTATTTTTATATGGTTCTCATTTTGTCTTTAATCCATATTTTTATGTTGGGCCATCTTGTCCAGAGTAATAATACTGTCATTTCATACGCAGGAGGAACTGTGACATACACAAATCAATCGAGTTGTCTTAATCAAGCAAGGAGATGCTTAGAGCTGGAATGTAAGGAGCTGAGCTTAGTGTTCTTAATTCAGACTGCCAGACCATGCTGTCCTCCAAAGTGTTAGGTTAGTAGGCTTTATGAACTATTCTTTTTATTTCACATGTTTTATGTGAAATTTATCAATTCTACTCTCTGCAAGATAACATTGTGTGGAGCACATAGAAAATCACTACTTTTAGGTGCCAATCAGTTTACCTGCTTAGCATGGTGCCACTGCCGCCTTTGTCTGAAGGCATTAAATTCTTGACAGAGCGTGGCTCTTCTTCTGAAGGGACACTGCCCAAAAGTGTGCCATGGTTTTGAGAGCCAGGGCCTGTGGTGACGGAGGGGAGCCCTGCAGTCCCCCGCAGCAGCCTGGAGAGTACCCAGCAAAGACCTCAACCAGGGCCATGAAAATTAGCCAGCGTAGGTACTGTGCCAAATCATTTGAGAGAAATGCCAGCTGGCCGAGCTGTTAAGCTGTCTTTTCTAGGAGGGATTCCACTTTCTAGAAATTTGCCTACTGCATATCTAATGTCTATTCTCAGTTTACTTTCGGTGGTTAGAAAATAAGTGAACTCACCATACTGCATAGTAGATTAGGATTTTGAATCTTGTAGCTAAATATATATATATTTACATATATATATATAAACTGTAGACAAGTTCGGTGATGACTTTGACTTTCTAAACACATTGCATTCTGCTTAGAACTATGACTTCTGAAAAGAAGAAAATACTTTTTCTACCCAGAAAATGTGTAATCGGTATTTATATTGTATAGCAGTAGTAAAAATCCATTGGTTTTACCTGAAATACAGTAAATACCTCAGAATTTCATAAGTTAGACCAGGAAAATGAAATTCAGCAATATGTTGCCCAAAGGAAACCATGAGCTATCACAAGATTTTATGACACTGAATCTCCTCAGTTTTGGACTGAAGGCAGAACAAAATACGTATTTCACTCTCCTTTTCTGAATGCTTTTCATTCCTCCAAGCCAGCTGTTGTACCAGTTGGCAGGGACGCTCGGTCCCATTATGAGTATTGGCTTATCGCACACGCTGGAATCCAAGTATCCCAGCTCATTCATGTCAGTTGTTATCAGACCAGATACAACAAAGGCTACAGTTGCCTTGTACCATCTTAGTTTTGTGATGACCTTTGCCTTGCAAAGCACGCATAGGAAGTCCGACATTCTCCTGCTGCGTTGGCCATACATGTGGATCACAGATGGAGCACACACAGAGCACATCCTGTGTGCCCAGAAAGCTTCGAACATATGCTGTGTTACAGCAGGTCCTGTGTATAACGAGCAGATAAGGTTTACTGCACACGCACTGAGCGATCTTTATTGCGGTGGAGTGGAACTGTGCATGGGCACTAAACATTTCTGGTATTTCTGCATGTTCCAATTACTTGCCCGACTGAGCTGTGGGATGTCATTCTGGACAAGTTTCCTAAATCCTCTTTTTCCATCCAGTCAGGATTTCTGGGTGGAAAACAACAACTATAAGGCTGTTGTATAGTTTGCTGTTACTGATGATAATCTACTCTAAAGTTGGAGGAAAGAGATGCTTACAGCTAGACACCACACAGGAAGACACTTGGGTTTTGGTGGGGGGGCAGAATGGCTGGAGGAAGCAAAGCAGCCATAGAATTATAAAACTAGATTTTATCAATTTGTGAAGTTTAATTACTTACACTAGTGCTACCTCTGAAGAGCAATGGAACCCAGGTTAATCTTGTAAGATATGCAATATGCAATAAAAATAGTTTATTAAAATGAAGCCCATTACTGTGATTATCAAATACATTTTTAATTAAGTCCAAAGTTGCTTCAGTAGAAATTCTACTTATATTATCTCAAAATGCTTCGTCTTGTTCTTCTTTCTAAGCTTTACTTCTCTTCTATAAAGATCATGGACTTGGCTTAATTAGAAGCAGTAGTTAGAATATCTGAGCAAATTAATTTCAGTCAACTAAATGGTCCCTCTGAGGATCAGTCTCCACCCGTTGCTCTCGTCTGTAGCCTGGAAATTCCTGTGCTCTGACAGTGTGTGAGCTGCCACTAGCTGCATGATGGCAGTCACTGCACTGGCTCGGTCACTGCAATGAACGCTAGCATCAGTAATGGAGACTTGTACCTTCACTGAAAGAGACAGGACATCAGTGTCAGTTCTTACATATTTCTCTGTAACTCCAAAGTGTCTAGACTTTAAAAGACGTAATTTAAGGTTTTTAAAGCAGGTTTGTATGCAAAATTTTTACAAGACGTTTTATGACCATTGTCTCTCAGGAACACCTCTATGTAATCTATCCAATTTACAGACAAAAATGACTTACCTAGCTACTCTTCCAACACAGCCAGCTCTAGGTTCTCAGTGTGTGTAGGCAGATGAGTTGATTCAAGTATTCATTTTTACATGAGATTCTCTTTTAGGTTCCGAGCACAAGCCATTTTATTTCTGACATTTCACTCAATGTTAGCTTGGAATGTCTCCCTTGCATTGTTGTGTTTTGGTTTGTTTTGTTTAATCGAGTGCCTTTCTTTTGAACATTGCTACACTAATTTTCTATCCAAGATGATGGAGTAATCTTACATTCTAAAGGAAAGTTTTTGGATAATAGCAAACACAGTGACTAATTTTCTAGGTGTTAAAACCTAAAATAAAATGATAAGTTAATTGTAAATCATTGCTTAAAAACGCACTTTGTTATGAAATTCTGGGCTACTCAGTGTTCTTAGTAGGTTGTAATGAGCTGAATTCATTGGTTAAATTAAAATGCTTTTTCTCATATTCAGTAAATGCAGTGTGTATGCAATCGAACAAAAATAAAATTGAAATTTACATTTTCATCAAATGAATAACCACATGCTGAGGATTGCTCAACTGCAATTTATGATTATGCAAATGAAACAGGTTTCGCAACTAGGATATGTACAATAAATGGGAGTTCCATTATTATGTATCAAAAAGCCATTAACCTTGAAAATTATATACAATTGGCATGAACATTTCCAAAATATGTCTAAAAGCTGTTAATGTTCTCTCTTTCCCTCCCATATGTATAGGTACTGTATATTAGATTTAGCAGAATAATTTGGGATGAATAATTTATTAAATGTGCTCTGCCACTTTTTTTGTTTGTGAACTATCTGCAACAACTTGCTAGGTTCTTTATTCATCACTTAGAATCAGTGAATAGTGCTGAATAATTCTTAGTCTGCTGACAAGAACATGAGTTACAAAGCAGTTCACAACTAGCTTCTGCTATTTTGGAAACCTGGGGAGGGTGTGGAGATAGGGTGGTAAATCCCACGGCAGCTTCCCAGGTGAGGAGTTCCTTGTTGTGAGTGCTCACCTCTGTGCTTTCTGCCAGGTTTCACTATTGGATGGTTCTAGATCAGGTTGTTTTTTCTCAGCGTCAGTGACAAAACCACATGTAGTAGGAGAGAGAAGAAAAGCACAATGGTGCCTTTTCTGAACAAGCTGCCAGTGGGGTATTTTGCTTGGGATTGGCGAAGGAAAGCAAACAGCTTATAAGCTTAAAGCCATAATAATTAAGATAATTTTCTATATATTTCAGCCAAGATGGTCCCTTCCGTAGTACCCCCTGTGGATTTTTGGCTTTGGTAAGGCAGCTGCCTCGCGCTAATCCTGTGGCAGTCAAAGGATGAATGTGACTGGCCTGTTCTGGAGCACGGCCTGGGCCCTGCTGCATGTTCAGCGACTGCCAGTGAGAGCAGTGCTGGGGTCCCCGTGCACCAGGGTCCCATACCGCACCAGGCGTGCGGGCTTCACTCAGCAGCAACCTCTTGAGGCTGTGCGAGGTCTCTGAGGCACGCCGCTCCTTGCCATGCATCGCCAGCTAGTGCCAAAACTCCAAAAGGAAGCAAACAAATACACAACTGAAAACGGTAAAAAAAAAAATACTTATCTAGGTTCTCAATAGGTACCTCAAGGCATTGTTGTTTCAATGATTTTAGTAGTTTTGTGGATTTTTTCAGTTATATTTCTGTGGCAGCCTATAGCTACAGAAGGGTTGGATATCCTGAGTTATTTTTGCTTTAAGAGGTGTTCACATTATGGTGAATGTGTGAGATACCAAGATCCATCCATGGGAGATTGCCTTCTGTCTGTTAGCAATAATATTTAATTTACAATAATTTTTGATACTCCTTTTCCTTACATACCCTTAGCTATGAGAGGAGATTGCTTAAAATCTTCCATTGCAAGTAAGTCAAAATAACACTAAAAGTGGCCCTCATCACCCTAAATCAAGGACTTTGTTTGCCTGTTCTCTTCTTCTCTCATATCTGTAAGAAACTGAATGTGTTTCCTTGCCCAATTCTCACATTTGTGCTGGGGTTTACATCAAAACAACTGCCAGAGAAATGTTAGTGTAGAGCTTTGCAGTGAAAGAAAATAGAAACTCAAGTACGTGGAAGTGTCACTGATGGAAGGAAGGCTTTGGAGGAGGAAGGGTCGGAGGAGCCGGTATCCACACACAGGCAGTTGAATGTAAGGGTAGGCACTGACGTTTTGAGAATTTAAAAGCAGGAAATTAAAAGTACAAGTGATTCCATTGACAAGGCAGACAAGTGACACTATAGACTTGGAAAAAGTCTGCAGGAGAAAGGGACAGGCAGATATTTAATCATAGTTGTTCGATATTAGGCTTGACCACAGGAAACAGCCCTGTGACTTCTACTGAGAGATTCTGTAACAGCTCAAACGCCTGAGAAGTGCTTCTAAAGTGGACATTAAATGACCTTCTGTGTTCAAGTACGTAAGTAGGATCTTGTGTTACTTTTGAATTTGAAAGTGATGCCCAGAATACGTATGGTGGCAGGCAGAGGAATGTACTTAAAATAGAATTATTGAAAATAGATAAAATAGAATTTTCCCTAAACAGATGTGATATGTGTTTGAAGAACGCTATACAATTTTACCTGCTCTGCTTTAGACTAGAGATACAGTTGTATCCTTCAGAGTTAAGAAAACTTTTGCTTTTTTACAGTCACGGTCATTAAATGTTTTACCTATAGGAAGAAGTAAATTAGAGTAGAACTTTAAAACCAATTCAAAGGGTTTTTTAAACACGGATAGGGTATATGTAGCAGCGGGCATGTATGATCTGTAATACTGCCCTGGCTTCTTGAGGAGTCTCAGCCGGTCAGTAACACTTCCTGGGGAGAGCACTTTCCAGGTGATGCTGCCTATGAAAAATGTGTTCTTGCACTGCTTCTTCCATCACAAGGATGCAGCTGAGAGCTGGTAGTGCAATGCTGTTTTCTTGGAAATTCAAAGGAAAGGGGATATTTACTCATACTGGCTCTGCCTTAGATTGCAAACTACCGAAACATTTGTGGAAAAACAACATTATTTTTTGTACTTTTTAAGTCCTGCAAAAATCTGTCACAGAAAAGATTATGACCAAGCGCTTCATGTGTTGTTCTTCCAAAGTTTGCCAGAGAACAACAGAAAGCCAGATCAGTGTCTTTTTTTCATTCCTTTCTGTAAATAGTCTCCAAATTAATCTCAGTAAATACCAGAAATGCTAATATCCAGTCTCTGCATACGCTCACAGAGCAGATTTAGGACACTTATTTGAAGGATATATAAATATAAAGCAATCATTTGCTATCAGTTAAAAACATCCTTTTTGACATCTCTAGAACACATTTCTTAAAGTACTGAGCAGTACTGAACTTTTAAGTCCATAAATAGCTCTGGCTGCGTTGTCAGGAAACACTGCAGAAAACCGTAGCTGCCAGCCCGCCCGCGTGTTGTCCGAGAGTCTCTGAGCGAGCAGGGGAGGGCCCAGCAGGTGGTGAGACACTCAGACCTGTCCTGACATCTCCCAAGGTGCTGTGAAACTGACGTATTTCTATTATGATCTACCTGCTGTGATGTTCATCCTCTCGTTCCTGAGTGTAACAGTCAGATTTGGGTACCAATTCCTGGATTTAAAGTATTGCGAGTTGCTGAGGCAGATGCCCCACTGGGGGTATACTCATGTTTTCCTTTGCTGGCAAATATCACTGAAAGGGTATGTTCTAGGGTCCAGTCCACTGGAAATGTTATGTTATATAGATGTATATATATATATATATATTTAACATGAAAGCTTAGATACTGAAGGAGAAAATGGCAGCTGTAATGTAGTCTTGTTTGATCCTCAAAAAAACAAGCCTGACTAATGCCAAAATAAAAAAAATAATCTCCATGATGTACTTGATTTCTAAGTTTTTGTTATCTGTACCTCTTCAGCCACTAGATGGTGGGAAAGTTGCAACATGAGAACACTCAGGGGCTTCATCTGCCCTCCCAGGGTTAGTCCACAAGTGTAGTACCTAGGGATGACACAAGCTGGTGAGTGAGCACAGCACTCCTGAAATGGTTGTGCAGTTCTATCATGAAGTGGCATCTGGATTGTGGCATTACTTGTGCATGCGTGTGTCAGCTTTGTGCTGGAGAACCTCATCCATATTATCAGGGAAGCCATGGAGAATTCCCTTAGTTGTAAATTTCATCTAAGAAACAAAAAAAATTATCAAGAGGCTAGGTCATACTAAATTCAGAACTACCACAGCTACTTTGCTAGCAGTGCTTATTTTAAAACTAACTCTCATATTCTGTCATGCTGACATACCCACTGCTTCATTAAATAACTGACAAAACACCTAGCACACTTAAATGCAGCGTGGACTGAGTCATTCTGGTTTCAGTAGCTTCTGTGGCTTATTGTGTGAAGAGGAGGCGTGCAGCATTCTCAAAAAATACTGCATGCATAGGGGTAAATCTTTCTTCCACAGTGCTGTGGAATTTGCTGAGCTATTTTTTGTGTGGACATTTGGGGAAGAAATGGTTTGATTTGAAAATATCTTTAACAGGTTTATTACTCTCTGCTTTGTTCTAAAGGACAGGTTCATAAATACTTCTGTCTGTAGGATCCCTTGCCAGGGTCTCCGCTTTAATGTCAGATTCATCACCTCACCAGCCAGTTCACCTCCCTTTTTGATCTCGGAATTAAATTGTAGTCCCGACTTCCAATGCAAATGACTGTGATATCAACCCTTAATGATTAAGGTAACTGCAGTGCAGACTTTAGGAGCATCATATGATGATGATGCCTTTGATTTATATGTCACCTTTCATTTCTGGAGATCTCAAAGCACCTATAACTTCTGGCAAACGTGTGCTGAGTTAATGGGTTATGTCACAGTCTATTCAGCAATAATTGGTAAGTGCTCAGAAGAAAGACTGACTGATGGGTGAGATGGCTCAGAACTTCAATTATCTTAATGAACAGTTTCTTGGACTTAACAGGAAGTTACCACAAACACAACTGGAGCTATGAACTTTAATTCACTCATTGTATTAAACACTGAGCTTGGTGGTAGTTTGAAGACTTGGCTCTTGTTCTGTGTATGTATGTTTTTATAGGAGTCTATGTACATATTAATGATATAGATACACCCACTTCTGCCCTGTAATTAAACAGCACACAGTGGTTTGGGATACTGAATGAAAGCTAACACTTAATATGAAGCTGTTAAAAAATAAATTAATATTCAATTACCTCACTTTACCAGGATGCTAGAAACAAATATTTAGAGCATTCTGAAAGGTTGTAGGAGATTTATTAGAAAACAAATATTCAAGGCTCTGGTTTTACACCTGGCCTGGCGTATATATGACAGAAAACTGACATAGAGATGGAAATAACTTTTGTAAATAGCAGAACAGGGGTAACTGGAAGTGGGAAAAAAAAACACCATGAAAGGCAAACAGATTGCTGTCGAGGAGATGGTTTTGAGATTATTCCAGTGTGAAAGTTCTTTTTAAATTAGCAATTGTGATCACACATACATTGTCTCATGTATATACGCCTCCTTGTACATTTCTTACGCCTCTTTGTTATTGTACTTTTAAACCTCAATCATTTTTCCACAGAAGTGAAAATTGTTATTAGCATCTGTTGTGTATGCATAATTACCGTGCCTGTTAAAAGGCTTATTTCTATTATTTCCAGATCTCTTCCACAAATCCTTACACTGGTAATTAGTATATCTTACAAGTACTGTGGAGTAAAAAGGATCATAAATTTTCAGCATAAACCAAGAATTGCCTTCTGATGACTAATACTATAGTGGGCACCATAAAAATAATAGTATTAGGAAAAAGCAATAATCCCAAGCTGTGTTTTACTATATATGTTGCCAAGGAGATCTGGCTTTATGAGTGACTTTTGAACCTGGACTCCTCACGCTAACTACAGCAGAAATGTCAACAAGGTGATAATTTTTTTTTTCAGCTAGAAAAAAAAAATAACCTGTGCAAATTCACCTTGTTATACCTGTATTCTCCTCAAAGAGGGCTTCTGACTTTTCAGCTGTAGCTGAGTGCTTGTGGTACTTGATATTTTTAAGCAAGAGGAAGGATGGAGTTGTGGAAGATGATGGGTGAAGTCACGGAGGGTGTTTTACACAACCGTGTGTTTGTAATTTCATAAGGCATCAAAAAAAAAAAAAGAGGAATAAGCATTTATTGCCAGAATGCTTTGAGAAATCTCCAAATATCACAAAGCCATGGTAGTGATTCCCATGGAGTACTCCTCTGTTTCTCTCAGGAGACAGGGCTGAGGAAGAGAGGGTGTAGGGCTAGCACCACTGTACCAGAGCGAGTTCAAGCTACCTGCATCCTTTAGGAAACGAATTGTGCGGGCCTGAAATTGTCTGTGTGCACAGCTTCTCCCTTTTTTTGTATCTTTCACAAATCTCAAAGCACATCCAAGTGATGCTCTTCCATTCTCAGGCCTTAATTCTGAGTATCAATGTATATTCTGGACAGATGTTTGCCATTTCAGCTTGTGATGTCAGGAAGGAGCTTAACTGCTTCTTACATTTTTTTCTCAAGGAATAATGGCTTAATAGTTTTTAAACCCCTTTTAGCCAGGTTTAGCTGGTCTCATAACATTTTCCCTCATAAACGTGATGCAGGTCGTAGCAGAGGAGCTTAAGGAATGGTTTGGAGCCTTTCCATTCTCAATGACCTCTATCAGCTCTCACCTCAGCTGGGTCACTGCCCTTGTCTCGGAGAAGTTGTTACAAAGCCATGAGTTTCACTAGTACAGGACAAACTTTTGGAAACTGTAGTTGAAGGAGATTGAAAAGCGAGATTTGAGTATCACTTGGAAGCTGTACGAGTCAGCAAAAATAAATGTCAGGTATCTGGTATCAGAGGTGTGCTTCCCGAACTTTGAAGCGTGCAGCTAAATGTTACATTGACATACAACTTTAGAAATCCAGACATAATTATTGGCTAATCGTTCTGCTGGTAAAGATATTACTGTCATTTGCCTGTTGCTGTTTACTGTTCTTCATTAGTATCCAAAGGTACGAATTTGTGGTCTGTCTCTTTGGTTTCATACAGAGACATCCTTATGTCACCAGGGCTAAGTTGTCTTGCTACTTTGGACAAATGTCCTTTTTTAAAATTCACTTTTCCTAAGCAGTGTGACCAGAATGATCTCATTCTTTGAGTGGCTAGACTGTGTGAAAGAAGTTTGAGAGAGACAAAAAAAAAAAGCACTTTCTGGAAGAACTGTTAAAAGATACCCATTTTTCACAGTTATAATAGAACCTCATAATTAATTTAAATGAAATTTGTTTTCCATAACACAGATTTTTGTGTGTAAAGTATGTTCTTTGAGAGAGGCAATGGGAAACAACCTCTGTTATTTTTGATTACCTTTGTGTTTTGCTTTTTACTCATTATGCTAATTTTATGCTAATAACCTTCTTACATTAACTTTCACTTTATACTGCATAAACTGACAAATAGAGCAATATTTATCAAGCATAAATATTAAAAACACTATAAAGACTTTTAGGCTTCTAATTATTATGCTGATTTATCTCTAAATTATTCTCGTATTACCACCCTACAGTTCACTGTAGAACATGACACAAAAAATGGTAAAAGTACCAAAATTCTCTTCCTTAATGCTATTAATTAATCACATAGGAAGCCTGTCTATGAATAAAGAAAGGGCCTAGTTATAGCATTGTGGATGTAAAGATAAAGGATTCATTTTTTTCAGGCAAGCTGTTGAGCCTTTGTTTATACTATCATAAATATTAAGGAAATCCGGAGTGCTTTTTTATTGTAAAAGAACAGGAAAACCTAGTATATTGGATGGAAATTCCTTATATCGAGCCAAATTCTTAGTATTTCTTTTCATACCAGTATATTTATTGAAGTCAATGAGACTATTCATAAGCGTGTGGGTTTTGGCCTCTCTCCTGCTTTTGTATTCCACGCATGGGGTCAGGTTAAGTCTCCAGACCCCAGGTACGCACATTCATTTCAGTAGCATTATGAGGCTGTGATGAGGGCGACATCTCCCCAATGCCTAGAAGGATTTATTATATACATGCTAAGTAACTTACAGGTTTTGAGAGTTACTAAACATAAAGGCGTTACCATTGGTCAGCAGGTGATGGAGGCAGCTCGGGGATCAGCCTCAGCCAGTGCTCCACAGAACTGAAGCTGCCCTAGCAGAGCTACCAAGACCTTGAGGTGTCCTTTATGAGGTTGAGTCCTGTTCCTACAAATGGGCTGGGTGGCTGCAGAGCTGTGTGGCTCTGTAGTGCTCATTTGTAGAGTCAAAGTTTGTGACCACCTTTCTTTTCAGGTGTAGAGACTCCCCAACTTGCCTGTAGCACTGAGCAAACTTAATGCAGAAAAATAGTTAAAGTGTTAGAAATATTCTTTTATTCCCAATATCTCTTTTCTTCTTTCCACCCAAATCTGTGAATTTCTTCAGAAATTCTTGTTTTAATAAGCATCTTTGTTTGTTTGTTTGTTTTCTTTTTTCTTTTTTCTTTTTTCTTTTTTTTTCCCCAAGCTTTTTTGAATTTGGGAACTAGCGACAGGAACAAAAATGCTTTTATAGCAGTTATTTTGTGTACCTGATTTTTCAGTTAACTCTTCGCTTGACCCATCTGCAATGAAGCAGGCTTTGTCTTAAAATGATCCTTAATTCACTACAGCTAAATTTACAATAGGTTTTCTGTAGATGTCAATAATAACAGTAATTACAGAGGCCTAAAAGTATGTCTCTCTTGGCCAGCATAAAGTTTACTATCACAAGCACAGAACTGATTCCCTCCAGTGGAGGGTTTCATACATGCAAGCTATGGGGAGTTGCTGCTCTGTAAGGAAAGCTTCTCTTGTAATGTCGTGTGACAATCATATTGTACTGGGAGATTTTGTGCAGTGTATTATTATCTAGTGTCTTTGTTAGCTGGAGACAAATTAGAGTGCTGTGATAGTGTAAAGAAACATGCTCAGCTGACCATCAAGTCTTCCAAATGATACTGTAGTCCAAAATCAGTGCTATAAGGAAGGGAGAGGTAGAAATCATGTTTGATCAGAAAAAAATGTAAGAATTACACAGGGATACTGAGCAGCAGGCAGGTTTGCTATTGAATGACGGATGCCTGAGAAGCGATGGTACTATAGGAGTGAGGGTTTGGTAGGTGGTGGGCAAGATGAACACATGTTGAGTAATGAGGGTTATGAGGATATATGGATGGAAATGGAGAGCAAGCACTACAAAAGCAAAGTTTCAGAGGATGGCCCACTGAGTAGCAGCTACCACATTCCTCTTTCTTTGTCAACTGTCTGTATGTTAACATTTTATGCAACAATCTTGGGAAGACATAGAGTCACTAGGTCCCATACTTAAAATTATTCATGGGCTTAAGAGTTCGAAGGATAAAGGTGCCGTTAGACAAAGAGCTGCCTGTCTACGTGTCAGTATAGATAGGTATGTATATGAAGGTGTATATATAGCTATTTAGCTTGTCTGTGTATATATTCTTTATTTTAGATGTTTTATACTAATAGTTTGAAAACATAAGTTTCCGGTGAAAATGAATGTTTTATTAAAAGCCAGTACCTATGTCTTCTGTGTAAGAATCCAAATGAAAAATACTTTGATGTTTTTGATGTTGTAACTGCCAATTAGGTGTTTCAAAATAACAAGAAAATATTCCTGATGGAAACACGCAGTAGCAATTTTGAGTAACTGCAGTCTGAAACCTTGTTTTTGCAGAGAACCAGATACTCATCTCACCCAGCTAGGTATTGATTCTTGTATTCATCAGGGGAATACCCTTCACTCTGTCACTACAGCATTCCTCCTTAGCTCTGCTTATAATGAGCAGCATGGAGATAGAGAGGAATGGGACACTGGACACTGCCTCTTCTGGAGCTCTGCTGTGCCAGTCCCAGGCTGACAGGAGATTCTTTTTTTTTTTTTTTTTTGTTGTAAACTTGCATCGAATCAAGAGGAGAGGAGACTTGTAAAGTAGATCAAGCATTAATGAAAATGGGGACATCTTTTCCTGGTAACCACATGTATAAAACCGCAATACTACAGAATGGGAAAGTTTACTTTTCAAGGATGTACTCTACTACCACTACATTTTTTAGCATTGTTTTTATAATACCTAACAGTTCAGCTTGCTTTTAGGGCTTGGTAGACAGTCTTCATTCCACAAATAGTGGACAAAACTTGCTCTACATCATTGTAACAAAATGGATTATGCACAGAGAGAGGATTTAAAGTCATTTATTTGATGATTCATCTGATATGTGCAGAATTCTCTTTTTATAAAACTATCTAGAAAGCTGAGGTATTTTCCATCTGAAATAATGTATGCTTAATTAAATATACTCTGTATGTGTATGTGAGAGAGAGAGGAGGAAGAGGGATTTTTCTATCTTCTTACTTTTTGAAAGTTTTGTGTTCATTTTGCAACAGAGAGAGTCACACGGATGGAAACAACCCAAAGTAGCTGTGAAATCAATCAGTAATCCAACAGTTCTGAGCTCTGGAGTAACCTAGTAGGGGAAAAAAAAAAAGAACACAATATATTAAATACAAATCCTAAAAGATCAGTAATGTGCCAAACAGGTTATTGCATTCAAGACACTTGATAAGGATGATTTAACAGGGTGAAAAGATCGCTTCTGTAGATCACAGAGGGAAAGGACTGTGAAGAGATAAAAAAGGCACACGCTATAAAGAGATAAGTGAATGTTATCTTTTTTTAAAGGTTTGAACTTACCTCCTGACTGTTAGCACTTTGTTGTATTTCCATAATCAAAATTCTGACCATTTTGATGCAGAGCACTCCTACCTTTGCTCTCTTCTGTAGTCCTGTAGAAGCAGAATAAAATTAATGGAGATGTTAGGGTACCTTGGCTCTTGGTTTCCATATTGTTTCATAGACAAATAACCAGTACAATTTTAGACTAAATATTTTGGGGCTATTTGTAAATTGTGATAAATCCCACATGCTTGTTTGTTGCTGTTGTTGTTTTGTTTTGTTTTCAGTAGGCAGAAATTGAATAAATTTGTAAATGTATTTCTACATCAAATAATGGGTGGTCAGTGGGCATCATAATATTAGCTCCTTTAGAAGGCTCACTCAAATTTGTACCCCATTTGGATGCCAGTTTTGAAAATATGTCTTCTGCCTACCTACAAAGAGAAATCTGGCCTTCTGATGAAGCTTCTACCTGTTTCTGTTGCTGGAAGTCTTTAATTGCCTTGGTCAAAAAATTGTTTTCTTCAGCTCCAAAGCATATGCCATCTGCCATTCATTGTCTGTTTCACACTCACCATCATTTACAAAACTGCTGTAATTCTCTGGTATTTTTTTTTTCCCAGATCAGTTATTTTGAGATATTTTGTGATTTTTCCAGATCAGTTATTCTGGGATATTTTGTGAATTTTGCAGTCTGCAAAGTTTCTTACTGAATTTCTTTTTCCTTTTCCTTTTCCTTTTCCTTTTCCTTTTCCTTTTCCTTTTCCTTTTCCTTTTCCTTTTCCTTTTCCTTTTCCTTTTCCTTTTCCTTTTCCTTTTCCTTTTCTTTTTCTTTTTCTTTTTCTTTTTCTTTTTCTTCTCTTTTCCCCTTCCCGTTCCCTGTTATTTAACTTCCTGGGAATAATTTGAAATGATTTCTGCTCTTTCTTCAGGAAATACTTTACTAGAAAAACAATTCTCCTGTTTACTTGTTTTAAACAATCATTGTGTACCTGTAATTTAAAAGTGTAGGAGGCAGAAAATAACTGTTTAGAGAATATTGATAATCTGAGACAGGCCCAAGTTAAAGAATCAGAATCCTATTGTGCTTAAATGCAGTAACTGCCTGGAGCTTCATTCTGGGACTAAGTTGCTCATAGATACGACAGAAATGAATGTCTTTTTTATAAATTCGATTTGGAGTCACAGGCTTATCATTAAAATATATATAACCGTTTTAATGGTCAGTAAATAGCTATGTTAATGTTCAAGTGGGCAGTGCTGCCAAATAAGAAATGAAATACAAGTACTAGCGTTACCTTAGGCTGCTGTCACCTGCATTATTTAACTGTTGGGTGTAACACATTTCTTAGGTATTGAAGCAGTGTGACTGTAGAGGAGAGAAGCTTAGGTTCAAGTCTGAGAATATCAAGAATAGTTTCTGGGCAGGTTAGTTGAAAGGATATTAAATATGATGCTGAGGATATGGGCCTAATTTAAAGAATCATTTTCTGTTGCACCCACTACTTTATTCTTTCATCTCACTGACAGCACAAATGTTTCCATCCATTTCATTTCATCTTCTTCCTTCTCATCTCAGATATTTATATGTTTGGATGGCCCCATCGTGATAAAATCCAGCTGCCTCCCAAATAGAAATATCATTTACAATTTCTCTTGCTTGCTTCTTTCAGAGTCTTTGGGGAAATGGCTTGATTAATTCATAGGTTTTCATTCCTTCATTTGTTTGTTTATGTGTGTGAGTGAGTGGATGTGCTGTGTAAGGATGTGTGTGACTAAATTATTGAGGGAAAGCTAAATCAAAGAGATTAAATTTGCCTTTAGGGTGTATTTAAAGTCAGACTGCAATACAGAGATATGCATGCATCCTTAAAGGAGCTGGTCTGGGGTACTGGAAACTTAGGTGAGGGGAAATTCTCACTCCCCTCTGTGTCTGACAGTCTCCGCAGGATGGCATTTCTGCTCTCTGGCAGTTTGAGAGTTTGGGATTTAGGGATGAATGTCCCAGGTTTCAGTGCCAGCAAGTAGCTCAAAGACTTCTTGTTTATACAACTTTCATAAGTTTAAAAAGAAAGAAAAGATATTTTTGTGACTGAATCTGCCACATTCGTCACTGGTTTACAGAAGTTTCTTCTCATACTGCTGAACACCGAGGAACAAAAAAAAACCCCAAAAAAAACCAAAAAAAAAAACCAAAAACAAACAAACAAAAGAAACCCTGTGCTTTCAAAACCTTTTGAGAGATTCCTCTTCTTTTTTCCTTACTCCAATTAAATCTGGTTCCAGTGATCATATGTGCAAATGAAGAGAGCTAGTAGGTCTTAATGGTGGCTCTGCTAGGACCAGACCAGTCCTAAAGAGCTCAGCAGACATTTCCAACTCCCTAGCCCTGCCTTTACACTTGTATGAGACCATTTCAACCACTGCTGTGCAAGATGGAAAAACTCCTATTCTTAGCAGAAGGTGAAGCAGTCTGGGGAGAGTCAGAATAGGATCTGTGGTTAGGTGGGAAGAGAAACCACAGAATACTTCTGTTGTCTCACAGTGGGTTTACCAGCAAGGAATTGACTGTCATGAAATACCCCAGACCTTGTAACCCTCCTGACCCTACCTGAGTCATTCTGGTTAGTCCCCATTGATCACAGAACTGGGAACAGGGATTGCGTGATTCAAATAACCTTCTCCAGGAGTTCAGTCTACTCTTTTTCAGTGTCTGTGAGTCACATGGGAGCTCTGGATGTTCTGCAGGGAAGTCATGCACATTTACACTCGTATCTTGTGCAGTGCTGCCGAGCTCTGTGTTTTCTCTCCCGTTTGTCTGCAAAGTTTCACCCTAGAAATAACGATAATTTGCTCCATGGGAGCAGTCCCATCTTAAAATCTTTCTTGAAAAACTATTCTTGAAAAACAGACAGTAGATCATTTAAACAGGGAAATAAAACAAGACCCATTAGTAAACACGGAAGCCCTTTTAGACTCTCTTTTCGAATTCTTTCCTCACACAAATCTTTTCATATTAAGTTTTGATTTTCGATGGTTTTGCTTGGTTAGACCTCTAAGATGTTTCTATGACAGGCATTTTTCAGCTGTGGAAGCTGTCAATCTTCAAAGCTCAGTGTGAGCAGTACGTCTGAGCTAAGTCAAGAGCTCACTGCCCCTGCCTGCCCAGGTGATGGGCACTGCACTGCCTTGAACACCGCTGCAGCTAGTCACAGGGTGAAAATGGTCATTTGTAGAGGAATTTTCCATAGCTATGTCACTGAACAGCAATTACTATGGCTATTTCTTTCTGAGTAGCTACAATTCTCTTTCTAGAAGATGGTGATTGTGAAATCATTATAAAGTATGTGAATTGGTGCTTGCTTTTCCATTCTCCCTATACGTTAAGGGCTGAACTGACAGAGAGAGCAAAACTATCTGCTTAATCAGCTCCCTTTCACAATTAGCAATGCCAAGAAAAAGAAGTGCATGTGGAGTATCCTGAGTCTGTGCTGTCTGCTGCTGGCAGTGGGAACAGCACCGTAATAATCTACCTCCACTATCAACATAGGGAGGGACCTCTGGGTGTGCAAGACGCAGCTACGATGTGCCATATTACAGCAGTCCCCAGCTGGAAAATGTTTCCTACCTGGGGAAATTATACTTGGGTACAGATAGATAGTAAGACTAATGACAATATCCTATTGATAAAAGTACATCTCTTCTAAAAAAAATGGTGGGGGAAAAGCTTTACATACATAGCCTGCACGAGGAAGAGAAATTCGAGTTGGCAGCCATCAGGAAGGCAAGGAGGAGAAGCCCCTCTAGGATGTTAGCACGAGAAATGTCACTGAGGGGACTGCTGGCTGCGTTTCTGACAAACCAGGCAGGCTGACACTCAGTGTCATGGCACAGAATGAACCGGTTTGATCGACAATGGTAGAGAATAAAAGAAGGGAATTCTGAAACGGCATTGCCACTGATGGCAGCCACAGCAGCATACCTGCAGAAGGCCATCAGCATGCACACGCTGCACGGTGTGCCTTGTGGGCTGGTATGGGCCACCACAAATGAGTTTGCAAAAACAAATGGCTCTGGTCTGGCATCTTCAGCACCGAAGGGCTGACAAAAACAAAAACAATATTGTTAATAGAAAAATGAGACTGTGGCTTCTCTGTTAAAGCCTAGGGATCTAAGGCTTTGTCTGATGCATACTAAAGAATGAAGAAAAGTCTTCGGTAGAGGAAAAGAGATCTCAGAAAGGGAGAGAAAATAAACAGAACTGATATTCACATCATGATCTTCCAGATTCTTTGCTGTGTGATTGCATAAGTTTATTTTCTGAATTTTGTCTTTTACCAAATGGATTGTTTCATTTCTTCCTGAGAAGTGGTTTATTTCTATATTTAAGCAAGTGGTCCACAGGAATGACTTCTAAAGCACTGAAGCGACTTTGTAGCTTCAGTGCCGGAGGCCTACAACAGCTCTTGTTTAGAAAGATCTGGTTCCCTTTGTGCCCATTGCAGGGCTCTGGTTTCAGGCAGTGCTTTAGCCAATAGTGATGATAAACACAAGGAAGAAGTTTAAATATCTAAGAGCATGAACGTGTTCATGTGTTCAACATGTAGTAACCCTTTTTCCTTATTCAATAACCACAAGATGCAGTAACACAATAAATGGGTGTAGCTATATGTTACATATTTAGAATAGATAAGTTCAGAGTGTTATTGGGATGGGCTTGAGCAGCAAAGAGCCATAAATTTCACTGCTACAAAACCATCCTGTAAAGATTTGTACTCAGTTTCCTTCCTGTGTTTCCTTTTTCTTCAGGGGTGATATTAATGTATTCCTGGTGTTGTGCTGATAGCAATTAAAACTTTCTATAAATACTTCCAAAAATGGTACAATGGGAGTCAGAATATGTCATCAAAGCTATCCATTACTCTGGAGATTGATAGCCTTTATTTTATATCTGTACTAGAATATAATAGTAGTCAAATCAGCTATTTTCACTCAGGTGGAAACTCCTCCCTTTTTTGACAGATGACATCTGTAGTGTCAGTTTTCAGATTTCAGATCTCTCCTGTCCTGTCCTGCCCTTTCCTTTTCAAAATCCTATTTTTGATAGATTCCTTTACTACCATTTACTCATCCTGAGGCAGCTCAACTGTTAATGAGCATTCTTCCCCCTTCCTAGCATTGCAAATACAGACAAGGAGGGATGCTAAGTTCAGCTGGTGGTTTCATAGAATAATTTTGGTTGGGACGTAGGTCTTACTCGTAGTGAGTTTAACTAGATAAGTTTGCTCAGGACTTCTCCAGTCATGTTTCAGTAACTCTAGGGATGGAGACACCATAGCCTCCCTGGACACCTCACGGTATTTTATTTTATTTATTTATTTTTATTTTTATTTTTTATTTTATTTTATTTTATTTTATTTTAATTTAATTTAATTTAATTTAATTTTATTTTATTTTATTTTATTTTATTTTTATTTATTTTGCATTTAATCAAAATTTCCTTTTTTGGGAGATTGCATTCAAATTACAAAATGATTCTTCTGAACTCAGTCAGCACCAATAGCTGTTTTTCACATAGTTTGTTCACAAACTGTTTTTCACATAGCAAGAACTGATTTTGCTTTCTGCTTTTCATGAGGCAGGGCAGCCATGCTTCCACGATTATCAAGAAAGTCTTTTGCTTCTATTGAAACTTTCTCTTTGAGAGTTAGTTGATTGTGAAGCTCTTTGGAAGGCTTTGAAAAGGTCATAGCCTCAATCCTCAGCTTCGAGGAGAATGTCAGAAGGCTTTAAAGGGTCATTTTATATCCAGCAAAACATGAGGTGATATAGCTACATACTTGTAATTCATCTTCAGCAAATGTTTTCTCTAAGCTGCAAGAATGTTGTATTTATACTTTTAATGTATGCTGTACTATTAAGCTCTGACATTAAACACCTTCATGCCAGTTTGGAGGCACTGAACTTTGCTAATCGCACAGTAAAAGAAGGGAAGGGGAAATTTCGAAAGTCTTATGGCACATTTCTTCCTTCCTGTTAACTCCAGAGGTCTTTTCCAACCTCAGCCATTCTGTGATTCTGTTCATGTTGAACTGATCAAAACTTTCAGTGGCCAAAACTGAAGACATAGAAGCTCAATGATCAATTTAAACTACAATAGTTACATATATAATTTGTTCTTTACACTGTACGTGGAAAACTTTAGTGACCAAACTTCTCCATTAAAAACATTTTCTACTTCTTCAGCAGGAAAAGGAATGCTGTTTGTGATGATGCTGTTTGTGATGCCGCCAACAGAGATAGCCAGTCTTGGCACAAAACCATGAAAGTGAAGCCTTTACAAAAACAGAAAACCAAGCAGAGAGATCTTCAGCTGATAATGCCCTCTTTGCTGGGTATGCATACAGCATTATACTTGATAGATGAAAGTTTTCTTGTGAAGAAGACTCCACCGTGCCGCTGAGGAGGCCTAGCTGAGGCCTAACAGGCAAGTTAAACATTTAAAAACTACACAAAGTGATATATGGTGTATACTGGAGCAAAGTAAGTTTAAATGCATTGAATATCAAATTCCTAGAAAAATCCATTATTGTTTTAGATTACTTGAGCCTGCCAAATGAGTACTGCTGGGAAAAAGATGTTGAAGGCAAGATTAAGGGAAGAATCCAATGAGTCAGCACTTAGGGCATTCTGATGTTTATTGCTTAACCTACTAGACTGTACAAGATGCTGGCCTTCAGTGCTCTTAAGCTCTGCTCTTGAAACAGTTTCACTGTAAATAAACAAGCAGAGTAATGGGACACGCTTCCCATGCTCATGGTGTTTCAGCTAATTTTTCCTCATGTACAGCCTGGTCTGCTTTGCATGGGCCACTTGGGTATGTATGAATCCAGAGAAAAAGTTGAGCAGGTATATAGTAATAGTTCTCATCTAAGAGGTGGGATACTCGGTTTATAGTTTCTGCTCCAGTAAATGATTGCCTAAGAAAAAATGGAAAGATTATAATCCCTTATACTAACAAAAATGATGATTTTCACTAAAGCACACTTCAGTGAGGGTGCAAATTCTCCTCAGGCATTCAGGATTCAGTCTCCTCAGGCACAGAAAGGAATTGTCATATGATCGGTTTGAGCTGTGAATCTGTCTCATTTTAAAATAATCCTTCAAAATGAGTAATGCTCTTTCTTCAACTCCCAGGATAACTTAACTCTACAACTCTACAAGTAGGAAAAAAGAAACCCAGCCGTAATTCCCGCTCCTTTCTTCCTCCTTATGCTAAGTTCTCTCACAAACTTTGGAGGATCACTTATGACTGGCCATTGGCTCTAACTTTTCCCAGTTGGTCTCCTGACGATGAATTGGCAATTAGCCTTTGCCTGCTATGCTAATTGACCTTTCCCCTTTGTCTTTTCAGCTAATTACCAAGCTAGTCTAGCTGGCTGTTTCTCAAAGAAAAGCATAGTGTTCTCATAGTGTTAAGATAATAGGAGGCTTCAGGCTGAAACACACATAGGAAGAGACAGTTTTTCCCTACTCCCCTGTTTTTATCACATATACCGGTTCTCTAGCTGATCACCTTGTCATAGAAATTGGTCTGAGGCTCCTATATCCTGAGGGTGTGAAGTGCTGTGCTGGGGACTAATAAAGACGACTAACTTGACAATTCTGGCATTTCCTTTCCTGTTAGTTCCTAAAATTAACTTTTCATGATTTGTACCTCTCTCTAGACAACTAAAATACAGTGTTTTAGTAGTTAATTTCAGATGATTTTTTTGTTTTGTTTTTTTTTTAAGAAATTGATTGACATAGATTTCTCCCTTCTTTCCTTTTTTTGTCTGCCAGGCAGCTAAGCTGGATACAGGTAAGTCTCACAACCCAGATCAATCAATACAGTGATAAAGATTAGGTATCAGCCTTGTTCAAAAGATGGGATTTTCATCTTAATGGCTCAGCCTGCTGAAAAACAATTCTCTTTTGGTTTTGCCAGATATAAGGACATAACCTTGTGCAAGAGAAAAGCCCTTTCAGTCTCATAATAAAGCAGGTTCCTATTAAGGTATTAAAATTGGAATATTGGAATTTTTATCGTTATTGTGAGAAGTTTTGTTTCTGAGCCTGTCTTGAACGCCACCCAAAAAAAAAAAAAAAAAAGCAAAATGAGTTACTCTAGTCAGTTATAGTCAGGACTGTTTATATCAACATTATTAGAAAAAAACAAAAACAAAAAAAAATTTCCAGTATTACAATTTTCCAAAAATTAGCAGGGCTTTTGTCTTGCATGGCTAATTCAGTTTGCTGCTAAAGAGCTCTCTGATGAATACATCTTTTTAGTCTTAATAGCATTAGATGGACTCTCCTAGCAGTCACTAGTAAAATAATTAGAAGAGTTGGACATATGAAATCTAAATTAATAATTTCAGTGACAGTCCTCTCAATAAGAGGAGTAAACAATGTCTGACATGTATTTCATTTTTTATTTTATGACATTTGATAAGACCATCATTTTGTAAGTCTGGCGTTTTTGGTTTGTACTAGTAAGAAACAACACAGACATTCTATAAATCCCATCACTGTAGTTTACGGGTATCTTTATTTTAGAGTGAGCTGTTATCATGGTAAGGCCTGATTCTTAAACATATTGGAACAAATGTTTACATACCCATATGATTGCTATTTGAAACTAGCTTTTACAATTTTCTATACTAGAATTTCAAGAATATATGCTACCATGATATATAGTTTATTTGCAGACTGCAAATGTCTTGGTGATGTTTGAGTTAGCTAAAGAAGATCTGGTGGGAGATGATGTTCAAGACATGGTTATGTTCAGTATGGAGTATGTTCAGTTGCCATGGTTATTTCATGAAAATATATGTGTAGTTTAGTTAAGTCCCTGTATAGTTTAATTTGCATCGTAAATAAAAATATATGGGTGCAAACTTATCACATGAAACAAAATCTTTATAATCCCAGGGTTTATGATAATAAATTCAAACTGAGATATATATTATGCACAGATAAACAGAAGCAGTGGCAGCTAAGGTAACAGTATTCATCTTTTTTACTTAAATAGCAAAACAGGTCAGAAATGCAAAACAGGTCAGAAATAAATGAGTTTCTAGAAGCTGAAATGATGATGTGATGATCTGAATTTTTGAAGTAATCTTGTGACATTCAGAATTACTAATAATGAACTTGGCTGTCATCCCCCTCTCTCCTTTTTTGTATCACTGAAAGAGCAGCGGGACAAAGGACTAAAGAAAAAGAAATGTGACCTTTCTGGTTGTGCAAATGAGGACTTAGAATTAGTTGTTCAGCTGAAGGTAATTTCTTACATGATCTCTCAAATCTTTACTGTTTATATTTCTGTTTAAGCACTGAATAACCTTGATAACAGAACGTGAATAATGCCTGAAAGGGAAATAAAAGTTTGTCCAATTATTTCTTGCTGCTAACTGCTTAAAGATAACATTACATTTATTAGGTTGTCTGATTAAATGCATAAACATGAAATATTTATGCCTATGAGTCCCTGTTTATAAAATGCCTGGTTCTTTCCTGTGGTCTAAAGGATTTAGACAACCCATTAAATAGCAGAAGAGGGACAGCCTTCATCTTCTTCTCTTCCCTCTTCATTTCAGTATTTGCCTGTATGAATTGTTCATGTGTGTGGAAACCAAAGCCATCACAGGTTGGAATAGAACTCAGGTTGTTCTGAATTGTGACAATTTTGATTTTCAGAATTGGTATTTTTGTTCTGTTTTGGAAAGGTCTGAGCAACTGTGTGTTCATAGAGTATGGTGTGCATAAAACAATGCAAAAATACGATTTGCCCAAAAGGTGCAATATAATTTTAATTGGATACAAATAAAGATAAATGTTATAGAAGAACTTAGTGATATCAAAGTTTCTTCTTTTACTGTTGGACATTTTAAGCACAAATGTAACATCTCAAATATCAGGTAATGTAGAACAGATGTAAAAAAATAATGTTGTTCATAGATAGGATGTGTAAAAAGAATGTGAGGGACTTTAGATACTAAGTGATTACAGTGCAACATGAGCAGCAAGGCGTAGCTCTGAGAGGTAACGGATTGAATAGTGTTTAGTGATTTCAAAGCCAATACCAATTCCAGAGCTAAGGCAGAGGTCTGTTTGTGAGTTCTGGGATAATGTGGATAATGATTCTGTCAAGTCAAATGCACATGCTGACCAATATAAATGAGTTATCAAGGCCTTGTGAATAATGTCCTGGTGATGAGCCATAAATCAAAGTGCAATCATCAATCCATCTGTAGAGGCCTAGAATGGTTTGGTAGTAACTCTCAAGTTGGTACAAATATTAATATGAAAAATAATGAATCTGCCAACTGAACGCAGGGGTTTGCTTTGGATAAACACTGTTAGAATTTGGGCTGTCCAGTAAAACCAACTGACAGATTCGTTTGTCATGTGAATAATATCTCATTCAATGCACTAGAACAACTAGCAGTCCCTTATCAATGACAGCATGTCAGCTTGATGAATACTATATGATTCTCACAAGTATCCTGATCAATTATAATTTCTTAATGTAATTATTATCTATTAATTACATTAATACAGTGTTGTGATATCTTGGTCATAAACACTGATGATTTGTTCTTGCTGCAGAAACAAATGGGAAAAGGGTGATTTCTGTATCAAAGGGTTTGCAGTCTAAGTCCAACTAAGATGAGGCAATGGACAGCCAGACAAACCGAAAACTACAAGAAAAAATGGGGCACTTTTGGTCTGTGAGATAAGCAATGGTCTTAGGACACTAGCAAACTAATCATTGTCAGTTTTTATGTCAGCATCACAGAGAAAAGGAATGTTAAAGCAACTTCTGAAGGAGGATGATGCATTACTTGGGCAGATGTTTGTGGAAGCTCCTTTCAATTGCGGTGGCATGGGAAGACACGGAGGGTGTTTTTTAGTCTTGCCTCTTTCAGTCAAGTCATACAAATCATCACTCTGAGTATGGGACAGGGAGAATGTGGAACATTTGGAGTGTTGTCTTCTGTCCAGTTGGCTAACTTGAACCGAATTTAATAAAATAATAAGATTCCAAAAATAGCAAAGAAGTCATGAATATAGGCAAGGACTAGTAGAGAAGCCTATTTAATGCCACTGTTGAGGGATAGGCCAGACAGGCAGTGCTTTAGACAATCAGGCAAGGGTTCTGCTTTATAAAACACCAGAGAATCCAAGCACGCAATTTAAATCTATAAAAAACAAGGTTCACTAGTTCTATTGCTCATTCAATCACTTGTTCCTGTTATTAATTTTCCCAGTGGCACTTATTCCAGTATAGTTCCATGGCTGTACAAGATGTGTTTCATCTACAGCCAAGCTGTGAAACCCTGAACTATTTATTCCTTATTTCTTTGTGTCACATAGACAAAAATGAATTTTCACTGAAGTCAATTTTGCCATAAGGCAAAACTAGTTTCATCTTTCCTGCTTCCTCCCATAATATTTTCCCAAGCTGTAATTTTGTCTGTGCAAGATAAGAGGTAGCGATAAAATACTCTGACAATAATCATGTCCTCGTGTTTTAGTGGTTGGATGTAGGCTCTCTCCTTTGACATCGTTTGTAGCCCAGCTAGCCAAGTAGGACAGCTGCACAGGTCAGTTTTCTTTTCTACCCTTCTCCCCAATGTTTTCAGTTGTTCCAAGGGTTAGATTTCCAGAGAAAGTGCCCAAATGTAACCAAAATTATTCTGAAAACTCTTTTTAATAGTTCCTGGACTATAAACATTGCTATCCAGCAGATGTTTCCACGTAGTGATTGCTACGCGCTCCAACTCTTGTTCTTACACCCAGAAGTAGCCTCATTGACTCATTGGTGTGTCAGTGAAAGCCCCAAAACCAAATTGAAAGCAAAACAGTAAGCAAAAAGTGCCTGTTTCGCTTTTTGAAGTTTGACTGTTTGTACCAAATTGTTCTGTATAGACAGTCTTCTACAAATAAAAGTTGTTAATACAAACAGCAAATAAGTACTCTTCCAAATAGATTTAATTTCAAAATACCTATTGTTGTCCTTCCCTTTATGTTCGTATTATGGAGAAAGTTTACTGTTGCTCATGAAGTTACTACATTGAGAAGATTACCAACTCAGCACTATAACTACTTTAGGAGAGCACCAAATAAGACAGCTTCACATTGTTTAGACAATTTGATTACTCTAACTCGTGATTTCAGAATGTGATAATCTAAGTGTTGCTTTAACTTGAGTGCTCAACCATCTTCCACAGTGATTTATACAAACAAATGAAATGTCAAGTTGAAATGTTCCAGATTTAGATCTCCTGAAGTTCCGTGTTGCTGCCCTTTGTTACAGACACTCTGCGAACCTCCTCGCCAGCTAATGTATACTATTACAGCTCTGAGTAAAGCAGCAGGTTTCTGCATTGTCTCTAAATTTAAGCCAAGACTACTCAACGTCTCTGCAACGAAAGAACTTTACAAGAAAAATGGTCTTAACATTAACCATGCACACAAAACTACTTGCAGACTTCTTTGTCTTCTGGAGAAAAATACAAATTTAGCTAATACAATGTATTCTCAAAAAAAAAAAAAAAAAAAGGTCCTCAAACCTTCCTCCTAAGGGAAATGTGAATTAGCCACAAAGCAATGAAATATATGGCTGCATGTCAAAACACTAGAATGAAACATGCAGCTGGGAGTCTGGAAAAATGCTGTTCTGCAGTTTAAAAATCTGAACAAAAAGTAAGGCCTTGGGAGAAGACAAAACAGTTTTGACAATTTATGACTAAGAAGATCAGATGCATCTTTTTGAAACAGATAGCCCAGTATTCATAACTGTGTGATGCAGTGAAATATGCATGATCACAAATATAGAGAACATCTATATACAGTAAGAAAGAACACAAAGTTTTATTATTTGTCAGTTGTTGTAAAAAGATTCTACATTTGCTGTGAAAAATGTTCATGTCAATACATGAATGCATGTGCTTTCTTGGAGTCAGATTTCTATACTTCCTTTCCTAATGGAATGAATCCTAATGGATTTTATCCAAAGACTAATAGAATGAATCTGATTTTGTTTATCATTCGTAAGTATAGGTCTCGAACTCTTTTTGCACATATGAAACTAAGAAAGTGTTGTGAAATGAGGCGCCAAGTCTAGTCTACATGTAGTATATCTTGTTTGCATGAAAACAAACGTAATATTTCAATTACCAGCTACCAGCTAGACAAGATATGAATATATTTTAACTATTTTTTTTTCTTAATTCCACTTGGAGGCCAAGGGAAGAAACATATATTGTTCATTCATCTTCCCTCTCAAGAGAGATTTCGTGCTGACAGATACTCGGGATTCCAGCTGTGGGACAGAGCTATTTGTGTTAAAACTGTCTTTTGTCAATGTAAATTGTGGCATAATTCCAGAAGTACCTATGGTTTCTAGCACATTATTGAAATGGGACATTGCTGCCTACCTATTGAAGCTTCAGACTAACCGTATTGAATAAATACCCAGAAAAGCTGTATAAGCTCTCTAGTGTACTGCACATTTGACCTCTTTGTCTCCAGAAATGAATTATATCGAGTTCAGATTTCTATGTCCCATTCTTTTTTACATCTAATTAACTAGACTAAGTTTTAAATTCTTATCTGCAATAGTGCACAACAGATTGGAAGAGGATTTTGTACAGGCAGTGTTGATGCGTGGTGGTCAGATATTCTCAAGGTCAAACAATAGAATAATAAATCAGCAATAGCTGTATTTTATTGAGCAGTAGTGAAACACTACTGCTAGAAAGCTGAGGAACTTACATTGCAGTTAGAAAATTTTTAGTCTATTCTCTTCAGAGTGAAAATGTGTGTATATATATTTTTTTTTTCAGTATGTATAGAATGCATTGAGATTGTATTTCTAATCTTGCAGTGGACAGGAGGGAGAATAACGAGGTTGTGTTTGTTTTTCTTTCTAGACAAAGATGGTAAATAGTATCAGACCATTGTGCAATGCCACTGCTAAACAGCTGCCACCTGGGCTTCAGAACAGTGACCACTGTGCTTTGAGCCCAGTGATCTAACCTGGTTTCACTTCCACTGCAGTCCACCCATCCAGTCCGCATTGCCCCTGCAAAGACACCACCAGCCTGTCACAAGAGAGAGGAAGGAAGGTGAGGAGCGCTGGTGGTGTTTGCACCTATAGAAGAGTGTGAGCAAATGGAGGGATGGAGCAGCTGCTGCAAGGCAGCATACTTGGGTATGTGAGGGTAGGAGAGTAGTGTGATAGGCAGCTTGATAGGCAGTTGAACCGAAGAGGCTTTTTTGTAATGGTGTTAGAAGACTGTGGTTGTAAATACAGACGTAAATCAGAAGCGAGATAGAAGTTAAAGATCAAAGGAAAGAGCAGGGAATGAGGGAGTAGGTACGGGATGGAAAACAAGTTAAAATGAATAGGTATCAAGGAGTTAGGCAGGTTCGATCTGTGATAAATAAACAAGGTTCAAGACATATTGAAAATGCGAAATCATTAATTCCAAATTTCTCCTATGTAATGCAAATATGCAGAGACCCATGTGCGAGACATTTTGCTACCAAATTTCCTCTTAGGACTGAGTATCTGAAACTGGAAAGGATTTATCTACCAGAAGTTCAGATGCTGTGTGGCATATTAAGTGAATTAATATGCACAACATTGCATCTTCTCTTCCAAATTAATAAACAGCACGTTCAATTCTTTTCTACTAATTGAATGTTTAACTTGTTTGTCTAGGGCCAGTGATAGGTCAGTAAGAGGTTAGGAATAAATATTGCTTGTTTTCTCCAGAGCCCTGAACCGTCGCTGGGTTTCATATTTCCTCTAGCCTGTCTCAGTGCAATACTATTTTGCAGACAGATGAAAGAATTTCTTTCATTATTAAAACAAAAGGGCAAGTAAAGAGTTAGAGAACTGATAATTATATACAAACTTCTTCCCCAAGGGCAGAAGAAAAAAAAATCAATGTGTTACAGTTTTTTTTTCAATATAATTAGTGACTTTATAGAGAGCAAATTAGTATACATACTTTCTTTTCAGGACTTTACCATGGGTGGAGTTTATAGCTAGAGAATACTTGCTCATTCTTTTGGCTGGCTAGGGCATTTGAACAATAGGAAATGGGGAAATAGTGCAGTTGTAAGAATTAGATAGTTCTAGACATATTTCTAAGCTACTTTGTTTGTGAGCTGGTTTTGTTATTGTTTTAATTTCTTGTTTGGTTAGGTTGGAAGTTGTTGAAGATTATAGAGAGTACTGGAGTGTTTCAGGAACTACCTCTAAATTTTTAAAGGGATTTTGGTACTGAGGTTGGAGATGATTATCACTTTACTTTATACATCTAAAGGAACCTTGCTTTCTTAAACACTGCCTGTTGCCAGTGGAGAGAGAGTGAATCCTTTTGTTGGCAGAATATGAAGTTGTTTTACAGAATATGAATCTGGTTTACATCATTCTCTCTTTATTGACTGACTACATACGTTATATGTAAGTTCAGGTCCACGTCTGATTTGGAGGAGAAATGAACTACCTTGCTTAATAGCAAATCTATTCATGTTCCTCAGGAGGGTAGAGACAGAATAGCTGCTTAGAGGGATTTTGGAAGAAACTAGATGTGTATGACTTCAAAGTAGTGGAGCTGCTTTTAAGGGCACCATTAAAAGTCTCTATTAAATACATTTCATATGAAGGCACTTGGATTAACTGCATGGTACTGAGAAAACATCTCATGTATAGTGAGCAGGGACCCTGCTGAAAATTATTTTCTTACTCCTGCTAAGGCAAGGAGAAAAGCTGTCACACTTCTCATTTAAGGACCTGCCCTGGCTCAGCAGCCCTCTCACTCTTAGCCATGGCACTGCCATTCAAAGAGCAACATTTCTAGCAGCATGTCAATAACTTTACTCTCCTCTTTCTTAGACATGCTTCGGAGTATTATTTGCCTTGTGTCTGTGATGCAGAATAGACCTGTTGGTGAACAAGCCTTTCTATTCATTGGATAATCTCTTTTATGAGTTGCGCAAGGAAGTCAAGAGGAAATACTTGTTCTGTATTTCTGCGGTACCTGACAAGTGCACTTCCGTAACCTGGATGGAAAGCTCTCTTTTAAGACACCCGTGTTCACTATTTCTATCTGTATCTTGAGCAAGGAGACTAAGCCACTATAGGCTAGCTTTGAATTCATAATCCTTTCATATCCTCTTACTTTTTTCATCCACTATCTGCTAGTACTGTCTCTTGGCTTCTCTACCAGTACATGAAGTTATCCTACTGTATTGCTAGCTCCGTGCTCTACTCTTTCTTTGCACTCTGTAATACCTTCCATCATCCATTTCAACCAATTCTGTTTTGTCTTGCACAACTTTTCCCTCTTACCTTTAGAAAAGCATGTCTTCTTCTTTCTCATGCAAGAGAAGGAACCTTATTTTTATCTCCCTTCTGTAACTTGGACGTAATTCCGTCAGTCCCTTCAGACAGGGCAGCATCCCTAGAGCCTGGGCTGACACGGTGAGCAGTGGGCCGTGGGCCCTGCCCGGGTAGGCCAGCAGGCGTTGTGATGGGAGGAGACATCACGAGGTACTTTTGCTTGAGAATAGGCAGGTGGAGGTGTGTTTAAGAATAGAAAGGGTTTGTGGATATAGTCACTTAGAGAAGTTTGCCCAAAGTTTGGCAGCTGGCAAATATATCTTCTGAGGGAAAGGGAGGAAGGTGGTGGGCAATGCACACTTAGTGCAAGGTGAAAGCATCTCCTAATGCACAGGCAGATGAACAGTGGCAAACATTATATGCAGAGTAGTGTTAACATGGTCTCGCAGCTTGTGAAAATTGCAGTTGGTTAATCCATATGTTGTTAGTCAATGCATGGGAATGTGCAGTAAGTCAATGAAAAGAACAGCAGTCAGGAGAAGGACAAAGTGCCGAGTCTGGACTGGGCTCTTCGACTCAGACCTCATGAAATTCCTGCTAATCTGAACATCATCAGTGAACATTTTCCACATTTAGAGTCATGAGTCACAGAGGGATGTTTCTCATGTACCACAGCAACTCCTAATCAGTTTTTTAAGGTCAAAGATCCATCTGTAAAATTCACTAATGCTGAATCCGTTCTGTTGTTTCCTTTGCTTTTTTCCACTGTGGTTACAGTTTCTGTAAGTTAAATGTGCTGGAACACAGAGGGCAATAAATTGAGAAAAGGTTCATTTTAAGGGTAATCTACCAAACTGTGAAAGCCAGAGATATTTTTACAAGTTTGATTTACAGAATATGTACCATTAGTTACGGGGCAGCATACCCATAAAGGTTCAGTGACATTTAAATAAACTAATAGATGAGGGGTTATTCCTCCAACTCAAAAGCAAATGAAAAGCACAATGACAAATGGACATTTTGTACACTTCAGTAAGAACACAGTAAAGATATTTCATATGGACAGAAAGAAAACACCAGACAGTCCATGAGCTGAACAGTGAACCTTTGCATGCTACTTGGTATAGCAGAGTGAATTTATGACTTAAATTAATTCATTTCATGAAGGACAGTGATAATTGAGACCTCTTTGTGTGTTTTATAATGTGAATACTAATGTAATTAAATGCTTAAAATTAAGAATAGATAAAAACTTGATCTGACAGTAGTAACTCTGCAAAGACAAATTGCAGAGCACATAGCCAGTGCATGAATCTGTGATTAATTTATACAGCCGTTTATAATGCACTAAGTAGCTGCATGCCAATTATTATGGAAACAAATTGTGTTTATATTAGCATGTCTGAGGTGATCATTGATCCCAAATAGCATTATTTGAAGACTAATAGAGAGAATAATGAAGGAATAACATTCTGCCCTGCAGCTGTCCAGTGTGTTTCAAAATGGAAAGTGAAACTGGCACATTTTGGATTTCATTGATTTAATCAAGAAACAAACAAAAAAGCTCTCTCACTTTCCATCAGTAAGATTTTTCTTGTCACAAGTAAATAGCTTTTTTCTTCATTGCCAACAAAAACATGAAAGTCTCTTGAAGGGGCATGGTCTAGAAAGTGAAAAGGCAAATCTTTGTCATTCTGAAATAAAATAATTAGCTGGGCTCTGACTTCTTAAAAAGATGAAGATGGAAATTCAGTGGAAATTCTCCTTTAAAAAAAAGCAAGGAATTTGCTGAGGAATGATTGATTATTGAAATATGCTTGTAATTCTTTTCCTTTATTATTTTTTACTTTCAGTGAAAGTTCCTGAACTAGTAGGTAAGGCTGGCTGCTTCTGATTTTATTTGCTGATTTTATTGCTAAGATGTGGCTGTAGCAATTATTATGATAAGTGAAGCTTGAATTTTGAACCTCTGATTCTGAAGTCATGTTGGAATAGAGGTGCTGTTTTAAAAGATCTTGAATTATGTTCTGAATAATAGAAAGAATGGAAAAGCTGATGATTTTGATGGAGCTGTTAAGCCGTAGACAGCTGAGGTTGTCTTATCCTCTATTCTTTCAATTTTTTAATTTAAATTTCAATATTGGAAGCCTCCAGCTCACAACAAGAAAACTAGTCAGTTTATTTCTGACAAAATGAACTGCAGAATTCAGCAATGATATTGTTGAATGCTGTAATATCATAACTTTGATTCCTGTGGAATATGTCTGATAATAGGAATGTGTTGTAATTGTCTGAAAGAAGTGATAGGGTAGCTGCAATTCTTCCACTGGAGAGAAAAGAAGCAGTCAGAATAGACTAAGGAAAAAATTAAGCAAATACAATTGCCCTTTTAAAATAGCTGTTTCCCTCCATATGAGCTTCAATGATCCTAATTACTTAATGAAATAGGCGCATTTGCACTCGAGTTTTGAGGGGAGGCCTCAAAACTGCATCAAAATTTAATTTCACAGCTTGCTAATGTTAACCACAGCTCAACACCGAGGCATTTTGTAAGGTAACTTTAATTAGTGAGCACGTGAACCAAGCTATGATACAGTATCTCCTTAACCACTACTGGGGAAGAGTTTGATCTCATGAGGTATGTAATGTTAGATTGATCGAAGAACTGGAAAATACTTGTCCAGGGGCCTGACAAAATACGGACTGGAGAACACTAATTGACCCATTTTAAGATGGGCTTTATGCAGCTTTCCAGTTCTGGATGTGCAGCCGTATGTCCACAAGTACTTGCAGTTATGATTAACTAAGAAGCCAGATTATTATGATCAGGTGATTAAACCATAAGTATTATTCTTGGCTTACAGTAAATAACATCTGTGAGATGAGATGTCGTCTTTCAAAATCGGACCTGGTTACTTACTCCAGACACTTTTTGAAGTGATTTGCATTTCCTATGGAGGTTGGTTATTGTATTTTTTAGACTAATGTATCGATTGATGGAATTCTTTCACTGATGTAAAATCAACTTGGTTAAGCACTTCCTAGGGAGCAGTTACTTAACCTATTTATTTATTTATTTATTTTCTGTTGACATTTCTTTGCCCTTCTTGTCGCCTTAATAAAGACTACTCTAGAACAACTCAAAGCTTATCCAACTTCAACGATAAGCAAGAAGGGGACAGATTCTTTTGAAGACTACTTTTTCTTGAAATAATTATCTTGACTTGGCTGACTGTAGTCAAGATTGTCCTGACATTTTGAGAAGATAACATGGGAATTAAGACACATGGGGAATTTTCCGTTTCCCTTAATTGTCTCAGTAGACCTGTGGGCAGGACATCAAAACTGTTTTCAGAGACCCACTTTTGTACTGTCGTAGTTCTTAGCTTGGGAGCAGAAATCCCCTTCTGGGGCACTTTTGTTTTCAAATAATTCTTTAATTGTGAACTGCCAAGAACTGTGCTGAGACTTCATGTTTTTATCTGCTTTTGCAAAGCTGAAGAGATGTGATAAATGCAACCTGTTATACAACACAATAAGACATACGAAGCTATAGAGGGAAAAGACTGAAATGATAGGCTATAATTGAAGGCGAAGGGAAATGTAGTGCCACACAAATACCTCTGAGAAATTTGTTGAACAAACTCAAGCTCTTGTATAATTAGATGACAAGATTTATTTTAAACTATGAGGTATGAGTGTGACAGCACTATAATTTGTCTTAAATAATTTCTTCACACCCAACAAGACACGGTCTTCAAAGTTCAGCCCTGCTATGGGTTTTTTAAAAATGAAACCAAACATTTTTACACCTAAATTGGGTATGGAAACTGAAATAAAGCTTGCTAAAAGAGAGGTTTGAAATTTCCTTTTAAGATTAAAGAGATTACTTGATTTAGTGAGGTAATTACTCATGCTTTCCTATCTGATTTCCTCTAACATAGTCTTGTTGACAGCACCTGTTTTATTTTTCATTGTGAAGTGATGTGTGCACACAGAGCTTAAACATTTTGGGACAGGGCATCTGTGTATGGTTCTCCCTTCACTCCCTTTGTAACCCATTGTTGTCCAGCATACAGTGAAATAAGTTTCCTCTATATGTGACAGTTTAAGTGAATGCATTTAGAAGTAATATTGCAAGTAACTTACTTTCCATTTTCCCTGTTCTGAAAGGGGAAAGAGGTGTGTCAAGAACGCCATGAGATCTGGTGATCCTAAACTCTGTCATGCTATAGTATTATTGTCATTTCTGTGAAAGGTAGATATCAAAATCTGTATTTGCCATATCTACTCATTTGCAACATTTGTTTTAATTTACTTCTCCAGCAGTATTTCCTAATGGCAACATCCCAGTAGGCTTTGGCACTTGCTTGAACATGATTGCAAATGGTGGCAATGCACAGTTGGGTCGCATTCTTTCACTGCTTGTGGGGTGTGTAGCCAGGAATGAGAACCAGGAGTGAGATGTCTGTGTCATACTGTATATTGTTGCACTGATTCTTTACAATGACTGATTCTGCAAACAATTCAGGGAAGATACCCAGGCAGATGGAGTTTTGTTTCCATGGCTGTAAATTGCTATCTACAAATATTTGTCCCAGTCTGTTGGATGCTCGTGGCAAGGTGAGTCAGTGTGACCATAGCAAGTGTCTATAAATATCAGAGTGAATATTTATGGTAACTTTTTGCTGTATTCATGCAGCCTAATTACAACTTATGCCTACATTATTTGTGACATTTTAAGATCTTCTGGTTTATTTCCTATTGTTTCCAGATTCTAGTACATTGAAAGCAAAAATACTTGCTGGCAGCACAAAGCTCTTCTGTTTTCAGTGATCCATTTGCCATGTGGAATAGCTTGTTCAGACATAGAGTCGGAGACCCCTTCTTCGTGTGCCAGTTTTTTCCCTGTGTAAGCTCTAATAAGCTTTTCCTTTCTCTTACACTCTCTGTGCTATAATTCTTGCCACAGGGTCTTTAAAGAAGTCTGCATCCATCACTTATCTGTCATGAGGAATTTGAAACTTCATTGAAAGGGAAGATAATCAGCTTTATGTTATTTGTTTACATTTTTGGTGTGTTTTATCCTAACTAGATATAGCTGTTCTGAACCAGTGGCAATCCCAAAGGAAATCAGCTGATTCTTCATGGTGACATAGCTGGGTAGCCTTCCTGACAAAATACGGCATCATTGCTCTGTAGCTTAGCTCTCTGGAGGTAGCATTCGTTTTCGCAAAGCTAGAGCTGTTATATATTCATGAAGCTTTGAATTCATTAACTGTGAATCTGTTGTCTTGTCAAGTCCCTTTCTAAGAAATGTTAAAATTCAGCCAGATGTCTGGTGTTATCTCCCCCTTAAAAAAAAAAAAAATCTTTAATCTGTGAATTGATAGTCAGTGAAGTTCAGTACTTTTAAAGTCCATCCAGGTACCTGGCACTTCTCATGGCTTTGAACATAATTATTATAGTTGGGTCAGGAGTTTTCACTCAGCAAAGTTTTTCTCTCACAAAATGATTAGAAGGATGTCTGTCACAGTTTATGGGTTGAAACCATGGATGTATGACACATTCACTAGTACAGTAAGGCTGCTATTCTGTCGCTTCTGGGAGTGGAGTGATGATACAACTTCTGGTAACAGATTTTATGGGTGTTCTTAGCAGGGGAACATCAAGAGTCAGAATTTCTGACTTCGGTTCCATGTTTTGGATGGAAATGTGCTTTGATAGATCTTCCCATCTTCTTTCTCAGAACTTACAACTGTGGAATAAGATTATAATAATGGTTGCTGCAGGCTATTAGTCCTGAGGTGGGTAGCCCAGAAGCCTGGGAGCCTGATCCTACTTTTACATCAGGAATCTTGCATGCTGAAGAGCTCTGTCTTCATATTGAATTTAATGCTTTGTGACAGTGAACCCAGCAGCTCTTGGACCCCCTGACTCAAGCTGGGAGTGTCAGATTTTCTTGTTCTCAGAAACAAGCAACAAAGCCTTGGGTTTCCATCAATTTGCTCTTGCGCCGTTGTAGGGAGAGTCATCTCTCAGCTTCCTCCTGTGCATCAAGGACAGCCAAAGAGCCCCTGAAGTTCACAGCCAACAGCTGTGGCATTTCTAAATGTGAAACAGGAAAGGAAGTTCTCTTGTTTTTCTAATATTTTTAAAGTTTGTTGTTGTTGTTAAAAATTCATTATTCAGAACCTAAGCAAAAGATTATGCATGATGCAAAATCCAAGCATTTCAAAACACTGACATTTTCCTCTTGAAAATAAATCCTGTTTGCATCTATACAGGCAGTAACCAGCACTTCTCAGCTGCACACTGGAAACTCCTGTATCACCAGTGCTACAGAGATCCCATAGCTTATGACATTTTCTTCAATTTTTTTCTAACAGAACCTTTGTCTGTGGGGCAATAGCAGTTAAATGACTAAGAAAGACTTCCTTAGGAAATCCTACTCCTCAAAAGCCTGTTGAGATGTTAATCTTCAACCTGCTTCCTTGTTTTGGACTCTAGACAGGCACTGTAGAGGCAGACTGGGATACCTTACTTCAAAAGACATTTTCAACACCAGTGGTTGCTTATTGATTCAGCTGTTCATAAATCATTTAGAGATCCTCCTGCTGAACACGCCTTTCAGACAGGATCCCTGATGTTACTAAACTCAGCTATACAAGCCCTCCCAGGCAATCCACCCTAACAATAGCTTGTTTGATCAAGTGTCTGCTTTAGATTTTTTTTAGCATGAGACCTTTATGTGTTTTCAACAGAGTTTAGGTAGAGAATCCTTGATTTGTATTTTGAAGTAAGCAGATGTTGCATTCTGCTCTATTTTATTGCAAACTACAGAACAAAATCAACTGCTGTTAAAAAGAATGAGGTAGTTTGCAAGAAAACAACCAACACAAAACCCTCAAAACTTAGGAAATGCGAGATACGCAACCTTAATTCAGTCACCTGTGCTTCTAAATTATGAAATACAAGGCTATATGACATGTAATCAGAATCAGGGGAAAGCTGCTGCTTATTCCTTAGTTCTGTCACTCCTGACTTCTGAATGCTTCAATTTGCAGCATGAGCAATTCAGTCATTTGAAGCGTTCTATCTGAAATTCCCACCAAACTCTTAGGTTGTCTAAATTTGGATACATTTTCCAGCTTCTTCATACATTTACTTGAAGTACAACATTGTCGCTATTCTAAAGCTTAGAATAAAGCATAGAATACTACAATTGCTCAATAAAATGGCAAAATTTACCAGTGTAAGAACAATGTATTCTCCACTATATTCTTCTCTGAAAAAGCAGAATTATTTTTTTCTGAAACTTAACCAAAAATAAAATAAAATAAAATAAAATTAGCCTGAGGCAGACATCAGCTTGGAATGGAAAGTGTCAGTCTGAGCAATTAAAGTGTAGAAACCTATAAGCAGCTAAAGCAGGGTCTTATGACAGAAAGTATCTAGGCAGTCTTGGCTGAACATCACAGCCAGTATCACTTACCCTTATATAGGTGTTACAATAGAAGTAAAACATACTAAAGCAAAGAAATTGTCAGCTCCTGTAATGTTCCATACAGTTAAAGAAATGGTTCCCTAGTTCAACCTGATGAATGTGCCAGTATTGCAGTATGGACATAGAGCCACTTGATTCAGTAAATGATCCTACAGTGATGGCACGTGTGGAATGAATGGCACTGTTGCCCAGCATTTTTGAACAGGATGTGTGACAGATACCGTGCTGTGTATTTGGGGTGAACTAGACAAAGCTGAACAATAAGAGGTAGCAAAAAGATAACAAGCAAATAGTGAGGGAGAGGCTGAGAATGTATAGCACTACAAAAGGATGTATGGAATTTGTAATGGAAACCTAAAGAATAATACCTAATATATAAATTTTTTAATCTGAGAGCTTCTGCAGTTCCCATACTGCATATATTCCATATATTTGATTTGCTAAATTGCACCACAGAAACAGATAATTTTCCGCAAATGCATATGGGTGAGGAAAGGATTTACAGCATTGCTCAGGCATCATTTCTGCATCTTCCATTTTACAAGTAATTATTTTCCATTTTAAATGCAAAAAAACAAGAAGGAAATTATGGAGAATTTAATTTTGAAAGTATGTACATATTGAAAGTTCGAAGTTGTAAATAGCAAGTAAAAGCTGTTACAGTGAAGCCTTGTTTCACTACCACATGTACTGTATCTCAGCTCCCCGAGACACTGAGCTGAAAATTATCATTGTCTTTACACTGTGTGCCTCACTGTCAAAGGAAAGCATGACTCTTAACTCAGACCCTCATCATTTTCAGCTGTCTGAGGTAGAAACATGACAGGTCAGGAAGATTTTCAAAGACATTTAGAAAATGAATATAATTGTGGGGAGTTGAAACAAATAATGCCTTTTCTTCCCACTGCCTTCACAGACACATTTCTCCCTGCTGTGTAATTACCTCCCTGCCTAGTACTACACTATGCATCGAAATAAACCTAGGTACTTAATAATATAAAGGTGCTTCCTCTACAAGAGGTGACAAATGGTTTACAGCTGAGTACTTTCTGGCACTAAAGTAATTTTTAGCATTACTGTCAGTGTTAGATCTTTTTAAAATAGTAACAGAAAGGGATTTTCTTTAAATAGTCTGCTAACTTGAGTTAATTATTAGGTTTTGGAACATCTTTTATCACGTAGAGACAACTTACCACCTTCACCAACGCAGAAGCTGTTCCTGTCTTAATGTAGGTATTCTCCTGAGTAAAAACAGTGTTAAGTTGTATCTGGGCAAGGCGTTAAGTAGTGTTTTATATCATGCTAGCTCACTTGTTTGGAAAACATAAATACAACTGAAAATGTCTTTGTCAATACCCATCTAGACAGCTGCCATGTTTAGTTGGTGAAGGCAGTGTTGAGATGCTGCCAGATAGAAAAGTGATGTGAAGGACAATGCAAATCCTGAACTCTCAGATTGCAGACTAAAGTGCTTATTAATTCCAGTTATTATTTAACTAACATTCATGTGTCTTTTTAAAATTCCTTATTATCATGTAAATGTAGTAATTCCAAATTAAAGAGAAAGAGAAAATAAAGAAGGACGCTCTATAAAACCAACACATAACAAAAAAAAACCAATCTGTGCAACATGTTGCTACAGGATTGTTCATAAATCTGAAATTTAAGAAGATTCCCTGGTCAGCTCAACTTGCACTTGTGACAGTACAAGTTTATTCCTTTCATTTTCTATTTTTCTATTTTTTTTTCTCTTCCTTATTTCTCACAGCTTGGAACATCCAAAGTGTGAGAAAAATCTCAGTAATTTTCTCAGACAGGGTCTTCCATGAAGAAAACACAGAAGAATGAAACTTGGTTTCTCACATAAGTGAAAAGACTTTGGAGTCTGGAAGTGCCATTATAAATAGAGCTGTGTGCCCTCCTCCACCCCCATAATAATCTTATCTCAGTACTTTAAATAAGCAGTCTCCTTTCTTTATATCTACTCTTTGGAGAGAGCTGGAGACTGTAATATTTCTTTGTAGGCATCACTGGACCAGAAAATACACTCCAAATGTCCAGAAATTTCCTGTTTCCCTTGATTAACACCCCGAGTTGAGTCAGCCCCTGACCTACTGTAAGGCCCAGTAAGATTCAGTGCCTGGGAATTTTTTGGCTTTGTCTTGTTGCCCCATGGAAAAGTTGTAAAGCTTGGCGTTAGATTTTAGGGTTATGTTTCCCAAAACTCCAGCTTTTGGGAATTTTTACACTTTATATGGAAGATTTAAAAAAATAATAATCTTTTTATGTGAGCCTGTGATTTGTAGGTGGGTTTAGAGGTGACCGAGCTGCATTTTGGAGTCTGTAAAAATGAACTAGACCAAAGCCCAGCTCAGAATTTTATCTCTATAGAAGATTTTTTCTTCAACAGCTCATTTTGCTTGTTCCCCTTGTGTTTAGTTGCGGTGCATTTATGAACCTCTATTTGCATCATGCTATTTTAACTTGATGTGCCAGAATGGGTAAATCTGAGGCTGTACAGGATAATGACAATGTCATTTTCAAGGCGCTCTAAATGATATGGAAGATAACTTGAACAGATATTAGTTTCCCACTGTGCTCAGTTGTTACACAGTAGCTAATTAAAAGGCAGTTGACAAGCACATAAGACAAGCAATGCTTGTTGGAGTCCTTAGCAAGCTGAAAAATAATCTAATAACCCTAGAATTAATTTAGACTCAAATGTTTCATTGCAAATGGTTAATAGGCTGATGGTTGAACTGGTGTGCTCAGACACTTTTCTACATGAAGTAGTACATGACCAGTTTAACTTTTCTCCTATGTAATAAAATTACACAAATCTAAATTATACACACGTTCCCAAGTTCCTAGACTTCATTAAATACTAGGGGATTAAAAACTTGTATAAATTAATCAATGTGCTATAATCCTAAAAATTATAAAATGAGCCCTTGAGGAAGTAATGTAATACTAGCTTTTTAATTAGTGTGACACCAGAGATTCATTGTTCTATAATGTAAGTCTTATGTTTGTGAATCGTATTATCATTTTAAAATAGAAAAAAAATTACAGTGTTTTTACTAGTTACGAATAGGTGGTAGGTGTTTATGGGTTTTGATCCTGTAAACACATCTTCAGCTTCTAGTCTTATGGGTAAATACTGTGCCAGTGAGTACAGTCTTATCTTTACTTTTGTGAGTAAACAGGTTTAGGATTCCTGGGCCTGTTTCATCAAGATCTCCATAAATAATCCTTGTGGTAGCCAGAAACCCTGCTGATACCAATGAAGTGCTAGTAGTGCTTAGAGTATCAGCTGACACTTTAGGATGAAAATGTCCTTTTTTTGTTTTGTTTTGTTTTTAAGAGTAAAGTGGAAACCTCTATTAGGTACAGTCACTTTTGAGAAGTGCTTGCTATGCCATCTAACAAACATTTAATGCTTTCAAGATGCAAACACTTTTTTATATAAAAATTTATTTGTAAGTCTTCATTCATATTCTCAGCTCATCTTCATCTTACAGGCTGTTGTTGTGGTCAATGTTATGTTAATAAAAGGTGCTCCTTACTGTTGCGTAGGACTGGTTCTGATAATGTTAAACCACAGCAAATCACCCAAGCTTTTAATTATGTCATGCCAGACCTGTCAATAAATGAAATGACAAAATCTGGTGAAGTTAACCTTCAGGTGTAAGCACCCATAGGAAGAAGAAGCAGCAGCAAATTTTACTGTTGTACATGTAAAAACATTAAGCCACTGAGATTTTCCAAAGGTTATTTGAAAAAGCACAGTGCATGACCAGTTGAAAAAAAGCATTTTAAATGTCTTGAACAGTATCTGTGATTTTAAAAACTGCTATGTGATAAATTAATTTGGGAGAATATGAAAATAGATTTAGAAATTTGTCCATTCCAGTTCCAATGTAGATTTCACGTCTTTCAATAATCTAAAGCTGGAGTCCAGACTTTCCAGTTAACCTCAAGTGAACCCATACCAACAGTTTTCTGTACCTAGATGACTGAGTTACAACTACTGAATCTTACTTCTGCATCTGGCAGTGTTGCATGAGCAATTTTTGAAGCTGCTTAAGTTTGAGAACTCTTCCTCAGCATGTATATTTCACATTAGGGTTTATAATTGTTTAGAGACTAGTGTTGTCTAAATCATATTCTTTGATGTTGTCTGAATTCCAGTTTGTAAATTTACCTTAATCTGGCTTAAAGAACTTAATTTTCAAGCAGCGCCAGTGCCTGTGGGCACTGTGCACAGTAGGATCAGGGCAGTGCTGGAAACTTGCACAACCCATATTTAGCAGTGCGATTTAACAGCGTTGGATGGGGAACACTGCCTGAGATTGCCCCTTATTTCAAAGGGTAAAACAAAACAAAACAACAGAAAAGAGGAAATGCTAACTCTGTGTTTGGCAAGTTTCCCCAATATTGTCTGTTCTCATGAAAATGAACAAGGAAGATCAGAGATCTGAGCATTTTTTCACATAATTCCTGTGGAGCTACTGGAAGAGAGACAAGTTTCCTATGCAGAACATCATGGCAACAAAAAGACTGTGCCTCTTTTGTTTCCACTTTATATTTTTCAGAAATCTAAAGAAAAAAAGTTCAGTGAAATTTAAATAGTCCAACAGTATCTGAGTCTTTCATATGTATTATTTATTGTACCAATCCTCAGCTGGTATAAATGAGCCCACTTACAATGATGCTAACTGTGGATTTGCTCAATTACATCCTCCATCTGGGCAGCGGAGCCACGCTTTAATGATAAAGAAACACTTCTCTTTTTCTTCCTTCCTTTCCTTCTTCCTTTTAGAATATTAAAATAATTCCATGTAGGCAAATTATCCGCAAGATATCCAAGAACTCTGTTGTTATATCTTATTTTGTTAGTATTTAAGATTAAGTTACTGTAAAACTTTTTTTTTTTTTTTTTTTTTGCAAAAAATACAAGAAGGCTGATTTTTTTTTTAACTGTAAGGTACTTTCTGAGTCCATCAAGTTTCTAGAACTAAGATGTGTTCTGAAAGGCAGATACTGCAGTGTTCTTTCCTTTTTGGTAGGATTTTCAGCAATTCTGAAAAAAATCTAGTGTTGGTTGTATTTTATTCACAGAGGCCAATTTTCACATTAGAAGTCTTTTACATTTAAATAGTTTAGGAGATAAGCCAAAACTAACTTTTGAACTACAGGACTAGATTTTGAATATATAAATGCACTTCTTATTATGAAGAGATTGCTGGAAGAGCTCTTGAAGGAAACCCAAATTATGATTTTTTGGTTTTCTGTACTCGAAAATAGCCTCACTACACTGTGTTTTATATCAACATGAAACATTGCTTCTAGGCTTCTAACATGTATCTCATGTTTCAGGTCAATGCATTTTGAAGCAGATGGGGCAGTAATTCATGAAAAATAGTGTTTAGAAAAGGTAAGTCAATTTTACAGATACTGTAATGTCTGCCACAGGCTAGAAACTGGCTTGTCTGTGGCTGGGTTGTGAAAGGGTCTGAGCTACTCCACAGCTACTTAATTTACTTGTAGGGGAAAAGAGAGAACACAACCACAAGCTAGAAGCCACATCCTAGATTGGACACCTTACCTCTGTACATTTCCAGATTTTTCCTTGGACTAGTTGATAAAAATATTTATAGATCCAATCAAGTATTATGTGTTTAATGACATTTCATGGACTCTTTCTACCATTTTACATTTGATTTCCATGAAAATGTGGTAAATCGCTGAAAGATGCAATAAGCAGCATCATAAGGAAGAGGTACAGAATCGTGCTGTGCCTGTGGGTGGTGGTTTCTGGTCACAAATCCAACCGCTCCCAGCTTCTGACCATGACAGTTGCTGAGGGACAAAAATGCCTAAATCCCATCTGTCTGGTCCAAATAGGTGGAATTTTATGTGCTAAGGAGCTTCCGTATTAGATTAAGATCTATGCCTGAGTATACAAGCAATTGACATGCATTCATAAGAAAGTATAGCTTTCACAATTTCTGATGAAAAGTTGTTTAGTACAAGTAACTCCCCGGTATGCTATTTAATTCCCTCAGTTCTAGCAAGCTTACTCCTAACATAAAGTGCAGAAGTTGTTTCCATGAGAATTTGGAGTAGTGCTTGTCCTCCACTAGTGCCATTTCTGCAACCCCCTATGCTCCTTTCCCAGTTGGTCTTGGTCTACCCATATGGTAAAGGTCTTGGAATGGGTTTTGGCTCTAGCAAACTTCATCAGAAAATGTTCTTTTAGTTAGTACAGGGTTTATTTATTTATTTTTATTTTGTTTCCCTCTTTCTTTCTGAAGTGGCTAGTAATCTTAAGTGCGGACACGCAGATCTTCCTGGGATAGAAATGCTTCACAAACAGATTATTCAGTCACAACGGACAAGTGTTGACTGCAACGTCCTATTTGTCCTATAGGAACCTTGGTTTAGCCAGGTACGTCAAAGAGTACCTTCAGTTCTTCCTGCCATTTAGCTGTCAGTGAGAGCAACACGTTGTAAAGATTTGTTTTTAGCATACTTCAAAACCTGCTTGTGATTCCTCTGTTCGTACACACCATTTAGTGAATAATTTGACTCGTTGGCTATCTTCCAAGCCAATAATGCTGACCAAATTATCTTGAACATGCAGATGGTAACAAAAGGGCACCAGGTGTTGTTTTATTGTAATAAAGATGTGCAAACCTTTGCATCTCACTAAGTTATTTATCCACATAAATCATCAGGATTCTCAGCTTCCCACACTGCTTTAGTAAATTTTGAATAAGAGGCATCAGCTGTTTTCAGAATGTGCCCTTCTGTACATGCCACAGATATTTTGCTTTGGGCTTTTCTTCCACATTGTGACCCGTAGAGGCATTCAGTAGATCCTCTTTTTGATTTAAATGATTACTGAGCGATCAGAAGCCCAGATGTTCAGTGGCTTAATTGCTAAGTGTTAGCCTATAAAAGAGAGTAGGCAGTTAGTATCTGAAGGGAGGATTTTACTGCGTATAAATGTTATTTGGTACATTAAATGACATTATTTACATCCAATTTCTCTCTCTAAGGTGGCAATCTGAGGCTGTAAGTTGCCGTGATGGAAAAATAGCACTTGTTTTCATGTCTACCTTTACAGATACAGAGAAACAAAATGTGGAAGCATAACACAGAACAATGGTAAAACAATACTGATTGGGGGATAAGAAATACCATAATACACCAGCAGACTAGTGATTGCCAACTTTTCTATAGGCCTCAAGGAATGGCTGCAGTACATCATCTACAGGAAAGACTTCAAAACTCAACAATAAAATGTTAAGTTGAATATTGCAGCCCTAAAATCACAAATTGACTATTGCATCAAAGATCAGGATTTAGTGAGATCACTAGAATGAAATTCCCATTTCCTTTGATTGTCATGCTGATGTATAACAAATAACTTGAGTACTTGACATTGATTCAGTATCATTCAGAACTCTGTTCTCACTGGATTTTTTTTCTAAGAGAAGAAACTAAATGGCCACTTTAAGTAGTTTAAAAATGGGGGTGAGGACTCTCTGGCCAGATCAGAAATGGCAAGTGATAGCATAGCTCATAACTCTTCAATGTTGAAATAAAACTTACCTATTTCCCTTGATCCCTGTTCAGTCTGCTGAATCCTCAGGGTTGGCTACTGCTGGAATCAAAAACCAAACTGTTTTTCTGTTTTGTGAATTCCCATCACCTGTTGGCACCCTGAGCTGGTATTAACCACTCTAGGCAATGATGCAGCTCTCCACAGTCAAAGTGGCTTTGCGCTAGGAAGCGAAATATACACTGCATTACTAGAAATCAGAAACACTGACAGTGAAACTCATCTGTGGTGGGCAAGATGATGGAACCAGGCCTTCTGCAATGTTTGTTACTGTAGCTGATGTTTCATACTGTTAGTGCATATCATGTTTTTTTAAGTGTGTAAGTGCTTGTGCTGGTTTCATCTATTTAAATGCCTTTTTGCTAAATTGCATAGTTACAGGAAGTATAGAGCACCTGCACATACCATGAAATGAGATCCTCTAGCATGTCCTTGTCAGGAAACACACTCTTTCTTCTAAGATTTTATTACATTACAGCATAAATGACAACCTAAGTAGAACTGTCCTGGGAATGCTAAGGATAGTGCTTCTACTTAAGAAGGAAGGGTGTGGACAAACGGTTAATTAACACCATAATGTTTTTTATAAACGTTAGGCATTGCAAAACCCAGTTTGAACTGTAACAATGATTGTAACTTAAAAAGTTAGAGACTTTCCTGACTGAATTCATGGACCAGTCGTCATCCTTTCTTCAGTCCAGGTCTGTCATCATCATTATCGTTGTGTTTTTCCCATAGAAAGAAAGGCTGAAAGATGACCCATTACTAGTCACAGCACGTTGCTCTCACTGATTGGAAAGCAGTCACACAACAACAAGCATTTATTCTGTTTACTGAGATGTAACACCAAGGAACAGCAATTCACACCTGCGGTGAAGTTGTTATACTTCCCATTTCTTTTTTTCTTTATTCTATTTTTATCCTTCATTTTTCCTGTTTCATTTTGCTTTTTTTTTTTTTCTTTTTTAATCTTCTCTGCCTCTTGTTCCCCCACTTTTATGATGGGTGTCAGTGCCAGTCTTGACACTTACCTTAGACCTGAAATGAAGGATAAATGCTCAGTGGTACATTCTCAGCTATCAAATGGGTACTGCCCTAGCTGTAATTGGTGACTTTTCTGTAGGGCAATCAGCTTAAATGTGTCTGGCTAATATATGAAGTATATATAAAAATGTATGTATATATATTTACATGTATATAGCTTAGACCCAAATCACATTGTGGACTGTGGAATTTAGAGGAGAGCTCCCTTCTCATGCACAACCTATTATATGATACTATATATCCTCCAAAAATAAGGGGTATGACTGGAGTTCAACAAGGGAAAATACCACAAAATAATGTGTATCTGTGAATCACTGATTCATTCACCGAATCATCAAATCACAGAATATTTGAAATTGTTTTGTTTTTTTCCCCAGAATATTTGTACTAGACAAGGTAAAATGTAACCGGAAAACATTGCAGTGTTGTAATAATCTTGGAGTACTCCTTAGAAAAAAAAAAAAAGAGAAAAAAAAGAGGGCAGGTAAAGTAGCTCTCTTGAAGCAGCTTGAACTTTCATATGAGGATTCCAGAATGTTTTTACTTTTCTTGTAAGGACCATAACCTAAAAAAATAAATCTAAGATAGAAATATCCCACCTGCCCCATGCTCATCACAAATCAAACCCGGAGGTTTAAGATTATTATTCTTACCTCTACAAACATGACACTTACCAATATAATGTCTCTCAAAGGGGAAGGTGGGCATAGAAATGGAATTGCTGAAATGATTTTACTGTAGAAAGAAATGGAGACCTAGGTGGTAAGAAAATACTACATCTGAATTGGTCTCAAGTGTTAAATAATGGATATATGTGTATATAGGGTATTCAAATGCTTTTGATTTTTATGCTGAAGATTAAAATTTCCGTTAGTATTTCACCTCTTCAGTTTTGCCTGGGGACTGTTAATTATATTTCTGAAATTACAAACAAATAAAAACTTAAAAAAGTAACAACCAGATAATATAGTAAGTAGCTGCTTTCCCCTTTTCTCTTCCCCGCAAGCAATGTGCTATCCTCTGTACAGCCCTGGACTAAAAGCTTACCTGTGTTAATTCCCGCACTCCACATCTCTCCTTGTACATGTACGTACTCCTGAGCAAAAAGAGCCCATTTCAGTAATATTGTAAGCGCTGTCATCCAAATACTGGTGTCCTGAAATGCCACTGTTGGTAGCAACTGTGATGCCTCGGGAACAAAGCAACCTTGCATATAAATCTTCATAAGGTCCCATGCTTAGTGATGAGAGGATTCTCCAACTAATGACGAGGTTCTATTCCATAAACCAAGGCACTCAACTGCTTTTTAGAAATGTCATTGATATTTCACTTCCAATATTTTCTAACTGTGAGGGTGTTTGAAATCTACTGTTTTATGCAGTGCTTTAACTTGCCTGAGCATTATGGAAAGACAGGAATGTACTGTCATGGCTGGTCTATTTTCAGAGGTGTTTTCTGGTAACAGTATAGGCTTCAGTGGGAGCCAGGTCTTGCAACGTGGTGCTGGCTTGCTTTCATTTTTATACTGTGCATTTGCATGAATACAGCACAAATGATGGTATTTTTTGTAGTGTTTAGTGGAGAATTTGGTATAAAAGAACTTGAAGTGTAAGGGTTAAGGCTTTCTGTTCTGTTTCTAATACAAGGCTGGATCATGACATAGCCACAAGTCTGTTGTGTGACTGGAGTACCAATGAACCCTGGTGAATGCCATCTTCCTACCATTATGTGTCCAGGCAATGGCGACCCAGGTGCCTGGACGGCTGTAGAGAGCTGTTAGAGTTTCATGGCAGTTGCCATGAGTAAAAATATAGATAAAGGTGTTGGACATAAAGTAGACCTCAAAGTATTGCTGAACTTTCTTTATAGCTTATTTCTGCAGTCTTAATTGAAGTAAATTTTGCTGAACTGAAAGGAACTTCAAAGTGCCTGCCTCTGCTTCCCTGTTATGAGCTTTAAATTGTGTTTTTATAATTAAGCTATAAATTTTAAAGCCATTTCAGCTACAGTTTTTAATATGCCACAGGTTGTCCACCTGTCGTAACTGTGGTTCGATTGTTGTAGATCATTTTCTTTGGTGTGCTGCATGACAAAAAGCTATTAACATAGCAAAAAATCCTTTCTAAGTGAGAGGTGTCTTGAGTTCTCTCAATATAGGGGCAGAATGCGTAATGTTTCTAATATAGAGGCGAGGTAAAAAGTTTTAATAATGGAATGATAGAGTATCAGTGTAATCCAAAAAAATATTTTGTTTTCTGAGGTTATTCATACTGATTTCCAGTATATCCATGAAAGTGTTTAAAGACGGAACATTAAAAGTAAGCTGTGGTGCTCCTAGTGGCTACCATAACACAGCATTGAGGTGGTACCCATCTGAGTGAGTGCCCAGCTACACTATTAATAATTTAGGGTTCCTTGCAACTAGAAATCACACGTCAGCTCACCATCAGGTAAATGATAACTCTGCTTGGAAAGCAGTAAACCTTTAACACCTGTCCTAATGATATCTGGATATGTAGAAAATATGATGTAAAACTCCCTGTTAATATAAAGAAATCATGTAATTACAGGTATGCAGGTTTAATGAAGAAAATGGCCCTGTCTATGATGGGGATTACTTTGATTTTTGCCCTGTTACATCAACAGTAAGTAAAACTTTTAACTAGTATGTGCACAAATTTTGTTGTCTTTCAAAGGCAGTTGTAGGGTTTTGCATTGGTTTAGAATTCTGGCTGCTGGTCACCGATGTGTTTTTTTGTTCAGAAAAGATATGAAACTCTTTTATACTCCTTGATTGTTCCAATTTTCTTTCGAGTTTAAGGAAGAGTAGGTTGTAGAAATTAATTTTTTATTTTTCTGACCATTTTGTTTTATTCTTATTATAAATAAGGTTATAAAAATGTACTTTGAATTAAAACTATCAGTTTAGACCTAATGGAATTGGGCTAGTTCAATGGCTTTGGTATAGATAAGGAAGCTGACAGTAGATTTCCAGTTTTTGTGTACTTTAGGGAAGGGCATTTAGGGACACCTGTGATATATCAATTCCTCCAGTTACAGCATTATAGACAACTAAAGTAATTTACTGTTATGAATACCTCTGGAGAGTCAATGTGTGTTGCACTGAATTAAATATCTTGAGCTAAGGAAACACAGAAAGACAACCCTAACTTAAAACTTAATTCAACTCTGAACCTGTGGATTCAAGTCTCATACTTCATTTTATTGAAGTATATTTGTATTTAATCTTTTTTTTTTTTTTTTGGAGTGATTGCTCAGTGTATTCAGTATATCTTCTATATTTCAGGAACAGAAGCCTGTGTGTATTTTTTAATTATAATCCACGGTGAGGTGTTATGGAAGCCAGTTCAGCATAAAATCATTCCTGTGATACCTGAACTTTACTGAGGCGAAGTGTACTGTAAGTATGGCAACCGTCAGCCAGAGAAACAAAGTGAAGTTAACATTTTTTCTTATGACATTTGGACCACTTTTAATAAATGTGTAGAAATAAAGTATATCACTCTAGAGGAAACAAGGACCTCTGTCTTTGAGAACATCCACATGCCTTTACTGACTTTGGGTTACAGGCATACACTTTTTAAACTGGAAACATTTTCACCGTTGGCACATTCAACTCCCACCTGCCCTTTCTTTTCACTCTTTATCAGTGTAGGATAAATAGACTGGATATACCCTACACCCTCAATTTCTTTGAATTGGCCTTGTGAGAAGAAGTGTCTTCTCTTGGTCAGCTTAGCTTGTTTTGCAGAATTCATCTTTTCCACTTTCCAAAAGCACTTCTTAGAGCCTAGACATTGCAAAGGACTTGGGTACTTTTCTCATAAAGGACATGGATGCTCCCAGATTTTCGTAGAGAATTAATAGCTTCCAACAGCACACAATGCAGCGCAGGCACTAATAAATCTCTGTTGTTGAGAGAGTCACATTTAGCATTCAGGCCTATTTGCAGTATATCACTGTTGCAGAAACTTGGACATCCATATTAATTCATACCAAGAATGCTCTCATCTTGCCCCTTCATCCTCCTGTTCTGTTTCTCTCTCTTTCATTTCTGCTGATACTCTTCTGTCAGGAAAAGTTTGGTGGTTGTTGGAGGGGTTTTATTTGTTCCCAAACTGGTAACACAGTGTCTAGCTACCAATGGTATTACCTGATATTTTTTATGAACCTTCTACACTGTCACTTGTATTCTCAGTAACCCCAAAGTAGATCTACTAGATGATGATATTTAACAAGAAGTCAGGCTCTGCAGGAAGCAAAGGAGCACTTCATTATTCATCATTTAATCATTTTGAATCCATATCAATCTGATTGCATGAAGGTCTCCAAATCCCGATTCCAGCAGACCTTTTTTCTCCCCATATAAAATCTATGTTGTAATCAAACATACATGCATAAGAACCAGGAAGAGGCAGTCTGTATCCTAATCCAGAGCCTAGCTGTGGAATGGTAGGAACAATTACTTTTCCAGCCAACGTCCTCAAAAAAATCCGCAGATGTCTTTTTTCCCCATGTTCCGATATGGCCTCTAGATGAAACCAGAGTAGGAGTCCCTCTGTCCCAAACCTACACCCAGATTTGAGCAGGACAGCATGGAGACCACCTCCAGTAAGCCAGGGGTCTCCCCGGCCGTTTGAGAGCCTGGCTGAGCAGTGCTGGGGCCAGGGAGCCAGCACGAGCCTGGTGCCTGCTTGCTGGGGGATGGCTTCAGCAGGTGCAGCCGCTGATGTGCCCCTCCGAGCATGGCAGAAGTGTTTTCTTCTGTGTGGGGAGATGTATTGCCAATGCACACTAACTGCTTGCAGACAGCCTCTAAGGTGGCTGTTCATTAAATGCTCTAAGTTAGACCCATGCAGTGTCAGAAATGCTGCTTCTTGCATGTTCAGTCCTTAGTGCTCGTTCGTTATTGGCCTGCATTGTATTCCTGCCTTTAGTGAGAAGGATGAATAATTTCTAATCTATTTTGGATCAAGAAATTTAAATTTGAGTTTCACTGTAAGCTTACAGTATTTTAAATTTCTTCCAACATTTGGCCTCAACTGCACAGCGTAGTTACAGAAGCAAAAACAAAAGGACAATAATTTTTGCTAGAGCACACCTGCAATAATGGCTCACAGCATTTAATTTTTCCCTTGGTTTCCTGGTAGACTTTGTTTTGACACCTGCAAACAACCTTTTCCAAATCAAAGTGAGCTTTTTCTCTCCATGTCATTCTGCCACCCAAGTTGAGCTGACAAAGTCCAACTAAGAAACAGAGCAATTATAAACACAGTTTCCTCTGGTGCTTGTGCTGTTTTTAGCTTTGCGGCTCTCCCAAGGAGAAACCTGTGCCTAATGTTTCAAGTTTAGCATGCAAAATTAATAAAACCTAACAATTAGACTGAGCAACATAAAATACAAGTAAGGGATCCTTTCCTATGTGGTTTGGACTTGAAGATATTAAATTGGCTCCTTACTCTTAAACATTTTTTTTGTTTAACACAGTGATCATAAAATGTGTATCTGGAATGATAAACAATAATTGGCTCTAGGCAGCCTTTTCTCACAGAGACAAAAGAACAGTTGTTATTCCTGTACTTCTTTCAATAAATACATGTGTAAGTTGGAATTCAGCTAGGTTGCCCTGAAAGGAGGCACATTTTTGTAAGCAACATAAAAGAGATTGAATTTACAAGTGGGCATGTAGACCGAAAAAAAGTTTTTTTGTTTTGTTTTGTAATATTAAAAAGTGTTTTCTATGCTCATGCAATGCCATGATATATCTCACCAGGAGAAATTCCATCTGAAGCTAATCCTGTAATGTTCTATAGAAAACAACGGTTTTAGCAAAGATGTAAATCACGTCCTTACTGAGCCTATAGATGGTTTGGGGATTAATATTCCTTATTCCCATAAGGTTTTCTTTATTACTTGGGCTCACTTTTGGATTTCAAGGCTTATATCACAATATTTCCAGTTGTTAGCTTGCTTTCAATTTGTCTTCATGGGAAGGATTTACTTCATTTTCAATGTAGTGTTTATTAAAACTGATCAGCCAACTTCCTTCTCTATTTGTTGAAATGCAGACTATGCCTTACAGTGGTAGTCTCTAAGATTACGAATAGCTCAGAAGTAAAATGTTTTATTTAAGGTTAAATATGTTTCTTAATATTGTGTTGCTTGTTTTGTTTTTTGAATAACCAAGAATAACAAGAAATTAGTTGTAGGTGTTTCTTTTTTTGTATGTGTTTTTGTTTGTTTCGTGAGAGGATTTCAAATACTTTATGGCTACTGCAAGCAGAATTTCAACTATTTTCTAGATCCTCAGGGATTTATTGCATAATATCTGGATGATCCTATCTGATGCAGTACAGTTTAGACTATACCACGTTTTGAACTGGGCACGTGATCATTCACAAATCTTTGGCTGTATCATTTTTCCAGATTATTAATTAAAATCATCATTAAGTTTGTCCTGTTAAATTTCATTTAAAGGCAATAAAGGAAAATACAATAGGAAGGAAAAGGAAGATATGGGATACCATTTTTTTTCAGGGTGTTTTCTTTAGAGAGAGAAGTACTGAAAAACGATGTCTAACTTCCTTTATTCCCATTAGCTAATTTTATTGATGGCTTGTCTTCTCGTAGCAAGAGATAAAAGCAAGTATGAACTGCCTTTAAGAAATTGCTGTATCATTCATCTGAAAAAGAACTGATTGTTCTAAAGGATTGCAACTTGACACCCTAATTTATTGACTAAATACATATTTGAACAAAGGCTATAAAAGACTGCAGAAGAATCTTTGGAGTATCTTTTAAGATTGACTGGGAGTCTTAATGAAGCCAATGTCCCTTGCCCTTGGCCTGTGTTTCTATTGACTTCAGCAGTCATTAGATGAGTCCCATGATGACTCTAACTTGCAGTAACGACAACTTTCCTAAACTCTTGTGACAAGTATTTTACTAGAGGTATGTGCTCAGCTGATTGTGCACCTGTCCTAAGCATTTTGGAGACCCTTCACATAGTGCTAATCAGTACCTCTGTATTACCAGAGACTCAGCGCATGAAACATGTACCTTCACTGCAAGTCCTGTTTGTATGTGTGCTGCAGCCAAGACTGCTTGGAATTTGGAAAAGTTGTTGGTCCTTTTCAAATCAAAAGAAAGTTGCATCTTTTTTATGCAACCTATAGGATTTGGCTGCATAATACAGGAAATACTTTATTATGTTTGTGCCCTAGGTTATCTTGGCAGAGCTCAGTGTGGCCAGTGGATTTTGGATGCTCCTGTAGTCGTAATATCTATGTACAGGCTGCGTGGTGTGAGGAAGCAGAGGGGACAGCAAGAGCTGGACTCGCAGCAGAAAAGGTGGTGTATCTTTCATACTCTGTGTGTTATTTATAGTCAAGTCTTAGTTGATTTTGTTGATTTTAGGGTACTTGCATCACTTGTCTGTGAAGCATTAAGCATTTACAAAATGCACAGTAAAACCCAAGCAGCTCACCTTAAATGGTTGACAACAAAAGTAATAACCAAAATGTACAAAAATGTATGAGCAATGAGACCACATATTTATAAGCACTGACACTCAGCTATTCAGAAAGCCATAAATATTTATTTGAGAAAAGACCTATAGGAAATAAAAATCTGAAATGTTTGATAAAGCTTGAATCATGTTAAACAAATTACTTACCTCCAACCAGGTGTGTGCTTGAATATAACAGCCAAGTCAAAGTAAGCAGACCTGAAACCACTATCACCTGGCACAGTCAGCTTGAACTTATTTGGGAGTCAGCAGCTGTATGGTTAATATTAAATAAAGACGTGAAGAGCTGTAAGTAAATGAACACAGAAAGCCAAGTTAACTGCTTGCATCTGATTGGTAGCTGGTTTATTTTTAAAATAACTGCCTTATTTTGTCTGAATGTGCTTGTTACATACTTACATAGAATGATGTTTCCTTGTTAAGGTATTAAAAAAAGTTCTATGTGGCTTATCCAGAGACTATTCTGAACTAAGCAAAAATGACAACATTCTGATTTTAAAACAAGCTCAGAATTCTCTTGCTTAGATGTTACATGATCCCATTCCTTCCTGGTGTTCCTCAAAATATGATTTTTTTCAGTTTTTTTTTTATCTGAAATACTTGTAAGCTATCATCATGAACTTGTGCAACAGGAATAATTATACCTTACTGCATAAGATCGTTTATTAGCATAAGGTTAAATAATTGCCAATGATCATAACATGCCTGTGTGTCTACTGGGACCCCACCTGTTATGGTACTCCAGAACTGAATGAAAGTAAGTGTTTTTGCACATGAGAGGTGCTAAGAATCTTTATTTCATTTAGGAATAAACTTTTTTTTTTTTTAAATAAGAGAGCTTTTGTTGATGGAAAGCAGCTTTTTCAGTAATATGAAAAACACGATTTGTTTTCTGTTTTATTCTGCTGGTACTCAATGTTCCTAAGCTTGGTTTGGTTCCTGACTGCTAGGCTGACAATTAACTAGCTTCTGTGCATCCTGCTTCTGTTAGTGTTCATAAGTAATAATTGTTTACCCCATGTAACACTAATTATACAGAAATTCATCCACCTTAAAGTGGATAGTTTGAATCTTGAATAGTTCGAATCCTTTTATTTTATACTGTCCCTTTCCCCTCAGAAGTGCTGTTCAGCTTTGGTTGGAGGTTCCTAGATATAACTTTGCATACTAGAAGTAGTATATTTATTGTAGCCTCTGAGTAAGGCTGACTGAAGACAGAAATACTTTGACAAAATAAGAACAAGAACACCTTTTTAAAGCTGATCTGTAAAACTACTTTAAAGGTAAATGTTTCACAGTATTGTTTAGGTGCATCATGATTCTGTGGCACAGCATATAAACATATCTCTTCTAGCTGGGAAAACTCAGTTCCACTGTGTCAGGGTACAATAGCGTTTACTATGGATGTGCTCATATAAAGAAAAGGTAGATAATTCTCAATTACTAGTGGTGTGGTAGAGTATTATTTTATGGTAGAGAGGGCAGAAATTGGGAAGAGTTTTTTTCAGCTCTTCCCAAAGAGCTCAATTTTGAGTCATATATCATATTTAAACAGACACTTACAAAGGGGGCCTTAAACTGGATATTTGGGTAACTGGAACTGCATAATTTTTAGCTCCTTCTTAGGCATCCAAATGAAGATTTCTAAAATCCAATTAAAAATACCGGCTAGGAGCTCAAAACTTGTTTGCTTTAATCCTGAATGGGGGCTGATCTACAAAATGCAGTTGGTTTTCTGGCATCTGAATGTTTGTTGGTGGTGGTGGTGGATTTTTTTAATCTGTTCTTGTAGATTTAATCTTAAAATCCAGAATAAATAATAGGAGGGGCCTTTAGATGGTGCATATTTTTCTCCTGGAAAGAGTCCAGCAGAGGGCCACAAAGATGATATGGGGCCTGGAGCATCTTCCCTATGAAGAAAGGCTGAGAGACCTGGGTCTGTTCAGCCTGGAGAAAAGAAGACTGAGAGGGGATCTCATCAATGTGTATAAATACCTGAGGTGTGGGAGACAGAGGGGTTTGGCCAACCTCTTTTCAGTGGTTTGTGGCGACAGGACAAGGGGTAATGGCCACAAGATGGTGCACAGAAAGTTCTGCACCAACATGAGAAAGAACTTCTTCACGGTGAGCGTGACGGAGCACTGGAACAGGCTGCCCAGGGAGGTTGTGGAGTCTCCTTCTCTGGAGATATTCAAGGCCCGTCTGGACACCTACCTGGGCAGCCTGCTCTAAGGAGCCTGCTTTGGCAGGGGGGTTGGACCTGATGATCTTTCGAGGTCCCTTCCAACCCCTACAATTCTGTGATTCTCTGTGATATTATAGAATTATGACATTGAAAATAGCCTGTAGTGACGTTTTTGTCATAGTAAAGGAAAATTTTGAGAAGGTGGCAATCTGCACTTTTTCAAAGACCTCTGACATAATAGACTGCTTTTATAAACCCATGCCAAAACAGATTATTACTGGCTGTCTTATATGAGCTGACAACTTGCTTTAGGTATACTTCTAAGTTACTGTTGGCTCATCTCGTTTGAGGTCAGCCCAGCTCTGCTCCTGTGTGTTTTGTTGCAATTTGCATGTTGTCATATGCTCAGATATTTGTAGGTACGAACTATGATTTTTATATATATATATATATATATTATTTTTATTTTTAAAAAAAGATGTCAATATGAAGCTAGTGCACAGACCTAAGAGCTGTTGTGTGTCCTCCATAATGCAGGTTAGCCCTTTAGTGCACAGGTTTTGAAAGCCGCCTTTTCAGAGGAGTTGACAAAATGGGCTCTCTGAGGCACTTGAAAGATTCCAATATCTTTTTGTCTGAAACAAGAACATAAAAAGCAGCTGGGAATAAAATATAGCTGAACAGATGAGATACACAGTCTGTTTTCTCCTAAGTAAAAATAGAGATTACTGTTCATTTTGAGACTATATGATGCAATGAGAGTTCACTTGCAGTGTAACTGTAGCTTATGCTCCAGAAGAGTTACAAAGACATGAGACTGCTTCAGTTACCTCCTTTGCCAGCCTTATTCCAAGAGGTGTCAAGGGAAAGAGCAGATGTGTGTGCTAAGATATTATCTAGATTCCTTTTTAGTGATTATCAAGACTTTTCTTAGACAGTAGACCTTATGTCATAAGATATATATATTCCTAATTCTCAAATAAGAGCACAAATCAACCCAGTAAAGAACATACTAAGAACATCAACTAAAAATTCCAGTAAGTATAAATTTTTAAACTGTTCCACTGAACTATCAATGTGTTAGGCTTAGCAGATGTCTTCTTTCCAGTTCTTGTAAACATTTACAGTTCTAGCAAGGTAGGTGAACTCTTACATTAGTGAGTTCCCTGTACTTACAGCCATAAATTATTTGTGATTCCTGTAAATATCTTTATAAGCCAAGAAACAGTGCCAAGTAAACACTGGTCAGCTTTTTAGAAACACCTTGTATGAAAACAGACTGCTTTAAAGTTGTTTTTCGTTGTTGTTGTTGTTAGTTCTTTTTTTCTCATATGACCCAAGTTAACTAAATCTTCTCATTCTTGGTGAGCAGTGCTGTTGTCTTTGACACCTGTCTTAAATTCACCTTTTATAGCTGTAAGATAAATTTAATTTTCTGAAGTCAGAAACTGTTCTGCACTTCCCCAAGTCATTCCTGAAACAATCAGTGTTCCAGCTGCTTGCTCCCCTGATCTTTCCAGGTCTGTGTTTCCCATGGAAGAGTGGCTAAGAAGCTGGATACCTTGGTAGAGAAAGGAGTTGCTCATTTTCTCCCAGTGGAAAGTGGGAATCCCAACGTGCAAGCAAAGTAATGTGTTTTAAGATGCAAGTGGCAGTATTTTTGAAATACTTTTTTGTCCATAAAGGTGTGTTGCAAAGTACACAGTTCTCATATGGTTTTCAAATACTGTATTTTTGTGGTTGAAGATGAATAAAATATGCCAATAAGAAACAGTACAAAAATTAAGGAAATTCCAGAGAACAGAAAACTTCAGAGAAGTAAATCATGAAACATATGCATCCGTTTTTAAAGAAAATATGAGTCATAACTTCTAGCTGCAGACTTTCCATTTGTTCACCATTCATTTTGCTGTTCCAGCTTTGATTCAGAAACTAGCTCTTGAGCAAGAATCGTCATTTAATTTAAAAAGTCTCTGCGTTGTAAAAATGATGGTATTATGTATATATAAAAGATACATATTTTAGTCTTCATCTATGTAACAACCACCCAGAAACATCTGAAATGACAGCAGACAGCTTTATTTTTCCAGTGAGCCATAAAAACGATAAAACAGCAGAATAGCTAATGTTACAAGTTGCAGTTAGTTATTGTGATACTAAATGGCGAACATGGCAAAAACTTCTCAGGTTGTCCAACTTATCTATCAAGTGTACCATAATGTATACTTTCACATAGTTTATTGCTTTAATATTATTCTGCTGGATGGTTCAAATCGTACTGTGATGAAATTCATTTCAAGGAAATTCTGACAGTATAATGAAGAATGATGTTTGTGTAGTACTTAACAATACATTTCTTCAGCTTAAACCAAATAATTGTACTTTATATTTTGTTAGCTGAATATATACAAAAGTAGAATCATTTGGGTCACAAAAACGGCTTGTAACTTTTCAAGCTGTACACACATGCTTGAGGGCAAAACCAAAATTATTTAAAAATAATGTGCTATTGTTGAAAGTGTGTATTACAAACAAGCATTTATGTGAAGAGTAAGAGATTCACAATGCTATATCATAATTCAAAATATCTGGATTAGATGCTCATTGCATGAGAGATGACCCTGAATTCCATGTTTGCTACCCACGAAAACATAGTTAGCGTTCCTCAAAGTCCATTTATAATGCTGTGAGAAAACAACTGGTGCAACAACATCAAACATCATTGGTTGTACTTAAAAATAAATGAGTTGGGGGGAGGAAGTATGGCAGTGAGTTTTGGGCTTACTTTGACCGTTCTGCATAAGCCTTCACAAGCCTTTCTATTCTTGGAATCTATCTACAGCTGTAATTTGGGGGCGGGGGGAGGACGATGGCCTCTTTCTTCTCAGCCTTAAAATCAACAAATGTAAGGCTGAAATCTGTTTGGTTTAATGAATGTTTTAGTTATATTGTTTCTGAAGTTATATTGATGAAATTAGATTACTTCCTGGAGACAAGGAGATTGCTGAGGCAACAGAGGAGTGTAATGAAGTGACTTTTAAATTACAATACATACAATTTACAATAGATAAGTGTGTTGTATATTCCATCTTATTTTAATTGTACTTTTTTTCAAATGACAACAGTGATAAACATGGAAACAGCATTATCTGTCCCCTCTTACAAGTGGAGAGCCCACCACTGTTTACCCAGAAGCTCCATTGTGTGTAAACTACACAGGTCATCCATCTTTGTGTTTATCTAGTCCAGAAGAGAGCTTTCTGAAAATCCTGGGTACATGAAACTTTGGTCATCTCACCATCTCCAATCTTCTTATGGCTGTTTGACATTTTCTCTTCCTTAACTAGAAGTTGGAAGCATGCAGTTTGGCAAGATGAGAAACAACAGGAAAGATCTATCCATTCTGCAAAGTTCATGACAGGTTTTGCTCAAGTTTTTGATGGTTTGTGTTGGTTTTTCTTGTTCTGTACCAGTTCTTCCACCGTCTGTGCAATTTCCATTAATAGTCATGAGTGATTTGCGTGTCTTAATTCTTCATTTCAAGTGTTGAAAATCTACCCTAAAGCTATGAAAAAATAATGGAAAAAGCATGTATAATTGAAAATAGTCTTAATCACTGGAATGTTGAAATCCACATGGCTTGGAAGACTTGAAGGATTTCTTGTTTTAGAAAAGTTGAATTGAAAAGTGCTGTCATTTTCTTTAAATACATTCTTTTGAATAAAACATCCATTCCTGGCGCCAGCAGCAAGCTTCTAAACATGTTCAAGATGACATGATCGATAACAAGAATGCTCTCCTCAAGATGTTTCTAATTTCTTCTCTCTGGTTCAAGAATGTTAAACTTCCGACATGATATGTGATATAATAACAAATATTTTAACCAAAGATTAATATTTTTCTTAAGACTGTATAACAAATGGGACTGAATGGAAACCTGAAAATTAGTTGCTTGCTACAGAATGCTGGTAAATTCCAGAAGCTATTGCCTGAGTACAAATTATTTCCCTCTCAATACTGCAATGGTAGGCACATTTCCAACTTGAATAAATGAATTGACCCTGTTTCTTTATGTGAGGGTCTTTCCTGTTTGACTGTAGCAGTGTATAATTTTAGGTCTTAATAGATTTTTATTAAACTTTTAATTGTATAGTAGTTTTTACTTGATCTGGGTTTGATATCTATCTTATGCTTGGATGCTAGTCAAGTCCTATCTATGCTAGTCCCTGTCAGAAAACTGGATCAAATAGTAATGATTATTTTGTCTCTATCTCTGGACCTCAAATTAAGTATGAAATACTGGTTCTCATGGCTTCTCGGTAAGTTTGTACACTAGAACTTTTAGTTTTTGAAAATCTTAATGGTCAGCAGTTGATTTGAGATGAGATTCCTCTTCTAATTCCAAAACTTCTGCCAATACATAAGAGATTAGCAATGTTAATCTTGTCATCTAGGTCAGCAATTGTCTGTTTCTATTTATTAAGGTCCCGCAGTCAGAAAGTGTCAGATTTTCTAAGGGAAGAAGCAATACCACAGTCTGTTCAGACAAAAGGTAGCATAAAGCATCTTAGTCTAGCTTTAGGCAACAACCACAGAAGTCTTATTTTGTAACCTAGTATCAGGATCATATTGAAATGTGAAGAGTATATTTGATCTTTTCGTAATGGTGCCTGAACCAGACCAGCTGCCATAATTCTTGGTTTTGGTGGATATAAGCTGTTATTTCTGGTCACTGTGATTTTGCAGAAGAGACTTCCTTGCACAGGCTTCTTGTGTCTTTCAGAAAAAGGTTAGAAGCAGCCCAAGATACATTACTGGGGACACAGAGATCCTTCCAGTTCTCCCAGAAGAATCTACAGTTGAGAAATGTAGCTCATAGAAATGAACCCAGCAGTATCCCATCCTTCATCAGCTAGACCATACCAAGAAGTGCATCTATGTATGGCAGCAGCTCTGGTATTTCATGTAAGGTTGCTAGGAAGGCTGGCTTGGGCAGGTGGAAGGTTAATAGGGTTCTTCATGGTGGGCCTATATAGTTGTGAACTCTTCCTCACTTCTGCAGAGCAGGTGAAGCCATATTAAAGTGAAGCATTTTAGTATGATTTTTGTAGCCATTCCCAGTAAAGAGTGGGATTTTTAGTTTTCCATCTGAAAAAGGTGATCTCCCAGAGGGCTGAAGCAGATACACATGCTTGAAGGTCAATGTCATTTCTCATCTAGTGTTTGCCAGCTGGCAATCTCCACCTGTAAGTCTCTGAATTAACATCACAGTTTTTAAAACAATTAAATTTCAGGAACAATATGCGGCTGATTAACGATAGTGGAACTTGGTATGGGAAAGGACTATCTACTCAGTTTTAATTTAAAATGTGTCAAACTACGTGACATGGTGTTATATTACTGCATATCGATGCCAGACAATGACATTACTGTAAATAGTATTAACCGTCTGACTTAGGGAAAAACAAGAAAATTTACAGTTGATGTATCAAATTATAGCTCAGATTGCAGCTTCAAATTATACTCTTGTCAGAAAACATGGCTAAATAAGGAGAGTGAAACGCTTATTAGTTTGAGATAAAATGGAAGTGTTACCCTGGTTGTTTAACAAGTCCCAGTTTGTGCCATACATGGAAAGCTGTCTGTTGACATCTCATAGAAGACTTTCTATAGCACTGTGACTAGACCTCTTTACTGGTTTTCAGGGAGAAGAATAAAACCATTTTGGGTCAATCAGAAACCAAATTCTTTGCAGTTTTTCATTTCATTCAAAAAATGTCGCCAAGGGAGAGAAATGGCTAACCAGGAACAATGACTTCTGTGAAAGTTATGCAGAGCTAAACATAGGAATAGGTTGGCTATTGCCCTGCCATTTAGGAACAGGGCCAAGTATATTATTTCTATGGGATTCACTTACTAGACTATATATGAAAGCTGGCTTCAGTCTAACGAAGTACAATATTCTGTGTGTAGTCTTCTACAGAAACCTTTTTATTTTAATATTGTCCTTATTTTTCCAGTCCTCTTTTCCAGTTGTTGAGTTAACCCTTTTAAAATTCCCTTCCTGCTAGCAAAGCCCACAGACTATATTCTAAATTTGACTAGGAAAAAGATAAGCCACGCTTTTGGGGTGGCTGAGGAGAGGAAAAAAAAAAAAGAAAGAAAACGGCTTCTATACTTATCAAGCCAGCCTGTAGGAACCTATTAATTATATAAGAATATGTATGAATAGATAGCTTTACAGAGATATGAAAAAAATCTTAACTACTTATTTGACTCAGACTAATAACTGTCAAGAAAGGAAATAATTTAAGCCAATAATTAAACAGAGGAAGATCAAGTAGAAGATCAAGCCATAGTCTAGGCTTTGCTACTGAATATGCCAGTATAGCTCCTGGTCTCCATATTGTAGGTTCCTTCTTCCCATTCCTGGAATCCACCAGCACTGTGTGGATGAGGAGCTAATGGGCAGATGGGCACTGGGAGTGCAGATCAGTTCTTCTGCCTGCAACCCCATCTTTACTGACTGCTGAACAGTCTAAATAAGAGTTTCATCACAGCCGTACTCTGCTTGATACTTGGCTTTATCAGGTTCTTAAGTAATGTTTGTGGCGTTGCTGGCTACTCAGACCATCCTATAGAATACTAGGGAAGAAATAGTAGAAAAATACCATGTGTATATATATATAAACACAGTACGTAGATACAAGAGCAATATAGCCCTTGTAAAAGTTTCAATCCAATGTATAATTTTGAATACTTACTCCAAATGTCTGTTTTATCATTCTCTTTGATTTGCACTATCATAATTTTCTGTTTTGACACATATAACTGATCAGTGCTTGCTTCACTTTAAAATATGAGGGGGCATTGGAAATTTAATTCAAGAATATATGATAAATTTTTTCAAATTGAAATGAAAGGTCTACTAGAACTTATCAAATAAGATTCTTTATTCACCCAGAAAAGCTATTATGATTGCAATTATGTTGGCAAGACAAGCAAGCGAATCACTTGTATTGGTTCATGATTCCCCGTATAAGTTCTTCATAGAGAATGTCTAGTTTTGCATGCATATCCTTTTCAAATAGTCACAGACTTGGGCAACAGTCAATTAATTAACTGATTAATATTCTTTCCAAACCCTGTACTCATAAAGAGGAAATTTATGTATCTTAGATAACTAGAGTCTAGATAAGCATTTAGTCAGAGCTAGAGTGTTTGGACTTCTAGCAGAACTCACAGAGGGAAGGGGGGGGGGCGGGGAAGCTTCCACCAAAGCTTCCCAGATGGGTTAAACTATGCATCAAAGAAGATTCAGATTTGGTGTGATCTTTTTTTTTCAAGGAGAAAGATTTCTCACTGCTACAGCAGGGCAACTCCACAGAACATATTCCAGTTGAAATAGCTCTCTAAAGAAACGGGGATGAGTACATTGCGTGTGGTAGGTCTTGGTGGCAGAGAGAGCATGTGGTGCTGTATCTGGCCGTTGGGAAGGTCTTTGTTTGGACCTTTGAGCATAATCAGCCAGCGAAGTCTGCCCATGTCAGCTCAGGCCAGACTGTGCCTGTTGTCCCCCTGCGATGGTGAGGGTTGGTCAGGGCTGTGTGAGAGGATGAGCTTGCCCTGCACAAAGCTTGAGCATCCCAGTGAGATGGAAAATGGAAAACTCATCCCTCAGTGAACTTAGGTTACTAACAACCTTCATTTTCAACAACTTTGTTAATATGTTACCAAAATCCCTGAAGGCTTAGCTAGAGTTCATTTTTGACACAATTGCAGCTGTTAAAATAATTAAATTTAATTCACTTTGCCATGATAGTAATTTGGTTTTTGTTTTCATGAAGGTTTTAGCTTAGAAGCCCTTATAAATGAAATCTAGTATCTGAAATGCAGAATTGTGGCATTTAAGATGATTTGGAAAGACTATTCATGAATTCAGCTGGGAACGTTTCTGTGCACTTAAGCTAAGGCTCCATTTTTCCCTCACTGCAGTACCTGTTTTTTTCTGAAGTATGGGGAAAAAATTATTAAGCTGTGAAAAGTGCTCATTATTCATTTGTAACAATGACTTTTCTGAGGATTTTCATTAAGTCTCTTCCACATAGCTCATTATGATAAGAATCCATAGATTCTTGACTGAAGAAAAATTCCATAATTTTCTGGTGTATATTTTTCATGTAAGTGCAAAAGGCAGGGGGCAGTTCTGCAGTTCTTCTGTAAAGGTAAAATTGTAGTCATGGATTAGTAAAAACAAATACATCACACGTGAAACAAAATTATCATCGCTTTTAAATGTAAGTAATTTAAGTTAAGGCAATACTCAGATTGAAATCTAACTTTCCAGGGAAAGCATCTGGAGATGTTACTCGTTTGTCCAAGGAAAAGATTCTCTGGTAAGTCCATCTTTTCAAATGCACCTTTACTGTCTGTGGTGGATATTCTTGTGTCTAGCTATAGGCCATTAGTCTTGGACTTTTCACCTCAAAGAGTTCCTCCCCATCCTTGTTTTGTTGTTATATTTACATTCTGCTGATATATCTCTGTGCAGTGTCATTTTCTGCTACCCGCATCTTCAAATGCAACAGCCTGAAATCCTTAGCTTGTGTAAATTAGACTAGCTGTCCTCTGGCTACGAGTAAATCAATGGGACTGCCACTGATTTACACCAGCTCAGGATCTATCCTGCTGCCTTTAATCCTTTTTATAACACCTCTCCAAGTAATCAATGGCATGTCTGTACTGTACTGAACTCTGGACTGAGTTCCAGCCTTAGGAGAAAATCTGGTCTTACTTATGTTGATTGAATTTCATGTAAGTGAGAGTCCCACGCGTGTTCCTAGGGGCACAACATGGACTCTCCTCACCTGAATACAAAGGACTAATCTTCCTAATAAACTGAAAAAGTTAGATCTGTGTGTCCTTTTTAGATGTTGGCCCACAAGATTGTTTGTTGCTGTTCTGTTGGAATCTGGTTAGCCAAAGAAGAGAATGTTTTAAAAAGCAGATAAATAAAATGAAAGATGGATTTCAAAGGGAAGAAGGGTAAGAGTTAACTGGGTTTTAATTGCTGCCAGATTGCATCTAGTTTTCAAATGCTTTCTGGGGGAGGATACTCAAATTTCCCATCTCCAGCTGGGTTTGGGTTTCCAAATCTCTGTCAAACTAAGCCCGTTTCCTTGGTAACTATTTCACTCTCCCACCTGTGTATAAGGACAATTACTTCTTTCTGCTGAGCGATGATGGTGGAGCCAAAAGAGAAGGAATAAGGTGAGTCTACTCCACAAGAACCCTTTTCACAAAATCCAAGTGGTTGGGTCTCTGTGGGTTGTGTGAGGATTACCTGAATTAGGTAAAGACAGGGAAAAGACCCTGCATACAACATGCTTTCCTCCATACTTGATATTTTTTCTCCATCTGGGAGCAGTTTAACATAAATAACAGTTGCAGTGGTAAATGAAAAAATGTTTCTTACGTACATGGATGCTCAGGCAGTATTGCTTTTTTTTTTTCTTCTATTCTAGAGACACTGTCCTTTCCCTTGTGAATTGCACTTGACTATACCCCTAAATCTATACTTAGTCAGTTGTAGGTTTTAGATTAGTGGCCAAGTTCAAGATCATTGGAAAGTGTGACTGTGAGACCAAAGCTGTAATTGAGAACAGATATTCTGCCATTGTTTTCTTTTTCATTGTGTCAAAAAATCAGGATTAGTCAAAGTTTTGAGATATTTCTCAAGATTTTTCTAATTTTTTTATTTAGATTTTAGACTAAATTTGAGACCACTGGAACCTATCCATTTCAAAAGAAATTATTATTTTATTAATTCTGTGCTTTAACAAATTTAGAATTTTGTTCTGAAGATCTTCTTCATCTCTTCTGCCGATGTCCTGCTTTAGTAGGATGTGTCTGTCAGATATGGTGATGTATATGATACACAATGAGTCTCACTGAATGGCTTTAAAAATATGTATCAGTCTGATGATTCGGAGTCCCATTATACAGGCTCCTTCCTTAGTTTACACTACATAAAGGAGCTGACACTTCAATTATAATTTTTATAAAATAGTAATAGGCTGTTCAAACATGAGGAAGGCTAGAACTAATTCTCTCCTTTCCTGTCCCAGTTTTTCATCTTTCAACAAAATGATTTGCTTATGTGTTGAATGATTTTTCCATTACTTTTTTTTAATATAAAACAACAGTAACTATTTGTGATACTGTTACAGATACTTCATCCATTATTTAATTGCTTCATCCATCCGTTTGTCTGCCTTGTTTTCCTATATCTTCCTTCAGCTGTACTCTTTAGTTGATCGACATTTTTCGTACAAAGGTAAGATAGAAAGCGAGCTTCTACTCATATGTCTCTTTCCTGTAGTTTTTAAACTACAGAGCATGAGTCAGGGCCAATGTACTGATGATGGAGTCGTCAGCATTTTCAGTGCTCTATGGGAGGTTCAGTTTAGTCTTTAGAGAAAGATTGTCAGCTGCACATAAACCTGATGAGACAGTGGTTAATGAGGTTGGTCATTGGAGGCTGGATCTTTGAAGGTCAGCCTTAAAACATGCAACTCCTTTTTTTCCAAATTGATCTAAGTGTTATATCTATAGACTGAGACAGCCTATAATCCAAAGAATCATACAGAGAGTAAACAGGAGACTAATGATATCTCTAGTGAGTGCATAATGTTTACTTTGACTTTTATAAAGAGGTAATTTGCAAGAGTGGAGATAATCCCACTATACTTTATAATTTAAATGTCACTCAGAATGTATCCTGACATGCAACTGATTAACAGCAAATTTTGGTGGCAAATTAATTAGTATTTAATCCAGAGGCTCTATTAAGATGCGATGTGATAAAAATACCTTTTTTTTCCCCGTAATTCAATTAAAATGCACAAATGATCTCAACCATTTTCTGAGTTTCACATATTTTATTTAAGAGCCTAATAACCATGTCTCACTTATGAAAGTTGGCATGTACACAACAAACTCCCCAGATAGAGCTTGGACTAAATGTGACAAGCTTATGAAAAAAGATCAATTGTATATTTGTTAAAAAAAAAAAAAAAAGCTAATGCCAATGAATATGGCTTAGATATGTCTTCCTGTTTGTTACTTTTAGCATTCTGTATACTGTTCATATTCCTTACTCTTCCCTTATTTTGCTAAGTGCACTGTGTGTAGTTTTAAGACTATCATTTATCTTTCAGCACCTCTTTGTTTCTATTCTGAAATCATGGCTTAAAAGAATGTGACTTTAAAAAAGATTTTTGTGCTTCTAGATGGAATTCTGTGTAAATAATTTATCTTCTTGCAGCGGTTTTCTGTTCTTTCTTCAACATCCTTCCATCTACTTCTTTCTTATTGGTGCCCATAATGATGTTCTTTTTTGCAGATAAGAGTTATTCTGCTGCAAGCTCTCTGTTAGAACACTTGTGCCTTTATGGGGAGAATATTAATGCAGAATTCTTGTGACAATGGCCCCTATTCAACAGGAAAGATCCCAAAACTTACTGAGGAGGGAGGAAGCCATAGAGTATAGGCAGTAGAGGTATATGTTATTGAAGTTAATGTGTGCTTTTCTTGAAATTATTCACAGGTTTTTCTCTTGCAGTTTTTTTTTTTTTCATTCAGTGGAACCACTTATCTGCTTTATAATGTCTAGAATCATCACATGTTTATGTGTTTTCTCACTAGCTAAATTTGGAAAAAAAAAAAAAAGAAAAGCTTTCTTACCTTTCCAGTTTTTATCTAGCAGCATCCTTTCAGCCAAGGATGATGTGGCTACCAGAATCTTAGATTTTCTCATGTTTTCCTGCCCTAGTATTCTCTGACATTTTTCAAAAACCTCTGCTCATGCATCAGGACAGTGTCCACATGAACAAAGAATATAAAAGCGTACACAAAACTGAAAGAAAGAAAATTATCATGGCAAGTCAACCTAGATCAAACCAAGAAAAGTACAACTCCTTTAGGCTGTACCCAAAGCCAATAGCTTTTGTAAATTAAGCCTTATTTGAACAATGGTAATGTGTTTTTAATGTAAAAAATACCTGTAAGGCTCTATTTAAAGTGATGGGCAATAGAACGGTTCTGGTAAGCATGGCTTTCCAGCAGTGGTAATAAAAACTTCAGTACTGGAACTGAAAAGTTGCTCATGATGATATTGAATCAGTTTGTGTTACATATTCATAGACTGAGAGGCCTTTCCTATGTCATTGTTTCCCAGGGCAGCTGTTTAGATGTGAATAGACAATATCAAAATGGATTGGTGGATCTTAAATGTCAGATTTTTTTTTTTGTTCTGTAGTCTCAGACATATTTTTTGTATCTGCTGGCATGTTTTATCATTACTTGCTATCATAATCACTGTCGCTATGTTATAATACCCTCCAGAGATCAGGAGCTGCCCTGAAATTGGATTTATTTATTCATTTTAACTGTTATAAGCTGACTTATTTCTAACGCTGTGACATATATCCTTTATCTCTGTGAATCTAATAATGTGCTAAGGCCACATTCTTGGCGGGAGTAAATCAAGATGGGTTCACTTAGGACCGAGTCAGCCCACAAGCTGAGAACCTGGTTTACAAACTTTCATAAAAGTACTGAACAGCAGAGCGTGCCCTTGAATTGTAGTCATCTCTTAGCAATTGGAGGAAGTTCCCATAGTTACCTTGTTCCACACTTGGTATCTGCTTGTCATTTAAATACCAATTGCTGTGTTGTTCTGCCTAATATTTTAGTTTCTCTCTTTGCAGTATTTCTCAGATATTGCAAACTTTCTTCTGAGCCTTTCTGGCTCACTTTCAGCAGTGAAAGTCAGCCTACTGTTGCTAAATGTCAGCAACACAACTACCCACGCTGGGACTCAACACCTCCCCTCCCTCTGTCTGTCTCTTTTTTTCCATGTGGCAAATGACAAGTTTTCAGGAAAAGCACAGCAGGTGCTCGCGCTCTTGCCTCTCTCAGGGAGCTTCCAGGACTTCCTAATATTGAATGAATGTGATATTTCCCTAGAATACCCTCTTCACCCAATTTCCAATGTAAGCTAAGCCAAGGGATTGACATCAGCTGACAAAACATTATTTTCATCGGGCTGTTAACCTTATTGTTCAACATGACTAAGGCAAAACCTTGTCCTGGCATCAGTGAGCATCTTCCACTAAAATGCATGAGCTGTCCGTGAGGTTTGATTCCCAGATGAGTTGTACGTTTTAGCATGTGTATTTAATATGGAGTGATACGTTCTCATTCACGGTGGGAAAGGATGCCCTCAACTTTTGCTTTAAAGTCTACTTCTGTGCCATTTTTTTAAATGTCCTTCTGCATTTTCACTGCCAGCTTCCTGTACTCGCTCGCGTGCAGTGTTTTGCACAGCTTCCAGCTAAATGTGAAATTGTCAGCATGCGAAGGGAACACCAGAATGAAGCACGTCTATGCTGGAGGAAACCACCTCAGTGTGGCGGCTCTGTGTTCGGTGCTGGTTGATGGGTAGGCTGTCAGCTGTGCGGAAGGCAGCGCCTGCTGTGGTGCTCACAGGAGCGCCATGGGCAGCATCCATGGGAGTCCCTGCACTCTTCATGGGGGCTAGGGGCTGGCTTTCCCCTCCTGCAGAGGAAGAATGTCATTAGAGGGAAAAATGGTGAGGCTCCCTGTGGTCACACTGCCCCACCTTGTAGCGTAGCTACAGGAGGGGCTAACTACAGCAACCGGAGAAAATGGAAGTGCTTGGGATTCAGCACCATAGTAACTGCAAGATCACTGAGCAAAGCATGGACTGGAAAGCCCATTTGGGATTTGGATGAGACAGGCAGCTAGACTGCTGGTTTTCCTGATGCTTTTTAATAGACTTCATCAGTACCTGAACTTGAGAGAAAAAGATAGCGTGGCTAGAGCTGAGCCTTACCTATGGTTGCAGTATTGTCATACCATCTACAGCCTGATTTCTAATCAGCAGCTGGTTTGCAGCTTCTGGATGTTACTGAAATAAGATCTAAATGTTCTTAACGTATTAGACTACCCTGTTGCTTTTCTGTAATGTAGCAGTTGGAGGGATAAGGTAATGAAGAATCTGATTATTAAATGTACTAGAAAAGTTTAAAGTTGACCTGGACTTTCAGGTATAGATAGAAAGATAGGAGAAAAAAAGATAGAGCTGTAAAGTAATTTGGTCTGCTTTGCCTTTGCTGTGCTTACCTGCATATCTTTCACGTTGATTATCCCAACAGCATAAGCTTGTGTTACAGGAAGTCAGCAGAAATACTGGTAGGAAATCTCCTTCTAATTTGATTATTTTTATTCTTATGCAGATTTATTACACTGAGCAGATATTCAGGATTCCACTAGTCATGTAATCTAGAAATTTTCCATCATGGGGAGCTCTCAAGATCATTGTCTTAGAGGTCTCGTCCTTTAATAGAATAGTGCTGTTTGATTAAACACTTCATGGAGTGATTTCTTTCATGAAATAAAGAAATGCCTTGATCAGGTTATTCAGACTTCAAAATTCATCCCTATTACCATGTCTGTGAGGATAAGGCATGCCGTTTCTTCAAGTAAGGTTACAGTATTCATCATAGCTTGAGTTTATAAAAGGATTTCCATTGAGTTGATCAGGTACCTGTCTGACTTTTCTGACAGATTGAGTCAAGTATCTTTTCATTTGCAGATTGATTGGAATGTAAAATTAATTTAGTGTCTTCCAAATCACTTTATTTCAAACTCTTTTATTTTACCATTTCTTTCCCCCTGAAAAACCTTGCTGTCTTTTTAATATGATGCATAATAGAACAGTTAACCTATATTGCTTCCTGTCAACGTTGTTAAAAAGCATATATTAAAGTGTGATCAAGAGATACACAGAATAAAATGTATTTTATTGATAGAAGTCAAGGTTAAAGGAAAAACATGGTTCTTGAATCCTGTTTGTTTTCATAGTTACATAATTATTTATGGGAGCTGATTTTTTGCTTTTGGGAGTTTCTAACTGGTTGTGTGTTGAACACCACTATTTGGAACACATAAATGATTGTATTTTTCCACTGGCTTGAATACCTGAAACGTTTAAGATAAAGTTCATTCATTTCAGGAGCTTCAGTTACCTGAACTGATACAAGATTCTTTATACCTATTTTTCTTGTAGCACCGGTAAATATTATCTTCATTATTCGTAGTGAACAAGATTTTTTGTTTTTGAGTAATTTGTTCCAGTATCTAAAATCGTTATTTATGCAAGGCAAGGAATAAGGACAGTTTGTTTGGAATTCTTAATAGTTTTTGCATGCTATAATTCTCTAATCTGCTTCTATTGTTTCAGTTCTTTAATTGTTTCTGCTAACACTTACAGCCTGTACAACCTCTATGAGGAATGTAGCTATTTTAAGAATATACATAAAAGCTGGCAATTACATTGTCTTATCAAGTTTTTGCAGCCTATTAAGTTGTTCAGTGGTACTGGAAATGATTAGACTCAATACTGTAGGAAAGAGAGTCTAAAACAGCAACCTGGGCTTCTAAAGCTCTGATATCTTGGAAAAATTCTACCTGTTGACTAGGTTTAAAAAACTCCAGCAAGGATAAATACAATCAGTGTGGAATTCAGAATGTGAACAGGTTTCGAAAAAGAAACGAAAAAGCAACCGTGCATTAAACAGAAGGTGAACGGAAGACTGGGTAGACCTCCAGTATCGTTTTGGAGGCTCCTAAGTAATGCTCCCCTTCTTGTTAAAGAAGAGATGAGTTAACATTTTCACGATGAGATATGACCTCCAGCCACAATAACGGAAAGCAATTCCCAAAGGACTGGTTTTCTTCTTGTGCAGTCCTTGGCTGACAGGCAGCGAGCACAGTCCTGATTCATTGCTGGACCAAGGACCAGCAAGATCCTATCCCAAGAAAGGGCATGGCTGTGTTTCTCTGTTGGGGCAGAAGTGGAAACTTCAGCAGTCTTGTTTTTCCTCCATTCCTCATCTAGCTGATCTAGAGTAGGCTTAGCCCAGGTATTTACTGCTAAAGTTTTTTGTGGGGCCATGGTATCTTGTAAAGGAGTTAAGTGGAAAATTCAGGAAAGGAAAATGTTGTTTAAGAAGTTGTTTTTATCAGAAAACCCAGGCTAAGCCCCAAAGGGTTTGCCATGAAAAGAAATGGACGGTTTGCAGGAGAGACTTTGACATCAAAATAAGCGAACCTATACAAGCTGTAAAAATATGAAGCGAAGGGAACTGTTATGCATATTACTAGAACAAAAGGCAGTGCATTATCCGTACGCTTAGCAGTAGTGGTAGAGAGGACAGCTAGTAGGACTGTACAGATGTGCGAGACATGTAAATATCAGTGGGCCTTTCAGTTTTATCAGTGCATGAACAACTTGGAGCTTTTCATCTGCGCAGCCCCTGAGTTTAGTATACCCCATTTTTTCTTTTCTCTCTCCCTTTTTAAAAGTTAGATGCGTCGGTTTTGCCAGATAATTTCTGCTGAACAATGCTGGGATTCTGTACAAAAAGGAATGCATTTTTTTGGGGAGGTATAGTTGTTAGTGCACAGGATGCTAAGGAGCTCAGGTTAATACGCTGATCCTGACCCACTTAAGTCTTTTGCCTGCAGAATGGAAAAACTTTACATTTTGTAATGCTCTGATGGCAAAATAAACTACTTGAGAGACATATGTTGGACAGCTGCTGCGAGTCAGCCCAGCATGAGGGTGGAGCAGTCTGTGTATACCCTGTGAGTAGCTATTATGTTGCTAGAGTCCAAAAACTATTAAAAAAAAAATTGGATGTTGGTTTTAGCTGGAAATTTTATTTGCCTAAATTAGTCTTTCCAGATGCTACAAAATAATTCAGTGAAGATAAATAATGTACAGAAAGAAGAGATGCTTCTAGAAGTACTTTGCACTAAATTGCTTTCGAATGTGTGTGTATAAATATATATATATATGTATACACACATATATATGAACTTAACCAAACATTTGCAGGCTTTTTCAGAGTTAAATATTTTTGAGTTTTCTTGGAGAAACCTTCATTACGATTAATTATTGTCAAAGCCTTGATCTGAAAAGATGAATAGATATACAGTTGTTTATTTGTACAACATCTGATTTTGCATAGTTTATAAGAACTTATTTCTGAATGTCCCTGTTTGAACTTACAAAAACTCAGTCTAGCTCTTCCTTTTTAAATAGTCACCAGCTGTGTTATTTTCTTTTATTCATTCAGCTAATTTTTTCCATATTTAAATAGCTTGAGAGCTATGTTAAGGCTTCATTCTGTTCAAAACTCAAATTAAAATTCTGATTTCTGCAGTGCCTGGCATTTCTGACTAGCACTTTAGTGACTAGCTCTGATCTTTCTACTAAAGAGTTTACACGACAGTTGCAATTTTAGAGGGAAAATAAAAATAAGCCAACAGCCTTTTCCCACTGACATAGCTCTTCACAGCACAATGTAGTTCTCTTCTTCACGTTCGTGATGTAGTCATGTACTTCTCTCTTTCTTTGTGGAACACTGAATTTTACTTAGAGTATATTTTTAAGAGAAACAGTTCTCAGGAATTTTCACTGCACTGGATATTACGTTTCTACTAATGGAATATGATGACTCTAAAGAACTGTTTTTCCTATCCAAGCTGGCTGAGAAAATGTAGGTAGGCATATCTGTCTTGAGTTCTCTTCCTCAAATTTCTCTTACTGGTTGCTATCAAGCAACCAGAAAGAAACATGAGGCTTGTGAAGTGTGGGAAAGCAGCCTTATTTGACAGGCAAAAGGTCCAGCCCAGGTCATTTTCCCTGACTCCAATAAGATTTGACTGAGACACAAAGACGCTAGTATACAACATGGAAGAATTTATCTTTGTTCTGTTCTGAATGTAGTTTAAACTGCTGACCCAAGACATTTGCTGCAAGCTATTCTGGAGCAGTCCTGAAGATCTCATGACCAGAGCTGTTACTCCCATGTCTCCCAGATGTCTGTTAAATCAGGATAAATTCTTCACTCAGGTTAGAGAAAATGAAGTGCTAACACAGATCACAGGAAGAGAAGATTTATTTAAAGCACTTGTCCCTCTTCGGAAGACAAAGCAGTAGATTTAAGTTAAAACTGCCAATATGGATCATGCTGAGGATAAGGAACATTGAAACCAGCACTGTCGGCCTTTTGCAGACTTGTCCTTGGGCTTGTCTGAAGAGGTGGGAGAGTGGACAAATAGCTCTAAGATCGTTGTCATGTTTCAGTTTTTCAATTCTATAGATTTCTTCATGAAAGAAATTTACAGATAATCTCAGCCTGGATTATTTATTAAGAAGTTATGGTCATTTTTGTGGTAAAAAGCAGATGCCTCTTTCAACTATTTAGACCCTTTACCAACCTTCAGCTGTGTGAGCTGAGGCTCACGCTGAGGTGAAGAGCCCTCCTTTCACCTTGCTGGCATGCGTAGATGACAGGGACTGACAGAAGAAGCCTTAACCAAGCTGGGTAAGGCAAAAAATCTATTTTTGTTTGCACTTGCAGCATCTGTAAACATCAATCTGCCTACAATTAATGAAGGAGGCAAGTAGTTTTACACAGAAGCAAAGAAAGTTCTGTATTACCAAGCCAAGATTTGATCTTTCAAATTAGATTTTGATATGGGAGAGACACATGGAGGAACTTGAAAGGCTAAAATGACAGTAACAATCTTTTAACCTTTTTAGTCTTCTTATTTCCAGCATCATCCTTACTAGTTCCCTGTCTCTGCTAACCCCTGCTTTTCCTAGCTCCTTCCTACCTTTTAGTCTGTAGTCTCCCCCCACCCTTTTTTTTTTCTTCATCTGCCACTCAGTTCTTCCCCTCTCTGTCCCCTGTCCTTCAGTTCTTTTTGCCTTCAGCATTCCCTTTCTTTCCTGTAGAAACTCACTGGGAATTGATATTCATAACAGCTTGGCCACAGCAATTCAGGAGGGCTCTTTCTAGGTGAACTATGAGTCCAATGGCATCCCTGCAAAACCATTTTCAAGTTACTCTGATGAAGCATGGCTCATGACCAATTTATGTCTAAGGCAGGCTACCAGACACCATACAGATCCTACAGGATGATGGTTTCTCACTGATCATTGCTGTGGCTCCCTACGTTGCCTTGAAAGAATAAATTGTGCTGTCAGTTACTGACTGCTTGTCATACTGTTTGGAAGGATGCTACTCCAAACACAACTGACATTCCTCACCTTATATTAATCCTGGATGGTTGGAGACACACTGACTGCCTGATAGCTCTGTCAGGGTGTTGGCCATGATTGTTCTCCTCACTCTGTGTAATATGTGAAGGCGATATGATATATGTTAAAAATAATAGAAGCTTAAATTTCAGTACAAAAAACTCTGAGATGATCTTCCACAGATGAGGGAGGAAAGACAGAACAAGAGGAGAACGGGTAGTAATATGGTGAAGAAACTGTATTACAAGCAAATTAGAAAATGTATTTCTCATTCTCAATTCGTATGCACTTCACCACTGAAATTGTCCAAAGAAGGGATGTATGTAGGCATTAGGTTGTTACATGAATGATGCCATCAACCCAGTTCATCTGATTCATCACAGGTCTTGCAATACAAGCACTGACATTTGTTTTAACTAATAGAAGGCAGAAACAAGTGTCTACATTACTTCTGCACATTTTATGGTTTCATTTAAAGTTTTTGTATGGCTCTGCGCTTTTTATGATGTGTTTTTACTAGTAAGAGGGGGATTATAGGAGAGAAAAGTCTGTCTGCCTTTTGGCTATCACCAGGCTTGATTGGCCCCTGAATCACACGTAGTATACACTTCGAAGTACTATATGCATTTTGATACCTCAGCATTTTATTCCAAATTCTACCTAACTGCATTATTGATTTTTGGTGGGGAGCATTATCTGCATAAGCACTCTGGTGGCTTGCCCTGGATCACACTGATTGCTGGCAACACAGGACTTGATCTGACACATCAAAGCTAACATGAGACTTAGTTTAGCAATAAACAAGTTCTCAGTGTTCAAAGTGCCAAGCTCTTGCCTATCCAGGAGACAGCATAACAACTTGCTTTATTCATAACACCCAAGGAAGCTCTCTAGATCTTAAATTGGATATTCATTTAGATTGTAGCAATATCGTTAAATTGGGCAAGCCAAAAAGAAAATCCCAAACACCTAGTTGTTTGACTCTAAAAGCATTTTCTTCTGGAAACTTTCCCTGAATTACTTCGTGTTTAGACTTCTGTCCCAGTATAAGATGGCACATTTGTATGTGTTTCCCCTACCACACCCCCATGCCATACTAAAGAATATACATTTTCCAGGCATCTCTAATAAAAACTATAATTTAATCTGCAGTTTTGATAGCACCAAAAGGAGGGATTGGAACAAATTTGATGATACTATCTCCATTTCCTTGCTGTGATCCATCAGTTCATTATGTCAAGGTCAAAGCCAGAAATTTTAAACTCTTTTTATTTTACAAAATGGAAAATGTCAGCAAATGTCAGGATTAGGAACAGTGTTGACAGAATCAATGCCATAAAGTATCATTTATGAGAGCAGAAGAGCACATAAATGCTGTGAAGTTCTTCGCTTTAGAGAGAGGAACATGTTCCTCCCCACCAGAACGATATGCGTTTATATTAATGCCGTTACTAGGCAAGGTTTTAAGGCAGCTTAGTTTGCTACCAGCATATAAATCCTTCTGATTTAGATTTGTTTTGACTTCTTCCTTTCTTCAGTACATTTCTCCTTTCCTGTGTTAGTAGTTAGAGATAAATTTAAGCAACCTTCTGCCCTTTGAACTTACTTTCTGTCTGAACTCAACACATTACAAAGCTTTTCCCCAGAATGCAGTGGTACTGGAAATGATAACCACCCTTCGGTCATACATCCTTTTGCTTTGGTGTGTTGCTGCAATGAAAGAAAAAAAGTCACTTATTTTGTGGATGATGTTTTGTCTTGCCTTACTGCATGCTTTCAGCTCCTTAGTTGAATTAACAAAGTTTTGTATGTATTTTTTTTAAAGTGATGAACTGAGTTCAGCACAAGTGTAAGTAAACAAGCGAATAGTAGAGTGACTATTGCTTTCATCCCATTAAATAGTTAAGCATGTACTTAATATTAGTTCAAATTACAATGAGATCTTAGCAAATTTTTAAATGTCTTTCTCAATCAGTCAAATAAGTTAATAAATTAAAAGCAAAGAAGACAGAGGCAGCCAAGAATTGTACACAACAGACCTCGTCCATTGCCAGTCCCTCTACCACAAAACCTGCAAAATAAACACATAGTAAAGCAGATGCCTGAATTCTGAACAAAATATTTTTAAACATAACTGTCTGGCTGAAAACTGGGAAGGTGGCATTGATCCCAGGAGAATTTCTGCAGTGTTTTTTTTTTTTTTTCCCCTCTAAAATTTAATCAGAATTGATCTGCTGAAACTCAACTGTTCATTCAACTTCTTCACAGCCATGATGTATGGCTTTGTCTAACACTAGTTAACTAGTTGATTTTCTCAGGCTCTGCTTCTCCAAGCTGAAACTTCTGTTTAGAAAAAGTATATTCAGAAATTTAAGCAAGTATCACTTCTGTGAATATTGAGTTAAAAACTACTGTCAAAAGTCTCTTTCATAGATATTTGTCTAATTCAAATTTCCACTTAGTGATTACTGTGGTCAAATTTGAATCTCATTTTATGTTCTGAATAGCATGAATTCGTGACCTCACATCTTTGTGTTAGATGCCTGTAATGCTTCACATACACGCTAGCTGATCTAGCCAGTGCATTTCTCAAATCTGGTCTTGCACTGGGATGGCTTTTGGGAAGTTAGAGTATTTACAGACTCAAAATGTAATTTAAGACATAATGTCAGGAAAGGCAGTAGTCCTATGGCCTTGTGAGAAGTACATGATGGGAGCTGTATGCTGCATCTTCAGCTTGGGAACTGCCCTTTAGTCTGAATGGGATTTGGTCCTTGGCCATTAATACAGTACAGGGAAATAAGGATAAAGGGAGAGGCTGCTTTTGCTGACATGAAATCAACTCCCTCCATGTTCCCTTTTTTATATGAGCTGCCTCTTCTGCTGCTGCTGCTGCCAAGCTCATAACTTCAAAGTCCTTTTTGTCCTTGTAAACCGTAATTCTGGGTCATGGTCTCCATTTGCTGTCTTTGTAGCTGCTCCTTTGCTACTGTTTGTTTTGTTCTTATATCTGTCTATATATATATTTATATATATATTTTTTTTTTTCTCCCCAAGCAGATTTTTATTCTTAGTGGGTTTGTAATCTATTTGTAGCTTTTTGGGTGTCCACTTTTTATGTATTTATTAAGATCTCTGTATAAGATTTTTGCATCCCAAGATGCATAGTTCATTCCCTAAGAGATTCTTCTGCACATATGAAAGATTTTCCGATTCCATGTTAATATTTTCATTCTTGTTTGTTCAGCTTGTTACTTCGTTTTACTTCCCTACATTCCCACGTTAATTTAGTTGTGTCTCTTTAAGAATTCATTCAGGAGGTGGGTTTGTACAAGATATCACAGCTTTAATGCATGGACTCCTGCTTAGGTATTTTCCTATTTCGTCTCAAGACACTAATCTTCCTTTACAATAAAACAACTTAATAAGCTGCAGAAACTTGATAAGGCAATTTAATTGCCAATGTTTATGTATTTTCTTACTATAGCTCAAATCCCACCAAACGTGGCATGCAAGTGGTACCAGAAGTTCTCAAAGAACTAAAATAATGGGAGCAGATTAGCAAATACAGTGTAAAAAAAAATGACATCTTCACAAAGTTTCTTTTATTTATTAAACTTTTGTAAATATCACAGAGAATGATAACTTGTTTTATAAATTGAAGGAATAAAGTGAATATGCTAACATGAAAAATATAAACAATTATATTGTCAGTCATTGTTTGAATTATTCATTTAAAACATTTTTAAGAGTTTTCATTTTATCTGTAAAGCAAAGACACATTTTTATAAGGGTAACACATAGTAAGTAATTATTGAGGTAGGCATCAAAGAACCCTTTTGGTTATTTTAGAATATATATTCAAAACCGCCAGTTCTCCTGATTTTATTGTCAACTGTTGGCATATTTGATGTTTTCTGTAAGGTTTCAAACCTGATGCAAACAAATTTATAAAAAGAGGACAACTTTTATCTTTTGAAGGAAATGTATAGCTGTTGTGACTAGATCAGAAAAATACAAACGTAGTTAACAAGATGATAAATACCAAGGTAATTAAAAATATATTTTAATAGGAACCGATTCCTAAAATTGAAAATATTGTGCAACTCCAGATCCACTACGACTTGCCAGATAGGACATCATTTTCAGCCCACACTAATTTATATACAGCTTTGTATTAGCACGTAGTCAGAATGTTTATGAAAAGTGTCCCCTACAAATGAACAGATCATTTTCTTTCTCCTAAAAAGTCATTCACCAAAGTAATTTTCAAGGTCTGTCTGTGAAAAAAAAAAAAAATGCAGCTACTGTTGAGTGTCATGGAAAATTAGCTTTCCCTAGTCTAACTAAATTGTACAATACATCAATTATTATAATATTAAAAGCTGCGTTTTTTTTTTTAATAATAATAGTCATAACAGCATTTTAAGAGAAATGTACAATAGAAACATCCAAACCATTCTAAATTTTCTGAAACAGAAAAGTTTCCAAAAACAAGTTGCGGTGAATTTGAGGCAGATTTTTAGAGAAAGGAGAGAAGCATTAAGCATTCAATGGGAAGTACAGGTAAGAAAAAATAATATCGTGTCTCAACACAAAAATAAATCTTATAATGAAATCAGAGCAAATTCAATAGCTGTAATTCAGATCTGACACAGTTCCAGGTCTCTTCATTCCTTTGCTGTTAACAATTAAGAGGGTAGGGATCAAGAGACCCAATTAATAAAAATGAGCTCTCAAAAAGAAACAAGATGTTTGTTACTGACTTCAGCGGGATGAGCATTTGTGAACTAGTTTAATGTATACCAATGTGGGCAATATAAAATATTTGCAAACCATCATAAAAATATTGTGTAAGTATTAGAATTGTTAAAATAGAAAATGATCATCACTGGTTGCCAGGTTTTGACTTGCATCTTTCATCCTTTCAGTTCAAAGTCAGGAATATTTGCACATTTGTTATTAAAAGGGAACTGAGTATTCTTTTTAAAATGTAGTGAAGTTGGTGAATTGAATTTTTTCACTTCCAATTATACAGGTTTGGATATAAAATGCTTCAAAGTATGCTGTTAATCTGTTATAGTCAAAATAATGGGTAATTGGAACTGAATGTCCTTTTTATCTGGCTGCATCTAGCTATCAAACAAATCCTCCTATTAATTGTTAAATCATAAGGACTTCAAAAGACATTCCTCAAGTCGGTGTTGGTGCTCTGATAACCTAATCTTCACTGGGCACTGGGACTGCACTGAACCGCATTGTCATTAGTCTTGTCAGCTCCAGTACCTAATTTTATTCTCTCAATTTAATGAAATACATTATATTTTTTTGAGAAAGTAACCTTTTCAAATGTAGCTTTACAGGTAAGGTTTTAGAAGACAAAGATGTTTTGTAATAATAATGATTTTTCACTACGGGTTCCTCGTTTAAGGAGTTATTTTCTGGTAATGCTCCAGCGACACAAAAACGAGCAGAAGTGTGAGGTACCCTTAGACATAAGGTTACATTTTGTGGGGGACAGACTAAGGTTTTATGCTTTTGTGGGAGACAGACTGTGGCAAAATTCTGAATAATTTGGTCAGGCAAAACATCATCTGAGCAGAGTGAGTTTGGTTCAGGAGTTTGATCAACCAGAGCTGACCTGTCATGCTAAATGCTGATAGATATTACATGCCCCGAGTGTGCACACACGCATGGCAAATGGCCTCATCTCGTGATGAACTGTAGCTGTCTGTTTAAGTGACAGACTCCAGCTTCATGTATTACACTTCCGAGAGCTTCTGAAAAACATGTCGATTGCCTTTGGTGAGCACTGAGTCTCTGGGTAACCTGGCTTCCTGCAGACAGGATTCAGAAAGCAGGTCTCGGGAGCTCTCTGCAATAAGGCAGCTGAAGCAAGAGAGCATCAGCACAGTGGTACAGCCCAGATCTCCACTCACATCGTCACTTCTGTTGTTCTGAGGAAGCACATTTTCAAGAGTGAGAGCAACGGCTGTCGTGATACCAGCAGAAACACACAGTGAAGCCCGTGAGCAGTTTTTCAGAGCCAGTTGATCCATGCCTAGGCTGGCTCCCATCGCCTTACTTCAGTTTAAAGGGTCATAACGTAGCATCATACTAAGCAAGCAGTGGGCTGAAAGCTCTCACAGTGTGTATCAATAGCAAGCATTAATTTCCCATTGTTTGCTGATTTTAATTAAATTTGTTAAGACTTCGTGGCAGAGATACATAAGCTTACATACAGAAGTGAGAAAGGCACTTCAGATCTTCATCTGGGCTGGGCTTACGGTTCTGAAACAAAGGCAAGGCAGGCAGCGGTGTTTTACTCTAGGTGACAGAGGAAGAGTAAACAGATGTGTGCAAAGGAGATGATAATTAAATACACTGTGGTGTGTAAGGCACCATGGGAAAGACTGAATGACCGTATGTTGAAGAGAATGTGTAGGTACAATTCAGTGTCCTTGGTAATTGGAACAAATGCTTCGAGAGCCTGCAATTGCATCACAGAATCACAGAATCATTAAGGTTGGAAAAGACCTTCAAGATCATCTGGTCGAACCATCACCCTACTGCCAATGTCACCCACTACCATGTCCCTAAGTGCCAGGTCCAACCTTTGTTAATGCAATATTTTTCAAGATTTGCCTGCTACATTTCCATACACGTGTAGCCAGTTTATGCTTACTTCATGAGAGGCTTTCATCAAATTCTCCAAGACTATTTGCCTTAAAAGTTAGCTAGCATACCTGAATTCATTTAGCTGAAGCCCTTTGAAGGCTTGCATTATTAAGGGTTTTTATTTTATTTTATTTTGTTTTGTTTTATTTTATTTTATTTTATTTTTTGGCTGAGGTATTATTTAAATATATCAGAAAACAAAGGGATTCTGTCATTTAGAGAGTATCAGTCTCATGTCTACATGAAGTGCATTAGAGATCATAGCAAAGTGAACACTTAAAAGATCATCAGCTTGACACTGTCAAGAAAATTATTTTGAATTTTTGCTTGAACTTGTCCCCCCAAGGGTCTCTCTGTGGCTGTACCTCTCTTTCATTTGTGAAACCTACAGCTGTGGTGCTTCACTTGTGTTGAAAACCATAAAAACGCAAGAACAAAGAAAAAAAACAAATCAAAAACATTGAAAGAGAGTACAAAATAGCTGCTATTCTGTTCCCCAGGCTCTCTGCTTAAGAGCTCTATTCACTTAAAACATTTTCCAGCTTCTGAAACACTTGATTAAAGTCAATTGGGAAAAAGATAAGCTCTTAAAAGTGCTAATTTGTGACTCAGAAAACTTGAATAAGTCTAAATATGAAATTCTCTGTTGCTCTGTATTCATGATTGCGGGGCTTGTTTGGAGAACATTTTAACATTTTGTTGCACAGTCTCTACGCCTATTTCTTGTGTTGTGTATTTTTTAAGGCATTCATTAGTATAATATTGCAGCGCAGCTATAAGCTTCCCCAATATCCTTTCAATTTCTTGAAATGTTAGAAAGATCCTTCAGATCAGAAGTGTTGCTTTCCTTTTGTCTTTCTCTGGTCACACTAGCCCTTACGCAGTCCTTGCTTGACCTCATGTACTAGACTGATATTCTTGTCTAATTAACATCCCGTTCTTAGGCTGGGGACATATGGATGAAATTCAAGAATAGAACCAGAACAGGTTGCACTGTGACTGATGTGTGCAAACAAGCAAGCTCTGCACTGAGAAGGCAAGAAAGCAGCAGGCCAAACACTAAAAGGTAAGTATTTGAAGCTGTGACACATCTAACTGCCTCTCCCAGAAGCGTGTTCTATGATTCTGTGATTCACATTTGCTAGTACTGGAGCAGAGCGATATAATTTTAGGGAATATATCCTGTGTTCATAGCTTTTTCCAAACTAACATGGCTTACTTTTCAGTGTCTTAACCATTTCATGTGTCAAAGCTAATTTATTTTTCATACTGAAGGCATCCTCTAATGTACTCTCTTCTATCCTACTTTGAAGATCGTTACATGCCTTCTAATCTAGTAATTCCTAACTCTTCTGTCCTTCTCTCTTTTTGCAAAAACAAAATTATCACTGCATATCTTATAGCTAACCCTATGCCTTATCTTTCACAACTCCCTTCTCAAGTCAGCCCCTTTTTTTTCTGGTGTACTTGTGAAAATCCTGATATTAACAGCAGTTATGTATTTGCCTTAAGAAGATAATTCAGTCTTTAAACTGACAGTTTCTAGTCTGCCCTGGGGCTGCTCACAGAGTCACATTGTATAATACGTAGACACTTGCGCACAGTTGCTGCTGTCACACTGCAAAAGTTATGATTCACTGACCATCTTCTGCACATTACCTCACGTTTCTCCAAAGCTCCTTGTTCCCACAGGTAGAAGAGGTTTTTCACACTTGTGTAGAGGTGCAACTTTTCTTCTGTTTCTGTTTGACTCATTGTGGAAGTAATGAATGCAGGCAGGCTGCGCTGAAGAGTGAGCCAACAAGGTGAGCTGGAGTAGGTTTTTGAGCACTCGAAAGACTTTTCAGAATGTTGAATACTTAGTTGTTGGGGCCTTAGACGCAATCTTCCATGCATACATATATCATGGATACATCATATAAAATTAAGGGCTCTCTCTGTCCATACAATTATGCTGGTCTTGAAAAGGATTGTTTTTTCTCTTGTGTAATTGCAATCTCAATTATCAAATCTGTTGCTTTACTGTTGATGTTGGTTTCAGAACTGCTGTAAGACTCAAGACATTTTAATTATTGACAAAGCATTTTGTTGATGCTTGAGACTACCAACTTCATGGACTAAAAATTTTTCAGAGTCCCTAGATTTCCTAACAAACCAAAGCACGCAATATAAACTACAATTTTACATTGTTAGGTTAAAGTAACTAGCTGCTGGACTTGTCGTCTTCCTTTTAGTATTCTGTATCTTTCTTTATATTTATATATAAAATATATATATTATATAATATCATGTATGAAATGGCATATGAATTCACTCATGAACAAAAGAGCATAGCTGTGAAAAGCACACACATCTTCCAAAGATTTGTAAAGGAACTGAAACAGCTGATAGAAGCTGTTAATAAATGAACCTTTTACGTCAATGCCAAATAAAAAATATTTACATGATACAGGTATAAATAAAAATATAACCTTGGATGATATTAAATTTATATGCATAACAAATTGATTCCATAGCTTGCCTGTTTACGGTAGGATTTTTGGTTATTTTTAAAAGTGCTTGTTTAGGTTCCTGGTCTTCCCTGTTGTGTAGTATTTTCACTGATAAAACACAGTACACAGGAAAGAATCAATTATTTGAGAGTGCTATTAGGCAAAGAAGGTTGCTGAATGTGAAAGACACTAATGCAGCAGTACAGAGTATAAAAAAGAAGCACTGAGGAGCAATCAGTATTTTAGAGGATTAAGTCCCTCTGCTAATCTGATTAAGTTGAAAGATTTTTCAGAAATATGTAGTTTCTTGAGACTGAGAGATCAGGATAGCTAATGTGCCTCATTTCTATTCCCGTGATCCTACCACAGAGTTCAAAGGACTGACCTTTGTAGAAAATCAGCCCATTAATTGTCTTACGATATGTAGAAGAAGAGCATAATTATTTAACTCCTTAAAATAATGGGGAAAGCAAGCATCTTAAAATATGAAATAAAATAAAAGAAATCTCTATGACCTCTAGCCACTAAGAGGTAGCACAGAACCAGTAACCAAATGCACAAACTAAAGGGCTACAACAGCTTGAAGGACACCAAGAAACTGCTCTGAAAGAACAGAAATGAAAATAGTGTGCCTCCGAAGTATGAAGACTTCCATAAGCAAGACACAACCTCTGAGTGTATTGACGTGAGCATTAATAAAGTGGTGATGTAAGGTATGTTATAGATGAAAAGGCCCAATTTGGCAAAAGACCAAGAATGCTCAGGCACAGATTCATCCCTTCTGACTGCACAGGTTGGGAACCTCCTCATCATCCACTTACTATATAATCAATGAAGAGACAGACACCTCCAGAAGGCAGTTCAGGCCTCTCTGGAGGGTGTTTTATCTCACCAACGATCTGAATTGACCTCTAAAGTTTTCTGTGTTTCTTAACTTACTGTAAAGTGCAGGTGTAAGGTGACTAAGCTATTAACTTTGGGGTTCAGCTCTGTTTGGGCAAATACAAGGCCTAAGAAGTTACAAAGCCTGATAAATTATGTCTCCGGTAAATGTGATTTAGTTCAAACGTTTAGTTTGTAGGTTAAAATTCTGTGTAAGATCAACCAATTAATTCTAGTGATGGACAAAATTCTGAACACCTCTCATTGTATAATAATTTTTTTTCATGGCAAAAATAATTGTCTTGTAAATGCCGAGATTTATTCGCATTTTATTAGGAAATCCTTCCTAAACGCATATGCTTCATTTCGTGGTTAAGGGCACGTTCTGCAAAAAAAGTGGATTATTTAGTTAAATACTGGGTTTGGGGGTTCTTCTAACAAAGAGGAGGAACATATAAAGTGTCAAATGTTATAGTGGGTTTACAACAACCTTGATCTTTGTCCCACATGTACTTCTGGGCAAAATTAATGAGACTTAAACACCCTGATTTTTATTAGTTCCCCCTTCATTTTGATAACAGCATACAGTGGTTTGTGTCAGCTGAGTGGTGCAATTCTGTGTCTCAGGAAAGAGGAGCTAGCCTCGTAAGCAAGTATAGAGAGTGCCCAGCAGGCTCCAGGGAGTGAAGGCACGTTCAGGCACATGAACAAATGTGTCCCATCTGACACATGTGCAATGAGTAGGAGAGGCAAGGAGAAATAGGCCATGCTTACAGAGAAATTCATTTTCCCCAACCCACCTGTGTTTAATCTGAGGAAAACGTATCTCCTTTGCTTTATGCAAAACAAGTTCTTATGCTGGCAACTAGTAGGGCACAATGGTGGCCTTAGGCTGATCCTGGTGGTGTTTTTTCTTCCTGCTTAGACCAGCTGGAAGATTCAATGCATTTCCTCAGTATTCAGACATGACAATCCCTAGTAATTAGCTGTCCCAGAGCTAGATTATTAGTAAGCTATAAAAAAGTCTGTAATTTCCATCAACAAATACAGTTTCCAGTCATTATAGTCTGCAAGAATAGCATCAATTTATTTGAGGTTTTCCTCTCCTAAGCATTGGTACGAAGAATTATTCCCATATGAATTCAGAACGATGATTAGAAAGAGACTTTTTCAAGATGGCTTTAAAATGAAGCAGCCAGACATAAGAATGTAAATCATGTTCTATGGGAGGAAAAAAAAATAGATCAGGCTAAGAATGCAAATCATATTCAAGGGAAAAATTCAGATCAATATTAGAATCTGCCTTGTGTGACTGCAGTAGCATAAAATTATTTGCTGAGCTGCCTGTAAAAATGACAGTAGAGAGAAAAAAATATTTTCAAGCAAAAGATGGCCTGCTGATAATTTGGCACAATTAAGCTAAATCGTTACCCAAACTGGGGGTAAAATACTATATGAAAGCAGATGCAGAATACTTGTGGAAAATGTCAGGTACATTCTTATTTCATGGTTACAGTGAGATAGGTTATGAGGTGTTGGAGAGGTGGGGAAAACTACTTCACTGGTATTAAGTTTCTGGCAATGGAAACCTGATTCTCAAATGTTCAATGAGGAAACAAGTCAATGATCTCATATTTCCGAGGTAGTGTCTGTTTTCAAAGGAGGGATCCCAAACTTTGATAGGTGTATTCTGGGGAAAGTTTATTTTGGAAAGATTTTCATTATGATTTTCAACATTGCCTAGAATTATTAAGTATTTTGTGGGAGGAACATTTAGAAGAAGAGATACTAAAATAAAAGCAAAACAAATAAGCTGGCTACTTGAGTTTTCTGTCTGAAACAGAGTTGACTGACTTCAGGCTTCACGGAATTCTTCTCAGCCTCTACTTTGTGCAGATCCTAAATGGTTTCCTAGACTTCAGAGGTGGAGAATCCTACAAGTCTGAGGCCCTTAGCTAAACCATTTCCTTGATGATCGTGGTGTTATCTATTTTTGAATTCAATATCAGACACCAGATCATGGAAGTCCCAGTTCAAGATTTCAGGTTCAGGTTCTTTGTTTTAGAGCTGGGCTCTGACCTCCTTCAGTTACTTGCACAACAGAATCTGTCTGGATGGGTAAGTCCCCCTCATTCTGAAGCAAAACATGTGACGGTTCATTCTGAACTTGTAAGTTTGCTGTGTTTGAGATAGTGCTGTGAAACATTTGCTGAATCAGTATCTTCTTAGCACCTAGTTACAAGTTTTTATGAAAATTTAGCAGCAAACAGCAATAGGATCTGCTCAGTTCAGGTAGTTTTGAAAGTTGCAGGGTTTCAAATAGGAGATGAGATTTTCAACATACCTGTTTAAGATGTATTAGAAATGCTGTTTAAAATTAGAAGCATTATGTGAATAGAGTGATGTGAATAGAGTTAAAGAAATAATTTGTTTAGTAATGTAAATGGCAAAAGAATTTTCTTCACTGATGACTAGTGAAAAGTCATGGTCACGTGAGCAGGCTACGCTGAGTTAATGAGTGTAGGTCCTGCTTATACAAATTAAGGTGCACACCTGAATTAAGAAACATGATTTCCAATTTCTCTTCCATGGAAAACATTCAGATCCATTGTTTAATAGATCATACGACAAAACTAAGTAGCAGGAACTTCAATGCTTTGACTATTGCGTAAAGAGTAGGGTGAGTCAAAAACATATTTTGTTGAGCAAAGGATGTGCTTTGCAATGATTTTCATGCTTTATATGTAATACATGAAGCCCTGAGCTGTAGTACAAGGGGAGGGAAATTAAGAATGTCTAGCACTTCTGCAACTCTATGCTACAGATGAATGATCACCAAGGCTGGGCCTACAAATTTGCCTGAGCAGTTACTTAAAACTTCAACTATAGGTTTAGAATTAAAAACGTATTGTTTAAAAGCTGATTTTGCTTCATAGCCCATTGCCACTCTTTTTCCTTGTTTACTTGGAGGCTGATGCATTTAGAAATTTCTGACTATGGCTTATGCAGGGCATGGTGGAAGAGTGGTAGGGGACACGGAGAGCCCCATATCCTGTGTTTGCTTTCCAGACCTTTTCTCTTAGAAGGCAGACAGGCACAAATGAGCGTAACTGAGAAAGTGACATATTCACAGGATGTTAGATATAACCATGGGCTCAGGATGTAAGATGCATAGGAAGGATGTGGCTGTCTAGGGCTGGTCTTCACACCTATCCTTCAGAGAATCATAAAGATTGCCTCAAACAAACATTGTTTAATTTCTTTATATTGAAAATAAAGACTGCAGTGGACTTTTGGATGAATGAACCTAGGGAGAGCTGATAGGTGATTTTGTTTAAATTCTTTTGATTGCAGCAGAAATCAAATTTATTTTGCTTGAGGGTGACTTACAAAGTAAAGCACATTAAATCACTCTGCTTCCAAGGGAGGGTGAAGCAGCAGATGTATATCCATGCTGGAGAGGTGAGATGTCTGCTACATGCTCATTACACATATTTATGTCTCAGCTGCAAACTGAAAAGTATTCATTTTATATATTTTAAAAGTGTTTCCAGGTATGCCTTTAGCTTTTCAGTTAAGTCTCGGCTTGTACAAACTGCAAATTCCCTTTATGCCTGCTATACTGTTTAATTTTTCACCTGTCAAGAAGTTGTGGGAGTTTCACTGCAAGACAGTAGCATAGAGATGGCAGAATGCAACCAAGCATACTGAGGTGTACACTTTCTGTGATAACGGCACAAATAGTGACTGTCAGGTCTTTACAGCACGAGTCCGGGAAAGTGTCTGATCTGGTTCTGTGTAAATTAAGAACATCTTTGTAGGTTCACATTTTATATAAATGTTGTAGGGCTCATTGGCTTGTGTTGTGTTGTCTTGTTCTGTGGCTGTTAGTCTCCTTCAGACCTTTAACATGAGATAGCTGCCCTACAGTCTGCATCTTCACCTCGAGGAAAGTTTTGCTTTAGATTAGTGGTGCTGGTACAGAAAGGATGGGAACCACCTTCTTTGGGCCAAATTTGCCTTAGGTCTCTTGACTGGGATACAATAGCATTTTTTAAGCAGTATGGGAAGGAAGGAGAATAGGGGCAGCAATGCTGAATTTCTGACTCAGTATACTTTGCTCAGTAGTGAAAATGCTGGTGTGGACACCCAGGAGGAACCGAACCTTTTCAAATGCAGAGAAGGAGCTCTGAGCTCTTTTTGCTGTGTATTTACAGCAACAAATACATTTAGCAAAAATGGGAAGGTGCACGACCTGGCAGTAGATAAGGGAGAAACAAAGGCTTCTTTCAGCTTATTTAACAGTATTGAACTTTCAAGAGGTTTTAATTCCTAATGAGAAGTAACAACTTTTACAATTCTCTAGAAAATTGAATATTCACTCCTGTAAAACAAAATTTATTTATTTCAGCTATTTGATTTTTTGTTTTAAACAAAAGATACAATAAAATTAATAGCATGATTTATAATATACACCTAGATCACCAAATTATAGTTGTTTTTTCTGCTGGAGAAGAAACGTTTTTACTGAAAAGTGTCACAGATTTCAATGTCTCAGGCTGTTTCCTGTTGACGGTGTGTGAAGATGAAAGTGATACCTGCACACTTGCACTGTTGATGATAGTGTCAGCTGGCGGTAAAACTGACCCATCTGTGCACATTCATTGTATGTGCAAATATAAGCGCTGTAGTTGGCTCTTAAATAGCTAATATTATTTGTATGGTCTGATACCATCCTGGTCCATGCTGATTAACATATTATGTGATAACCTGATGTCCTTTCCCAGCTGTCTTTGAGTGGATGAAGCCACTGAAGATAACCTGGAATTTTGTTTCGTTTTTCTGTACTGTGGCAATGAAAGGAATCATGAAAACATATCCAGTGGTGATAAAGAAAAATATTAGAAGATTCCAGTCAAATTAGTGGTAGAGCATCTGCAGGCATATAGCAACTGCTTTCTGTCAGTGGAAGGGAGACTTAGGTTTTATAAAAAGTCTCTGATGCCTCTGAAATTTGTAATTTTTCTGCATTCTTTTCTCAGTCTGGGGTAAGTCAGGTCTTCTTTCAATGAAGTATCAGACTACAGTCTATAAGGCTTAGATAAATAAGAAGAGATGAGAACCCAGAGTCTGTAATATCTTTTTGGCTAATTTTCTGTACGTATTCAGAGCAGTAAGATTAAAACTCTGAGAATGCAGGTAAATCTCACGATCTTAGCCTTAGGTTATTTGAAATCAAGGACTCCCCATTTCTTTACTAGGAGTACTGTGTAATGTATTTACAGATGAGGTGTTGCTTTGAAGTCGGGAGCTTGTCTTTGATCAAAAGCATACAGCTTCCCTCATGTCTCTCAGAAAGAGACAGTAGTTATATTGCAGTGGTGTGGGCTTTTTTAATGTTTTGGACAGCAAAAATGACATTTACATGAAACAGTAATACTGGGAATGCATGAGATAAGACAATTTCAGCTATGAGTTGAGAGAGTCTCTCTAGCAGACTTCAAATCAAGCAGAAGTAATAGCATGTCATACTCACTTTGCCTCCCTTACCTGCTGGTAATTAAAGTACTGATAAAGGAGGTCTGTCAACATTAATATGATGAAAAGTAAAACATATGTTTAAAATTTTCTAGATGAAAGTACTGTTAATCAGAATTACAGGAAAAAAAAGGTTTTGAGTAAATGCTCTTAATTCACCATGCTTGTTTAAGAAGTGTCAATATACTACAGTAGAGCTTTTTAATCCACAAAAGGAAAGAGCACATAGACTGACAAGGCAAGGTTGGTTTGGGTTTTTTGTTGTTGTTTCTTTGTTTATTTTGTTCCTGAGGATGAAGAAGGCACTGTACAATTAAAAGGAAAAACTCTTGAGTACTGGCATGCTTAGTCTTTGCAGTCACTCAGGGCACTGGGTTTATCAGGCCTGTGTATTCAGATCAATAGTAATACTTTCCTGGTGTTTTTGTATTGACTTGCCATGGATCGGTGTATGATTTTTAAAATGTAAACATGAATATGTCTATCCTAGGGGAAAAAATAGGACTGAGGAAGGAAGAATAATACGATGCATACACACAGCAAGGAAACAGCATTGAAGCATCTCTGTAAATATTTCTTTTAATAAAGAGTTTCTGGTTTATTGTATAACATGTAGTAGACTTGAATGTTGTGGATGGATTAAGCATTGCAGCTGCTCTTTATGCTCTTTATCCATAGATAAGTAGTGTTTTCTTGGCTAACAGTGGAAATAAGTAGCTCTGTTATTTGTTTATTCGTTGTCTTTTTTTTTTTGGGGGGGTGGGGGTGGGGGGTGGCACATTAATGTAGCGTGGACATTCTTTTTAAAATGATTCTTAGAGGTAACCGAAATTCCTTTACTGAAATCTGATGGCAGAGCTATCAAACACATGTGCGTAGCACAAACCACATTTTTACACAGGTACTGCCTTATTCAGGTATTGTGACTCTTTGAGCATTGCTATGAAGTGTCTCTGAAATGCTTGCTTAGCTAGAAGAGGGGTATTAGGAAGCTATTTACTTTGTTTGCATCAGTCTCTTAATGTCACCTAGTAGCTCTAAATAAGCAAAACTAGTGCCATGAGGCTTGCTAGATGTTCATTGATAAATGGTAATACTAGAGAATACTTGTTGCCATCAAGAACAAGTGGGTTCGGACATCTGCATTATGGCAATTTTGTTCCCCCTTCAAGGAAATTAAGTGCTGCTTTTGGAAGATAAGTGAGAATTTCAATCTCAACCGGTGTCACTGCCAGCTTTATAGTTTGTTTGGTCTAAGCTTAGGTTCCCTCCCATATGAGCTTGCCTCCTGTACAGATTCTAGCCTGCAGAGAAAGAAGGACAAAGAATTATGACCCATGCACATTTCTGTATGATTACTTTAACTAGAAGAAAACTAAAAAAAAAAAACAACAAACATTTTCTTTTTAATGTATTTTTTTGACAATTTAGTATTCTTAGAATACTGAAACCAAATGAAAAATAGGATGCCCACCCAACCAAACGATGGTTTGTTGAAAAAGGCAAAGTAATACAAATTACTGGTGGAAAAGTGCAGGCAAATAAGAGAATGAAGTATAGCTACTTAAATTTCTGGGGAAAAAAAGGCTTTGGTATTGCAAAGAGTGTTTAGATCCTGTCTTTCCATTACTGCATTGTGCTGAGAGGGATTTTGTAAAGCAGATTTCTGTTGGTGAAATTTCTGTAGCAGAAGAGGGCTATATTTCCATAGTAATGGGTGAGCCTGATGTCTTATACAAAGCTGCAAAACTAGAATTTTATGCATTAAGTAATTCTTAGCCTTAAAACAAAATTAGAGAAAAGAGCTTAAATTTAACTTCAGTAAGGAAAGGAGCTATAAATTACTTTGAAAGGTGACCTTTGTCCCTGAAACAGCATTTGTGCAATCTGTAAATCAATATTCCAGCTGAACTTTGCACAGATGGGGATGTCTGTCTGGAGCTAGGAAGCACAGCTGTGAAAGAGGGTAGAGTTGGAAAGAGAGAGCATAGCCTGATCTGAGATATACCAGCAATACTTTTTGTGTTGCTCTGGCCATTCTCCTTTTTGCTTGCTTGCTAGTGCTACCAGCAGTCTTCTGTTGAGTATTTCTTCCTCAGACTCTCCACCTTCTCCCCAGGATCTCCATTTCCAATAATTTGTGTTCACCTTGTGAATTTTTGTCTTTATATCCTCTTAGTGTGCTACAATAGCTCCATATAAATAAATCAAAGGAAAAGTAAGTTTTCGTTTTTACTCTGATAGGCAGTACTAACAAGATACTTTTTTTTTTTTGGCCTTTTCCAGTGCTTTGCCTATCTTTTAAATTTCTGAATGTTAATTACCTGTTGGTCTAGGTCTGAGTTATACCCAGCATAAGGGAGCGCTGATCTTTGTTAATCTGTATACAATACATGTACTATTATATTTTAATTTAGTTTTAGTGGGGGGTTGATCATCTTGAATTCAGAACTGAATAAGTATAATTCCCAACTGTAAGTGGAAATAAATAACAAAGAGAAAATACTAAATAATCTGAAATATAAAATTGTTCTTCCATTCTACACCATAGATTTCCCTTGAGGAAAATAGGAAATGAGACATCAGTAATGTGAAAAATGAAGATGCAATTAAAAAACCTGGGAGTGTAAGGTCTCAGAAATAACAGAGTGCTTTTGGACCTTCAGAGTGCGCTGCATAAGCAGAGCACACAAACTTTCCCTCCAAAGTTGTGTTCACCTCTACAACTTTGTCATAACAGTTCACAGCTAAGAGAAATAGCTTTTGATATTTTCCTTTTCCACATCAGTCCTCTGTCTTTGTTTTTCTTCAGATGCTGATTTCTTTATGCTTCTGGTGCCCTGAGAAGTGTAGAAGTGTGTGATGTGAAAATAAAACCTTGGAAGTATTTTAACAAAGCAGCTTTGTTGTCTCACAAACTTCCCAAATATATGGGAATATATACAATGAAATTACTTTCTTTGTGTTATTAATAATGTTACCAACTGAATAACATGATGCTTTATAACTTTATAAGCATCTTCCAAAATTAATATTGGATTCAGAATTGTATAAAAATCAGTATAAATCTGTGCCAATTCAATACAGACATATATGCCAAATTATTTCTTATTTACACCAGTGTAATTCCTTCTGTAATTTATCATGAAATTTATCTCAGCCTCCTGTTAGTCCTATAACGAAAATCATCTAAGGTCTGTCAGAACTGTGGAAAGGTGTGTGTATACGTCCATCCATCTTTATATAACATTTTTTAAAAGCCAATCCAAATACTCGTCACTTCAGATGTCACTTAACCATTCTTTGCAATTACCAATGGGTAATTCTGTAACTGTTTAAAGAATGCACATCTGCATGACAGCAAGGCTTGGGCTTATCTATTGAGGGCTGGTTATTTGTTCTGTGTGTCATGTTTTTAAGTATGAGATATAAAGCAATTTTAAATGTGAAAAGTTTTGGAAAAGAGACACTGTGCGCTTACATGCAATAGGATTAGATTTATTTCATGGAATTTCCAGCAAGTGCACTGTTACAAGATGCATGCTGGAGGATGCTAGTGACCTACACACACCTTGAAAATTAGTACAAGGTAAATTAGCAGAGAGTCACGGAATTTGCCCATGGCATTCTTTTTGAGGTCTTTAGAGAATTAATAAAAAGGTGTTCAGTGTAGATGATTTTTGTATAACATGCAAAGTCAGTCAGCATTGTTCAGTTAAAAATCCAGGGTATCACAGACATGTACTTTGTTCATGTCTATAGGCAATCTGAAAAATTGCTGTTTTTTATAAAATAAATAAAGCTCACTTGCTATTTAAATGCATTTCTTTATTTGATTTTGTATTTCAGAATCCTGAAGGTTTAAGAAGAACCAATGTTTTGGCCCTCAGGCATTTCCCTTTTCTGCTTAGGAGTGCCTACTGCCAATGCTGACTTGGTTACAAATGTGAAAGCACCGTTTGTATGAATACCACAGATGCTCTTATTTCTGAGGAATGAGAAGTGATTCTATGGCGAATTCTCATGATGCTGATTTTTAAAACAGATCAAACATGGAAACAGCAGGGGAAAAAATCAAAGATGTCTTTCCTATTTAATACAGACTCTTGGATGGAGTAACCATCCAGAATTAGATTTCAGAAGTATGATCCCTTTTCTTTGCAGAATGAAACACTATAGACTTACTGTACCAGGGGAGAAAGCAGGCTCTCTCCTAGTGCATGCTCTGTTACATAAAGTGCTCAGACAAGCTGATTAATCTATGGGAGTTGGTAATCATTTGACTCTGGATATTTTGTTCAAATGTTTTTTTCAGTGATTCATGAAGCTCTTATCAGAATTCAAAAAGCACTTCACGAATCAACTAGGAGCGTAAAAAAAAAATTATCAGTAATGAGCTCATTTCCATAGAAATAGGACTAGGCTCACTGGTGGGTCAAACTGTTTTCTGCACTTCCACTTTCCAGTATTTTCCTCAATTCTTCTCCCTTTATTTCATGCATCATTATCTTCCGTTTTTTGTATATCCCAACCATACCATTTGGCTTTTTGTTCTCTAACCAGCAACTGTCACTTCGAAGTATTTCAAAATGGTGGTTAAAAAATGGTCCTCCGTATTTCACTCAAGAAATTTCAGATTTTTTTGTCATTTTGAAAGCCACTATTCAAGACCGTTTCCTCAACAAATTGCAAACCATAGTTTGAAGGAGTATTAAGCAAAAATTTATAATGCCTCTCAATTTCCGCTGGATTAGCAAAGTGTTTTAATGATATTGCATTTGTATTCTTTCAGTTTTCTTTCATGAAACATCAAAGAAGCAACACAGAATGCAGCTTTCATGTTCCAGACATACCACAATACTTCAGTGTTTTCCATTCCTTCAGATTCACTGCTAACCAAGATGAAAGCTGAGGTCTTGTGAGCAAAACCTAAGCCATCTGAAAAGAAATGGTGTCCCTTTGAGGTTCTCGGTGCGTTGGAAAGAGGGAATTGCTTACAGGTTTGCTGTATTGCACCACACAGCTTTTATATGTAAGCACTTGCATGTATACCACAGCTAAGACTTGTTTTGGCAGGTTCCAGAGAAGGAACATTCTGGTCATGTTCGACAGGCTGGTGTAGAACGTCACACAATGGTGCTGGAGATGTTTCATGGATTGTCTTCCAGGAGATGAAGAAGGAACAAGAAAGAAAATTCTTAGGGCTTGAAATCATCACCTGCATGAAAGAAAAACCCAACAAAGAACTGAAAAGGTTTGGACTGAAATATTTACTAAGCTGTATATACAAAATATACATACGCTTATGAATTATACGTATATGAACTGTGTGTAATTGTAAGCCAAGGTACAGATGTTGATGTTAATGCAATATCCAGATATGTATATTTCAGTGCACGGTATGAATACAAATCACTCATATTCACATATGTAATGGAAAAAGAAGCTGTTCTCTGTAGCTCTACAACATCATACAATAGAAAACATTGTGATCTTGGAAAAAAGAATCGTTAGAATAGGAAATTAATATCAAGATCCATTATGTAAAGTAAAATATCTTCAGAAAGTATGCCACTGGAAAGGTCTTTTTTATGCCTTTTTCTAAGTTGCACCAGGTAAGTCCACATCCAAATCAGAAAATGAAACCAGTTCTGCCTGCACTAGAGCTGTTGATCTGCTGGGATGAATACCGTTGGGTTACATTGTGAGTAAGGAAAGAAAGAAAATGTATTGCTGATGAAACTTCATTGATCTCAGTCCTGAAGCAGGTAGGAATTGTATGCCAAAAGAAGTGGCTGCAAAGACAAAAACTAAAACTAGTTCTGCAAATACACTCTTTACCAAATATGGTGGAAGTGCAACCAGAAATTCTCATAGAGCAGAGACATGCCACAAAGTGCTGGTAAAGCATACAAAGGTTTGTTTCCTTTTCAGGAGACATAGCATTTTCTAAGTGAATACTAGAAGTGGCATAGTATAAGGCAGCCACTACATCCCTTCAGGGAAGAAAAGTTTCATATTCTTTCCTTTCATTTTTACGATACATAAGTGTATAGGAAATTAAAATTTGGTCTAGTGTCCCCTGTATCACATTTTCTATGAGAGCAACACTACTGGGACCAATATGCATATTTTAACACTAGGCAAAAGTGCAAATGGCTTTAAAAAGCAATTAGACAAAAGCATGGAGCATAAGGTCATTAATGACTGTTAGATAAAATGGACAGGGTAAAACAATAGGTTTAATCCTTTCTAACTAGTGGTTGCTGGAAGCTGCCTTCTCTGGAAAGTATGTCAGGAAAGTGTCACACTGTTTGAGCCCCATTTCTCACACTCTTTCTTGATGTAGCTGTAGTATAATGCTGCTGGAGAAAGGAGGTTAGCTAGACAGTGCTGGTCTCCACCACCATGGCAGACCTTGTGTATGTAGGAAGAGATACACGTACTGCATCCTTACTGCTTCATGGGGCGTGGCAGGATCACGATTCCAAAGTCCCCCCAGGAAATGCAATGTTTTTATATTTGATTCATACTAAGGAGCTGCTAGCTTGTATTTCAGGATTTACATAATGAAAGCAAGTAAACCTTTGCTGGAAAAGAATAAGAAATCTTACAATGTAAGTCGTGAGAGCAGGCTCTCACCTAGTCACATATAAGAAAATTCCGCTCTCTTTCTCACAATAAGTGGTACTTTGTTTTGTGAGCAGTGGTGTTTAAAGCCATAGTGGTGTGTGTGAAATAGATTGAAAATGAGCACATGCAACAGATAGGGAAATCTACTAGAGAATACAGAAATTGCGATGATAGCTTGGATGTGATTGATTGTGATGATAGCAGGAAATACCTGCTCCCTTTAAAGTGTCTTAAGTAGAGATGATAGTAAAGATGTACTAGTCTTTATGAGAGGGAGGTTTTTCTTTTGTCTTTTAGAAAGTACAGTTGAGCAGGTACAGGACATAAGCTAATGGGAAATGGCTACAAAGTCCAAGCCAAATGATTAACTTTGTTCTTGTTTGTTTATATTATACCTCTTGAGGAAAATTCTGTCAAGGCGAGGAATCATGCAGGCTTGCTGTAGTTCTTCCAGGCTCTTCCCTACTGCATGTTATTCTGGGCTTTGTAAAAGAAATCAGGAACTCTCCTGTTAAAACTTTTCAGTGACTAGTTTTCTGGTTTATTGTTAGCTGATTTTTCTGACACTGATCTGTAATGCTGTTCTTCTGTGGAGGAATTACTGAGGATGCCTTACTGAGCGCAGATGAAGGAAAGTTTCCTTAGCAACAGGAGTAACATGGAATGCTGAAAAGCTCTCTGGTGACTCTCCTTCTCTCTGTACAACACAAAAGACTTTTTTTTTTTTTAAAAACATTATAAAGACTCAGATACACAACCTGACAATTGTACCTGCTCAAATTTTTTCAAGCAAATGAAGTTAAAAAAAGTAGTAATCCTTCAGGCATCGTTCAAGTAATTCTCTTAGTATGTCCAATTCCTTCCTTAATTAATTTGCAAAAGCCTATTAGCATATAGGAAAAAACAAAAATAAAACAAACAACAAAAGAAAAAAAACCATGATTTAGCCTAACCTGTATCCAAGGAAACCTGTATACTTAACAACCAAGATAATACTTTGCACCTCTGCAGCTCTTGCCTAGCCACAGTTTACCAACCTGGAGGACTTTAAGGCCAGATATTAAATGCATTTAGACATCTACAGATGTAGATAGGTGTCTAGAGAGTTTTTGAAAAGTAATTTCAATAATCCATCAGTTATCTGTTAGCTCCCTTACGAGAGACAACAAAATATTGTTTCTAGTGGTAATGATGTAGATCAGAGGGGGAAAAAAATACAACCCACAAAAACAATAAAGCTCTGAAAGAGTTAAGAGAGAATCCAACCTTCTGGTTCCTACCACTGTGCTTTAATGACTATCTAATGTTCCCTGCAAAGCAAGGCTGGGTAATTAATGCAATTTAGGAAAGAGAAGAACATTTTGTTTGAAGCGTACACCTGAGCAGTAAGACATCATCTAGCTTTTGTCCTACAGAGGCAGCTCACCTTCAAACTGCACTCTAGCTCAATTCCCTCTGTTAGCCACCATGATCTCTTCTTCACTCAGCTCTCCACTATCGTGGCAGGGAACAAATACTGAACTACAACAAACCTTGTGGGGCAACAACTCTACTTGTTGGCAATAACTAGCAGCCACATCTTAGCTCTTTTCATAACTGACTCCAGCTCCATCTTTATAGTATTTGGAGGGTTTGGTTTCACTTTTCCAGTCAGATATGACTGCCCTCTATAAATAATACTCTCTTAGCCCTAGATTTGCTAAAGCTAAGCATGCCAAAGGTTTTATTTTCTACAATAGCTCCTCCATCATTCTGGTATTCCTTGTCTCTGCTTATTTTGGTTTGAATTCATCTTTCTAGAACATGGGGTTAAAGTGCATTAGAACTCCAGTACAAAACAAAATAATTGGTTTTAGGTCTTCAAAAAGTAACTTTTGCTCCTTCTCAAATGCAAGCTAGCCAGAAATTTCTGCATATCCAGTACCAGAACTATTGGAAATAAATGCTTGGTATTAGGTCCAGCGGAATGAATTGTTTTCTTTGTATTACCCCTTGAAAAGGAGTTTTAGTCTTAAAATCTTGTTGGCTTTTTTTTTTTCTTCTTTTTCCCCATTTCCTGCTTTTTGGTAGCATAGACAACAAGTTATATTACAGAAAAAGAGCAGATTATTAAGATAAAGCCAACAGAATTCAGTGTGGCAAAGCAGTGTTGCTAGCTGGGGATGAGAAATCAGTTATGTTACTCTGGTAGCACTATTATTTCACTGATTCTCAACTGGAAAGTGACAGTTAAAATTTATCTCCAAGGCTCAAAATAGATAAAATATCTAGTACTGGAACATAACTGGAAATCAGCGGGCGTACTGGTCAATGACAAAAATTAACAGGGAAAAAAAAGAATTTTTTTTGGTGTGAAATCTTTATACCATGGTTATTCCCAATGCCAGCTTACATTTCCTAGGGACAATGTTTAAAAGCATTTAAAACAAGCAAGTATCACTCATTACGTTTTTTTGCAGGGTATACGTTTAATTGTACTTTTCACTGTGCAATAATAAAATGGCATAACAGGAACATCATTATGGTCAGAAGAGATTTAATTGTAATGCAAGTTTAATTGCCATGAATGACTTACAACCATATTATTAACAATACAATGCATTTGATATTTTTACATGTTTGCAGGGTGCAACATTGAAATATATTTTCCAGTAGCTGACAAACTAAATTATGGTTCAGAGAACATAAAAAGCTATTGTATCCCATTGTTAGGTGATCAACATCGAGATATATAAACCACTGCAATGGAGCATTAGAGTGTTTTACATTGTATCTCTCATGACAAGATGACATTTTCCACCTGTTAAGAAAAAAAAGACACAACAGAGGATTGCACACCTGCTAAATCTCAGATAAAGAATAAAAGAATGACACCATCATGGTTAGGATTTCATCTTGTAGACCTGGGTTTTTTGTTTAGACGCTGTGTGTGTGTGCATGTTTGGCAGCATTCTGTAGCTACTTCCTGCTGGTGTTTTGGATGTGCTGGCCATTTAAAGCAAGAGATAAACACCCTGGGATAGTGGTTTTGAAGACTGATAAATCAGGCCTGGGGATATAATGGAGCTCCATTTATATATAAAGTGAAAAAGTTGAAAAGAACAGGGTTTGCTGGTAGTTTCTGGGTTTTCAGCAAGTCCCTTGTCCTGACACATTCTGTGCTGAAATCCTCCTGGCTGTGCACATGCCTTGTCGTGTGATGCAGCAATAGAGATTTCTCTTGTGTGCACCAAGGAACTGAGCCATGTGAATTCATCCCAACACGTAGCTTATGCTGGGGTACTAGTTGTGGTGCACAGTAAACAGTGTGTTTGCTCAAACATTTCTTATCAAATATCTGAAGTTGGAAAATGGGAGCGCTGTGCAACCCAGTCTTCTGAGGAGATCTAAGAAAATGCTCCCTGAGGAGAAGCAGAATTTACCAGAATGGTGCAGAGAGCTTTGGAAATAAAATACAACACCACAGGCATATCAGATCTGATGCAGTTCTCTAGAAAGTGCATGAATGAAATTTCCTGGGCTGAAAACTCTGTTTTGACATATCAAAAGTGAATCACACGTTAATACCTCATGCGCTTACCTGGCTCCATAACTCATCATCTATAGTTAGCCGTAATCCTGTGCCATACACAGTATTTTGTTTAGGCTCAGCACATTTTTCACCTCTTTCAATCTGTTTATTCTATGTACCACAATGCTGTCACTAGCTCCTGAAAGTATCCGCTACTGTGTGATTGCATAATACCAACTTTATTTGTTTCAGATGTGCTGAGCCCCCATCAGGGCTATAGGAGCAGCTGCCTGTGTCAAAGCTTGTGAAAACATGCTACATTCACCGTTGTTCCTACTGCCAGATTACATTGATAGGAATGGCTCAGGGATGCTCTGCTCTGAAAATGCAGACTTCTGGACTGAGAGCGATTCTCCACTGGCTACTAGCAATGTGCTGTCTGTCTTACGTATACGAACAGTTCAGAATACACTACCTGTAAGTAACCAACTATGTGCTAGCATATACACTAGCTTATTATTATTTTTTATTTGACTGGTATGCTGTAGACAGGAGCATGTATTAGTTGGAGCATGTTTCTCCTGATTTGAGAGTCAAAATTATTTCACCAAAAGACTACAGGTTGAGAGTGGATGATGGCATCCATGGAACTGTTTGAAATTTGGCAAATAATTTGACTAAATTAAAATGAAAGTCAGTCCTCTAAATATTGTAATGTCTTTAACACTTAAGTTTTTGGAATTCATAATAAAAGCGAAAGAGCATACTGGTGTTATTTGTACAGTCCTGCAGGAGTGTTGGGGTGGTTGGGAAGTCCCTGAGGCCGCAAAGGTTCCAGGTCCGTCCCCTCCTGCAGGAGATACCGACAGCCTTGTGAGAAGGACCATGACTCTCGAGCAGCTCCAAGGCCCTCTCTTCAGACTGGTGGGTTGGATTTTTCACCTCAAATGTTGGTGCAGGGTTTTATTTGATCAAGGGACAATGGAGTAAGCCCCTTTACCCTGAGGATGAGGGCAAGCACCTGGGGAACCAGGTGGTTTGTTGTATTGCCTGCTTCACTCCCGTCTCAGAGCTCTCTGGAGGAGGGGGTTTTGCCGTGGCTGGGGTTTAACATAGAAGAGCCCAAGGAGAGGTGTTGGTCACCATGGGCATGGGGAAGGCCCCAGTCCAGCTGCTACCACCACCCCAGTATGGGAGCCAGGCAAGCCCCAGCTGGGCTTTGCTTCACACTACAAGTGCTGTGGGTGTGACAAAACCTGTTGTGTTTTGTATTAATGTTGTGTTTTGGTCAGCCTGGAGTCCCTCTTCCACATATAATAAAGCTGGGCTCACACCTCCACTCAAGTTCTTCTGATTTCAGCTTGCCATGACCTGTGTTATCTACCAGTTATGCAAAATTGGGTCCTTCCTAGAGGTCATGAGGCCTAGCTTACTGCACCTGTGGTGGCCCTTAAATGAAGGTATTTGCAGGTGCTCTTTGTCTTTGTACAGCCTCTGTTTTGTGCCCTGGCCTGTTGGCTGCCTGGGCTCTCCCTGTGCCTGTAGTGAGCCAGGCCTTGTTACTTAAGGGCCTGCTGGGGGGTGTCTGGGGTTGCTGTTGGCGTGGGCGCTGCTGCTGGCAATGTCAGCTTACCTGAAGGTAGGGAAAATGGGTTTTGTTCTTGCCTGAAGCTGGGATGGGAACTTGTAAACAAAAGCCTTCCTGTCAGTAGTAACTGCGCTCCTTGTCACTTCAGGTGTTAATTTAGATACGCGGCAGCAGTAGCTACATCAGGAGTGCTCTTCTAGAGAATATCTGGAGACACGGAGCAGGCCTGGATCTCTTTGTGTTTTATAACGCATGTTGTGATTCACTGTGCGTGCGCTGTGCCAGTCAATCAGCATGTCACCATAGCCCAGAAGCCTGTTTTCTTTTTTTTTTTATTTTATTTCCTTTTGCACTCCTTGATGGCTTTGTGTGCGTTCTGGACAGGAGGACAGACCCTGTCACGCTGCTGCCACTCGTGCTGCTTTCACTGTGCTAACCCCTCTTGTCTTCATGTCATTGTGTGGTGAGTGTTATTTATTAATTGTGTGGGGACCAGCAGTAAAATAGTTGTTTTCAAGTTGGAATACAGGGTGTGTTTTGGTTCATCATGCAGTGAAACTGATTCTCATCTGCCGTGTTCTTAAATCTCATTTTGTGCTTTCATATCCCATAGCCAACTACAGGTGATTCAGTTGCAACAAGAAATATGTACTCTTGTTAGTGTATTTCCAATAGTATTTAACTTTATGTAACACATACAAATAAAGCTCTTCAAAGAGGGGAGAATGAATATAGCACAGTACTGAGATAAAACACTCCTATATTTTGCCTTCCCTGAGGAAAAATAAGGGGTTGTTTCTGGAGCTGTGGTGCTTGTCTGAGTCAGCAGGGAGCCTGAAAGGTTTGTTTCAATGAACGTGAATGGCATGGAAACGGCTGGCAATTGCTGCCCACTAGTGATCAGAGAAATTTGTAGTTTCCAGACGTTCCTTACCAAGTTTTGGTGCATCTTGAACTAGTTTGGCTGGGAATGGAAGAAGAAAACCCAGGTAAGTGTTGCTGAATAGGGCATCTTAAAAAGCAGCTCTCTTTGGCGTTGGTTTTTTTTTTGGGCAGTTTCTGTGTCTATGGCGTGCACTCCTGGTGTGATTCTGGCAATGAAGCTTTTTGATAGTAGTCTGTAGGAATATTTCAGAGAGGTGCAGGAAGTGTTTCTTGCTTCTGAGCAAGAAGACTGAATTGCAGAAAAGGTCCCAGCCCCTCAGAAATGGGAAAGCAGAGCTTGGGACAATAGTTCCTGTTCTGTGAACAGTTTCTGACTGGTCCCCTGGACTCGAACTCCTGCTGCTAGCAGCAGAGTCCAGACTTTTTAGGTAGTCAAGAGTATACCATTCAAAGGCAGAAAGGGGAAACTTTAGGACTACTGTATGCCTTTTATAAGAAAATTTAAATTGTAGTTATGAAAAATGCTTTCTGTTTTTCATCAATAGTTTAAAATAATGTGCTGCTTTTAGAAATGAGTCGCCCATTTTGGAGCCAAATTATCTGCAGGTATCAACTTGTTTACTTTGGTGGAGAAGCACCAGCCTTGCTACTGATCTTTTAGTGTTTACTGCTATTTCAGAGTGTTTGCCCTCTGAAAAGCAAGAGGAGCGCTATCCCGCTCTTTCCTCTGGCATCTTAAAGATTTCAGTTGTATCCCTTTTTAACCTTCCTTTTCTCCAGTGAGTACAGTGGCTTTTTTATCTTGAGTTGAAAGAGTTTTTGCTTAGTGGAGTTCAATAAGGCTCATTTTTCTTCTAAGCTTACAAAACTCTTCTGTTTTCAATAATATATTAATTATTGTTAACACATCTCTAAAATTCAGCTTACATATGCTATTTTAAAACATTTGTTGTGTTACTAGCTGATGATAAGATAGCTTTCACTTTGAAAGCAGAATGTTTTTCTGGTGATTCAGGTTCCCAGTATGTATGAGGACATTCCTTTGATTTATTGTCATTGCTCCTCAAATACATTTAAAGTAGACTGTGTATGTCATTCCAGAAACTGCCGGTCTGAACTGTTGTTTATTTTTTTGAACTTCCCTTCCACCTGGCATATGCAATTATGCAATAGAAGTGAGAGCTGTCGTCTTGAAATCACAACTAATAGCTTCTTGGGAGCTTGCTCCAACTAAATACTGTCCTGGTTTGTTCAGCTCTGTGTATCCAATACATATCAGTCAGCCTCATACAGCAGCGTTCAAGGTTAACAGTCTGCATGCACAAGGATAGATGGCCTACTTGTTTACTTTTTAAATAAATAAATAAATAAAAACAACTTTCAATGAGTGACAATAGATCTAGTGACACTGAGATTTTTGGGAATAAACTTGTCCAAATCATCATTTTTCTTCCAGTCTTTTTTTTTTTAAAGGTGAGGATTTTAATCAGTAATAGTAGGAGGTATTTTAGATGATGTTAAAAACTAGAGCTACGTACAGAAAACCATGACTGTGAAATAGTTTCTTCTAGGTCATATTAGCATGTAAATGCGATTTAAATTAAATCACAGAAAGTGACCAACAATTATAAAAATCCTATTTCTGAAAAACGGAATTTAGGATTTGCACTATTTCTCTATCAGACCTCTATGCTATCTCTGTAATAAAAGGTGAAAAGGTGACTTATGCTATTTAAAAAGGAGGTTATTGCAAATTGAAGATAGAGCTATAATTGGGTCTCCTGCTGATGCAAGTGAAGAAGAAACAATTAGTGGAACACTTAAGAAAAAAGGCTAATCTCAAAAAGTGGTTGGAAAGTAGAAAGTTCTTTCCGTTGACATGCTGACACAGATAATGATAATCAAGGCTTTGCTGCAACTGTTTCCTGCAAGTGTTGCTGGACTAGGCAACTGGGCGTGCGTGACTGACTTCCCTGGTGCAACACGCTTTTTTGCCTATTTGCTGTATTCTTTTGTCACTACAGTGGTTCATGTCTTTTATTAAATAAGCTGATTTGCTAATTAAGAATATAGTGATTTTGTAGTTTGACCTATTTTTTAGTGAAGTACAGAGTTCTTAGGTACTCAAAGACAGGTACAAAGTACCGATGTGCAAATGAGGTGACAGCCATCATCTTCACTGAGCATCTTCCTAGGCAGCTGGTAACGACACTGCTGTGTGCACCACAGGCTGATGAGTGCAGGACCTGCAACCAGAGGATCTGTATGGATTGCTCACGTGCCCTGAAATTCTTCTCTGTGGGACAAGGCTTTGAAGATGGAACACATGTAAGTGCCCATTGGGCTCTGTTTACCAGAACAACAGGAGGGTGATCATAGCTGTTACAGGTGTCACTGATCAACTTGTTACTCACTGCGGATAATGACTGAAATTTACTTCTTGTAGCAGAGCCTTGTGGTGGTCTCCTGGCAGCTGCTGGTAAGTTAGCCAGCAGGCCCAGCAGCGTGGCCATCGCTGCCCCAGCGGTGGTACCACCAGTATTTGAGGTGGCAGAGGTGTGTGTGTGGCAGGGCTGCACTTGTCCTGTTGCAGAACAGACAGCTTGTCACAGACAGACTGCAATTCTTGTGAGGAAAATCTGTGCTCTCCTCACTGGGCTTATACATAGTAATTGGTCTTTGCAAAAATGCAATGATATTTCTCTTTTTAAGGCCTGCTCTCTCAATATTTTAGAGAAAATGTTCTTTCCCGAAGTCTCCTGTGAGCGGCAAAGGTCAGGTCTGATGGCAACCTTAAAAGACGCATTTTTATTTGACCTTTATGTGCTTAACAAGTGTATGAGTCTCCCCCGCCCTCATTTAGAGCCAGGGGAAGGATGATGTGCTGTCTTCGATGCTGAGGTGTCTCAATTTCTCTGTTCCTACCTGAAAATCCCTTTTGTGAAGCGCTGCAGCTGTGAGCCTTGTAGCTTTTGGGGCTAACCCATCCTTCTGTTGGTATTTGCTGCATGGGGTGGGGAGTCCTCAGTGTGTTGGACTTTCTTTCTGGCTTAGAAAAAAAATGTTTTTGAAATACAGTCTTTCGTGTGGAATGGAACTAGCTGCAATTTTCATGAGCACTAATTTGATATTAAAGTTTGAGGTGTCAGGGCCATTTGGCAAGCCTGCGAGGCATTTGTCTCTTGTCAAAACTGTGAATTGTGTGGATCTGACAGAAAATATGCTCGGTACGTTACATGCAAAGGAGGGTGAGGTCACTTCTCCCCCGTATCAGGAGGCGCTGGCTTTAGGAACCTGGTGTCCCCTGTACCAGAAGCCGGGGGGGACAAGCGGAGCTGAGCTCGGGGATGTGCTGGTGGGAGCCTGGAGCTGCCCTGTGCTTGCTTGCCTTGGCCGTGTGCATTGTGACCCCTTGTAGCTCATGGAAAAGCCGGGGATTCAGAGCATGCGTGGGGGAGTGGTTCTTCTTGGGATTCTCAGTACTACCTCATACTGTTGTTTTTATTCGGGTGTATTGGGGTGCATGCAGTCTGCCAGGGCATCACAAATACTCTAACTTTGATAACCAAAATTCCTACACTCTAGGTAGTGCTTTATTTAGTTGAGATCTCTGGCACGCAGGTAATAGATCATTGATTGGGAAGCTTAATTTTTAAAGAAGAAAAGTGAGAAAGACATAATGTAATGAATGGCATTTTTCTCTTTTTTGTTTAAATGTTGAGGGGTCTATAGGGCTCTGGCTTCAGGTATTTTAAAATGCTTCAGTTACAATATACAGCCTCAAATCTCTTAATATTGGTGCATCTCCTAATTGCCAGATGTTATTTACTCTTTTTTTTTTTTTTTTTTGTCTCTGGGCAGTTTCTAGGTTGCAGTATCTTGCTTCATGTATTTTACAGTAGGCTGGCTTAATATATTTCAATTGATTGGGAGGAAAAAAAATTGTAGCTGATCATAGATCAATACCATAACTTACTGATGGATCTCTTTTTAAACCACTACTTTTGCGTTCATTTATGTATACACATAGGCTTCTATTAATAAGCTTAAATTAATATTCTAAATTGAGTTCTTTCTTCTAATAGCAGCCTAATTCCTCGAATGCAGTATATTGGTTGTTTTTATTTTTTTTTGAATCAGGAGTATGTATAAAAATAATAAAAAAAAAAAAATCTCTACCTGATTACTTAAAATCAAGATTAAATGGGGAAATCAAAACAGAATGCTTTCAACCAGAGCAGCTGCTTTGGGGTTGTCTTGCAGGCTGCAAACACTTGTAGTTCTGGGCTTGGTGCTTCTTCTGAAGGAAACTATGCCATTATGCACTGGGTCAGCACTTGGATTTTCTGTGTCTCTTGGTGTCCTGATGTATGTAACTGCCTATTGTTTTGCTTCTTAATAAAATACTAACTTCTGTTGTGAAGCATATCAAGTAATGCATGACTTCTTGCATTCATCTGGAGTTAATATTACTGTAAGTGTAGAACAGAATTAGTGATGTATTCCAGGTAATTAGGCTGACCTTGAGCTACATAAAAACTAGTACTATAGAATCCCATAAGAAAAGTCATTTGAGATATCACCAGGCCTTGCAGTAAAAGGATCTTATGTGGTTTTTTTTTTTCTATTGCTGAAAGTGAGGCAAAACTGAAGGTGATGATTCCTGAAGAAGTTTATTGAATTTGCTTGTGTAAATCTGTTGGTGGCTGGCTGTGCCTGAGGCTCCTTATCAGTGAGAATAATAAGGTCCAGTTCCTGAACAGAGGGAAGTGGCAGTGAATGTGGCACATGACTTAGAATTTGTCCTTTTCTTCCAGAACGGGGTACAAGCAAGTTATAGGAAATCTGGGGTGTTTTTATCCTTTCTCTGAGGTGATTCTCACTATTAATTTGCAGCTTGCACTTCGGGAAGCATGGCAAATGCAGGTTGTCATAGTTGTTAGTTTCAAGTGCTTTATTTCCTAAACTTAGAAATTTCAGATTGTTTCAGAATTGTACTTGTGGCAGGTCATCTTCATAATTTAAAAAAAAAAAAAAACTACATCGGTGTCTTTTTTTGGGGGGGCGGAACATATGTGGGTGTTGAGAGACTTACAGTTATGCCAGCTCCGGGGCTGCACGGTTGGGTTGCTGAAGTTTAGGGCAAGAGCTGAGGCACAAAATGTGTGGAAGCAACGAGGGATAGTTAAGCTTTCTGGTCTGCTCTTCACGATATATTTTGTTGCCAAACCTATTTTCAGCTTCTGACCGAACTTGTCATCACACTACTTGGAATTTTCTGAAGTGATGTAGTTAGAAGCTATGGAAGTGTTTCTCCTCCAAAAACCTTTGACAAACTTTTCTGCCTTTGGCCTTTGACAAACTTTTCTGCAGTACCTCAGTGGAAAGAGTTCAGCAATTTCTTGGCTTCAGTGACTTTCAAAATAAAATCCCAGACACAGTCTCCATCATTTTGGAACATTTTCAAAATATGAGTAAGATCGAGGCAGGGGGTGAGGGTATGTGTGTGCTTGCACACGCATGATGAGGCTTTGGAGTGGAAGGGAGAGCGGAGGGGAAATGATCTCTCTTAATTGAAAGCTCACTAGCGGAGGAGGAAAAAAAAAAAGATGTTGCTTAATATTTTGAGGTGGAAAAGAGTATTCCAGATTTACTCAAATCAGTGTGAAACTCAGGCAGTTTCCATGTCAGAGCAGCTGCAGCTGCTATTTGCTCAGCAATATTCCCCCCTTCTACACACTTGATCCCAGCGAAGCCGACCGCGGCTCTTGGTGGGGACTGCGCAGTGTCTGCTGTCTGTGCCCCTTTCTCCCCAGCCTTCTGCCAAGCACAGTGCTTGCAGGGGAGGTAACCAGAAACCCAAAACATAGGCTTCAAACAGCCTCTTGAGGGATCAAAATATGAAATGGGGGAGGGAGGGTGAGGGGTGTTAAAATTCCTGTAAAACATTTTTCTCAGCTCTGGTATTGGGACACTGGCTCATAAACAGCTTTCAGAAAACACATTTCTGCTTGGGGTCTCTGTATTGCTCTTTTGTGAACTCAGGCTTCTGAATGAGGGTTTTTTGTTAGGTTTTAGGACTCCTATGGGACAGGTATGTATTTTTTTCAAAATACCATGTAATCATTAGCTTTTAAATACAGTAATAGATTACTTCATTTTTCTTTTAGTGCAGTTTAAAGGCTATAAATTAAACCTAACAGCACTTCTGCAAAAAGGTGCCGTGTGACTCAAAGCAGCATCTTGACAGCCTTTAGTATGTATATTTGCCATAAAAATGCTTTTAAGCTATTCTAATAAAAACACAGCTGTTCCACTCAAATGCCAAGAATATGAACAAATAAAGATATATAATGAGAGCTATATGGAGACACAAAATTCTATTGTATAGAGGCTTTTAGGATTTCAAAGCTCATTCCCTTTCACAAACCCGAAATGCGAGGGTTACAAAGTATTTCTTACTGTTCTAAATTTGCACAAATACTTGGTCTCATATTATGTAATGCAAATGTAAAAATAATAAAGTAAATCTATGATGTAAGAGCATCCTTTTTCCTTCTCCTTAAGTTTTTCTAGGGCAATTGCAGTGATATTAGCAAATGTTATAATATGTTCTATACATAGGATATTAAATCTACTTCTTAATGGAAAACTGATGAATCATCTTCTAATGCTTTTACTCTGAATGGCTAACAAAATACTCTTAGTTATATGTACACATTGCATTAAATGACCCCAAAGCTTTTTGATAATGCTTGAAGTAAGTTCCAGCTTTGGCTTTTGATTGAATTTGTGAATTCAGACTTGCTAATGGAAAGATGACCGGTACGGATGGAAAACTTAGTCTTATATTGCCAAAATAAATTTAACATGTTGTGGAGTTACACAAATGTATATTTGTATAATATATGAAGATATAATCTCTCTATGTTTTTGTCCTTAACAGTGAAATTCCTATTTAAGCACTGAAATATTACAGTGCGTCTGTCAAGTCTTATACACGCTGTTTGACATAATATAACTTTAGAGCAAGACACTTAATATTTATGTAGTCATCTGTTTTTGAAGGCTTAAAGATACTTTTAGTGTGCTTTCTTGCATTTGACTTAAGAGGCTTAATTTCTTTTCAATAGCAGTAAAATAAATAACGTCATAGCATTGTATGTTTAGACCGTATGATAGGAGAAAACTGGGCAGTTAAAGAACAACGTAGATTTTATTTCTGGGGACTTTATTTCTGCTTCCTTAATGCTGTTTTAAACAATTAAGTAAATTGGGTACGTGGCTAATGTGACGAGAATCTTGGACAAATGTATTAACTTGCTGTGCTCCTATGCTTCATGTATGACAGATCCTAGATACTGAAGATGCTGGTACATTAAATGCTCTTTTGTGCAAACCCCCACTTCTAGCAAACAATGAAGCAAATTATTCCAGGGCAGTCTGCTGGAATTTTAGCTTGGAGTAGAGGTGCTGTTTCTTATAGTAATGAATAGTCACCGCTTTTGAGCGATGGACACGAGATGTCAGGTCCAAATTAACACTTTTGTTGAATCAGATTAATAGTGCAACTATCATGGTGTTCAGTCTTGTTTGAAATTCAACTTACTCTCTCTTGATTTTTTTCATAGTATTATTGAAAATCTTTAGTGACCATGACTAATGAGGCCACTACGTGGGTAAGGTAATTCATATTCTTCAGAGCTGAGTTTGGCTCTCTGCATGCTTAGAGGCAGTCTCTTGATAATCAGTCCACCTTCCTGAGTCTTTCTCCTACAACGCCTTTATCAGAAGGAGTTATTTACCAAGAGGAGTTGCCAACAAAACCGTGTATGTGCACCATGCGTGTTTTTCATGTAACTGGAAGACTTAAAGTTCTGCTTCCAGGTTTTGTTTGGTGGAATGAAGATGCTGTGGTACATATCACCATTAAGATGACAGATTTCTCTACTGCTGCTGAGCTGGTGCCCCAAGCTAGACCAGAAAATGTTCACGCCAAGTGCTGCTATGTGTGAATGCTCTCTGTCCTTAGGGGTCTACTGCAGAAATGAAGACGACTGGGGGTGAGAGGCTGGAAAATATTGTTTCCATTTAAAAGGTAGGGTAGCATCTTGCCTGAGGACATGCCTAAGGGTCTGTGAGAGAGACAAGAACTAAACTCAGATCTCCAGGGTCTCCATCCAGAGCTTTAATCGCAAACTCATTCTTCCCTTGGAAGAGAATTCTTGGTTGACATGCACAAAAAAGTTTTCTTATTTTCCTCCTATGATGCTTTACTTGTTTGCTGAATTAACTGAGAAACTTCTGTGGCAGCAGATATCCATGTTTTAGAACAAAAATGGGTATTGAGAAGCTTTCCCACTTCTTTCCAGGCTCTGTTATAATACGTCTCTGGGATCCACTCATATCCTTTACAACTGTGGATTTTTCATTCTTTTGGACTGCAATCGTTTTCAGGCTTCTGACTTTCTTTTTTCTTAATGCACATGCCAGTGCTGGCACAAAGGAGACAGGAAAAACACAAGAATGCAATAATTCAGAATTTTATGAAATCTCAAGGGTACAGTGTACAAGACAGTATCTTAAGGTTTTGCCAGGGTCATGCAGTTGAAGTCTGCCAGCTGTCCTACTGCTATAACTCTAAGATGCTACAGTGTGTTTATTTCTTTAATGTTTCAGGGAAAAAAATTATTCAGTAAGCTTGCTGTGGAAATGCAGTTAGCTCCTGTATATAAAATGAAACGGGGGGAGGGGAGGGGTGGAGAGGAATGGGTAAATTACGGTTAAGTGCTCTTTTCATAATCTGCATGTAAGCCAGGCTTTCAGCTGGTTATCTTGCCTTAGCTTCATTGATTTAGTATGATGCATGCTTCTAGGTATCAGATTAAGCTGAGGATACAAAACAGTATTTGTCATGCATACTTGTCCAGAACAGAAAATGTTACACCTAATTTAAAAATAACTAATTTATTGGGAAGGTACTGATTAAAACCCAAGTTGGGTCAACTGAGATGACAGCATGTGTGTTGGATGGTGCAGAAAGCTTGTGAGAGCAGACTTGCAGAAGCTTAATGATATAAAAGACTGTAGTGGCTGCAGTAAAGGAAAGATGTCGTATCTTCCTCAGCAGAAAGCAGTCAGAGAGCTGAGCAAACAGTTTGCCCTGGGGAGGAAAGGCCCTGATCTAACAAACACTTGAAAATATAACTGCGTCCTATTGTCTTCAGTGGGATTCTGCACATGTTCGATGCTGATAAAGTTTTAGCCTGGCATTTAATTGAAGCAGATTTGTCCAAAGCAAAACACTGGTAGCTTTTTAACTCGTGTTCATTTACTTTTCTTAACCTTATATTCTTCCACTTCTTTCCTCCAGAAAAACTATGCGATAAGTCTTTTATGCTTGCCCTACCAGCTGTAGCTTTAATCTCACGTCTTCATCTCAGGACTAGGGTTTTTTTTTTGTCAGGTGTTTAAACATAGTTTTAAAATGCAACTACTAATAACAAATTTTGAGCAAGTCATACTGATTAACCTTATACTTTTCTTAGAGTTGGCCTATAATCTTGAATTACTTGTAGCAAGCATTTTAATTTCCTTTTTAAAAGGACTTGCCCTTGTTGCTTGGAGATGAAGCACATTGTGAGGGCTCTCCATTACCTGAGGGTCCCTGGCAGTTTGGGTCCACGTGCTCCTATGTGCTTGTCTTGGTGTTGTGCCGAGGTGCATCCTGTTTGTCACCAGGGAAGCGTGAAGTAGCACATGGTTTGTTAATGCAGTCAGAGGTACAAGCACCCCAGCTCCCTTTGTCTGTATGAGGATGCGAGGACTTGTACTAGAGATGATCAGGCTGTAGTCCAAAATCCCTGACTGATTTCAGTACATATGGTGTGAGTTCAGTGTGCTTCCAGTGCTGAAAAGCAGGAGAGGTGTGTGTGAGCACCTTGCTATGTGCTGTGACTATCACAGGCTTTATTACTAGATCCTGAAGAATGTCTCCAAATACGCAGTGGTCCTCAGTGGTAGGATGCAGAGGCAGAGCACTTGTATTGCTTTTTTCCTGCATCTCCCACCTTGTTAACCCTGCAGACACATTGGGGTTCACCTTGCATGCTGAAGGAAGGCATGTTGTATTGTAGCCACCAAAATCTAAGAATTTGTTTTGGTTGTGTCAGCCTGAAGTTTGGTCAGTAGCATTTAGATTACATTTAAGCTTTGTGCAGTATCTCATTGGTAGCAAATTCATATCACTGATATGTAAAGCATGACTAATCATATATTTTACCACTCTAACAGCTGATCTTTTGTTTGCTTTATTCTTACTTTCATGGTAGCAGTTGAAGAGTTTTAAACACCTGGTTTCTTGAGGAATATTTGTGCTCCTTATGGGCTTCTTATGAGATAAGGAAGCATTGGTCAGAAGCTCTAGGGAGGCAATAGTATGCTGTATGTACATGATAATCGTTGTGCAAAGCTTTATGCATATCTGAGATGTTTACTTTGGGGAATGGAAGCTACCTTGCAGAATTATATAGAGAATGAATAATGCGAGTCTTCACTGGGCTGGGTTAAACTTCTATCAACACTCAAATGCGATTTGATTGAGAGGTCTCGTTTAGTGTGTACAGGATTTGGGGCTTTAGATTTTGCACACAAATATTTAAGTGTATATTTGAAAGGGGGGGCTTATTGGAAAAAAAATGTTACTGAAAATTCTTCTTTTTTTTTGTATTGGCAAGAAGAGGCTTTTATTTTTTTCTGGAGTGTAGTTTTATAAAGACCTAAATATCTTTATGGCTTAAGTTATTAATTCCTTGACTCCTCTCAAAGTAAGCAGAAATCAACATCTGTTCTCAGGAACCTGTTCCTTAGACTAAGAAATACATGGAGATGCATTTGAATGAAGATATATGGCCCATCACCACTTTGAACAGAAGTTAAAAATCAGATTTTTCAATGCTTATTTCAAGAAATGAGAGGAAACTGTAGAAATGGGCTGTTTGAGGGAATGGCTGTGCTTGACACAGCATTAAAAACAGCGTATACTAAGAGTTGTCAGCCTGAAGTCTTGTCTAAAGTCTTGTCTATTGTGTAAAGATAAAGGTAGGAAAACCATTATTTCCAGCTTCTTGAGGATTTTTTTTTTTAAGAGACGGAAAATATTTTCCCTCTTTGGCTGTAGTGAAATTTCACGTAGGCATCGGTGGAAGTTCAGGCTGTACCAAAAAATGGAAAGAAAAGAATCTCCATTTAACAGCCACATGTTGGCAAACCACCCTTCCAGGAGAGCAAAGGATTCCCTGCCTGGCTCTGCAGTGACCCTGAGCCCTGCAAGAGCAGAGGGTATTGGGAAGACCTCTGAAGAGGTGACATTGCTTGGAGGATCTAAGGAACTTTGTGGCATGCTTCAGTTAAGCTTATGGCCTTATGAGTCCATTACCTGCTCCTCTAGAGTTTCTACTGGGAAATGAAATGAATGCATGAAATGGAAGCTGGGAAAAGAAGGTAAGCACGCTTTGCTCACAGCCTGAGTGTACCTTTAAAGCTTGTTTGCACTCACAGAGGTGGTCTCCTGTTGAAGCTATTCACATGACTTAATGTTCCTGCCCTGGGCTTGGGCACTTGAATAGTGAGGAAGCAAATACATTCAGCAAATACAAATTCCAAATACAGTAATAAAAGGAGGAAGAAAGAAAAAAGGAAGTTACGTGTTGGAAAACAAGTTTCAAACTGTTTGCTAGCAGACATCATGTATCGTTTCATCTCTGCCCTGCTCTAATTGATTTAGAAGTGTTAGGCATTTAGCAAGTGCAAGTTTATCATTTATTGAAATCTTTCTGCAAGCTTGCTTTCTTCTCCCTTCAAGTCAGCTAAATTCTGTCTCGGCTCTAAATGGCTCCAGGCTGAGCCAGCCTGGGGTTGATTACATAACGCAGGAACAGCCCCAAAATGTTGCTGGTGCAGATTGACCTCAGCTGACCTGGAAATGCCAATCCATTAGAGAAAACAGTGCTTGCCTCTGACAACAAATAAAGGTAACCCCAGCACTAGTGTGGAGCAGACTAGAAAAACAATGAAGTGTTTTCCCCTGATAATTGTTCTGTGGTCTGGAGGAGAAATATTCGGAATATCCTCTAATGAACAGTTATAATTAGTGTGCATATGGCTATGTTTTAATAATAATCATATCTCATAAAAATGCCTTTCTGTGATATTCCTGTACAGCTTGCAGAGTAATTAATGTAGTTCAGCATACTTGATTTGTTATGCATTTGAAAAAAGACTGGAGCATCATCTCTTCCGCTATGTGTTTTACAAAAAAACCTGTAGATATAATGAAATCCGTCTGATGTTGGGGAAATTGCTGTATTAACTATGGTTTATGGTTACACAAGTAACTTTTATGACTGACAAACAAGGGATCTAAAACATAGAAGTGAAGTTAAACAAAAGCTGTGCAGCCTTGTATGGATGTGATGGTGTCCTCTAAGAAAATGCCTTGGATTTTCAGAGCGCTCTGAACCCATATATTATGATCAACCATGGGCTCTGAGAAACTAAATCACTTTCACCCCGTATCTGGGTACGGTTACAGCAAAGGCTGCATTTTAGTTAATGCACTGCCTTGATACGTTCTCAAATGTAAGCATCCCTTGTTTCATTGGTGTGCTCCCTTGCATGTACATCTGCGTTTCACTTGTCTGAGCCTGTAAAACAGCCTCTGCAGTTACCATGGGGTAGCCCCCCACACACCTTCCCGATAAATTAGTTCAGTGCTCTTACATTCTTCAGGATGGCTCTGAATTCCGATGTTATGTTTAGGTTGTATAACCTTTTTGTTTTTTCATGCTGATTTATCGGGTAACGATTGGCCTCCCTTGTGTCACAATACATTTATTCATTTCCTTTACAAAACCTTTTTCATTTCTTCTTGTCAAGTTAGGGAATCTTTTCTGTACTATTTTTGTACAGAAGACATTTCCAGGCTGCGCATTAGCTAGCCCAAAAGGAGAAATAGAAAGCAGCATATTTAGGAAGTAAAAGAGTTACTTCCAGGTAAAGAACATTATTAAAACTAGCAACTCTATCCTGATATTCACTTTGAAGAATGTTATGACAGCGATAAGTACCGAATCTGTTTTGTAAGGAGTATCCTTTCTGCCTCTGCATTGCTTATGCATTATGTAGTCTGCCTTGCCTATTTAGACAGTTGCATGAGAAGCAACCCTGCATGCCTGTGAGCCTCATTTGTCATCCTGGAGTTTTATTTTCTCCTTACGATGTGGACAGATCATTATTCGGGTTATCAGGAAAAGTTTCCTCCATTTCTCAGTTCCAGGGTTCTGTCTCTCTTAATAATCACATTTACAAATGTTTCAGTGTTTTAGTGATCTCTAAAATTAAATTCACAGCTTTAAGCTACTGCTACTACACTTAAATTCTGACTTTTTCAAATGGGCGATTTGTATTGTAATGGACTTGTAACTTTTTTAGCTTCCTATCTGAGAAGAGGGGTGCAGATTGGTTCTCATCCATACTTTCACTTACGAGGACAACGTGAAGCACAAAAACACTTCTACAGCAGGAACAACTGCTGGAGTCAGCAATGAAGTATTGATGATATACTATTGGCAAACACCACTGAGCAGATGCAGATGTAATTGTGAGGCTTGAACCGTACCTATAATTTGTTACAAGATGCATTTTGATGTTATGTATTTGGAAATAGGAAGCACTTGTCCATGTGTGGAGCCTGTCTACTGCAGCCATCCGAGTTGGACGTTGGCCTGAAGGGAAGCCCTGTACTGCAGCGCACCAGGATTTCCCCTGTCAGTGCAAGGAGGTGAGGGCCTGGGGCTGTCCTCAGCCCAGGAGGGACACCAGCTGAATACTGTCAGCAGGGATAATGCAATTAACTGGGAAGTACAGGATTAAAAGGGAGTAAGTTTTAACAAGAGATTTACCTTAAATGAGGTTTATAAAAGGGGAAATTGGCTCTTTAGCCACTGATTCCTGTAGCTATTCTTACAGGTTTATGCAGAGGCCTATTTTAACGCAGTGTCACAGAATTCTTTGTCATCGTGGTAGATGTAATATTGGCTTATCTAGCACTGTGCTTGGGCTTGTTTCATGGACCTAATTTGGCTAATCTTAAGCACCTATGTAAACTTCAAAAAGTAGGACTCCACTTACTCTGAAAATGGTGGGAAGAAATAAGGCTGTTAGCAGTGCCTGTGGGTTGAACTGCCTGTAGGAGATGACAATTTTTCCACGTAGGCTCTGCAGGGAGCCCAGGGTAATAGGCTTCTAAGTTTGGCTCCGGCCACCTCAGAAATCATGAATTCAGAAATCAGAAATCTGTAAGTTGTGGCGAGGCTGCAGGGCAAAACGGAACATGAAGGGTAGTCAGAGCAGGATGTGCTGGCCACAGCAGAAAGTGCTAAGTTCAGCCTCTCTGGTTTCCTCATGCTGGATTTACTAGATGAAAAATAAACATATTTTATTTTACAGCAAATATGTCAAGTAGATGACATCAATCCCCATCTGAGACTGCCCTGGGGCATAAAAATAACATAAGGGAAATGTTTGGCCAGCATCCTTCATGCTGAAATAAACAGTATCTAAGCAAATATTTTTGTATTGTTTCTTAAGACAGACTCTGCCAGACAAGTACTGTTAGTAGAGTATTAGAATAGCAGCAAGGCAGTCTGCTACCCGGGTATCCTCTTTCTAGACAGCAGATGAACACAGCATGAGAGCTGCTCCTCGCTTCTCCAGAGTGTTTACAGCCCAAGCGGGGCTTGCCCACTCTGACAGAAGCTTTTTTGCAGTGGAGCGGTTGAAAATACCTGGCTGACCGATCCGGTTATGAGTTGTTAAAGCAATGGCTTATGTCCGTAGAGTCTGAAGCAGTTGCTGTCTTTTTAAAACAAAAAATTGAAAAATTTCTTAACTGTTGTCTTTGACTACAGGCATTTTTTTATAAATATTTTTAGTGAAGTTGGCCAACACTGAAAGTATGTATTTGCACAGTAAATAGGATGTTTACTTCTTTAAATGTTTTTCTGTGAACAGATTAAAAAACTGAAATCACTTTCTCAATTTAGAGGAAAAGTGAACTATTTATTTAAATACTTAATCCGTTGTGCATCAAGGCACTTTAATGATTCAGGCAAGAAACAGACCTGAAACATGACAAATGTGGTGAAAATATGTGAGGAAATACTTGATCTCATTTACTTTTATTTGTGAGGTGAAGGGAAAAAGTGGTTAAAATCTTCTAATTCTGAATGTTATCTTATGTGACCATGGTATCTCGAAGAACAGATTAGCAGCTGACTGGATCGGTTTGCTGGCAAAGCAGCAGAATTCTTGAACTCTGGATATCTTTGGTTGCATACCCGGAGGAGACATGTTCCAACTGTGAGCTGGGAGGAAGTCGTCAGCCCCGAGCAACTGTCCTTTCACCACTCCAACAGGCTGGCTTCATTAGCAAAAAATGATGATAAAAAATCATTTTAAAGAGCATTATCAATCATCAGCCTCAGTAAACATTGTTTGGATCAGTGGAGAGAAATGCTTTTGTCTGTGCCGTTACGGTTTTATCCACTTCTGCTCCCCAGAGCTTATTCTGAACAATTCTTAGCATTTTTCTCTGAAGAGTTTGCACTAGAGACCTTGTCTGCTTGGTCACCCCTCAAGGAGGAAGGATGCCTCTCCATATGTCTTAAGCAGAAGGCAGCCTAGGCTGACAGATAGGAATGAGATCATATGTTCCAAGAAATGCTCAGTCCGTGGCAAGATAAGGAGGGGGGTGGGCAATAAACTAAGCTTGAGGGCAGGTATAAATTGCAGTGAAGGACACAACCCCTGCCTGTCCCTAGAGGTGGGGACATACAGTGTGTGCATATCAGGAGAGTGAAAAAGTTGGGGAACACGCTGAGTGCTTTAAAGAAGAAAGCTGTGGATCAGATGTGTGAACTGAGTCTTAATGTCTCCGTGTGAAATAGCTCACACGCTGAGGAAGCAGGAGATGGCGTGGAGGGAGAAATCAATGGAATAAACTAGGGATAAGGGAGGGCAGGATTTGAGAGATCTAGAGCTAATGAAAAATCTATTTGCATATAAGTGGGTAACTGCAAGTGTTAATATATTGGCCTATTTTATGCGTAGCAAAAAATACTTCGGTTAGCGAAATTCTCTCTATGGTACCAGACTACTACAGGCACAGTAGTGACTTGCAAATAACTAACCAGCCAGCAGCCTACATAGAAAATGAGCTTTGTCACTACAGCTACCCTGCCAGAGCAGAACTGAGGTACCAGGAGGGGTGGTATGTCACAAGGGATGGAAGAGATGAGCCTTCCCTTCTGGGGGCCACGAACTATCAGAGCAGGCTAACTGAATCATTGATCTTCGTCCTTATCGGCAGTTTATTAATGTTGCATTTAGATGAGTTGTTGAATTGGAGAAATCCATGACCCAACTACTTTGCAACAGCAAATGGCATTTACCAGGTATTTGTAAATACCAGGATTTGCTCTGACTTGCTATGTGCCAGTAATTCCTCATTTTTAAGTCACTTTAATTAATGCCAGCAGACAATTCATGCTGCAAATACAATATGGGCTACAAAATGTGTTCTACTCTACTTGACAGGACACAAAGAGGCTATGAGAATTATGTTCAGATCCCACAAAACCTTAGGTCCTCAGGCACTGGAGAGGAAAGTAATGTGCTGCTTTAGACCGGAGTCTTTAATCTGTCAACTAGGTGCTTTTTTGTTCCTGGCTGTTTTTACCTGGTCTGGTCAGTTGTAAAGGAACACAGATACATGCGGAATGGAAAGGAGATGGTCTAGCTTCACAGAAGCATTAGGTTTTTGGATCATTGTGTTTATATCTCAATTGTTATGACTGGGTTTTGGGGGGTGTTTTTTACTGAAAGACTAATTTTTTTAGTTTCAAAGCTTGGTCCTTCTATTTCCCCGATTAACTGTACTAAACTCTACTTTGCAAAAAAAAACAGGTGTTAAAGAATAAAAACTTTCCGTAGGCTAAACCAGATGTCTTTTCTCAAATCAGTGAGAACATCACTGTGAAGCCCGTATTGAATGTGGCAAGGTCTTGACTTCCTGGGAAGAGCTAGTGAGGAAAACTCCATCTTTTCCCCTGAGTTTCACCATTATTAAGAGTTGTTCATGTTTCTATATAGCAGTGCTAACAAGCTAGTTGTGTTTTTATTCTGTCCCATCTCTGATTACATTCAGCCTTCAGGCGAATCTTTATACTCAGTAAATCTTCTGTCATACTGTAGAAATCTTCATAGTAATAGATTGTAATGAAGATTAAGTTGATGGGCTCATGAGTGAGTTATTATACATTACTGTGCAGTAGCTTGGTTTTTTTCCAGCACTACTACCTGTGTAGTGGAAGGATTGTTCAAATATGGCCTCAGAGCAGCCTTTGGGGAAACATGGAGAGTAAAATAAGTCAACTGTGTCCTTTGCTCTTGGATACCTTTCCAGAAGGCTTGCTTGGAAGTGGGGGGGATGATCTGATTTGAATTCTGTGGAAATGCTTTACAGTAGCATTCCAGCATAGGCTGAGATGGGCCCATGTACTGTACGTAAGTGGAAGAATACAATCAGCTTCAAGATGAAAGCCCTTAAATCTGTTCACTGCTGCTTATGCTGATTATCATGGCCCCAAGGCATAGTTACAGAAGAGGGATGCACTCAGGAGGGTGACTTCAGAATTTGCACAAATTGTTACTGATTATGTATGTGTGTTTTTAAGTGTTCATAGATGGATGATTGTTGATACGCTAACAATTTACCTTTTGGAAATGCATAAAGAGGAACGAGTCTTGATTTGCACGTGGCTTTCCATTATTTTACCTTTTATTACAGTCCGTGTGTCTCCTGTTTTATAAACAGTAGCTGTAATAATGCACTTAGGAAGATCTTCATATGCACATACATATATATGCATATTGTTGCCAGATAGGCACCTTAAAATTTTCTGGTTATTATGAAATGCATTACAGCCTCTAAAGCTCATTCTGAAAAGATATCTGTAATCAATTAACTGATGCTCTAGAGCAGCCTTTGTATGTTGGTTTAATTACTGCAGTGTTAAGGCAGAGCAGGCTGCTGCAGGACTTCTGTGAATGTTCCTGTGTTTTGCACTAGCCCTTTGCAGATGCTGTCCTTCTCTAGTTATGCTAACACTTCATATAGTACTGTTTCACTGTTGTAATCATACCTGTAGGATAAAAGACATAAAGAGGAGGTATTTCCAGAAGAACTAGTGTACTGCAGTAAGCTTCCAAGTAAGATGATAACTGCTCAGAAGGTCTCATTCGAGCAGGGTTTTCTGACACTGAGTCTGCAATACAGTTGTTGAAGCTCTTCAGTAGAGTCAGTTTAAACCACTGAAAAGTGTAGGTTTTGTATTTAAAACCTCGTGGTGTTTTTCCTACTTCTGATCTCTTTCCCATGGGAAAGATTTGTGCCAGATACACAGTTCTGAGTCTGGTTTGTGTAGTCGTTAGTTAGAGAACTCTGCTTTGTGATACTAAACAGAAATTTGGTGTAGATAAATGCTTCAGGTAAGAATTACCCTGTTTGTCACTCTTGTCACTTATTTTCATGTGATGAAGGATCTATCTTGTTGGAAGTTAATCACTTTTCTGGGTTACCATTTTTCTTTTTTTTCTTATTTCAGTGTTTGCGGCCACATAGTAAGTGCTTCATTTAGACTGAAACTCTTCTGATGGTCTGTTTGCAGACGCTGGGGCGGGGAGATGGAAGTGGGACACTTGTGTCACCCCATGCCTCTCAAGAATTAACTCGCTGCAGGGCTGTGTTAGCAGTAACTCCTGTCCCTCCTGCTGCTGCTTGTTCTGGGTTCACTGAGCCTGTGGGTTTGGGGCTGCCGGTGTCCGTGCATGGCGTTGGAGGAGTGGCTGCTTCGGACCAAGTGGCCAGCCCATGGAAGGCGGTAACAGGACGTCGTCTTGGTGTGCAGCAGAGGCACAAGTTTGCTCAACGAGCGGTCTGAACAGCCTGAGTATATCAAGAATGATTAAATTCCTGCTGTGTGTAATAATTGCTATATTGATAGAATAACGGAGTAAGTGAGTTTGTGCTTAATCTGCTGTGCCAACCTGAAGGAAAAAAATAAGTGCTTTGGGAATTAATGTTTATGTGCAGATATTTAATTTGATAGCACTCTTAATACATGGGTTGGTGATCTAAGGGTGTTGCATTTTTGGCACTAAGAGGGGTGGTGTATGGTCCAAAATTTATTAGCTTTTTTCTTCTTGTGGAAAATCGCTCCCCTTTGTTTTCCCTGGCTTCAGGAAATTACTTTGTGGCTTTGTTCTGAGATGGACAAAATTTTGGTTTGGCATGGGCAGGACACAGTGAAGTAACATTGAAGATGCTCTTTGTAAATACGCAAATAATTGGAGAATAATGATATGTTATTGAAATGGTTTGATCTCAGTGGGGTTCTGATGCGTCCAGCAGGGCCTGGGTCATACTAGCATGAGTTTTCCAGCATCCTGTTCTGCTTCTGTTAAAAACATATTGGTGATTTTAAACTGAATTTTTCAGAAGTTGAATTGGAGAAGACAACTGATAGTTTTTTAGTGGGATGAGGGATAGTTGGTTTAATGCTCCATGTGTAATTATGTAGACCAAGGAGTTAAAGTATCTCAAAAATAATTTCCAGATCAGTACCGGCAAATACTAGCTTTGCTGAAATATCTAAATACCTTGGAGAGTTATCCTACCCTGAAACGAGGGAAAGCTGGATAACATTGAAAATTCCTTGCTGGCTATTAGAAGTAAGATATTCTGTAAAACAAAAAGGCTCAGATTAAATGATGTGGTTTCATTCTCATCTGGGACTCGAAACTTTTGGAATTAATGATATTTCAAAATAAGAAATAGCTTTTAAAATGGCATAGGGCGGGCATGGAGATGGAAAGCTAAAGGCTTGAGCCAGGGGCTGGTGCTGTTGGGGCAGAGCTGTCTGCGGGCGGCTGGGGGAGGCAGTGCCGGCAGCCCCCTGGGGCAGGGCAGGACCAACTGCAGAGCTGGGACCCACTGGCTCAGGTGCTGCTCCTTTGGGGCTGCTACAGTTTTCTTGCCCCCCCCCCCCCCCCCCCCCCCCCCCCCCCCATTTCTGCTGCTGCCCCAGGCAAGCTCCTGTTGCGCAGCGTGGACGGAAGCCAGCAGAGAAGCTCTGCCTCAGTTTTTAGAGGCCACTTCAACCCCCTGACCCCGACATTTGGGTGAACAGAGGATTCATGCCTTAAGTAGGGGCTGCTAGCATACTAATTACGTACTGATGGCAGTCTCCGTATAATAGCAATTTTCACTCAATTACTCAGTGCACAGTGTCACTATGATAACCCAATTAATTTTTAAATAACATTCTAGTTTAAAAGAAGGCACTATGTTGCATTTCCGTGAGTTATCTATAATGTTATGATGGTTAATTTAGCTAACTCTCTCCAGAGTTGCATTATGGAGTGATGCAAACAAACCGTTGAAAAATAGCGTGACAAAAAAGGACCTCATCTTTGTGATGCCAGAAGCCTCTGAGGCTGGGTTGTACAGCCTTCTCGTGATCTGCCTCAGCAAGACAGGAGACTGCAGAGGAAGTTTTAGCAAATGCTTAGTTGGAGGGTGGTGTTCCATTAAATCTATACGTTAAGGTGTATATAAAAGAAAACTACCAGTGGTTAGCAGACCATTAAATAAAATGCAATGATAAACTTCCATTGGTGGTTTAGGATTACGTTTCACTCATAAGGAACTGGGTGTTAACAAGAAGTCTTCCCTGAAGGAAGAACAGCACCATTGTGGTGAACGTGAACGGCAGATGGCTGCCTTACAGATTCATCGTGTCCACGGGAATTGTGAGCTTGTGGCATAACATGCAAGTAAACAAAAATACATAGGTCAAAACAGGGGGGCTCGGTACTTTTAAGTATCAAGAAGTACCTCTGGTATCACTGATACAAACTCTACCATTTTACGTATCAACCAGCGTCTGATTTCTGACCTGAGTGAGAGGTGTTTGCTGTGGTACCGGTCGTGCTTTACCCCGCTGCTGATGTGCGCTCTGGTGACCCAGTGAGCAAGTGCTTGTACCAGCTGGAGCAAGGAGGGAAAATGAGCACTGGTTTGGGAACAGCCCGGCTGTCACCTGGTGCTGAGGTTTCTGCCTGGACTCCACAAGCGGTTTTTAAACTTAAACTGGCTGATGGAGGAATGGCCGAGTAGCTCCCTTTGCAGTGCTCCAAATTATCTTGGGCTGTTGTCTGGCTAATTCTTATACGTGTGGGTTGTCAGGAGAAAACACCCAACCTGTCTTCCATCCCTTGGATCAGCTTTCCATTATTACTTTCTAAATTATTTGACACTAAGGTTGTGTGATTATTCTGTTAGGACATGTTGGTATTGTTATCAAACTTCCCTTTCCTTGGGAACTGCAAACCTAAGGAATTGCAGAGCTGCTGCACAAAAATCCCTCTCTGAACTCCCAGATTTTTTTTCCTCGAGTGCTTCTGCAGCACCCATCAGTGCAGTACTGAAGCGTTTAACTGACACTGCGATGTTTTAGTCATTTTAAGAAAGAGGTAGAAGCAAACATGTTTAAAGTATACCCAATGGACAGAGAGTCAGATACTCATTAACAGTATCTTCAGACCATAATCAGTTAGCCTCAGAGAACATGTTTTATCTTGTGCTCAGCCAACCTTTCTGCCTGCAAGTGATTTGCACTCTTATTGAACAAAGTTGGTAGTGGAATGGATAATAACAAGTCTGAAGCTGTTCTGTGGTTTTGAAGGTAACAAATTGGGCTCAGGGACAGCAAACCTGGAGTTCGGAGTGGAAAGTGAAAAGCCAGGGCTATTGAAAGTTGCAGCATTAAGGTTGTCATTGGATAATAAATCTTTATCGTAGGAGAAAAGGTAGGGAAACATACCTGGGACCTTTCCATTTGCTTTTCCTAATGCAGAGATCTATTTACCATTTCTTAATGGTAATGGATAGTCCACAACTGGAATTATTACTGTGGGGGAATTGGTGATTAGAGGAAAACATCCAGTATGAACATCTGCTGCTTTGATAATCACAACACTGCTGCTACTTGGCTATAATATATTTAGCTTGGATAATGCAAGGTATTTGCAGAAGGAAGGTATACCAAAAGGTAAGTGACAGCACGTGCAGTTACTCAGCTTGTGGAAGAGGTGTGGCTGGTGGCTGTTTGTGCTGAGATGCTGCTTCTGCTTTAGACACCCTTGACTTGCTCTCTCGCAGTCTGCTTCTCCCAGGAGAATTCTTTGTTACAGAAAATCATTATGAAGAGAAATAATTCCGTAAGTCCAGCATCAAAATGTGTTATTTAGGTGGTGAGTTGTTCCCAAATTAAGCGTGTGCTGTAAGAGTGCCCTGTTGTAAAGGAGTCTGGCGTGGCTGTGCAGCTGGTGGGGTGGGTACCTGGGCTCCATCTGCAGCTTGCAAGGCAAAAGAGAAGTTGGCACTTTGCGTGTGGTAGGTGACAGCTTGGTTCATTTTGCAGACAATATATATCAAGCAGAATTGTATTTTGGTCTCCTTGCAAGCATGCAGACCTAATCGAAAAGGAACAACATCTCTCTTTCTCCCCTGTTGTGTTCAGGGTACAGTTGGTGTTTGTTTAGTTATATTTACTCATTTACGTGTTCTAATAATGTGCTAACTATCTAATTTATATCTGAATTTGTTGGACGTAATAAGGCTTGTGTGGAAAACTGTACATCCACTATGGATGTTTCTCTTTCCTTAGCTTCATAATTTAACTTCAGTATGTTGTTACAATTTCATGAGAAACCTAATGATACTGCAACACACTCCTAAAAAAAGATTTCATTGCTATTGCTATTTAAAATTTATATTCTAAGAATTTTAAGTCTATTTTTCCACTTTAAATAACGAACAGTAAATGAGAGCATATATGCCTTTCTCTTGTGATGTTTAATTGGCATAGTTATCAAGTTATCTTGAAAAATTGTTTGTGGCAGACCATGAATTAGTCAAGCTTAGTAAGTAGGAGGTGGATTTGTGCTCGTAAATTGTTAAGGGGGGGGAATACAACCCATCCAGGGTGGAATTGCGTTATCCATGAGTAGAATCCAAAGGAATCTCTGAAGTGTATACCTGGATTTCACCAAAGGAGGACTGAGTCAACTTGAAGGTGAGATGTGAACACTTTGCGAGTCAAGCATGTAGTTTGCATTCCTTTCTGCTTCACTGTAAGTACTGGCATTCCTTCCTGCTTCACTGCAATGTAGCCCTGTAAGGGGCTACATATGGCCATGCTACAACCCCAGTCTCACTTCAGCGGTTGCTAATTGGAAATCGGATGAAGTTGTGCTTACTTTTTGACTCTGTTGTTCAGGTGAAGGTTAGCAGTACTCAGCATGGAGCAGTACTACACTTTGCCTCGTGTTTTTTAAAGGGTATTGAACCTGGATTTCTGCTTTGGTTCAAGTGTCTTCAAAAATACTGATTTGATACCATCCTCTTAAGTAGTATTGTTGACATGTCAGCTTAGAACAAAGCTACACGTGTCTATTGATGTCTGAATTTGAACCGAAACATGACAGTTATTTACTTTAATGTGACTTAGCTCTTTCTTCAAATCCCAAGCTTTAGGTACTCATGTTAATTAAAATGCATTATAATGACAAACTGGTGAATAGTTACAATGTAAAATGTCAATTATCCTATTTTTGAATGCTTTTGGAATAATAAAAAATCATGAAGCCACAAGTCTCCAACTAAACAGATGTCTGTGATGTAAATGGGTAGGAAAAGTCAGTGCCATAATTCCTGCAAACACTTGTCAGACCTCAAAAGATCTCTCTACGTTAGCTGTTAAGCCTGGCGATGCCTAAGACTTGCCTGCAAAAAGCTTCTTTGGACGTCTCTGTGTGCCAGCGCACCTCTGCGAGGTGTCAGTAAGCAGTTGATCCTTGGTGCAGAGAGCTGGAGGAACTGCTGTTCCTGCTGCTCCTTGGGTACGGAGGCATGCAGAAGCCAGCTGTCAGCTGTAAGTTCAGGCCCCCATGTAGTTGCGTGGTGTTTGTGGGTTTTTTGAACTATCATTCTATATCAAGCGCTGCATGGTTTAGTGATAGTTGTCATGGTGTGTTCTTTTTAATCAAAAGAACTGAAGTGTTTCTAAAATGGCAAAGACAACGAATAACTGCAGGAATAACTTGTGAGCAAGTTCTCTTGGCCAGTCTCTACCAGCAGGTGGATGGGAAATGCTCACCCCATGAGCAAATGGGGATATGCTTCCAGGCATTTGATCTTCACCCAACTGGTGTAACCACATGGAGCCTCCTGTTGTTAACTATTATTAACTTTGTCTTAACTTTGGGGCAACCGTGGCTATACGTACAGACTGGGCGACGAGATGCTGGAGAGGAGCCCCACAGAGAGGGATCTGGGGGTTGTGGTTGACAGCAAGTTGAATATGAGCCAGCAGTGCGCCCTGGCAGCCAGGAGGGCCAACTGCATCCTGGGGTGCATCAAGCACGGCATTGCTAGTCGGTCGAGGGAAGGGATTGTCCCGCTCTACTCTGCGCTGGTGCGGCCTCACCTCGAGTACTGTGTGCAGTTCTGGGCACCACAGTACTAGAAGGACGTAAAACTGTTGGAGAGTCTCCAGAGGAGGGCGACGAAGATGGTGAAGGGCCTAGAGGGGAAGACATATGAGGAGCGGCTGAAGTCACTGGGCCTGTTCAGCCTGGAGAAGAGGAGGCTGAGGGGGGACCTCATCGCAGTCTACAACTTCCTCGCGAAGGGGAGTGGAGAGGCAGGTGACCTATTCTCTGTAATCACCAGTGACAGGACCCGCGGGAATGGTGTTAAGCTGAGGCAGGGGAAGTTTAGGCTGGACATCAGGAAGAGGTTCTTCACCGAGAGGGTGGTTGCACACTGGAACAGGCTCCCCAGTGAAGCAGTCACTGCACCAAGCCTGTCTGAATTTAAGAAGCGGTTGGACTGTGCACTGAGTCCCATGGTCTAAACTTTTGGGCAGACCTGTGCGGTGCCAGGAGTTGGACTTGATGATCCTTATGGGTCCCTTCCAACTCGGGATATTCTATGATTCTAACTAAGGCATGTTGTATATAGATGATACCATATTAAAGCATTATGCTATTGATACCAAAATTTTGTGACATTTAGTGACGGGTGAGATAACGTCAGAAGCAATTGCTGAATTGCCTGTGAGTGTTTAAACAGTCAGCGTGCTTTTTATCCAGGCATTTTCAGAGATGCTTGCATGTATTAAGAGTTTGTAAAAATGTTTAGGAATACAAGGTGAAAATAAGTACATTGACTGGCTCTTTGTGGAAATGGTCAGGTAAAAATTTTGGCTAATATTTTTGTATACAGATAGTGTTCCAATCACACGTAAAACTTAAAACCTAGCATACTGCTTTTAATAAAACACCATTTGGCACAGTGAAGGGAAACCACTGCAGGTGAGGTAAGGAGAATGTAGTGCATACCATGCTGAAGAGTACTGGGACAATACAAAGAAGTAGAATTTTGTTCTTTGCTGACCCCACGTGTGATATTTGCAGATCTAGTTATCAAATTATAACTTAATTGTCAAAAATGTGTATGTATACAAATAATTCCCTGGGCTAAAGCTGAGACTCAGTGACATACCCAGTTTTGTCCTTGACAATTGAAAGATGCTATGTGAACTGTTACCCCAGGTGCTGTTATTCCTAATTAAACGCTTGGTTAATGATGTAGGTAACTATGTTGTTTAGAAACCTTAACTGTCTTTGGAGTAGCAGTTATGCATTTTAGTGTGTTGTAACGGGAATCTCTGTATAGCACTGAGCAAGTCCCTCATGTCTAACTCTGTGCTTTGAGCAGTAGGTGGAAGCACAGTGGATTCACATTAATTGGTTTGTGTAGTTAAGCTGCAGTTGTGAAGAAGACAGAGGAGTTGAGAAGCAGGGGAAAACAACGTTTGGAAGTAGTGGGAAGAGAAAGCGGAAGTGTCTGCGCTCTGAAAAAAGAATCCTGCCAGGAAATGTAAAAAATACAAGGTATAAAATATTGTGGCTCTCTATTTAATCTATAGAAATGTTCATGGTATTTGAGATTTTTTTTCTGCTTCATTTATGTGCCGTGTCTCCAGTTGCCTGATATTTAAGAAAAAGAACTGCCAGAAGTTAATGATTAAGGCAACAGAAGTTTTTTGTTAGGTCTTAGAAATCTTTTTACTCATTTGCAGTAAAGTGTCCCTGCTGAATAACTCCCCCCATATAATATAGGAGTGTGAAGCCCCTGCCATGCAGTTCGTCTGTCCTCATCTGCTTGTATGAAAAGGTTCGCTACCTCTTTCTGTACGAGAAGGTGTGGTAAGCAGAAACTTCACTCATTTATTTAGAACAAAATCTAAAAAACGCTTGACCAGAATTATGAAATGAAAAATAAGACGAATTTTAACTGCCCAACCTTTCCTAGCATTCAATGAAGTGCCCCACAGCACTCTGTGACGTGGAAAGAGTGCAGAGATGCCTGTGCTTCATTAAAAGCAGATGAACACAACTTATTTTGCACGTAAGGTCATAATCTATTGCTTGATGACTAACTGGGATTGTATATACTTGAACAGAAATCCAACTTGATACATTATTTACGTTTACTAATAGAAATGTTTATGTTAAGAATCCATAACAATGCTTTCACCTGTGTAACTGAGATGTTGCTGAGCCCACAGGCTGTGCCGTGGCAGGGCTAATCCTGTTGTCACTGGTGGAGCATTACTTGGTGTCTGGTTATGCGGCCGTTTGATCTTAGTGGGTAAACTGACTGCTGCAATCCAGCTCTGTTCCAAAAGGTGTAGGACGATGGTGAAAGGATTCTTCTATCAATTAAAACAGGCAACCAATAAATAAATAAAATCCCACACCCCCCAGCAAACAAACAAAAAAACCCACAGAACTGCCACCCTAGCAATATTCTTGTGCTATTGTTGGCCACCTGAATGGGGGTGAGGTTACTGCAGCAAGAGGTTTTTGACGCTGGCTTTCTTACGAGAAGTTTTTACCTCTAGTCAGGAAAACATTACAGAAGCTCAGTGTTATTGCCTGGAAAGCCCTTAGCCCATCACTTTAGAATAATGTGGAGTGCCTCACCTCTGCAAACTTCAAGCCAGCTTGCAATGTTTATTGCAAGCACTGTTTGTGCAAAGGCATAAAGTGACCTTATTTTCTTTTCCAGTCTTTTAATTTTAACAATTATGGACACTTGAAAGTACAGCTGAACAGCTTAACAGTTTATCTTCAGGCTAACTATCTCAGAAAAGGATGTAGCCTACTTTGGGGGTGTGTGGGGGGGGAAGGCAATTGTATCCTTGTGTTTTCACTTCGTGGCTTATTCTACCCACGTTTCTTAGGAAAACTGAGCAGTATAAAGTATAACATTGGCTCTTGGGTTTTGCTGTTCCCTGACTTGACTCCTGTAGCCAAACACTGGCTGGAGGCGATTTAAGAACTGAAGAACTCCAGTGGGTGGCCTGATGGCATAGCTCTGCAAGCGAGACAAACCTCGAGCAGAGCGAGCACCACTACACTCATATTAAAGGTTTCCTGTCTTTCTCCTGACTTGACATGTTTCCTTCTCATTTTGCTGGCTGTCATCAGAGGTGATCTTCCTTTATCACTTAAACATTATTCACTTGTCTAAGTAGTCTTTCTTCTTCTTTGCTCTGGATGCAAAGGTATTAGATTATAACAAAAAGGTGGATGTTATTTAATTTTAAATATCTAGTTTTGCTGAAAACGATGGCATGACCAGTTCCATTCATGTGCTCTTCAGGCAGTAGAAGGTTTAAATGCATAGGTAATGGCTTGCCATAATGGTTCTATTTTTCGTACAGTTATAGCATATAATTATTGTTCTGTCTTTTCAAGGGAGTGTTCATGATTACTTAAGTGGTTTTTTCACCTTCGTTTGTTTTGTTCATGGGATTCAGTGCCTTTCTAAATGTTGGCAGCATAGTCTTCCTACAGGTGACACCATCGTCACTTGCTGTGCCCTGAGTGCTGGTGGCACAACAGGAGTCAGTGTAGACAAGCGCAAATATGCGATGTGAGTAACTTGAGCCTTAGGGGGATGCCTGGCAGAAAGCAGGTAGTTTGCAATTACTGGTTCTGTTCATTTCTGTTTTCAAATGGAGCCTGCTTTTCCTTTCCCAGAATACATAAGAATTATCCTACTTCAGTAGTTGCACTGAAATCAAATTAATGTTTATTTTCATCCCTATTGCACCTCCAATTTAAGCTGAGAGGAAGGGAAGGAAGGTTGAGAACGCAGGGTAACCAAGACTTGATGGCACTCTTCTGCCCTTTGGACAACTATGTTGGTGATGGTCTGTAGTTGGAATGTCCAGTCCTGTCGAAGCCTGAATTCAGCAGGGAGAGCTATTTAAGGACTATGTTTGGGGTAGCATGTTTTGACAGCAGTTTATACTGAACTTCTATTAGTGTGTAAAGGAAGAAGTTTTATTATTCTTGAAAAAGGGTCAACTATATCACAATAAATTAGCTCATCTGTAGTACCTCTTAAGAAATACAAATGCCAAGCGTGAATAGCATTGTTTGTTTTTGCAGAAGAAAAGTAGATGATTATTTGTAGGAAAACCCTCCTTACTTATCTCATTTCTTATCTCTAAACTATGGGATATAAACTAGACATTTTCTCACTCATTGAGGTATTTCTGCCTCAGCAATTTTTTTCTAATGAACCTTCCTCTACACTTACTATCTCCGAACAAGAAATTGCCTCGAACTATTAATTATTTTTTTGTTTTGTTACCTTTTTCCTTCATAGGGCAGAAAATAGTTCAGCCAGATGTTTGTCTTCACCATGTAGAATGTTGTAAGATGAGGTGTTTATAAGTATCTCTTGTTAGCATGTGTAATGCTAGGTTGTTTGACATTGGCCAGCTGATTCAGAAAGTACCAGGAGGGGCAGGTGAAGCGTGATTGCCAACACTTCCCCTGTTAATTGTGCTGTGCCTGATGTGGGGGCTATCACCTTGGTTTGTAATGGGTATGTCCTGTGAAGTCTCAGATGGGGTTTAAAACACCCACATCCATTTTCCAGCTCTGTCACTCCCTGAAGGTTACCTCTTTGCAGGGATGGCACTTACACATCTTCCCTAGTGCACTTGCTTCCTTACTATGCCCGGTACGTTATGCTGGACTATATGACAGTAGAGATGCATAGATATTAGTAATGTCTTGAACCTCCCCAGCTTAAGAATATATGTCAAAGATCTTGGGTGTTTTGAGGTTAGCTGAGTTGTGCCAGTGTGTTTGTGCCACCTGGAATCTGCCTTGAACAACTATGGTTTGATTTGGCTTCAAGTAGGACAGGCTGGTATTTATTTATTCTTCATTTATAATGTTTCCAGTCAGTAATTCTTGTCCTTGTTTTCAGTGCGCAGTGTCTTCTCCCCACCGCTGATCACCTTTCTTGAGTTTAAAAGTTGAGTTCCAAATGTCAGCATGCAGAGGGAGGAAAGGCGGCATTGCACCTGGTGGTTATAATGATAATGTATATAGGGAAAAATTCTAATAGAAAGGTGAAAACAAGCCAGTATCTAGAGCAATCTTTGGCTGTTGCAGAGCTGAAGCTGTCTGCACTGATGCCTATAACATAATTTGCATTGAATTAATTGTGGCTGTCATTTCCGTATGGCTTGAGCAGTAAGTCTCCATGGCAGGTAGAAAGCTGTATATGGTTAGCTCTGAATTTTGAGATTACAATATCTAAGAGGATGGGCACAGGCACGCAAGGGTGGTGCTCGGTGAAAAAGGTCTTGGGTCTTGATGGTTACAGCTAATTGCTTTCTGGAATTCTGCTTAAATTGCAAAGCAGCTGTAAAATTAGGGCCAGAGTTCTCTACTGGGAGAAATCTGATCAGAAAACACAGTATATAGTTATCCAGGATTGGTCCTAGGAACCATAAAATACTTGTGCTGTGTTCTGACAAAAACTGTAATGCTTCCAAATGTCAGTGCTTTCTGAATTGAGATCTTAATCTAGCAATATTATGAAGATTCAGAAAAAAAATAGCACATATATTTCCTTGAATTTATCTCTTGTTTAATATTGTAGCAGCCAAGACTTTTGTCAGAGGATCCTAAAACTAAATTATTGTCAGAATTAATCACAAGAGAAGTTGTCATGCCTACCAAGCACCAGAACCAGTCAGCTGCACTTCAGTCTCTCAGGCTTAAATCTCGTACAACTACCAGCTGCCCCAGTGCAGGAGGGCCCTGCTGGAGCTGTGTGCTACCCGCCTCACAGGGAAGCCGTACCCTGGAAATGGGAACGGATCACTTGGTCAGCGTCGTCTTTGTTAAGAAATGTGTTGTACATTCACCAGCTCTCCTGTCAAACTCTTCCTAAGGTTGTCTGTAAGTTATGGGGTTTTAGGTGCCCCTTTGCGAGCCTGGTTTCTAAGTGGGTCAGTCTTCCCTGGGGGAATCGCAGTGTGTGCCCGAAGCTGTGTAAGGGGCTGAGCGCAGGACAGACCGAGAGGTCGGGGCAGGGGGAAGCTGGGGAGCTGCTGGGAGGGAAGGAGCTGCAGAGCACCCCAGGGCTGTAACTGTCTGCACGTGGCTATCCAGCCAGCTACCAGATGCATGGCAAAAGGGGGCAGCGCGGCTCTGGTGTAGTGCTCCATTGCTGCTTCTAATGGTTGCTCTGGAAAACATCTTGACCAGGTTGATTAGGATGGCAGTAACATTTTTACAACATATTTACAGATGGTGTGTAAATAACTCGTATCTTCTAGAATTCTAGCAGTTCTAAGCTAGGCTCTTTATCTACTGCATCGCTGTGGGTTCTCTGGTCCAAAACTCCCAGGAAAGAAGCTAGCACTTACACTTATTGGATACCTGTTCATGTGCATTCTCTCACCTGTACAGACTACTTCTTCCTGTGTGTCTGGTGGGACTACAGATTAATTCTCTGACACTTCTTTCAGATCTAATCTCAAAAGAAATTGTGACTGGATGGATATGGCATTCCAGAATCCCTCCTGCTTTTCAAGTTTTTGTCAAAACAGGTGGTGTCCTCATTAAAAGTAAGAATCTGTGGTAATTATTAACATAGAATATAATGCCTAGGACTTTTGTTCTGTCTACTTTTCACTTACTTTATTTTTCCCAGTTATTTTACATTCCTTAGCTCCCCATGGATTGCATCTTCAGATACAGAGCCCAATCAGTGTGTTCAGGAAGGAAAAAAAAAAAAACCACGAAACCAGCATTGCGGAGCTTACAAGGGACCACTAGCCTGACACAGTTACTACAGCTGAGAGTCTGAGGGAGGGGTTCCTCCTGCTTTCAAAAGAAATTTCTCATAAGGGGTAGTGTTTCACCTAATTAAGAGAATCTGTTTAAAAGAGTAGATGTGCTTCAAAGCATCCCAGAGAGGAGTCTGCAGAGACACGTGTCGTCCATTCTCTAGCTGGATCAAAGTGGCACAGAGACATTAGGCAGGTTTCTCCCTTTTATCTGGTTATTCTCTATTGGTGCAACAGATCTGACTCTGTTAAAGCTTGAGCAGACTTTGCTGCAATGGTTGAATGATGTCCAAAGCTGATTTGTTAGACAACACAAAGAACAATGAATTATCTACCATGAAACTGCAACAGCTGGCCTCAAGATTAAGAAATAAATGATAAATTAGATAAAATGAGGTCCTAATCTTGTTATGCAGATAACAGGATCTTAATAAAGCAAAATTAGCTAAACCTGTCAAGTAACAGAGTGAATGCCACCAAGAACTCAGTGTTAGTTGCTGATATTGTTGCTAACCAGACTGCTGGCAGTTCTTTTAGATGGACTTTGCAGCAAAATAGAAAACGAGCAAAAGACTTTTGTGAGAGTTTGGGGCTTTATTTAAAAACAACAACAACAAAAACCTGTAGTTGAATATAGATAAAACTAGGTGAAAATGGCACCCATTACATGCCCAAATCTAGCTTTTACTGCTGTTGTCCATGTAGCATTCTGCTTTTCTGCCTTTGCAGTGCTTTAATATGTGTCCTTTGCTCTTACACTGTATTGATAACATCACAAACAGCATGGCACAAGCTAAGCAAAACTGTTTAATACCTCTTTCTTGGCTTACTTTTTGTGTTTTCCTCTGTTATTAAATTAATTTTCAGTTGTACACATTGAGTTTCAGAAACTCATGTCAAACTTGTAGCATCCTATCTGACCCATGGAGGATATGGTCCCTGTAGTATAACAAGAATTTCATGGAGCCCCTGTAAAGATGCATATTTTTTAATCAGTGTTCTTATTTCTTTGAGAAGTGGTGTTACTTCTGGGCTTTTTCTAAAGGTATACTTAGGATTTGCAAGGTATACTACAAAGTATATGAAACTTATCAAAAGATCTCTTCAGGAAACTTCTGAAACATGATGAAAAACTACTGCAATATTCATAATGTTACTTAAAATATGTTGTGAATAATGGACAGATACTGTGCCAGCAGGTATCCTTTAAAATAACTTAATAAAGTAGCAACTGATAGCCATTCCCAGAAGTAACATCACACAATGTTGTAAACAGCAGAAATGTTGATTAGCTGGCCCTTTGCCTTTCTGTTGCTGAATTTCTAAAGTCATAATGAAACTGTTGCATAAGTAGATATAGTATCAAAAAGTAAAGTTGAGAATTATTTTTTGTATCTTTGGGAAAAATGTAAGCAGTCTTTTTCCCACACTTAGCTGAGATTTCAGTTTCCATCAGTGTGTGGATCTGTTTGTGTAGGCCCTGTATGTGTATTTGGCAATTTGCAGAAAACTAAACATAAGTAACCAAAACAAGGAAAACTATCCATTATACAGGAATGCACATAGATGAGGTATTTATTAAAATAAAAATGTACACTGCTGGCAAAGGCAAGTGCAAATCTAAGCTGCATATCTGAATCCTAGAAAAGCCTGGATGCACATTCTGGGTTTTGTCTTTGTGTTTGACGTAAATGCAAAAAATAAGGAGCCGTTCTTTTTTAAGAAAGTGGTAATCATTTTAAGATCAAAGCCAAATTTCCTTCCCTTCACTTTTAAAATGCCATTTTAGTATTGATTTTTTTTTGCTCTATTTTGCTTTATAAACTTTTTAACAAACCCAGGAATGCCAGCTGTTGCAAGATGTCTTACAGGATTATCTATAAGGGAAGTCATTCTTCTGAAACTTTAACAGGCCGTAGATCAAAAGTGATATAGAAATAGTATTGTCAGAAACAGACTTTGTGTTTTACAGGCAACAGTCAGGATGTACGGCAGGCAGTGAGCAGGTAGGTTTGTGTGGCCAACTTCAAAGCCAGTATCTTGATGAAATGTGACACAGAGTGCCCGTTGAGCCCTCCACGGTGGTGCTGGTGCAGCCTAGGTGTGCCAGCTGGAATCTTGTCTGCTTCCTGGGCTGGAGACAGCCAGGGTGAAAATACAGATGCCAGAAGTCTGATGTCTGTACCTAAAATCATGTACTTAAATCTGTTTATATTCCTAAATCAGATAGCTCTTATGTGAGAGAACTGAATTACTTTTGATGGTTAGGTTTAACACTAAAGCTTACATTTCTTACAACGAGGCACCTTGCCTAGGGAGAAGTGCAACTTCAGATTTCATAGTCTGCTAAACTGACTGCGTTTAACATATATGTAGCATATCAGTATGTGCTGTGCATTAGTCTAAAGGAGACGTGATTGGCCTTGCAAGCTATGTCAGAGGACTGGATTTCAGTTATACTTCCTTTCTTGTAGGAAAGGTGTGTATTGATAATAGCAATGTTTGAATTCGGTGGTAAAAATGACAGTTGTCTTCTTGGATTCAACCTTTTGTTTTTACACTTGAAATGTTAAAGGAACTATAAAATTACTGATTTGCATCCCTATGGAAAGCAACACCTGTTTCTTGGTTAAAAAAAAGTCTTTACTGACATTGAGAACAGCTTCACTGGGCGTAGGTACTGTAGGACTGATCACAGCTAGCAGGCCTAGATAGGATTTAATATTAACTGTGTTAATCCTGATCTTGCATGCTGCATAAACAGGATCAAGCAAAAATTTTCAGTGTCTATTTTCTTCTAATGAGTATTATTTTCCAGCTTAAAACTTGTACAACTTCTGTCACTCAATCACTCAGGAACATCAGCTACACATTTCATGCCTATCATGCTGTAGGTGTACATCAAGATGCAGATACTCCGAATTGTACCTTTGTGGATACAAGATATTGCTACAAAATACTTGGACATTTTCCCAAAGCTACTCCAGAAGACAAATCAGGCTAACAGTATATTTCTTCTGAATATGGAACCCAGAAATAGAATGAGGATTAACATGAATGATTAGCATGGGAGAAGCAATCCAGCTAGATGCTCTTTCCTGACTTTTGTGCTCATGAATATGGGTTAAAGAAACACTACTTACTAAAACAAAACCATTTGTTCTGTTCTTTTCATAGCACAACCATCTGTTTGAAACAAGTCGAACAGGGAAAAACTGCATTTCCTTACCTCATGTAGTAAAGTGGGGGTACGGGCCTTGGGGCTCCATGTTCCTGCAGCAGCTCTGGCCTAACCTAAGCAGAAAGGCAGGATTTTTTTTATGCGGGCGCTCTGCCTTTTGCTTCTGTGTCTTGGTGACCGAAAAGCTACCTGACAGGCAGACCAATTTAGCATGGCAAATGAAAGTCCCACTGTGGGTGCCAATAGAAGCCTGCACAAATAAGCAGAGAATACTTTCCAAAATGCTAAGAGAAGGTGTAATGAACTTCAGCCACTCAACATCCAGTAAAGTAGCAGAGGATATAGTGAGTGTGGTCATAGTGCAGTTTGGTTTGGGTTGCACGTATCCTAAAATAGTTTTTTATTATCACAATGCCTTCTGTGTCATCACTTCTGTATAAATAATAAAGCTTTTCATCCACACCTAGGAAATAAGTGTTTTTCCTGTTCACTGCCAACATTGTGTCCCCCAGCACCTCCTCATTTCACGCTACCACACGTAGAAAGCAAATTACAGCAAGGCAAGGGGGCAGCCTGGTATCCTGTGCTATAATTTGGTGAAGGGCTCTGTGTATGTGTAGACAGCTGCTGTTTATTCCTATCTTGCATATTGCAGTGTTCTCAATTTTCCTCCCACACGAAGTTGTATTCCTGTGTTCAGTTGAAAGGGCACTTAAAAAGCAGTATGTCACTTTACCCATGATTGCAGTCAACGTAATAAAGATCATATATTTTCTAGACCTGCAGTACAATATCAAACACTTTTAATTTAGGTTAGTAAGTATTAAGGCCAGAAGGGTGTAGAAAATCTATTATGATCTCTATGACTTAGTCCAGAAGTTATTGCTCTGTTGTGCTCAGCTGGATAATTGCCTGAGTTTGCATCTCTACCTGGAAACAATATATCTTGAAGTCTTCTAATCATTTTTCTTGGCAGTTCGCTCAGACAGTTGCTTGCCCTTGTTCTTTAAAATCTATGTCTTAATTAAGTTTGATTTTCTTTTGTTTGGTTTCAGTATCCTCTTTGTTACTTTTCCTCTCAGTAGAAAGCGTTCTTATTGCCCAGCATCTTATTCCTGGGAAAGAAACTTCTACTACTTCACTGTGTAGCGCATCTCAGCAGAGAGATTAGTGCAAGTCCAGAAAACAGTATTGACATGTCAGAGGAATGTTCCTCCTGATCTAATTAGTCTCTTTTCTGTCCCTCCCTCCTCCTTTTGTGTTTAATTAGTTCAGATGCAACACTGTGCTGGCATGGCTGTGCGGTTTGTGTAGGTAGGCAGGTTGGAGCTGGACTTGGGTTAATGGCAGTGCTGCACTGCACAGTGAGGACGCTGAAGCACACCAAGTCGCTCCTTTTTGATGAGCTGAACAGACTGAGCCTAAGTGTAAATGTAAGGCTCTTTCTCCAGTGCTCGTTTTTCTACCATAATAGGTCTGTTCATGCTGGGCTTTCATAAACATGCTCAAAGGAGGTTTTAAATGCTGGAGGTATTGTAAGTCTGAAAATAAATAAAACCTGGGTAGTGTGGCAGAAGGTGAAGTGAAGCTTGTAGGCTCTAATTTACTACCTGTGGGATTCTGTAGCGTTATTTCTGGAAAAACATTGCATTATATGATCTATATTATGGGTTGGCTGGATAGGATGGAGGAGATTAACACTGACTAATAGTCTTAATTTACATTTGCCACTGAACTCTGAAAGTTTGGGCCGTGGATTAATACTATCAGCGCTATGTATTTTTGCTGCAAGGCAGTGATTTCTTAATGCTAGAAAAGGTTTAGGAAATGACTTTAACTAGTCAAACCTTGACAACTTCGTTGCATTGACTTCCTTACTATTTCAATTTACTGTCTTTTGAAAGCTTTCTTAATGTAGTGTCTTCTCAGAGTACAGTTTTTATTTTCCAAACCTTTTATCATCTGAGATGCTGTTCTCTGAACTCCCTCTGATCTGTCCATCTCCAAAGTGAGATGCTCCAAAACACACACGCTCTGATTGAGATCTAATGGGACTGGGTAATCATGCTTATTTTACATACTTAGTGCTGTGACCTAAATAGCATTCACTTTTTATGTGACAATGTTTTATTGTTAACTTGTATTCAGTGTATTATCCAATATGACATACAGCTCCGTCTCTGTGAAGCTCCTGTACAGAATCTATTCATGGGGAAAATCCTAGTGGCCTTGTTCAATTTAAACTTGTCGCATCTTCAAGCAAAGTCAGTTAATCTCGGTGGGAGTTGCCAGATTAAGATGGAACAAAGACCTCAGGATTTGGTTCCCTGTTGGTATGTTTGTTTGTTCTTCTCAGCTGAAACTATTGTCATTTGTTTCTACTGAATCATAACAAATTGATTTAATTATTTTAGTCCCTCAACATCTTTGACATCTTGCATACTGTTTAGGAGAGGTGTAGTGGCATGCAGTTCTCTGTTTCCTCATACTTATAAGATTAGTATATTTGTATTCTAAATGCAAATTTGGATATTTTTGAAGAGTCTGCTTAGTAGACAGACTTTTCTCCATCATTAAAACTTGTTGAAAAAACTACTTTTTTCATAGAGATGCGGGCAACAGACTGTTGGCCTAGTATTTTCAATTACAACAGTTCACGTGGTAGAATATCAGTATATAGACACAAGAGTTTTACGTTGTCTGAAGATGCACATACGTATGAAAGAAATAATAATAATTTGTAGTTTATTCTAAAGCTTCTTTGTTACTTTCTCTAGCGTAGTTACAGTGGGGGAAAATGATTATGAAGGTCACCTCTCCAGTATAGACAGAAACTCGGAGTATGAATTTTGCACTAGAAGCTTTAGGCTTTTTGTTTCCCTTCCTATCACTTCCTAATTAAAAGGAAAAAGGGAGGGGAGAGGGGAAAAAAAAGCTTTCTAAGACCTTTGGCTCTAATTAGATTTTCATTAAGGTTTTATAAAATCTATTACACAAAGTCTCATAAGAAATGGATTCATGGAGATGATTAACAAATTGGCTTAATGAACTTATCTTGAACCTCTTAGACCCACTGTGGAGTTCTCACTACCCTGAAGTGTCAGAAAGAAGCACATCTAGTATGACAGTTCAGAACAGTATAAGAAGTAAAAATGAGATCAGATGGTCTCAGCCTTGCTCGTAGTTTTTTGAGTGCACACATCAACAAGCCATACTGAACTGTCACTAATTTGACAGCTGTAGCAGTGAAAAGCCCCATAAAGCCACAATAAGACTCTGGAACTTGTGCCAGCTGAAGGCAGTTTTACCTTGAAAAGACTGACTGGGTTCTGTGATGGAACAAGAAGCTGAGCTCTTAACTTTCATTTGCATAGGGACGAAAGCAAAAGCAGCTGCTTGGTCCTATTTTGCCATTTGCTTGCACTAGTGCAAATACCAGTGTTATAACACTAGGCCGATCTGCATGTGGTTGGCAGGCAGAACACCAAGAGCAGAACTGCCAAAAGAGAAGGTACTTTTTGCAGCAGTTTCTATAATAATAATAATACAGGTGAATTAAGAAACTAGTTTAATCTTCACATCTGTAAGATAGTCATATTACAGTTCTTAAGACTTTACTGTGTGATTTATGTAGCTCTTACATAAATGATGTTATACCATTTTACAAAAAAAAGTGAATCGACTTTTTGATGCTAAATGGAAGTAGATGAAAAGAGCACCCAAACTTAGAGCTGTTCTTCAAGGTATTTTGTTTGTGACTGTTGTGGGATGCTTTAGCTTTAATATAAGTGAGGTCTAAAAGCACATGTGAAAGCCAACTTTAATCCAAGGATTTGGACCAGGGTCCTTTGGGGGGGGGGGGGACGGGGAAGAAACCAAGCCAACAGAGTTGTATTCTTCTAGAAATATTGTTGAACGACTGTTCATAATGCTATGCAAGATTACCAGAACTTTATGAAAAACACCTGGAAGGCGATAGGTGGGCTTAGAGCGTAGGAAATGTCTAGAGGATAGCTACTTTTTGTTGGCACCCATCAGCACGCGTACCCCTTGATCTCAAGGCTATAGCTTTGTCTTTCTGTTTACTTTGCACAGGACTGCTGCACAACAGACAGTCCATTAAATAGGCCCTGCAGGAGCAGTGACCCCCCTGCCCTTGTTACCTGAAGGGCTGAGGTGCTGCAGCAAGCCCCTGGTCCTGCCGCCCCAGGAAGGCCTAGGCCCGTCCCGCCGCACCTCAGCTTCGTTCTCATGGCGTCAGGCAGGCAGGGGTTGTGCCTGCTGCCGTGGTTGGTCAAGAAGCATCAAGTTCCCCTGACTCGGAAGTAAGCAGGGTTGGGGCTTAAAGCCTGGTTGGAGAAATAAATCCTGATGGCCGTCCTTGAGTCGTTTCCTGCCGGATTGTTTCCTTCAGCCTGTCTGTGTGGTGCAGTGAGGGAAGTGCAGCGCGTGGCTGAGGAGAGGCTGAGGCCTGGCAGCTATTTGGTGGTGCTGCCGTTGAATGTTCAATTACACTTAGCTATTTTCAGCCTGAGGATTAAAACTCAGCTATTTTCCCTTACCAGGAGGGAGTAAACACCATAAAGCTTCTACTTGGCTGTGCTTAACTCCTCATTCAGCTTGCTGTATGGGATGTCGGCTGTGTCCTTTTCCCATCCATCTGTGCACGAGCGCGAGTAGCAGCTCCCTTGCCGTTCCCCAAACTGTCATCTGCGAAAGGGAATTTGGAGGAGTAAAGAAGCTCCCTGTGTAACCGTATGTCCCCACACAAGCTCGCAGAACAGGAATCACAGATTGTCCTTGTTGTTGTCGTCTCTTGCCAGGCTCGAAGTATCTCCTTTTCAGTTGTTGAAGGGGCTTTCAAATGCTTTTAAGAAGCTCTGGAAACAAGACTTCAGTAATTAGGCTTCTGCCTCCTCAGTGGCAGCAGCTAGATGGGCGGTCTGCTTTTTCAGTTGCACGTCTCTGAACCGGCGTAGTGGATCAGCGTGTGCCACCAGCGTGTGCATACCATGTCAGCATGGTATGTTCCAGCTTCTTTGGGGTGTTTTGCTCCAGAGCACTCATCTGAAAATGAAGCTGGTGCTTGGAGCTTTGCGACCTGCTCTCTTCTCCCAGTGTGTGTCTGCAGAATACAGTAGCATGCAAATAATGTAGAGTCTTGTCTTTCATCAGTGTTGTAGAAGGTAGCTTTACTATGTATTTAGAGTATGCAAAATAGCTATATTAGGAAAAGTCTCTTGATGTCAAGGTCAAAAAAAAAATGCTTTGCCAACCTTACAGACTCTTTTTATTAGTGGAAAGAACTTAGGTTGCCCCTGTAGCCTTTATTTGCTTCCTTGTGGACATTGTTACGATAGCTATTTTAGAGTTATTTTAATTGCAGAATAACAATATTAGAGTCAAATTTTGCACTAAGAAAGGTTAAGAAATTGCACCAGAGGGTGCACAATTATGTCACATGGGGACTTTGCTAAATTTGGGCCATGCCTGAAGCAAATGTGCTTTCCTGTTGAAAGGATGATTTGTTAGTCAAGTAAACTAGGATTGTCCACACAGTGTTAGCTGTGCTTGGTAAACCTAAACAGTTGTGTTAATTATACTTTAAATTAAATGTTCAACTTTTCAGAATATTATTTATTAAGGGGAAGGATGAAGCTTAATTGTTGGAATGAGAAACAACACAGAGTTGCAGTTATGCATTATTCTTGGGGTTAATTTTCTATTGAAGAGAGTGCCAGAACATCAGGATGGGCACACAGATGAGGGTGCATTCTGATTTGGTTAAGAGCAGGGCCATGTATCTCATAGAATTATGTCATAACAGTAGCAGTCTTCTTTTTGACTTAGTAAATGGTTTGAGCTGTGCTCCCTGTGCAAGTGTAGCAGCATCATGAGGAAACATGAAGATGCTACATAAATCAGAAGACCCATGCCTGAGTTGTTTGCAGAAATAAAGGACAGAATTAGAAGCCTGTTGATTTATAACTGGTAGTTGTTACTGGTAAGCAGACTTGCAGGCATACGTTTTACATGCATCCTATTGTTCATGTTCAAAAGAGCAAATCAAATTAGGACAGCTAAAAATCCATGTTTTTGATCTGGATGACTGTTATCAGATATCAAAAAAAATAGAGAGCAATGTTCTTATAAAAAAATACAATGAATGCCTCATGTCCACGAGGGATTACACATCTTATTTCCTAGGGTCAATTCAAAAAGAACCTGTGTTTGGTAAAAATGTGCAATACTGTTTGCCTGAAAAATGTGAAGATTTGTATCAACATCAGTGGGTACTGGGGTGTGTGGCAACTTTGAATGCAGGCTAAGGTTTGCTAAAATGGAACTGATATACTTATTGATGAGCTTTTGGTTTCGATAGCAGGAAACAAGCAGACTAAAAAATCATTTAATGTTTGCAACTTTTTGATGCTGTATCCCTTAACACAGTGAGTACTTTTACTTGTAGATGGTAATTCTGACCATTAGGGACCAGATATTCCTTGGGGGTGGGCAGTGACAGCAGATACAATCAGGTATATAAATGAACACACAAAAAACTGCAGGTCTTTTTTGGGGGGTTGCTGCTTTTTTTGGGATGTGGAGGGAGTTCTCTATCCCACTTTGAGGTGTGTGTATTACCCAGTCACAACAGAGAAAAAAGTGGATTATTTTGTTGCATATTGATCTTAGTCATCATATTATATTTTAACAGCAAGTGGATCTCTGAAACCAAACCTTTGAAATGTCACAGAAGAAGAAATATAGGTAAAATTATATTGCCCGTTTGGTGGTGTTCATGTGAAAGGACTTATTGGCAGTTGAGACAACTCATGTTGGCTTTTACAATTTCGAAGTAGGGTAGTTGCTGTATCTTACAGATCTATTTCCTCACAACTCATCTGATTAAGCTTATGCATGACTTCATATGGCTAATTTTTTCTCCCTTTCTCAACATCTACTTCATTGGTGGACTGCAGTATTTTTTGGGATGTGTTTGCTGCTCAGTTTATTAAATCTCTCTCAGTATGTTTGTGCCTTACTTAATTCCTGGGTATAGTGGTGGTAAAACTTAACTTACAGAATAGTAGTAGTCAGTCCAGTACAAGAAAATTTGCTAGAAATATTGCAAGTCAGTTTAACATAGTTTATTTCCTAGGCTATGCAGTGAATGGTTCTCTTAATTCTAGTCCTAGTTTCACTTTCACGTGGGCAGCAGCTGTAGGCGTCGTGGCATTACAAGCTACTGGAAACCGTTCCAGTTCTGACATGTAGCCTAAGCTCTGAGTAGAATTAGATGATGTGGAGCTTAAAATGCTGTCACTCATCTTGAGCCATATAAAGTGTGGTGCTTCTGTTGTACCTGCTGCTGACCTAAGCCAATGGTAGCCACAAGGGATTTTGTTGTTGTTTGCTGTTGTTTTTGAAACTTCTTGGATCAGACTTTTCCTCTTAATGGCATAAACATCAGCATCCCTACAGTATTATAAACGAGAGCAAAGAGTGTGTGTTCTTGTTAGAGATGACTCAGTCTTTACACTTCGGCTTTGATATTTACATACTTCTTTTCAATAGAGAACTGTCAGTAGTGTCTTTTATCTGAAATTTGGTGCTAGGTTGTCCTATTCTCAGTAGCAAAACCAAAAGGAGGACAGCTTGTGCTTCCTCAGGGACTTAACCCCATCCATCCCCCTGCCCTGTCTGTGTGACAAGTACAAATTGCAGACAGGGCTGGGATGGCTGCTCTCTTATAGACACCTAAACTGTTTCTTTTTTGTTTTCAAGAAGTGGTTTTAAGCAGCAGTCAGATTGCACTTCAAAGGGTTTTTCTAAATTTACTTCTGTAAGAACTGAGCTGCCCTGATACGCTGCCTTGCTGGCTGTAGCAAGTATGAATCTTTCTCCCGAGGGTCCATGGTGCGTGCCTGGCTCTGTGGTGTCCTGCTGGGGCATAGGGTGGGCAGATTTGGGCTGCTCCTGGCTGGGGCTGCTAATAACATGATGTGAGAAGGAAGACATAAGCAAAACAGAAGAGAAAATCACTTCAGCTCTTTCACTTGCAAGTAGTATTTCATACGTAAGTTAAAATAGCATTTAATTTGGGAACATACCTACAGAAACAGTGTACTTTTCTAAAAGCAATTTAAGTGACTTCATTTCAAAGTTGCAAAGAGTGTGTTTGAGTGATTGATATACTGCACCCTCACAGTGAATATACATCATGTTTTAAGGTAAAATGAATAGTTTGTAGCTTTACACAGAGGCAAAACTTAGTGTTTAAACCTTCCAAGCTTTTTAAAATCCTTTTTTTTTCTTTTTTTTTTCCAGGAAAGCTTATTCAATACATGGAGAAAGGAGAAGAGAACTGAAAACAGGTTTTCTAATTATTTTTCTGAATTCAAGAACTTTGATATAAACTAGGTAGGCATTGACCACCAAGGGCAGATTGAGGAATGGAGGTGTCTAAACTTGCTGTGGCATGTGTGCATAGCTTTCAGCCACCCATACTAGGGATTTTCCCCCTCACCTGGTGTTGCTCAGCCTTCTTTGAGTTCCAAATTCAGCATCATAAGAAAACACCTGCTGAGCAGCTTGTGTGCTTCAGGTAGGGAAATAACACCATGTCTTAAAGAATGATCTGAATGTAGATTAAGTCTTACAGTCCAACAGAACTTATGTCCACAAGTTTATGTGCAAATGTCAATAAATTGCTTTCTGATACAAAATAGGAATAGGTTAAAATGTGAAACAAGATTTTTAGCCTAAACTGTGACTTTTTTTCTATGTAAATCTCAGTTGCTGCATACACCTATGGAGAGGTTCTCTTTTGTACTTTTTGCCCTATGACAATTAACTGGGAAACTTTTTCAGATATTACCATAAATAAGTTGCAGTTGTATGTATGTAACATACTTGAAAAAAATGGTTTTTGATTAAGCTGATCTCACTTTTAAATTGAGACAATCGAAACTGTCAAAACTTTTCTTCCCTCATTTTGAAATGCTCTTGCTACTTTCCCCTTTTTCTCATGGTGCTAGTTATCACTTTAAGTTCATTTATATTTCAGAAGAGTCCACAGTCTCAGCACTTAAACATGCCAACAGTTATGCATAAGTTTAATAATCTTTTGAAATCATTGGGACTACTTATCTGCTTTAAAGTGGCTAGAGGGCTTTTGGGAAGGCTGAGGAAATAGCAGTGTGCATCAAGACCTTTTTGTCCACATGGAATAAAACAGCAGATACAGTCTTCATCAGCTAAAAATTTCCTTGACTGTTGTTGGAAATAGCTTCATTTTTATTTAAGGATCAGTCAAAATAGGAATAGGTTAACTCTTTCTGTCCATAAACACAACATTGAAATACTGCCACGGTCCTTTAAACTTTGTCATACTGGAATTACTGATACATCACTTCATATAGGTTTTGTAGGTCTGGAGCTTCCTAATAGCTCTGAGGAAAATGTAATCTGTTGAAACTAATTTATAAGCATTATTGGTATTTAACGTAGAGCTCTGGATACTAGTTGAATTTGAGCAGTGTAGCTATTTATCTCGTAGTGACAGCAGCTACTGATTACAATCTAGAAGGACAGAAGTGCCATTAAACTGGAAGGTCTGTATCCCACTAGTAGCATAGTCTGTCATTTTGCAGGAGGGTTGAAGCCACCATTTCCTTGCTTTGAGAGAAAATAGGGAACGCTTTGCCCAAACTCCTGGCTGCTGCTTGTCACATCCCTTAAATCCTCTCTGGGCAGAGGTAGTGGGGCTCTGTTGCATTTCGTTTTCCCTCTGTGTCCTAGTCCTCTAGTCCATATGCAGTTCTGACATCAAATGTGTTTGCAGTTTGGGGAATGTGTGCTAAAGCGTAGCTGCTTGCTAATGCTTATTGCCTTAGAGTTAGGCATGGTTGGAGATGTATGGAGAGTTCTCCACTGTCAGATCTAGTCAGGAGGCTGAAGTCCTTGTCACAGAAAGCAGTCTCTCCTGTGGCCTTGGAAGGAGTGCTCCTCTCCTGTGAAAGGTGATGCTGGCATATTTCAGTACCAGAGAACAGAGGTAAGGAGCAGGGTGGGCTGTCCCCACTGAGCACATCCCATCTGGAGCAAGCTGCCCCCATTCAAGCTCAGATGTGCAAGAGAAGCACGTACACAGCAGGATTCTGTGAGTGCATCTCCCTTCTGGCAATAGCACGTTCTGTAATTTACTATTCCTTTTCATGTCCATCATATTTCAAGTTCATTCAGGGGAATTAAATGGCAGTTAAAAAGGATCAGCTCTCAAGAAGTTTGAGTGAACTGTAAAAGCTCTGAAGATGCAAGGAGTCGTTCTGAAATGAGGTGCCCCTGCGACTCCTTCAAATGAGGTACGGCTGCACTCATCTTGACCCCCAGAAGGTTAGGATGCATTCAGGGCTGTTAGAAACAGTATTTCATTTAGATCTGTCTGTATTGAAAGTAGAGCTGTGCTCGGCTGACCTACTGCCGCATATCATGAGCGGTAGGTGTAGCTCCAGAGCGATGTGTGTTGAGTGGCATGGGGTGAAGGAGCCCTCACGAATGGCTGATGTGACAGATGCCTGTTGTGTGGCTGCGTGCTCCTGGAGAGGAGGTTAGGGCTGTGGGCTTGTGCTCTGCTCCTTCTGCTCGCAGCAGTGTGGGGACAACCAGGAGACAGACTTGTTGGTTTTTCCTGTAAATCCTGCCTATAATGGAGACACTGGAGGTTCTGGCGTCCTGGAATTTTCTTTTGGAAAACTGGAAATAAAAATCTATGATTTTGTTCCAAATATATGGAAGTAGTGTTGTCGGTTGTTTTTGATACCCAAGATCCTTGTTTCCATTCATCTCAAACCCACAACCTTCTCCATGCATTGCTGTGATCAGCAGCACTTTAGAGAGCTTGATAACTGTCACTGGTGTGTGGGGTGTTGTGGGTTTTGTATGTTTTGGTGCAGGGGAGGGTCAGTTGTTATGGCATTTGCCTGGGCTGTGGGGGTGGCTGACCAGAAATATGACTACCTGTAGTATTCTCCTGTTAGTACAGGTAATCTGTTCTGAAAGCAAGCTTCAGCAGCCTACGGAATAGCTTGGTCCAATTAGTACTATTGTCTTGAGTGGTAATAAAAAAAAATTCTCAAACTTCTGGGATTCATTAGAACTTGTAACTTTTGAGCATATCCGCTGTTTGCTTTGGGGTGTGCTGTTTGTCATGCGTACCTCTCAGGGTGAAACCACAGGACCTGCACATGCCCAGACCTCTTCCACTGCCTGGAGTTTTTTTGCTAGTTTCAGTTAGCTTGATTTCAGTTAACTGACTTCAGTTCTGTTCCTCACTGTCTCTTTGTAGACGTGAACAGAAATCTTAGAATAAGATATTTTGGAGAAAAATGCGTTTGAAGCCATAGATGCACAATGAGAGAGAGAACACAAACTTGCAGTGCTGGGTTTTGTTCTGTGTTGTTTCTGCAAGGCTTTCATTCTGTGCAAGTCTGGGAGGGAACATCTGGAAGCCTCATACTATCTTACACTATCTCTTCGCTATGTCTGAAACACCTCCTGGTGTCTGTGTCTCTGTAGTATCAGCCTGATGCTGGGTCAATCTGATTTTTTAGCCTTGCTGAAGCATGTGTGGTTGTAGTTTGGAGCAAGAGAGCAGCAACTGTAGTTCTAATACCCTAGTCTTTTCTTGTAACTGCTCATGTGTATTTGGGGAGCTTCTGGGATAGGGCTGTTGTGGTGGTGGTGGTGTGTTCACTTTGCCAAAAATTGTTTTAAAGCTGTCTTAAATATTTGTGTAAGAAACTCGCTTCTGTACAAGTGTTTACATGGGACTTGCCCACTAATTTTGTCTCAGATTTGTGCCACTGATACACACAGACTTCATGTTTGCTGCATGCAGACTTTTTCCCATAAGTAAAGAAAGTATAAAAAAAAATTAAGCAACATTAAGGTACTTTCAGTCCTATATATATTTCCATGAAAAAAGGGTAGTGAATACACGTTTCATTTATGAACTTTTCGTAAGAAAGTTAATTATTTATTGTTCTAATAAATTATTAGACGTTGCTCATGATAGTTCAAAATAAGAAAGCTAATTGAAATTAGTGGATTTCCATTTACTGAAAACCAGAGTTTTGTAACGGTGAACTGATCCTCAGCAGCGTACCTACCGTTAGCCAACTAACCATGGAACTAATTTCTAACATGGCTGTAATTATTGTGTCAGCTTTAATAACAAAAAAAGTCAATGGATCTTTCACACTTCCTTCACTTGTCTTTTCCTCTAAAACAGAAAACTAATTATGAGAATACTCATGTTTTAATTGTGACTGTGGATGACTGGCAAACATGTAATTAAGTGATGCAAAAGTTGACATAAGACAGTTGACACAATGTTTTTGTACATCATTGTAAGAAGACATGTAGTGAAGCAATTAGTCCTTCATTAGTTCTAAGTTATTTCAAAAGCTTTGAAATACTTGTGTATTTAATTTTTAATCATCAAGGAAATGTATCTTCTAATGGTGTTAACTTCACGGACTTACATTAGACACACTCCCCTGAGACTCAGTGCAGTAAGATAAATGGTCTCCACAGCTGCTGGGCTACAGAAGCTTTCTTGAGCTTTTGGGGCTCAGCAGCGGTGCTGGCTCTTCAAGACTATGCCCAGTTTTATTTCTCTAGTGACTTTAAAACGTTGCGTTGTTGCACGCTTTGGAGAGGAGCTGCTGTCTGCATTCTTCCTTATTGTCATTGTACCACCTTCTCTAGCACCTTTAGCTCTTTAGTCACTGCAGCTAAAAGCTGCAAGTTTGGCTTATACATTAAACTGTGCATTGCCATTCAGTGTTAGAAATGTAGCTCAACCTAACTCAAGTGCGGATGGGCAGCTTTTTCTGCTATGGGACAGGAGATTTTTGTTTCCAATGTCTTTATTCTGTTAGCTGAGCTGGCTTCCACGGTATGCCTGGGTATCTTTTGGGTTTGTGGTGTTTTGTTGTTGTTTTTTGAATTCCTGGGAAGATTCTTATTTGTTTGGCTTTTTTTTTGGCTTTTACTGCCAGTTTGTCACCTTCTTTTCTTTTAAGGCCATTATAAAGCCATGAAGGCTCCCCCTGGCTAGACTGGATGCAGTAAAGCAGAGTAGATGTGCACTCCTGTGCATCTTGTAGATGATCCTGATTCTGTAGAATGCCTTCATGATGGAATTTATAACTGACATGTATGTTGTGAAATTATGGGCACTAGAGAAATAGAAATACATAAATATAGAATATAGAAATACATATATAGAAATATATAAATACAGAAATTATAGAAGAGTAAAAGTTTGGGAAACTGTGAATAATAGTATACAGCCATGCAGTAAAAGGAACCTGTCGTGTAGAAGCTGGAGAGCCTGGGGAAGACGTCTTTCCAAATGCAGAGGTCCTTTATTTTTGCTTAGGGAGGATTTACTATGTGTTTGTAAATTTTAACAGTTTAAGTAATAAAAACATGCTTCAGACAAAGGCTTGCTCTGTTGATCTGACCATGCCTGGAGTCTGCACATCAGCACAGGCTGGCCATTTTATGTGTTTCAAAAATCTCTTTCAACCCACTACAGGTACTAAGCTGTGTTAGGTCACTAGCTAATAAAATGTCAGTCGTTTGGCTTCATCAGAGAACAGAACACCTCAACCTCTGAAACAGACAAAATAGCTTTTCTATTTATTTTAGTAATAATAATTGCTTTAATAAATTTTGACTTCCCTTTTAAGTTATGCTCGAATTCAGCTTTCATTATTGTTTACCTTATGTTGCTGGGAGAAGAGTACTTAGTTTCTAGCATGTTATTTCAAGGTGCGCTTTTTCCTACCATTCTTCCTAAAATGCATTTTTTGGTATGCTGAAATGAAGTGTCGCATTATACTCTTTCATCTCAGTGGCAATTAGTCATTGGTGTCACTAAGATCACCGTGCAATAAAGATTTTATAATGCAGCATTCAGGTATTCAGAGGCAGACTGTGAGAAGACACTTTTGCTAGAGATGTTTGTTCAACTTCTTTTGTTAGACAGAAATAAAACTTTGATGTGAAAGTAGTTGTACTCAACATGTGTGAACAGCACTAGCTAATTATTTTTCCTGATACATTTGCAGCTTTAAGACACCTACTCAGCTATGTTCAGTTGGTAGAAGGGGAATGAGGAGAAAAAGGAATTGTATTTGTCACGTTTTACGCTGCATGAGACTTCCTTCCTATACATATTTTTCTACTCTGAAACAGATGGCACAGTTTGAGATGTGCAGGGAGGAGTAAAGGTGGAGGACTTTCACAGGTGACTGTAGACTCAAAGGAAGAGACTATTATTAGGGTTTTTAGCTCCTAAATGCTTTTCTGATCTTTCTGCCGAGTGAATTGCAGAGGAATAGTAACATAAGTTTAAATACTTTTGTATGCCCCAGTCAGTATAATCATGGAACCCAGAAGAAAAAACTACATGTTGTGAAATCTGCCAGTTCTCTGAAATACTTTGTATGCTGTGTGGGCCTCTATTTTGAGTAAAAACTAGGAGTGGGGGGATGTTTCTCAGAACAGAAAAAGCCCAGATATTTTTTTTCAGGAAAGTGGGGAGATATGTAAAGCAGAGAGCAGGAAATAGTGAGCTGTGTGTGGAATAGGTTTAGTGGCTATGCAGGGGACTGGAGCTAAGCAAGTGTATGCCACTGCCCTATATTCTTATAGGCAGTAGTGAAATTATGCCATTTCTTTGCAACTTAATAGTTGTGATGTGATGGACTTACCTTTATAATGAATGACTTCTTGAATGCATCGTAACGTTCCTGGGAAATGAATAGCAGCACAGGTTGAAATAAGTATTGTGAACATCCAGCAGTTACTCTATGAAAATGAAGAAGTGAATTTTCTTTACATGACTAGAAACTTTGCTTCTACGTGTGAAGAACAGTTCCATCTTCTTGCCTTGAATAAAAGCACAGTGATGGTGTTCTTGGAACTCATAAGATCTTCAGTTCTGTTGACCACTTTTTCTCCTGTGAATCTGGTAAGCATTAGCTAATATTCTGAGTAGTCCCCCTGCTACCCCCAATACCCTTTACCAAGTTTTGAAACAGATTTAGAAGCTGCTATCTGTTATCAGGTGGTTAGAAAGCTTAATTGGTATTGAATGACAAATAGTGTAGAAAAGAGAATTCATGTGAAAATGGATTAGCAAGAAAACAAAACTTAAAGAACACTGTATTGGGAAGGGTGGAAAAATGAGAACTGTTCTCACTTACTTGTAGTTTGCAGCCTCCAGGAGTTTGGTGTGCTCAGCCCTGCTTAGGACCAGATCCTATTTGCATGCAAGAGAGACCAAATTTTCAAAGTCTTCAGGCTCATTGCTGACTTACAGGATAAGCTGCTGGATGTTGTGAAAAGCTTTGCTACTTGTAGCCCTCGACAAGCTTTTCCCTCTGCATGAAGCTTAAATGAGAATTCTTTAGGAGGAAATGAAAAACAATATTGAGTATTTTCTTTTTTTTTCCTCCTATTGTCCTGGCCATCTGTGTTCTCCTCCAGCAAGATGCTTGTTTCAGGTTGCTTGAGATAAGGTGAGGGAAAATGAACTATAAACTACTTACAGCTGCCTGATGAGGTATAGGAAAACAACCTTCAGCACAGATGGCACTCCGGCTTTTTTCCCAGGGAAAAGTAGGTGAAGATGTTTATTGGTTTGTAAAGGAACCTTTCTTATTATGGTATGGAAAAAAAATGGGTGATGCCAAGCAGTCTGGTGTACCTAATGTACTGTATCTGTCTTCACCTGAGTAGCTGAAGTATAAACCAGAAGATTCAAGTCAAACAAATTATTGACATCAGGAGCTTGAGGAGCAAACGTTATACTTGTGGTAGGAAGGGTGTTTGCACGGTCTTTGCTTTTGGGACTGGATGCTGAAGTGCAGATTCTGGAGGTGAAAATGGGCCAAGAGGCTTACCTGGTGATGTGTCAGTGAAGAATAGGGTTCATGTGGGAGGAATGTGGCATGAATAAAAGCTGAGCTGTGCCATTCTGCAGCAAAGGACATCAGAGCTGACCCCACTAGAAACAGGTTTGTAGTATTAATGTGTCTAAAACTTGTTCCTTTACTTGAGCTGGTTGATAGTGACGTGATAAATACTTCTGTAAATCTGATGATCAGTGGCTACAATTTTATCAAATGAGTGGAAAAAGCAACAACACTAGATGCCTTACCTTTGTATGGCGTACAAGGTTATCAATGACACAGACATTACTTTCCCTTTATACTGATAACTTAGAAGTTGAAAATGTTGAGTATTATATTTCATAAGTTATTTTAAAGCATTACAGACTTGACGTTATAGAAATGGAAAAATGTCAGTTATGCTGGTCACCTGGAAACAACAATAAGTCACGTAAAGTGACAGACTTGGTACTGAATGCTAAATACTGCAGGTTATTTTTTTAGTGTTTCTCTTCTGCTGAATATTCAATTAAACTTATTCTTTAAAATCAGAAATAAAATAGTGTTTCCTTTACTTCCCAATCTTTCTCAGTGTCCTAGGTAGTGTCAGGCTGTTGCTTTATGTTGAAGGTGAATGGTTTGGAGTGTGCAATAGTATTCAGAAGTATTATATTTTTGGGTTTTGCAGTAGTAAGGGTCTAATGGATAGCAGTACCTATGAAGGTTTTTGTGTCGGACTGATTGAGATTTCATAAATACAAAATACAGTTCAGTAAGGCCATAGTGGTATACATCTGAAATAATAAGTTGTGCGGAAATACTTGGGCTTTTTTTTTTTTTCAAGTTCTTAATGGATGGCATCCATAGTTGTGTCCCAGACATCATTTAGGCAGAAGCCTCAATAACGCTGAGGTCTTCAATATCAATATGGAGTCTTCAGTTTCTTTTTTAAAAATGTTTTTATAATTTGGAAAAAAAAAAAAACCAACAACACACCATTATTATTTCTGATGACTTTGTTTATATACTGCTGGTTATTTTAAAATGTTGTTCTTCCATTTTGTGTTTATAACAGTGAACTTATTTCTGGCCATCCTGTGGTTTATTAATACTTGTAACAAATTGTTTGGTGAATCATTTTTTTAATAAAAATGGAAATTCCTCTCAGTTGGAGATCAGGTATCTTCCTTTTCCTTGTCCTTCCAACACTAAGAGAATTTGTAGCTAGACTTCTGTTCTCTGCTCTTCAAACAGCAGTTGCAATTACATGAATAACTGTTTTTGCTGGACTGAAAAACTAATTCGGGATTCTGTTAATGGTCATTATTGTTAATGATCAATGAAATCCTGCAGAACTGAACATGAAGCTTAATTTATTGACCTTTTTTCTTAAATGTATTGTGCTCATTTCAGCTTAGTATTTATTAAAAAAAAATAATAAAAGAACACTAGGAAATAATGAAGTTCTTTATAATGATTGAACCCCAAATTTACCAGGACTTTAAGGTGCAGAATTGTAGACTTTTTTCCATGATGTACAGAAACCACAAGTACTGAAATGGCTCAGGTTCTAAGTGAGAGAAATTGATGTAGACCATCAAGTTTTCAGAGATGTATTGAAATAGACTAAAATAAGGCCTATAAGTAAATCATCTTCACACTTTGTGCCTTTGACAATGGCTCCTTTCTTCCAGGGTTTTGGTCCACAGAATTTCTGTAGTATTTTCCTTCCCTGGGAGGCTCCTGTGAGTGGCAGTTTACCGTTCTGATACAGGCTCCCCACTTTTGGTATCTGACCTAAGTTATCGTTGACCTGCACTGTTGATAGTGTTCAATTACCCTAAAGAAATTCAAGCTGATCAAATATATAAAAACAGGGACTATGTCAATAAGATGTCTCCCCTTTGAACCAGTCTCAAATATACAAAGCAATAATGTGGGTAGCAACCATCGTATCTGGTGTGTGTGTGTATATACATGTGATGTAAACCGCTTGTTGGTTTGTACACAGTATTGGTTCTTTTTTCAGTGCATTTCAGGTTGAATTGGACATTTTTAATGCAGCTCACATCCCACTGAATTTAATCTATGCGGAGGGATTCCGCAATGCCCTTCTGCTAGGAGAACCACAGCCATCTCTTTATCTTGCTTTGTTGCTGGCTTTGATGCCACCTTGATGTGGATATGGTGTCGGTTCTGGGAATGTACTCATAATTCACTTTCTAATATGTGTTAGCAGTAAAAAAAAAAATTCTGAGCTTCTTCAAAGAGAAGCAAGCACTGTCTAGGAGGCTTAGGCATACAGCCTACATGATGTGTGCATGGAAAAAACTGTAGTGCCCTGCAAAAGGCCCAGTGAGACTACTTAAAAATTGATTGCAAATTAGTAGGCAGGCACACTAGTTAATGCCACAGCAAAGTTTGATTTGTTTGTTTGCCTAATGATGATTTATTTTTTTCTACTGTAAAGCCTTAGTACTAAACCAGTTTTCTATTATTATGAAGTTCCCGGTAGTTCTAAGATTCTAAGACAGAAGGCAATAGCAGCAGGCAGAGGAATACATAACTCCATCTGATCATGAGGGCCAGACTTGAGGAAAGAGTTGTCATATGCAAGATGTTAATAGTTTAAAGAAAAAAAGCCACTGTATCTTTGAACAGAATATCAGTTCTGTGGAAAAAATAAGTTACTAAATCCATTTTCTAACTTTAATTTACCATTATTGCTCTGGTTCAGAGATTTCCTTGAAGCTTTTTTCTCTGCTAGATTACAGAGGTAGCTCAGTGTTGTTTCTATGTATGTAGATCTTTTTTCCTGCAAATCAGAATATTTTACTAATGAGCTTTCTACTTTCTTGTCAGGATGTAACATATCCCAAGGAGGATGCCAAAGGGATGAGTCTAAAGAGACGAGCATTATTCTGTAAATAGAAAAAGCATGAAAGAATGTAGTAGATTCTGTTCCCTCCTCTTCTTTTTCTTTTTTTAAAGAGGAAGTGGGGGCAGACGCACTGAAAAGAGATGTAGATTACACTACTGAGTGTTGAGGTTTTCCCTTCTGTTTTACAATCTAAGTCTTTAATTTACCGCACTTGTTATAATTTCAGCTCTGTGTTGAAACAGATTTTAAGTTCTGACATGAAGGATATGTCTTTATCCAAAGATGTTTGATGAAGGATAGCGAAGGAACAAGAAAAGAAAAGAAATTCCCAAATTAGCAATTCTTAGTGATATACATCCCCTGCTATTAAAGCTCTGGGGCTCAAAAGTAAGATGAATATCCACTATTAGCTCTAGCTTGCTAGCGACCCAGCTTTCAGCTAACTTAAATTCACAAACACTCACTGTTCAGAGACTTCCACAGTACCTTTGGCTGTTTAAGGATAGAATTGAAGGCATAGGTAGTAATGCTATGAATATTTGAAGTTGTTACCCATATTCCTCATGAGAGACATTTTTCATGTAAGTCTGTGAATCATGTTACATCAGTTGAGAAGACATATGCTACTCGCATGATGTTTGGATAGGTCACAAGTATTTTTGTGTTCTGCATTGATTTGTTTCTATGGATTAGTGCCTAACTTTGAAATTCAAGTTCAGTATTTACAAACAGCACAGGGAAAGTTTTTCATCATTTATGTTTCCAGTGGCAGTAATAACTTGGAAGAAATGGTGATGGTTTTAACTTGTTTCGCTGCTTTATTAAAGAGGACTGAGCTTTCTTTATTAAGGATTTGTTGTACACAGCTATGCTTACTGAAGTGTATAGATAGTATCATTTTATGAATATGTTTTTATAATTTGTGATGGAGGAGTAAAAAGAACACTGATTTAGCATTAGTACTTTTGACCTGTGTTGCTCTCACTATTTAAATATTTGTTGTGTAGCATACACAACATATAGCATAAATAATTGCTTTGCTCTGGAAAGACTGAATTGGCATTTTAGCTCTGTTTTGGCAGACCTGTTCTCATTTATTCATATAGTGGGAGCCTATTCGAGCAGGAGAATTGGAGCTTGGTGTAAGATGTGTTTCATGTTAATATTCATGCACTTCTCTCAAAAAGGGCTGGCTGGGATTGACTTGAATTATGTACAACTCTAGTTGTCTAAGGAGAAGAAAGCAGCAGCTTCTCTCCAGTTGGGAATCAACGTAGATGGAAATAAATGAGAGCTTAATTCTTTCATTTCAACATGTGACTGAGGAACTGAGGAAAGGAGGGATGAAAGGGATTATATGGGAAATGGATAGAATGCTAGCTGTGTCTTCAGTATTCTGGGCAAGTGGGGTAGAGGGTTTTAACTCTTTTCAAGAGCCAGCAGTTGATCTTCTATCCCCTGAGGCTAGCAGGAGGCATTTTTGAAGACCTGGATCAAATGCACCAGCTTCATAGCAGACTGGAGGCAAGGTGTGCTGCTTCAGGTACCCTGCCCATGGCATTGGCTGCATAGTGCATCTGGCTGTACCTAAAGTTTGTAATCGCTGAAAGCTCCACTTGGTATTTTGATATTAATACAAAAAAGGAGGTTTGGGGGGGTGGGAGAAGGGGTGGAATCAACTTCTAAAATAACAGAAGTTTTTGGAACTTGCCGCCATGGAAGGATAGTTTTACCTTTTGCTGAGATTTCATCCTTGCTTTTGGCAAGCGTGTGTTTATACTACTACTACTGCTGCTACTAACAGTCATGTACTCGGATACATGATTTAAAGTGTCTATATTTGCCTGGTGATAGCAGCTTGATACCCAGGAGCACCTGCCGTGAACACACAGATCTGTATATGGATCGATCCAGATTGTTGTGCTACGATGAGAACGAGATGCACGATGCTTGTATACCTACGCACACTTATATACATACCTTTCTGGGAAGTTCTGAACAGGAAATGGAAAACAACTTTTTAAAGGTTTTATGTATTCACATAAGAGATGTTTGTGTCAAGAATCTGTATCAAGTTAAGCTGGTCTGTGTGAATCTGTATTAAATCATCTTAGTGATCATGTCAGATCTGTATCGTGCTGATATACGTGGAAAATATGGCTTAGAATTTTTTAATGGAGTAACAGAGAAGTCATGGTTTAATCATTGTAATAATACTAGATTGAAAGCAGAAACTTTACTTCAGTATTGTTAGCATGTAGAAAGGAGAGCTATGTTCTGTAAAAGCATGCCTGAGTGGACCACAAGGGGAGTAAAGGAAGGGTGAGGAAGAAATGTTTAAACCCAGAATCTTTCCTTGGTTAGTCTTGGTTGGAGCTCATTTATCTTGAATTATCTTCTTTTATGGCTTTAAATGTCTTGAATAATGACATTGCTCAGGAATTCCTTGAGGAAATGAAAAATCTGTAGTACAAAGGGCCTTGGTGGTTTTGGTGTTTTTTTCTCCTTGACATGTGTCATTGCTAAACTGGGCACAAGATGCAAGTGATAAAACATCTGAAGTATAAAACTTTTTGAAGTATGAGTTCTTTAGTGGTCCTTTTAAATGTTTTTGGTTGGAATATTTCTTAGCATTGCCTTTACCGTTAAAAAAAGAATCCAAATACAGTGTATCACTGCTTTCTACTGACTGAAAACAATTACGGCTAGATCAGGTAGTCTTTAATCTTCAGTAATTAAACTATGAATTGATTTCACTACAAAAGATTAAAATGCTTAGATGGCTCATAGAATAGCTTGATAATGGGTGTCCGTGACTACTTAACACTAAGAATGCATTACTTATTTCTTTGAAAGATAGGAGAAAGTATGGGTTATTTTGAAAGGGAGTTGAAATTAGTACATTCTTTTCATACTGAGACAATTTAAATACTATAATAATTAACAATATTAAACATGCTTAAATTCAAATGTAGAAGTATAGCAAATTTGATACTATTCTCTTTATCCCATAGAATAGATTTAGTTGTGTTAAGTGAACAAAAGCCTCAGTGAGCCAAGTTTCACTGAGATTAAAATACATGTAAGAATATGGCCGAAGTTGAAAACAAGCTGGTTTATGCTTTGTAAAGCTACATGACAATACTTCCTTTCCTGAGCAGGTGGCTTCTACATTTTTATATAAGGGCTTCATTATTCTTCTTTCCTATCCCACTCTCCAATACCTCTTCATCTTCTCTGAAGAGTTTTTCTTTTAAGAAAAATAATTTGAGTGTATTTTTCTGTTATTTAGCTTTAAAGAAAAAAAAAAGGCAGTAAAGTGGAAAACCTGTCTAAGCATACCTGCGCCAAGTTCAAGCACTTGATTTATTATCATAGTCTCTCTTAGTTCTGATTAGAAAAGGAACCATAGCAGGACTGCAAAAACCAAGGCCAGGTTCTTCTAACACTTACACTAGTATATATCTGGATAAAATCCATTGGAGTAAAGGACAATCTAACCTGGCCTGCTCTTATGAAAAATGGGTAGTAAGGGTGAAGAAAGCCAGGGGAGAATTTCTAGACAAGACTTAAGATGTGAGCTGCAGGGGCTGACAAGAAAGATTTCCCACTGTGTAGCAGGACTGTGAGGAAAATAGAAGGTTATTTTTCCAGGCATGTCTCAGACAGTTTGGGTCAAAATATTCATTGGTGCAAGGCCATTAGACGATAGCAGAGTTACCCTGGGTTACAATTGTCCTCAGTATGTCATAGACAAGGGAAGAATTCTGGCTTTGAAGAAAGCAGGCTAGAGATTTATTCCCTTTTTAAGTATCTCCTCCTACACTGTTGTACCTTTTTCTGTGTTAAAACTTTTTACCAGGAAGACCCTGGCTTTGACAATGATCTGTCAGTCCTCCAAGATAAAAGAACAATTGCCGAAGACTTTACTGAAGAGCGTAGTATAAAGCCTGAAAAGAATTGTCCACTTTTAAGCTGACCTACATTTAATTATATGGTTAGAACTTTTAAGTGAGCGCTGGGATTTGAGATTGGATGAAGCCTGCAATTTCTATAATAGCTTTGAGAATGTGAGCTTTGTGACCTCCTGTTTATTTAGAATTGATGTTGCATGTCTGACACTGCCTAACTGCATAGAGTCGTGCACAGCAGAATACACAATGGCTCAAAAAGCAGAAGTTGACAGTTTTAGATAAGTTGAAGTCTTTGCAAATGTAATAGGTATAATGTATGTGCCAATAAGACTATCTAAAGCTTTTATTTCTTACTCTGGTTGTCACTGCAACAGAGCTGAGTAAGGATTGTTAAAATGCTGCAATCTGCAGACATCGAGCTGTTGCTGAAAAACCACCCAGAAGGGTTTGGAAGCTGAGCTGGTGTCTGGTATTTCTCAATCCAAAGAAAACCAAAATGCTGAGTCTCTTCTAGATTAATATTAGAATAAGTGAGACACTGTGGTAATAGCACAGACACTGTGGTAATAGTGCAATTTGCTGAAATGACATACTTTCTTGTAAAGAAGTGGCCACTTGGTTGAATTATTTGCATCAGAACTACTTCATGTGCTGAACCCGTTCACCAGTTTTACTGTCACAGGTGATGACTGCCTGCACAGGTTGAACTAATTTGATGCTTGAACACACTGAAGAAATAAAGCTCTGGATACTACAGGGGCATTCTAGCCTAAGTTTTTGCCACAGAGCTAAATTGTTCTGGGGAATTGCTTTTAGTCCATGATTGTCTATCTTGTTCTATTTAGCAAGGGGGCACTGTAGTCAGTAGCCTTGTATGTCTGTCAGAAGTGTGAGAAGGACCCTCTGGCTGTTAGACACGTAGCAGGAGATAAGGAGGTCTAAGGAACACTTTAGATGCTTAAAAACTTTCCTTTCCATGCTGATTCCGTGCCTGGATCCCAGACTGAAAATTACTTGGGAGGGACAAAAAGTGAAATGTTAGAGCTATTAACAGTTCTGTTTTTCAGCCTTTTCTCTCCTATCAGCAAAACACACAGGATTGTCAGGTAAAAACACCTACCTATTTTCAAGACCAGAAATTGTTTTCCAAATGGTCGTGAATACTCTCAATATCATTTTCTTCACTTAACTGGGGAGTGAAAAATGCAATGAGAGAGAAAATAGGACTTAAGCTGGGAGCTAGATGCAGGACTTCAACTTTCTCATTGCCTGGTAACAAGGTCAGTGCTTTATACCAGCTTTGTACACACAAAGGGGCTCTAAATTTGTATTTAAGGATGCAGACAGCTTAAAATGCTCAGACTGAAGTTATTTGAGAGTGAGCAACTTTTCATTATTGAGCAAGCTTGTGCACAAAAGAGTTCTTTCAGCTCTGTCAGGCCAACTGGTTGAAAATATCTAGTTAGAAAGAAGTTATTTAATAATTAAATAGTCAATATTGTTTTGGGTATAGGTGTATTAATTACAATAGCATCTCTTGCGACTGGGCTACTTGCCAGTGAGACTGACATGAAAATTGATGAGCAAGCAGCAAGCTTAATATTGCAGCTTCCATTGGTTTGCTGGGAGCAGGACTACTACCACAAAAAATATGTGGAATTTACACTACAATAAATTGGTAAAGGGAGTAAGTTCAAAATCAGGGCTTTAAATTTCACTGATTTGTCATTGTCAGGAATAAATTCTCCACTTTTTTTTTTGAGACAAATGCATAGCTGAATGAGTAGTATTGAGCATGTGATTTTTCATTTTCTGATTTAGAGTTCATTGGCTGTAAGTAAACTATTCTCCATTTCTGGTCTTTTAAAATAAAGGAGAAGACAGAACCCCATTGATTTGCTCAGGCTAGCATCATACTATCTTCTGACCTTACTTAAATAAGAGTACTGTTTGTTATGCACCAAACAGCTGAAAGCAGGGGATGCTTTTTTGTCTCCCTCCCCCCTCCTTCTTTTAATATGATCATAATTGGCTCTGTAAAACAATCTTCTTTCTCAGTATGTAAGAAACCTGTAATGATGGTACTAAATCCTCACTAGAGCGAAGCAGAAGGCAGAATCTAATATCTTCGGCAGTAGCAAGGGCTCCTTTTCCTCAGCAGCCCCTCAATGCTGGTTTGAGGCAGATTCCCTGCCTGGAGCTCCAGGGCTCTGTAACCGCTCTGAGTGTGGTGTCAGGACCTCTATGGTGCCCGTGGGTGCTTGTGCAGCAAATCTGTGGGAAGAGTAGGCAAGGCTTGCTGAGGATACGCTCATAACCATCAGCGGCAGAAGTCCATGTTTTGCATGGGGGCATAGCATCCTGTAAGCAGCTAAGGTGTTTCTGAGCAGGATGCTCTCCAGCAAACACAGGGTGATATTTTTGCAGTTGAACGATGTTATGTGCTGCTCTGGGCCTCAAACTGGCAAAGAACAACTTCCTTTTCTGCTTTTTGTAGATGCTGTCTAAAAGACAAGTAGCACAGTTCATGTATGCTACTGGTGATGGAGAGGTATGTGTAGTATTTTGACATTTACTCCTTTGGAAGTATGAAAATTGCAGCTGCAGTTGGGTCATAGGTGCTCTGTAAGGAAGCTGCAGCATTACAATACGGCTCAGGTTTATGTGAAAGCAGAGGGGGCTAGATAGGACTGCAAGCCTTGATAAGTTGGAACAACGTTAGATTTGTCTTATATTTGGAGAGAAATATAATACAGTGCCTTTCAGGTATTAGGACCAGAAGGCTCTGTGTGATGTTAGAGCAGCCCCAGTCAGTCTGTAGTACTCGTCAGGCTGGAACAGACGTAATGAGAACAGCACTTCTTCCTGGGTCTTCCTGGGCTGTGCGCTGCACCATTTTGGAGCAGCCTGAGGAAACAAGGGGAAAAAATGAGACGATATACTGGGAGGCCAGTTGTGTAGGGTACAGAAAAGTTGAGTGGAAAGGAGAACTAGTAAGATTAAGTGAAGGCAGCATGTCTGTGGGGAGGGAAACACTTGGAAAAATGCGGAATACTTCCATACATGCAGACATTATGAAGAGTCAGCATGTGGTAGTCATCTCACACCAATGGGTTTTTAATTCTTTAGATCTCCACAATCTGTTTTCCTAAAATTAACCCACCTGTGATACTGTTGAGAAACTACATGCACACAGAAATCAAAGTCCTGTGGCTCGCAGTTAAAGCTTACACACGCGCTTCTAACATAACCTGCAGCAAATAACATTCCTTTCTGTTTTGGGCCTCATCTCTTCGCTCTGCCTAGCACATAGTGCAGCTCTGTTTCTCTTATTCCAACTTTTGCCTTTTCTTAATCACTTGAGCTCTGTCTGTGCCATACCTGCAGGACTACTGGCTCCCTGTTTTTCTCCTGTGCTCACCTACCTTACAATGTCAGCTAAGCAGCAATAGCCACAGATTTCCTCACTATTTCTAGCAAAGCGTAAGGCAACTGCAAGATCTAGGATAACGCACAGCGGTACTATATGAAGTCAAACTCTATTTGTGAACATAACACATATGTGACTTAATGTTGTGTTTAGTATGGGTTCTTCCAAACCAATAAATATGGATTTTTTATTTATGTCTGTCCTTTATGCAATTTCTAGTTCTAATTATAAAAGAACTGTTCTGTAAGCTCAGTCAGTGTTGCCTCCTTTCCCTGCTATGCAGCCAGACATGAACAAATGTGTTGAAGCAAACAGAGGTCAGGCATTTCTGTTGTGCCCAAATTACTGAAGATCCTCCTAGAGGACAGACTTTACTTGTGGTGGGGCTTGAAGAAAATGTGAGGGGGTGAAGCAATGGAGTTTCACAGGGACCATTAGGTCTGTAGTGAGGTTGCTTGTAAGGATTTTTTTCCTATCTGCTTGTAAGACTGGAGTGCTTTGTTTTTTTTATGCAGTGTGTGAAAGTAAAGGGAATATCACTGATGAGGAAGAAAAGGAATAATTGCTTTTGTCATATTAAATGAACTTAATGGGGGCTTTCATTAAATCCACATGACTTCTAGTTATAGCTGCCTCTTCAAAAAGTTAAATTTTTAATTTCTGAACTATTTCATTGTGTTTTTTAACACTGTAGAACACTCAATCTTAAGTGCACTGGTTCAGAAGTAATAGCAGGGAAAGAACCAGAAAAGGCTGTACATTACTCAGACTTCTGTAAGAGAAACTTAGTTGTTGATATCAATATGTAAATGAAGCCTTTATTTGCTATTTATTTACTTTAAATAACTGAACTGGTAATTATTGGATGCTTGTGATGATACGAAGATGGAATATAACATAAAACAGTGTATATGTATATTATCTCTAACAACCATAGGAAAGTTTTAGTTAATTAGATTGAGGCTGCTTTTGCTGAAATGTACATGTGGATAAATAATGCATAGAAACAAAGTCTATTTGATGAAATTCTATAAGACATTATTATTAGAGCTTGCATTAGTATTGTCTTTATCGGTAATATGCAGGCTGTGTGCCTGTGCTCATCACATACTATCTTCTTACTGGAGATACTCTGTCAATGTGTCATATTCTGTTTTGAGAAATTTTTAAATAACCTAACGACAAGAAAATTTCAGCAACTGCTACAGTAGTTCTGCTGCCGTTGTGGCTTTTTTGGTAATGCTACAAAAGCAGTATAGGTTCTCCTCAAATCTCCCTTACACGGATCTCAACCTGATTTAATCAGTTTTTCTCTGGTGAAAGTTGCAGGTATTGAAAATCTCCATCAACAAATCCTAATTCCTCAGTTATGTTTTATGGGGGTAGCATTTAGGTATTTAGATACTTTAGAGTTCCCTATTAAAATAATGTCACAGTGGTAATATTGTCTATTTAGAACTTTATAGCTGTGTTGGGGTAGAACAGCGGGGTGCACAAGAGGGTATGCAGCTGAGCAACATAAAAGTAATGTTAAAAAAAAAAGATTTTGCTTTAAAAGCTTTTTCAGTTGGTTTAGTAATAGTTTACTTTTGTGGTTTATCTCACCTTGGTAGAGTTCAGCTTTTTTCTTTGAGACTTTAGTGTGTTGTTTTTGTTGAATGTAATATTAAATATTGTGTTGTTGTTTGTGTTGAATGTAATATTAAAGCATGCATGGGACAGGTTTTCTTGTTTCCTGTGTAACATCTGAGCTCAGGACTTCTGTAATAAGTACTAACAGAAGAAAACGGTACTGAAATGAAAATGGAGGCTGAAAGTCGGCAGTGCAACCAGCGTACCTTACTCATGGTTTTATTATATCTCTGATGAATCTCATTTACAGCAATGCTGATATCTTATAAGAAAAAGGAATAACCTGCTACAGAAACTTTTTGCTCAATGGTGTGGTGTTGTCTCCATGTTCCCTTCCCTGCTCTCTGCCTCTAGCATTTAGAATAACCATATTCTTTTTGTACGGACATTTGCAAAGGTTTTGTTTTGTTTTCCGGCAGAACTAGAACAGTACTTTGCATTGCTGTTTGCACTGGATGCCAAACTAATGATTGTAGAGTTCAGAGGTTATGCAGCAGCATCTAACCTTACTGTTTTGGCTAGTGATGGTAAGGGAGATAATTACAGAAATGGATAGCACTAGCCATAGTGAACTTGGGTGCTAGTATGTTGTGTAAAGAAGGTATTTTTCATCCAGAAAACAGGACAAGTAGAAGTAGAAAGGTATTTTTAGTCATTGCTTGTTGTTAGTCCAATCTACAATTTTGTGTTGCAACTACATGCTGCTTTGAAGGAAAAAATCTTCTTATGACTTGCTAAACTACTGTCTGCTATCTGTGGACGTGAGAAGGCCGTAAGAAAGATTTTCTGATATATATGAATCACTGAAATGGAAATACTGTGTACTTCAAATATCCTGATCCATGTTTCTGGGATTTAACAGATAAATCAGTACCTTATATATATTTTTTTCAGATCTTCATAGTATTAATCACACATTTAAACTGGGGTATTTGGTTTTTGTAAAGATTTTAATTTTAGATAGTGAACAGAAAATAAAATTGCAATTGAGATTGTCTTAAAACACAGCTTTTTAGTTTAGTATGAAGTTATATGATTAAAGATCAATTCTTGTTTAATCTAATGTTAAGGATTAACTGGTCACAATTTTTCCTGTAATAAATGTTTTGACTTCTGTTAGGACAAAGTTCACGTTTACTCAAATATCAGTCAGTTTAACGGGGAAATTAGCAATTCTATTAATATAATGGTTGCACTAATTATTACTTGTGACTTCTGAAAGCAGGATTTATATAAAATTACTTAATTGTAATCTTCAGAAAATGAGACTACCGTTGAATTGAATCCCAGTTCTTAAATACAATTGCAGACCATTTTATCATGAAATATTTGAATATTAGGAACATTACTCATCTTGGCTGTATCACTCACTGTTTAGTCAATGAAGGGTTTAAAAATAAAATAAAGCTTCCTTCATTTCTGTGTACAAAGAGTTTCTTCTGTCAGTGCTTTGAAATTGTGATGTTACATCACAAAAAATATTATTGAGAAGAGATAACTAGATATATACTAAGCTAATTTAAAATTTTCTGCTACAGTAGGATGAAAACTCATTTTGGTCAATTCTTTTGAAGGCCCCTATTTTTTCCTCTTGGTTTTCCTAAACTATCATGCCAAATATGTTTTGTTTTGTGCCTTTTATAATATTTCTGAGTTAGTTAATAAGTCACATATCAAATTTCATTCTACTATTGCATGCGATATTTGATTGATGTCTGTTCTTTTCAGGTTTGCTGTAGGAACATCTGGCTTTTATATTTAACAGCAGAGAATCCAAAGAGAAAGGGGAAAAAAAAAACGTAGACGAAGTATCTTCGTTATGAATTCAGGTTTAATAAAAGCGCTTTCTATGGATGATTCATGGATTTTGATTACATTCAATTATTTTTCAACAGCTCATGCTTCATTTCATCAAGAATTTCAATCAATGCCAACAGATTAATTACCATTCTACTAGTAGCCTTTTGTCTAATAAACAGTCATAATGAGCATGTTCAGTCTTGGCATATATAAATGTCAGTGATGTACTATGAAAATAATTCTAGAATTGGATGCTGGATGTAGTCATGTTTTAGGTCTGATTTTGAGGAGACAAAAAAGCAGTCTCCTGCCCCTCACTTTTTCTTTCTTTCCAAATTAAAAGCTGTATTTGAACCAGAAAGAAAGGGTCAAATTTCTTCAATCAAGAATTTTTTGTGCAATGGTGAAATATTGGTTAGTCTATTGTCTTGCACTTTACATTTGCATGTTAGTTTACACAATGTACTCTGGAAACTTCTTTGAGTGGACTTTCCCACATTGTTTTTAATTGTTCATGTATGTTCTCACTCTGTGAAAAACAATATACGCCTCCTCCTGTTCCAAAGGAAACCTATGACAGAATTATGCTTTTGTGTGACATAACATAGTGACATTAGTGCCCTTTTTGCATTTGATTTCAAACCAGCAGCACATGTAACCTTTCCAAACCGAGGGTAGATATTGCAGAAATGAGAGCTGCCTTTTATGTCTCAAAAACACTCTGGTCTTGTATACCTTTGAACAGATGGTTAATTTAAGTACTGGCAGTGTAGCTTGACTAATTGCTTTAGACCTTCCATTTTGCTGCTTTATTTGGGTAAGAAGTGGGCAGCCCTACCTGCACAGATATATGAATGTATGAAATGTAAATAAAAACAGAATATGGGACGTGAAACCATGTTTAATCATATGAAGTGGTTTTCTCGAATTATCACAAAGCTTTAAGGAGAAACAATAATGGCAGCCTGAATTTCAACTCCAACTTCTATACCAAAGGCTCTGGTGCTCTCTGGCAGTGGGTGCTTGTGGAGGAGTATGAGCGAGGCAGAGGTGTGGTGATAATTTCCCACAATGTCCTCCTGGACACCTGTGCTGTGACCTTAAATAAATAAACACATTAAATATAGAAAAATCTGTTAAAGGCTGTTAAACACATATTTCAGTGCAGGAAGTTTAACATGTATTTTGAGCATTAGTGGAACCCAGTGGCAGAATATGTCACTGTACTTTGTGTAAATAAACTATTTTTTTCATGGTAACTGTACCGAACTTTCTTCTGCTGCCCCTTGCTTTTCATTTGCAGGGATGGATCTGCTGATGACTGTAAAACTGTACCCGGTCTGAAGATGTAGATCTGTCACATCCTTCTTCAGTTATCTGCCTTATAGTCAGGAGTGTCTTTTTAATTTGTGTATATATGCACATACGTGCATGTGCACATGCCCACACATACGTATGTACACATACATATATAGCTGTTCCTCACACTGAAACTGTTCCATGGTTTTTCTGCCTTTCTCTGCACCTGTTTGTGTGTATGTGAAGTCTGTGGTTTAGATTCTAGAGATGAGGGAGCAAAACTGCAAACAGTATTTAGGGTATGACTATGTGGTGTATATTTAGTACTTTTTTGTTATAATTTCTAAGTTTTGGTTTATCTGCCATTGGTGTGGAATAGTGAGTGGATCTGTTTTAATCCCAGGTGCTTATTTATTAATATTTATAGTAAACTCAAATTTTACATGTAATTTTCCCCCCTCACTTAAACATTGTGTATTTCATGATGCTTTATTGCACAGCCACTAGGCATTGGGAGGGTTTTCCACAGTTTGTGTGTGCTACCCTTGGTAACTTGTCAGCTTCTCACGAAGTCTGTTAGCTAACCAGTCCTCCTTTCTGTTTCGTTGTGAGCGGTGCTGACTAGCCCGGATTGCTGCAGCGCTCTCCCTTTCACTGGGAAAATGCATCACTTCATTTCTGCCATGCGAGGACTTTTTTGTCCCATGACAATTTGGTTTCTTTCAAGAGAAACTTAGGGATGGACTGGCTCAATGTTTGGGGAAGTGTCAGCTTCATTTTCCTTGTCTATATTAAACTCTTCTAAAAGGGAGTGTTTGTTGATACTAATTGGCTGTGCAAAGGTAGGCAGGGCCTGCACTTTTGACATAAGCTATGCTGGCCACGCTAATGCACCAGATCGGTATGGTTACTGTGACATTATAATTTATGTAAAATTGAATTGGCATGTAGAAACCACTCAGCACAAGATTCATTTCTCCTTTTCATTATAAGACAGGCTACTGTGTGCTTACACAGCAAAGGTAAATAACACTGCCCAGGGAGGTTGATTGTTGCATTTAGACTTCAGTCTTTCTTTTGATTATAGAAAAAATATGATTTCTGACCATGTAATGTGATTGTAGATTGCTCTAAACAGTATCACTTATTGTGGCTGTGGTGAGAGCTGCCTGGTTAGCATTGCATTTGACCAACTTTGACTTTCTAGTTGATATGCTGTGGTCAAGTTAAAATGAGGTTTTTCATATGTGTGTGGTCAGTTCAGTTTCTCATCTCTTTTTAGAGTTTTCTTGCTATGGTGCTAAATATAAAGACCTAAGGTAGATAATACAAACAGGATCTTGGTGTGTGTAGGTTTAAGTGGCAAGATGAGTGAGGATTGCCCTCTCATGCATTGCTTGTGTGCCCTGTGCCTTCTAAAATGATAGAGGTGTACTTCAAGGTTTACCGTGCAAAGGAGGCAGTGAGAGAAAGCAGGTCCAAGATAGTCAATAAAACATGAAAACTACAAATATATCACTTACTATGAAAATCTGTACGGAAAAAAACACCACCTTTTTTGGCATAGCGGATAAGTGTGGGTGTTTCTAGCTGTGTTTAGTGAATAGATCTATTTACACCATAAACGTAATGTTTCCATGCCTCACAACAATGCAAATAGTCTTGGGAAGATATTTTTTCATGCAGTAGGTTTTTTTTAATGTTGAAGTTATGTGCAAAGGTGCAAGTGCTTGCTATTGCTTAAAAGGAAGCTAATGAGATAATATTACATGTGGCTTCCTTAGTGTTTGTTGAATGCCTCTGTCTCTGCATATTGAGCATAAGCAAGTTTAAATATAACTATTACTGTAGTCCTACTTTCCTTTCTTGGTTAAGCAGTGGTGTTTTAGCTAGTCTATTGGGTACTGCTGTGCTGAATGGAGTTCAGTGTTGGAAAACATCAGGGTGCCTCTTGCATGGTATAATACGCAGAACCGAATTCTTCACATCAGCAGTCTATCCATACCAAGCATGGAAAAGGAAAAACAAATATTGCTGCCTAGAATCTAACGGGAAGGAAGGAGGAGGAATGAGAGCAAGATAATATCTGAAAGTATTTTCAAGGAGTGTTTAGAAGGGCTACTGCTGTGAGGTAGACTATCCAAGATAAACATTTCATTTCAGGGCAAATCACCTTTCACAATGGATAAAAATATTAGAAACTCTGGAATGGATGGTAATGTTGGTTCTCAATTGAATTTCTGCTGTACTCTCTATTTCTTATCACTTTTATATATTGATAAAAATACACTCAGGGTTGGTAACTGTGAAGCATTTAAGTATGATAAATACGCTGCCTAATACCTACTAAGGATGATATCTAGCAGATAATCTCACCATATTAAAATATATCAATATATTGTAAAATATGAAGTTAGTCTTACGTGGCACAATAATAGTATGCCTTCATAACAGCAGGTACATGATCAGCAATCTGGTGATAAGCATTATTTTTTAGCTTTTATATTTAGTGGGTTTGTCTGAAGACTGTGGTAGTAATGTGCTAGACTAAAAAGGTTTTGTTTATATTTCAATTTAAAAGTCGGAGTAATTCTTTTGAACCTGGGTAAATGGTTTTGGCATCCTACTTACTTAGGCTGATGGAAAATTGAAGATTCACCTCAGAACACATCTCATTCAAGCAGATTGCTTAAAAAAGTAAATATTTGTAAAAACAAAATAAAAATAAGAGGTGGAAGAAATGTAAAACAGTAATATCATTTTAGCGACAACTAAACTTCCAACAACAAATGCTATGTTTTATGTGAATGCTGAAACCTATTGACATTCAGCTAATCTTGCTCAAAGTAACCTAATCTATAGTAATATATAGCCTACAGAGGGGTGGGGGATGAGTGCAACAATATGCCCCTTACTGGGGCTATATATAATTCCTATAATAAGTATCTTGTCTCCATCAGTTTGGGAATAGGCTCTAGATTGAAAGATTGAACTATTCTGGAAAACTTCAGTTGAATGGCTGCAGACATTTTTAGGACAAAGCTGGGAAAATAGATTGCATTGTTTGTTTGTTTGTTTTTAAATAGGTGCTGTTGGCTTTTCTTGAAAGCTGTTCATGTCCTGGTTCTTTGCAGTAGAAATTTGAGACTTGCTATATTTCACATTTATTTTATTCACGTTTATTTTAATCTCTGTATTTTTATATGTTTATTAACTGTATTACCACCTTCCTGGCTCAGTGTTGTTGAGAAGCTAAATAATTTGGAAAACTTAAGTGTAATAGTGATGAGGACTTTGCATTTACAAAGCAAATCTGAGTATACTGGAATAAGTAAAAACCTGAATAGACAATAAGGGATAGTAATATAGAATAATTGCTTCTCCAAAGGTAGTTAGCCATACTGTGAACAAAATGAGAAATGCTGAAGAAAAACAAATTATCTATTTATATAGATATAAAAAATCAGGTATTTGAGAAATTCAACATGCGTGGAAGAGAACGGAGATAAAGTTTTATTGTCAACTTTAATACCTCAGTATAATTCTCTTTGAAAATTCTAAATATGAACCTCGTGCTAAAAAATCCTGCACTCATAACTGATATATTGAGGAGAGTACGCTAAAAAATAATGCTTTATTTTTAGTAAGATGTGTGCAGCAGATTATTTGTCGTTAGTTTGTTTCATACTCTGTGTTATTACTTGAAAGAAATTTCAGGAGGCATTTTTTCAGGATGAGCAGTTTTAAGATATTTCAGACATCCTTGAGAAGGTGTTTTGTTCGATAACTTGTTTAATGATATCTAGAAATAAACAGGAATCCAATATACCATTTTTCTTTATTTGTACTCCAAACAGTAGCATACTTCATTGTGGAGAAAACAATACCTCAAGAAAACAAACTAAAAACTGTCAGTGTATTTGAAGTATGTATGAAGCTTCAAAACCCAACTGCATAGTATGGATTATGAATTTACATAGAAAACTTAAAGTTGTCCAACCTTCCTAAGACACTACTCTTGTCACTTAAAGCTCTGAAAAGTTTGTGGCTCTTGTAGAGTCTTGTATCAGGTGGCTCTTGCAGAGTCTTAAGTCATATTTTTATTGCTAACAATCTTGATATTCCTAATAGGTAACAATTGAAGTGGCAGTGCCTGAGTCTGGAATATTATGGACCTGGTATTGAGATATCTAGTATTACTACTAAAACCAGGCTACTACTTGAAAACCTATTCAAATTAAGCACCTTTACTTGGATAATTCTAGTTGCCTTACTAGTTGCCATTTAGTTTATAGTCCAAAAGGCATTTCTAGTCCAAAAGGCATTTCCTTTGTCTGTGTTATATTTCTTCATGTGCGACACAGTTTTACCATCCCTGTTAGCAATATTATTATCAATAAAGCAGATATGCAGATAAGCCTCTCTAGATGTCCTAAATGACCAAAAAAATTTTGCCTGATACGTTGTGAAATGTTATTGATATTGGCAAATGAACCACAAGTGTCTTGTACCATAAGCTAACATTGTTCTACTGGCTTTTAATGAGCTGATTAGTAATAAAAATTATTGCAAGCAGAGCTGATATTACACTCCTGTGGAAAAACAGCAAAATCAATAAGACTCCCACCTTTCAGGCTGTGGTTATTCTTTTTTTTTTGTTGTTACATATATAAAAGTTGTGAAATTGACTCTCCCTAACTTGTTCTGTTTCAGTAAGAGAATTAAAATAGCAAGGTGAAATAGACTTAAGTGAGATACTTTGTGTTTTGTGATCTAGATGCTGTACTGTATTACATAATTCTTAGCTCTTCATAGATTAAATTCTAAGTTATTACAAGTATGGTAAAAATAATTATTGAAATACTATAATTGGAGGCATGTAAAGCAGAATGATATTCTCCTAATTAAGCTTTTGCCTTCTGGAGGAGGAAGGGGGTGGGGAAAGGAAACTCTGAGGTTCTTACTTAAGCAGCATTTGCTAGACAAAATCAATTGAAAATTGACTCCAAGCTCTAGTCTCAGACACATTTTAATGCATGTCTGAGTGCTTTTAAACCCCATTGACCAGCTTATAAATGATTAAAATACTTTCCCTGTGGCATATGGAAGGTCTATTTATCATTATATCCTTTTGACAGTTCACAGTTGCAGTGACAGGATGAGGGGCTTTAACCAGTTTGCAAATATCAGATAACCTTCCTGTCAGCTGTGCTGCAATATAGCAGAGAAGAGAATTTTGCTAACATTACTCTTTATACTTGCAAAATATGGCTAACCTCCTCTTGGTAAGTGGTACTTGAGATATGTAACTGGTATGTCGCAGGACATAGTCTCAGTGATCTCTTCCAAAAATCATTAATGTTTAAAATCATCTGAAAAGAATGTATTTTACACCCAAATTGATACAATTCTTTATTAATATAGTGGGAGGAGTAGTGGGCTAGTATATACAGCTGAGAAGAAAGGAAGGCTTTTTTGTGTGTTTTTCCATCTTTTAATTTTTACTGGTTTTGCAAGCAGCATTTTCACTGGAGATGAAACAACTGAGTTAAAATTTGATGTGAGGATTGCTTTTCAAGAGCCTTAAATTCTGCATCCAGGCATAATATCAAGTGTTTTAAGTCTCCCAGTCATGCTCACTTTTGGTTGGTTAGAAATAATCTCTTCTGAGCACGTCTTCCTGAAACAAAACAAAACTTTCCAGTTAGCATCTTGGTTTAGCTTAAGTGAATCATCACTTTTATTATTTGATGAACCTTTGTTGCCATTTCAGAATGATTGGAGTTGTATTTGAAATGGGAATGTAATTTCAAAGCATTGGTCAAAAAGCTGATTTAAAACTTTTCATAGGTATTATTACAGATCATGTGTACAGTGGGGAAGAGATGAGAAAGAAGCAAGCAACCAGTCAATGGAGACTTCCATTCCACTGAATGTCTTAAAGAACAACACCAAAAACAAGTATATGTGCTGAAAGTTTTGGTACTCAATGGATTTGTGTATTTCCCCATTAAATCATATCAGATGTGGGTAATTAACCTTAAAAAGCAGTTTGTGAACGAAGATCAGGGTTATCTGCCATGTCGTGTTGCTTCATGAAATCTCAGAAATGCATTCTTCCCTTGCTGATAGGACTTTGATACCGATGTGTGGAGCTGGTTCCTTTCCTCTGGGGCTTGTGCTGGTGCCTCCCACCACCTGTTGGGAGCTGCCCAGGTCAAGCAGTGGTGCTGTGCCCCAGCAGGGCTTTTGGCAGGTGATGTTTGGTTACCCAAGGAGGCTACTGTGTGCCCAGGCTGCTTCCTTGGTTGCTCCATAACTTGCTACTCCTTACGTGGAACTTGATTGTGTCTGAGATATTGAGGATGACTTCTCAGCCTGGGTATACAGTTAACTTTTTTTTTTACCTCATTCTGTTATTTCTCAGTTGCCTTCCCTTTCCCTTCTGCTACTGTTTACAGGCCAAGTACATTTCATGAAAAATACCATTCTCCATCAGACTGCGTGCAAGTCCTAGGAAAAAATATTTCTGCTTACAAAAAAAAAGGGAATTAGGGAACAATTCCATAAACAGCAACTGTAACACCATTGCTACCACAAACTGTTAAGAGCTCCATTTATGAGCACAATTAAGCATATGGATAGCTCAGGTTTCGTCATCAGCCCAGAATGGGACAACGCTATTGAGGCAGATTCAATCTAAATCTATAACAGTAAAACTGGTCGAAGATGTAACCCTTTAATATGCTTGGAAATGAGAAGTTGTCAGAGTGCTGCTATGTTTGGCAACATTTCCTAATGAAAGGATGCCATTTAATGCAGCAGGGAGAATGATCACTGACATACACCTGCTGTATGCAGGGCATTAAATGCTGCAAATTTATCAAAAGTAACTGGGGACGGGGTTGGCGGCTGGCAGAGGGGACAGTGCTGTGCTTCAGCTCAATCATGCTGAGGGACAAAGCAGCAAAGGAGGAGAATAATTTTGTTTGCAAGATAAGATCAGACAGTTCAGAAACATTATACACAGAAACAATGAAGGAATTGCACCAAGAATTTTGTATTTTGTATATTAATAGGTATTTGTTATTGCAAGTACTAAGCTTTGGGTCGCACCAGGAATGAGTAGTTCTGTCCCTCTATACCTGTGCAACTGTCTGACAGCTAGGTAATTACAAACAGGTTTACTTAAAACAAGAAGCCTGCTACTGTTTGAGAAGGATAAAAAGCAGCATCGCTCATGTGCTAGCGTCAAGTATAAATAGATAGGATTTCTACTTATTAATTTAGCAGTTTGTTTCTTTTTATAGATTTTGTGGGATTTGAATGATAGTGCCCCGCCTTGACGTTATTTTTCAGGGGTTAAAAAGAGGAATTACTAGGATTAGTGTATTTGGTTGTTACATTTTTCTCCTTTCTTCTCAGGCAATAATCATATTTAGCAACTTCTGTAACTGTAGACCAGATTGTGTCAGGGAACAAACATCCATGGGGGTGGATCTCATAAAATTTTGCTGCTTGCTGAAGTAGAAAATGAGTATAATCAACCATAGGACTGTCAAACAGTGGCATACCCGTAGAGCAATGGGTTCAGCGGGTATGCTATCTCTCTCCTGCACTATAAATCTAGGGCATACTGCTTTTCAGAAGCAGTATTTTCTGATTAGCATTATTGAAATATTGCATGCAAACAGGCAGTGCTAACTGATGCTGTAGCCTTAGATTTTGGAACTCTAGATACCAAAGTTCTGCATAACAAATTCCCTCATTAGTAGCCAAACGTTTGCAAGTATCTCATTCATACTCTGGCTAATTTTTTCTTTCCTTTCCATTTCTATTTTCATTTAAAATAGAAAACCATCCTGTTCAGATTCACTGCTCTGCCAGGTATGTATTTAAAAGGAGCCATGGACACATGACCTGGACCCACGGGCCAAGTGGGTTTTTAAAAGGTGTGCTGGTGGCGTAGTAGTGAACCATTTGTCATAGCAATTGTATATATGACCAGAATGGAATGGTACTGTTTAATAAGGCATATTGTTTCTGTGTTTCCCTGGTGTTTTATATAGTATCATTGTTAACATCTGTAGGTGATGAAATGTTCTTCATTTCAGTGTGACTCCTGATGCTTTATATGTCATTTGAAGCCTTCAGGGCTACAAATGCCTGGATGTGGGTGAAGTAGTTGAAACAGCTAAGCACATGACTCCTGTGCTAACAAGTGCACATGTGCACAGAAGTATTCAGTGTGCAGAGATATTCTGAAGTAGTTGTAGGGCACCTTTTTGTACTTGCATATGAGAAGCTCCTTGTTTTCTTAGTTTGCATAAATATGTATGTTTTTTTTTTTTTTTGGTGAATAGTGAGTTCAGCTTTTTTCATGCTTTGGTCTCTTGCGTACGCTTTGGAACTTTTTTCCCAAATTACAATTTTTTATGGTTTTTAGATTTCAACTGTTTTACAGGACTGAAGTGCAGCGTTGTCAAGGCAATGAATGAAGTTGATTCATGGCAGTAATATGTTAATTTTCGTTTGCATCAATGAAATAATCACTCAGAATAGAGATGTGCTAATGTGAAAAGTAAGCAAAGGGTGTAATGCCCATAAGTGAATTTGAAAATCATCGTATTTTCTGAAGTGTTTCCTTCATGAACCTTGTAAGAGCTTGTCTACACAGGAGTTACATTAGCAGAGCTAATCAAGAGAGGGAGTATTCAAAATAAGATAAAATAAGCATGGTGCTACTCTGGAGGAGCTTGTAGGCTGATTCCACATCCAGCCTCAATCAGAATGAATTTTAAGATGCTGAGAAAACAATTTAAAACTAAATGATTTTTTTCTTCTTGATTCATACCGTTGACCTGAGTTACATACTAACCTTTAATTTAACTTGATTCAGAAACTACTTTGCCCTCTGCATTAGCCACCAGCTCTTGTAACTGTTTTGCAGGACCTGGTCCTTTCCAACTTCTGGCAAAGCTACTTTCCTCATTTTTAAGGATCTTGTTAATGGATTTGTGATCACGCAGAGCTACGCTGATACCCTTTCTCTCTTTGAATAGCCCTGCTCTGCAAGTGGCTGCATTAGCATTAATGGAACAACTTGAGGGAAAAGAAATCTTACTCGGTTTGGGTAGGTTGCAGGATCTGGTCTTTAGACAAGATGAGAGCAAATGAGAAAAAGAAAATAGTAGCTTTTCCCCTTTCATGTTTCTTATCTAGCTGAGCTGAATAAAAATGGGGATTTTCAGTTGTACATGATGCTGATGAAAAGTGAAATCTCACCATTTTATGTGTGAACATCTTTGCACACCTTCACAGTAGGGATTTTCCTTAATGCTTTCTGCATTAACAGCTGTGACAGGAACTCTGCTTCCAGCAGCTTCAAGTGGTTAAATCAATAATAGAAATAGTTTAAAAATACTAATCCACTGCTGCTATGTGAACATTCACTGCCCAGCCTGCAGTCTGTGTATGCAAACAGATATCGGTGGGCATCAATAATTCTTAATGTTGAATTTTCCATATCTAAAATTTCAGTAAATAGTTCTTCAGATAATTTTTCAGAGGGCAAAAGTATAGTCAGACACATGGTGTGTAGCCATATGCTAACAGAAGTGATTCATTATCATTGATGAAAGGAATTCAACCAGTATGAATTGGCAGTTGATAATTTGACATATGCAGCTAGGCACTGAATAGGCACAGAATTTCTTGTGTGTGAATTCTTTTCAATATACCAGAGAAATATGGGTGGCTGAAATTAAGTGATGTGGTACTGTTGTCAGGAGATGTAGATGGAGTATAACAAATTCCCCATCTCAAGTAATTTCAAAATTGTGTGTTAGGTTATGGTAATTGATTTCTGAAATAGGGTTAGGCTGCAAGTGAATTGGAGAGCATATGAAGAACGGCTAATAACCACAGCAGCGTGAAACCTGGGCTACAGTATTTCTGCTAAACGTTCCTACAGGTAGTGGGGACTATCAGTTTGTGCTTGACTGAGCGCTGATTTGGTGTAGCAACATCCTTCTGTTCAGCTTGGACAAGAGGTGTTCAGCGTGATGAACACTGTGGGTTTAGTGGCCTTAAATGAGGGGAACCTGAGCTACTCTTGGCACACCTGCATTCTCTGATGCAGCATGCCGGAGAGAGGTTCAAAGGCACTGAGCAGCTTGAGAGGGAAGTGTCCATGTTCTTAGCAGGTGTCCCACTGATACCGCAGGGCATTCAGTTTGATGGGCCATAGGGAAGGTATCATGGTTATGGCACAGCAGTAACGTGGGTTTTCCTAGCTGCTTCTGAGCATGGAAGCTGTGGGAAGGGTTTCATAAGCATTAAAATAACTGTCTACATTTTTCTTTATTTTTCTTCATTGGAAAGAGGACAGGTAGGCTGTCAGTCTAAAAGAAAAGGCATCTGATTTCTAAGCCAAAGCGGTGAGTGTTGTTTTTAAAAGGAATTGATATGATTTTTTTTCTGTGAGTTGGCAAAGTAGATAATGTGTAACTACCCTCCTGCCCATCTCTGCTCCACCTTCTAAAGCTGACTTGTTGTATATAAGCTAATTCAGGTGGTCTTCACACTTCAGTGACAGCCCTGTGAACAGGGAATAATATACATAGAGAAAGTCTTACGTTCTTCAGGTGAAAAGTGCTGTGTAACCTCACCCTCTTACACACTTCCTACCTATTATTTATGATTCTATCTTTGAAAATAGTTTATCCCATAATTTGACTTTAAGTGTATTCAGCCCACTCTTTGATCTAAAAGATTAAGAAGATGAGGATTTTAGATGTGGTCCCTAGATGAAGATCACAGGGACTTGATGAGGGCAAGGGGAATCAGAAATAATTAGGGGAAATGTCAACGTAGAGTACTGCAGAGGAGCTTACCTTTTTGTAAACATTTCCCAGTAGGAAAATGAAAATCAATCTCTGTCCATGTATTCCCAGTGAATCTTTGCTATATTAAAACCCTGAACGGGAGTTAGAAGACAGAAATGTATAACGAGACTTAAACTACAGGGAATTGAGGCATTAGTTCATCCTTCCATCCAAGGCTCAGTCCAGACTTCTCTCACTGTTTTACAAAAATAAAATCCCCCACCTTTGCTGTCACGTTTTGCCTTTGCTTTTATCACAGAAATATATTTTCATATTTATAGAAAGCAGCAATCAGATTCCATCACTAGGAAGTCTGCATATCATTTGCTTCTTATGTTATGTAGTCATGCATGGCTTTCCACTATTCAAGGAATTATTGAAGCATATAATAAGTAGATCACTGACAGTTTAAAACTATTTTTTTCTGAAACGATGCATCATCATTTGGCTGGCAACAACTTATTCTGGGGATTTCTTCATTTTCTAAGTATGTCTAAAGTTTTGGCCATTTGCTTTGAAGTCCACAATTTTTTTGTTTGATTTTTTTTTTTATTGCAACAAATTCAAAGCTCAGTAAGTAATGGAAGAATGCAGTATGCATGTGATGCTCTCTATTGCAATATTTCATATTTTCCTTGAAATAGTATTACTGGAAAGAAAACAGGTGTTAATTCCATGTTGAAATTTAACCTTAACTCCAGGGATTTTTATGCTTGGTGTGTGGTGGTGGTATTTGTGTTTTGCCAAACAGTTTCAGTAACGGGACCTTGAAGAACACCCAAGAGGGACAGGTGACGAGGTGGCAGCGTGGGGAGTCACCAGTCTGGACAGGGCCATGTTACTCCATGGTGCTGGTGTTCGGAGAGCTCCCTGGCTTCCTAGCTGCTGTGCGGCAGGCCTGAGCTACAGAACTGGCTTGTAGCTAATGTTGTCTTGGGTAAAATATCTCATCTTTGCACTGGCAAATACATGCGTCTCTAAGCATGTTTCTGCAGATCTGCTCATCCTTGCCTTTTCATTATATGTTTTGACAGCATCTAGGATCAGAGAGCTCTAATACTTTGAAACTTTGTGCTATTTACAGAACTCAAACCATTTCCCTGTTACATCTCCAGAGTGACAGGAACATATTTGGTAACAGTGAGCACACCCGGGCTTGCTTCTGGAGCAGTTACAAAACCAGAAGGCCTGGGAATATTTGTTCAGAGTTTTTGTGTCTCAGGTTGGATCTGGACTCTGTTATTCTGCCACAATGCCTGAGCTAACAAGCTTTGCTGAGAGTTGGACATACCTTGGATGTGCTCAGTTAAAAATCACTCTGCTGTTAGTAATTCCTCATGGGATGATGCTGTTACCTGTGGACTTACTGTGAGTCATGGCTGCACTGGGAGTTCAGCAACTTGGGTTGGTTTTGGCTATCTTGATGCTGGGGAAGATGTGTTTATGTGCTGTGATTAAACAGTTACTGATGCTTCAGTTCCTTCTTTCGGTGACAGTAAAGTAAGGATGCGTCCGTGACAGTGGACTTGCCTGTTAACTTCTGATTAAAAGTAATTTTTGGTTGATGGTTTTGAAATCATTAGAGCTATATGGATTTACTCAAACTGTGGAAGTACCTTGCAGTTTCTTGGTCTCCTATATATGATAGGACAATGAGTAATTAAAATAGCCTTTTGAAGAGATGCCTTTATAATTATTCAGCAGTTATGCTGTTTTATCTATAAACTAAATCCCAGGAAAAATAATTATTTGATCTGAGGTGAAATGGCTGTCTCTTTTCTTAATGTTACTTTATTCTTCTATGGGGCTTAGTGTATAGTGGTGTGCTTTTTTCTATTGTTTTTAGGTTCTGAAAATATTGTATGGAATGGATGGAAAAAAAAGAGTTATCTTCAAATATTAAGTTATGGTTTTATACCTTTTTGCAACCCTAAATGTTTTACAGTACAGAGACTGCAGTGACATCTGCAAACAAGAGAAAAAGAAGCTTGCTTGGTTGATTTGCTTCGCAAGAACCTTCTCTATTAAATATGCAGTTTGAAAGGGCGGATTTGTAAGTTCTTGACTGCTTCAAGTGAAACATGCATTGGTTCTATAACATTATGCTTCTATAGCATATTACTTGGGTCAGGCTACCATGTGTGTCTTACTTTTTGTGGCAAAGATACAGATTTCATTAAATATATATATATATATATATACACACACACACACTCATATCCCTGGAGCTTCTCTTTAATGTTTGTACAATAATAAAGACTCCTGAGCAAATACGCAATATAGGGAGACTAGCTCTATTAGAGATTGCTATTCATACTTGTTGATGTGTCACAGCTGGTCTGTATTAATAGGCTGTTGGTGCCTGCTTTGTGCTGAGCTAACCAGTAGAATTAATGGTGCTGGTCACTATCTGCAAAAGTTTGAATAGCTTCTTTGTTTGTTCATATGCTGTTGGCTGGAACGAGAAAATGGCTAGCTCTTCTTAGCACTCTGATCTTATTTGACCTGAATAATATTCATCCATCGCTTTGTTTTTTAAAGCATTAATATCTTGCAGCGAGGTTTCATAGTGGATTAACTTCGTAATCTCTCACTCTAGGAGACCTAGGTTTGAATCCGTCATAGGGTGAAAATGTTAGTCAATATGCTATTTCAAGAACGCATAAGACGGTGTGGTGATTCAAGTACTTACTTTCAGAAGCTCTGTTGCAGAGAAGATGTTTAGTCCAAAATACCAAACTAAACCAATGCTCCCCCCCCCCCACCCAACTATCAGAATGAGAGCACAAGTCCATGCCCGAGGATGTCATGAGAGGACAGAGGTTCAGATCTGTGTTCCAAGTCCAGTTTTGATTTTCTCAAATGTAGGAGATCACATGCTATACGAGTGGCTTTTAAATTCAGTGGTAAACAAGGATACTAATAAACAGTAAGTGTAGAAAACATAGAAAGCAAAAACCAAGAGCTTTAGTTGTGTGCTGTGATTTACTGTCATTGGCCATGAGGCTGTAATTCCGATGAGTTAGCTTCTTACCAGTGTATTTGGTGGTAGCCACCAAGAGAGCTGTTCACAATGCAAGTTGTTCCTGAAGGTTATGAGTAGGTCAGTATAGGTGAAATATGACAGTAAGTGTGTGCACACAAGTGTTATGATGCTGCTGTAGAAGTCACAGAAGTTACTTTTTCTCATGTCATTTTGCCTAGAAGAGTCCCAAAATATGTAGAGATGATTTATAGCAGAATCCTGGAAGGAATTAATGGAGGTAGGGAATGCTGTGAATAGGTTGGGACAAGAAAGTGGATGTCTCAGCAGAACCTGGCTTTTGTTTTGTCTACAGAATTGAGAGCTTATAACCATATATCCCTTGCAGCTCTAGCAAGGTTGGGAGGTATTTGCTAATTCATTTTTTATTTCATAATACTGCTCAGTACCACCATGCTTTTAGCGAAAACAAGCATGGAACATACCTATTTTTCCTGCATTGACTAAGCAGATAAATACAATTATTCTTTAAATGTTTTTTCATCCTTCAAAGGATTTAGGTATGCTTTTAACATGCAATTAGTCCCTCAATTTAAATGAATGTCATAATAAAGGTTTTATTGCAAATAGAGCTAAGAAAATATGAGGGATTTTCAAGTCAACAGATATTTAGACAAGCAATTCTGATTCATTTTATGATAGGTTAATGATTAGTTTTAATGGGGAATTAGTGTGTAGATTCATTATACAGCCTTGCAAAGGTCAGTGCAGCTGTCTTGTGTAAAGTACACTAAAAATTTAATAGAATCTGAGTTTTAGGACAAAAACTAGCAGTGTACTTCACTGGGGATATTGAAAACCCTTCTGAACGACAGATGTTTTTTCAGGGAAATCAGGGTAAAGGATTAAAACCTCCTATGCCAGTTCTACTCATTCAGTTAGCGCTAACGGTTGTTAGCAAAACACAGTGCTGTTGGGGAGAAGAGCTGAGCTCTGCCAATGACCTCCAAACCTGTTTTTGCTGCGCAGTTAAGAGTGACCAGAATGCAATGAAAACATCATGGCAGAATTTCTTTGGGGCTGCGTTCTGCAATAAAGCTTATATTCAGAGTGAAACTAGACCAAACACTGGATGTTTGCAGTCAGATTACTGGTTAGTAAATAAAAGCTAGAGGTAAAGCCCTTCAGAGAGGAAAATCAGATGATGGTGTGGATATGCTTACATGGAACAACAACGATTCAGTTTTGAGATTTTCGGGGGATGTTGTGGTTTAACCTGGCAGGCAGCTCAGCACCTCCTAGCTGCTTGCTCACATCCGCAGGTGGGATGGGGAGGAGAATAGGAAAGGTAAAAGTGCAGGAACCCATGGGTTGAGATAAAAGACAGCTTCCTAGGTAAAGCAAAAGCTGTGTGCACAAACAAAGCAAACCAAGGAATTTTGGCTGTCCCAGCCAAAACCATGACAGGGGAGGGCCTGTGTTTGTATATAATACAAAATTTCTCATTGGGTTTAGCCTAAATCTGCATCTGGTAATGCATCTTCATAAATAAGTCACGTTGATAAGTTATGTGGTCCCAAGAACAGGCCTGCTTCTTCACTTCGCTGATGCAGAGGTGTAACCAAACGGGTTCTTGCTTTTCCTGCTAGGTGTTTCTTCACCAGAGCAGCATATTTACTGCTGCTGTGTGTGGAAGTTTGTCCTTGGAGCCCAGCTGCGTGGTCAGGCCAAAGGGCCCTGGCTGGGGAGCAGCGCGGTGGGCGGCTGGGCCGGGAGGGCTGCACCCACAGTGCTGGGCTGCTGACAGGCCTGGGGGAGTCGGGCCCCGGGGAGGTGATGGCAGGGGCTGAGGGGAGGCGGGGAGCAGGGCTGGGCACCCACACTGCCCCTGCAGCCACGGCCTGGCCTGTGCCCATGGCAGGCCAGGGGCACTCAGGGCCCTGACAGGAGCTTGTCATGGCGTGAAGAAAGGTGCAGCCATTTCTGCTGTTCGTGGCTGTTCTCTGTGTCCCTAGTGGGCCAGTCAGTTGCTGAAGCGTCAGAGTTTTTCATCCTGGAGAAGCTGTGGTGGTAAGAGATGTGTTTTGAAATGTTTCACCTTTTGTTATAACTGTATCTTTTCAGAGCTCCTTTTCCAGTCATGGAGACATAGGCAAAGGCCACTGAGTTGTGTAGTTTCCACACAGCTGTGTGCTATGTTGTCCTTGTCTTAATGTGAGGAGGTTATTTGTGCTGGAGAAGACCTGGAGTCAGTGACAAAACCAGCACCCTTTCCCTGCCAACAACAACAAACCCTCATGGGCTCTGACTGCTGCTCCTGCTGTTTGTAGCACTGTTGCTATTTTTTTTTTTTTGTGAGGGATGATTTTAAGAACGTGACAGTAAGTCAGCTTAGCCCTATCATAGAGGTATAAATGTAAAAACGAATTGAGTGTGCTTGATAGGCCTTAATTGTTTGTTTAGCGTGCTTGCAGGCTCCTGGAGCTCACTTGACCATCCTGGCATTCAGTGAGGAAAAGGAGAATGCTCTCCAAGATTCTTACTGACTTTTGAAGGAAAAAAAGGCCACAAAAGTGACACACGTTTTCCCAGGCCTTCAAGCAGTTTATTAACTTACTGTCAGGGGTGCATATAGTCATTGGCCTTTGAGTTTAAACTTCTGTTAGTGCTGTGGCAAGGAAACCTAATTCAGATTTGGTAGACGGGAATAATATAATTGAATGTAGATGATATGGCAAAGAAGATCTTTGGAGAGAGGAAAGAAAGGGGCATGGAAATTAAACAGCTGTACCTTACTTCATTATGGGAGCTGGTTAGTGAAGGCTTGCCATGACATTGAACATTTTACGTTTCCAAAGGTACAGCCTGCGTTGGGAGTCTTAATGAATCAGTTTTATCTTGAAGATTGGTGGAGGCTCTACTTTTCCTTGATGCTGTATTTTTTCCACCTGTTCCTTTGCTTCTCCGATGGAGAAATTGTAGCTTATCATTGACCAAATATATATTTCTGAGCAGAGTGCATTAATATGCTCTAACGGTCTACTTAAAACTACGAAGTGTACCTTGTATGCCTGTGCTAGTTAATCCAAAACAAAGATTAAGTAAGGTTTTTCTATATAAGGGGAAAGCTGAATGTGAAATTAAAATGTAAATCAAAAAGTAATTGGCTTTTTGTGCATAGTTTAGATAAGATTTACTTTTGAAGAATGACTTTGTGTTTTAACACAGCAGGCCAGACACCGTGTGGCACACTTGCACTTAATAATGGCAACCAATCTAGGCCATAAATATTGCAAACGATGCCATTTGAATGAGGAGCACTATGAACCGTAATAAAAACCCCTGTGATTAATTCTAAAACTGCTCTGTTCATATTAGACCTGCAGTGGCCTCCCTGATGAGATCAATACAGCGTAGCAGAGTGATTCTAATAGAAGTGTTATTATCTTTTAATCTTCAGGAGAATGCCAACTTTGAGAATTCTTCAGCATTCTGGCTGCTTATTTTCTCAGAGCAACCTTGAAGGCAGTTGTTTTCTGAAATGAAGATACATTAGAGTCTTTTCAAGGATTTATCAATAATATGACACGGTCACTGTTTGTGGAGCCAACAGCTAAAAGGCACATTTGTATGCTGAGACTTACAATTGGTCACAATGACCTTCCCTGTCAGCCTCTATTTTCTCAGCAGACAAATGCCTACAGTGAATGAGGAGTAAAGGACAGGGACGGGGGTGTGGGAAGGGGGAGTGGGACAATACAGAGCAGTGCTCTTCAGGCAGCCAACAAATCATCTTCCTGAAGCCTAGGTTGCATATACTATGTCTAGCCAGGCCATTTCTGTGTGCTGTCGGCCATCCTAACTGGAATACACGGTTTGTAATGAATTTTCATTATCAGTGGTAACGAAATTGTAGTAGCAATTGCTATAATGAGAAATACCTGGCAAGTCTGAAAAGACATGTTTTCAGCTGAATATTTGTAAGAGAATCAAAAGGCAGGACATTTTTGTTATGGCTTTTACTGTATTTTCATAAGAAATAACATGAAAACATTCATTAGCTTGTAATGTAAGTGGGGCAAGATAGCATTACATATTCATTATTTTTTTATTTTTTTTTCTCAGTTGGTGGGGGCACCAGCCTGGTTTTGAACCTTCTGAAGAATAGAATTGCCTGACCAAGTTTTAAGGATTTTATGGATTGTTTACAGTAATATCAAATACACATAGCTATTGCATAATATACAACCTACTCCACAGGAATTGAGCATCAATATGAAGATCGAAATGAACAAGTAAGGAAAAGGAAATAGTTTTATCCTTATTAGTTTCTCTGTCTCTAGGAATGGAAATGTGAATGTGAATTTGAAATGGCTGGGTTATAAATCTGGTTTCTACAGAAAATTTTTACAAATAGGAAACACGGTGAAAATTAAGCTATTCAGTATAATAAAAGCAGAGGGAGAGCTAATGTTGTGCATGTGCAGAAGCTGACACTCAGAAAAGCTGTCTGTAGATGATGTGCTGGGTACTGCTAACAAAATATGCGCATAGATGGTGTACAGAATGTGATAAGCCCATAAGAAAAAAGATGGTGTAAATAAAGATATTTTCATTTCAGACTTGCAGCTAGCTTAGTTTTTAAGGGTAGAGATTAAGAAAGCTATCCTTTTTTTGGCTAGAGTCTTTGTCAACTCTTTCATCTACAGTACAAGTTATATTGCTTGTTTGAGTTTATTTCAGAACTTTGTTTGCATGACTGGCTTAGGATGCTTGGAGGAGAGGTGCTTGGAGACTGGCACAAAAAGGTTCAGTTCCTTGCAGACAGACATCACTACAGCTCTATTTCAGCGCTCTGATCTCAGGCTTTCTTTTGGGCATGCTTTGTGAGCCTGCTCCTCACACATACTTCTTGTTCCTAGAAGTGATGATTTAGATGTCTTACCTTGGAGCACAGTTTGAAGTGTGTTGGCTCTCTTTGGGAGTGCCTGCAGGGTGGAGTAGCTAGCTTGCTGTGTGTATGTTATACCTTATTGTGCACTCGCTTCCCTGTGTTTTAAGAGCATTGCCCCTTGTATCTGTAAAGCCTTGAAGTTTGACCTTAATTAATGTAAATCTGGACTTCTTTCTGTAGTTCTTCTGAGAATATATCACTGGAGAAGTAGGCTTTTTTGTTCTTGTTGCTCCAACAGCAGCATCAACAATGAAAAGCTCAAAGAAATTGTGACACTGCTAGAGGGTTGCACTGAAAGTCTTTATGCTGTGTAATTTTTATTTTGGCAATGTGAGTTAATACCATTGGAAAAAGCAGGTGCCATACAAAATGAATTTCTTATCAATGGCATTCATACACTGTGGTTTAAAATTTTGCTGTGAGGGTTTTCACTAAGTACTATTCTTTTTGCTTTAAAAAATAGGAAGTTTGAAAGGCCATGCTCCTGTTTTCTCTTTAGGAAAAAAAAATCTCTCCATCAGACAATGTTAATGATGCTAAATGCCTTTGCAAATGTAATCCTCATCTTAGTTTTGTTCTCATTTAATTGAATTAGGAAGGCATAAGAAACTAAAAAAAAAAAAAAAGGTTACTTTTATATCCTTAACTTTGCATAATAGCTAAGGTGTGATATGATTCTCTCGAAGAGTTTTTTTGTGTATGTTATTTGTACTTGGCAAAGGACGATTCTTCTGCATATGAATTGTAATTCATATTCATGCTCTTGTTTCAGGTCTTAAATTTTAATCAGTGTTAATTAAAATACATTTTCTTGAAGCTCCTTTTTGTAATTTTAACCTACTAATGCTCATGCAAGCTGTTAAACAGTGTCATCATTTTGAAAGATGTTTTTAGCAGCTATACAATTCTGAAAATGGAGATTAAAATGTTCAGCTATCTTCTGGTAAAGACACAGTAAATACTGAAGCGATTTGCAGTGTAGTTGAAGAATCCTGAGCTACTTCAGGCCTAGGTTCAAGATTAGAGGCAAACAAATACTGTCCTGTCAAAGACTCATGGGAAGAAGGTCAGGTGGAAGGAACCCGGTTTAATTAAGGTGCAACTTTTAATTCACAGGGAACTATCTGGCAGAACTTCAGTGTCTGACCTGACTTTCACTGTCTCATACTAGCAGTGTCTTTTTTTCCTTATTTTTCCAAACTCTTTATGGGACACTTAAGAAATGTCACTAAATTCTTCTTCCACAAATCTAACAAACGTCTTTTATTTATTCCCTTTTCTGAGCTAGCTATTATTTCTGAGACTTGACTCACTTGGAGCTGTGCAGAAAGTTAAATCCTGGAGGTACGCTACAGGATACATCTAAAGCTATTCATTCTAAAAAGAAAGTGCTATTGATCATACACACCGTTTTACTGTACCCTGGTAAAAAGGTTTTAACGTTTGTTTTTTTTTTTTTTTCAAATCAAGTTGCGATAGGGGTTTGGTTCATCCTAAAATTTCAATAATTATTTCCAATTGTGGATCATCAACTGCATCCATAGAAGATTGCTTTTTGCAAAATTGAGAATTCCTAATAAATTACATGATGTGCTGAGCAGCACGTGGTCATTTTTTATCCTCTTGCAGCACAGTATGATTTTTGAGGGTTTTGTTCTTTTGCAGAAGGTTTTTTATTCCATTTCGGTCTGTCAGTTAGCCATGGAAAGGCAGACTTGAAAGCCCATGTAAATACCATGACTTGGAGTGCTAGTACTGTGAAATCAGGAGTTGTACTACCGTATGATTTATGGTTTGTGCCCCCCTTGGTGTACTGCTCACTTTCACCCTCCCATCCATTTGTCTCTCCACTCATTATTGCCACCAGAACTACATTCATTTGGTTTTGTTGTACAGTGAGTGTGTGGCAATGAGATCCTGGCTGTTCCCTAGCTGTGAAACATGTCAGAGTGACCTGAGAAAGGTAAGAACTGAAAGAACCTGCAGTGCTCCCAACTCTAACTTGCCACAAGACCTGAGGCTGGGTTCTCGCTGAAGTGCATAAAAACACTCTTGACCTGATTGGCAGAGTGAAGTGAGGCAATTTCAATCATTTGGCCTAAAACAGTTTCACAGCTTCATGGCAGAAGATGAGTTCAAAGTGGTTCCAAAGCTTACTCTTCCTTTTGGTACACAGCCCGGAGGGGTGGGGGAAGAGGGATTAGAAAAGAGGAAACAACAAAACCCTTAATGTTTCATGTATTTATATTTCATTTTGTTGGAAATAACAGTTTTGGAGATCAAGCCATTTTACTCAAACTGAAATTGCTTAAACTTGTCTGTAAGGTAGCACAATTAAAGTGGCTCCAAAAAGAATCCTTGCATTTTTAGTTCATTGCCATGGGAGTTTTGTGTCTGTGTCCAAATATGAATGCCACTGACTGGGGAGAAAATGAAAAAAGTGTTTTATCCTCTATATTTCTCATTATGTAATGAGATGCATCAGTAGATTGGCTATTTGGATCCAGATGCTGCATACCTTTTTAATCTCATCCTAGAGATTTTAAGTTGTTAACTTTGATTTTTCTTTTGCAAATCTCTAGCAGTTTTATCAGCTTTATGTGAGTTGTCCAGTGACCTTTTAAAATCAAGGTAATGTTGTTTTGGTGAGAAAGCTGGAATCTGACTTTAAGTTCTAATGTTTACCACCTATTGAATCTTCATCCATAAACTGAGTTGCTGCATGAGGTTGGTATGATGATGATCTGTCCAATATTATCATTTATTTGAAAGCTTAAAAAAAACCTGCTAGTGGTGCACCTACGTCCTTGTATAAGGAACTGGAAAATATTTCACAGTTATTTGTAGAGCTTTCAAGTAAAGATAGTTGAAAAACTACTTTTTTTTTTTCCAGGTAAGATTTCTGTTCCTCATAAACAGGGAATTTGAGTGGGGTTTAGCTGTAACCACTGTTACCTTTTCACAAAGATGACATGTTTAGGCAATATTGGACAAATTTTTACGTAACACTTACCAGTCCCTCAGAATCAGTCATGTTTCTGTATTAATCAATGCTTAAGACTGACAGAATAACCTGATCAGCCTAGCTGATACAAGTGAAACTCACAGCAGTTGGGTAGTCTGGTCTACCTGTCACGTAAAATAGCCTGAGCAGGGTGTTTAGTTGTTCAGAGAATCAGGCTACAAGTGACTGCCTAGTGCTGCACCTAGTTTTGTCTCATCAGCATTCAGTTCCACTGCCGAAGCATGAAGGAGGAAAAAGTCACTATAACCTAAAGAGATGAGAGAAGAGGGGTGAAAGAAATCTTCCTTTTCTGAGTTGAAAAGAAAGACAAGGATCATGTGGCTCACAAGTCTCTTGTCTATGCTGTTCAAAAAATAATGAGCAAATGGCATTTGTTTTGCTTCTAAAAGCAAAGGTTGCAATTTCCTGCAGTATTTATTTTCTAGAATTGTTGTCAAACTTCTTGTAACTGCAATGAAATAGGATAACTTGTGTAATTCCCTGTGGGTAAGAGTTATAGGGTCACGCTGATGAGAAGGTACTTTAATCAGGCTTTTAGTCATAGTGTCTTATATCAGACCATAATTACTCCCTAACAACTAAAGCAGGAAGATAAGCAGTCAATGCCAATAGAAAACAAATGCATTATATTAAATCCCTGCTTTCATGTGCTGATCAACTCGTTCCTGGTGGTAGGACCACCTGTAACTCTTAGGAAAGTGTATATAGTAGTATTCCCTGTAGTGGGTAGGAGGGTTATGGAGACAAATGGGACAAGTTGGTAGCACTGTGGTCTTTGGAAGTGGTTACGTTGATGCTGTTGCTGATAGACACTGTGATGCGGTGTTAGAGCAAGTGAAATAAACTTCCATGTTCACATATGTAGGGAAGGCACAGGCTGCAGTACCCAGGGGAGAATTCAGCTGCCCCCAAACCTGTTGGAAGCACAATACACGTGGCTGCAAGCAGGGGACTTCCAAATTGTGTTGAAGACAATTTCTTGAGGTGGATGAGCAGGGGAGATGTTCTGCTGAATCTCTTCCCCCAGAACAAAGGTTCTCAAGTATATAAAGGAAAAGGGCATCCTTTCCTGAAGTAACAATGAGACCATGGCATTTAATATCCTTAGAGAGGCAAGTAAGAGAAATTAAAAGTAAGATCACAAGCTTGGATTTTGGGAAAGCAGATTTTGGTTTATGCAGGGATTCTCTTGGCAGACTGAAATGGAAGACTGCCCTGGAGGGCAAAGGGGCACAGGACAGCTGGTTTAATATTCAAAGACGACCTCCTCAAAGCACAAACCAGTCTGTTGCAGTGTTAAAAAAAGTCAAGCAAGTACGGCAGGAAGCCAGTATGGATAAGTAAGGAATTCTGGATTAAGCTCAAATACAGGGAAATAAACAGAAAATAAAAGCAGCGATGAGTTACCTAGAAAGAATATAGAGACCTTGCTTGGGCATGCAGGGATCGGGATTCCTGACTGGCTGTGTGGGCAGGTGGAGAGCAATGGATGTCTTGCTAAAATCAAGGTCGTTGACAAGATCTGTCTGAATCCTTATAGTCCAAGTGGGGAGAAGTGGACAGGACAAGTGGCTGATAAGACTGGTAGAAAATTGGACTGACAGGCTTGGTGAGTGATGAGTGGTGCAAAGCCCAACTGGAGAGCAGCTACTAGTGATACCGCTCAGGGTTCAATATTGATACCAGTACTGTTTAATGTCTGTAGAAATGCAGCTGTAGAAAATGAGCTAGCCGAAGGGTAACCATGTTTGTCTGTGAAATTCTTTATACATACTAAAGGTGTTAAAATAGCTTACGTTGACATATAATTACCAAAGTAATATACCCAAGAAGAGGAGTTCTGTGCTTTTCGAGCCAAGGAAATGAAGTTTGTCCTATAATGTGACACTGCCATCCCCCCCAGCACAGAGGGGCAAGTCCTGGCACAGCCACGGTGCTCTTCACCCTCATCAACCTAGAGGAAGTCTCATTCAACAGCTCTCTGCGTGGTGGTACTGGATTAACCTTTTAAAGTTGTTATTTATGCCATAAAAGGATACATTAGGCACTTAATTTTATTTTTTCTACTTGGTACTATAATTTCCACCTGTGAAAACTGGGATGATTTCTTTTTATAGCTACAAAAATCTGAGCACTTATATCAAAGTTCGCAGAAGTCAATAGGAATCTTTAATGAACTTCTGTGGAGTAGGCCTTAAATAACTGTCTGAACTATAGAGCTGAGAATTTTATTGAGTCTAGTAAAATTGATTTATAAGTTTCAGATACCTTTTAACAGTTCTTTGGGATTTTTTAGGTTTAGGGGTCCTATCAATATTTAGTCCTGGTTCAACCTTACTAAAATATGGTTATATACAACTGGCTTTTTGCTGGAAAACCTATTTTGTTTTACCAAGAAAAGAGCAATATGTGTTTTGGAAAATATAGAATGACTTTCTTTCACTTCTGTCAGTTCTGTTTCATTACTCCTGGGATAATGTATTAGTCTGGAGCAAGTGTTTTTTTTTTCCTCGTGCTATTCAACATGTATAAAATCAGAACATTAAACTACTGTAGTGTTATTCAAAGGCCTCATTTATTTTGAATCTCTCAATTTCAGAGGATTTTGTTTGTTCTGAGCTTATTTGCACAACCCAGCATACAGAATTGATTCTGGGTTTATGATGCCCGCTAAGGTATTCCATGACTGCAGCTTTGGGATTTTCATTTGGCCAGACCTTCAGTTGTTTTAGCAAATGTTTACACATTTAGGTTGCATGTTACTGTATTTCATAAATGGTTATTAGGGAAGCTCAAAAAGGTCATCTACAACCTGTAAAGATGATGAGAAAGTAATATGGAGATTCTCTGCTAGATCAAGGAATTTGTTTGAGCTTAATTATATGAGCTCCTTGTGTGCTATTGACAGCTGAGGTGTAACAGGGTCAGGCATCTTGACCATGGAAAACCGTTTTTGTTTTCACTGGAGTTTGTAGATTGCAGCTTCTGTCAGGTGATGCTCTTGAAGGCAGCTTATTTTCTTGGGAGTTGAAACATGGCAATTACAAAGGTATTATTTAGTTTTTAAATGATGTGGTTGCTAATCGTATTTCTTTTTTTTTTAATCTTTCTAAATTGTGGGGTTCGTAATTGCTATTAGATGTGCAGGATGGATATAGTAGCAATGGGAGACCTGCACACGTCTGTCTTGCACTGTGTGGCTGTTGCACATCAGCTGTGCAGAAAGGCATATGCTGGGAAGAGCCTGTGCCCCAGTGCTCTACTCATGTGTTCCTAGAAACATCCCGCCAGTAAGCCAATGAAACAAAGAGTGCCATTTAGCCTAACAAGTGGGTAACGTGCTATTGTGTAGATTGTGTTACAGATGAGTCTCCTCGCTACAGCTGCGAGGCATCTATGCCATCTATTAGGGATTGCTCTGAAGAGCCTGTAAATTTCAAGTTCGTTAAATTGGGGACAAGTCTGCTTTCTGCTCGAACAATACGTAAACCAAAAACCAATCTTGAGTGGTTATAGAAGCTAAAATTTTTTTGTGTGTATTTTTTTTGAAACTGAAAGAAACAGCTCTTCCTGTTATCAAACAAGTGTTTGATGTAAAATCGAAGGTCTGCTTCTGAAAAACAATGTAATAAATGTTCTGCTGAAAAAGGAAAATATTCTTATTAGTTGTGATTACAAGTAGTATTGCATGAAATAATTTTGGAATTATTTTTTTTTCACTTAAGTAAATGCCAATGACATTTATTTTCTATCCTCCTTACTGGTTATCCAGCCTTTCAGACTTTCTCCTATTTTACTCCTCGCAGACCTTAATAGTTTGTGTGTGAATCCCTGGTAAATCAGACCTGTCTACCTTTTCAAATGCTGGAATAGTATCTTCTGAAATTCAAGACCACCAGTTTTTCAGTATTCTGGTGTTAGGTATTTATACTCCTGAGGTAGAACTAGAACAGGAGCTCTGCTGATATAACCACTACAGTGAAGAATCACACTAGTAACAAAATAAATGATGATTCTAGGAGCTATATAAATGATGTTGCAACTGCCTTTTCCGAACATCTTCTGGAGGCAAAGATGACTAAACATTATGTGCAGAAGCATGTTCTGAACCAAGCTGAGGATTGTAGGCAGACGTTTTCAAATTAGGTAGCTTAGTAATTCTGCTAATTCGTAATGAAGTACTCATTTTTCTGTGCATAAAATCAATGACTAAACAGGCTTCATAAGTCACTAGGCGATAATAATGACTTAGATATTTGGCATACCAATATTTAAACTTGAAAGGTGGTGTGTTTTTAACTTTTCCAGTAAACTTAAGAATATTTTAAAAGTCTGATAGTGATAAATTTTGTTGTGGAAATGCCTATTTCAGGACTTATTTTCTTCATACAAGTGATAGGTTTTTAATGTGCTCCTTTTTTGTTTCCCTTAAAGCACATTGTAACTCATATTTGTCCAGCTTCAAAAGGCAGCTCAGCATTAAAAAAAAAAACAACATATATATGTATTCCCCCTTTTTGAAGCTGCCTAAAAAGAAAGCCTGAAGCAGTTATCAAATAAAAAGATGCATGAATTTTTATCCACTACAAAAATACACCTTCAAACTTAAAATGGTAATTTATTTTTACTTGGAGGTCCAGCCAAGCATATCAAATGATGTGAGGAAATGTTAAGATAAGGCTTCTAGAAGCTCTTCTCTATAAATGTGTACCTACTTTCTTATGTGGTTATTTCTGGGCAAGTAATATGGCTTACGAATAATTTGCATGTTAGTGGCATAAACAAAGGTCTTTTTTTTGAGACGGGAGGAGAAATTAAGTTTCAGTTGCACAACTAAAATGTCTTAGTCTAGACATTAGGATATGTATGTAGGCTGTCGTCATGTCTGCATAGCCTAAACAGACACATGTAATTAAAACAGTAATGCCTACTAGTACCTAACACATTTTCTAAAACACTTTTTTTACATTGTTTTTAAGTACAAGTCAAAAATCAATGTTCATAAATATTTGAAAAACAAGGTTATATTGCTTTTGTTTTTGACTTTTTCTGTCTTGTTAGCTTCTTTCTAACAGATTGAACTTTCAAATGGGCCTTTGAAAGTAATCTGATTTCTTATATATAGAATAATGTGAAGTGTCTACCCCCAAAAACAAACAAAAAAAACTGGTTTTAGTTTTTCTTGCCAGCAGAGATTTTCCTGTCAGATAGCTTATGGCTGAGGACCAGCACCAACAAACAAGCAGACTTTTGACAATAAGGCGTCAACTGCTGTGCCTACCAAACTCTCTCATACTGTTTTGTTTAGATAGAGAAAAGTCAATGTAGTATTGCATCCAGCAAAGGTGATATTAATACCTGTGCTGGAACTCCATCTGTGTGAATTAAACCAACTATAAAAGCATTTCAAGCTTCTCAGTGATTTTCAGCCATGATGTGAGCAATCTTACCATGTAACTTCATCTTCTGAGCAACGCCTCTCCTGAGATTTTGGGGAATCTAGGCCAGATCCTTGGCTCCCTCTTCTGGCTACCAAGAAGCTTGTCTTTCTGTGGAAATTTCTGAAGTGGCCTTAAGTCCCAAGTCCCATTCCTGTTTATTTTCACAAAGGCAACGCACTGCTCAGTCTCACTCCCGTTCTTTCAAGCTTAATTTCTAGACCAGTTTTTGTCACTTTTGCTAATTTTAGAAGTGTTGTGTTTTCGTGGGTTGAATTTAGCAATCCCAGACTATGTCAAGGGCATGCCAATCCCAAACCCATTTTCAAAGACAGCTTACATGCTATTGGACTAGTTCATATTGTATTTAAGAATTTTTGCAAATAATATTTTGGGAGAGATTTTCACAAAATTCAAATAGCATGTTTAAAATTTGTCAGTCAGAAGTGAGTGCAAATTCACACATTTCCTTGCACACTTCTGTTGCCTGGTCAAGTCCAAAAGGTTCTAAGATATTTAAAGTAGAGAGATGCAAACAAAAAATATTGGCTTGTACCTGTTTTATATAAGGTGTTTTAAGAAGTTCCTAATACTTTCTATACATGTATATATGGTATTATACATTGCTGTATTATTACTAAAAATGGATTAATTTTTGCAATCAAGTATAATATTTAAAACACTATAGAGTATTAGATTAAGACTATAAAGATAGAATATCCATAATAAATCATACATATTTTTACTATATAACTCTAACTCAATTTTATTCAAAGTTCGAGTCCAGTGGATAAATTAGACTTAAAACCTGAGAACCATCTCTCAGAAATCAGAATCTAGTTACAATAGACATGTAGAGCACTTTTGTTTCCCTTTGTAACAGCATGGCTCCAGATACTAGAGATTGGCTGGCTACAATATGGAGAACATTGTATTTATTTCTTAATCAAATGTGAAAAGTAAAAGCAGTGGATCTAAAGCTGAAACCTGTGACTGTACTGATGCTTGTACAAGAACAAAAATCTCTTCCTACAAATTGTTAATTTCAGCTTGCTTTAGACACTGAAAATAAACAAATGTTGAAAAACAATACTTTTAATTAATCAGAGGAGATGCAGAAAATACTAAAACAGAAGGTTCTACGTGAAAAATTAAGTAATTCTTCTTTGTGCTAGCTGTTTACAGTTTGTGGGGGACAAGTCCTTAGTAGATGAAAACTTGGGAAAGATATGGATCGCACATGCATTCCATTGTACAGAAATATGCAGTTATTTGCTATGAAGGAAGTTTCGGTGATGATGAATAAAAACAAAACCATAAATCAAAACCACAATGTTAGATAGAGGTGGGTTGGCTAGTAGAAATCTCATTTCATTTTTTTTTTTTTCCCTTCTATGGACTCACATTTCCAACAAGTCTATTTGATGTCTTTCTTTTCTAATCTGTAGCATGGTAGTAACATTTCAGAGTCTTGCAAAAAACTTCCCTGACCCTGAAATGACAGGTACTGATTTTGAAGGATTCAGGGAACCTTACTTATGTTTTCTCCTGAGAATTGGAGGAGTGGGTCCCAACTTTTAAACTAGGTTTTGAGTTGGGAACAGTTTGCAAGGATGGGTGTGCAAGTTCCTTGGGTTGAATGCAAAATATTGTGTCTGAATGGTGAAGGAAAGTATTTCCTATGGAGAACTGTAAAGATTTTTCTGCTGCTTTCAAAAGAATCTGGTGAATATGATTCTTAAAACTTTTTTTTTTTTAAATAACAATCATACCATAAGGTGAAAAAGAAGCGTGTTCTTTGCCAAATAATTAAGTTTTGTCTTTTTGCTTTTGGCTGAATGAAATAATCTCTCCGTAACTCAGTGCTTGTTAAATATTTTAGTATACGTTTTTACAATTTATGAAAGACCACAACTCTTAGTGTTTGGACCTTCAATGAAGTGCAATCTTAGCTATGAAAATTCCATTGCCTACGGTCTTAATTTTTTAATAGGTTTGACCAAGGTTTTAGGTGGCATCTTGAGTTTTCAGGGTTATTTGGTTTGTGGAGAAGGGTTAAAAGTGCAGTAAAACAATCTACCAATCAATTTTAACATCTGTGCCAGAGAAATCTTTAACTTCTAACTGAAAGCAGAAAGTATTTAAGTTGGTTTTGATCCAGAATGAATCATGCTTTCTGCAGGAAATCGTAGCAGCTGATTTCTATTACAGAATTATCAGGAGTGCCACATGAGCTGCATTGTATTGCAAAGTAATAAATGTGACTACTGTTAAAAACACAAAAACCTGGACAACTAGATGCTCCTAAAACCAGTTTTCAGATAATTTATGGTAACGTTCTATTTTCAAATATCCAAATTTGCAGACATGTTTGCAAATGCTAGTGGGCTTGGAAATGGGTGTAATGGAGGCATGATTTTTACATTCATGTGCAGTTGTGTGTATTTCATAAGAACACAAAGCCAATATCTTATTTGCTTCATAGCTAATAAAAAAAAAAAAACCTACTTCTGAAAATGTTGCTGATTTCATACTAAACTGCCCTTTTATTGGTCCATTTCTGAAATCCTTTAAGTTACCGAACATCTTCTGAATGAAGAAATTCTACAAAAATCCTGCATATGTATGCAACATAATAAAAGACTAAGTTTTGGTTACAAGCATTATTTTATTTAGTGATTAGAGATTTCAAATGTACTGGAAGCTCTATGGAGTTAGGTATTTCAAGCTTTGTTCATTGCCTAATCCTTTTGAAACGAATTGCGTTCTGTATGGTTCTGGTATTGGGATGTAGAACCTCTTTATGACTCCTTCTCTACATATAGATATTTTTAATGTACTTCATAGTAGATGCTAGCTACCAAACAGAGCTGCCCCCAAGCATTGCTGTGTTTGTAGCATCGTCAATGCTACCATGATCAATAACCACCAGGATAAAAGAAAATCTGTACTCAAGTAGGGAGCTACAAGCCTAATATTCAAAACATTTATAAGATTAAATTTCTGTGGTTGAATCTTGGTGACACTACTTAAAATAGCTTGCTTCTAGTGAAAGAAGAATTCCCTTACACTTCCTTACTGCCCCATCTCCTAAACAGATCGGGGGGAAAAGAAAAACATTAAGCAATCATTCATAGTTTGCAGACTGCAGAAATAACATAGAATAGTTAGACTCCATTCAGGTGCTTACGGCAGGTTAGAAAAGGCTCCCCACGGTGTATAGGATGAGTTTGGGATGGAATGCTGTTTGACAGCCCAGGCCTTGAGTCTGCTCTGCTGTTCTCGCTCTGGGAGGCAATGCGCCATGCGAGTGCACCGTGTTCTTCTGTTGGAGCGTGATTTGGGAAGATACAGAAGTTATATTTAGGGGAAAGCGGATGGGCTATGTTTTGCTTGACACTTAGATGTCTTAAATCTTAGCTTCTTTGTGAGAAGAGACTACGCTTACAGTTTATGCAAAGCTTTTTTTGGGTTCTTTAGGAGTGTGCAAATGAAATTTGTACGTGGCTGTTAACTTCCACAAATCTCAGCTGTGGACTGTGCCACACTTAAATGCAGTATCTGAGGAAGCATCATCTCGTGTGACTCGTTAGAAAGCAGCTTTGTATCCCTCGTTCTTTTAAGAAGATGCGGGTGGTTCTCAGGCTGAATTGCAGCCTCCTTACACCATATGTTTAGAGAATTCATCTCCCACGGTCTGAGCTGTGAATGCGGGTTGGTGTGGTGTTATGATCAACACTGGAGTTCGTGTCCGCTTCTGTCAGTGAAATGAATGCATGCAACCAGGAGAGAAGGGTTTGTGCTGTGAGTGCCTCCATCTGGCTCGTGGTGCAGGAGCAGCAGGAGCCCACTGGGGTCTGATGTGAATACTTTAAAAAGTTTATATCTCCTAACTTCCATTGATTCTCCATAGCTGCTCAGGGCTGGGAATGTCCAAATTAAACACTGGACGTCATTAAAATTCTGTAGCTGCTTGAGTCTTTGGTTGGGGTAATAAAGATGTGGGGACTGCTCTTGTATTTCTTGAATCTGAAGCCGAACTGTTTATGGTACCAGGAGGAAAATAATTGTTATAAGTACCCTGAGCAGTAATGGAGAAGCAGTCACAAGCTCTAGGTCTGAACCCCTCTGGAAAGTTCCATCACTTCGCAGTGAAGCAGTGGTGCAGACTGATATTTCTTGTTGAATTGGTTGATTAAAAGGGTGATTAAAAGGGTGAAAGAAATACTGTACTTACTGACTCCAAACCATGTCAGGGAAAGTTAATGCAACTGTATCAGGGATTATCACAAGCTTATTGTTCGAAAGAAACTGACACCTAGGATGTCTGCAAGATGCTGAGGCCCTTCTGCAGATGTAAGCACATAAAGAGGGGGAAAAAAAAAAAAAAAGAAAACCCATTCTATGACTATATGCTGAACTTCTAGGTTAAAGAGTGTGTTCTGGCAAACAGCAATGATCTTGCACGGCATTTCTCAAGGGCTGTGAGAGCCCTTGTGGTGGATCAAGGCTGCAGTGACAGATTTATGTGTTAGCTAAAGTTTTATTTGAACTACTGATCTCAACACTTTATTGAAGCCATTTTTGACATTAAATAGTTAAAATCTGAGTTATCAATATTCAATTTATGAAAAGATTGCATGAGGACTTCTGACAGCATGCAGTTCTGCTGTGATCCTTTTGCAGCTGGTTTATGTTATGCAAGGGCTAGAAATCAGTTACAAATCAAATACTAAATGAAAGATATTTCCATTAGTAACTTGTTTCTCAGTAATTACCAAATACAATAAATATTGCATAAAATAATGGAATGTTCAGCAGGAAAATCTGAACTAACTACACAAGTAACTGTATAGTCCATTGTATTTGGTCTTAGAGCTGTGGGATTGATGGAAGTTGAATGCGAATATTGTGCACCCTATAATTATCCTGATATTTACTAAAAGGGTTTTGATACTTCCATTATTGTTACCGTTTACCATTGTGTTGAAAAAAAATACACAAAACAAACAAACAAACAAAAACTTCTGAGAATTTTGAGTCTTTGAATCTGTTTGGGAAATAATTACTTTATGGCATCCCAAAATAAATTATCTAGTGTCTAGAGGGACATGGGATTTTAAGAAACTTTTCAGCATTTCATATTTATGTGCTTCTGTGATTCCCATGGTAGCCTTCTTGATCTAAAGCAACTAACTCCCATTCTTATGAGATGTTTAAAAATGGACTCCCCTGATTTATAAAACACCCAAAACATTGTGGTTAGTCCTCAGCACTGGGGAGGCTCGTGTTGGTTTCTGGTTGTAATTCTCCTTACAATGTGAGCTGCTCAACCTGTTTAACTGAATGGCAGTGCTGTTCGGATGTCTGAGGTCACTGCATCAAAGTTCGACTCTAGGCACTGTAGTATCATTTTTGGGGCTCAGAAGAAGGAACTTGGTGTCACATCAGTATGCTTCTGGACTTCTTAATGGTAATAAACATATCTGAATCTAGTTTGAGCCTGTAACAGAATCTATGATTTCAATTGGAGATGTTTGGTGTCTGGACTCTCAGAGGTTGTTCTAAGAAGCTGTACCTGTAGTACTGTTTGGCTTTATATAAAGTTCCTACAAAATATAAGAACTATACTTAGAAAACTTTAAGTTTCTGCCTTGTTTTGGTACTTCTGTGGATTGATTGTCTTCTCAGGCAGGAAGATGGGAAACAACCCTTAATACTCTTTATCTGTTTATATGGGCACTTGACTAGTTATCATAATGGAGCCTGGGTATATGAGTTAAGGCTTTAATTTTTTGGTGGCTCTAGTTATATACTATGAGGCTGATTAAGGATTACTGGAGAAACCACTGTAAAATTACAGTATTAATTCTTTTCATTTTGTACAGTCAAGAGCTCCTTGGATGTACGCATGATTTAGTAAGCTCTGTAACTTTCCCTTACCATTCAGGTAAACAGAGTATATTGTTCTCCATGATTACAGAGATATCTCAGCCAAAATAGTAGAAAACTAAAGACAACATTTAAATGAGTTTAAAATATACGCAGTACCACAGTTAAAATACATTTTATTAGTCTAGTGCTAGAGAAGAGATTTTTAGCAGAAGGAAGATCGCTTATTACACTAAGTCCTGTGGATATGACTTAAAATTTTCTGTAGTTTTCATGTTTTATTGATCCATTTCTACTGATCTTTATTTATGTATTTATTTTTATTTACTGTCAGCAAGGATGCCTCTGTATTGAAAGCTGAACTATTCTGCAGATCCCTGTCTTGGAAATACTGTTGGTCTGGAGTTAGAACTCTTTTTCACCAGCTCCTCACCGTTGAAGATTGCTTCCCTTGGAAGCCATTTTGCGCATAAATTTGATGTTTTTTCACTTTCACAGCAATAGGCTATAGCTACTTAGTTGATTTTTGGTGTTGAGGGTGAATTCTTAATGAACTACAATTAATCCACCAAATTTAATAGGGGTGTGCTAATAACTATTAGGGAGTTGCTAGGATTAGAGTTGTGTGCTGGGTTTGTATAGAAGCATCTCCAGTGCAAAACTGCAAAATATCTCAATGAGAAAAAAAGAGAGTAGTAAGTAACTAGTGTATAATCTGAAATTTTACTTTTCTATTATAGAAGGCTGAAAGATTTTTATTTTTTTTTTAAGGAAGAAAGATAAAAAGAGAAACGTGGGACACCAAGACACCAACAAAGAAAACCAGAAAAAGACAAAGAAGAGACAGCAATACACCAAAGCAGTGGAGTAACGACTGGTGAGATAGGTCAGAGTTTGAGAAATTGTTTGTTAGCCTTGTTCCTGTTTGGAGTTGAATTACCTGAATTGGTATGGCCTTATTGCTCCATTAAAAAAAAGTACAGCTTCATGAGAAAATACTGTTTAACTTGTTCTGCCATCATCACTCAAATTAAAACATCACTTGTTTTAATAATTAATACATGATCAATGTTCTTGTTTTGGTCATTAACCAAACACAAAACCATGCTGAAGTTTCACTGTTCCTAGAATTTCTGTACTTTTCTGAGGTCACTGTTAAAAACAGGACATCACGACTATTTTTTCAGCCTACTATCAACAGTATTTTAGACTATGTTTTGAACAAATCACCTTTTGGTTCAGTATAATAGTCCGCAGAGCAGACCTTTCTCCTTGATTAAATTAACACTACTTCTGTCCTTTTGAAATTGTCGGTAGCTTTTGCTTGCCTCTGAGTATTCAGAAGTTCTATTACTGTCCTAAAGGTGACTGCAGCATAGCAGTTACAAACACCGCATCAATGTGAGTTCCAGTAACAGGGTAGGCACGTCAGCAAGGAGCTGATGTTTTTCCCATGCTTATTTAACTTATAAAGAAGGTACACGACTTGCAACTCCTTTGTGTTACTGGCACCCAGCCAACCTGAATATTTCTGCATTTTATTAAAGCCGGGTCTGTGCCTATACTACAGGCCTGTCCTCCCACAAAGGTGGTACGGCATTTTATGCTACTGAGTCCCAGATGTGTTGGTAAGAGTAGTTGATGTGCTTTGGGGTGCATTGTTATAGAAAGAATGAAAACTGTGGGATGGCTTTTGGAAGTCAGGATAGTTTTATCATTCCAGAGAACTGTTAGATATTGCTTGTGGTGGCTAATGTGATGATAAACTTAAAGCAGCTTTTTATTTATACCACTTGAATCGTAATTTACTCAGTAATAAGTTTTTCTTTTTCCAGTTAGACTCATTTTTTTATAGAGATTATTGGCAATTAATTGAATTGTACTTGAATATTAAATAGAACGTAATAAAACAAGTGGGGTGTATTGAAATAACTGTTTTGGTATAGGTAGGTACAGCTTCTTTGAAAGCTCAGAGACCAAAACTAGTTGCGTCAATAAAATACTGTAAATTCCAGGTTAGCTGCTGAGAGACTGTGACTTGGTCTTGGCTGGCTGTAAAGAGCGCAAGGCAAGTGATTCATAGCAGAAGGAAAAAAATTGGAAACTGAAACTTCAGGGAGTGCTATTGTAGGAAGGGATTTAAGCACTTTTGAAGCTAGAGATGTATCCCTCTCAAATTTCATAGCCACGTGATTAAAGTAGGTTATAACTGTTTGAGAAATTACTTCTTGTATTGACTTCAGTTGTATTCTGTTAAACTATTGCTACTTGAACTCACTGTAATTTTTCCAAATTTTTGAGTCAATTCAAATTCTCTCACACTCTTCTATAGTTGTAAGTTTTGTGCTTTTCCATTCTCCTTAAAATCAACTTAATCCAGTGTGCCCACAGATAATACTTAGTCCTGCTCCACTGATGAATTTATAGCTTCCCATGTTATAATTTTAAATTCTAAATAATATTTTTATTTTTGTATCACAGGGAGTGGCAGAATGCTTCATACTAGAGGACAATGAGTGTCCACTGACAGGTATCCGTTGTTATTGTAATTGAAGCTAATGTGGCAACCTGCCTTTGAAATTTGTTCAATCTTTTCTGTATTCTGATGCCAGAGAAGGTTGTGAAAACAAGTCATCGATTAAAAGAAAAAAAAAAAAAGATCCCTAGCAGCTGCTTTTAATTTGAAAGCATTTTCATGTTTTTGTAAAGACAAAGTTATTTGGCATAAAGTATATTGAATTTGTGGTGGGTTTTTTTGGGTGTGTGTGTGTGTACTGGAAGTTTTAATACCAGGTCAGTTTTGGTGGTTTTTTGTTTTGTGATAGAACTCTTTTCTATGTGACATTTAAACCTTCAAATATTTTATCATAGGCACTTGATTGGTATTACACTACATTAAATAAACAAAATAAAACAACGTGGGATAGGTTAATGTTGTTGGATTTCAAGTATAGGTGAAATAAGACATTGAGGGCAAATCTTAATGAAATGCATTGATTGAAGTCTACTGATACTGCCTTAAAGTTGTAGGTGAACTTGTTTGGTTCCACTGCGAAAGTGATGGTGATGCAGGAAAGCCAGCTGCTGAAAGATGATTAATTCCCTCTTCTTTTACTACTTGCTCATGTGGTTAGGCAAGATGCATTATACATTATAACTGATGAGTAATAATGTTAATTGCAAGCTATATGTAATTAGTGTGGTTCAAATAGCCACTGTTATCTGTCTTGACTTTTCTGAACAAGCCATAGAATTTGATTTTAATTACTAAGTTACTTGCTGCCATAAATGTTCACAAGTGATTTATAAAACACAGAATGCCATACCAGCTTTCAACAAGTTTTTCCATCCAAGTTCTTCAGCATACTGGGGGAAGTAATGCCAGTAAAACCAAAGCAGTACTATTGTCAAAATATGATAATCACAGCTACAGTTACAATGTCGTTCCTGTAAAAGAAATATATTATACAGCCAAAAACTTGCATTAAGAATGAAGGCAGCGATGCCATAACAAGCTAAATAAGAAATGAATATTTTTTGACTTTATCTTGTGTCAGAGAGCCCAGTTTAACCAGTAGGACTGAGAATTCATAAATTTCGTAAGAGAAATAGAATTCTACTTGCTGGAACAGGATTGCATTTTTTGAATTAAATTTAACTGAATCACTGTTCAGCAAAGACAAGAGATTGTTGTTAGTGGCAGGTTTAGGGTCACTGACAGCAAAATGGGCTGCAGCTTGCGATTTTAAGGATACATAAAACACTGGCTGTATTCCACAGTATGCACTGCTAAACTGCAGGCAACAGTAAAATCTCCCTGTTGCAGCATAAATATGGCATGAAAGTTGATTAACCAGTTTTATGTTGTTATCTGAGCCTGCAATCCATCTGGACTAAAATTATAGAGATGAAAACTTGAGTTTTTCAACAGCAAAATAATAAATGAAACCAGATTAGAAACAGCAAAGATTTACTTCTTTTAAATTCATACCAAGATGACCAGTTGTTTACTCCGTACCATGTCTCGCTTTTTTTTTTTTTTGCGTGTGTGGAACAACTGTAGAATGTAGCATTGAGATCAGTATCATTAAACAAAGGTGTATTTGGTATATCCAGGTCGGTACATATGAAGTGTGGTAGAATCCTTACTTCTTCTGGCCTTGTGTGTGTGTGCAGTTATGTGGAGAACTGCAGATTTTCTAACGTTGGTTGAGGTTTGAATAGACCTGGTTGTAGGTTGTCTGTATTCTGCAATTTGTAGTGTTCTCCAAAGCATGCCCTGTTTTGGCAAACGCCTTCACCTGTTGCTGTGCCAATATGTTTGAATTTAAACCTTGGTATTCCAGGGACTGTATGGATCCATGTGGTGATGTTTAAATATTTCAGATGTTCATTAATTAGCTGATGGTATTTATAATAAGGCTATTTGGGGAAAAACAATAAAATAATACATTTTTTTTCCTTATTTTCATTGTAGCAGGCTCACTTCTGACTGAAGTCTGGCACAAAACCCAAGGGAAATTGCCTGTTTCAAATGAGTATCTTGTTTTTTTATAGAATTTTCAGAATCCTAAATTAATATAAGCAGAATCTGCTCTTATCTCCATTTATTGCTGAACTGTGGTAAATAATATGCTCTTGTTTTCTTTTGACTCTCTGAAATTAAGCCTGTTTATGGATGATTTTAAAGCAATTATAAGTGCAGGATTTGGAAACATATGAAAATAAAACCTCTCCTAACCAGAGCTTACGGGGGAAGTAGAAGTTTAATTCAAGTTAACATGAGCCATTATGAATTTCAATTGAATAGAGGTTGGTCTAAAAATACGCAAGGGTCTGGTTTTTATTCCTGTCTTGTTACACTAATATTATGAATATGAATACCGTTATTTAATCAATCCAATTGTATACTGGGAGCAAGAAACACCGTGTAATTTTAAGAACAAAATGATTATCAATGCAGCACTGCTCAGCTGATTTAGCTCAGCACAAGTTACTGCATGCGTACAGAGATGGTAGCTCTAACAGTGAGACTGGTGGATGTGCAGGTGTCAAGGTCGGGAGCTGCGCGTGCGAAGATGCAGTAACATTGCAAGATGTATTGATTGGGGCTTGGAACAATTATAATGTGCTTACGTAATTTCTTCATTTTTGTTCTGCTGAGTCATTCCTTTTATTAAACATATTAAAAGTAATAGAACTTGAGAAAGTTGATTAAAAATCAAACTGCTTCTTGAAAAGAAACGAGGGATTTTTTTACATCTTTACTGAATTCTGACTTTATTTCTGGAAGGGAGGGATGGTGAAAAGGGTACTTAGATGAGGAACAGGAGGGGAGGATGTTTTTAGATTGCCTTCTAATTTTCAGGAGGACTAAGAGGTAAAATTTTATACCCCAGAGAGAAAACACTCAAAGCAAGGAGATTCTGATTCAAGTCCTAAAACCAAGGCAGCTGATACTAGCTGCTGTAGACAGACTAACGCTGTGACTGTGATGATATAAATTTTATTTCAGGAGTACTTAAAAAGCATATGCTAATGTTTTGTAAGGGAGAATGGTTTTAAAATGTCCTTTGAAATGAGAATCTATGTAATTGTTTAAAGAGAACTTTGTGTAGCAGCATTTCTTAATTTATCTCTTCAAGGGCAAATGAGACAATATTTCTGCACTGTAAAGAGAAGATGTAGGAAAGAAAATTGAAATAGAGTGCATTAGGTCTGGTGCTCATTGCATCCTGCAGCTCTCCTTCCTGTTGGAATGCAGGTATGGCTTGTTGCGTAGACCATTTCATCAGGGATGTACAGTTGTCACATACTAAAGATGTAAAGTTCATTTGCAGAACACAAACGAACATGCTTTTGAGATTCAAATGAACACAAAAGTATTTTGTGTGGGTGTTTTTTTTGTTATTGTTGTGAAGGAAGAGCTTGAAAGAATTAGGCTTTAGTTGTTCAAGAGCCAGATTTCAAACGGACAGCATCTGTTGGTTCAACCCTGCTTTTCTTAAAAGTAGTTCTGTACTGTAAATGCTGCTATTAGCAATGAAATATCTGCCTTCTGATGATGGTTTCTTCTGCTGATCAACTTGTCTCAAGAAGATAACATCAGGAATGTCTGGTGGGAGAACTGCAGAAGCATTTCTTTGAGAATGGTATGAGGTATTAGAAAATATCTTTAGGTTGTCTTAAACTATGATTTCATTTCAGAGAATAAGTTTTGAAAAGTGGTTGACACAAGTTTAAGAAAATACATAGGTTAGTTGTCACATCAGTGTAATACCAAGAGGAGGGGAAATACTTCAAGCCTTCTGTAGCCTGTTGCTGATCGCTATTCCTTCCTTTTCAGTCACTTCTTATCTGCATTCTGATCCCACCTTCCCACAGCAAGATCTACTTGACATGGTTATTTACAGCAGATTCTCACTTGTAAACATACAAAGTTTAATTATTTTTTCTTGTTTGCTATGCAGCCTTTGGAGCAGTACTGCTGTCTAGCTTAGCTTTTAAGCCTAATGCCATGGTTCATCTGACAATATAAATGCGAAGGAATGGTATGAAATCTGAGTTTTTGTTCCAAAGATGATATGGTTTTATTAAACTTTGAAGTGAAAGAGGTTTCTTTATATAACTTAAATAGTTAGGAACTAGTAATACTCTGTTTTCCTATTTTTTAAAAAGTGTTAGGGAGAGTTCTACAGCACACAGAATAAACTCAAAATTTATTCATAAAAAATTCATCAGCAGTATCTTGAGGAATCAGTAAACTGCTTCTTTCACATTCACTTTCCCTACTTCCTTTTTTTTTTTTTTGTAGCAGCATTTACTTTCTACATTTCCTATACTTATTATCTTAACTGTTGATTTCAGTGGGAGCTGAAGTGTAACCAGCATAGTTAGACTGGAGAACTGTGTAGTTTAGGAAGAGCAGGCCTTGAGGTTGATACTTATGTTTTTTCTGCTCTTTAGAGCTGTTTTAATTTTTGGTCCCAAACATGTTTGTCCCTCCTCTCCGCTTCTGCTTGCCCCCCTGAAATGGAAGCCGGCACTGTGGTCCTGCGCTGCCCACGCGCTGCTTTGAGCCGTGTTGCCGCACCGCTGTCTTGGCAGAGGGCAAAGCTGTCTTCAGCAGGATTCCAGAAACAGCCATTTCAGCTTCAAAAGAGAGCAGTCTGCAGCCCATCTGTCAAGACAGGGATTTATTTCACACAGCATATGTAAGATCTTGGTAACCCATGCTATAATTATCTAAAAAAAAAAAATTATCATGTCAATGAGCAGTTTCCTATGTCAGATGACCAGTCTACACTGGGGTGATCAAGGAATCAGCAGTACTCTGCTGCAATTCGAGCATGTCCAAAGGTCTTACAACTTCTGTTGTGCAATTGAATACCGGTCTTTTTAAATGATTTATTTCTTCAACAGTTTGCTTTTTGAAGTTTATTAAATGGGAATGTACATAACCTAGCCACAAAGAAAAAAAAATCTCTTCAATACTTCCATACAGTTTCATCACAGAAAAATCGCTACCTTTACCATGTTCCTATTTTTACATATATGTATTTTTTTCTGTATGTTCTTTCAGTATTTAAGACTTGATGGTAAGGTAGGCATCTACAGTTCTAAGCAATGTTTGGGCACAGCAGTTATTTGCCTCATTTCTCATGATTTCTATTGCTGTGCTCTTTCAGCATCAGTGGGTAAAGATCTTATTAGGTCTGCAGAAATCTGGAACTTGACACAAGATCTTATGGAGAGTGATGTACCCATCATTTAATGGTCTGGAAATAATTTTTTTAGGAGCACATACATGTCAAGATGAACAGCAAAACAACAGACAAAAGTAAAGATGCTGCAGAGGAGTTGTGATGTGTAGCTTTCTAGAATCTGCAGACGGGCTCACTGGCAAGTTCATTATTAGGATAAATTTGTGGAATCCTAGAGACATTAGAGGCAATGCACAGTCAGAAACACGTGGAGTATAGTCTGGGTCTTCCTTATAGTTTTTACTTACAGTTAATTTTTCTGTGAAGCTGCACATAATAACAAGCTGCAAGAGGGAAGGATGAACCTTCGTCACTGTTGCTATGTTCTTAACTTAGATGTTCCTAAATCTGAGAATTACATTGTAAAGGTTGTCCTCTTTGAGGTTAGTAGTATTATATAAAAAGGGAGATTGAAACAGTGAGAGCAGTGTTGCATTGTTGAAAAGTGCTATATAATGTCCATTGCCCCTAATTCTAACGACTTAAATGAGATCACATTTTTACGTTCAGAGTATGGAGAAGATGCCATAGAGACAATTGTAGGACAGTCAGGCAAAAGAAAATCAGAGGATGATATAAAACTGTGATGAATTGAATCAAGAGGATGTTACTGAAGGTCTATAAAGGTTGCAGAATCAGGCTTTTCGCTTGATTTTTTGTCAGTTATAGTTGCCTGTTTAAATAAAAGGCATAGTAATATCCTTTGATCATTCAGTGCTTAATAAAATTCGTTTCCATCTTGTTAGCGTTATCTGTTAAAGGAAACTATCTTAAGTTACCTTCTACTTTTCATTTTCCTTAATAACTATGTCTGTCGTTGTTTCTATGGTAATGTTTGTGATGCTGCTTTTTTTTTCATTTTGGATAAAGCTCTGGAACTCTTGTTTGGATAAACACCGAGTCCCGTAAGGGACTTGTCTGCATGGAGACCATGAGATATGATTCTGGAGAAACAAATAGTAAAAGTGAGGTCACTGCTGTACAAAATTGTTTGACAAGATTAGCTAGGCCAGAAATTAACTCAAAGTGCATGGAGAACAAATTGATCCAAGTTTAAAGGATAAAGACTTTTTTTCCTTTTTAATATAAAACTCCTTAGAAATGCATATCCAGCACTGATATAACAACAAACTTTTTTCATATGTCGTAGGAATTACAAATTGAATCACTAGTTTGACACAGGACATGCATTAGGCAAAAAGTAGCTAGGGAGCTATGGAAAGCCTTGGAGATAAAATTGGTTTGGAGGATGATACTGCTTTTGCTATTTACAGCCTGTATGAGCCTTTGAGGACAAGTTTCATGGAATGGAAAGGATGGGTGGGGACTGCTTCTGCAGCTAGAGCTTGGATGTTCCTATAGATAATGTTAGGAGATTATTTCTGATGTACCTTTTGAATTTCCAGCTATATGCGTGGATGGAAAAAAATAAATTCTTGCTATAACGAGAAGGAAAGAGAAATAGTCATGAAAATGATCATAAAGGTCATAAAGGTAACCAGTCTTTCCCCAATACCTTGGATTTGAGGTCAGTTCAGTACCTGTTCTTTACAGCCTGTTTTGTTCAGCTCCTGACTTTCTCTATGTTAATGCTCCAGTATTAGAAAGTCTTTTCCTTGGTGACCTGATGTACCTATCAGAAGGACTCCAATTGTGTATGATGATGTGTATATACAAATATGGTTTTACAGGCAATTTGGAGTGTTTTACATAAAAGAGAGATCTTTAAGTAGGGGTATTTAAATGTCTTTTTCTTTTTTTTCTAAGCTGGACAGGAAAATTCTTATCCTGATTGTGATGTGGCACATGACATTTAAGAGAAATAGATTGCTTTTTAGAGGAAGCTGTGGTGGAGGAGGCAACCTCTAAAATGGGGCTTACCATTAGAAAGCTAGCTTCAGTGTTAAATTATAGAATAGATAACACAACTTGATAATAAATATACCTAAGTAGCTGTGCTTTGGGGGATTTTACAAATGCTGATAGTTGGTTTCATGATAGAACGCAAATAAGAGACTTATGAGCTTCCACTGCCTCGTTTTCATTAACACACAGTGGTTGTATTACATGGCAAATTCATGAGATGGTGCTACAAACTGAAATATGTGACAGTAGAAAGATCCCCATTTGCATTTGTACTCCATATACACTCTAAAACTATGCTTAATGCTATTATAAATTGTGGCCTGCTTTCAAGAAACACTTTACCCTAGCCAGGAAACTTTATATTACTTGTCACTAGTATTCAGAGGATGATGTTGTAGAGAGGAAAGAAGCTCCTTACCACAGAACAGTACAAGGGTTTGATTTTGTAAAGGGCCCTTAGACATACATTTCTTATTTGTTAATCTTATTAGGACTACTTCTCTAAGTTAGAACTTTTTTTTTTTGCAATAAGCATTTGGGAATTTGTGTGCAGATTATATGTATATACACACATTTTAGATCGGACCCATATCTTAACAAAAATGTGAATATATTTAGTGAATTTTTAAAATACTTGAAATAGTCCTCCTTTGGTAGAAACGTGAAGGAATTGCTCACTGCTCAATGGTTGCATAAAAAGAGTTAACATTAAAAAACCATACATAGATGATGAGCAACATTTACACCATCCTGTTAGCATTTAATTCAGTGAATACTAGGTGGCTGGAAAACAAGATTTCTGCTAACTTCTAAATTGTTTTTATTCTACATCAAGATAAAATAAGCCTTTAATTTTATTTGTCAGTGAAAAGGCAGATAGTGGAAGCCCCAGAAAGTCAATAAGCCCACTGATTGAGATGTATGCTTCAAATGTTAGACATGCTGATTCTAATTCCTGCTGGGAAGCATGGTGATATCATAACCTGCCTGCTGGGTTGCTGGTTATTTTGGGCTTTGACTTTTGACTAGAAATTCCCTTTGAGCCTGAAGAATTTTACAGATGGAAGTGGTGTCCATAAATACATTTCTATGATAGCTTCTTTTTTCAGAATTGATTTTTTTTTTTTTTTTTTTGGCCTGTGGAAAAATGGTTTATCAGGAAGCGCCTGAGCAATTCTGCTAAATGGGACTTTTTAAAGGCCATGGAGTGGAGAGGTGTAGGGGAATTAACTGGTGTTTGGGTGGAGGAAAAAAATTTCTCCACTTAGCTAGGACCTAACTGGTTAATTGTCTTTATTACTCTATGGTACATGGTAATAGAATCCAGTCTGATATGCCAAAAGTGTGCTTTAGTGGATGAATAAAATAATTCTGTGCGAGGGCTGAGCATTTGTAGGTGCTAAGAGCCAGAAGAATGAACACAGAAGTTCTCTGTATGTAATGCACTTCAGTGTCTATCATAGTCTAAACCTGTGTACTTTAAATGCTGGATGCAAGACGAGTTTACTGATCTTAATGTTTCTGCTACTTAATTAGTAGTATATTTATATACTTAGTCATAACTGTATCAGTCTTTTTTTGTGTTGAGCTCCTTTTACAAACAAACAACCATGGAAACAAAATCATTACAAAAGGAAACAATACTACTGGTGAAGCTTCTTCGGGTGAATATAGAAGAAAAATGCTTTTAAGTCATTTTAAGGTACAAAGTGGTGTGTGTGTGTGTTTTTTTTTTGTTTTCTTTTTTTTTTAAGTGAATGTGTTTTGAATTATGAGAGTGGATACAAGCTACCTAAAATCAGAAAAACAGACTGTGACAGAAAAACCCGGGGGACGGGACGCTAATTCAGCCACGTCTAAGAATGTTATCCAAAGGCTGCCAAATTCCGCTTTCATGCATGAGGGTAGCCCAGCACAGAAAGAAAACTAAAATAATTTATAACTCCAAGTGTTTGAGTCCTAAGGACTGATAGTGTCATCTGACTATGGATCAGGTGTGGCATAAGCCATGGCAAGAGGAGCTCCCTAGGGAGAGGTGGAAGAAGGAAGGCTGTCTGCTTCTTTGGTTGTGGACCTCTGTGTTGTTTCCAGCCCCCATTGGGGTCCTTATTAGTACCAGTTGTGTTGGTTGTTCTGCAATAACCTTTTTAGGACCTTGCTCTGAAAAGACTTAATGAGTTTACTTAGACCACAACAGCACTCGGTCTTGTTCATCCCTCTTGGAGTGGGTTTGCTTAGGGGTTGCTTTTAAGAAGTGGATGGTTCCCATAGTGCAGTAAAACCTCCTCGAGTGCCCCACGTGCTCCTTGCTTCGTACAAAAATGTTTCCAGGAAAGAGCCCTGAAACTGTGGGCTTAGATAAAAGGCTTCCTCAATCATAAGTGAAGTGTTGTGTTGCGACTATGATGCTATAATGCAGTTTATGGAAAACTTGTGTATTTACGCTTGTTTATTCATTATCTGAGTTTACTCAGAGTCTGACATCTAATTAATACTGCACTTCATAAGAGTTTGTGTTGTTCATCATCAGCATTCAATAAATTTTTAAAGTAAAGTCTTTCCTAATTGGCAGTAATGAGCCAGTAAAACTTATATTGGATTAAGAAAAGACAGAAACCCACAAGTGCAGCTTAATCAGTAAAATTCTAATCACAAAACTCCATTGTCTCAGTTCAGATAACTGGCACTGCCTCGCGGACTGCCTTGGGTGGTAAATCTCATTGATTTTGTTTCCTTCATGTCATGCCCAACAGTTATATGCTCTTTAACACTTCAACTAATGCTGTACCAGAGTAGAAATAAAACACGCTGAAACAGCACGTGATGTAGTCTTTCAGCTAACTCGAGCAATTAAGTTATCACTTTTTTAAACAAAATTAACTGTCAAAGTCTACTGATGCTTGGAAATGTGTTGGAAAAGCACAAACTTTTAAGCTTATGGAAGGAGGAAAAAAAAAAATAGCTAAATAGCTTTTGAAGTAAGGTACCTCTGGGTAAATTCTGCTTTCTGATGTTACAAAGCATACCCACTGACGTGACTTTACTCATGTGGATGAAGAGAGGAGGATTTGGCATTGTATTACTCTGGAAAAATGCTACATCTGCCTTATCTAGACTTCAGCAGTGAGAGGGCACTCATCTTCCGTGTCATACCTTCTCTATAATAGCGGTTAGGAGCAAAACCAAACCTCCCACTCAGATTGAGACTTCACTCTGTAACTTTGGTATAACTTAGTTTACAAATCATTAGCAATGGAATGTGTTTCTTGAAGTGTTTCAGAACAACTGGGCCAGTTTTTAGATTCCTGAGCAGGAACTTTTTCTTTGTCTGCTTGGGCGGGGCAGCTGTGGTGGGGTTTCTGAGCACCCTCTGGAGCTTCTCTGCTGGGGTGGATCTGGTATTTGCCATATGGGAGGTCCATATGCCTGGGTGGCGAGGTGAAATGCCCAGAGAATCCTGTTGCCCTGCCATACGAACGGAGAACCGTGAAGTGGGAGTTGGTATTCGCGCCTAGCGGAAGCTGTCGAGTAGTGCACAGCAATGTTACGCGTCAGTTCACGTTGGGAAATCGAGGTTAACTAAGTGAAGTAAAATGAGTACAAATTCAATTTTATGCAATCTCTTGATATTTGAAATGTTCACGACATTTATTCTTAAGGTTCTGAAAGCCTGACTGTGATTACCTCTAGAGTTAGCTTTATTTTATTAAAGGTATTATAGTTGTGGTAGGAAGCTTGACTCAATATTGACTCAGAGAAAGGTGCTACATGAGGGAAGTATTTACCTTTTTACCTGCAGGTTTAAAACACCTAATTTAGGAGTTTTCTGTTGTAATTTATAGGGCTTTAAGTTGCACTGTGTGACTATTCCCCGCGTCAATCACCAACACTTCTGGCAATGTTAGTATTTTCAAATAGGTATTTTCTCTCTGCTACTTCAGATCTGCCTGGGTGTGTGACTATGATGGTTTCACACCGATTTGTAGCTCAGCTCCACCACACGTTGCTCTCACTCCCCGTATTCAAAAGAGCAGGGGGAGAAACCATGATGAAAAATAAAGCTCACGGGTTGAGATCAGGACATGGAAATAACTTGGCAATTACGGTCACAGGCAAAACAGACTAAGTACAGGGAGATTCACGCAATGTATTGCCTATTGCAAAGAAACCAGAGTTCCTTTTGGAGCTGGCTGGAGCTGTCTCTGATCTGACATGGGGCAGTTGCTAGGCTCTGCTCACAGAGGCCACCCCTGCAGCCCCCCTGTGACCAAAACCTTGCCACATAAGCCCGATACAATGACATGTGGCAGAACTGCCATATTAGTGATATATTTGGCTTTCCAATGGGGTTTGGGTACTGTGGTGTAGAATATATTTCAGTCAATCTCTGTATGTGGTATGCCAGGAAAAAAAAATCAGTTTTGTCCTTGTCTGGTAGATCAAGCAATATTGGCAAAATATTTTTTTTTGCTGTCTATAAATACTCCCTAATCTATATGTCCTGTTTGTGTCACTGTGCTTGTGTCACCTTTACTTTCCAGTGTGGGTTCATGCATACTATATATAGTGTTTGCAACGCATGGAGTAAAAACGCTAGCTGTGGTAAATGCAAGGTTATTTTTAAACGTGAACATTGATAGCATTGATTTCTAAAGATTATAGAATCAAGGGTTTTCTGAGGAAGGAGAAGCACTCAACTCCTGTGCTTCTAGCACATGTGAGGGAAGAACAGATTTTTGCCATTTTGAAGGCAACTCTTAGTTCTTTAAATGTGTGCTACTGCTGCTTAATGTTTTTGGAGATGACTAATGGCAGTATCAAACTACTAAAAGGTATTTCTGGCAGAAATATTCCCCCAGTGGTGCAAGGTGTCTTGGGCTTCACATCTGTGAATCCTGTTGGTTCTGTTCAGTTTCTTCATGACTCTTGCCTGTACAACGTAATAAACCTGAAATAGATCTTATGCAAAAAAAGTTCAAAACCTCTATAGCTGCACGGCTCAGCACCATAAAAACAAGTGAACAAAATGTAGACTTTCATTATGGCTTACTAATTTTCTCTGAAAGTTTATTTTGTCATTTGAGTTGTTAAATATGGTTATTGTAGGGAAAAGTTCTATGAGGTTTTCAGGAATTAAATTTATGATTATTGTACTTTAAACGTGGCCAGGATTTAGGGGCGTAGAAATTTGCACCTGCTATGATTAAAGAACATTTAGTTGAATATGCTAGATAACTTAGCCTTCTAGCAGGCTGTAGGGGTATCTACTCTGAGAATGTAGTCTGCATGCTAGCTATGCACGTTCTGTGACCACAGTATGCATTTTCCCCTCACGTCAGCTTGGAGTGGCACATGGTGATAGGATGTCATGAATGTAACTGCTGTGAGAAATGGTTTCTAAAGGCCACTTGTCAGAGGGTTCATTGGGCTTGTGTATGTTGTACAATGGATGCTTGCATTTGGTTTCCACGTGCTCACTTGTGGTCACGTGAACAAACAGCCTGGGTGCTAGGGGGGTGTTAGGAGAAAATAAAGGTAATGTCTACTGCCTAGTCAGAACATGTGGCCTTCAAGTCCTGCCAGCGCAACCTATGGTAGTTATAAAGATAACAATTTAGTCTTTTTTAATATATCACTTCAGAATGAGCAAGAAAAGAAAAACCCTTTACATAAGTCCTTAAGTTTTTTCACACTAAAAAATTCCTTATGTTATTGGAAAAGTAAAGGCAGTAACTGTCTTCTAACTCTGCCAGTTATTGTAGAAATACCATGGTTTGTTATGGCTTCTTGTTTTGAATGTAGTTGCTTGTGTATAGCTAAATGTGCTCCAAACCTGGAGCTCCTGTTCTGCAGAAAGTCCGGTGAATGACTTGGTCTTTATGGTTTTGAACTGGAACAAGACCATAAATATTCCTTACAGGAGAATTTCTGAACTTTTTTTATGAAAAAAAAAAAAAAAAGAAAAAGAAAAAGCTTTTTCCTGCTAACCTTACTGGAATATTAATTTTTCGGAAGCTTGAAATATTTTGTCTTGTTCCTCTGAATGTTGACTGTTTCCATACTAGATACGATTACAACGCATGATGTGCTGGACCCCGAGAAGAGGGGGCCAAGTCGCCTGGGCAGTGGAGGCAGTGGGCAGCCAGCCTGCCGCCTCTGCTGCCAGCCTGGCTGCGGCAGGCAGGCGGCTGAGCCAATCCACCAGCCCTCTAGCTGGCCTGCCTGGTTTCCATCAGAAGTTTTAGTGGAATAAACACATTCCCGTAGCATGTTTTGATCCAGAAAATCAGCGGTTTCTGATGGAAAATTGTTCATCAGAAGAGTTTGAGTCTGCTCTATTAAGAACATAAGTCTCTGAAATTGTTAGTCTTGAATAGAAGTGTTGCCAAACAATTGAATGTAATAGCCTTCGCTGTCTGGAAGGCTCATTCACTTTGTCTCTGTAATAGCTCTTGGTTTTCTTTTAACACCCCCTGGAAAGGAGTAAAAGTTAATTAAAGTGGGTATTTTTCTGTGTTTGCAGTCTGTTGCCATTGAACCAAACGTGGAAAAGGTTCAACAAAACAGAGTTCAGTGTTAGCTGAACTTAAAGGTGTCAGGAAAACAGCTGTATTTTGCAGTCCTAACCATCAGCCTAATTAGCTTGGAGGATGAGAAAATAGTGTACATTTCATAAAAAGCTGGAGTATAATTTCATTGATAGCCCTAACATTTCAGTTGTGCTTTATAGAGAGCTATCAGACTAATTAAAATTGTTCAGACCTGGATATATCCATGTCTGTTATAATCCTTCTTTTTGTTTTCATGGATATGCTTTGTGCAACCACTTGCTTTGGAAAAATGTCAGTGCGAAGCAGGAAGTATCACTTTTTAGGATGCATCCAGACTAATGGGACTGAAGTAAAGCTCAGCTCTAAGTATTTCTTTTTATAGGGATGGTATCTTTGCAAGTTTCAGGCTGCGATGGACCTTGGCCAGTTCTTCCTGTGTGTGAGCACTGGCACTGGGATTCCTTGCAGTCCTGCTGGAAGACTCAAAGCATGTGGAAATTAAATGTGTTGTAAAGGGTGAATCGAATATAGCTGAAGGTGTGTAAGATGTGTGTGCAGGTACCTGTAAGCAAACCTTATGCAGACAGTTCTGAGGTGATGATGCAGCCCAAACTCAGTGCTTCGCTATTGCTTAGCATCAAGGAGCAATCTCAAGTATCTTCCTGTTTACCAGCGATTTCTGTCTGTCATTGAATCAGCAATTTTCTGCCAAAATCTGTGGGTTGGCTGGTTTGGTTTCTTTTTTCTCCAATTTTTGTTTGTGCATTGTTCTGTTTTCTAGGTGGGAAACATCCATTTCTGACCGCTTCTATTGTTAACAAGGGAAAACTTGACTTTAACTGAAAAATTCTTTCTTACATAGGAAATTTGCATAAGGATGATTTAGAACAGATTTTTGTCTGCTTGATAGAACTGATTTAACAAAACTTGAAGCCTGGCCTAGCAAAAGTATGCTGGGTTATTAGAAATTCTTCTGTTATGACCTTTCCTGTTATGAATCACATTCGGAGAATAGGCCTATGAAGTACAATAACAATGCTGGCAGGGGGGGGAGATAGGCAAAAAATACATACCTGTGTGATCTTTGTATTATATTACTGTCAACATTCGCTTCTAAATACTAATCTGAAATTTTGGTTAGGACACCAGTCATGTAAGATCTCATTCTTAACATGACTTAACAGAGCTTGTACCATGGCAGCACGCTCTATTAAGCAATGAATCCTCGTTCCCTTCCTTACCTATTCTTCCTCACAAATATATCGTACTTTGATTAGGTCCTGGAAAACTACAGAGTACTTTATTCTGGCATATTAAAAAATAACAAATAAATAGAACTTGGCAGTTTTCAGTGACCAAAGTGCCCTTTATCTGCTCAGCATATCTGAGACTGAAGAAGAGTTCTGTCAGACCTGTTTTTCACAGAAAGAAATCCCACTGCTTTCCTTCAACATACTCTCTGATGAATCAAATTAGAGTTTTGTCTTGGGAAGAAAGGAATCCATAAGCTCATTGGTAATAAACCATAGTACCTGGTACTTTGTACCAGACAAAGCAGGAGAGACGAGGAGGATGAAGGTCAACGTATTCTTACTGGAAAAATTTTCACCAGTTATTCAGGTTGAGAAGGATACTGGTCTACTGTACTGAAGGGCTGGTACTGGGAAGTAATACAAGCCTGTTTTATGGAATTAAAAACAAACAAATCAGCACAGCCTTCTTGCCTATAACCTGAGCTAAAGGTTTGTGTCTGAGAGAAAACAATTATTGTCTGTTGCATAAGCAGTAAGATTTTATACTCTATTCTAGGGCCTCTGAAGGAGAGTATCTGCTAGCATTAAGATAAGAAGTATCAATAAAAGATCTAGGGACACCAATATTGAAAAACTCTTATTTTTGTCCAGAATGTCAGCCTCCAAATTGTTCACAAAAGATCTCATTATATAACTGAAATGCTTTGTAAGTATACATTTCAGCATAATAAAGAGCTTTTTTTATAACAATGAATGTGATAGAATAGATACTTAATGACTTCTTATTATACAGTTAGAAGAGCTTAGTTTTAGAAGTTATACTTTGTCTTGTTTGTTTCCCTCTCTTTTTAGCATTTCAGTTGATTCAAAATGAGAAAGTTAACAAAAATAAACCAGGAGGGATGTGTATGTGTTCTTATTCTTTATGATCCTGCACTTACAGAAATAATTTTATGAAATATTTTGTTTCTTGTATATGGCCTTGTTTAATTTGGAAGCACAACTGAATAAGAAAAGCAAGCAGCATTTTGGTCCACAGTTGAAACGCTGAGGTAGAAGGAAGAATGTACAATTTCCATCTCTGACGGTAAGACAGATGTCTGCTTTTAGAAATAGAAACTTTCACAAGGAAGATGTACTGACATTTCAATTATTACATGGTTGTGCTCTCTTAAGGTACCAAACAGCAGATATTATTTATAAACCTTCTAATGGAAATTACTGTAACCACTTTATTATTTCAATGAGCTCTTAAAATGTTGTTGATGAGTACTGTGATGTTTCTACATAATAATGCTATTGAAAATGACTGCTTTTGTGTATTTTCGCACGAGGATGCTTTTATTCCACATTGTTACAATCATTTAGCATTTTTCTGAAGTCTGAGTAGGAACCACTAGTTAATGGGAAAAGTTTAAGCCTTCCTGGTAACCTTTAACAACTAACATGTAACTACAACTCAAAGCCACTTTGCCCAGCTGCCATTCAATTGAAATAAATTTCATAATTAGAATAGTTAAAATTCCTATTATATGAAGAATTCCACTGGAAAAGTTTTAACTGAAAGGATTATCGAATGAATCAAAAAAGCTGAGGCATCTTGAAGAGCATCTCTGCTTGGGTTATTTGTTATCAGCTATAAATATGATTTTGCAACAAGAGGAAAAATGTATTAGTGTTTAGTGCCTTAGGTTTGGGAAATAATGTTGTATTAAGTGCTATTCATATGCAATTTTTAAACAACTTGATAAAAGTCAGTCAATGTTTATATGTTGATTACAGAGATCTGGCATCATCAAGGTTAAGTGAGCAGGTTTATTTCTGATGAGACGAGTTAGTCCCAATAGAAAACACTGCTAAGCTATTTTTCCTACGTTGAAAAGAAGAGGCTGGTAAAGCATGAATGGAAGGAGGAGAAATTAAAATAATGTTTAAGTCTATAGCTAAAGTAGGTGTTAAAATACTCCTGGAAGTTTTCAGTGGAGAATAAACATTGGCTTGTTTGTATGCTTCTCTTTGTATGTCTGCTTATCCGCCCACAAATACTGGTTGCCACAAGCTTTTATAAAGGTCTAACTCAACCTTGGATGAGATGTTTAACAGACCTAAGACTGAACTACATCAAGTAGTCCTGTACACATATATTTCCTGTGCACTTAGCCATGAGTGATTACCCTATCCATAGGTCAGGAGGACTGGTTGCTGTGGATGCATCGGAAGCAGGATCTGTGTCCAGCACCGTAATCAGACATCTGGCCAGCCTGCAAAGCCAGGACGTTAAAAAGAAAACAGACAAATCCCTGCATAGTATCCAGTTAGCACACCGATAGCGAATACCATCTAGGACCTGATATAACAGTGATTTCACCATTTCCTACTCAGTGTGAACATAAGGAATAAATGTCGCCTTATACATAGTGTGAAGATTTATAATCTAGGTTAGGAAGGCTGTGAAATGAAGAAGTTATCCAATTTTGGATATGTTTTCAGAAGAGAATACTGTGAGCACATACTGCTTTTATGCTTTGTATTTATTTATAATTCATTACTAATTAAAAAAAAAAGCTGTCATAATGTATCCTTTAAGCTGTAACGCCCTGCTTTGACAGTCATGTACTTAGAGATTTGTTTTTAATCTTGTGCTTGCTTGCTGCATTCAGCAGTTCAAGTAGATAGTCTCAGATGGCTTTTCTTTATTTTTCATTGTACTTAATTTTTTTTGTTGATGAAATGTGTAGTTATATCTTAAGTGTTGGCATATTATTTACTTATTAAATGGCTGGTCTGCAGATATGGAAGTGCAGTACAATGCACTAATTCATTGTAGGATATAATAGCCACAGCAGTCACATAATAACATTTAAGTGCACTGAAACAAAAGAAGACAAAGACAAAACAAAACAAACTTCTAGAACACTTTCAATAAAACGTAATGGAAAACTCATGGAATTTACTGCATCATTTAAACAAGTATGTTGGTGTTCCAGTAGTATGCTGCAATACGTGGTGCTTGAGAAAGCTCAACAAGGATACAGTGGCATCAAATCAAGCACTTTCAGTTTTTTGGGCTGTAACAGGGGATTATTAGGAAACAGCATATAAAGGTTACTATTGCTACTCTGTAGGCCATTTAATGCTAGACTATTAGAGGCATGGTGAAACTCAAGGTGAGAGAAGTTAAAAATAAGGCTGGCTTATATTTGCTTCTCGGCCTGTTGTTCTAAAAAGTTTCTCTAGAAAAGTGAAATTCAATCAAATTTTTTGAGATAATCCTCGAGGCTACAGTTTTGCACCAATCTGAGTTACTTGATACTGTCAATTTGGAATGGATCCCAAACAAAGTATTATCTGCTAATACCCTTTTCTGTTAAGAGGCGTACAGAGTAATGAGAACACATGTAGAAGACTGCCAGTTTCCTGAATAACCCCCCCCTTCACCAAAGCTTTCAAACTTTTATTTTCTCACAAATTTAAATCCCATGTTTCTGATTGGACCAGCCAGAGCATGCTTTAGTTTGTATTTCCAGGCATGGCCACAAACATCCTTACTTTCTGTAACAAATTACATCAAGAAAATAACATGAAGATAGCATACAGTTGTATCCATAATACTGTTATACTTCAAGATTAGGTGATAAAAACCTGAATATTCCTTTCATCCTAATCATGTTTTCAAAAATCTCAGGAGCTGCTATGGTAAAATATTTTTACTATTGTTTTTCTGAAATGATCTAGCTCTTAAGGAAATTACAGTCTTCAGCTGGAAGTTTATCCAAGTTAGAGAAGGATCAAAAGTGCAAGAAAAAATAGTGGAATGCTGGCCTGCTGGTTTATTGTTGAGTAGAATATAATTCATTCACATGTTACCCAGATTCACCTGGCTACTGTGAAAATGGCAACTAGAACTGAGAACAGCATTTATCTGTGTTCAAGTAGGAATGAAGATGTCATGTATTCCCAGAGCTTTTTGAAGACTTAACTGTACTAAGTTGCCTCCATGTAAATGGCTACTAAAATTCCAGCCCAGTTGAATGTCTTGTTTAGAAACATTGTTAGATGTGAAAGGAAAGAGCCAAAGAAACACACTTCTTTGTTTTAACATGGTTGTACAAAAGTAAAATTTTGGTTTAGATTCATTTGAGTCAAGCTCTTTGCAGAGTTGTACAGAAATGTACGTATTGTGGGATCCACTCAATGAACAGTTGTTAAAGTACTTTATTCCTGTAGTATCTTCAGTGAGGTGAGTTGTTCTGGTACACAGGGCCTGTATCTTAGACGAAGTTTTGTACGCTCACCTACAGCAGTGAATAGGCTCTTATTCTTTTAGTTATTAATGTGCTTTAATTGTGTGATTGTCAGATCTGTCTTAGGATTTCCAGTATGAAAGTGAGACTTCACAGTAAATAAACTCCTGCTGTCCGGACATCACAGGAAAAAAAAAATAGACTTTTCTGTCCAAATCCATATTTGAATGTAGCTTTGATAAATTGTATACAAAGCCAAGCTGTATTAGGTATTAGTGTGAAAAAAAAACAAGCTCTAAATTACCTAGTTAATGAGTAGATACCTTTAATTCTTTTAACTGCTATTTTCTGTCCGTGTTTCGTATTAAGCATTTACAGAAAACAGATGTTTATTTCTGTTTTTAGTTGAGGTTGAAAACTTGCAGACAAAATAAGCCTGTTGCTTCTTGTCTGACTGATCTTTGGTGTATTCTCATGCATTAAGTAATTCTTGAGAGATAAGACTTTGACTAACAAATCCAGAGGATAATACAGCTATCTATCAATTATATATAGAGAAATGGAAACGGATGAAATATTCTTAAGTCTGAGCTGAAATGTTTGTGCTGCACATTCCATGTTGCCCTCAGTCTGCTTGTAAAACAAAATGTCTTGCTAAACTTTAGTTTGCAGCTTATCTAAGAAACAGCATCCTTCACACAGCAAAGCACACCATGATCAAATTTTCTCTCACCAGTGATCCCCTTGCATCATTTCTTCCCCTGTGGATTTTTTCTATTTACACCTTATGACGACTTTTTCCTTTTCTTTCTTCTCAATTGCATTTCTTATTTGATGACTGCTACACTGAATTGCCACCACCAAGCTTTATGAAATCACTGTGTTTAATAAGAAATAACAGATAAAAATTGTTCCAACCCATCACCTAAAGCCCCTCCTTCATCACTGCCAAACTTACTCCAAACAAAAAGCTTTGTTTGACTTTTTTGAAAAGAAGGAAAAATTGCAGGGAATAAATAAGTGAGATTAACTGGTTGGTGGAACTTGGTTAATTAACCTAATTGAAATTACACATATTGCTAATGAGACAAAAATAGGCAAACAAATTATTTCTGTTAAATGTCACTTGGAAATAATTAGCAAGCTATAAACTTTCAGTTCAGTGACTATTGTTGGCCTCTAGTTAGCTGTGATGCTCTTTGGCATGTGGGGCTTCTTGGTGTGTAAATGAAATCAGAGAGTGCAGGCTTGCAGCAATGTCACATGGTCATTTATAACGCATTTGTAAGCTCTGATGGCAAAAGAGAGTAAAAACTTTGATTTCTTTATATTAGCCTGTTGAATAAAAGGAAGGGTTCTGCAGTATAGCCTCAGGATACCAAGAATATATAAAATAAAGAGGAAAAAATGGGCTTTTCTTTTTCTTTTAATCAAAAACTGAGGGACAAATGTGTTATTTTGCAAGGATTTCTTTGATCTCTAACAAATGATGTCTAACACAAAATCCTTATATGAATGCATGAATGTGTGAATTTGTCTTCTGGAGAAAATAAGTCTAAATATATTGATTAATGGAATTAAAAAAGAGCAGTTGAAAACAGCTCTGGCAGAACAGTGCTCTGTATTTGGAGTTCACAGTCAAATTTCTCTTCTGCTTCGCATTCAAATTTCCATACCACTAAATGCTATGTGTTCAGTGATGAAAGTTTTGAATCAGCACACTGAAGTTTGAATTGGTGAACAAGTTCTACAGACAAGATCAGTATGAGAAAGGGCTCTAGAATTCAGCTTATTTTAGTTTGATTTATTTTCTGGTAGAGGGTAAATATAGGCACTGCCAGAAATAGAAGTAGCAAAACAGTACGCATCTCTCTGTTCTCACTGAAATGTCCGCATCTGTATAGATCATGAGTTCTTTGGGTAAATGTGCTTTATGGGCATACATGCGTGGCAAGAGATTTCCTCAAAACCTTGAAATGCCATTTAATTTATTCTCAGTGAGCTCATTATTTATATTAGCCTCCCTTTCTGGCTATAAAATTTAAGCTACGTGCATTTATTTTCAAGCAATCAGTCTTAAGCCATATAGTGAGAAAAAGCAACAACAAAAACAAACATTTCACCACCACTTGTGACCTCAGTGGTAAGGCACTTTCTGGTCTTGGTGGTGTCACCACAAGTTTCTTGCTGACAGCTAGTGAGGTTTTTGTCTTATTCTGAAGACCTTCCATCTTCCTGAAGCACTTAAATTATCCCAGGTTTGTGGGTAGCCATAACAGTAAGAAGAGCAACATATTTATTTTACTTTTTGCTACTTTATTTTACTCCTTTCCTACTTTGGAGAGGGAGTGAGCTGACTCTGTTAGAGCAACCTTAATTTTTCTTTGCCTCATTCTCCTTCCCCACGTGCAGCTCGCAGTGTGCACCCTTCCTACCCGCCTGCAGCAGTGGAACCACAATCTTCTGTCTCTGCATGATGATGGTCAGGATGTTACCATGTCTCTCCTATCACAGGGTAAATGAAGATTGACACTGGAGCAGAGTCAAAAAATGTTGAAACAGTTGTTCCAATACTTACAAAACCAAAGGATGCATCTGTAATGATGTTCTCCAAGTAAAAACTAAAGCGCGGGGTTGTAGATATGTCACATAATTCCCCATTCTTTTCCTTGCACCAACCAAGAAAGTCAAAGTTCATTTTGTGGCTGGTTTTATTTATTTATTTTTAAGTAGGCAATTACTACAGCTCTCTGATGGATTAGCATTCTTTGAAATCTCAGGTTTCTGATGAGACATGCCTGCGTCTGGCTACCTGTAGCTAGAGTCATTGTATTTTTAATTTCTTACCACTGTGCTGTATAGCAGGCTTTAGTGCCTCCAGCTGAGGGCATTGCTCACTCAATCTGTTTGCAATCTAGGTATTTCTTCTGATAGGGCTATTTTTCTTTATTAGGAAATCGACAAGAATCCTTTAGCGCAAGCAGAGTTTATTGCTCACGTGGTGTGTCTCAAAGATATTAATGGGACTGTTCCTGAAAGAGCTATTGAGATGCACTAGTGCTGTAGGGCCTGTCCATAGCTACTTGTGGGCAGGAGTACTTGTTCTGTGCTTTCATAGTAAGGCTCCCTTCGTATTAAGTAGGGATAGGTTCTGTCCATTGAAATCCCTTCTCATGTGAAGAATCTCAGGGAGATCTTCTGCCACCTGGAAGAGAACCCAGAGCCTTGCTATTGCTTGAAAGGAAAGCACAGCCCCATCAGGAATGCACACGACTGTTCTTGGTGAGGACAGCCAGCCCGTCAGTAATCTTCTTTTGCAAACAAAGTCATTGTCACAACAGAAAACTGAAGTGCTCTTTTCTGACTAGAACCTGATATTTCTGCACTGGAAAACAGCACGTTTCATGGTCTACCTTGCCATCTGGTTAGTGACTTACCGGAACATAGACCAATAATTTATTCAAAAGAAAAAAATTCCTCTTTTTTTTTTTAAACTTGCTGTAATTTACCGTAAGTAAAATTTAAAATATATATATATAAAATAAAAATGTCAATTTCTGAAAACAGTTTTCAACTTCGTCTGTCGGGGAAATGCATTTTTGTAGCTCTGATAACCTTGCATTTGTCTAAGTTGAGTCTTCAATACATTTGTCTGATATCACATGTGATAGCTTGGTCAAGCAGCCAGCAAGTCAATGTGTGCATCTTGATTTTCTACCTAGCCCAAACGCTCTTTACCGGGGAAGAGGACATGCTGAAATCATCAGCTAGCTTTTATTTTTGTTTCACAGATTGTACTAGTGAGCTGGTTCACTGAAACATTACTCTGCACACCAATTTATTGAGTTTGTTGTGGGATCAACCCTGTCGAATAAACAGGCTGTTGAAAGCTAATGGGTCATAAATACTTAGCAAGTAAATTCATTACTTATTGCAGGGTTGAATTTGTCATGTAGTCAGCCTCTGACAGCAGAACCTTTTCAAACAAACAAACAGAAGCCATAAAAGATAATCATTGTGTCATGCCACAGGGAAATTCAGGCTTATTTGAGTGCAGGATTGAACTGAGGTGCTGGATTGAAAGGTAACAGTTGGAAGGAGATCACTGTCATGATGTTGTTAGGACCGCAATATTTCTTGTGATGGTTTTTGTAAGGCGTGCCTGAGGCAGCCTGTGGTGTGGCGTTGAGGGAGGCAGGCCCTGGGATGGAAGGAGCATGCACTGAGCACCAAAACACCAGTTAAACACTTCTCCCCCTGAAGAACACAGATGCAAAGAGCAGATTGAATGACTGAATGTTAACAAAACAAAGCCCTTAAAAATAATTGCATTTTTTATATTGTGATTCATTTCAATTTCATGAGTCTCAAAACACTACTTCTCAAGTGATTAATGTTTTCTCCATTGATTGCAACTGTGCTTGAGTGAAGGTCTTTCTTCATAGTTTTAAACAAAGAAATGTTTTAAGGGTTACAAGATTAATGGTGTAACATAGAGGAGCCTTTCCATAGCTGTACACGGAAGCAGGTAGGTTGTAAAAGCAAGCTCTGACTTTAAGTGGTGCAAAATCCAAAATTAGAATCTACCTTTGGACATAAAGCCTAGCTCACATGATACTGCTTTTATTTTTTCTACTGTTACTGCCTTGCAATCTTAGAGTTTTCTTGTCTCGTAGATTTTTCCAATCTGAACTCTTTCATACTGATGATTTTTTGCCTCCTCAGTGTATTTGAGTAAAGAGAGAGTATCAGGATAATAAGGATGTCAGCTTCCAAAAAAGCGTGAATGTCTTTTCTCATTAACACTGGGGAGTTAGCAATGGAATTTGACCCGTGTTGTCTAAATGTAAGGAAACTAGAGGAACAGACCTGTAAAAACACGTAGCTGAAGTAGAGGGAGCCTATGTTAATTAACAGCCCAGTACTAGTTTCTGTTATTACTCTTTCTTCTGTAATTTCTTTGTATCTGCTGGTGATTTTGAAGTGTGGTAGCTGAGATTAATCTTTGTGGAGATTTGGCTGACTTGGCTCGGAGCTGGACCAGTGCCTGTTTCAGGGACTCTGTGGGATGGAGCGATGAACTGCAAGCCAAGAGAGTGTGTCTACGTCTTTGCTCAGGTAATGATTTCAATGTTGGTCAGCCTTAAGTGAAGGCATTCTGTATCTTAGTTTCTCTGTTTTATCTACTTACGTAATATTTCTGAGAGAGAGATAAATAACCATTGATCTCAGGTGCTCTGCTGAGCAGACACAAAATCTTTTATTTCTTCAGGGCTCAAACCTGGAGCAGAAGGCTTCTATCAGAATTTGTCCTGTCTTAATCTTTCTTCTTACAATTTAATTCTATTTCAAAGCTGCTTTCACACAAATGTTACTTGTTTGTCATTTATGAACCAATGCATTTAGACCAGTTTAGCAGAAACACTGAGAGGGACATACAATGTAGTGAAGTTCTCATGGTCAGGAGCTGCTTCTACCCTAGGCAAAATGTAGGGTAAGAAGAAGAGAGAGTCTCTAGCAGAGAATCTAGATATTTTTTAAAGTACTTGGATTTTTTTAATAAACAACAGTGTTAAAAAAAAATGCTGTGAAAGTGTAGCAATTCAAACACAGAACTTGCTCATTTGTGATGGAAAGGAGTAGGTGAACGATGGCACTAATGAAAATATTAATGACGTTTTATTTGTCTGTCAAAGGCAATTGTGTGCTGTGGCTAAACTGAGAAGTTATGTGCGTGTTAGGACTGCAGATTACGATGAGATGATGTAGTTTAGAGGTGAATAAAAGTTGGCAACATTACTTATGGTGTAGTCACGAGTTACTCAAGTCAATCTGAGTCTCAAGAAAACATTATACTGCACCGTTATATATTGTGAACGTATATATCATGTACAAGCTGCACAGAAAATATTGCAGCCGTGGATTGAGACTGTGCTTTTGGTGCTCTTCTCCTAAAAAGGATGGTGCTGCATGGACTCTAGTTCCAGCAGTCTGGAGCTCAAAGGGAAAACCAACATCTTGTAGTAGAAATGGCCAAAAATAGTACTTCAGATGAATTTTCGTTGTTTCATTCAATAAAGTGTGCTATTTCAGTCTCTTGGAACACAGGACTCTTCCCTCTCAATTCATTTCAAGGTTCCATTTTTGATGAGGAAGAGCTTGAAATAGCATACCTGAGAATTGTTCCTGTCTGAAACAGTGTTGGCCATCATGCCCTATAGATTTATTTAAGTTTAACGAGAACAAAGAAAAAAAAAAACAGTTTTGTGACTTTTTGGCTTATTGTTAAAATTGTATTTATTGAGTGATTTTATAAGTTTGGACACTGTACATGCATAATATGTAGGTGTATATGTGTAAATTTTCTCAGAGTGAGGTTTCAGCTAAACGTGAGCTTAGTTCTTAAATGAACAAAAGCGGAACTTGCCTGCGTTCTTAATTTTCTTCTCAGTTCAAAACAATTTTCATGGTGTTTTTGGAGGGTGGCTGAGAGTGACACAAGATAAGCAGTTTGGGATCCATTTTGCCTAAACACTTTATGAAAGGAGGGATAGGTAGCTATTGTGCCAGCGTTCTTCTGAGGCATTGAGGAAATGGATGGCTAAGTGACATGTATATAATTTGGTCTCTTTTACGTAGTCATTAAGAGCCATACAAAATTCCAAGAAATGGCTTTTAATAAAGCAAAGTATATCCTGAAATACTCTTCAGTAGTTGGGTGTTAATTAATTCTCATTTAACAATAAATTATATTTTAAAGCATATTGTTTGCATACAAGACTCAAATACTAAACTTTAAAATATGTCCACATGCATTTTGTCAGTTCCTCATGCATGTAACTGAAGAGCATTTAGGATGTCAGCTACTGAAATCTTTTGCTTATGTGAAAAAAATAAGTTAGTCTGAAAAATTTGGAGTAAAAGTAATCAAGAATAGCAAGTTTGTTTGTTTGTTTGTTTGTTTTGTTTTTTAACTGTGAGAATTTAAAATATCTGAAAACTGCTTGATGTTTGGATTTTGATTTTCTGCAATAATTCTGGTCTGGGCTTCAGTACGCTTGAACCTATTAGCTCTCTGACAGTGCCTTGAATGCAACATGCAAATTCAACCAGTGAAAGCTATTGTTTTACTGCAATTAGCAACCGCGCTCAGTGGAGATGGCAACATGCTGAAAAATTAATTGAGAATTTAACCTTCAAATGAAAAATGCATGGGCCATATACTTTATTATAATCAGCTTATAGTCATACATGACTTCAGAGATAATTTGAGCTTTTTACTGTTTTACTTCTGTTCAATACAAAAAAGGCATTTTTTTTTCATAGGCCACTAATACATAGTATTCATTCAGTGTCTATTATCTTGTTTGAATAGCAGGGTTTTTAAGGATCCTTGTTTCTGTTTGCTAAGTGGAAGTGTAACAAGATTAACAGCAAAGTCTGTTCTATGCAGCTTTTAGAACAAAAGCTAATCAGCACTCCCATAAAAGTTTAAAATTTTTATATTCTTTAATTTTGCATATTGTTAGCTGCAAGCTGATCCCTAATGTTTGTTTTATTTTCATCTGTCAGAAGCAATGCCAAAATATATTTTGTCTGACTTAAGTTGGCGCAATTAATCCTTAGCTGGAAGAATCTCTGTTGTTTTTTGTTTGATTAAAGGATCTGATCTGGTAGTGCATATACCAGCTATTTCCCACCAAAAAGACAGTAACTGCTATCTACGTATTTTAATAAATCTGTTGAAGTAAAACCCATTGACATAATTTTTTGAATTTATACTCTATGTGGAAGAAGAGAACAATTAATAGAATATTTAAATTTAACAATATAATTATAGTGTATTGGCATTTCTCTTAACTTTTTGATGCATATTTGTTGACTTGAATAACAACAAGAAAATAGCACCAAACATCCACCAAAATCAAATTGCATTTATTATAAAAGTATTTTATGATCTCTAATATTAATAGGCCAATACTATTTAAATAAATGCAATTAAATTGCTAAATAATATACATTGATCTTTCTTAACCACAGAATCAGACTATTATAAAAATCCTTACTACAGCTTTAAAAAGCCTTATAGAAACTGGATTTTTTTAATGTATGTCTACTTGTGTACAGAGTTAGGGCCATCTCTAAAGGAGAAAACCACAGCTTTTGGAGAACTTCGCCAAAATTTATAAGCTGTACACACTTGGCATTTTTCTAACAGTTGTGAAATTTGCATTCTTCACTGGGGTCTACTTTTGATCTTAAATCTTGAGGTGCTTATAAACTGTAAGAAAAATCGCACTAAACAAATGTTAGTCTTCCCATACTTGCTTTTCTGTAACAACAAATGTTAGTCTTCTCATACTTTCTTTTCTATAACAGGCGGCCTTGTGCAAAACCTGTATCTCATAAGTTTTCTGTCAAGGCTGGCTCAAAATCAGAATTTCTGTCTGTGTTTATTCCAGTCCTAAATGCGCTCTGAAGCTGCCAGTGGGGTGCTAGGGACAGTGGGCTGATAAGCACAACTTCCATCCACAGTAAGGTGGTAGAGTTCATCTAAAGAATAAAATCACTAAGCAAATGCATAAATTTGGTCTGCAAGGGAAATGTTCACTTCTCTTTGGTGAATTTGTCTTCAGTCTGCTGGAGTTGCATGATGATGACTTTCTCCTTTCAAATCTTAGCGGATCTATGTTTATGTTGTGCATGAAAGCTTTATATGTTGCACAAGCAGTAGTGGCAGTGTTTGCACATGATACCTATATGTATTTGCAGGAACATACATGCAAATTCAGAGTTTAGAACAAGTGAAATGAATAAAACCCATATATTGAATAAAACCCATACGTTTTCCTGAGTCTCTAACACTAAAATGACTTTTTCAATTAATTTCAAATTATACTGTTCTCTACCCAAGTAACTATAGACCTAGGGCTAAATATTCAGAATGTTAGGGTGCTGGGAGAATGCCCCTCCTAATTCGAAATAATGGTATTAGCTGCAGCGAAGTTGCACAGTTTATCCCATCCCATGGATGTTTCTTATTTTTCTACTCTATGCTTCATATATACCAAAAAGATTGGCCTTGTTAGTTTGTGCTGATTTCATTAGCCTTTCTTTCAAATGAAAGAAAGCTGTCTTTTCATTTCTTGCAGGAGTGATTGTTAACTATAGGGAAATTGTCTCAAACAGTAGGTCAATTAATTACTGCATTTTTAAGCTCCCCCTTGTAAAACAGCAATTAATTTAACTGTGTTTTGGTGGATTTCTTCCTCTGGACTTATCCATTTGAAATCACTAACTCTAGGCAGATAACACTGCTTTATTACATGTGACAGCTTTTCAGAAGATCATATTTTCCTTCTTAATGAATGCTGGGACTGAGTTTGTTTTTAATTATCTGTGGCACCTTTTTATTATTAACAGAATGAGAAAGCAGTAAACGTGAAGAATGTGAAGTGAATGGGGACTATCGACCGCCTAAAAGTGGATATTAAATAGAATGGATCTTCAAGTCCAAGTTTTATATGATGAGATAAAAATTGTAAATATTTGCAGTTCAGAAACAGAGGGCTCCAAGGCAGTTTTCTTATCCCCTTTTCCTTTAAAGGGGTTTCCTTTCCATTTCTTCATTTTTCTTCCAAATGAGTAAGAGTTGTGGGTTACTCGGCGCAGTCCCTGTGTACAACACACACTTGTTGAACAAGACAGAACTTAGGACTGTTGGAATCTCTTGGGCAGGAAGATAAAAAAAATCCATGATCTTTCAGAGCTCAGTGTTTTTTTGTCCTTAAATGACATTGTTTTGAACAATATTTAATAGAGTGTGGTACATGTAGAACAAGACAATTTTAGCTAGTTGTAATTTACTTTAAAGGTACTGCACAGGTGGTAGGAAGATAAGTATCTTTCAGATGATACTGGTGAATGCTGGTTCTTAAGCAGACAGGGAAATTCTAGTCACTGAGACCCAAAATAGATTAAAATAGGTTGCATGAGATTTTTCCACTCTGAGAGCCTAAGTAGCACATCATATCCAAAGTATTTACTCGAATGGTTGGAAGATTTGCCCAAAGTATGAAGACTAGGGAGTCAGTTTGAGTAGCTTGGTACACTTGTAGTATCTATTCTTGTAAATGGTTGTTCGTCTCATTAGCATCTGGAATGATATATCAAAGTATGGTTCAGACTGCAAACTGAATAGATGCAACATTACTCTTTTGTATTGCCAAATGTAGGGCACCAAATGTTTGCTTATGTGGTCTAGTGTGGTCAGTGGTGTAGCTCTTTTGACTACAGTGGAATTAGACCAGGGATGAGTCTGGCCCTGTGACCCTAATCAAACTGAATAAGATGAATGGTTTGGGGAAAAAAGAGCTCAATCTCTACATAATAAGATCTTTATAAAGTATTATGGGATTAGGCCTCTAAGGAAAAGAGAAAAAATACATACATCGTGGTATTTTAATCAAGCACGTCATAGTAAAGGAGACATACAGCATTGATTTAATGAAAAAATTTTTGTAGGCTCCTGATAAGACTTAGAGAAATTAAATATGTCACATAAACATAAAATACAATGTGTTTTGTTGTACAAGAGAATTTGATACCTTGACTTCTCATAGCAGTTTTATTTTTCTGCCTTCCCAGTGATTTACAAATTTTTAGCTATAAGGAAACCTGTTGAATAGACCAGTCCTCTTAAGCAACTTTGGTTTTTTTGAAGGTCACGCTAAACCCATTAAGTAGAGTTTGGCTTTCAATTTATTAGAAGTCCATGTCTGCTAAATAAATGATTTCTGCACTCACTCAGTTGCTTAATACAGCGGTTGCTTTGTTTCCACCGTAGATTAGTGATGTCATGTTGTATGTCCATCTCAGTGAGATTAGCAGTGAATACCCTGTTTTACACTTCAGGGATTCTTACTGATTTAATCCACATGTCAGAGGGCAGAGATATTTTTCTGAATACGGAGCAGTTAGGGGAATAACCTAAGGGCAGTGGATTGTTTATTCTCTGAATTTGTATGTCTCCATTTTTCCCTCTGGTATTAAGTATTTATTCTTAGAGGTCCCCACAGTAGCGCCTGTTTTCTGTTTCTTGGATGTACAGAGCTGACAAAACAGATTTTTTTCCCCTTGTTTTTGTTCATGGCTCTCTTAAGAAATAGCAACATTGGGAACAAGTGACGATTCATTTTGATAAGCCTCACATGTAATTAAATCAGGGATTCAGTTTTAATGCTGGTCAGTCCTTTCCTGATGCCATTGTTCTCTTTATGATGTTGGCCTTTTATTCTTTTTTCAATTGTAAATATCAAAATAACAATGAATGATTTTCTGATAAAGGATCATCACAGGAGAATGCAGAACAAGCAGTGCTTATGCTGCTTTTCCTTCAAAGGCTGATGGTGATGTAGCTGGTTGAGTTGTTAGAAATAATTGTGGTTTTTTTGTTTGTTTGTTTGTTTGTTTTTCCCTGTTAGAAAACTTGTAGAGAAAACCTACAGATCCCCAACTGCCCGCACACAGAGGCACTGCTCCTTCTGCTGAGACCATGACATCTTGCATCTGCCCATGTCATCAGACTTGAATATGCGTGGGAATTACAGGTGCTCCAACAGAGCAGGCATTCACAAGTCTCTTGGTACCTTAGTTAGGTACCAGGAACTATGCTGGGCGATCACCAACCACATGAGGTTTAACGAAAGCAAGTGCCGGGTCCTGCGCCTGGGACGGGGCAACCGTGGCTATACGTACAGACTGGGCGATGAGACGCTGGGGAGCAGCCCCGCAGAGAGGGATCTGGGGGTTGTGGTTGACAGCAAGTTGAATATGAGCCAGCAGCGTGCCCTGGCAGCCAGGAGGGCCAACTGTATCCTGGGGTGCATCAAGCACGGCATTGCTAGTCGGTCGAGGGAAGGGATAGTCCCGCTCTACTCTGCGCTGGTGCGGCCTCACCTCGAGTACTGTGTGCAGTTCTGGGCACCACAGTACTAAAAGGACGTAAAACTGTTGGAGAGTGTCCAGAGGAGGGCGACGAAGATGGTGAAGGGCCTAGAGGGGAAGACACATGAGGAGCGGCTGAGGGCACTGGGCCTGTTCAGCCTGGAGAAGAGGAGGCTGAGGGGGGACCTCATCGCAGTCTACAACTTCCTCGCGAAGGGGAGTGGAGAGGCAGGTGACCTATTCTCTGTAATCACCAGTGACAGGACCCGCGGGAATGGTGTTAAGCTGAGGCAGGGGAAGTTTAGGCTGGACATCAGGAAGAGGTTCTTCACCGAGTGGGTGGTTGCACCCTGGAACAGGCTCCCCAGGGAAGTGGTCACTGCACCAAGCCTGTCTGAATTTAAGAAGCGACTGGACTGTGCACTGAGTCACGTGGTCTAAACTTTTGGGCAGACCTGTGCGGTGCCAGGAGTTGGACTTGATGATCCTTATGGGTCCCTTCCAACTCGGGATATTCTATGATTGTATGATGTGTTTTCTGGCACTCTTTGACAAACCAATTGTCAACAAAGATTAGTCTTAGAGCATTTACTATGTTTCTGAGAAGTTGTTTTGTGTCCTCAAGCCATTCAGAAACACCGCAAGCCAAATATTGAAGGTCTAAACAGAAAAATGGACCTTGACTTTGAATAAGACAAGGCGGTGGCATGGCAGCCAAACCTTTGTTTGTGCTGCTGATTATCATGGAAGAATGTTGCCTGGATAGCTTTTCCTAAGAGATGTCCCATGGTATAGTTAACTGCATATTTCTAGTCCACACATTCCTTGATGGTTTTTATCATCCTGTGCAGAGGTAGCAGAAGGGAAAAAGTCTATTTACAATGCATATTTAACTGTCATTCGGTGCTCTGTGTACAGTGTGGCTTGATGGAGGGTTTTTCTGTCCTTCAGCTTCTAGGCAGTAACTCCCTTGGCTTGTTATCTGCTGGCTGAGAGTGATGCTTGGGAATTAAAATAAATTAGGCTCAGACCAAACTTTTGGGAATTTAGGATATTGAAAAGAAGAAGGTGGTAGTACATATTGATATGTTGGGGGGAGGGAGGGAGGAAAAGACGGGAATAAGCACAGATAAAGAAAGCTAATGCAATAAGATGATCTCCTGGGCAATGGGAATTGTTTTTGCTTTAGAACATGGAAAGAAGGAACAGTATTTCCAATACAGGTAATACTGACAGCTCTCCACTATACTACATGCATCATTTCATGTCATTTATTATAATAATCAGCACCTGCTACAGGGTTTATTATTAGCCTTGCCGGGGAACAGCACAGTTTAGAAAAGGAATCTCCGATTTTTCTGGCACATCAGAAAGGGCTCTAGGGGGAGTAAAGCAGCCACTAAAGGTATTTTATCATCATTTCATTCATTTGCAGGCAGACATATATAAGCTCTCATGGAGGTCTTCTATCTTGTGCCTTAATATTCCTTTTCCTAAAGGAAACTGAAGATTTTCATCTTTCTTGTAAGCATTTAGCTGATACCCCCCAGATGCTCTGCCTTACAAGTCGTTGTGATGTGCACAGCTACAGACCACTTTAGGTAGTCTTTAAGAAGTTGAGATTTGGTGTGATTGTCCAAATGATATCAATACTTCAGGGCAAAAACATGAAAACAAGAGATGAGGAGGGGAGAAATATAAATCAAGCATCATCTTAATTATAATAGGTGATTAGGCTGGAAGTGAACTAGCAGATGGGGGTGTAGAACTGCCTGTCTGTCCTACTCCACTTATGGTGATGCTGGGTTTTGAGCTGTGTGGCAGGTGGAGTGGGTCCAGAGGCCACCTGGCAGCAGCTGGGGCTCTCCCTTGTGTAGGCTGTGCCTTCCCTGAGGTCAGCACAGTCAACCAGGGACACGTACTTCACTGCTGGTGCAGATGGACAGAGGCCAGGTGGACTTCAGAGTCCTCCAGAGGTCATGGATGAAGAGGCTGCTGCACACTCCTGGGTCTTCAGGAACTCACCGAGGCTGGAAAACAAGCACGGAGCCTGCAGCATGAGGAGCCCTCTGAGCCAAAAGTGCAGAGAGGAGTGTATACAGAGACTTGCTGGGGCCATTAGGAGCAGCAATGAGCCATGATTTTAACAGCTGATTGTAGTGAACTGCCTCTGGCACAACCCTGACCCCTTATCAGTACTGTCTCTAGATGCTCTTGCCAGAACAGTGGTGGATTTCTTTAAGACACCAATTGTTATTTACAGGAACAGTCACCATGTGCTAGATATTTTCTGATGACCTGAAGAAGATGGTTTCCACTCAAATAGCCATCCAACATCAGCAGACCAGTTAGGGAAAGACAGCAGTTAGTTTTTACTGCAAATTCGATGGCTTTATAACTGTCATTTTAAGGGGATTTAAGTATCGATAGGGTGTTGAGACATGAGATGGAGGGGAAAGATAGCACCGTGCCTCAGGAGTGGGCACAGGGCAGTGACTGAAAGACTGGGTTAATTTAAGAGTAAGGCAACAAGAGGATAAGGCTTGGGTCACTGAAAATACCTGCCCAAATGTTTTATCACTGGGCAAACTGCCATTCATTTTATTGTTTTATAGACCTGAGATATTGAAAAAGGATTTTGTTTAGCATTGAATCAGGTAGATTAAACGGAAATCTTTTTTTTACTGTTTATATTGTAATAACTTTATTTAAATATATACTTGAATTTCATTTTGAATTAAATGTTAGTTTCCAGGCGTTACAAAAGTTTGACTTTTTTAAGCATATTGAGTGGAGGCATTCTTATGTTTTTGCCGAAGTAGATTTTGTTTAAAAGAGATTATCTAATCTGCTAACAATCCTAACATTTTGAGACTATTTGTTTACATTAGTAAGTTTTTATCTTTATAAAATGTTAAAGTACTACTCAGTCTTAAAGTAATATAGATGTTGGATTTATTATAGTCACTTAAATAACAGCTCGGTAATTAGTATGGCAAGGCTGCAGTTGAGGAGAGAGAGAAGAAAGATGTAATGTGGGATCACTGCAAGGAGAAAACTTTCTAGAGGATGTTGGCTTTTGAATCCTGTTCCTAGTTTAAGCATAAGTGTTGAAAGGCAGCCATGTGTTCAGATATCTGTTATATGAATTGTTCTTAAGGCTAGTAATTTTTTCCATGGGTAAGGCTTCCCAGATTTCTTTTAAGCCATCTGTCGAGGAAAGAGAGCATTAGATTGTCAGACATTGTTTTCAAAGCTCAGTAAAATATTAGCTATTTAACCCTTACATTACTTAATTTGTGAGTCTTTTAAGTGAAAGCATTTAATTTAATTGGGGAGGGGGGGTGTGTACAAATTGAAAAAAAGAGGAGATATGTTGGGTAGCTTGCTTTGTCTATAGAAAAGTTAAGACCAGAATATGGCAGTTCAGGGCTTTGGGTCTGTAACAATGCAAAGTCATTTTATATATGTGGGGAATGTGCCATCGTGGTAATCTCACTTAGGATAAATCCTAAAGAATCATTCATGAGGCTCGTCTTCCCTCCCTTGAGCCGAGGAAGACAATGAATAAAAGGAATTGTTGCTTCATTTAGTGAGGTTGAGAGACTGAGCTCTAATTCCTGGAGTAACCAACCGTACCTTCCTGTTACTGTGCCTGCCACCATCCCCGTATGAGGAAGACCTGTCTGCCATTCTCAGCAGGGTGTTTCTTTGGCTTTCTTTTGTTGGTTGAAAATTCAACCATATTGAGGTTGTGTAGTGAATTGAGTTCTTGAGGCACGGGTTTGCTACTGACTTTATAAATTGCTATCAGTTAGTTGTGATGATTTTGCAGTATGTCTGAAGCAAAACTTTAAAAAAGAATTTAAGGAGTTGAAGTGCAGAATCTTCTTACAAGGTTGGAAATAGCTACCTAAAAAAAAGGTGGGGCCCTGAAGACATTATGGAAGTTTAAAAAAAAAAAAAAAAAGCATTTTAGAAATGGTGGTTACAGATGTCAGCTGGTGCTTGTAAGGCCCAGCAGAGAACATAATGTGGTAAGAAGGTGGTGTATCTACTGAACAGCTAATAAAAGTTGATCATGCAGGACTGATTGCCCCTCCAGGTGTTACCCTGAGAAGCAGCCCTGCTCCAGGGGAATCCCTCGCAAAGCAGGAGGAACACCTTGTAGCCGTCTACTTTCGCTGCTATGGGAAGGTTGACTTGCAAATACTTTAAAAAGTTGGTGTTGCTGTGTTACCCTTTAACATCGCAGCCCTGTATGGGAAGAAGAGGACAAATAGTCTCTGGTTGGATTAGTCTCCCAGCTACCAGGAGTAAGATGGAGAAATGCCAGGAACGCAGTATCTGTGGCTTATATAGTTCTGGAGGTAGCATCATAGAAGCACAAAGAGTTTATTCCTCTGATCATATAAATAATGTGACCGTGCCCTATTATGATAGTTCAGATCTGATAAAACATAAATAATTGCTGTCATATGCCCTCATACAAATTATTTCTTTGGTAAAATAGTAGACGCTTCGTTCTAACGTCAGGAAAGAAATACAGCTTTGAGAAGGCGGTAGATGTAATAATTTTAAAATCTCTTGTGACATGTCTGGGAGTATATTGGACTGTTAAGCAGTTCCTTCTCCTAATAGGGTCTCTTCTATTGAACCTGGCAGTGAATCTGAATTTACCAGTGACAGTGTGACAGCAGTACTTAGGTTCTGAATCTTTTCTTGGGTAATATAAGGAAAACCCTTAAACTGCAGATGTAGCTGCAACTTTGGCCAAGCTGTGGTGGTGTTTAGAAGCATAGAGAGAGCAGGTGGTAAATACTTGACTTCTGAAAAGTGTGCTAGTTCTTAAGCTGTGAGATGCAGGAATACTAATAGCTGCTGAGATTAAAACCCATCTCCTTCTCCCAGGGACAGCTCCCACAGCCACAGGGATGCTGGGGTGGCTTGATTCCTTGCCTGGGAGGACCTGCAAGGTAGGCTGGTAAATGATGACTCTCAGCATTTTTTATGGCCAATTGTACAAGAACAGTGTGTTGCAAATGTCCTTGGTCGTCATCGGCCATTGCAGAATGCTGTAAATCATCCTTATTTTACTTTATGAATTGTAAAAACTATCATACATTTCATGGGTATCTCAGAACAAGATAGTAAATTTCAGTGTTTTTTTTTTTTTCCATGAATTTATAGCAAAGTCTAGAAAATAGCTTCTTATGCAGTTGGAGAAAATAGCTGTAGATATGAAGAGCTATACGTTGTCTTCAATTTGTGCACACAACTCCCTCTGACACGAAGGGCAGTAGGTGGTCCATAAAGTAATTATTCAGTGGAAAATGAAGAGAAATATAAAGCAGGGTGTACTAACGGAGGCAGAATGTGGAAGGGATGCAAGTGAATAAAATCATTTTCCGGCAAAATTTTTCCAATTTGCTCTTGGCTCATTATTTGCAGAATTGCACAGAAGATCACAGCTGCCATATTCTCTCCTAGTTAATGCAGTTTCTTGTTTTCTTGAGGGTTTCTTTTGCTGTTTAATAATAATGGCACACCAATGTTCACTTACAAATAAAATTTCTTGTTTGGTGTGTGCATAAGAGAGATCTCCGAAACAAATTTTGTATGTTAAAGATTGGCTTAACCTGGTAAGAAGAGAACAAGTGTGTAAATCATCATCTTGTTCAAAATATCTGCCAAATTCTTTTAGGGATGTTTTTGGTATATCTTGAAAGAGCAAATAATTTCCACATGGAGAAGGTGATGCACTTTCCACACTTAAAGCTGTATACATGTTTATTGAAAATTCATTTATACATTCCTCACATTTGAGGATATAATTTGGCCACAGTGGTGGAAGAAAGTAGCCAGTAAGACATTATACATCAGCTGTTGGAGCAGTTGAAAATCTGTTTACTGCCTTCCATTCAAAATCTGATCCTACTTAATTGTTAAAATTCCTGGATAGAATTCTGTGGAATTGGTATTTCTGCATAGGACCAGATGCACTGTTAAATGCTCACTGACACTAACATTCTCATCCCTACAGTGAAAATTAACCCTGTTTTCATCCTTCTTTATGTGATCTCTTGTTCTTAGGGTTTGTTTTTTTTTGTTTTGTTTTTTTTTTTTTTTACATTAAAATACCTTTCTAGGAATCATCTGAGAGAGGCTGGAGAAACAGCAATATCTGCAAAGGCTAAGTATAATTTTGCATTCTACCTTGCTGTAGAGAGACAAAAAGAGCAAAGAAAGCAAATATTAGCTGCATTTTCTGTGGCAACTCGAATCATTTTTATATTTTTTCCCTGCGTTTTGTCTCTTATAGCAGCCATGATCTATACATTTCATGCACAGTCATAGAATATAATAGCAAAATTTTCATGCAAGAACGTGGTGTTGCCAGCTGAAAGTACTTAGCAGTTTGTATTACAAATATATCTTCTAATTTTCTTTGCTATAATTGTAAGGCATTCTGTAATGACATTGAACTAAAATATCCACATTCTGCTAATAGTTAGTTACAAAAAAGGGAAGTTTTGTTTTGGAGCTCTGAAGTACTGTTCAGATGGTCTGTAGATAGTAATGGAGAAAGATTCCTAAACTGCAGTGCTTCGGAGGCTTTCAAAAACTTCACAGCATAAAATTGTTCATTTTGGAGGGGGGGTACTTCAATTAAAAAAAAGGAAAAGTCCAGAAAGTTAATAAGTTTCAAAGAGTCTAATATACCTTTAGTACCTTCCTGTTAGATAATTGTAGCTAGCGGGTGAAGGCTGTAAGTCAAAATTTACATTAAAAATCAGACTGCAATAGAATAGGAAAAATTTCGGACCTTTTTAGATGGCTTCTTCTCAAGGTGTATTGTATCTAACTGGCCATTTGTTTTATTCATCAGAGGAAACTAAATGTTTTTATCTTACAACTTGTTCAGAATTGAAAGCTTATGTTCTCTTACATCTGCAGATATAAAAGACACCACAGCAAAAGGTGTGCTTTTCTTTTTTTTTTTTCCTGGATGGAAGCTCTTTTAAAATGTACAACTCAATTAGGGAAGATTAATCTACGAAAACACTGAGACCAGCAGATGTGAACAGAGAACCCAGAACCACATCCTCTGCTGAGGCTTTCTGCAAACATGCTGCTGCATTTTCAATCGGTTTTCATTTGAAAGTAGGGGAGCAGGGTAGGGGGAGGAGTGGCGGAAGAAGGCATTCAGTAAATAATGCATTTTATTTTTTTCTTTAAAGTGCCCAAGTGCTAACATAATTACAAAAGGGAACAATAAGATTCTTAATATTCAGTGGCAACATGGAAGGAAAAATGCAGAAGAGAACAGCAGCTGAGGCAGTCTTTAATCAGGGTCCCTTACAAAGTCCCAGAAAAAGACACAAGAGGTCTGATGAGACACAGCTGCACTAATCCTTGTATTAAAAAAATTTCAGAAAGAAGGGGATATGTTAATGAAAGATTGATAATGCAAGACACAGTTGGCTGGAGAAGATTAATGTATTAAAGCAACCACAACAAAGCAGCCAGCAAGTATTACTCCAATTGTGCAACCACATCCTGCCATGGGTTTTTACGTGCAGCATTGCACAAGCCCACAGAGCTCCCAGCAGAGATTTCTGTGCAAGTATGACAGTGCAATGCTCTTAAAGCTGGCCTGCTTGTACTCACAGCCAGCGGGCCGTGAGACCTGCCCTGCTCCTGGGCTGGAGCTTAACGCCTGTAGCACTGGGATGATTTTTTTTTCACTGAAAATTCCAGTATGGAGCAGAAAAACATTTTTTGATAGAAATGTGGTTAAAACCAGCATATTACTCTGAAACATTTTGACGGAAGCAACTAGGCTTTTTATCATGGATAGAATTCATTTTCTGGGGAGTTCCTAACTGGGCTTACCCTAGATATTCTTCTTTGTGTCTTATGTATAAAACCCACTGAGCAGCTGAAATACTAAAGAAGGAAAATTCACATTCCTTCACTTACGCAATTTTTTTTCATGACACTGAGCAATGTGGGGAGATACATAGCATATCACATACAAGCTGAACTGCCCCATTCTTCTGTCAAGTTTTTAAATAACTTGGATTAAGTCCCAGATTGAAGTGTGAGAGACATCATGGTGGCTCAAAGCGTGCCCAGCGCTTTTATATCTCCCCCTTTGCTCCTTCACACGTTGCGGTTGGCACCGTGCCCTGCACCCCTGGCAGAGGTTGCTACTGAGCAATAGTGGAGGTCCTGCCCTGCACTGAGTAAGAATTCCTTCTGTGTTGATTCAGCAGTCTAAGCATGATGGATAGTGCTGCAGTATTTTCTTACAGGGATCGTTAGGACCGTATATTTCTTGTCCGCCTATTCATCTAACTCCTGCATCTCATGAGACCTGAGGGCACTCTGTGACCAATCTGCAAAACCTGGGCAAGCCTGGAACCTGACCAAAACAATAGACTTCTACATTCTGCATTTCTGACCTTGCCCTGTTTTGACTCTAATTTGCAGCTTAATTTGACATCTTCCTTTTCCAACACCATGTTTTAATTCACTGAATAGCCACTGTCTCTGGCAGCATTTCACTGGATCCATGGATTAGTGCAGTTTCCTCTAATGCTTCCTTCATTTGCAGGACAAAAATTGTGGCAATTGCAAATAGTTGGATACTTTTTTTTTTGGAAGACTCAATAACCGAGTTACTATTCAGCTAGTTTTCTAAATAAAACAGACTTTTCAAATTCCCATATGTTTCATGAGATATTTTCTGTGTTCACCAAAAAAATAGCTTAATGGAAAACAGGCGGGTTTAGGTACTGGATTGATACACCATAACTGACCTGAGATTTTCTGGCAAATATCAGGTGGTGACGTTTGTTTAAAACATGCAGCAAGGAAGCATGTGATATTGGCACTTGATGTGTTTCTAAAACTCTTCCCATTTCCAGAGCAGTTAGAAGCTGCCTAGAGAATTTCTGGCAAACTTTACTTGAAAACTACCCATCTACAGCAGCACTTTTGTAATTGACTGTAATAAGAAACTCCTGATTAGCTTCTCAGGAACACACAAAAGGAGAATAAAATGTCTTGAAGCTAGGTTTGTAGGGATATTGCCTGGACTGCATTAGCCCTCCCTCCCAGTTCTTTAACATAGAATATCTAATCTAAAAATATTCAGAATTCTTTCTGCCTTCTTCAGTTATCTCACTGTAAATATGAAGTTATTTGTGGTACTATCCATATAAATTTATTCTACAAAACGTGCTTATAAATTCACTTTGACAGGTACATCAGGATAATTATATTGCCTGTTGGGTGCTTTTAATTCCTTTGAGGGTAAAAAATAAAAAATAAAGTTTTACATACTGTTTTCAGGTGCTCTGCTTTGCAATGCTAAGTATTTGGAACTTCTCTGTGGAAGTGAATTAAGCTTATGATCATGCTGCAGTCGATTACCAATTTCCAACAGCAAGTATTAATTATAACTCTAGTTTGTTTCTAACCTAACAAAAGTAATTTCCAAACTTCTGTGATGGATAGCATTGTTTTTGCCAAAAATGTCTTATGCTATCTCTTTTGTATTTATCTCTGTAGAGATATATTAAAATTATAGTTGCCTCTGCAAAGTTGACCTCTCCAAGAAATGGTTTTATAAAGTTTTTTGGGAACATGCTCGGGGCATCTGTTCGGGTGGATTTCCTTAATTCTGCACTTGTGTCTTTTGCTGTCTGTTGCGTTGGTTCTACAGATCACTTTTTTGTAGTTTTTAAGGTGCTTATTAAAAAGGAAACCAACAAAACTAACAAACCAACAAAACTAAAACAATCAAGACAGTCTTAGAGCATCCTTTGAAGCCAACTTACACCATTACACACATTAAAATCTTTCATTAAAGAAGGTAGCACCAGAGAGCTGTTACACCTTTAGCAGAGTCAGAGTAGGTCCTCTGGAGATCTCTGTCTTGAAAGGGAACCGTTCCTAACACTAGACCAGGCCAAGGATGGCTTTATCTAGTCTTTGGCTCTTAAACTTCCGTGGTTGGATATTCAGCTGCTGAACAAACTGTTCCAGTACTGAATATCCAGTTTATTAGGATTCTTCAGGTCAGAGGATCTGGTGTTCATTCCAGAATTAGAAGGTTGCTCGTGCTACCACTCAGGACTTTTACACTAAGAAAAACTTAGGGATCAGTTGCAGGAAGAAAACATGTTTTCTAGGTCAAAATTTCTTGAAACTCCTGATTATGAGCATAGCACTGGAATTTTAGAAATCTAAGCATAAATACTTGACAAAATGTTATGCATGGGCATGTGTTTTTGGGTACACATACTTACTGCATATATTATTGTGGTCAGGCTATTTTGCAACATTAAGTGTTTATCTTTGGTTAATCAGAAGCCTGTTACAAGGCTTGTATTTATGGTGAGCTTTAACAAACAGAGGTGGAAACTTTATGGGAATTCTTTCAGAGAGGTAAAAACTTGAACCCAGAATGAGTTTCTGTGTGGAAGCTGATTAATCCAGTTCTGTGAATCTTCCAGAATTACAAGAACTTTCATGGTCAGTCTCCTGATTTAGGTTAAATGTGAATCTCTATATAAGCACAAGTAGGTTGGTTCCCAGTGGCACCCTTAAAACAAGGAGACCGTGAGGAAAAAGAACGGGATTTATGCTGTGGTAGCCATTCTACCAACAATCATCCAGACCTAAATGAAAACCTCTCCATCCACTTTTCTTTATTAATGAACACAGCTATATTTAATGGCGCTATGGTGGACAACAGTGGTGTTTAAAAAGCAATAAAATCAACTAATGCTTTCATTATAATAATGATAACTGCATCAATGGGACATACGTACTCAGCAGAACGTCTCCTGTAGTGCATAAACATCACCACCACAGGAGATGCTTATTGCTTTAGACATGCTCCCTTTGATGTATTTATCAGTTAAATGTATTAGTTCTGCTTCACAGTAGTGTGCAGAAAGAGCACTAAGGAAGACTGTATTTTACATATGCTGTACGTAGTATCATAACCTTTGGATACTAGGATCAATAAATAAAATTAAGGCAAAAACATTTAGTCAATAGAGTGGATGTTGACTCTTCATGGCAACACTGAAAATCCAGCTGCCTTTATGAGTCATTTTTGTGTCAGCTAGCAGGAATACAAAGTCTAACAACATCTTATTTTGGAAAGATATTTTTTTCTTAGACGAAATATTTTCTGCCATTAAAACTGAATTAATTAGGTCATGCCCTCAGATGAAAGGATGATGAGTCGTGCTGTGTGGTGTATGTATATTTATTTTGTCTAAAAGTTGCTGTTCTTTCTTCATTGATTTTGTTAATGTGATGTAGATAATTATGTGGCATACTGATAGTTATGTATCAGATACAGCTGAAATCAATTCAATTATGTTGTAGCTTACTAGTACATGGCGTCTGTTAATGTGGATGTACAGTAGCAGTTGTTGATGTCCTGCATTCACTTCAATGACTGAAAGAAAAGAATCTGTCTTCCTAAAAATAACCAAGATTCTTTATACAGAAATAATATATGTAGTATTCAAGTCATGTGTACATAGACCCTCTTATGTGAAATTCTTTTGTGGCTGATGCTTTTACCTTTCTTAAGCCATGGTTTTTAGTTGTGGAACATGGCAGGCAACCTACTAAATTGACTTGACTCTGTGTATCATATTTCTGCATCTTTGGATTTATTTATTTTACCTTTTGGCTATAGAAGTATGGAAGGATAGAGAATGCTTGTGTGTGCGTGGGGGGAGGTTTTGTATTAATATAACATAAGCAGTTCTAAACAGCCTTGCTTGGCTTAAGGTTTCTTAATGTATGATATCTAATAATAGAAGTCAAAGGTGTGTTGTTATTGAATCTGTTCTGTAGGTTGAACAAGCATATTATGCAACTACTCGATGCGTTGCTTCATCAGTTTTCTTGCAGTACAAAATGCACATATCGGTATGATTTTTTTCCACCCAACACCTTGTAGATATCCGTACTCCTTGATTACCAGCTGCTGGAACCCCCTTTCCAGAACAGCGGAATAAAAGTTGGCTGCTGTGAGTGACACGATGCATTAACTATCATGTGGGCACTCAGCAGTGAAGATTTCTCTGTGTGTTCTGCCTCATTGAAATAAATTCTAGACACTGAACCTTGCTAGTGTGAATTCCTAGAAACACATAATAAGCAGTGGCTTACAGCTCTTTATGAGAAATGCCTTTGTGACCAATAGTGAGGGAGTATTTAAAATATCTCTAGCCTGTCTGTCAAACAGCGTTTATTCGGGAAAACATGTCAGTGCTGTTGGTGGTATTGTGACAGGAACAATTAATAAGAAATGAACTGCTTTCAATATTGAAAAATATTGTTACTCGCAGAAATGTTGACTGCTGTAAAGAGCATTCTTTGAGCAAGGGTTTTGGAGATGTGAATAACTTGACACTTCCATCATGTAAATCTTAACATGCAGTGTGTCATCAGTTTAGCCAAGCAACAAATGCTTATATAGGAATGAACTATATGGGATACAATGTACAGATTGCACAAGATCTAAGAAGTTCCTTATTCGTACCCTTTCCAAACAGATTTTTTTCTCCTTGCACTTCTAGTTTAATTTCTTTAATATGCTTGAACATTTAGTAATTGCTAGGTAATATTGATAATTGACTGACTGTGGTTCTTAAAATGTTATTTTTTTATTTTATTTTTTTATTTTATTTATATCTAATCAGAGGCTTAATTGTTTATTGGTTGCATTTCATGTCACATTTAATAGGGTGATGTCTGGGCACAGGAGACTGTTCTGTTTATTATACAGGAAAATCTTGTTTGTAGGCAAATAGCTTGATCAGTCTCTTTCTTGCAAACTATTATTCTAGTCATTCTACAAATAAAAAGAATTCAAGAGAGAGATTGTCTTCTGCAATACCTGCGATTTTTGTGAACAGGAAAAGGGAGGTCTCCATTGTTTACCTGTCATTATTACAAACCAACGAGTGTGATTGTGTGTATATAAATGCTTGCTGATCTGGGCTTCTTTAATGCTAGAATACATAATGTTATATGCATATCAAGTGCTGATTTGCATCATGTCTGTCAAAAAAGTCTGTTTTTATATAAAGAATCTTCCTACTTGCGTGTTGCTACTCAGAGGTGATGATTTTAATATTAAAAGATATCATCTCCAAAGTACATTAGAAGTTGTGCTTCTGGAAATAGACACTTTGGAAAGATGACAGAATTGCAGAGTGAAATATCATGCCCCCCTGAGGGCAGTGCGTGATCCCTGGCACAGCCAGGGCTTCCAGGAGTGCCCAAACTGGGTAGGGGTGCTCGTTTTCAGCACAGGGGAGATTGATGCCTGAATGAGGATCTCTAAGTAGGTTTTGTATATAGATGTTCTAGATGTTTTGCATCTTTTTCCATCTTGTTGCTTAATGGTGTAGAACTTCACGTGCTAAAAGGGGATATAAGTGAAATAAATGCTCTTCTGGTGCTCTTTCTAACCCTAACTGTTGTACACCACATAAGCAGAGAGTGGAACAGCGGTGGGTGGTTGTTATGCCTCTCCAGTAAATTTCTACTTTGTGATCATTTTCTTCAAATAGAAGTGCCATTTGTACTGGGATATTGGCTTCTGCAAAGTTCACAGATCAAATGCAGTTGGGTACTATGAAAATGTGAGAGAACAGATGTGTGGCTTTGTGAGACAGACAGATTTCCAGCTTTTCCTTTGACATTGGAACAAAAAGATCTTTCAAAATTTCAGTTACCTCAAGAAATCTATTTTTTTTTCTTTTTTTGAACTGGGGTGAACTGAAGAACCTCGTGGTTGGGCTTTTCCCCCATGCTGTCATCAGTCCCCAGGACACCAAACCGTATGTTCATGTTGCTTCCAAACTTCTGTGATAGGTTGTTTGGGTAACTGCTTGCCCTCTAGCAGTTCCGTATGGTGGTGTTAATGTGGCCAGGTTTCATCTTCCAGAAAATAAGCATTGTTGGCTTTTTATGTTCAGCTCATCTGTGTTTTCAACGCTCAGGTCTTCTAATACAGGGCTGTTAATTGAAAGTAGCAGCCCAGCCAAATAGTAGGCTCCCTCTCCAAATAGGGTTGGCTTTAAACTTTCATGAGTTTCCAGATGCTAAAGCAAGGTATAAAAAGGTGATGTTTTCGTGTGAGCATGTTTTATTTCTCAGGAACAAAAATGGAAAGATAGCACAGTCCTGGTCAGAAGACTGCAGGGCTGGGCGGTGATGTGGGCTTTGGTGGAGCTGCTGAGCTCCCCAGAGGGTTACTGGGAGACACCGCAGCAGTGCAATAGCCTATTTTCTAGAGTGTCAGAGAGTGGGAAAACGTTGGGCATTGCTAGCCATCCTGCCATGTCTGAGAAAGGTGCCTGGCAAAGCACTTGTGGCAATGATGATACCAGAGGCAGTAAGGCTTCAGGGACGAAGCCCCAGCTCCGAGAGTGATGGGGAAGGGGCCGGCGATTCTGAGGGAGCCCTGAGCATTACGGAGGTGGGGGGGATGAAGGAGGACTTGGACTAAGTGCATTGAAAGAAACAGATGTGAATGGAGGTTTCTAGTTAAAAGCTTAACTTGGAGGGTCAAGACCTCCACATATTCTCCAGTTACCTGGAAAAAACAGCCCTTTACCTTGTTTTAATTGGAAAATGCCCCGAGCTCTGAATTCACATCACTCTTGGAAGTGAGATCTGATCTAGATTAGTATCAGAGCATGATAAAGCTGCCTAAGAGTTCAAATCTCATTTAGAGATTGCCTTCATGTTCTACCCAAAATGTCATATCACTCAATTGTTACTTTTTTTCCCAGGTGCTGGAGACTATAAAACAACCTAGATGTCTTTTCAGTAATGTGAATGGTGAATTTTTTTTCTCCAAGATTATACTGCAAAGGGAAAACATTAGAGTTGAAAAGAATTTTTACATGAGTCTGCCACAAATAAGATGAAGCAAAATAAAACAAAATGGATTTATAAACCATGAAAGCACTGTCAGGTTTTTTAAATGCTAGTACTCTGCTGGCTTTAAAGCTGTGTGTGGCTTTTTCTTGGGCCTTGTTGTTTCTGGTACTCATGGTCCTGACAGTGCCTTAAGCAACAGCGAGTGCTGGTCCTCAGCATGACACCCCTGAGAGGGCTTTGGGCTCCTCCTTGGCTACGGGTTGGAGTGACCTGAACAGGTTGGATTAGAGGAATTTAACTTGCCTTGTTCTTAGGAGACTCTAGCAAAATCTCGCTCTGATTAAATCTCACGCTGATGGATGTAGAAGGTACTGTTATTGCACGGACAATCTGAAACAGGCTGGCTAGACCCATTTCTTGTGCACAGCTTTTCCTAGCTTCTCACCTCTGGAAGAGATGAAGGCTGAATGAACCCAGGACCTGAACTTCAAACCTGGCCTGAATAATTAAAAAAAAAATAAAAATAAAAAAAAAAAGCAACGCGTGGTATGAAGTTAGCAAGATAACTTCCAAAGAACAGAGGAGCTGGCTGCTTGGCTGATTTGCCCAGTTGTGTCACAGTCATTTCTGATATGGAGCAGGGGTGAAAAGAGCCATGATCGGAGGGTGCTGTGGTGCTCTGCTGGCAGAGGGGTCCCACCGAGCCTCCTTGTGCTCTGCGTCGGCCGAAGAAGCGGGGCTGGCAGTAGGGTGCGCTCCCCAGGCTGCCCCGAGGCCTCGTGGTGGGAGGTGGAGGAGGTCAGACCAGTCAGTGCCACCGCAGTGCAGGCTGGTTGGTTTTGTTGCTGTTTAAAAGTGAAATTTCAAGGGAGATCCAGTAAGTTACAGTATGTCTGCATCTCTCACGGGGATGGTGGATCCACCTCTGATGCTGAACGCACCAGGCACTGAGGTATGTCCTGACGCAAACTTGATCCTGGGTCCAGCTGTTTAACAAACTGCTGGAGCTCCATTGAAGGCTTTTCAAGTCTGTGGGTTTGCACAGTTTGGAAAAGAGAGCTGCCCCGCTCTCTGCCTCCCTGGGCTGAGGTGCAGCGCAGCAGCAGAAGCCCCGGCTGCTGTCTTTACCGAGCCATTGCCTGTATCTGTGGCACTTAATGCGGTTGTGGGCCTGTCTGCTGTCAGATTTGCTACAGTCAAATCTCTGTGGAGGTGCTGGTTGAGAAGGGAACCTTCCCTTTGCTTCAGTGAACAACTTTCTTCTCTTTATTTTGTAGCGTGACCTCTGCTTTCTCTGCATATTTTTATTTGCTCTCAATTCACCATGCTGGTGACACTCGAAGTGCTTAGCAACATATGGAAATTAAGAACAATCCTGAACTGCAACATTTTCTACCTTGCAGTCCCCTCAGGCTGCTGGAAGCCATTGCTTCAGCTGAATATAGGTAGTGCGTGCAAGAATTCAAACTGCTAATCAGAAACAATTGTTATGGACAATGATGGATTAAAACTGGTTTAATAAATAACATTATGTTGTCCTCTTTAGCAGAGCAACAAAGTCATCACATTAATCTTTGGAGGCTGGGGGGGCAGCACCATCCATTAGAAGTACAGTTTTATGGTTTTTTTTTTGTTGTTTTTTTTTTCCTATCCTAAACAGAAAACAAAATGCTTCTAAACCAAGTTGATACTAACATAGATTCCACCCAGCAGATGCACTGGTTTGCAGTAAGTGATATATTTCAGAGCTTATAAGACGTACTATCTTCTGAAAAATCCTCTTGCTGCCTTCCAGATTGTCAGTAAGGTCTATGTCATATCTGGTGCTGTTAAATACGTGCCTGGAGAAAATGCTTTTCTGTTTTATTGCACATTTAAATTTCAGAAGCTATCTGGAATTCACCCTTTCTTGATTTGTTTTTTATTAATGCTATGGCTCCATACTAAGCCTGTCTGGTTTTGGGGTTGTGTAGGTTTATGCTGTGTTTTATCCAGGGTAAGTTCTCCTGAGCGTGCCACTTCATAACAAAGCGGGAGGCTAATCACACCCTCATTAGCTTCAAAGAGAACTACAGATATACTTTTTTTTCCTGCATCGGCTGAAGATTTAGTTTAGCTTAAAGGAAATGGAGCTGATGTTAATGAGAATACATTGACTTAATTTGCATATTAGATGAGATAAATATTGAGCTAATTTACACCTAAGATGGTTTTTATCGTGAGCTACATGTTCCGTGGTTATATTCAGTATATTTTACACACCAACTGTGTATAGTTTGGAGGCATAATGTGAAAATACATTATTTTGATGAGGAAAACAAAAGGGGCACTGTTTCTTTTATATGGATCGGTTTGCATTTGTATTTGAAAATCTTATAAATTATTTTTAATTATTATTACTTTTACTCTCCCAGTCTGTCTGTTAGTAGCTACATATGAAAACATTCGTGGGAGCTGTGGAAGCACGTGCCTGCACCCACTGTGCAAGCTGGGGGTGCAGGTCATTCATCTTAATTACATCTGTGAAGGCTATAGAGATATCTGCTCACCTTTCCTAGCAAAAAGTATTAGACAGTTCAGAGATGATGTCATGCACTGTTTTTCTTTTTCTGGAAGGGATTGCAGGAGCAAAATGTGGGCATGCAAAAAACCCCAACACACTTAAATTGTTTGAACCCTGTATCCATGAAAGCTAATGCCAAGGAATGTTCAACATCTAAGCCACCAACACTGCTTTGCTGATTGCATTTCATGACTCATGATGATAGGACATGTCGTACAAAAAACTTCAAAGTTTAGGAAGAAGAAATACTCACTCAGATATACTTAAATTATTTGAATTAATGTAGACAAAGATGGCTTGAAAGAACGCAGAGAGTTTACAAAAAGGAACAAAAGGAGCTCTGGATGTTTCAGAATTTCTGCTTCCTGTCTTCTCTCTCCAGCTGTTTTTCCTCATTATAGATGTGAGAAGCATCTTTGCAAATCTTACTAACATAACAGTTTCATTCTCTGATTATCTTTTGATTATAATCCTTTTTGGGGGGAAGGGGAATATGTTTTTGTTCAGCACAGGAAATTTTAATCTAAATGCATTGCAATGCACTACCTGTGTGTCCACATACATTAGTGATATTGGGAAACAATGTTTTATGAAATCACTAAAATTTTCAGGCATTTTGCAAAGTACTGGACATTCTGTTACGCTCTTTGGCTTTTCCACTTGTACATTGCATTAAATGTCTGAAATGCCAAGCGTGTTGTCAAAAGCCTATCATTTAAAAAAATTGTTGTGTTCTGAAATGTAGCAGTAATGGGCATTCCTTTCCACATTTCATAGCAACAATTCAGTCTACTGTGAGAAATAATCTTAACACTAATTTCTGATTGGAATAGTAATAAATACATGCATCACTTCTTCCAAATTATGTAGATAATCCTCATTGTATTTCTTGTATTTGGTTGGTGATGCCCAAAACTGATCATGGTATTCCAGCTGAGACCTTGCGAGTGCTGGGCAAGAGCAACACGGATTATGTCTGCTCCTGCTATTTAGGCTTTGATAACAGCATCACATTTTTGTTCCTGTGCTATCGCCCCATATTCTCTGCTGCAGCACTGCTGTCCAAGTGCATGTTCCTCGTTCTGGGTTTGTGCAGTTAAGTGCTGGTGCCAAAGTGCAGGATTTTGAACTTCTTGTTACTGACCTGTGTAACAGTCTTTTGGACTGTTTATCCTGTTTTTGTTTTAGGGTACTGCCATGTAGGCTTGTGCCATGGAGCCAGCCTGCGTGCGCAGGGTACTTCAGATCAGATCTCATGGTCAGGTGTAGCAGCATGAACCAGAGCGGTGCTGCCCTGAGCCATCCTGGGGCTGCCTGCTTGCTTGGGAACAGCATTTCTACATTCTGTAATGTTAACCAATTGGTTTTAAAATGGATAAAGGAAATAAGTAATTCAGACAAAATAATTGATAAACTATCATGTTATAGACTAATTTGAACCTTTGTCTTACTTCAGCCAGCTTATCCAGAGAAGCTGCTCCTTCCAAGTATTAATTATTAAGGATCCTGTTAGCACTGCAGAAGGACTAGTTTTGTGATCATGTAATCACATGGTCAGATTTTTTGATTACATAAGGACTGAAGTTGGTAATTTTTACCTCCTCTACGCAATAGAAATGAAACGTGGGTCTAATTTATTTTATGTTCATGCATTTCTTCATGTTGTTTCTTCTGCTGTTAGTACTAGTATAGTGAGCTATGCTTTAACTTCGTTATACAGTTCTTACTGTAAAATGGAGAAATTGTTAAAAATAAAACAAAATCCTTGCTTCTTGAATAAGCAGCTCTAAAGTAGACAACCTGTGTCCTTGGAAGCACCAAACTAATGCAAGAAATGCTTCATAATTCCTAGTCTTACTGCTGATGAGGCAGTTGATGCTGGGGGAAGCATGCTTTGAGAACTTAGAACAATTTTTTTTCTATTTGAAAGCTTTTTTACACTTACTTTACTTAAACAACCACAAAGAAATTTAACAAGACACTCATCAAAGGTGATAGTTTGACTTTGGAATTAGTGAAATAGTTTGGTGCATTTTTTTTGTCTTCTCTTGAGAAATAACCTCTCATTCTTTTAGAACTGCCTATGGAAAAAAAAAAAAAGAAATCAGTTATCAATGAACATCTACTTACCTATGTTTTGGGAAGGATGTTTCAGCTATCACGTAATCTCCAGAGACTCCTCTGTTCTTGGTCTTCACTCAGTTATCGTTTTCTACCTGTGCTCCACGGGAGTGCCAAGGTAGTTTGTGCATCCCCACAGTCTTCCTAAGTGGGACAAAGAGGAGATGCTTTGTACTTTCTCCCTTAACTATCATGTGGGCAGATAAAAATTAACCTGAATTCTGTCACAGCAGAAGTCATGACATGCTGCTGCAAAAAATAATTCAAGAGGATGCTTACATACCCTTTAAAGAAAGGGGAAAACATTTCCAAGTCTCAGCAAAATATTTTAAATAAATATATCTGCATTTGGGATGATTCAGAAGATAGTATGTGAAATAAATCAGGTGTAAGGGCTATAACAAGCATCATAAAAGATTCAGAATGGTATTGAATTGGTCTGGATGGAAAGAAAACAAACATAAATCACTAGGCTTCAATTAATGTTGTGTCAGGCTTGTTTCTGGATTTTTTTCCTACTTAATAATGTTCACTGGAAAAAAAAAGCCATCAAGTTAAAAAGGGACATGGGGAATTTTTCCAGGCTACACCACAGATGTCGCAGATGTCACAGACTATCAGAGACAGCTGAGAGTGATGATAGAAAGTGCAGTAATAGCTTTATGTTGCTTTTATGTAGCTCCCTGTTCCCTAATGCACTTACTTTCTGTTCTAGAGCAAAACTGGCCAATGTTATAAATGACATTTGCATCCCTCCAGTAATGATATACTACTTTGGCAAGTAATAATCTAAAGTCTTGAAAAATGTGTGTATATATGCACATAAAAACTGATAATATATGTGTATAATAGCGTAAGACTTTCAGGAGCAGTTCAGATGTATTTTTAAATGAAACAGTCTGTTTTGTTTGCCAGATTGTGAGCCGCTGCTGATTCCTTGAGCTCCATCACAGCCAATGAAAGAGCAGTAATTTGAGGTTTATGGTTTTGAACTTTGCAATTAGCAGTGCAATCACTGCTGAAATTTGTCAGAATGCTCTCCTAAAATCTACTTGGGTTTTAACTGGAGATCAGAACAACTGATAAGATAGATGAAAATGAGTTATTTTAGAGAGAGACAAGTAATCTGGATGCCACTTGATTTCTACACAGGTTACATCTATAGCTTTGTATTACGTATTACTTACAGGAATGATGTAGGCCTATGAAGCCTTTAAAAATAAAAAAGGAATGGCCTTTAAACTTGATGAAAAACTGGTTGTAAAATTTAAAGTTATTGAATGTGAAAAGGGTATTGAGAGAATCAGTAGGAGAGTCATAGATTGGTAACAGAAAGTAAAGCAACAGAGATTGGAGGCTATAAAATGAAATGGCCATTGAGGAAGGCACATTTTAAACACTTGTATTCAAATTTAAAGGAATTAAATGATCGTATATTAATTATCCACATAAATTGAAAATATGAGCTTAGAACATGGAAAATGGCTGTAGAATAATGGTTACTTTTGTTCTCTGCTTCTAACAAAGCAAAGCTTTAAAAATTTTCTGAAGTTTTTCATTTAAAAATTAATTCCTGCAAGATTAAGGAGATAAAGCAAGTCTCAGTTGTGCAGACCAGAATGTTTCCATATAATTTTTTTGTAAGATTCTGTACTTGGCCTTGTGAAGGAAAAACAAATCTAGCCATTTAGCATGCATATATATATAACACCTGAGTTTATTGCCTATTTCTTGCGAAGGTTAATAATTGCAGTATTTATGCTGAACTTTTAATTAGGGTGTCTTTGAATCTCTAGATTATCATTTAATTAAGAGTCAATATATTTATGCCTCGTGAACCATGCCTGTTATAGAAATAGTTCTTATGCTTTGTCACTGCTCTCTTGAAACTTAATATTTTCAGTTTTGTTTCTTGCTTTATAAATATCTCAGTGCCTGAAGCAGCAGATGGGCAAAAAATGGCACAGTAATCTGTCTCAAAGTTCTTGCATTGCTATGTCTCTTTCACGTTTTAAAAATTCAGAGATAAAAAGACCCCCCTCAGCCATGGGAAGTGCAAGAAAAACCAGTCCTCCTTTATTAACCTCTCAACTTTAAATGAAAGATAATGTTCTGGGAAACAGAAGGAAGCAAATATATGTATTGCTCTTCAGATCCATGTTTTAAGAGAGACTGTAATAGCGGGTATTTCCGTTTGATTCTAGAAAGGTGTTTGTAAGGTATTTCTTTATCAGTCTAGGAAACTGAATCCTGAAATGTGTTTTCTCCTAGCTGTAATCAGGCAGGGATTTGCTTTGGCAAGAGGCAGGCAAAGAAAAAAGCAAGAGAAAACAAACTGAGTATTCTTCTGGGCTTCCAGGGTAGTAGATAATATAGAACATGGACAGCAAAATGAAAGATTTAGTAGTACTGTGTGTAAAGATATAGATATTGCCATATGTGATGTAAAATAAGAAGCTGGAGAATTTAATACGACGTATCAGAGGGATCAGATGACTGCATGTTGTTAAAGAAAAAGCACTGCAATTAGTGGGGAAAAAACGGAGATAAAGTGGCATAAAAAGCAGTGAAAATCAATTTAAGCTAGACATCTATCTCTTAGTTAAGGTAGATGTTTTCTAGATGTAAAATTCTGATGTGTGTAGGTCCAAAAAGCTGATCTGGTGCGCTCTATGGAAAAATGGGATTTAAGGTGAAAAACTGTGATTGGGGATAAAAATTGTGATAGGGGATTGTGAAACAGGGAACTGGTGAGGAGGTAGCTGAGAACACGAGCCAGGGAGAACCGTCTGCAGAAAAGGAGAGTGGTTGCACAGTTCTTGAAAGAAAGGTTTGAGGATCGCACAAATATCTTCTTCAAGTGGGAGTGTGGCCAAGAAAACTGGTGATGACAAAACAGAAATCATAACAGAGAGGAGAATTGGAGCATTGTGTGGGAGGAGCTGTTTGTCTGTCGAGTAACAATTATTGGGATCAAATTAACAATAAAATTAGCAGGGTTGTGCACTTGGAATAGAACAACAGAATTTCTGCTTTATGTGGGAGTGCTTCAGGGGAAGGGGCGGAGGTGGAGCAGTTGGGTGTGCTGGTGGGATGCACGATGGCTGTGGCCAGGAAGATCAGACTGGCAAGTCCTCTTGTGCTGGGGTTGGTATTACCAGGAGAGATTTGGTGCTCATGCAAAAGGCACTGATGAAATGTTATTTGGAATGCTATATGAAATATCTTGTTTCGTATTTTAAAAGTATTTTTATCTAGGAAGAGGAATGCCTATTACAAGAGGACACTTAAGCTAAGCAACTTCTTTTTTGTTTTGTTTTTAAACTTAGCCAAAGAACTGCTGAAAATGGACGTGGTTCTGTGTACGTACAGAGTTCATCGAGGTACACAGGGTAGTAGTGGACAGCAGTTTAGTGAATTTTGGATACATACACAAAGCCTATATGAATCAACTGCACAGCACAAGCACAAAATCCAGTGTTTTGGGGAAGCAAGGATTTGTCTGAAGGGAGAGTGATGGTGTCTGCAGTCATGGAGCAGAGTTACTGCTCTGAGTGCGTGCAGTAAGTGTGATTTTAGGCATATAGACCTAGGAATGTCTGGTGCTTCTGCTGTTGCCTGGCTCATTTGAGTATTTGATCAGCAGTATCTTGGTGCTCCACAGTCTGTAGTGGCTCCTGCTCCAAACAAGAGGAAGGCAAATGGGTTTTGCCACACCAAAGAGTAATGTGTGTTTGGTCTGTTAACAGTGTTTTGAGACCAAGCCAAGCAGTCCCTGCACAGCATGCTCTTTTTCATCAGGACAGGCAGAAGGAGGCAAGTTTGGGGCCTTTGGATCACGCGTCAGAGCCAGCTGTGATTTCAGTGGAACAGGAAAGGTAAGACTGAGGCTGAATGCTGACTAGCATTCTGCAGGGGGCTTCGGCTGAGCGGAGTGCTCTGCATGAACAAAACCCACTGGTCTGCGCTTCGTGCAACTTGCCTGTGGCACTGGAGCTTGGTGGGAATGTTTTTCACATGCTGAAATCAAAATAAATAGGTGGAGTAAGGAAAATAATTACAGTAATAAATATTGGAGTTATGCCATACATTTAAAGATGAAGGGAGGGATATTTCCATCTTCTAGGCAAATGTATTGTATCTGGTTACTGCAATCTCTATAAATCCTATGGGGAAGGATATAAGGATATATACATTAGCTCCACTATGTGCATGGATGACTCAGGCAGAAAGGCAACCTGAAAGGTTTCCTATGCTGTTGCTGTTCTCCAGAACTTTTATCCTCCCAAAGGGATCAAAGTTAATTGAGTTACCTGACAACTAAGTGCAGCTGTGAATTTAAATAGGGTCTCTGTTTTTTTTCTTCTTGTAATGGAGGAGTTGGATTTATTTATTTATTTATTTTAAGATTCTGGCTTCCCTAATTGGCACTGAATTTGTCACACTGGCAGTTACAACCTCAGAAAAAAATGTCTGGAAGAAGGAATCTATGAAATGTAGTCAAAAGAGTCAATGTGTGTATTGGAAGCAATTAAACACAAGTTTTATCCAAAACCAAAATATTTCTTTTGTCTGACAGTTTACTAAGATTTATGAGGTTTTACCTAGATTTTCAGTTTTTATTATTATAAACAATTCCAGGTCCTGTATTGAAACTCAAAGTTTCTTGCCACAGGCCAGTTTGGGTTATAAAACATCCTTGTTTTTGTGTGCTCCCAAATGCCTCGCGCAGTGGCTTTTTTAATGCAGCGAAGTGGGAGAGTAGCCTAGGGATTTACTCATCATGTTTAATGTCAAGAGAAGTATTTCCTTTAGGTCTCCTGTCACTGTCAGCAACAAAGCACCAAATAAGAAGCTCTGTAGCTCCTCTCCTCTCTGCGACATCTGCAGCAGACAAAATTCTAAACCCCTCAATTCCCAGTCATGAATGAACTATAAAAACAATGTGTCAGAAATGAAAATTGTTCCATCATAATTTTTCACAGTTCTTTTTTGACAAAAGCCAAACAAGTCTCATGAATACACATTTTCTATAACCTTATACATTATGTATCAGGCTATAGTAGGAGTGTTGGGAATTACTTGTCCCTAGTAAGAGCCTTTGAAAATGCATATTTGGTAAACAAACCATACCCTATGAATAGTATGTACTTTTTTTTAATTAAATATTATATTATATTATTAGGTGCCTTGTGAGTAAGGGCAGACTCACCATTTCAGCACTAGATATTCTGATAAATCTTCTGATAAAACAAACTGTGGTAGATCACGTTATGTCTTCCTATTCCGATATATAATTTCATGCTGTCCGAAACTATTTTGAAAAGTCTGAACAAATTCCCACCAGAGACTGTACCATCAAACATTGCTAAAAATGTGCTAAGAACTAGTGTTAAGCTGTGTTAAATATGGTTAGTTGTTCTTCCTATCACATGGTGCGTGTTTTTCGAATGGCAGGCATCTGAACCTGGATTGCTAGTATTTTACTGTCTTCCCGTAACACGTTTGGCCAGCGCTTTTCAGTCGCGGTGGATAAGCTTTGTAAACCTGTATTGATCAGCGCTGTAAAGGTGTTGGGCATTTCTTGGAAATAATTGCTATTAATGTTTCATGCGTACGTTGGGTTCTGTCTGTGTGTTGACATTAAAAGAGATAGCAACGGGGTGATGGGTTTCCAAGGAGCAGGAAATACACAAGCACGGACCGTGCCATTGCAGCGCTGTGCCTCCTGTCAGGAGGGTACGAAAAGCCCAGGGTAAGGACCAGTTAGAGGAAGTTGCGGGAAATTCCTCATCGTTGTTAGTCAATGAAGATTTATGGTGTTTGCCTTTGTAATAATTTGCTGATTGGTACCGCTTGACTAATACAGACATAAACCAGCTGAGTTCCCAGTTTAATTGCAATGATAAGGCAGTTTGCAACTGCTTTTAGGTGTCACTGATAATTTACTCATGTGATTATGATTTAACTTTTCCCCGGCTGCTCCTACCCCAGTGGGAACCAAGAACATTACAGAAGTGAAAGTATAAATTAGCTGCAGACAAACAACATATGTTTATATCTGCTCTGTTGTGAGACAAGTATTTTCAGCGAAACCCCATCCAACTTGCGGATCCCTGTTTGGCTGAGGAAAATACTTAAGCTGTTTAAATTGGGAACTACTTTTGCCTGTGCAGCTGTTTGATATGAGCTGCACTGGGGCTGTGAAGTGTCTTGGAGTCCCAAGACATTTCCATAACTACTACTAATGGCTGAGGAAATACAAGTGCAATACTTTAAATACAAAAAAAGCATTAATCATTTTAGTATGGATAGTGCTTCTCGGTCTTAGAAGTACTGCCCAAAGGAGGTAACAGACACACAGGAGATAACGCTGCCCCACATGGCTGCAGTGGTTATCCCTAGCAGTGAACCCAGTATTTCAGCAAGTGCTGCTAACTTTGAATATGATGAAGGAGCTGTATTTTTTCCTTCAAATTCATATGGCTTGGATGCAGAAACATAACCCGTGCATGAAAGAAAAGCAGAGCCAAGGTGAATGTGTGCCTTTGTTACTTGTGAGACAGTACTGTAGGTTTCCAAAGACTTGCTGTGCTGACTGTTCACCACCAAAGCTATTGAAAGCATCAGGGGAAAAAAAAAAACACGCACAAAAACAAAAAACCCCAAGAATAACTATTTAACTTTTTGTAGCAGCAGATATTTCAGAGATAAGGGAGGGCGCTAAGGGAGGTTACAGAGATTTAACTAAAGGGTGTAAAAAGGGTAGAAGTGATGTCTCTTTCAGCAGCTCTCAGATGTGGCAGGAACATACCCAACTCTTATTTATCCTTGGCAAAGGTATTTGGCCTGCCACTGCAGATTTTTCATTCTGGCAGAGCAGGCATGTGTCAGATATAGAAAGTTCATCCTTTTATACACTGAGGACAAGGAAGCAAGAAGTGCAGCAAGCTCATGTTCTCTAGGCAAAGTGCACTAAGCAATAAATAGGGCATCTGAGTACAGCCATACTCATTCACTTGCCCACAGGTACAGGTAGTGCTAATAAAAATTATTGTAGAAGACAAGATGATCTGAGCTTCAGTCAAGCAAAGCCTTTGGTTGATTTATGTGGAGTGAGTAGCAGTGTCACAGCGGGATGTAACTTTGTACTGAAACAATGCAGGAATTGGACAGTTTTCAAGGCCTTACAGTGACCCAAGTCATGAAAGCAGGTAGGGAAACCTGGAAGTATTGGGGAGATCACAGATCGGAATGTGTGCCAACCTGAGACTAAAAAATGTTTTGGTCTTGTTTGTTGTTTTGTTTTGTTTTGTTTTTTTAACAGTCTGTTAATGCCTCACGCTATCATTTTCTGCTTCTAAATGGCAGGCATTTAACTTATACATATATGTGGTTTGAATCAGAGCACTTCTAAGGAGTTCTGATGACTAGTTCATGAGAACATGCCTCTTGCAGAGTGATAAATCACTGAATACTAAAATGTGTCTCATGAAAAGCTGATTCATGCATGGTATGATGTCATTTCGTTCCTAATTCTTTAAAAATTTGTTTTTAGGCTCCAGCAAAGCGGTAACTTCAGTTATCAGTAACAATAATGTCAACATCTGCCAATGCCATTAATCCACTGAGTATTTATATTGGGATATAGTAACTTGTATCAGTACAAGAAGCTAATATTAATGTAAAATTAATGTTTTACACTACTTCAGTTAAAATGATTATATGTGAAGCAGAAAGAGAGGTTGCAGCATCTGAAAAGAATTTCTAGGATTTTATTTACTTTTCCTTTTCTGGTGAGAATGTGATACTCTTCAAAAATGTCCCAGTAAGGGGACAGCAGTAGTCAAAATTAAAACGGAGAACCTTTGGAAGTTTCCAATGGCAGTTAAGGACTGAATACATATTTGAAGCCTGTGGACCCTGTCAGTTGCACGAAATTGCTTTTTCCAAGTGTTTTATATGCAACCATTAATAAAGTTTGTGTCCTTTAAGAAGGACAGTTACATGTAATGAAGCCCAAGGTCCTTTATCAGACCTGTCTTAACACAATGTTTATAGAATTTAAATCTGAAAGAGCATCCATTAGTGTTTCCTTTGTATCACATGATGCAAGAGGATACAGGATTTTCAGTCACCTGTTAATCTGCTAACAGTTGTTGTTCAGCTCAAATAAAGTTTGTGCACAGTCTGCAGCTCCACTTGGTTACATTTTTTTTTTTCCAATTTTATCTACGCTGCAAATAGAAAAAATATTGTTAAGGAAATCTCTTTGGGTGGAACAAGCTAAATGAAACTTCCTGGCATGTAAAATTGATTGTAAAATCAAATGTTCCAGCAATCATGAAAATAGCTTTGTAATCATATTTAAAATAGTAATAATAATAATCATCATTATTGTTATTGTTTGGAGGTTATCTGACTGAGGAATTTACCCATCCATCACCTTCTTGTGAATTCAGTGTATTAATCCATGTTCTGAGTCCATGTAGGTCTAATTTGGATTGTAATATTTGAAGTTTACTTCATCACATAGAATGATGTTCCAGTTGTAGCTTCGGTGGTTAAAAATAGTTTTGAAAATTTCTTAAAATTATTTAGTTTAAAACAAATGTTTTGCTTCTTAAAACTTTTTATCATGCTATTTACAAGGACACTGTGAAATTTCAGTCCTCAAGTTCAACTTTTTCTGTGAAAGAACTATTTTATGTGAGCTTAGCTTCTGTATTTAGCAAGTAGTGTCTTATTAGAGTTCAAAATTTCTTCGTACTACTTTATATCAATAAGCTTTTGAGATGTAGAGAAAATTGTCACATCTATGGCTTCATTCTGTGGGAAATTGCTAGTTTCATTTACAGGCTACTGAAATCAACCGTTTTATTTAAAGCTGTAAGAACGACTTTATGATGGCAACAAGAACTTGATCACTTTTCAGTTCAGCTTGAATGGGCAAAAAGGTATCGAACATATGTATGCAATGCCCAGCACACAAGTTTCTGGCTTGATTTTTTACTCTGGCATTTTAAAAATAATTTCATACAGCTTGATCGCAGTAAAGCAAAATCAAATAATTCTGTTTATGAAGTAATCTTTCTCGTAAAGATGTATTTGCATTTATGTTGAAGAAATTCCTAATCTCGTGGAAGAAATGTATGTGCCTACATGCAGCTGGATTTTATCACACTTATTTGGGCACCGGCACAGGCTCCCCAGGGCAGTGGTCAGGGCACCGAGCCTGTCAGAGTTCAAGAAGCGTTTGGACAATGCACTAAGAGGTATGGTTGGTTTTGGGTGGTCCTGTGAGGAGCCAGCAGTTGGACTTGATGATCCTTGCGGGTCCCTTCCAACTCTGGATAATCAGTGATTCTAGGACTGCAGTCAGATAATCTTTCTCAGGTCCTGAATTCTTCCTGTCTGGGTTCACAGCAGTTGCTGTAGTCAGTGTTATTACTGTATTCCGAACTACTCTTGGCTTGTACCTCCTGTGCTGATTCTTTGAAGATTGTTATTTATTCTCAGTGAAGTTTAGACTCTTGAGGTGAACCTAAACTGCTGGAAGAACTAGCGTTTGGAGTCAGGATTAGGGCTTAGGTCATCAGGGCTAGGAGCAGGAATGAGGGAGAGGGTCTGGAGGAAGTGAGGACAAGTGCAGTGAAGACTTCTGTCAGGGAAACGGTGGTCGGGAAAAGAATATGTTTCTTTCCCTATCTGCAACTAAAAATACCACTTGCTAAGAATAGATCTGCCTTGGTGCTATGGCCTCAGGAAGTATGCATAAATAAGATATAGGTAAAGCCTATTCAGCTGCTAAAAGTTTAGGGCAAATTCATCTCCAAAAAAGGGTAAAACATTGGTTGTGGAGTTGCTTCTTGATCTTATCTAGACAGCTGCTCTGTCACTATTTATGTCTGAAACTGTTTTATTATAGTGTAGGTGTAAATTTTTTCTTATAGAAATAACCAGACAATTGCACAGTAAGACTGAGTATTTTTAGTCTCTTGTGTTCACAGTAAAATTGTAAGTTGCCATCACTTGTTAATTTGACAACGTATAGGATAGGGGTGTTCTTTCAGCCTCCTTCCTGCTGCATGTTCTTTGGAAAACTAAGTTGTGTTGCTAGCAGCATGGCACTGAATGAATGGATATGGATTATTAGAAGATTTTCTTCCAATAAGGGGTCTAAAGTATGCTGGCAGCTGCATTCCCAGAGTCCCTACACGCTGCTGAGTAGCAGCATTATCTTCAGCACGCTCAATTCAGAGTTTTTCATCAGCACTCAATTCAGGTGTGTTTGAAAGGACTGACAGGCTGATGTGACAGCTGTCACATATGCAAGATGTGTCACCTGTACTGGAATACAGATACCACATTGCTCGGTATGCACTAGGGGAGGCTCCCAAATTTCTGTCTGGGATTGCCAGAAAACCTGTGTGTACTACACAGGACTGACATAGTCTGGAGTTGCACCTCATCTGTATAATATAGTGCTTTCTGGATGTGGCCCTCTTACTGTGCCTTTTTTGGAGAGTTCCTCTGCAGTGATTTTCCATTTGGTAATCCTGGGCAAATGGCTGAAGTCCTGATGTTCTGGTAGAAGAAAAATTCCAGCCAGGTAAATTTGGTCTTAGATGTGTAATAGCCTATAACTGAAGTTACCAGTAGGCAGCACTTTATTTTTATATGCATTAACTACATCCCCTAGTGTAACTAATGAGAAGATTAAAAGAAAAAAAGGGAATTGTCTGATTATTAGATAGATTTAACAGTAGTGCATATGATCAAACAACAGAGTAAGAGATAAGATTGCCCACCAAATGCAGCACACACAACTCAGAGTTATAATTTGTCTGTGTTGCTATTAGCTGATGTAGATGATAGATCATGAAGTAGGTATCAGCCAAGTGTTGCAATACAAATCTGCCCCATTAATTGCAGCTCTTATCTAGACACCTTAGCATTCGGAACACACGCTTCGTAACTGCTGAAGCAACTGTGTCTGAGAAGCAAATCTGTGTCTACAGATCATGTAGAATAGCTAATGATCAGCCTAATTAACCCCCCAAAACTTTGTGCATGACTAACATTCAGGCAAGCTTTTGAAAGGTAAGGACCTATTAAACGCAATTTGGGTGATATAAAGACTTTAATCAGTTTACTCCTCAGAAGATGTTCACGAAGATGTTAAGGTGAGTTGCTTTGAACACTTGCAGTGGTCAGTGTTTGCCAATCAAGGCTATTTTTTCTGAAGTTAGGATGTAGGGAATGTGAAATTTATAACATCTTAAAACCTACCAAAATAAGCTCAGTGTGACTGAATTTGGTACCAAAACAAGGTAATGCAATTGGCGTAATCTTTCTTTATTACTCTGCAAGGAAGCAGATTAGTCAATGGGTACAGTTGTTTTTTTCATTGCAAAGGTAAAATGTATTATGGCAGCATGTACCCTCCTGCTGTTTTTGTTGTGTTTTTTTTGTTTGTTTGTTTTTGTTTTTAATTTTACTTAGAATTTCAGCATCTTTGATTACTTGATTTTCTTTGACGACACAGTTGCCCATGCATCCATGTCCATTTAAAGTTTTTCCTAAGAGTAGGTCATTTTTTGTGGATGTTAGTGTTTGGAACAAATAATTATTCAACATATACTTGTATGTATCTAAAATAATTCAGCTCAGAACTGCAGAAGAGTAATTTCCAAGCACTCCTGAGGGGATTACAGAAAATTCCTAATTTCTTATCATATTTCATATAGGTTTGATATAAGAGCTAGAATTACTGCTAGCTCTTGTTCCAGCCATTGTAAACACTGCTGCTACACTGTTCTGTTCAGGTATCTCTGATACCTTATCCAGACTGTCTGCACTCAGAGTCAAGACAGATATTTTTCAGTGGGCTGATGTTCTGTAACTTCAGAACGATTAAATTTATAGTGATTTCTTGGTGAAGAAGAGCACTTGTGCACTCTGATCATGATAAGGTGGAACAATTACATTATAAAGCATACCAGAAGTACTGTCACAATTTCTCATATATATTGCTAATTAGAATTGTGATGACTTTTTATTGTACAAGATCATGAATAGAAAGTGTGACCGTTTAATAAACAGTTTAATGAGGACAGAAGATAGTACAAAATTAATCCATTCTCACTATACTGTTAATAGTGCAATCTTTTTAAGAACTTTTAAACTGCTCTTCTTAATTGGCAAATCTATGCTGTAATAGCCCAGCAGGGCAGTTCAGGCAGTACAGTCACAGCATTGCAGTAACCTCATTTCTGTTTTTCTCATAGGAAAAAGCAAAAACTGTGTAGGAGAAACTTACTGAAGCAAATTGGATAAACAATATGTGAGTAATTTTTATTGTTTTACATATTTCTAAAGATCTATGGATTAGTGATTTGCATATTGTGCTTAATATATGTACTTGTATATACAATTTGTAGTGTACTTGTGTGTTTACATATATACACACAAATACACACTCACTTAAAAAGAGATAATGAAGAAATCATTCCTTTGTCCTATGCTCTAGTACCTGTCCATTTGGTACTAGAATCTCAGCTCCAGTTAAGGTCTTGATGAAATGAGAATTTTGTGTTGAGTTTCTGCCTCTTTACCTTTGTCATGGGAGGGAACTGCATTGTCTCATTCCTGGAAGGGTCCCCTGAAAAACTGTGCTGCTCAGCTCTTTGGCTGGCACAGGAAGCAAATACTAACCTTCTACCGGTGCTGCAGCTTGAGTCAGTTAGACAGTGTTTGGGGTGAAAGCTCCAGCTGCTGCCTTTCCTTCTCACTTCTTCCCTTGGTAAGGAGCAGGCCTGCTGAACTTCTTTCCTGCCTCTTATGTGACCTGGGATCATGCAACAAGCACAATTACTGACTGCTTTACAATGTATATTTAAGAGCAGTTACTTACGACTAAAAAATGGAGGAGACTGATTTAGATACATGTATACATAGAATACAAAGTTATTTCCTTTCAGAGGTCAGTGTTAAGGACATACAGTCTCTCTCTGGACTCTCGGCTGTCTTACTTGTTTTTGACTGTTTCTTTTCTCCTCTCTCTTCTTTATCAGACAGTCATCTTTATTGCCCTCAGAGGCTGTCTTTTGTGTGTTGTTTTTTTACTTGCTTAATTTAGTAAGAGGTTGTCAGTCAAACTGCTGTTTGGTTATCGGCAACAAAATCATGTGTAAGATGTCCTTGGTACGTTCGACTAATTTAACTAATGAAAACATTTGTCAGTAGTATCCTTTTAAACAGTTCTGATGGTGCCAGATTGTTCACAAGTGGTTTTGACTCTACATTTTCCACCTTCATCTATCTAGCAACATTATTTAAGGTTGCAAAATATACAAATCTTTTTAGTCCAAATACACCTTGATGCCTGGTTATTGGTCACATTTTTGCCAACCTGAAGACTCCAGTGAGAAGGTATGCTGCATGAGACAATTATCTCAATTTTAGCTAGAGATGTTTAGTTTCTGTCTGTTTAATGAAAGCAGAACTGTGCCCACTGTCTGAAGAAAACTGTTTTATTTCAATATGACATTTGCTTCTAGATAAATTTTGCTATAAAAAGATTTCTCAATTTTCCGTTCCTCTAACTGCATCAACATATTTTTACCTGCTTGACCATATAGGAGATATTTCATTAAATAAACTGTATCTGGGAAAATGTCAGATACAATCGTCTGGAATACATCCAAACACACCTCAGGAGAGTTCTCTGCAAACCTTCCCTTGATTCAAGCCACGTAATGTCAATGTTCCCTAGCAATGCTGATGGCAGACATGGCTTATTAAATTAGTCATGTTACAACATTAATATCCTTTGATTGCATTGTGTTGGCTCAAGGAATATAACATATGAAACATCAGTAACTAGGTAGGAAGGTAGATTTTATTGCAACGTGGTATTTTATAAACATACGTCTTATGAAAGCCAAAATTAAATGTTTGTTACACAATACATGGCTGTGTTTCAAGTTGACTCTCCTTAGTATGTTGAAAATTTCCCTATGTGAACCCAAGAGAGCTGCTTTGGTGCTGGTGGTGTGAAGGTTAAAAACCAAGTTCTGTGGTGAAGATAAATAGAAAAAAATCTTGAAAACATTGTTAGATATGTGTTTCTGAAAGAGTGCTGTGCTACTGTTCCAGTCATCATAGCCAGTATATATTCATTGTTTATTCATTTTAAATTTACCAGTTTTGCAGAAAAAATCTAAGGGTGTGGGGGTTGTTTTTTTGTTTATCATAAATAGCTTAAAGTACCTGTAGTATCTTTAACAGTAGTTGTAACAAGGACATAAACTGAAAGGGGTGGTCACTGTAAAACTAGGGCGAAAAACCAAGCCCCCCAAAAGCAATTCAATAAACAGTGTATTAGTTCACTAATGACTTTTTTTGCCTTAACAAATGTAAGAACAACTTTAAGGAATGCAAGCAAGGTGAAATATTTTTTCCTGTATTTCCATGCATAAACTGACTTTTTTTTTCATCCTTAACTATCTTTATTAACCTCTACCATTCTGATTTTTAAGTTAGCTGTAACAGCTACCATTTTGAATCTTTTTGTTAAAACCCTTTCAAGTCTTTGCTAAATCCTTGTAGATCCTTACTACTGCTTAACAAGGGCTTGTTTCAAAGAGTTACAGGAAGACCTTAGAAGTTCCTCTGTGACTTGGCTTTGAAATAGCACACAAAATTAAATGCAGATAAATACGATCAGCAGGAGTAAAACCTGTATATATGAAAGAATGAATGGATAATGTTGACCAATACAACTCAGCAACAAGGTAGTTCTAGGAAAAATAGAGCTAGAAATTAAAGCTTAAGAAAAGTGTTAGCTTAATCTACAGTAATTGGTAAAGAGAAAATCAGATAGTAGGAAGTATTGAGAAAGGAACACACTTTATAAGTCTATTATAAGCACAGCTGTATAAGTCTGTGATGCATCTGCGTCTTGAATACTGTGTGTGGTTCTGCTACATCAAAGAAGATATCAGAGAATTGGAAAAGGGTCAGGAAAAGGCAACAGGGATGATCAAAAGCATGAGATGGCTTATGGACTGTGAACAATTATGTAGGCCAGGGCACCCCAGCCTAGGGAAGAGAAGGGGTGCCGAGGAGGCAAATGAGAATGAGTCCCATAGATTGCACGGCACAGAGATTGATTATTCATTGCTTTTTATGAACAGGAAATAGGAAAAAAGTTAGAAAAGGACTGGAGCAAACAGGCACTTGTTCACACCATGTGTAGTTAGTTAATTTGTGCAGAGCTTCTTGAACTTCTTACCACAGGATGTTCTGGATGCTTAAAAACTTAACTTGGTTCAAGTCAGGCTCGTGGTAGGTAAATCCATTGTGTCTTACTAAATTCAGAGAAAACACTTGACATTTGGGTTTCTCATTACTCTTCGTCTGTTTAATATTCTTTCAGCTTCCTCTGCTGAATCACAGCCATGAAAATCTGAAATGACAGTGGCAAGGGTTATCTAACAAAACCCAAACAACCATTTACAGGCCTTTTCTCTCAGAGTCCAGTGTGATCTCTGATCCACTTCAGAAGTTCTTAGGAGATACAGGTTTGTATGGTTACATGTATTATACATCTTGAGGCCATTGGCTGATTTTTGTTTTAATAGTGCTGTTGAATATGAAACACTTGATGCTTTCTTTCACATGCTGGACCAAAAGTAGATTATCATCCAGTGACTGCAATTATTTTGATAGTTCTGGCTGATTCTGGAACAAGCTGGATATTTTCTTTAGTTGTGTCTGATCTTACCCTATTTCTGAAAGAATTTGGTATTCAAACACACACACACTAAACCCAAACCACAAGCATTGTAGTCTTTCTCTCCAAATGTTGTTTTAGGACACACACACAAAAAAGAATTTAGAAGAAAAGTAAACCAAATGTTAATATCACTGACAAACTTTGCTGTTCCATTTGGAAACCTTCAAGGCTTGGACTTTGTAAGCTATTTAGAAACCAACACAAACATCTCACAAATATTTTGTTCTGGGAAATGAAAACTGCAAAACAAACAGATATTTTTGTGTGTCTGTAGAAGAGAATGTCTGCACTGAGCACCTCCTCTGTGAGGGCTCAGTTTTATGTTATCCCACCCATCAGCAACTATCGTTTTATACAGGAAAAAGAAAATAGTATATTTTACCGTTCTCCTTATAAGAAAAGTGCATAAATATTTTTTGTAGCATTCTTGGCTAAATCAAGATCTTGAGGCATACATGTCAAATACCATATGGGTCATCATCTCACACAGATTCAGCATCATGCCAGAGAAAATATTTCTTTGTCATTTGAAATTGTCACTGTTGAATACCAAACTGTTCTAAACATAGGGCTATGTTTTGTTTTGTTCATTTGTTTTTTTTTAATATGAAAAATAATTTTCAAATCTGATCCTTGCAAAAATGAAATAATTTATTTACTTTTTCCAGGAGTAAAGCACTGGTTCACTTCCACTGTCACTTGATTATTTGTTTTTCCAGCACACACAGAACCTGAGGACTCTGTTCTCGAACTTTTTCTATAATAATAATCCTACTTGCAGCAGAAATTGAGATACTTTGAATGTTGTATCCTGTCTGCATTAAAGACAATGGAAGAACCAATTTACTCTGTGTTTTAAGGTTAAAATACTCCCTCCGCCTTAAAAACATACAGCCTTGTATAGGTCATAATCCCCTTACTTTCAAAGTTAGTATTCCTGGGCTGAAGCAGAGGTCTCTGCACTGTATGTCTCAGCCGTTGGAGCCAATCTCAGCCTACTGATTTATTTCAACCTTCTGGTACTTTTATGTCATCTCAGTTTGAAAGGAAGCGTTTCATCTGCATAATTCCGTTTTAATTTGGAGGTGCGTTGTGATGGCTTCTCTGCAGCTTGGCTGGATAAGTAGAGATCTGCATAGGTTTCTTTCTTTCTTCATCTTTGTTCAAGTCAGTGACAATGGATGTCTTTTCTGTGAACTCTTACAGAAGAGAGAGGTGATGGAGGTTAATTCTACATGTAGAACTTCGGGTTTCATAAGAATTCTTCAGATTCTTCTTATCATAAAGCTGTTATTTTTGTTTTGTTTTGTTCGTGCAATACAGGACTTTTTCAACATGCTACTGTTTCTTCCCTTTGTAGTTTGCTATCTTGTGCAATTCATGAGGTCAAGTTAAAATAATTCTCAAATTTCTCTTTATTACAATCTCTTGCTTCTTTTTCATTTATTGGAGTTCCTTTTAAAAGCTCAAGTTCCTTCAACCTTTTCATTTGCGTATAGTCTTGTCTCAGAGTTGTTCAGAGCTGTATGGTTTCTGTGGCTTTCTTTTTCATCCTAACGCAAATATTGACAACACATCACGAGATCACTTTGCATACTGCAGGTTTCAGCGCTAGTTTTTGGACCTGAGTTTGCTCCAGTGAATACTAAGTGCAAAGGGCTTATCCTACCACCCCTCTGGACTCAAACATAGACCACGATAGCAAAACTGTATGTTTTATTATTTATTTTTATTTCATAAAACCTTCATATGTACATGATTTTTTGGCAAAAATTTGACAGCCAATGATGAAATATTGTAGAATTTTTGGGGAAAATTTAAGGTTCATAGGAGACTTTTCCAGCTTTTTTCATTCCTTTCATTTTCCCACTAAAATTTTCAAACTGCCAATTAGGAAGTCTAAAAAGCCCATGTGAAGTTTGCAATGAATTGAACATTTACATAGCAACTATGTCATTAAAAAACCTTTGCTGAAATACGTTTTTATAAATGATTTAGAGAACAATATGAATAATAAAAGCTATCTTGATATTAAAATCTCTTTGTGAATAGTTAGTTTGAGGGAAGAGGGCAAAATTCAATGAATAAATTGTTTAGCCACTCCTAGTTCTATAATGAATTCTGGTTTTCAGTTTATCTGCAGAATGCACTTAGTACTCTTTCAAGTTTTACTAGTGGCAAAGGAATAATAATGATAAAAAAAATACAGATTCTATATGTCATATCATTCTATATGTTATGTAGCTTCTCAAGTCACCTGTGAGTTTGGGTGCTTTGGGTTTTCAGAAGAATCTTTAAAATTCTTTTAGCAGCCTGATTTTCAGTGCGTGGGTGATGAACGGTTTGTGAAAATCAGAGTGTTTAATGAGTCATGAATTCAGTTCTTCAAATCACAACAAATTTTTGAGATTGTCTTTTCTGTGAATCGTAAGATTTATTTTTATTATCCCAGTATATATTTTGCAGAATGTTGTCAGCAATGTTTGTTTTGAGGGCTTTAAAGGAAAAATGAATTATCGTTATCTTTAAAGTTTTCTCTTTATGCTTATGCCTTTCATAGTATTCTCATAGCAGTTTTAAAATGTCAGACTCATGGATTCTGTTTTTTTTTTTTTTTTTTTTTACTGCATATCCCATGTTTTGAAAGGGTCTAAGTATAGTTTTATACAATGCGATACTTCTTGTGCAGAAATAAGGACATGTACAGGAAATTGCTTGGGCTTGTAAAATATCTTTAATGGTCATCTTCATCTCTTTGCTTTTCGAAGTCTTTCTATCAGCAGTCCAGTCCCATACTATGGATGCAGGTAGTATCACCCCTTGCTTAAGAATTTTAAGGGAAGCATCCTGGATAACACAGTAACAGTACAAGTCTTAACTTATATCTAGCACTTCTTTGCTGCTAATATAATTTTGTATCCCTGCACTGAAGCTATTGGAGATTTGCATAAATGAACGTTTTCATGGAACTTAGAATAGCTGAGGCTTTGGCTATTGTCCAAATTGCCATTTTAATACAAGTGTATTGCTCTCTGAAGAACACTATTTTGAAAATTGGCTTCTAAAACTTGATCCCTGATATAGCCAGTTTGGTTTTTCAGTCACTTGCTGAAGTCAATGGGCCTACTAATCATCTTTGAAGTTAAAACACGCTTTCAAGTTCTTAAATACCTAAACAAGAATTTCAAATTCTATCTCCTTTGATTATTGTCCTTGAAAATAATGGCCATATGTTTTAGGTAGTGACTGACTATTGAAGGGAAAATTAACACAAGTGATACTATATCAATGCTGTAGTGCTCATGAAATGAGATTAAGATTCTCAGAACATGACAGTGCATTTTAATAATAGGAGCTTAGCACGTTGTAAGGAATGGGTAAAACCATGGTCATGCAGAGAAAGAAAGCAACGGACCTAACTCTGTCAAATCCTGTACGCTCTTACATCTGAATCACATATTACTTTCCTTTCTTCAAGGCTTTTCCTAAGGACCTCCCTAAAGAAAAGCAGTCTAGCATTAGTAATCCTACTTAGTCTGAGTTACTTAAGAATTACTAAAAAGAGAAAATGACCTTGAAATCATGTATTTTTGTTGTCACTACCTTGCTATGCAGGCAGTGCTGCTCTAGGGTAAAGTCAGCAAAAGAATGTAAAAGCCTTGGAAAGATAAGATGTTCATGGTGCAACAGAACAACGCTACGTGACCAGTTGTAAATATACAGCTGAAAATATTAAATCTGTAACTTCAGATTTTTGTACAATAGTGTTTCATATTACTTATTGAGGTTCAATAGGGTTTTGTGTATGTGAGCAAAGTATGATTTATTGCCACAGAGTATTTTGTTATAATAATTCTTCAAAGTCTATAACACTGTAATTAGATGTCTTCAATTTTTCAAAATGTTCTATCTGCCCATGACAGGCTTCTCTGTTTATTGTTGTCAGACAAAAACCACACACATTCATAATGTTATTGCATGCCTTCTGGCATTGTTCATTTTTAAAATTCAGGCGGAATTGTGTTACATTGCAAAATGGCCGTCAGTGGTGTATGGGGAATAGTGTACCAGCTAGGCAACTTTCCTCTCACTAATTTTAATACACTAACAAAATAAAATGAGCTCAAGATGAACTACAGGGTGCTTTAAAATGAGAGAGAAAAAAAAAAAGAGAGAGATGTGCTGTAAAATTGGACAAGAAATGAAAGATTTTTCATATGTTTGACCTAACAGCTCTTTCTGTGCTGGAGCTTGGCTTTCCTTGCATAAGCTCGAGTCAGTCCTTTGGACTGGTTATGTGACATTACCATGAATAGGTCAAAAATGTAAAATGAATGCCGTTATCAATCCCAATATGTGTTTGAAATAGAATCATAGAATCATTAAATACTTTTAAGCCTTTTCAACTTTCACCTTAAAATCATAGACAAACTGAGTACTCCCACTAAATTCAGCGGGGTTTCGAATTCCCTGCACACGATGAGGCTCTCTCGGTCCTGAGGCATCAGCGCCGGGGGCAGTGATGGCTCCCAGCTGCGGAGGGGAGGCCCGCAGGCCCTGCCTGGCCTCCTGAGCTCAACTGGAATGAATTTGTTCTGTATACACGAGGTAGCCCTGTTCAGTTGTGACATCTCACCGCAGAGCTGAACAAAAAAAAGCCTCTTCCATATGAAGCCGGAACGCTGCTCCAACTCTAATGAACTCTTAAGTTTTCAGGAACATAGGGGGAGTTGTTTCTGTTTTAATGCATGTGTCTGCCACCCTTTTAAAGAGTTGTTTTTACAATGTGTGGAGTGAATGCCCTAGTGTCCTTGTCTGTCTTAAAAATAACAAAAACCAGGTGTCACGAATTAAGAGAGGAAACTTGAAGGATCCTATTGCAAATGATATACAGCAATAAATTAGAAATAACTTGGTCCAGACAAAAGACAAAATTAAAAAAAAATAAAATAAAATAAAAAAGAATACTGAGTGGATTTCATACTGAATTGAAGTGGAGTCAACTGATAAAGAAAGTATTTTCTTAGGGTGAATTTCACAACAAAGCAATTAATAGAAGGAATTGAAATATACAATCTGCATTTGACTCCAAACAGAATGCTCTAGACTTTGCATCCTTTGTCATTCATATGTGAGAAAAGATGCTACTGACAAATCATTTCAACCAGTAGTGAGTTTTGTGAAAGCAGACTTTGCAGTAAGTCATTTCCTTAGTTTTTATCAGTTTATCTTCTACAGAAATGTAACCATGTATCAGTATCTTAAGCATATAAAAGAGATTTCTCTGATCATGGAAGTCAAACTTAATAAAAATTAATTATTTTCAAAGTAGAGAAATCCTCCCTAAATGCTAATGGAAGACCACTTCTAAATACACAGAGGAAAGTTAGTAAAAATATGTGCCTCTCTGACCTACTTGTAATATAAACACAAGAGATTTTCCTGCTGAAGTGCTACCTTTGTCAATGGGACATGCTGCAAAGCTGCAGGGATTCTTTGTGCCAGCTCCCGGGGGAAGCACTTGAAGTCTGCATCCAAAATTAGTTAGGTCTTTGAAGATGCCTATTTTTATTTGTTTTGTTTTAATTTTATTTTCTGCTAATTTACTTCCATTAAAAAAGTGTGATCTGAAGCTGTGCCTGTTTGTGTATGTATTTGAACCATTGGTTTTGGTTCGTTCTTTTTGAATACTTCCACACACTCATGCTAAAAGAAGAGCTGGCACTCTGTTTAGAGATTTATTTGTCAACGTAGCTGTTCAGAGGTATTTGAAAATATTGGAGGGCAAATGTGTTTTTTTTTTTTTTTTAATCTTTGGTGGTTAATTTTATCACTAGGATTTTCACTTTCTAAAACCGCTTGCAAGAACATGGCTGATGTATGTATCTTCCAAGTTGGAAGCATCTTCATTCTCATCCAGCTCTATTTTTTTTCTATAGAAGGCTGTAAATTCACAACATTTAGAGATTCAGAACTCAGACACCTCAAATTTTACTGGCAGATGTCTTTTTGTGAACGGCTCCAATAGCACAGTGTGTAGGTAAAGTTGCGGGGCTAGCAGTGACAGAGAACCTCAACCAGACCTACTGCTGGCATTGAAAGAGTAGGCATAATTTATGGATGTTAATATCTTTAGTGAGATATTTTGGGAACATTAATAACCCCATCCCTTCAGTTTCAGTGTCAGGGCTGCTAACAGCCCCTACTGACTGGTGACATTAGCACAGGAGGCTGCTTTTTCTAGCATAATACATTGGAAATCATGCTCGTTGTGTGCCATACTTCATAATGGAAAATAATATAAATTGGAACAAGCTTATTTAAGTCCTTCAGACATGTATCATGTTCCTCAGGAACTGGCCAGAAATAGCCAAATAAATTACACCAGCGTCTTCAAAGGAGAAGTGTTTTTCTTCTGTTCAAATTCAGTCAGTATCATCCATAGCTAAACAAATAGCAGGTGTGAGCTCCAGTGAGAAACACACAGTTCAAAAGTTTGCCTGTGATTCACACACCAGTGGTCGGGCTGAGCTTGCAGCCTTGAACTTATTAGGGCCGTGTAAGGAGCTTCCTGGCCCCGGCCGCGCAGACGGGAGCGCTGGGAGGAGGCAGCTCTGTGGGCGAGGAATGCGCCGGGGTTAGAAGGCATGCTGTAATGTAAACCAGATTTCTCCTCATCTGGGGGAGGGGGCTTTACAAGAACTGTAATATTACTAGTCACCAGCCACTTCAGTATCCAGCAGCGCAGCAGTAAGTTGAGAAATCCAAAGCCTCGACGGCTCTCGCAGCATTGATTCCCAGGAACGGGCCTGAAGGCGACCAAGGGAGCCGTTCAGCAGAGCCCTCGCAGTTCAGAGGCCAGCAAGGAGTACATAAAACAACCATAAAGCTGCTTCATCGCGCCTCTCCCACCTCCCACTTGTGGTCCAAGAGCCACCAGACATTCCCAGCACCTAATTTCCCAGTGCTGAAAGCAGAACAAAGAAAGGGCCGTGATTCAGCCTGGGGATTTCTGCCTGCACTTTTGCCTTTAGGGGCTGCTGCCACTGATTTTGGGGTCATTTGCCTGGGAGAAAAATATACATGCTTTTAGTGCCTATTTATATTAACTTTCTGGCAAACATTTTCGGTTTTATGTAAACATCAGTATGTTTTGAGGAGATAGAATTTTTCACTTCTGCTAGGGCTTTTATTGCTGCCTGTCTGTAGTTTTGAAATCTGTTGGATTGGCAGGAGATTTTTGTGGAGTTCCTGACTCTGTTATCCAGCAGTGAACTCTCAGAGAAAGTAAATCTGAAGTTCATGGTGATGTCTGGTGTATCCAGGACTTGATTCTGTGACCTATGTTTCTGCAGATATCATTTCTTATGTTGGAAATAATAAAACTTAGCAAAGGAAATAAAGGGTTTGTAGGAATAAATATGCTTAGAATATATTCAACTAATAACTGAAAAGGAATAAACTGTAAGCTGCTTACATACAAATTACCACAAAATGAAATAGGTTATTTATTGCTATTTTGATGAAAATCTATCTAATCAGGTTTTTCATATGTAACTATCTGAATTATGGAGCTCAGCCAAATGAGATCCGATAAAATCTCAACTACCCACTGCATTACTGCATATTTCATTTGCTATATATCTTTACCATTTGAATTTACAATTTGAATATTTGAAAGAATGAAAAACCAAAAGAAAATTAAATTTCCATTTGAAAACAGGAAGCTGTAAAGCCTCATCTTGCAAACATTTGTTCATATTCATTCACACAGGAAATTGTATGGATTTAAAATCATCTTGGTAAGTGCTGAAAACAGAGCAGATTTGTGCAATCCATTAGCAAGCTTAAGCTTGAAGAGTCAACTACGGAAGAAGCATACTTCGTAATTACTAATGAACTTCAGAATTCTCTAAAATAATTTCAGATCATGTTTGTTCATGCAATTAAAAAAATCAGCTATATTTTAGTTTATTGTAAAAGGAACATGACAAAATGTATAGATAGATTTTAGAATTAAGAACCTGCAAAATGGCACAGAAAAATCAAAAACGTCAAAAACTTTTGAAGCGTGATAAATTGTAGAAAGCCTTTGAAATATTTAATATTTAAAATGTAATGGATGTTCCAGCTTCTTTCCAGGCTCCCATTCTCTCAGTGCTACAAAGAGCTCAACCCATAATCTGATGAGGTATTCTATTAAATGTCACTTCCTTGCTTTGTTGGCTCAAGAGAATGGGCAACAGAGGAGTAGTGATCGTGCCAAGTCAGGTTGTGTGCCATTGAATTTAAGTGTGGGATCTTGCTTAGCACAATCAAAATTGTTAGAAGAAATTTGTAAGGTATTAACTAATAAAATGTCAGTGTAGAACCGCAGGACAGAATTTGAGGTCCTCCTCAGTGTGGAAAGTAGCTTAGATTTTTTAGAACTTAGATTTTTTGCATTTAATCCTGTTGAAATCAGCAACGATTGGTACCTCTCCCCGCTTTCTCACTACCTTACAAGTGAAGGGAGGATGAGCAGCTGCTGGTATTATGAGGCACACCTGGTGGGAAGGAGTGTGCTTGTTAAAAGAGCTTTGTGGGTGCTCTTGTGGAGGCTTGCTCATGAATAAGGGGTTAAACAGGAGCAGGTAGGTTGTTCTAGGAGTTATTTCTTAAGAATTAAAAAGGTCTTTCCTTGCTCTCTAATGTGGTGTACTTATATGCATATGTGTCTTTTGAGTATATATATACGCTTGTATATGTAAGAGGATGATATAGGGATATATAAGTGATGCTGTGTAATGGAGTGCAACTCGAGGAGAAGTTTCTCAGCTGTAGGACTGAGATACTTGCACTTACTGCTTTGAGCTACTTAAAAGGGCTAGACAGTGGAACTTGAGCTTTCTTTTCTTGATAAACTTAGGCCCAACATAGGAAAATAAATCCAAATGCTACTTTCCTGAAGCAAGATTATTTGTGCTGTTGATAGCAATTACAGTGGAAACGTGCCTATCCTGTTACAGAGAAATGCTCAGGTTATTCCTGTAATGAGTTATATGACTACTAGCACAATTCTTGCTTTCTTCCTCAAAACCTTGCCCTTAAAAACTGTGGTTGAAATTGAACCATTGGGGATAGTGTAAATGAGGCTTTTTATTTTTTAAAGCAGAAGGGAAAAATTACCTACTGCAGTTACAGTAAACAAGCTTGCAGTGCTCTATAATGAGCAACTTTAATTGTACCTGAGTCCCACTACTCATATCTGCCAGTATTTGTAAAATACTATTAACTAATTTCCAGTTGTTAAATGGCAGCTAATTGTTGAGCTTTCTTCATCTTGAAATAATCAAATGAATTAGCCTGAAAAGGACATAGTTAAACATGTGAATGGTATGTTTAGGTAGCTGCTTTGTTAAGGGTGTGTCTATCGCTGGTTCAAGTCAGCGTTCATTGAATAAGGTGCCTTCAAGTTGTGCTCTCTTTTTCTGTTTCATTTGCATCACATAGCATGGTTAGTGGGACTGAGGCATCTAAAAGGAACAAGTTTCACTAGGAAGCCTGGCGGGATGGCTGGGTTGCAGGACCTGGGGTTGGGGTGCTGTTGGGTTGCCTGCAGCTGGGCCCCGACCATGTCTGCAGCTGGAAGGGCAGCCGCGAAGAAAATCTGTCTGTGCCTTGGTGGAGCAGGCCTACGTGACACAGAGCAAATGGACTTTCTGTGTAAGGAGAGCAACTTCATGCTCCATGAAACCAGATAAACCTCAAACTCACAAATGTAACTGAGCTGATGACTGTGGCTTAATACAGTGTTGTCAGTTAAGAGCTGTTCTGCACTAGAAGAGCAGTACTTGGTACTATGGGGAAACTGCTGTTTCTTGCTAACCTTTCCCCATTTCCCATTTGGTTTTCAAAACAGAGCTATTCTTGTCTCGTGCTCAGCTCCCAGGAATGTACCCAAATGTAGCCAGACACTGGAAAGTGTCTGGGGAGGGTATCAGTGCAAGAGTGGGGTCCTGAGTCCTGTCTGTAGCCATCTTAGTGTGCTTGACAGCCAGCTGAACTCAGTTAGCTTCATAACTGAAGCCAGCTGGGGTTTTCCACTGCCATCAGGAAAGGGAGGGACGGACGTGCAGCCTTCCTGAGCCACCCATTTGGAAAACCATGTTAAAAAGTGGTTGAAGAATGAATGTTTAAACTATTTAGAAGGTTAAACCTAGGAAGATGATGACTTCCAGCATAGCAATCATCGCCATTCTGCCCTTACCATTGTCACTCTATGGCATTACCTTCTGCAGACAGGGCTTGCTCTGGTAGTTTATCACACCACACCACCACCCCTCCCCTTTTTTAAAGCTAATTAAGTGTTCCTATGATATTGGGCTATATTGCACCTCTGGCACTGCCAGATGTGTCAGGATCATTATGACTTTTTGCTGACTTCTGTGTAATAAAAATAGAAATAGAGTAGAGCAGACATTGAAATAGAACCAGTAACAGAGGCTGGCTGGAACGCACTGTTACTGCTAGACTTTGAGGTTAGCTTGTCCCTGGTAGGTGAAGGAGCTACTGGAAAGAACATAAAGTATGAATTATATAGCACAGATATTTGTGCAAGGAAAAAACTGGTATTTTTAGAAAGTTTATCTGACCTTTTGGAGTTCAAATGAAGGTTATATGTCCAGCTCATAGTCCATAAATTTTAAAGCAGAAAAAAAACCCACACCACTTTCTCCTCTTTCCAGTGTAATGAAGACAATCTCTTCTCTTTCAGTATAATTGTATTGTCAAATGGAGGACTGTTCAAGTAATCAGCAACGTAATTAGGAAAGCTTTTTTGCTCACTCTGTCTTCAGTTGAAATGCAATCCTTGTTTCTAATGCCCTTTGCAGCAGGGCAGTTTTCTTAAAGGAGAGGGAGAAAAAGAAAACTTTAATGAACAAGAGAGCCAAGGGAAACTGATACATTATATTTTTATAACAGTCTCAAAAGCAGCTTCAGCTTTCCATTTTTAGCAAATAAAACCCAGGTTATGAGATTTACAAAATATAATGTATGTAACTGATCTTTTCTTTCCCTTCCCATCTCCCCTTTTTATTACTCCCTTAGGAACTGCAGATTCCCATGCTCTAGGACATCTTACTTACTAAGAGAAGTTAAACCGAGTAGCTCGAGAAAACTTCTTTGGAATTTCACCGGTATAGCTTGCAGAGGTTGGATATGAGCAGATGTGCTCTGAAGACTGTTTGATTCCCTACGCTAGGGATTTCTATTGCATTTTAGGGAAAATTTCCCAGATTTAGCATACTATGATTTATTTATTTCCAGGCTCTGCTGGCTCTGTTTTTCTGCGTATAAGATATTTGAGACTTATACTTGGAGCTGTTGATGAACAAGTGGGACTAGGAGTATAAAAGAAAAACAGAGCCAATCTTAGAGAGGAGGATATTGCTAATGAAAGAACGAGTTTCTATTTTTGCGTTCCTTGAAAAAAATATGGTAATAGGAACCAGTAGTGTGTTTGGAAACGTGTGGCTGGAACTGGTAAAACTTTTCCAGGGTTGTGCTGAAGGAGGCATGCAGTTTAAAGCTTAAAAAAAAAAAAAAAAAAAGTGGACACTGAGGAAAGCCCTATAGCCGGCATGTGATTTCTTAGTAGCTAAGAGTAAGAAGCCCAACATGTCCTGGGCTGTGTGATCTGTGCAGGGCTGCATCCTACTTGGTGTGTGTACGTGAAGTACGAGGGCCGCTCTCCAAAAATGCAGTTGTATCAGACAAATAGTTTTACCCAACAGCAAGGTGTGTAAATTCATGTCTGCCTTTAAGACTGTTGATTTCCAGTGTTACAATTCATAAACATGTCTATTTTTTTTTCTAAAAGGTGCTGCTACAATGTTTTTACTTATTTCGTGACAGCTTCTATGTACAACTTTTTTCAGCTGAGACTGATAAAACTGTTGACTTACTATTTTAAGCAGGTTAGACAAGGTGGTGGATGGAGTCTGGAACATACATCAAAATAGCTGGTTGTTTTTACAAGAGTGAAAAGCAGTTCCCCTTATTAGATTTTATAGTATTCTCCGTATGGTTTTATTTATTAGCTTACCATAAATTTTCAATGTCCTATTTATCAGGTATAAAACCAGGTTCTCCTTCATCTTGGTTGCTTTTTGTATTTTACCTCTCTATAATCTTTGTTCTATGAATGCGGGGTAGGTAGGACTCAGTGCCCAGTTGCTCTAACAGTGCTATCTGATTTTATTATTTAAGAAATGATACTGAGTTTTGGTTGGAAGAAGGGCCAGTTGACCAAACCATACACAGTTTAGTGAATTACGATGAGAACCTCCTGATTATAGCTGGAAAATATGCTGAAAATCCTTCTTTTGAAGGATAGGCTGAATTTTTATTTTAGCTAGAACAAGAGGCAAAAAGTAGACAACTTTCTTTTTGTTTATATTTTTTAATGAAACTGTATTTTAATGTGTTATTTTTGTGACTATATTTTTTTCACAATTATACTAATGCTATAATTAATAATTTCAAGCTGAAATATGTACTTGTTAAAATCTGGAAATCTTGCCTTGTGTTTACCTGGAAAAAAAAATGGTCCAAGCCATTTTTCAAATTAAATTTGGATTTAGAAAGTGTTCTGTGTTTTTTGTTTTTTTTTTTTTTCTTCTGCTGTGCTCAAAGTTACACATAGGAGCACATAAGCAACAGACACTTTCATTTTTTAATTATATATAGCTCATTCCTGAGCCATTGTTAGCAAGAATTCCATTTGTTTCTACACGGGAGTAAAGATCCTTTTTTTGAAGTCAAGTTAATTTTACTTTGATACTTTCTGGAAAAATGAGCACAAATGTATCTGCTTTAATCAATTGTAATTAGTCTGTGTTTTGCCTAAAAGTTTTGAAAACACATGTAAATTTGTAAAATGAAGATTTTCAATAGAAAAATGATTTCTTTTCCTGTTGTAGGAAATTTTTCTAGTATGTAGGTAGTAAAATGTTTTTCATAGCATTTTATTTCACATAAATTGGATTTTTCTACTGTAGGAATAAACTAGGGAGTGAAGTCTCTTGACAAAAGGAAGATGGTCTTTTATGAAAGCTTTATGGAGATCAGAGACAGTCTGAAGAAGATCAGGTTTTACATACTCGGACAAATCTACAGTACAATTTAGCATGTCAGATATTGGAGTCTTCCCACCAAATAAAGTATTTGGTGACAATATTCAAATACAAAATTAGACCAGAGAACTTCTGAAAATCTGACAAATGGTTGTTCTGAAAGTATCGGTTTCTCTGCGTAGCATCAGTAAAGATAATTTACAATTTTTATTTGAAAAAGATTTCATCTTTTCTAGCGAGGTCTAAAACCTCCAACTTTTTCCTTGTATTGTATTATTAGAGGTTTCTATGCATACATTTCCAGTACTCGTTGATACTACCTTACTGCAGCAGATTCTGGGCTCAGCACACATGGTCTGAAGTGGAGGAATGAGGAAAGCTTAACCTGTGTATCTCTGCTTCCCTTTGACCAGGGCATTTTGCATTTGCTCTAATTAGCAAACTCTTATAAGCTCTAATCCTAAACCTTTCCAGGCTCATTTATTGCAATGACTTTACTTGATTTGAAACACCACAATAAGTAAAGATTTCTGAATATAAAAGCTTGAGAAGTACACATTAGTAATCCACCTGGGTGAGAATTTGAATTACAGGCTGTGCGTCAGTATTGATTGCTCAACCATCTTCATCCTGCTGTCTTGGATCTTCCATACTGTTTCTGATCTGAATAGCTACGTAGCCACAGGAAAATATGGTTACATTAACGCTTCCCATCTTAAATTCCCGTATCTGCTCTGAAACAATGAAGAAATTGTGAAGCATATGGTTAACTGCTTGTCACATGAAATGGTTTTGGAATCTGCAGATGTAGTACCAGGCAGGAGAGCGGGTGAAACAGCAGTGTGTGCTGCAGCTTGATCTTGGAAACAGGAGAAAGTAACAAACATTTTAAGTAAATGGTCAAACTAGTAGAGACTGAAGTTCATGTGCGGGGTATATGGTTCTGAGAAACAGTCCTTTGAGAGAATATCCAAATGAGTAAATCCTTGTCTGAGCTGAGTTGGGTAGTGTGGGTGCTAACTGAAGATTCAGGATCTTAAGTAACTCTTCCCTTGAGTGCTACGATTAAAACAAACAAAAAGATAAGCCAGCTTTTTATGTACTCTAAATAACTAAAGAAGTATCAGACCGTCTTGCTTTCTTCCCAAAACAGGCAATGTGTTCTTGGAGCTCAAGTCACGTAGCATGGCAAGTTATTTTGTTTTAAGAATTGTAGAAATTAATTTTAACAGTTAATGGTGCTTTCGCTGTGACACCTGCAAGTGTACGTGAAAGAATGCATTACGTATCGCAATCTAGTAAATGAGAAGTGCTGCAGGAAGGGATTCATTACTGACTTGAGGCCTTTCCTGCCCACAGTTGTGCTCAGAGCAAGCTGCAATAGGGCTTTAAGCCTGAATTTGTTTTCCAGTCTCCCAGTTTATGCTATAAATGCAGCAGTGCACATTGTGCTTCTAAAAATTTGTGTGGAGTTCATAGTGAAGTCAAAGGCGTTGTTTGGCTTGATGTTTTGGCAAAATTAAATTAACCTCAGAAAATACAGATTTTGCTTGTAAGGATGAAAGAAACAAAAAATTGAAAATTCTCAGGAAATGGTTAGGGATTTTTATATTCCTAACTGAATGCTGCATGCATTAACATGGTCTGAGTGTATGTTAAGTAATGCTTTTAATTTTTGGATTTAACCTTTTTGTTCCCATTCCTTATGATATGACAGGCAAACAGAGGGAACAGATATTTCTCAAAATCACTGTTACTCCGGATCGTTTTAGACTGACTGAGAATTATTCTTGCTGGAAGATTTAACTTCCGTTTCACAAACCTATATTTCCTAAACTACGCCTTTAATGACTGAGAAACTTTGAAGCAATGAACGCCTTAGAAAGCAATCATTTAAAGTAGGAAGATGATGACAAAAGCATGTAAAGCATTTTCCGATTGAATTCTCTACTGGTGGCTGCAAATACATAGTATTAATTTAAGAAGTGTGGTTAAAAGAGAATAACTAAATACTAGTCAGCTGTGATTAAGTGTTGCTTTCTCACAAGGTACCTGATCTTGTGTGTGGGTGTGTGTTGTTTTTTGTGGTTCCCCCCCCCCCCCCCCCCCCCATCTATCTGCTTTGGAGAATACTTTGGAGACAAAGGTTATTTGGATACCATTTAGGTACTAAAAGTCAAGGCTAAATGCAGGTTGGTGTATGTCTCAGGAGTATGCTTAGCTCACTGGTAGTAATGGTTAAAAATCAGTTTTAATTACTGATTGTAAGATATCTTGTACCCCACATTAACATTTTATGTATCACCTACTTCTGGTTAGAAATTTTCTATGTGAATGATGCAAAAATATGATAATGTTATCAACGCAGATGTGCCCTTTCAACTCTGAATATATATTTTATATATATATCTTTTATTCATATTTCCTAACTGGTTTGATTTACAAACGTCAGTTTTCTGTGTTTTCTTTCATCACCACGTCCCTCTAAGGCTTTGGCAGAACTTGATGCAGAACTGGGTATGCTACAGAGCATGTAGGCATGTGTGGACAACAAAAAAGAAAGGGAAAATGGAAATATAGCTGTAGCTTGCTCAGGCGTCTCGTAAAGAAGAGTTGCAGCAAGGTTGATGGAGAGATTGTCAATATCTCAAAGCCTTTTATTCTGATCTTGTCTTGTTTCTCATAATCTGTTGTGTTGCTCCAACTAGTATCTCAGCCGAGCTGCATCGTACTACCTCATAAAACAAAAACACAACAACCCCAAGAGCTCGTTTCTTTGTCAGTGTTGCCTGCCTGGGGGTAATGGCACCAAACATGATCTATGAAGTACATCAGTTTGTTTAGCTACATGGTAGGTCCAGGAGATCATTCTGGGGAGAAGCCAGTGAATATCTGTGAAGTGTTAAGGATGCACTGAAGGCTGAAAGAATATCAAAACATGTGACAGAACCGCAATATGTGAACCTAAATTCCTTGTCTCTGGCTCACAGATGACTTCAAGCTGACAGAAGTTTCATGACAAAAGCTTCTAAGGAGAAACCAGTGCTAAAAGAAACAGCTCAGATGCTAAAGAACTAAAAGGGCAGGCTGATGCAAAGGAAAAAGAATGGTCCCAACATAAGGATCTAGAAAACTTTCAAAATATTTTCATAATATCTTGATGCTCCTTTAGTGTTGTGTGTTGTAAACAAGACCTGTTGACTGCTGAGCATGTTTAAAATCTGTCCCATTTAGGTGCTCTGATAATGTCCTTTGAAAATCATTTCTTATCTGCAGGTACTTCTGAATCTAAAAAGCTACCATAGCTTACAAACTTGAAAAGATGTCCTACTTGAAGGACTAAATGCTGTCATGATTTTTATTAGTTATTTAAGTGGGTTGGCATGTGGAAAAGTTTAGGTACAATTTGATTCTACTTTTGTGTTTAAAAAAAAATAAAATAATTTTAAAAGGGTATATAGTCAAATGCATCTGTGAGCTTTCTGAAAAACGTTATATTCTTTCTCACATCTCTTGGTGGAGCAATGTAAATGTGCTCAGGTGTTTACATTTTAGGTTATCACCTTTCACAAGCACCTGTGGAACACAAATGGCTTTGTTTCAAGAAATTAGAAGAAAAAAGCTCTACTGTTTTTAATGTAAAGAAACTGAATTCGTGTTTTACCAAACCAAGTTCAGAAGTACTTGTTCTGCACAGTACTTCACGTGCACTCTAGCTGAGACAGACGTGCTGTATGGAGATTCGGGATTTATTTGCATGTCTAGAATCAGAGGCCTCGGGTGCAGCTGTTCTCTAAAAGGCTGTGAGTCAATGGCATTGTCGCTCCAGCTATACCGAACAGTCCAGGGGGTGCTCAAGAAAGAAAAGTTCTTTTCTGCTTTACAATGACATAATAATCATATTTTTTTCTGAGTGGGAAAGTCTTTAACTTTAAAACCCCACTGGAAGTCCTGTTTTTCTTTTCTCTTTCTCTATGTATTTTAAGATATATATTTAAATACTTTTTATTTTATTTTTCAAATTCTGATACTAGGTTGTTTTAAATGTTCTAAAAGTTTAGAGTTTTAAAAGCTCAGAAGTTATTGAATTCCCTTGCCCTTTTCAATTCCTCCTCCAGGGAGGACTGCAGTCCCAGAGTTAGGTGTCTGTGCTGAGCTGGGAGTACTCTGGAGGGCAGCTTCAGGGGCTGCGTTATCTCTGTGCTCTAAGCTGCAGCTTCACGCCACCTGTCCGCTGAAGGAACAAGAATCAGCTCCCTGCCATGCTGGCGTAATGCTAAGTGGAGCACAGGAAAAACATAACATTGCTGATTTAACAGAGAAGAATTTACAAACAAAGGCGAGTATCTCAAATGATGTGTGTCCCTAGCTAAGGGGCTGTGAGTTATGGCGTGATGCAAGGTTTGAATAGTTCCTGGAGTCGATCAGTGCTATCGGTGAGGTGGCAGCCTTGTCCACAGCTTGGAGCGGAGCGCCAAAATGCTGTACTGCTTGTAAGACTGCATGCTTCCTGGAGGCTACCAGTTGTCTATCGCTTCTTCTAGAACTTCGAAATAATATTGTCACTTGCTCTGTAAACAAGTGGCAGAACCATTTTCTGTGGCTCTGGGTGTGTCAAAATATGCTTGATGTTTCCCTAGAACGTGTGGTTTTCTGATGTCAAAAGAGCTGATTGCTAAAATAGAACAGTCTTATTTTACAGTGTATTTCAGGATGCTTAAATGTTGAGCAATTAATAAGAAAAAATATTAAAGCAGAATGTCAAGGGAAGAAGTTAAAATGTTTTTTGCCATACATCCACAAATTACTACTACTACTATTATTTTTATACTTCCCTGTCTGAAGGATATAGTCTTGTAACAGGTAACCTCTATCCAATATATTATTCCTTGAAGATGTTTGTTAGAGATGTTTACATTGATCATTCTCTCTAAGGAAGAAATAAGTCCTAATGTTCAGTCCACTCAGGATTGTATTGGCTATTCAGCATGTTAAGATACTCCAGATCATTATTTTCTCTTTCATTTCAAGAAGAGAGTCACGTATCTAGAGGAAGACAGGGAAATTTTTTTGTACCTGCTATTTTGAAACTAATATGTTTGCAGATGGATCCATGTAAACTCTATTTAGGGAGTAAACATGAGGTCATTGCTTACCCACGCTTTCCAGGGTGAAAAATGTCCCTAAGTTTCATCACATTGCAGTGTGCACAGCTACAATGCAGGCTTTATGCATTGTGTAAGTGTTGTTTTCTGCTGAGCTGGGCATGTTGTGTATCATCGCTCAGCCCACAAATAAAACTCTGGCCTGCCTTCCCTTGACAGGGGCAGCACTCTGCTGTTGTCTCCCATAAGTCCTATGTTCTTGCACACTTTTAGCATCTTCGTCCAGCAGTGTTCATGGTGTGTGTGTTGATTACAAGGAACGTTTGTTTGTATTCCTTGCACGGGAATTTTCACTATGCCATTCTGCAAAGGGCTAAATTTCATATGATTGTGCTGAGAACTAAAAGGCAATTAAGTTTGTACCCGCATAAGAAAAATGCAATTGGAAGAAATAGCTTATAAATGACACTACGTATTATGAAGTATTCTTTCCATGGGGATTGTTCAGAAATTAGAAATTTCCTACTTGTTCTTATGGATATTCTGTTCAATTACTTCCGAGTGGCAGAAAAGTGTATGTACCTCCCAGACTCATTTTTGGTTATACTTCAATTAGTTTTTGGCTTAGCATCTATAGTTTGCTGTTAACTTTGTTATTATTAGAGAAGGTTTTCTCCCAGCAAACATTTAATTTGCACCATCCACCACACTTTGCAGCTGGAAAAACTATTATAAATAATGATAGTGGCTTTTCAGTATACCACTTAAAATTTTCAGCACCATGCTAGAATTTTAACCTCTAGATGTAACGCTGTAATGATATGTCATCCCTAAATAATGAAATGCTGCTTGCCTACTGAAAGTAGTATACACCTATTTTCTGCTTGAAAATTGCAATTGGTTCTTATGGTAGCTATACTTTTTCAAAAGTGCTGTCCAGACTAGTGTTATGATGGAAAGCAGGGATAGCAGTGATAGGAGGAACAGGGTCCTTATAATCAAAGGATAAGTCTTTAATGAACCAGCAGGTTGTAAATTAAATGCAAAACAAACAAAACCCTGCCTCCTTAAGAACAGCTAAATAAAACAAACAAGTAAAAAAAAAAAACTCGATTATAGACAATGTACGTGTTCTTGGTTGCTAATTGCTTGCTTCCAAACATGCTATGGTTGCCAAGTGGCTTGTATTTTCAGGCAGAAAATGCATAGTAAAGATGTTTTTATTGACCAATGGATCAGTAGTAAAATAATTTCAAAAACTACATGGGTGGTAGTGGCAACATCTGAATGTTAGATTGACTACATGCAGGTACATCAAGCTTTAAATTTATTTATTTTTAATAGAACAGTTATAAGCTGGATTTGATTCCCTCTAGAGGAGCATCATTAGGAAGAAGCCTTCTCAGCACAAGTTTCTTCACCCTATGGTATTAAAGTATGTTAAACAAAAGTTATAAGAATAATTAAATCCCTACTTAATTTCATTGTCAAATCTTTTTGTAGGAACCTCTCTTCTATGCCTTCTCATTGTGTAACCTACTACAGGCAACGCTTGAGTATGTCCTTACCAAATCTAAGCATTTTTTTTCCTTTTTAAACCAGAGACTCTCTCTTTTTACTATCTAGAAAAGATGTTCCTGGGACAGAATAAATATTGCGGATTTCTTTGTTTACATGTGACGTGGTTTTGTGATTTCTTAAAGAGGGGAAAAAATAAACCTTGTGAACTTCCTCATACAACAAAATAACTTTCTTGCAGACTCAGACCAGTCTGTGCACTGCATTTTCAAATATACAGCTAAGTAATAAAGGTATAAAATGTTATCTTTTGAGTCTGGAAAAGCTTTAATTCACTACAAACTTATAGGGGAAAGAATAAAGAACTTTCCTTTATTGCTGTACATTTAGGCTTGAACTGTTTTTGCTATTTCCTGAAATTCTGCATTTTCATGTCTTTTTACCATTTTTTTTCTTGGTAGATCAAAACATCAGAGGTAAGGCTAACATGATACATGTGTACATTCCATTGTAAATGCACAGTGGATGTGCATTTCAATGACAGGATCATTAACGTATCTGAAGTCATCATGGTTTCATTCATTGCTTCTCATGTAAATAGTGTCTTACCGCATTGTGCGCTGTCACTTGGACTTGTAAGAAATTAGAAGTTATTGATCTTGTTTACCACAGTGCCTCTTTAAGAAGAGGCCTGCGTTTCCTTGCAAAATAATGCTAGCTTTATCCAAGCCTGTTGGATAATGTAGGATTAAGTGTATAAATATATACAAGTCACTGCAGTATCCAGAAGTTATTAGGGAGGGAGTAGTTGAATGGTGTTAACTTAAAAAGGGTAAAGTCTTTATCCCCTAACTGGCTGGGCTCTATTTGCTTCAAGGAAAATCATTATATTGACTTTTTTTGTTTTTCTTTCTTCCTTTGTTTTTCTTTTTCCTTTTCTTTCTTTCTTAAAAAAAAAAAAAAAAGACACCATACTTGGATTTATGCTGCAGTCTTTTAGCATTTCAGTGTTTCAGAGCAGTTTCACAGAATCATTTAGGTTGGAAGAGACCTCCAAGATCACCTAGTCCAACCTCTGATCTAACACTAACAAGTCCTCCGCTAAACCATATCATTAAGTTCTACATCTAAATATCTTTTAAAGACCTCCAGGGACGGTGACGGTGACTCAACCATTACCCTGGGCAGCCTATTCCAATGCTTAAAAACCCTTTTGGTAAAAAAGTTCTTCCTAATATCCAATGTAAACCTCCCCTGGCGCAACTTTAGCCCATTCCCCCTCGTCCTGTCACCAGGCACGTGGGAGAATAGACCAATCCCCACCTCGCTACAGCCTCCATTAAGGTACCTGTAGAGTGCAATAAGTTTGTTACAATCTCTTCACTTGCTGGGGAGAGAATGGGGAAATTGAGATATTTTCTGCGTACTCTTGAGATGTTCAATGGCTGACAAGTGGCGCTATAGGAGAATTTCAGAGCTAAAGAATAATAGAACAAATGGAATGAAACCAACCCTACAATATTATACAATACTGTATAATAACGTGAAACAGAACTTGATTAGGAACAAGTAATAACTTCTTTTTAGCCTCTTCAAATAGCAAACAATTTTACTGTCTGGAAAAAAAAAAAAAAAGGCAAGTCCAGTAGTGTGGCTCTTCCTGTTAAACAGAGGAGCATTGATTTAATGTTCGTTCTTTTGCAATGGATAGTGCTTATCTCTTGAAGTAAACAGTGCATAAAGGATGCTAGTGTGGGCTGGCTGACTTTTTTTTTATTAAGTTTATCCTGGTTTCTTCAATAACAATTTAAAAGTATTTTGATGCTGAAATGTTTATACAATGCCTCTCATTATCCTTTGTACTGAAATCCTGGTGTTACCTGATGCCTCACAGTTTCCTTACAGAAATGATTCCCTCTCACCAAGAGGATGAATATGGTATGTTCTTAAAAGAAACTCAAAAGGTTTCCTGGCAGCATTTCAGATTGAAGATAGCTTGGCTTTCATATGTATTTGCTTGATTTTAATACTTTGTTTAGTTTCTAAAATCATGCTTTTAGATCTTGAAGGTCTGTACAAATACCCATGTTTAGTGTCTGTCTGTATCTCTTTATTATCAACAATACTCTTCCATTGTATCAGAAGTAGTTATTCAGTTAAATGTTTCTCAGAAGGTGCTTGGGATCTATTCCAGGACTTGTCCTTCTTGGTGTACAGTAGGAAAACAAACCTTCTGGTGAGTAGGAAGTCAATATGCTGTTGACTTTAGCTCTCTTTAGTCTAGTATCTAGTAATACTTTCTTCCATTGTATTTACATTGAATATCATATTCATTTTTATACATATGTCTCTAAAGATCATCTGGAATACCTGCACCATAGTGCATCCAAATCTCATTGAATATCAACAAGATTCTCTTCTGGTTTTGCAATGTTAGTGGAGGTTTGTGGAAAAATTTCTGTTAATGAGTATTTTCTAAAAGCTTAAGACTGCTGTGATAATGGTTTTATAATGTTTTATAATGGCTAGAAATACACTTTATAAATCTGATTCATGCAGTTCTTTCAATTAGATAAAGTAGTATATTATACAGTAAAAATTATATGAGGTTAATTTATGGCTACGGATGTGAGCCATGGAAAACAGAGAAAGACAAATGTACTCATCAAACATCAATACAGTTGAGATTCTGTGTCACTAAGTATAGTAGTAGATTAGAAGTGATTATAATAAAGTCAATGGCAGTGCAGTCACAGAAATAAGAATAGACCCGTATGATGTGAGCAGGAAACAGCACCAAATGAAGGCATTCTTAGCACTGTAATCTTGTTTCTCAGTTTGATGTATGTGGAGTCAGGATTGTAAGAGTTAGTAGCTCTGTTATTAGCTTTCCTTCAGAAAAACGGATAACACAGGCTTATAAAAATATTCATTCTAATTAGAAACTATAGTGGTTGAATAAGCAGCAGATCAGCATCTGGTTGAATGTTTTCATGGCATTAGCAGTAATTTGTCAGACAAAGGTGAGTTTTCATTAGGTTGTCATCTCTGACTTTTGGAAATGAAATTGTCATTCCAAAAGAGTTTATGAAGATTAAAGGACCTGTTGTCAAGTTCTTAAAAAAAAAAAAAAAAAAAAAGCCTTTTGAGAAAATTGGTTACTAATTATTTCAGTAATATGCAATATTCTGTTGGTAGCTGACCTTGATAATAACTTCATAAGTTTAAAAATGACAGGTGTTTTAAATGTTTTCATAGTAAAAAGGCCTAAATTAACTGAAGCTGTAAAAGCCATATGCTTGAAAATTTAAACTGCTTTGTTGACTCTTGAGACTATGATATTTGTGTAGATCAGTCACGACCACCTGAAACTTTCATTTTTATTTGGTGTGTAGATTAAATCCTCCATTTCACTCACTGAAACAAGACTGCAGAATGACACTATTTTTTTTCCTTTTTTTTAGTATCACTTTCTATTAAGTATAACTTTCTATTAAGACTATCTTCGTATAAAGTTATTATACGTGCCATCTTCAGACAGCATAAATTGTACAGCCAGGCCGTCATGAGAATGTGCTGTTGAATATTGTTTGAATTTTCATGATCACTTATCAGTACATATGTACAAAAAGAAATAAGAAAGTGTAGAAGCTCTGAATGCCATCACAGAGCCAAATATGCCAATTCCTGCTCTGCAAAGGTGCTATCTGAGCTTTCTGTGGTAATGGAAGAACTGTGGTTTCTGTCATGGTCGGTGTCCAAAACATGGTGGCCATTACTTGGAATCCAAATATATCCAGCCTGTAGCCTGTTGTATCAAATCTGTATCTTCTGGTGTTTTACAACCTACATTGTACCAGAGTAATGTGGTCCAGCAAATTGGTTACTTGGCTGGAAATATAAAAACACTATTGTGTGTTTATAGTATTTCAGGTGAGCTACATGATGTTAGGTGTCATGTCTGCCTGTGTCAGTGTGGTGGGCTGACCTTGCCTGACTGCCAGAAGCCCATCCGGCTGCTCTCTCACTCCCTTTCCTTAGCCTGACTAGGGGAGGAAAGGAGAGGGAAAAGTTTGTGCGTCAAGATAAAGACAGGGACTGTCACTGGCAAAACAGACTTGACTTGGGGATGATTTATGTATTTTCTTAAGTATTCTTTCACAGAGTTGCTGCCAGCTTTGCAGGTGGGCTGAGCTGTGTCCTGCAGTGGGTCTGTTGCGGGGCTGCCTGGAGCTGGCTGCGTCCGGCCTGGGGCAGTCGCTGGCCTCTCCTCACAGCGGTCACTCAGCAGCTCCTCTGCTGCCGGCACCCTGCTGTGGGCACCCAGTACGGGCCAGAGGCCGGCCGGTGAGGGGCTAAGCGGGAGTTTAGCATCTGACTGCCTCAAAGGAAGTGAGCTTAGTCCAGCAGTAACTTTGTGAAAAGGCATTGCGTAATTTTGGCTTCTAAAGACTATGCTCATACTTGCAGAGAAGCATATTTGTGACAGAAAATTTTTAGGTGTTGGAGTGGATTGGGTAAATGTAGGTGTTATATGCAAATTATTTTTTCTATTTTTTTTATTTAATTGCTTTGTAACACAAATTCAAAGGTTCTTCCTTATGTTTGTAGGTCTTTCCACCCTCCTGCAAACTCCCCTGAGTGCAGGCCCCCTCTGCCTCCCTGTCCGTGTAGGCCTTCTGGAACCAGGCAGACCACAGTGCTGCAGTACGCCAGAGTAAGCCGGGGTAGCAGTATTTCTCTGTGCCTATGCTGGAATTGTTCCCCCTGCAGTTAGGGTTTCCTGCTTGGTTGTTTATTTTTTCTATCTTATCTCCTTATATTTTGCATGCAATATGTTACACTTTTGCCAGACAGCCGAGGGTACTTCACCACTGTATAACTGTGTTTGACATTTAATTTAAAATCAAGATACCATTCTGTAATAGTTTCTTAAGCTGTGCCTCAGTCCCAAGTAATGTAAATAACCTTCTTTTTAGGCAAAGAGGCAATTGATTGCTTTGGCCACCTTTTCAGAATGATTTTGTCCCAGAATAAGAGGGCTGAAAGGTTAGATGCCATTCTCCATCACCTAAACAAACTCAAACTGAAGTCTCATAATTTGTGTGAATTATGAGCACAAAATTCAAATTTAAGTTCAAATATTTTAATTTTGTACTGGTATGTAGGCTCTGTAAAAGCTGAATATGCAAGTATACCTGACAATTTCTTTTATCCTGTTATTGTAGTTGTGTGGAGAGGAGGTGGGTATGTAAATACTTAATTACTTGCATTCCATTATATTGCTTAAAGGGTAAGGACAAGGGAGCAAGGTGAAAACAATTAAGTATATATTTATACTGAACTTTTTTTTTTTTTGCTAGCAAGTGAAGGGGCAGGCCTTGCAATGTTCCTGCTTGGTTTCAGCTTGCTCACTTGAACATCTGTTGGAACTGAAGTCTTTTATACAGTTGTTTGGGTTTCTTTAGTCAAATAAAAGAGCCAAAAGATATTTCAATTTCAGGAGAAAAGTGTTTCTGCAGAGCATACTACAGACTTGTCAGCATCTCATAGTCAAACTTCTATAGTTATAATAGAGGATGTTGCATACTACCAGTTCACTTGCTTGTTGCAGGATAGACAAAAGCCTGAGAAACCTCAGTTTTTCTTATTCTTGGCAGTGGGGCATTTTGCTCGCAGCGAATTCACCATCCCTTTGTAAGTTTCACTGTGACCCTAATAAATGTTCCTGGAAAATGTTTCACTCAAAACTAAGGAAAGTGCACCCTAAGTTTTGGTTCTGTCATAACAGCACTGAGTATCAGAATATCGTATCACTGAGCTATGAAAGTTATGACAAAATTTCCAGACATAAATAGGACAACAGATCATGAAATGTTTCCATGTTTTTTTCATATGAAACACATGAAATTCTTCAACAATACCTAAACCAAAACACAGAGCTGATAAATCCATAATATCTCTCATCATACATGCATATACAAAGATGTCTGAAAGTATCAAGGGCATCATGAAGTTGTGCTTTTTAAAAAAAAAAAAAAGAATAGAAATCTCCAGTATGCATGGCCTGATGGGATCCAAATATGAAGTGGGAAGTGCTGTTGTACTTCTGAACCATAGTATGACAGAAGCCAGTTGCTTGCTTCAGCTTTGTGCAGAGGATGATATTATTAGTTGGGACAGGGGTAGTCAGTGCATTCTGTCTGTAGCAGGGACTCTTGTCAATATTTATGAAATCAGGACCTTTCTTTGGGAAGGTGAAATCTGTCCTAGTGTTTGCATGTTTACTGTTAAATATGAAGCACCTTATATGTTCTGGTAACATCTAAGGGCAGTATCAGCTGCTGGGTGCTCTAAACCATAACATACTTTAGAAGTGCAGTGCCTGTTTTGGAACTAGGAAACAGTAATGTCTTACAACAACAGGAGGAAAAAAAAAGGGGGGGGGGGGAACAGCTATACCACTGCAAACATTACTGGAGTGTGTGAAGTTTTAGTTTTACTTATGGAAAGCTCTCTGACACCTGATGCAAGTGATGCATTCTGCTGCCAAGGTAAGGGTGACTAATAGCAATGAAGAGCTGTAAGATCTCATCGTGATCTTCTGTGAGGGGACAGTCACTTTTGCAATTGCAATTTAAACACTGAAGTAATGTTTAGAGCATGAACTAGTAAATTTTTAAGGCTCTGGTATTTAATGCTAGAAACAGCTGTGGTACTTTAGGGAAATGAGTTGTGCTCACTATCTTCAGAGGTCACAATGCAACAGAAGTTTATTGAAAAGCAAGCTATTTCTGGAAGGATTGGTTTGGTCTGAAGTACAAGAAGTGCCATGAATGATGTATGTAACATGTTGCTGAACTAGCAATAATAGTTTGGATTTGACTGGGTGGGAGAAAGTGAGTGTTTAAGTTTCGTTAGGGGACCAAGTACAAAAGAGCTTTTCTCCTCTGATAGGAAGAGAGTATGAAATGGTTGAAAAAGGACAGGGAATGGTGATCTGGTTACATTACCCAAGGCTGTGAGAAGCCTTTTGAAGTCTTTCTTGTCAGAACTGCCTGTCTTTTTGTTTATTTTTAAACACATGTGCACACGCTTTTTTTTTTGTGATGGTGGTCCACCCCCCACTTTGTCCAGGGATTGTCAGAACTTGCTGATGACAGCTCCCCTGCTTTTTGAAAAGCTTTATCATATTGGCTCATAGGGCTGCAACAGCACCTCTACTTGCCCAGGAAAGTATAGTGGTGGGGACCTACTACAACCTACAATGATACTGGGACAAAAGTTTGATTGAAAGCACGATAAAAGAACTAAGTTGATTTTGCCATCTCAACCAGCTGCTGGGACCAAAGCTACCTATAATCTATTTTAAAAAGTGTTTTTTCACAACTTTTGTTGTTAGAAACATAGAAATCTGCCATCTATATGGCTGGTAGATCTGAGTAAGAGAAACCGGAGTTGTGTGGAATATTTCCAGAAGTTAGTCTTGTGCTTAACTTTGTTTTGAGGTTAATTTATTACAAACTCTAGATTTTGTCAGAAATTATGGTTGGTGAGAAACCAGCTGAAACTGATGGTGGTGGTGTTTCATTTGGGGATATTCAGAAGTATTTGCATTAGAAATGGTGGGAGCTCGTAATCTGCACTGGAAGGGGAAAAAAGACCGAAACACATTGGTGTATGTTAGAGACATTTGCTAAGTGTCAAGTTTGTGGGTGGTGGTGGGGAGAAAGTCTTCAAATAACGGTAGTTAACTAAACTTGCATGCATTTGGCATGATAATACTAAAAAGTTCAGGTTCCAGGCTTAATGGTCAAATATGCTGCATAAAAACAAGTAAAATGTTTCATTTGAGAATAGATGAAGTACCTACTTAGAGCTTTCTGGAACAGGACACTAAATAGTTTTTAACTGTGGCTGGTCAATAGTTATTTAATATGATTAATCACCACGAACCATTAACAGCTTCCTGCTAATGAATGGAGATTGTTAATGCTCATTTCTCTAACTCTCTCGCTGTCCCTTGCTCTGTTAGAATGACTTCCTTTGCATTGCAATAGGAAGCCTTCAGGAAATTATAATTTGACTGCAAAACTTGTGTTTACAGTACCAAAGTGATCTCATAACCACTCATATGAAAATAATGTTGTTTTCCACAGCAATTAATTTACACCTGATGATGATTTATGGAAAGTCACTGTGGAAAAACCTGCCTAATATATTTGCTACAGTTGACATCATGATCCTCATTCTCTACTGCCAACGGATGAAACTTTTCCAGTCTCACCTTTTCCTACTGAAGAAATTCCCCCTCCAACACTACTTCCCTTCTTCAGTCCTGCACTAGTATGTTCTCATCTCTTCTCCCCACTCGCAAAGCCAGTGGTAGAATTCGTATAAATCTAGGAATTATATTGCTCACTTACAAAAATAGTTCTCATAATTTTATATCTTGTTCCTTTAAAAAAAAAAAACAACAAACTTTGGCCTGTCAGATATTATAGAAATATAACAGCTTTTTCCAAGAATTTCTGGCAATAACCCGGTAGGAAGTCTCAGGGGAGTTGTTTCTTCTCTATTACCTTGAAGTGCTCTTTGCTGCTTCAGGAGATGTGGAAGCACAGGTAAACTGCTTGTAGGTTCTCATTGAACAACATCTAATGATACAAGCACCTAATTTGTGGTAATGAAAACCTCAACTTTTTTTAGAAGGCTTTGAAATTATGACCCCCTGACATCAACTGGGCTTTTCTGACATCATGAAATGTGAGGATTCTTCAGAGGATTCTCCTGTTGCTATTTTGACTTGCTTTATTTCAAGTATCACTAACTTTATATTGTGTAATACATTCACATTGTACCACAATGTTCTTTGTGGGAAGAATTGATCTTTTTGTAGTTTCTTGGGAATTTTGTTAGGCTTTCTTAAATGAGTGCTTCAGAATTCTGCAACGGTTAAAAGGAAAAATTAAGTTTCTTAAATGAGGAAATGTTCTATTTGCCTGCATGTAAAACTAACTGGCAAATCTAACTGCTGTGTGTAGAATATTAGATAAATTTTGAAGAATTGATAAATGTGTTTCTTCTGTCTGTTCTTCATCATGGAAGCGGATACTCAGGCTCAGCTGGAAATATAGAATATCATGTAAAACAGTGTTTCAGGTGTCATTTATTCAGTCAAGCTGATCAATTATTTTCTTGCATTTGTGCAAAAATCTGGTGGTTATAGAATAAGTTTGCATAAGTAAAAGGCATGTGTCTAAATAAAACTTGGTAGTTTTAAGGCAGACTTGAACAGATGTGATGGATGCTGATGTCCTGAAGGACCAGAGCACAAATGCTCTGGTTCCTAACCCATGTAACACCAACAGGTGGTTGGGCTTCTGTTTTTCTCATGAGATGTTTCTTATCATCTTGCAGTGCAGTTACATGAAGGAGATGGGTTACTTTTTTTTGCATGTAAAAGTTTGTAAGGTTTTTGTCAGCTCTCTGCTTCCTATTTGATAATTCTGGTTGTAACTTTTGGAGACAAAGAGAACTATGCTTTTTATAATGTATTTTCCAAGAGCTTTACAAAGTGAGAGATTTATGTGCAAAAACAAAAGTTATTTCGCTGAGTTAATACAGCAATGAAACTTTTTGTCAGGAGGGTAATACCCTGTTGATGAACACTATTCTGAAGGTAGATCTTCCATGATGTGAACATTTTTTCAAAGAGTTGCTTCCATCCCAACAATGTGAAAATCTTCAAAGGCGATTCTTCATCAATATGCAAATCTTCAAAAGGGGAATTACACAATAACAAGAGAACTCTCAAAGGGAAAGTAGTTACCCAAAGATGTAAAAATCTTTGTAAGGGACAGCTCCTCTGTGATTTAAAAGTTCTTCAAAGTGGAAATCACCTCAAGCAATGCAAATTCTCTCTGTGCATGGGAAATCACTGAGTGAGAACACTTCCATGTGTAATCTTTAAAGTGGCAGTAAGTGTTCACTTGAAAATACTTTAAAAATGGCATTTTAAAGAATTGGTGCTGTATGTAAAATCCCATTACTGTAGGATGACTTGAGGATGGCATATTTTTTAAGTTACCAGGTGACTTTTGGTTATATGTATATCAGAAAGAGCTTGTGGTACTAAACAGCGCTCGAGAATGAGTGTTTGGTTTATTTTTTTGTTTAGCCCTTAATATAGGATTATGAAGTGTTGAATCAAGTTCATTTAGTGACTATTTGTCAATTCTTTTGTATTTGCAACAGCTACGTTATTTTGGAAGCAACAGCTCTGGCATTACAAGGGCCAGAAGTCTTGCTAGTATCACTACAAAAGAGACATCAATGAGAAGGTTTGTGTTGTCTCCATTTTATTCCCAATGAGCAGCAATAGGAGACCTGCCCAGAGGCCTTGCTCAGCCCTGGGGACCAGGGAGACCTCACTGGTGGGCAGATAACTGATAGTGTATGGTTTTGCATATGGTAACTTTTTGGTTTCCTGGTGATGAAGATTTGTTCCTGACAGCAGTGTCAAAACAAATATTTGCTCTATAATTGTTGTGCTTACTAAACTGCAGTAACAGTGTTTTTCTGGAAAAGCAGCACAAAGTACTGATCCATAGTGCTGTCACTTGCTCAGTACTCAGCCTGTTCTGGAGTTTTTAGTGCTTGAAGAAGCACTGAGATCCCTGATTCTTCAAAAGCCGTGGACACTTGTAAAGGGTCCGTCCTTTGGCACTGACTCCACAAAGTTTAATGTAGTTCTGTCCTGGACAGCAATGAAACAGTGTTCCTGCCCATTGGATTCCTTTTGGTGTAGGCTTGGAGAAGTGCTTAATATGATGTTCATTATAAAGAAAGGGGCATCCTTAATAGATGTCAAGTCCTGAATTATTCTGGACCCCTACTTGCTGTGCTTGTGCTACAAGGCTAGTGCCTTTGCCCCGTCATGGTCACATCGATCCCTGGGGACATAAAAATAGCAACTTCAGTACATAGAGTAAATACTCTAGTTGAGCAAGTATTACTTGGAGGGAAAGCTGTATTTATTTAACTGGCTTTTTGCTCACTTGTTGAACTCAGTTATTAATCACATTTTCGAAGAACAGTGCAAGTCTCTCTACTTATAAAATGACTGCACCATATACACCTTTATTTCAGTCTGATTTTTTAAAATATCACTGGGATGATTTGTGTTTGCCGTTAAGGCTACGCTGAAAGAATATAAAGAAAGGTATTATTCCAGTTCTATTTAAGCTTGAGATTTATTCCTTTTCCATAAATATAAGATGACAGCCTCTTTTCGAGATAATTCACATACTGTGACTTTTCACAAGCTTCCTGCATGAGATATCTAAAAGGGAAACAGTAATAAAGAGGAAAGAAAAAGCAAATCCGTTTCTTTCAATAAGTAGATTTCACCAAAAGAAGTGGAAGGAAACACCCCTCTCAAATGATCTCTTAGGTTTTGAGTTTTGTTGCCCTAAAGTGAAATATTAAGTATTTACATTTATTAAGTAATTAATAGCAGAGTGTAATAAAGTAAGTCTTTTTCTAAGTAGAAGTTATTTTATATCAGACTATTGCATATGTTGAGTACGCATCCTGTTCAGGCATGATTTTATTATTTTAGAAGGTAGTTTATGGAATCTATGTATGTAAGATGACCTAGAGGTTAACAACTATTACAGTTTCCTATTAAAAACTAGAGCTGGGTTGTATTAAAGGAAGCTCTCATTCTGCACAGGAAATGTAGGCTTTCATTATTGCTGTGCCCTGTGTACAGAAATAAGCGCTCCTCTCTATCAAACTTCTGACATGACTATTTTACCTCTACATGGCAAAGTAATTTCTTCTTTTTGCGTAGGCACAGTTATTGTGGTTATTATATTTCAAAAAAAAAAAAGTCATCCACACAAATATAGTATCTTCTGAAGTGGGTTCAAAAGTATGGCTGTGGTGGATGTTTGGGGGAGAAAAACGGGCAGCTTGAGTTTGAGGGTTATGTCATATCAGATTATAATAATTGGCAAGTACAAAGGTTAATGCTGTTTTGCTTTGTAAACCTAAAAAGCGAAACAAAATCCTGTGGCACTGCATTTGTGGTGTGAAGTGCAACGCGTAGGTGGACATGCTAATCCTGGGCGTCTGGCAAAGAATGAAGACAGTCCCTTGATGAAACGCTGCTGGGAGCCCCACAGAACTGGTGGGGTGGGGAACAGTTTGTGATGCTTGCTGTTTCTTTCAAGCCTACTGAATTTTTCATGTACTATTCTTCTTGAAGACAGTGAAAAGAAGTTTAGAAATGCTATTTTTTAAATTAAAAATTGAACACATGCATTGCATCAAACTTCTTTGCATGTACTTTGAATTGAAAGCCAGCGCGTGGTCTGCACAGCGCTGGTAATGTTGGCGAAGGTACTTCCCCCTCCAGTGTGAAAGCAGACCTTGGTCGTAAATGTGTCAGACCTGCTGTGGGAATCAAAATTGTCTAACTAATTGTGATATAATTTGTTTAAAATTACGTTCATTATTAATTTTCTTCTAAAAAACCCACAGTCAATACCTGACAGATCGTATTATTTTCTTTTTATTTGCCTGAGAGAGAAAAAGTTTGAGAGAAAGCAGATAGCTACAGATGTACACACACACATCAGATATGTGGGTGATTCTGAATTACTTTATATATATTTACATGTGTGTATATATATATATATATAGCTTAGGCCAGGAGCGAGGGACAGGTGATCAGAAAACATGATGAGAACCAGGCTATGAACACATTTCTATGTGTAGTTCTCTGTGAAAACACAGGGCCAAATTTTGGCTGGGGTGCAAGTTTTAGACCAGCAGCTGACCCGGGTCTACTTGCAGTTTGTGAAGGAGGCTTTATGCAACGGCTATGCTGGCTGCCAGCAGGAGCTGGAGGGCCCGGTGTGCTTTGCTTAGAGAATGGTAAGCGGCGAGCGAGCACCGCGTGCTCGTTTTTTTTGGCAAGCAGTGTGTGAACATACCGCACGGTGCTGTGTGTGTCCTCCAGTGCTGAGCATTTGTTTGTATCTCACATCTGTGTGGTCAGCAGTAACCACTCCTCTATAGTTGTATGTAAGTGTGTGCCTCAAACATCAGATTAAGCTGCAGTTTCTGTTTGGAAATAGAGTTGTTTGAAATCCTCCACCTGCACCAGGGTGTAGGCAGACCAGCTGGGGCTTCTCTTTCTGTTTGCTGCTCTGCTTCATGGATCTTAGTGGGAGGGAACATTTTACTACTGTGCTTTGCAAGATGAATCAGGCTGAGCAGTTTTTGACCTGTAAGTATGCTTTGCTTGTTGTCCAGGAGCAAAGCTAAGTCTCAGTTTTGACAAAGGTCTGAGGTTGAATTTAAACCTTGCAGTGAATCAGTGCCATTCTTCCGTCCTCCCAGTGTGCTGTGCCATCCCTACAACCCTACAGCAGGCTTTTGTCAGGGCTACTCAAAGGCTCCTGCAACAATGATCAAAAATTTTTGAAAATTACCTTTGGATAAACAATAGCATACAGATTTTATTCACAGCGGGATATAAAACATTACTGATATAAATACAAATGTTCAGAAGATGGTTTTGAAAGCAAATGAATAAAACACTCTGAATTTAATAAGCATTCCTTTTTTGTATTTCTTCTGTGTGAGAAAGTATTTGTTATGCATTTGTGTAGGATTTTCTCTGCAGAAATCAATGTAACAAAGCATAGTCCCATGAGTATTTCATTAATATGACTGCAGAAGTGTCATAGGTATTTTGAATGGTCTAATAACATACTTTATAAATAAATCCCATTTACATTCTAAAAGTCTGTGCCAGAAATACTCAAATTGAAGATACTATAATTCATGCTTTAGGAAAGGATCCTGTGATGCATCTGCACACGTTCTCTCCCTCTAAATGTATGCATACGATTGGGGCTCTTAGACATTTTGAACCGTTAATTCTGTGTTTATTTTTTTTTTTATTACACCAGTTAAGATTATAATTTCTTATAAACTTGAAAGAAAACTTGGTAGAAGGTCTCTGAAGAAAGAACAGTCAATCCAGGTACAAAATATAGGTGTATAAATACAGGTTTTCCTCCAAACATCTACATTTAACAAGCACCTCCATAATAAGAGTCTCTTTTAGACTTAAAATATAAATTGTTTTTATTGGGTATCTGCAGTGGTAGGACATAAAGTGCATTTAATAACTGCGTTGCATGTATGAAGTGTTTTTGAATGTTACATGACCCAGGGAAGAAGGAACCTAACAACTAGAAATTGTTAGAACTACGTTGGCTTTGAGCTGACCTTTCCTGTTGTATAAAAACGTACTCAGATAGTTTGTATAGTATATGAGGATGTATTTGTATGCCTTGTTCTTCATGTTGACAGCGTAGTTCATGTCAGTGATGGACTTGGTTCTTTTTTCTGCACCTAAATCCTTTGCAACAAAGGACTCTGAATTTAGTCTGAGTAAAATAATCTGTAAAGTACTTCCTCTGAAGTGTCTTGTTCTGAAGTTTGTTCAGAGCACTGACATAAGTTGGTTTATGGCAAGGTTATTAATTTAACATAAGAATTTTAATTTATAAGTAGTGCATTATTCCATCGGAGCAATGAATCTGTTAAATTTCATAACAACGTAAAATATTCCCCCCCCCCCCAAAAAAAAAAAGTAACGACAGCATTATGAAAAACAGACCTGTCTATCAGTTCAACTGCCTCTGACTGTTATAAATTCAGCTTCTGAAAGAACAGCAGCAGACTGCTGTAGCGAGAAAAGCTCAGTATTTATTTAGCTCTCTCTATTTTTTTTGTAAATTCTCTGAATCTCTTTCCCTTTCTTGCTGGGATAGTAAAACAACAAGAAGCTTTGACTCTTGTAATTTTCCTGTTCATTTAAAAGTAACCATTGAGTGATTTGAGCTAGAAAACCAATGCCACCTTGGCTTTCAAAAGCACTCAATGTTGGCTAGCTGCGTTGTTTCTGATGGTTTTGTTCCAGCTATTTAGAGTTGTAGGAGATGAAGCCTCCAGCTCGCTGCAAGGAGCAGGAAAGCTGGCAATAAGATTCTCGCTGTATTTGTTGCTTCTGGAAGCATTTGTTTGCAAGGTTGGAAAAGTGAATTGATTTGCATTGTGAAGGTTATTTCTGCAGTGAAGAGAGCTAGCTTTGTTTTTTTTTGAAGGAAGGTTTGTTTTGACAGAAAATAGATATATGAAGAAAATGCTAATTTAAAAGGATCTTGGCAAGCACTTGATTCTTATTATCCTTTCCCATTATACTACGAAATGAAATAATTTCCTGTGTATACACATCCTGGTTCTTTCTATAGTGGATGCAAAATAAGGAAAATTTAACATGTACTGTGATCTTAGTATTTGCTGAAAGATAAAGTGCATATATACTGCCTGCGTGAAAGCTTCATTAATCGTGTCTCCTGCTGAAGTAGGAGAACGTTGTGAGCAGAGGGTTGAAAATGTAGTGACAGCAATTATTGACTTCTTGTGTTAATGATATGACAGCTTGTTACAAATTACCAGAAGTTAATGGGATAAGTAATTGGTATAAAACCACTTAAAAACTGATGATATACTATTTTTTTTAACTTTCCTTCATAAATATGTATTTAAGACAGTAGGTATAACTTCAGAATACATTATTTCCAGTCGCTGTGTAGGCAATAACAGGTACACGGCCTTATTAGCGAGCCGTGTTCCTAGGTGCCTGTTGTTGGATCTGGATGTTCGCTCCTGTGTGTGCCGTGGTTGTTGTTACCATAACATAAGCCACCGACTTTGAATGCTGGTGTTGAGTATTTTCTTTCATAGTAGTCCAGGGCTTCTTGTTTCAGGAAGAAGCAGGGAGATACCTTGGTAAATGCAGCGTGTTAAATGGGCATTACAAAACATGGCTGTTTTCACCAAAGTGATGAGTACCTGTAAAACAGCAATTATTGAACGTAAGGTGGCACCAACCTAGCACGGGATACTTAAACCTAGATGTCTTCAAACTTGAGTCTATGAACCGTTATACGAAATGTAGTAGAGGTTTGTGCTGTAGAAATCATTTTCACTATAGAAACTGTATTCCTCTTTTTTGGCAGAGGTGAAGTGGTGATGACAGACTTGGATTTGGGTTTAAAAAAAAAAAAAGATTTAATTCTGAAACACACTCTTCCCTGTTTCAAGAAAAAATGCTGTAGGGCTTTGTTTTGGGTTTTGGAAGCGTAGGTATTGGGTATAAAAACACTTATCTCTGGCAGTCTGGAACAAATGTAGTTTGGATGATCAGAATTGTAGAATGGATTAAATGAAATTTGAAATCAGACATTTTTCTGGTCTGAAATGTTTGAGTTCTGCTCAGCAGTTTCTAATCTAGGGACTTGGCTACAGCCTATATACTGGTTTTAGACCTGCTAACATCAGTCTTGGTAAAGCCACCAAAGTCGTGGTAGCAACCATAGCCTCACCTTGGGAAACTTGAGTTCACAGGCTGTCAACATCGATGCTGGTGCCAGCAAGAAAAAAACACTTGAGTTTTTAGCAATGATCGTTTGGGCTTTATGGATGTAGATACAAGGTACATAAGAATACAAATGGTTTCTTTATGATGGCAAAGACAACTTGCCTACAGAAGTTGTGGGTTTTTTTTTCTTTTTTTTTTCCCTTCTACCTGTATTTTTTTAGACTTTGAGACTTTTTTGCCTAGTTCTGATTAAATTGATCCTTCAGCATTAGGAGGCAGTGGCTGAAGTTACATCTGTCTACAACCATCAGATCTGCTTTTAGGATGGTTTCTCTTAAGCCTTTCATTGTTTAGAAGGGTCACATCTGCCAAGATCTTTGGCTACCTATGTTAGCCAGGAAGTTGCATGCTACCTTAAGACAGGATCGCTATACTCTGCATGTTTTTGATAGTAAGGAATGATATGGATTCTAAAGGATGACTACAATGTTTTTTGAAGTGAGGAACCTTTTAAATACAAGGCTACAACAGACACTCATTTGAAAACAGCATATCCTATAAACCTCTAATTGTCCTGTTGTTAACAACTGTTTGTTAGATCTAATGATAATTGCTGTCACGCTGCATGAAAAATATATCTTTTTTGTTCATTAGTCTCAAAATACATCCATTAGGAAAAAAAACCACATAATTAACCAATGCAGAATGGAGCAAAAATTTGAGTGTTACAGTGCGTGACAAGGTTGATAGCTGAGTCATATTCCTTCTGATATAATTTCATGTCTTTATGTAAATGTATTAAATATGGTCGGGTGGAAGGAAATACGTCAGGTACTAAAGAACAATCAGAGCACATCTGTAAATCATTTACAGAAAAAAGACAGGCTTACATAAATGATAATTAGTTGAGAGCTTCCAGAGATTTCAGGACAAAAAAGTTTCTGTGTAAGCAAAATCTGACTGCAGTTATTTCTAGAAGGATGGATAGAGAAGAGTAAAATATGTTTTGGTAAGATAGATTGTTATTGACTGTATATTAAGCTGAAGGACTATTGTCAGAAACCTGTCAGACCATATCTATAAACAGTAAATTCATTTAAAATAAATAACCTGTAAAACCCCCATATGTTCTTCAGGAAATGTAGTACCATGAAATTTTTCAAATACTTGCATAGGAACATTCTTCTGTCAACTTGAATCAGTATTTCTAACCTAAAGCTTCCCTTTTACTCCTCTTTGCATCTTTATTTGAAACTTTGTAATTTCAATTATTCTTTAATTACATAATAAGAGTTTTCATAATTTTCTCAAAAAAAACAACACATTGAGTCTCTGCTATCTGTTCTGCCACTTTGTCTTGGACATCTTGGCATGTTCTGCCATCTTACTGCGTGGACAACTGTAAATTTATGGGGTAGCTTAAAAAAATAATCATGAAGCATTGGGGAAAAGCATATTTAGTGGTTGTGTTTATAATTGGTTCTCAGTGTTGTTGACAAGGAAGAGTTTATCATATAAGCACATCAACAGTTATGAAAGGGAGCCCAAGCAAAATCCACTTTTAATAGTCTGGCTAGCATGCTTGTCTTCTGGGATTTTATTATAGGAGATTGCCTTGATTATATGTTTAGTAGATTCATTCCTGGATGAGTCCCTGTTAGAGATCATGATATCTCGGGGGGGGGAAGTAGTTTTAATGTCCTTCCTAGAAGTGCTGGTCTCTTCAGGTGTAATATAGAAAGCACCCCTGAGAAGTTGCAGAAGTCAGGCTAAAACATTTGTGGGTATACTTCATTTTTTTTTCAGAAGACTGACACATTTGTGTACTCCATCAAAATCAGATGACTGATTATCTCCAAGGGGAGAAGGCAGGTTCCAGATAAGACCACAAGTCTCAGGAGCTGGCGTGCTGCTGGGGTGGAACTGGACTGCTTGTTACACCCACCTCATCTGGCCTAGAACAATCACTTGGTGTTTTTTTCAGGCAAGGAGTGACTTGCAGTGCACAGGGTGTGGTCTTTTTCAGCAGTTAGTGTAATTCATTAATTGTTTCTATGATTCTGTGGATGCTGAAAAAAACAGCACGCTGTATCAATTTTCGATACACAGCACTGTTGTTCGCTATGTCAGTTTAAAATTTATTTTAAAAACATGATGTTTTGTTTAGTGGTTTTTTTTGTGTGTATGTGTCCCCCTAAGTTAGTGTTTTCTCAGTCTGGAGTAACAAAAGCAGACAAGATCAGCTCTGGCTGGTAGGAGTATAGCAGGTGACAGTGACATACAACATTTTTCCTGTTCTTCTGATGCACTAAAGTCAGAATATTGGTCTTGATCGGGAGGGTTGCTTGTAGGTTGTATATGTGGGCTGTTTAGTCATAGAATATAACCTGAACAGCAGCAGTTTTCCAGGCATTCAGCTCAATAGACCATCAAAGACTGTCTGAGTGCTGTGTGTTTTGGTTTGTTGCTGAATTGTGCAGCTGAAAGGGAGGGCATGTTCTGAAGACCTCCATGCTGGAGAACTCTTTGGGAAGACACAGCAGGCGGCTATCAAGTTTCTGGGGTAGGTCTCTCTTCTGGGAGATGAGCTCCTTCATAAGATGTAGTAGGAATACTCACTCTGAAATCTGAACTTACCCAAGGGCTTCATCCCCTCTCTATGTGCATTTAGTTTAGAAACTGTTGCAGTCAAACTAAATGTGAAGTTGACTAGCTTTTTTACTTTTTTTCCTGTTTCAACTTCTCACTTCATGTCACATCAGGATACAGCTGGAGCTGGTGCCATTCTGTTTAAATACATTTCTATCTCCAAGAGAAATTTTTGAGATGCCACAGACTGCCTGTATCATTTTATTTCTTGATATCTTGATAACTTACAAGAGATTCAAATCTTTGTGTACCCCTTTACAATTCAGCATCATATGCAACAAATCAGAGTTCTGTAACCTTATCTTAGTGGTCAGTTTTTCTCTTCAATAAATAATGCTGGTTGATTTGTGTGTTGTTTTTTTTTTAAGCTCTCTGTGCACTACTTTCTTCCTATTCTAATCTTGACCTTATTATTAATATGTTCCATCCCTCTTCCTAACTTGGGAATTTCATCTTGTCTTCAGATTGCTCTAGGCCAGTAAGGGAACAAAGGGACAGCGCATACAATCAGCCCTGAAAATATTAATTGATATTTTTACTACTTCTGAGTAGTTAAATCCCAGAAGAATACATCACAATTCATTAGGCTATTCTGACCTTCTTTGGGACTCCAGAAACCTGTGGATAATGAACAAAACAGGCACATTTAATTTGGAGACATGTTTCTTATGTCGGCGTGTCTCCCAGTTCTTGATAATTCAATAATGTTAGAAACATTAGTGGGCTTTCCCCAATTGAAGTTGTTTCCTAGTGCATATCTTTGTTTTAAGTTAGTTACCATGACATAAACATAACTGACTGAACAACTGCATCTTCCTCAAAGTAGCCCTGGATAGGAGGCAACCTATGCTTGCAGAATTCTTGCGTCACTGTCAGATTGCGATATATAGACTGGAAGTTTAAGCAAATGGTTTATTTGAAGAAGAAATGGACTACGTTTGTCAGTGAGAATTTGAAGTTAATGGATAACTTTTTTTTGGTAATTTGAGTGTTACTTATTTGGAGACTTAGAGTATAACTAAGTTCAATTTCTTAAGTGCAAACTGAAGATGAAATTTCAGGTCCATTTAAAAAAAAAAAAAAAAAAAATGAAGCCACCAGGAGCAGAGAGAAGAAAAAAGTAAAGCTTTGGTGAACAGTTTGATGTTGCTCTAATAACTCCTCGTAGTCTAGAGTCATGACCGGCATTTTGATTATTATTATATTATTAAAAGTGTGTTTTTAGTTTTATAACTTCCCCACATTCACAGTATTAACTGACACTTTCTTTAACGCCCTACTGCACAGCGTTGCAGAAATAAAAGTGTGGTCTAACAATGTTCATGGACCTTAGTTTGGCATTAGCATAATGGAAAGAGATCCTGAAAGCAGAATCATATTTCTGTAAGTGACCTATTACCAAGCTGATTACATTTTACAAAGTAATTTAAATGAATTCTGTTAGAAGTCTGGGTCAGTAAAGGGAAAAATGGCTTTTTGTTCAGTGTGAGCAATTGGGAAGTAGCATGCCCAGCCACAGCCAGTGCTCGCACAAGCCAGGTATGGGGCTGCTGGTGAGGTGCAGCAGCTCCACGTCTGAACTGGGAGGTGTGTGGGGGCGGCAACGTGGAGCAGCAAAGAAAGCCTTTCTAAGGCATTATGACTGTCTGATAACAAGGGCGGTTTAAATTCAGCTGATGATAAATGTCACTGGTTTATGGGGGAGGGAGCACATGTGAACTGAAGCAGGATTGAGGCTTGCTGCCATTATCGTACGTGGCACTTTCATCCTCAAGAAAGGTGACTGCCTGGCTTCAGCTCGGTTGTTTACGAAGCACACTTGCTATCTCCATTCAAAGCACTTTCCTTGTTATAACAACTTCTGTCCGTTTGTATTGTGAAAGGGTTCAATCAATACATTTTCAGATTATCCACTAATAGAGATCGGTATGTAAGGATGAAAGCAGGCTAAAATCTTGTCAAAAGCTCAGATGCAGCTTGCTAAAATTCTTGTACAGAAGTATTACATGAAGTGAAGCTTTTGGGATTTTTCAGACTCCATATTGATCTTTCCTACTGTTTATAGTAGGATATACAATTCTTTCACAGCAGTAAGGAAGTATGAGACAAATGAGATGAGCGATGAAATTAGCCATAAAAATACACGCTTTTATAACCATTTATTAGAATAGCAAGAAAATTTTCTCTTAAAGCTATTATGAGACCCTTAGTGTTGCCCCTTGTTTGCAAATACTGATTTTTGACCTTGCATTGTGATATGGTCACACAAACATAGATCTGTCCCAGCTGTTGATCATACTTACCTGTAGATCAGGTATTTACTGTTATCATCTTTATTCCCAGCTGCGCGTGAAAGGTAACTGTTCCCTATTCTCTTTTCCTCCTGAATTGGCCTTCCTCTCTCTGGAACTGGGATGTCTGCAAGGCCACTCTCTGTTCTTGGTCATCCCTAGAGATTGTCACCGTTCCTTTAGAGCTCTCCAAGCAGTTAACAGCTGGCTGCTGCAGGCACCCTTGCCGCAGCCCTAGAGCTCTGACAGCTTTTTTCCTTGAAGTTTATTGCAAAATTTATTTTCAGTGATTGGAGAGTAATGCACTTAATTCCTTATGTGGAAGGGAAGATTGTGATTACGTCTTATGATGTTACCGTAAGTTTTTCCAAAATATAAGTCTTAATCTAATTAGTAATTAATGTATTATTTCCGAATGATATAATTTGTCTTCCTGGTTTCAAATGCCATCTGCTTTAAGCACTGCAAAAATCTTTTATGTGTGTCTTAAAAATGTTTCAGGCTCTCCAGGCTCTTTGTGTGTGGTAGAGAATGATGCAACCTACGTTTTTCCAACCCACATCACTCTGTGATTAAGGAGAAACAAAAAAGATGCGTGAGTGAGTAGAGAGGCAGTTAATCAGCAAACACTTTGAACTGTTTTTCTTCTTACAGATATGTTAGTGTAAGCCTGGTTTAAATCTATGTTAATGTCATTATACCTGCCTTGGATATTCACTGATGCAACAGGTTAAAAAAAAAAGAAAAAAAGTGGCTTATCACATAAATAATGTGAGTGATTTAGTTTACTTAAATTGGCAAAAAAAAAAAGTTTTCCTTGCCTAGTAAATAGCTCCTAGCCTCCGCTCCTCTGTGCTGGCTTCATAGTGAAATTCCTTCTGACATTGTCTCAGGCACACTTTCAATTTTGATTTCAAGCTGTCTATAAACTTTGCATTGCAGGATTGTAAGAACAGTTCTCTGGACATTATCATGTAACCTGCTGACTGTGGAGATTACTGTCAGTTTCTTCTACGTGCAGCAACTTTTTTCAAATATGTATAACCATTCTACAAATGTTGAAGAAGCTGGGTTGGTCTGATTTGTGTATGTGAAGTAAAACAGAGCGTGCTCATTTGGCACATTTACAGTGCAAAAAGTTGGAGTCTAATTTCATTAACCACAGTATGAAATGCTTTCTAAAAATGCACGTCATGTTTGAAATGCAACATTATTTTGCATCTTTTTTCTGTGTATATGTTAAAAAATTATGTAGTTACGAAAACGGCATTTATAAACTAAAAATGTGTCCTGCCTTATAAACAGCATTTGTTTTCCAAAGCAGTGGAATTTAAGGATCAGTTGAAAAACTCAGCCAAGTCAGCAGATACCTTTCCATTGACTTCAGAGAACATCCAGACCTGCAATTAATTGATTGTATGTGTCCTTAGTGTATGAAGCCTCATGAAAATAAATTGGTAGTTGAACTTGCCAGCTGGGCAGCCTGGCATCTGAGTACTCCAAGTAAAACCAAAGGAAAACCTCTGTCTTGCAGCCTTCCTATTATCTTCTGGGAACAATTCAGTTGCATGTACTCTGGGTTTGTGATGTATTTCAGCACATTGTCATGCAGAAGGCCAATTCTTCAATTTGTTCTCATTGTACTCAGAAAAAGTTCATCTCTGTCTAATGCAATCATTATTTTACAAAAAAAAAAATCTGCTGTGCTTTTTATCCTTAGCTTTAATAGTCCATGGTCTAGCATAGTCTTGGCTTACTTGTGCTATTCTCTTGACTTAGCTGTTTAAGTGTTAGTGGGTGTTGATTCTTGGATATGAAGTCACTTTCTTCAGCTTTGCACAAGTATTGAAGAAAGTCCCTAATTCCTTTATCTAGAAGAATTTCAGTTGATACCAAATCAAGGAAACAGTAGAACAGAAAGGGACTCCTGAATTAGGGCAACCCAAGAACAAAGCAATGTAGGAAAGAAAGGAAGGTCTGTTTGGTTGGTTATAATTCATAACTCTGCAATTGCCCAGATAGCTTTCCTGTGGTCAGAGTTGTGTTTTGGATTGAAGAGATTGCTACTTTTGTTCAGCCATTTCTGCCATGGTTTTTAGTGATGACATACAAAGTAAAAAATCCGTTCTGAAGGCAAAAGTTGTTTGCATGTGTTAATACATGTTTCTCTATGTTCTGCATCAATGATAATCAGCACTGGGCACCTGATACCAGGTTGTGGTACTGTTTCAACTTCCAGGAAAAACAAATTTCTCTCCCTGCCTAGAGGTGGCTCAAAAGTGCACATGCGTTTTTGTGCCTTGAGAATTTCTATTGCCAAAAAGGGTAAATAGTGAAAAATCTCATTTTAAAATTTGGGGTTTGAGCTTAAAGTGTGCTCAGCTACAACTAAAGACACTGGAAAGTTGAAGAGCTCAGTACTCTTTTGCATCACACTTCACTTCTAGAGGCATACGTATCCCACTTAGGATTATTTTGGCAACACAAAGTGTAACATACTTGTTGAGCAGATGGCTGGGATGCTACAGTTCACGTCAGCTCGGCAGTCTACTGTATGGTGTCTTACATCCTCGGCGTTCTCACCACTGCGGTGTGATGGGTACGTGCAGCCGGTCTGCTCGCAGCTTAGTTGGTTCTAAGAATCTTATAACCTGAGAATTTTATTCTTGGCAAGTCCCAGGTTGCCAAAAGAAGACTTTCAAACAACAAAAAGAGGGCTTTTAAGTGTTCAGAGCGGTTCAGTGATCCGTTAAATAATTCTCCAGGAGCGTGTGATTCAAAATGGCCCAAGATAGCTTTGAACCTGAAAAACAATGACAAGGTCAGCTCATAAACCTCGCTAATTGTAGCACAATGCTTTTCTAAAGAGCAAAGCAAGAGTATAACCTAGAAGCTTGGTCTAAACTAATCAAAATGATCTGTGCCACTTTGCCTGACAGCTGTAGTGGGGAGGGGCTACTTAAGAACATCATAGATTGGTTGAACATTGTAATTAGAGAATTAGAAATAAAACTGCTAGACTTAATCCGAGAGTTCTCCTTTTTAATCTGAGAGTCTGTAAGCTTAACAAATGTAGCTTGCTTTTTGTTTTTAACTGCGTGCTCAAAATCATTTGTAAATTATTACAGTAAAAGGAATGTGCTTAAATTCCTAGGCATATCATGCCACACAAGGTCTCCTTGATAAAAATACATCATTTGAAAAGTGTAACTTATGAATATGGAAAGAGGTGGCATGGAAACAACGAAATCATGCTAAACCTCTTGTTCCTTCCCATCTGTATGTAATTGTAGAGGTTGTGCTGGAAGCAGAGTCATCAAGTGTCATGTGTCATTCCCGAAACTTGCCAGAAGCTGCTAAAGGCTGAAGTTAGACATGCTGAATACTTACTGAGCAACTTGCGCTGTGTGAAATACCACAAAGAACACTGGGTCTTCTAACCCTGAATTAGGGTCATGGAAAAATTCACTGTCTTAGCTGTGCTCAACCCTGCTGAAAAGCACATGACTTGTTTGTGGCAATTAGGTGTATGAAGCATTCACAGTGTCAGTTAAACTTGCAGATACAGCTGTGAGCATGTAAGCATTTCTTCTTTCCTGGTTCCCTTTGTTGTGTCCCATTACTGGCAGCACATTTTAATTACAGTAAGCCTTCCCCACCTCCTTCTGTGTGTTCTTATAATCCAGCCAAATGGTGTGGAGTAGTTTGATGAGTGATATTCTCTGTTGAGATTTGTAAGGAACAACAGGAGAGAAGTACTGCTGGCAAAAGAGGGGAAAAAAAAAAGGAGAGAGAAAGGATTTTAGCATGAAAGCATCCTAAACAATAACTGTTATTTGTCTGGAATAGCTTGAAATCAAAAGGAAGGAAAACCTGAGAAGCCAGCCTCTTATTTTACGGGGGTGGTGGTGATGACTTATTTCTCTTTTCTTTCTCCAGTTCCCACAGTTTGGTATCAAAATGCTCTGCACTGTATATTTTTTAGGGTTGTATAAATGCTTTTGGATAGGCTTCTGCTGACTTAGCTCCAGAAGTTTTAACCTTTCATTAGTTTTAACTGCTGAGCAAGGCAAATGGAAAGGAAGAGTTTTTATTCACAGGGTTTGGTTAGCGCCCTGCCCTCTCAAGTGCGGTGCCTTTTTCAGCTCTTGATTTGACTGCCTGGTGCTGTCCTGATGGACCATAATGGGTTAAATCTCCCCCAAAGCCTTTCCCATACATACAAGACTAAACAAGAAGCAGACTTTAAAGGTTTTAAGTATGGCTGTAGTTAACTATAACCAGCTGTTGCAAGATAACAGTGTTTCCATTGGAAAAGTGAGCCCCTTTCCCCTTCACAATGAAACCATTCTGCAGGCGTGTTTGGAAGCAGGCGGCTCTGGCAATGATCAGAATGAGGTGGGGGGCTGGGCCCCAACTTGTCGGGTCTTTCTGCTCCAAGTGACATTTATATAGCAATTCTATTTCTGCTACCGAAAGCCAAAACATACAAATCCATCTTATCCAGGCTATTAAGAAATAGAGAGCGAATGATTATTTTTTCCCCTTCCCTTCCATTCTCTTTTCTTTGCTGCCTCTGCTCTGCATCGATGTTTATTTTGAGTAATGAGGAAAAAATGATATTAGCATGCCTCCATCTATCTTTTAGAGTCTGGTAACATGATGTTTGAAATAAATCCAAACAATACCTGGTGGAGGAATACATCTTTGGAAATCCATCTTGCTTGTTAAAGGCATACCATAAAACAAATTTTCTTGTTTTGCTGTTTTCAATACATTGAAATGTTAGTTAGAAGTGCCTTTTTGAAGAGAGAAGCAAAAGCCAATTGCTTCCGTTCCAAGTCAAATGCAAGAAGGCCAGGAAAATAAAAGATCTGATTTGAACGCTTTTTGGCAGTTACGGATTTGTTAAATAGTTTGTTTTTAATTGCTTTCAAAAGTGAGGGGGAAGGAGAAATCTTTTGTAATTCGTGCTTCTGGAGAAAACAAATGTGGGAAATCAGGTTGTTAATATTAGAAGTTATAATGTGACTCACATGGTGCATAATCTCTGCAACAGTACAAGCAGCAAAAGCAGAGACAAAGAAACAGATGTGCAAACTTCCTACTAGTTAAATCCCTGCTATTTAGTCAACAGCAGGACTCGTTCTTTGTTTCATGATATTTCCTAGCTCAGAAACATCTCCATAGGAGGACATGAAAAGGTACTGCAAGAAAAGTGCTTTGCCATCTGCAGTCCGGCAAATGCCTCCTTAAAGCAACGTTCACAAGGTTGGCCTTAAGGCTGTAAAGGGGGGTAAGCAGCTATAGCTCCAAACCAGCAGCCTGGCTAGGAGCTTCCACATAGCTGAGCCAGATAGAAACTTGGTTGTCTGACCTCATACTTGCTTCTGCCAGACCCAAAGAGCTTTCCGAACTACAGGCAATAAAGAAGAGTTATGTTCCTCAGAGCAAAGCCAGCTAGTAGGTTATTAATGTAATCGGAGGCTGGGAATTGTTCTGTGACTGCTTTCAGCCTGGGAGGAGGCCCTGGTGCTCCGGTGGCGGCATGTGTGAAGACGAGGGCTGGTCTCTGCTAGCAGCTGGGGCTGCTACAGGAGCAAAACTACGTTTTGGTTGTGAAGCTGGGGGCCCTGGGGCTGGGACAGAACCCCAACCAGTTGCTCCGTGTTCTGCGTGCTGGTGTCACACAGAACCGTGGCAGGTAGATTTCCAGACCTGCCGTCTAATCTTCAGACCAGATAAATCTCCTACAGCAGAACACGGGGCTGCTGATAGAAAAGTGCTTTTTACACGTTTCACCTTATCTTGTGCTCTGAGGCTTTTTCCTTTCAAGATCCAGGTGCGGGTGGATGCTGAGTAAAACCATGAGCTCTGCCTTTTCTTCACTTTCTTGCCAAGGTGGGAGCCTGCACTGACAGCATCCCTGTGCCTGCATCCACCCCCACCTCCTGCTGCAGGTCGGGGAGTGCAGGTCCTCGCGGCTTGCCACGTGCTGGTTATCCTTCCGTCTATGGACAGGTTCCTGTGTGGAATTGCTGTAGAGTCTTGCCTTGCATTAATAATTTGGAAAACTGAAGAAGTTAAAGCTGGTGTTGTAGAACTGGGAGCCAGGCAGGGGGCTGACTGGGGGCCACTCTTTCCTCCCTAAGAAAGCTTTTAGCGACATTTAAAAACTTGCTGAAAAATGGGTCTTGGGTTGTTGCTTGCCAGTGTCTTTCTTCTGCTCATTTCTACATCGCAATTACAAATGGGTTTTATTTTTAAGCAGGGGAGAAGAGATTGGGTAAAGTATGAGTGGAGATCAGCAAGAGCCTAGAACTAGTTGGTAAGCAGTGGACCTTTTCAGTGTAATAGTTAAGAGAAATATGAACTCTTAAAATGCCATCTATTTGTTGCATGAGTTTTATCACTTGCCTGTGTAATTATCATAGGGTTAAAGGAAATTGTGTGTAATTTCTGCTGAAATTTGTAGTTGTTTCTGTTCGTTTATAGTACGCAAATCTCCCAATAGACTGTAACCCTAATTTTATTAGGCTAAATCATAGAGCGCTGCTGTTAAACTTAAGAGCCTAGGCAGTCCCACGGGTAGTTCTGATGCACGCAAGCTTAGAAGAGAGCTTTTGAAAAACAGCCCTGATTTATACTATTGTGTTAAAAGTGTGAACAACTTTCTTACTGATTTAAAACATGTCCCAAGTCACTGGTAGTGATCCGCATCACAGTTCCATGACCATTAATCATTTTATCATCACAAAACAAAGAGCCCCTTTCATGGAGAAGTGCTTTGCATGCACATATGCTATATCGCTCATTTTTACAGCCAAGGGAACGTACGAGTCATCTGCATCCTTTGAAGACTACATTTTAAGCTAATTTACTGAGGAATCAAAAATGTATTGTATTGATATCTTCGCACAAATTCATGAAGTTACACAAGTTTACGCAAGCAGAACATTTGGTCTTGGTAATTTGGGGATTTTTCCAAGCATGTATACATAGTAAACAGCCTGTTGCATGACTTGTAGATATGCAGTATATCATCAAATGGCTTAATTGCTGCAGTAGTACTTCTATACTGCTTTTCTTTCATCTTGGTTATAGTCCTCGCAAGGTAATGCATAGTACTGTGTGACTCAGGACATACAGAAACTCGTTTGAAGTTGCTGGATTTTTTGTGCAGTAGCTCAGTGGGATTTTTGCTACGTTCCTTCTAAACTACTGGCACGTGCTAGGCTGGCACAGGATTTTTGTTTGGCCTCGTCGTTAATGTTTTCATCTTTACTGAGGAAGGTATATGTTAACAGACCCGTAAGTCACTGTTTTCTGGTCCAAGCTGTGCCTATTACATGTGCATAGGTCGTAGAGAGTTCTCTTCAGTCATTGTGAGTCAATGAAAAAAATATACATCTGTGTATATACTCATACACCAACACAGACGAAACCATTAAGAAAAAGAGCCTGATGAATGTTAAAAAGTGGAGGGAGTTTATGCTGCTAAATTCAAACTTTGTATTTCACAGTTGCATGCTGCAGTTTTGGGCTGCTCACTTAATCGCGCATTATTTGCACTGACAAATGGCTTCTGCTTCATACAAGAAGCAATGCTGCAGCCTAAAAATAAAGTGGCTAAAAGAGTAGAAATGCTTCTGGAATTAATTGACATTTTGTGTTTCTTTTTAGTAACTGTTCATTTACCTAAATAATTCATGCATTTCATTTTTTTGTGTGTTCTCTTCAGCAGTGTAATGTTTCTTTCTAAGCATTTGTTAAGACAGTGCCTTTTTTAGATTGCCATTCTTTCCTCTGCTGTTGCTTAAGCAATGGCACATACTGAGTGTCTGGATCCTTATCAAATATGAGTCTTCAGTCCCTCAATAACTTCTGAATAACTTCTGTCCGGCTCATGAACATAGGCTGCTGCCAAGAAGAAGAGAGACCGCATCCTTTTGAAGAGACACAGTGCTTTTTCTCTGTGTTGGGATGCGTGTGATCTTTCTGTGGCTTCTCAGGATTCCTGCACACAGAAAATGCCTGGACTGAAAGACAGTTTGCTGTACTATGTTTCCTTTTTTTTTTTTTTTTTTTAGGAGCAAAGATCCCTTTTGTATTTAAGTCTAAGCATCTTTGAAAGCACTCTATGCAGTTCAGAGTGTTTTTTAAGATAAACTTCCAGGTATTTTGGCAGAAACTTGGGAAGTTCAAGTTATGTTCAATTATGACTCTCCTCAGGTAAAAGCAGTTAGAGTTGTTTCCTGCTGGAACTTCTGGGTCACATCAGTACAGACTACAGAGAAAGGTTAGGGGAGCTCTGCTTCATAACTCCTGGAAGATTTTCTGTGCAAGTTTTAACAGCTGAATGACAATGAAGACAAAAAAAAAAACAACTGTCAGATTTCACTGTTCTTCACCTTAGTGACTTCAAGTTTATTTTTGCCATCTCTGAATATGGTTCCTTTGTTTGATAATTTGGAAAGCCTTCTTGTAGTGAATTGTTAATAATGTGTTATGAAATATATAGTATTTCCTGCAAGTATATATTTTTACATAGCCGATGTGTTTGTATAACTAGCAAGCGTTAGTTTAAATCTGTATGCTCTGGTTCTCCTTTTGCAAACACGGTGTGTGACTGTACAAGTGTGTGCCGCACAGAGCTCTGCCAGGGATGGTCCCCTGCTCTAGAAGCAAGAGGGAAAAAGGGATCATCTTGCTTCGTAGACGGAGAATAGGAGCCTTTTTCAAAGGAAATCATTTTCAGAGCCTACAGTCATAAGGATGCCAACCACACTGTGTCTGGCACCAGAGTTATCTGGAAAGCTAAGCACAGTACTCAGATTTAATCACTATATTACTCTACAAAGTTTTGCTTCATGTGTTTGTCATTACTGACTTTATTTAGTCTGAAAGACATTTTCTTGTACTTGGCAATTTTTAGAAGGTATTGCACCATTTGGTAGTATTTGGAGACCTGTCTGCTTTAAACACTGGGAAGATGACAATTTTGGCAGTCAAAATAAATGTAAGAAGCCACTGTGGATTTTTTTTTTATCCCTTTTTCTTCCTTTTCTTCTGCTGTGGCCAGAAGAGCCAGCTGGTTGAGTCTCAGCTCGAGTGCAGCTGCTCCCAAGCCTGGCTGCAGGTCCTGCGGCCAAGCAGCCGCAGCTCGGCTGACCGCAGGGTGCTGCCATTGTCGTTTGGTTATGGCATGGGATATTTGTACAATACAGCACTTTAAAAACGCATCATTTAAATTAATGAGGTTCATCTCACCCGTTGTCATCCCTCGATACACTTCTTTGTAGATTAATTTGTGTTCGTGTTTTCTGTGCCTCTATTTTCATTAGTTAGAATTATTTCCATCAAAATTATGAAGCTGAAGTTGTATGAAACTTCTCAGGATAAATTATTGCAGCAGAAACAGCTCTTTGTGGCTTTCAGAATTTTTGGCTGTCATTACAGGTGTGTATTTACACATTATAGTTTGGATGTTGATACACTGAGTGAGAAAATCTTTGATGTAACTTTGAAAATGCTATACTTTTTGTTCTCTATACTTTGGCCTCATAATTAAGTCAGAGTATTTAAAATTTGCTGGAGGTTTTAAGTCATTAGTTATGCTTGGTTTAAATCATAGAATCAAATTTTGAATGGATTAATTTAGCTGTAAAGAGCCTTAACCCTTGTTTGACTTCCTGCTGCTGGTAGTTCAAAATATGATTTTATCGATTGATGAGGTTGATTATAAGGGATTTCCAAAACGCAGCCTTTTCCATTCAGTAGATGGTTAGGTTTGGTTTTCTTGCCAGAAAATTGATTTGGAAGCCTATTTCTAGGCTATTTCTAGAGTGACAAGTTAAAGATGATGGATGAAAATTCGGACCCAGAGAACGGGAGTATGTTGGGGGAAGGGAGGTTATGAGGTCTGCTGTCCTTCTCTTTTGCTATCACATCGCAGAAAGTTTTACTCTATTATCAAGTTCCATTTAAAAACCTGGAGATGAGTGTCGTCAGAATTATGTCAGCACTCCCTTTCAAATCCCAAATTACCGGAGAGAGAGAGGTGCATTTTCTCCTGTCTCTGCAGGTTACTGGGCTATAATGCTTTTCTGGAAAATGATGTTATATTTTGCTTTCCTTGATTTTTGTAGCTTTTAAGTAAGACTAAATTATAACTGACCTTCATCCAACAGCTGCAGCAACTCAAGCCACCTGTGTGGTCCAAAGAAAGAGACTCTGGTAGCCTTGACATTGGAGATCTAGAAGAAAACTATTAATATATTTAAAGGCTTTAACTGAGAATTTTCAGGGATTTCATTAAGTGGGAAAACTGAATTTAAAAAAAACGTGTACAAAAAATACCTAGCAAATATTTTAGGTCATGGTTCTTAATTAGGAGTTTGGAGGAAGTACGTGAAGTAGTCCTTTGTGTTTTCTGGACACTGTTGGCACTAGCAATATAACTTTTGCTTCAAGGTAGGGATCTGGCTTTGGGTGGGAGTGAATCAGGATTTCATAGAACTTTATCCCTTCTGGTACCCAGTCTGCCCCACAGCTTGTGGCTTCTCTGTGGGCCTGCACCTTGACAAATGCAGCTATAGCCTCTCCTCTGAGTAAAACGGACCTGTTCCCAGTCAGTGGCTCTTTCTCCATAGTCAAGGAGGTTAGAGATGTTTTCTGCTGTATTGGGCCCAAGTCTGTCATATTTTATGTGTGATGTGATGCTTAACACTTTGAGGCTAGGGATTAAACTTAATGAAAACTGCTGGATTCTTATTTACTCAGATTTATTTTGGTCACTAGCTACTGTGTGACTGTGATATTTGTTTATATATTTATTTATTTATTATTAGTAATGGTAGAGACTTTGGAAAACTAATCTTTCCTTTAGCATGCCACAGTCATTAACCACTCTTTGTCAAAGGTCTCACAGAATTTACAGCAAGGCTGTTAAATTCTTACCAGCTGAAATAACAGAGGTCATTTTCGTGTTGTTGTTGTGCTGGATGAAATGTAAAGTACAGGAAACAGAGGAGACATAAGAGAACCTTTCAGGAGATTTTGATTGAACCACCAAGTGTCTAAAAATGTTTTACTCACTTGGAGCTTAGTACTTTTGTGGGAGGGAAGGAGAGGAGAATATTTATCAGCTGTTCTGTGAAAGATATCTAAGACTTATTAAATGTTGATTCATGTTTTTCATTCCATTTTACATATAGTGTGTATATATATAATTCACCAAGATTACTTTGGTTTTTATTTATTTATTTATATCATAAACAAGTTTGTGCATGTTCTTTACAGAAAAGTGTATTTTCCTTTCTGTTGGTTGCTCTATATTATTTACATCTAACTTCCATAAACAGGATCATCTCTGAAATAATCGTCTTAAATTCTCCCCCGGGGAGGAAAGCATGCACTGTTTCAAATATTTTTTTATTGTTTATTAAACCATGTTTGTATTGTTTTATGATATGTTTAAAAATATTTGTGAGCAGATCTTGTAATTGTTGCTTTTGCACTAATAATGACAAAGCTAGTTCTGCACTAGTTGGCAAATATATTTCAAATCAGAATCGTGATCCTGCCTGTGACTGTAAATTCACATAGCTCAGATTTCAAGGAAACCCTCCTGATTTACATAAGGTTGTCCCAAATTTGAAGGAGATCTCTTACCTTTTATTATGTGAAATATCAGAAAGTGTTATAAACTATAATTCCACTGAAATGTATTTTCATGTAAAATCGTCTAGGAGCTCCGAGTGTGCTTTTCATCGCCCACAAGAGGAGGCGAAGCAGCCTGCTTCAGAGAGTGGAAAGTTTTGCCTGGTTTGGAAGACTGGTGAAGTTAAAGGTAAGAAGTTGAAAAACACGTCACTGGATAATGAGTGGTTTATTACTTCAGTTAATTTTATGAAGACCTTTTCCTTTTGCTAAATTGAAATTGTCTGTTTCTTGAAATGAGACACAAATTAACAGAGCCTTGCTCTGAAACCCTAACTGCTGGATGGAGTCTGTGCTGTATTTGTGGCACTGATGAAAGCCATTCCAGCAAATTGTCGAACAGCGGGCCAAGGGTTGATCTGTTTTACTCCTTGCTCATGTAGTTGGGATAAGAATGCACTGAAAGCACCTATACAAGACAAAGAAATATTACTGTGCTGGCAAAATGATTCTTGAGACCTCCTGGCCCAATTTATGAGAGACAAATTCCAATGAAGGGTAATAATAATGGCAAGGCTTTTAATAGTCCGTTGAGCCCTGTTTTGCAGGAGCTAGGCAAACACTGGGAGCTCTAAGGCTGCTCTACATTTGGCTGAAATTAAAGGTGCACATAGTGTTGGGGATTTGTTTTCCGATCTATAGAATTCTATGAAAACTGTAATTCAGCCATGCCCGGGGAAATGTCTCTATTAATGCTCCATTCATATTTTAAAAGTCAGTCCAGTCCTTGAGTTTTCAATGTTCCCTTACAACATCTGTTTACTAGCAAGTAAAACCATGCTCTAAGCATGGGGTCTGAACATTCAAAGGTTTTAAAAACAAGCCATTACAGAACCAGAAATCTAATCCTTCAGTTAATCAACAGCAATATTTGAAAAGGGAGGAGCTATTGGATATCTACATTGCCTCAGGTAAGGACCAGGAATAATGCACATCCAGAAACGAAATGTGTGTAAATCACTGCAAAATTGACCAAAGCTGCATTTCGTGGCATTCAAAATACAAGAAAGATCTGATGGGGGTGAAGGGAAGCTGTTCAGCTGCTGAAAAATACTTGATTTGTAATAAAAAGTGAGTTGTTTACTACGGCTAAAGTGTTTTTTTCTCCTTTTTATTGAAAGGCAAGCAACTTTGTATATTTATGATTACAATAATTTTAGCAGTAGCATTATCTTAATAAATTCTGACTTAAAAATTTGCCCTTCAGATTGAGAGACAAATGAATTTTTCTTTTCCTATCCTAAACTGTAGATAAATACAGGCTGTGTTTGTACATTTCAGTGGTGGATTGACAGACTTTTGTGCATGTTTTAATGGTGTTGTATTATTAATAATATACTGTAAAGGATGAGCTGAATCTCACAGTGTAGAGACTAGATATTTTTTTCCCAAATATGAGATGTGCTTGGATCTGTTTTCAAGCTGCCCACCTGTAGATGACATGATTTTAAGTGTCTCACAGGATAGCAAATCCTGTTCACAGTCTTCAGTTACGTAGTCCCGGCACCTGACAAGTTCACTGGCCACTCTCTTGGACTAGGAATGAGGAGAGAGAAATACATACAATTGATCTTAGGTGTATGAAAACAAGTCTGCAGTCAGTAGGATGGAAAATGAATGTTGCCTCTCTCCTGCTTTTTGGTATAATGTTTTAAAGCATACACCTGGCCTTTAATACTTGCTAGTAGATCTATCTTAAAAAGCCAGAATTTCTGGTAGAGCTGTCCCTAAAAGTATGTTTTTCATGATTGCAAGCAGTGCAAATTCCGTGAGGCCTGAGCTTCGGCTCAGCATTGTTTTTCAGGAGAGTAACCAAGTAACTGGTGCAGTAGTAACTGGGAGTTCCCTACTGTCTTTGGTCTTCTCAAGTGAATCTGTTCTAGATCTCCAGCTAAGCTGATCGTGCTGTTGTAGGACGTACTAGACACTTTATAGACTGATATACTTCAGTGGAGCAGTTTGACACGTAGCTGCTATGTGATCCCTGGAGGAGCAAGTTTCTCTGATGTTAATCACTCTGCCTCATCCCCTATTCCTTAAGTAATCCTCCTGAAATCCTCTTGTGCACACATGGCTCCTGAACACAAAGAAGAAAGGTACTGTTCAGTGAGTGGAAAAGTCACCTTGTGTTTATGTCATGAGGTACAGAAGTGCAAATGAAGTCCTGTATGTGCAGTGCATGTAAGTGTCTAATTCTTTAGTGACAAAAGACCATGTTATCTCGAGTTAGTTTCAAAGGGCTAGGGTCACGTTCTCTCCCTTGCTGGGACAATGTACGCCTTCATACAATAAATTCCTCTAAATGTTTCATCTGACTGCAGGAAAAATACCTTTGGAGAAGAATTATTTAGTTACGCAGTTAACGCATGTGCTAGGTAGAGGACACAAAAATGTAATGGTTCTTTGTGAATGAGCAGGCTTTCCTTGGGTTTACCTAAGGAAAGGTATCTCTCTGCATCTGTCTGGTTTGCTATGAGATGAATATAGGAACTTTGTTAATCTGTGCCAGGTAGTTTTCATTTAAAAAGTCAAACGTTAAAAGACACAGCAGGCTGCCTGTAAAAGCCTTCATGCAAAAGTTGGCTCCAGGAGTGTCTAGCTCAGGGCTGGGGAGAGGCATGGCAGGGTTTCTAGGAGGCTGCTTCTTCCCAGCTGTTGATTTGTCTGTGTCAATAAAGTAACACATTTCCTCTGTCTTCATTGTTCCTGTGTAGACCATAGCAATAATGGCAAAAACTTACCGTCTTTTTATTTTTCTGATAAACAGACTAAACACTGGGTGGTGAGAAATCTGCTGAATAAGGTAGCATGTTTTCATGATGCTGTGCGTGGGAGAAAGCTCCGGGTATGTTTTGTCTCATGAAAGAGCATCTTGCCTCTTTCTGCAAAATGGGGAGAAAGCCAGTGCTTCCGTTGTAGGGGCAGAGATGTAAAAATACTCTAAAATGTAATCCTGGAAAAGTGAAAGGAGAACAAGTCAGTCTTTAAAATGTCAGGCACCAGTGTTTCTGATGTATTACACTGAAATCATGTGTTTTCGTTGGTGTTACTGGATATTTAAGAGAGGTTTTAAAGTATGTACTTTACGAAATTAGTATTATAATTTTTCATTGCTTTCACACTGGTATTATAACCTGTATGCATAGACTTAGCTAATATTTGTGTAACTTTAATTTTGTGAATTAAAAACAAACGTGGTTAATTTATGGTTGAATCTTTCACTTGTACATCAACAAAGCAGAACTGAGTACTTGAAGTCCGGCAACCTGCCTGGCCCGGGCTTGTCTAATGGCCGTATCGCAGCCGTCTGCTTGCCCACCAAACACCTGTTCCGTTTCCATCTCTCTAAACTTGCTTGGCCTTGGTACCCTTTTAAGACAGACTCTGAAAATAGCAAAGGTCTCTGGCCAAGCACTGCAGCCCTGACTCCTTTGAGCACCTGGTCCTGCTGCAGGAGAGAGAAAGGGAGAGGAGAGAAGGGAGCTTTGGTGGTGGGGCAGCTACAGGGGGCAGAGAATCCTCCCGAGGCTGTGGTCAGGTGATGGCAGCTAATGTGTGGGGCTATGGTAGATCCATAAAGGCTTTTGACCACGCAGAAGGCTAGGGAGGAGAAACAAAACCATGCTATTCACGAGGTCTTCTAGGCACTTCTGAGCATTTGGCAAGAAGCTGGGATGTAAGACTTAAGGAATCCCCTGCCTTTCTGGAATGAAGTACTCCTTCAGATGTGCTTCCTGTAGGTGTGGCACAGTTTTTGCCCTCCAGGCTTATCCATTTTGTTCTAATTCCTCACCTTGTTTTTAATTTCAGTAGCTTTATTGTGTTGTTATGAAAAATGACATCAATGCAGTGTTAGACATTCGAAGTTGGAGATGGTGAAGTGCAGCAAAAGCAGCGTTGTTATGCCATGAGTTGAATGACGCTGAGAGTAAAATATTTCACTTCTTGAGGCTCGCAGATACACAAATAAATCTCAAGAGATGTATTAATATGCAACAGTAATTTGTAATATAACTCAACTAAACGTTGACAAATCCACTTGATGCAGGCCTGATAAGATTTTATTTTCATATATATTTTTTTTTTAATTTTGGCTGCTTAAAGTGTTGTACTCACCAGAACTGATGTGTCAAGATAAATGCATATAAGTTATTTCCCTTTCCTCCACCCTATTTATCATCAGTGAGGAGAAGAATAAAAGACTTTTACATTTTCCTGGATGCTACACTTTTACTTTGTTTTATTGTGACATCTGTCACACAAAAGTTTTATCCTCTTAAGCATCTTACAGGGAACTGCCATTTCATGATGAGGACTTAATCTTTGATCATGACATATTTTAACCAAGATGTGTCAGGCACTGTATTTTCTTCAAAACTGAGGAGCTATTGGAGGTGTTTAGTACTAAACAGAACTTTGGGGAAAAGGAATATAATTTTTTGTGTGGTGAAGAATATTATGGTGCAAGTGAGAGCAATTTTTAAAAGAAGCAGAAAAGAGGAGAGGTATAAAACCTCAATAACTAGAGAATGTGCAAGTCTCTGTTCCATACTGTATTGATTTTTTTGCCTCACAAAATGGCAACTGCCTCATGTATACAAGCTTCATAAAAACCAGTACAGGCTTAGTTGCACTGCTCTGAAAAATGTGTGACCAAACTCTGAGTTCAAATATAGGAAACCTTTCCTCGTGCCAATGATACCTCACTATTTCACCCTGCGAGACAGTTTCAGTTTATATGATGTAACAAAAATATTATGGGTACCGTTTAATTTGGATGATCATCAGGAATCATAATCATGGGATGCTTCTGCATGTTTCTTCTGAATCACGTGAAGATTAGAAACAACAAAAAGCATGGTTGAGCAAAATTCATAGAAGAAAATTTCAACACTTGGTTCTAAATTCATCCAGAACTGCTCAAATGTGGTCCGTTTTATTCAGTGTTATGAAGATTCAGGGCCAAAAAGATAAGATGGGAAATGCGAATGAAGTGGAAAAGAAAATTGCTCTCAGGCATCACCTTCAGAGCGCTGGTGGAGGCAAGGTTTGGTCTGGGTTCTGAAATGGCTGAAAGAATGGCACAAGTCAGTGCAAGGATCCTTCACACTTGTTCAGAGGAATCCAGTTCACTTTATCTGCATTTTGGAAACTGTCATCTATCTAGAAACACACACAAAATTTCTCAAGATACTTTTTAAATAGTTTTGGGATAATGAAGTCCGGACTTCTTGGATCATGCCCTTACAAGACATAAATGGAAGGCTACTTTTTTCTTCCTTTTTTTTTTTTTTCCCTAAACAGAGAGAAGTGGTGATAATAGGCAGATCATGCACAATTTCTCCTGTAACAGGAGACTTACAACCACGGAGCACGCATCTTATACGTTCCCTTCTATCCATCAAATTATATTTTGTGTCACTTAGGTCACTTAGTCTTGAGCTGTACGTGCAGTATATTATCAGAAAGCGCAGGAGAACTCGCAACCTTTGGTGAGTTCCCAGTCCAGTTATATGTCTCCTCCTAAAATGCTCACTACTTGTTATTAATGATGAGCACAGCTCCTGCTTAGACTCTCTGCTGTCTCCAGCCCCTTGTTAACTTCCCCTTTGAAGCAGAACTGGCTTCTAAGGAAGACAGTGCCCAAGACCTGCGCTAATCGTGCTGCTAAATAGGTATGGGCTCTTTATTAATCCAGAACCGTAACAATGTAACCACATAAAGCAAATAGGTTTAGTGGCCGGTTTTTGTATCTGATTCTGTGTATCACACGCTAAAAAGAGGAAGCAGAAGGAAAATTGCAGCAGCAGTTCTGCCCCAGGCCTATGCCTCCTCAGTGTGATGTGGTAACCTCCCAAATCCCACCCTGGCCAGAAACCAATTCCTTTTTTTTTTCTTTTTTCTTTTTCTCCTTTTTATTTCTTTTCTCCTCCTGCCTGCTTTCTCCAACCTTACAGCTACAGCCCTACCATCCCAAACACTCCCCACCCCATACGAGCTCCTATTCTGGGCATGTCCTCATGCACAAAACAGATGAGAGTGAAATATAATCATGAAAGCATCTTCCCTTGCAGAAGCTACTATTTCTGTTCAGGATATAAGGTTAAAGTATCCAAAATCTTCATGGACAAAATTCTGACAGAAAAAGATGTTTTTGAGGGTAGTGGTGGAGTCAAATGGTCACACTATATAAACAGAGCAGAAGATGTGTTTTATTGACTGCATTGTGTGAAAAGAAAGTGATAAATTAAATTTATTGATTTACAATATTTTAAAAACTTAGTATTTATTTAACAGGATTATAAAAAGAAAAAATATGGCAAGTTTAAGGGTAGTGGAAACTTACTGTGTTTTCTACCTATTTTTTCCCTTAGATTTGTGTTTGGAGAGCTGTAGATAGAGGTTTTGTCTCAGTTCCTAAGGTTAATATAGATTCTCTCTTAGTGTCTGGTTATTGATCCACGCCTCTCTCTGCTTTATCAGATATTTTGATTGTCATCTTGCTCATTCACTGTTAAGGTCACAAAATAAGGCTGCTGTATATCGTCCTATGGCACAGAAGAGTCAAGAATATTCCTTTGCCTCTCCATTTTTCTTCTTAGAGTCATTTCTGTGCTGTGATTTTTATTTTTTTCCCAGTCTGTTTAATCTTTTATTGTTTTGAGTGGGGGGGTTAAAAAGCCTCTCAGCAGGAATTTGCCATCAGCACAGATGACTTCAGTTCTTCAGAACTGCAAGTAGAATGAAATATGAATTAAAATCACTCATTAAGCAGGTACACAGTTTTGAAGATGGTTGTTGTACCCAATGGTGGTTGTGTTCAGCCTCGTCTCCTCTCTCTGAAGTGCACTCAGTGAAGGGCATGTTGTAATCTAAGTTTTTTATTACTGGAAAAAGGAGTATTCATTAGAATCAGCTTGACTGTCCTCTGCTTTGTATTTCTTTTCATAAAGTGCTTCATTGTTGATGAAATTTCAGTGATTTATGGTAATGTGATTTGTGAAGAGATCAGAAAGTAAAGAAATCTGTGGCTCTGTCTGAATGACTGAGCTCAATCCCATCATCAAGTCCTGTGAATATCTGTCTGAACTTCGCATCTTATTGTGTCAAGCCTACCGAGGCAGCAGGTAATTTTCTAATATTAATAATCCACTGCCTTTCCTATTTACAGGATAACTTGCTGGCATGCTTTTCTGAAGGTCTTTTAGGAGAGGAAAATATCAAATATATAGAAAGTGTTATAAAGCGATGTCCTACCCCTCAGCCCCTGAAAAAGCGCTCTCTGTAAGACAGTTGTGGAGTAGAGGCTGAATTGCTGTGAAATGGTGCTGCCTGCAGGCCCTTGTGCGTGCTCTTGGATGTTTCCTGAGTGCAGTGGAAAGGGAGAGGGAGAAAGACAGGCAAGGTGAGCTTTGTGAGCAGCGTGAGGGGGAAAGACAGGCAAGGTGAGCTTTGTGAGCAGCGCGAGGGGAAAGACAGGCAAGGTGAGCTTTGCAGCAGTGCGATCTGTTGGTTCTGCCGGTCTTGGCCTGCAGAAGGAGAGAGGGAGGGTGCTTCCTGAGGACGTTACAGCTCACTGCTTGTGGAGTGAAGTGGTAAGGGCTGTATGTGTGAATGTCTTTCACATGAACAGCACGCGATCGAGATAGTCCCGGTGGGGCACTGGGCTGGAGTGGTGGGAATGGTTCCTGTGCCTGCCAGAGGTACATGGGGCGGTGTGCTGAGCCCCTCAGGTGGGGTGGGTTCATCTGCCCTGTAGCATTCATGGTCAGTCTTGAAGTAGTGCATGTTTTCAATTAATTATTTGGATTTTTCTTTGCTGACATACTGTATTTTGGATTAGTTTTTACTCCAACCCCCAAAAGGACCCTTTCACACCAGTATATCTCTCTGCAGCGATCAGGACGGTTGTAGGAAGTAGCGTAAGAGTAATGCATTGGCACTTCCTCAGGTTTTTTGTGAGCCTGCTAGGATCCGTGGATTTTCTGAGTCAGAGGTGATATGTTTGTTCTTACCGGTCTTTGATAGTTACTATAATACATTTGTTTCCCTAGTCTCTGAGAGCCTGTGAGAGCCCTTGTGAATTCTGATATACAGAGAAGAAAGTGCGGATCTTGGTTAAAAGTTATTGATTGCTCAGAGGGGTCACTACTTATTTCCATATGAATAAGTTGTTAAGTGTCTATCCATATGTATTAATCATTGATGGAACGAAACAAAATATTTTAAAAATGTATTTTTAGACAACTAAATTAGCAATGTTCATAACATATGTATGCCTTCTTGAAACACTTGTTCTATTGGATTTAAATTATTAATATTTGCAACGATATTATTAGTGTTTACTCTTGCATTGTATTGGATTTATATGCTAATGCTACTTTTTCATGCACTTGAAGCATCTGAATTGCTGTCAACTTTTTTTTTTTTTTTTTTTTCTGAGGCTAGTCTCTTCCTGACCTTTCTGGAGGAGCAAACCAGCACAGTGGGAAGTAAAGGCCCTGCCTAAGGCCAGTGTACAGGAGCTTACAGGCAAAAAATGCTCCTAAGTATTTTTCTGTGGTTGAAGAATGATTTTGTTGGCTCTGTACATTTTGTAACATACATGAATGACAGAATGTGGCTTCGATTTAGACAATTTCAAGTCCTACTGTTCAGTGACCTGTCCAGGTAATACAGCAAAACATCATTCTTGACACAAGGCTGTGCCAATATGACAGTCTTGTTCCTGCCTTAGTTTTCTTCCCAGTGGGGAAAAAAAAATAGTGCTTCCATGCTGTATGCTTATTAAAATAGCATATAAAGGTCTGGCTTTACTTTTTATCTTTCCTGCCTCCGGCCTGTCCCTACTCTTTTGCATTCCTTTCTCTGGGTCTTGATTGTGTCTCGCTTAGAACTACCCAAAGTTTTCATGTTAACTTGACCTGAAACAGCGTAAAGCATTGAGCTGTGTTTGAAGTGAAGTTCATAGAGGAAAGAAATATTTTGTTAGATCAACTGAAGGAATACATAGGCAATTAGTGTTTTTTTGTTTGTTTGTTTGTTTTTAATAACGTTTATCACATCGGTTAGTTTAATAAAAAATAACATTCCTCTGCACTAAACTTTCCCTTCCTGGGTCATTAAGCCATGCTAGCTACTAGAGCACTACTTCCATGCATAAGTAACATTTATTGCTATGCAGTGTTTTCCAAGCAGCCTTGAATGCATTGGCTCTTTGGAATCTCTCTGTGGGTCTGTATTTGTGTGCATGGGAATTTGTAAGATAGTGTTTCCACTGAAAAGGGAAGTTAAAATTAACAGTTGTTTTTCTGAAAATATAGGCTAGAACAGGGTTGGTGGTAAGTGGTTTTGAAGAGAGCTGACATACTCAAGATGGATTAGTTCATTGCTAGTTCTGTTTTCTTTCTGAATAGATTTAAAACAAACCAAACCAACCCCTACTTTTTCTCAGGCTTATCTGTCATGTTTTCAGTTTATCTTGTATTGGATGTTGTAAGAAGTTAAGGGGTTTTTCCCCCCAACACTATGACTTTCAGACTGTTCCAAAACATGTTTAAGCCTACCTTCATTGACTTCCTATTCTATCGTAACAGTTGAACAAGGATTTCTTCAGGAGCAATAATCAAATCAGTTTTTAATGAGCTATTTAATTAAAGGCTAATTGAGGTGAATTCATTAAAGATTTCCAAATTATGCTTATCAGGGTAGCTATGTTTTAAGATAAGTTTTAAATATTTGTTTTATACTGTGTTGTTTGATCATAAAAGCACATAGGAAATTGTCTTTAAATGCCTAATTAGACTTTCTATGCATTTTTCTTCCTTAATACCCCATCAGGGCAGTTACCATGTGTGAATTTAATACGTCGCTAATGTTGAGCTAACATAAGAAGCAACAAAGCTATTAGAGGGCGTTTTAGAGTGTTAGATACTAAAGAATTAAAGAGTCTATTGGGAACCAGTGAATTTATTGTTTTGTTGTTGTTTTTTATCTTATTATTCTTAGCCTTAGTTTTGGGTAGATGTTAACTGTGTTTTATGCATCTTTTCCTAACCTTGCTGAATATCCTTGACAGCAGGCTAACTGCGGGGAATATCAGTACATGAGGATAGTATAAATCTTTTCTTTGTTGGAAGTCAGTCACTTAATGAATGAGTACATTAATTAATCAATCTGGTAGATTTCTCTTTCTGGGAGTACTTACTATCATCTTGTATCAAAGTGAGTTTGGAAAATAGGCACTCTAGCTTACTTTAATCTTTTTGTCATTGACAGAAACACCAAAGTAGTTGACTAGAAGTGTGGGGGGAAAGGAAGAGAAAATAGAACAAGAAATCTGAGGCAGAGAATTCCCAGAATTAATCTACATTTCTAGAGCTCCCAAGATTTGCTATCAATAAATAGGTCATCAGAATAAAAGCCTCTTAAGAGAAGTGCTACAGGAACCCAGAGACCATGTTAAAGCAAACACTTTTTATTTCCTTTTTTTATTGCCTTTCTTTTTTCCTTTTTCATTCATTCAAATGGCAGAAGTTGACAGCCCAGTCAGCCATCCCTAGTAGCTGATGTACTTGTGATTCAGTAGTGCCTCTTTAGATGCACAGTATTCCTGCAGCTGATGTTCTGGGAGGAGATTCTCAGGGCAGCAGTGGCAGCAGGAGCTAAGACTGAGTGGAATATTATTGGGTATAGATCCGTCAGTTTCATCCTGCACTGGTATGTCTTGAGATTGATATCTCAGCCATCTAGGCTTATAGTCTGTAACCGTAGCAGAGTACTTTATGGTCTTGTACTATTGGGTTTTCTCATATCAGTGCATAGGTGGTCTGTTTCTGTAGTCCTGACTGGAACGGGAATGGTCTCATTGCAAGCCAAGAGAATCTTTTTGGGAGACATACATCCACGAAGCTCGATGTGGTAAAATCGAGTGGGTAACGGTATTTTGACCTAATGGAGGATGGAGTCATAGTAATTTCAAGATGAGCATTTTTTTGTCAAGTATCATCTGATTTCTACAAATGAAGGTTTTTTCAGTTTTGCTAGACAACTTAAAAACTTGGTTTTAAAAAATGTGTTTTTTATGTACTCTCCTAAAATGAGAATAGTGCTTTTTCTTGTTGTTGCAACCCCTTTTCAGTTTTTACAAAGTGTTTCATTCAGGTTGCCACATCCTTTGCATTATATTTAAGATACTTAACAGAAAGGCATTTCAGTTAAACTTTAAAAGTTCTAGGTTAAATCACAAACTCCTTGCAAACTTGAAATCACCCTAAATTAGCTGAAGGAAATTCCATATCCTAGCAGGTTGGGAGCATTGTACTTTTTTTGAAAGGTGGCAACCCCAGGTGAAAAATCATATCTTCTGTGTATCTAGGACAATCTAAGTTTGAGTCCTAGAAATCAATCATATCACTGTAAAGCTTGCCTACTTTTCCTATCCTACTTTTTATAAGATAAGAGACTTGAAGGCCTGCCATGCGATCGTAGGATTACTTAAGGAGAACGTAAGATGTGCATCAGTGGGTTAACCCTGGCGCAGCACAGCATCCTGTCACCAGCATGGACAGCAGCAGATGATGGGACGCGGTACATCTACAGATTTATCTGCAGATTGGGCCTTTTTCTGTTCTCGGCTCTAGTAATACACAGAATAGTTGCTTCTTGAGCTTTGAAGATGGACAGTCCCTCCAGGAATTTATCTAATTCCTTTTGAAAAAATTTATACTCTTGGCAGAAGCGTCGTGCTGGGGTAATGAGCTGTATGATTTAATTATGAGTTGTGAAGAAAAAGTCCTTCTTCTTGGTTGTTTTGAACTGCTTGCTCATAATTTCATTTTATACCACTTATGTCTTGAATAATGGCAAATAATGAAAAATCATTGCCTATTCACTATCTCCATACTACTCATCGTTTTATAGACCTCTATCGTATTTCCTCTCAGCCACTTGTTTTCCAAAATTACTGCATGTAGTTTTCCTTCTATGAAAGCCATGCCATTTCTGTGATCACATTCATTGTTCTGAATTCTTCTGCACTCTGCTCTTTTACTTTATCTTTTTGAGTGTGCATGACGTAAGCTATGTGCATTATTTGAGATGCATGTACACCATGGTTAGAAATTTAAGTATGCTTTGTGTTTTGTTCCCTATTCCTTTCCTAATAATTCTTAGTGTAATGCATGACACTATGGCAGCTACTAAAATGGTGAGTTCAGGCTCTTGCCTTTTTTCCACAATGTGTTAGGTCCATCACTTTTTGTGCAAAGTTAGAAGCTACTCCTTCACAAAGCAATAAGTCTGGTTTTATTTACATTAATTTTCACCTGCCATTGTACTGCGAAGTTGTATTTCTTCTTGCAGCTCTTCAGTGAGGTGATTGTCCTAATTGTAATAATAATAAAAAGACCTAACACACAAATTTAAATAATGTGCTAATTTTAATATAAAGAGCACAAGCATTGCTTTGTTGACAAGCTATGTCATACTATTATATATGCTTTTCCTGATCAATGATGAATATGCTAACAGTAGAGATTGTTCAATTTCTCACCAATAAAAAGGCCTTTTTAAGTTTGGTGTCGTCTGACACCGTTTCCTTGTTATTGTTGATAGCTTAAACAATGACTTTCCCATTGTAGTCAGTAGCTCAAGTCTCATTTGAGAATTCATAGGCAAATACTAGCTAGAAGTAGTAATTTCTTACTGTTTGTTTTACCTCAAATACTGCTTATTAATAATATTCTTCAAAACTTTTTTGCTAATCTGGCCTTATTTAAGGTGCTGTGTACTTAAAATGACCGACTATTATAACAACATATGTATACATATTTTTATTTATGCTTATAAATTTTGTGTATATGTGTTTATTATAAGTCATTTGTCAGAGCAATGCAGGTATTTTACTTTGTCTCTAGTCACAATATACAGCCAAGTTCACTTTCAGGGGGAATTGTGGAAGGAAGTGGGAAAGAACTGAAGTTATTTGCAATTGCTCTTGGACACTGGTATTGCAGAGGTGCTACAGCAATAGCATTGCTGTTGTATTTAGATGACTTCGGTGTTTACCGATCTTCTATGTAAAGAAGTCACAATGAATGCAAACTTTTGAAGAAGTATTACCAGGGGTATTATTGAAGGAACGTTTTTTCTCTGTTTTTGGCTTTTCGGTGAAGTCACCAAAGGAACATATAGAAATGGATTTGAGAGCATCTCAGATGAAGAGATTATCTAAGTAGAAGAGAGATGTTTTTGATCCATCATGAGAGGAGGATCAATACCATAATCTGTGTGTTTCACTACTTATTATATGTGTTTCACTACTTATTATTGGCAATGCTTTATAAAGGGCTGGGAGAGGAATGAGCTCCAAGTCAGTGATTATCTATTACACTCTTTCTTGTGACACATTAAAACTTCAAGAAAACAAGGTGATGGACAGCAGATTAAAAACTCAGCTTGGGAATTACTTTTGTTTGGAAAGTGGAGAACTAGTTAAAAGTAATGCCTTGTGCCTTATTGCATGAGTGCACGAGCCCTCCAACTCTGTTTTTATGCTAAATTCATCTAGCGTAACACCATGAAAATAATATGTGCAAATTAAACACATCTAGAGTCTGTTTTGTTTTCACTGTCTTATGTTCCTTTAGTACTCCACAGAGTATAAGTACAGTGAAAAAATTCTGGCAATTAGCCTTGTCTTACAATTAAACAAAAGTTAAAATGCACATTACTCAGAAATATTTGTAATGATTATAATTAAAATAGATGGATTTTTTTTTTTTGATTTGAAATGTGCAACACTGATTAAATAGGCTGTGAGGTCTTTTTTAAAACTGATCTTACAAGGTAAGATTAACATATATCATCGATACTATGTGTATAGAATTGGAATTATAGTGAATTTATTTATTTTATCTTGCACATCATAGAATGCTTCTCGTTGCGAGCTACCTTTGCATGTCGTATCTGTCCAGCCTGTTGATCACAGAAGTCTAGCCTCAAAGTTAGATCAGGTTGCTCAGAATTTTATCTAGAGAAGATCAAATAGATATAACTTTTAAATGGAAATAGATGTCATAAATATGGATACACTGTGCAAAACAACTTGGACATAAATGATGAAACTAGGTTGCTGTGGAGAGTAAGTTTGGAGCAATTGTTCTGTTTATGAAATTCTATTTTTCTCACTGGTTGTTTCTAGTACGTATTATCATATTCAGAGTTGGCTCTGGATGCTACCTTCTGAGAAGCTACTATAGTGTTAAATTATGTTATATTCTGGCTGAGTGCATGTTAACTGTGATAAGTGGGTAGTTTGCTGTGTGGCAAAGATTATCCTTCAAGCAGTGGGTCTTTTTGAATTTATAGTTATGTATGAAATTTCTTGTGAACTCACTTGCTTTCTGGACATATAACAGTGATGAGTATTAGAAGGAATAGGATCTATTCATTTAGTTAAATTTGAGAAATTAAAACAATTACATTATTAAAAGAGGATTATACCAAATATATAGGGAAAGCAGTATCCATGTGCTCCTAGGAGGCAGTGGAGGCATCAGCAGGCCGAAGCTCTATTAATGCAGCACCATGGATAATTAAGAGGTGAACAAGGAGCAGCAGTACCTCATTTTGGGCTATTCAGCATAAATTCATGAAGATCATTCATGCAGTGTTGACTTAGACAATTCTTTTATTGAGAGAAGAAGCTGTAATACACAGTGACACTAGATGAGATTATATGGTGATATAGTGAAGTTTACAGTGTCAAAAAATAAAATGATTAAATGCCATGTATGCTAGAGACTCGGCCTTCTCACAGCTCCATCTTATGTTTTCACTATATGAGCAATGAATTTTGTTAAGGCAGAGTAATGAAAAATAAGTTCCTTAAAACAAAAGTAAAGGGAAGGGAAGCTTAGCTAATAATTTCCATATTGGTTTCAGGAAAGAATTGATGAATATGTCTGTAACCTGCTCTGCCTTTTCTACTCCTCTTCCAAAAACCACTCCATTCAAATTGGCACCTCTCTCAGATGGCTGAGATCTACGTTCTCCTACCAGTTTTTTCTATCCTTCCTCTGAGATTTCATCACACAGGTCTTTATTTCGTTCCTTTACTGTCTTTCTTGACAATAATGGTTTGAACTACTTTACTGATCAAGACTTTTTTCCCCATATTTTTTGTTCTCATTCCTTTGTGTATGGTTTAATAATTGGATCCTAATTTGGTAGTATCTTCTCTCTATATCACCTCTTCCAGGTTTTGTTCATCTGAATGTCACTATTAGGTACTCTGTATAATTAATCGGTCCCATTCTTTGCGCCAAATAGGCTAAAAAAACGCATGGTTTTTGACAGTCCCTAGCTCTACATCACTTTCTTCATCCCTACATTATTCAATGCTCACACACACTTTTTGAATCTTTGTCCTTAGCTAATACCTAAGATATTCCCTCTGCTCAAATTCCAGTTCTTGTGCCACCAGATGCCTTGAGAAGTGAGTGGTGTCTGTACAGAGGAATCATCCCTGGTTAACAGAAGGAGTAGCTTTTGTGGGACAGCTACAGACCCACATGGATATCTGCAGAGCTTTACTATGAGGGGACCTCAGATAATTCAGCTGAAACAATTGTGTGGCTCTAAAGGACCTTAGCAGGAGAGTGAAACATGCTGGCACAACTCCTTTTACAACAGAAGGAAACAGATGCAAATCAAGCCTTTTTTTCCACCTGGGATGCAGAAGCCATGAACTATATAACATTACAATCCTGCCCAACGCTGATATGTTTTCAAATTCATCTGCTCTGAAATGACATTGGAGGCTGTAGAGAGGTGGGGGTTGGTCTATTCTCCCACGTGCCTAGTGACAGGACGAGGGGGAATGGGCTAAAGTTGCGACAGGGGAGTTTTAGGTTGGATGTTAGGAAGTACTTCTTTACCGAAAGGGTTATTAAGCATTGGAACGGGCTGCCCAGGGAGGTGGTGGAGTCACCATCCCTGGAGGTCTTTAAAAGACGTTTAGATGTAGAGCTTAGGGATATGGTTTAGTGGAGTACTTAGTGTTAGGTCGGAGGTTGGACTCGATGATCTTGAGGTCTCTTCCAACCTAGAGAAATCTGTGAAATCTGTGAAATCTGTGACATGTCATTCATAAAAAACAGCATATAAAAGGGTCACCCTGAAATTGTGAAGTGTGTGTTTTTGTAGGGTCTTAGGGTGATCATTAGGAATAAGAAATTATCAGTAAGCAGGCACACCAGAGATGCCAGTTTTAAACAATTTCATATACATGCTCTGTCAAATTTCTGACTTGTTAGATAATGTTGCGCAGGGGAAGAGCCACTGTAGTGCAGAGATGACAGCCCTGGCAGAACATTCCTTTCTCTTTTGTGGAAGAAACCACATCCTTGGTTTCTCCAGCTGTGCTGACTTCAGTGTCTGACTGACTTGCAGGGCAGGCGGGGGTCAACACTATCTTGAGTAAAACATTTATTAAAGTTATTTGCCCAATGTCTTGATGGTAACGATGCAAGGATTTCTAATTTTGTTTGTTTAATACAGATTCACAAATGTCAGAGGCAGAATAAACCCATACAAACTGTGTAGAAGAAATTATTGCCCTTTATTCAAAAAAAAAAAAAAGGGAAGAAAAAAGGTGAGGCCAGGGGAGTTGGATGCAATTGTGTAAGACGTGTTCTGTGGTGTTGAAGACATCAACACAAATAAATGTCTTCATTATATTGTGAAATACAGTGCAAATTACTTTTTCAAAAGCTTTTGTTCCCTAGAATGCCTTCTATGCCCAGCTACAACACCTTAAATATATTGTACAACATTGTGGCTGAATTACAAAATGAAAGGTCTCTGTTTTTCCACCTCTGTGGCCTTGGCTGTTAGAAACACTCTGAAAATACATTTACCTGTGGGTTTGTCTTTTTCAATAAGTTAATAAGGAAGGATGCTGCAATAAATTACTTTTTATTAAAAATAAATAAATTACTTTAGGCTTTAATACTTTAGTTGTGGTAAAATTATCTAAGACAGTAGTGAAACTCCACAACTAGAGTAATCTGCTGAGTGGGAGAATCCCTCTGAAAGAGCTGATACAGAAGTTTGCTTTCATGTATACCCAGTAGCAAAGGTTTTCAGTGCAACTACTGAGTTGACTATAGTAGAACACAACCAGAAAACAGCAATTGTAGCATCTAATTCAAGCCTGTGACCCCAAACGAGTAGTCTGACTACAGCAGTTTGCAAAAGTTTAGAACAAATCTTGAAGAAAGTCATATAGTAATATGGCTGTGGGTTTACCCCCAGCACAGTGCACTGGGTTGATTATAATTGAGATAATGAAGAGATGATACCCCAGACTGTGGGAAAATCCCGAGGGTATAGAACATAGTAGACAGCTCAGGACAACGCCACCTGCCAGCCACTCTCTCATTGCCGAAGGAGAGGAACAGGAGAGGTTCCTGTTGTCTTAGGCTGGAGTCAGTGCCAGACCAGCACGTGCTGCTGCCTTCTCCTTGCTGGAAGGAGAAAATACCTAGGTAAACCAAGACACAGTGTTAGCACAAGAACAGATGGGAGCTGTTAGGAATACGTTTAGTGCAGACGAATATGAATTCACTATGAATGCATTTAGTGCAGGAATTAGGAGAAGACTCCATCCTGCTGCAGCGCTATATATATAATACAGCAGTTGCTAAATCAGCTCTTGTGCAAAGGGTCTTAAATGTCTTGCAGCAAACTAGCTCTTGACTGAACTGTCAATATCTCGTTGAGTGACTTTCTTCTCTTTTTTATGACTATTTGAAATGTCATGTGTTCTCATTTCCTACCTATTATGGAAACTTTGCTTTAAATAGGTAATTTAGAGATCTTAAGCTCAAAAGACCTGTTTTTGCTTTAGCACAGTATTACCTCTCCTCCCCCAATATTTATTGCCTTGATGAGTCATTACTAGATGTAATGATTGGTTTAAATGAGCAAAATATACCAGTTTTGGCAATATGTCATTGCTAATAATTACTCAAACTCTTCAGTATTGTCAGCAGGATTTTCAAACCTAAAGACTTGATGGCACAGGGAAACAAAGCTTTCCAGCTACTTATGCCTCCTGTTTTGTTGCCTAATTATCATTCATTTACCCTGCCATAAGAGTCATTCTTTACCTGCTTTCTGATTGCTTTATGGCTGCTTTTACAGCTTTTGAGAATAAATTGAAATGTATGTTCTCACTGTGTTATATCCTTAAAATAACTGATTCAGTCAACAATCTGTATTTTATTACCCAAATGATCTAACAGCCTTCATATCATAAATGGAAAAATGGTTAAGTTAGAGAGTTCAACTGTGCCATTTATCAGAAAATACTATTTGCTACAGTCAGCAAATACCACTTCTTCCTTTATTTTGGCAGATTCCCCTACAGTTTGAGACATCCATCCTTCTGAAGGCAACTAGGAATTAAGAACGTATAGCTGGTTTAAATATAAATACATAAATATGAAAATACAAAAAAAAAAAAGCAAAATATTGGCAAGTGAAATGAATTCATTTTACTGTTGGTCTGATTTTTCTTTTTTACTTTTTTTTACCTCCTTTACCTTTTATGAGTCTGTATTGTTTTCTTACCATACATAAATTACAGGCAATGCCTGCGACTGATGCCGTGGGTTGCCCTTTCCGTATCTCTGCAGCCAGCACTGAGCCCATGACACCAGTCTTTGGTACATCTCCTGGCACACAGTCAAACATGTGCCACAACTTATTAAACTCCAGCAATGCAAGACAAGCTGGAGAACCAAAGACTTGCTTGATGCATGTGCAACTCGATTTAAAACAGTTGGGGTTTTTTGAGTTTTGTCATACTAGAGATTCAGTTAATTTTAAAGACAGCTCAAGCCTCAACATGAATGTTTCTGAGAAAGCCCTGGTTAAGCTCTTAATTGTACACAGCTGGAACCAAAGTTACAAACAATAAGGAGAAAAAGAGAAATGCATGAACTTAGATTATATCTGGCTAAAGTTCAGTGCTGTATTGGATTTCTCTGAGACATACCCTGGCTGTAGGAGTGAGAAGACTGGGCAGCTTTATTCCTGAGGCCTCTCAGAATCAGCTTCTGCAGCTAGCTTGGCATCTGGCAGCACAGCCTTGATGTTCCAGGCAGGATAAATTTTGTGAGCTCTCCCTCTGTCCCTTCTCCATCTTTTTTTCCCTCTTTTTCTGCCTGGATTTCTTCAAAGTCTGTCCTCTTTTAAAATGTAGTCTAAATAATCAGTACTCCTTTACCATATGTAGCTGTCTGCTCTTGCATTTTCCCCTTTCTGTTGTATCTTTTTCTTCCTTCCTTGTTCCCTGTTAATGTAAGTGAATTCCGCAATACATGACGCTAAGGATGATGCCTTGCAAAGCAAACATCTGGGACTTAGCTAGAAGCTTAAGGAAGGCCTTTTAATGATTTGAAACTTATGATGCTGTATAAATTGTCTTTTATAAAGCATTATGAATCCCTGTGTGCTGATAGACCCACGTTATAGTTTGTTTTCAACATGTTAGGGATCACACAGGATGTATTAATAGTATTGATGATGGCCCTAACGTTTAAAGCACATTTACTTGAATCAGTCCCTGCTACCTCTTTCTACTAATTCCTAATTAGTCACAACAAATTTAATGACTCTAAGAATGTGTTGACCTTTGCATGTTTGTAAGGAACTATGACAATACTGCGTCATTATAGCATAGTTTTCTGGATCTGGGTTGATTCTGAACCCAGATTCTGTTTTTAAAAGTGACTGGTGGGCTAGGCAAGAGTTTGCAGTTGCTTTGCTTGTTTTGCTTGCATAGATGAAATTATTTTAAGACTTTGTAGAGCATGCCCTTACAAATACAAGGTAGTCTGAAGCATCTTTTAGCTCTTTATATAGCTGTTGACACTATTATTTCTTGACATCTTCCTGTTCTAGTGGCCTTTTGCCATCTGTTTCTAAGATGACATTATAATGCAAAGTAAAAATTTTAGTATATTCTTCTAAAGACTTCGCTTTTCTTGCTGCACCATTCTAATTCTGCACAGTCCCTGTTGATGTATTCCTATTTATCTTGTCTGATAGCTGCTTTATTTTCCTATTATGTTCTCCTATTCAGCTTGCATAGAAAAACACCAAGATGCCTTCTCAATTTAAATACTTCTTTTCTTCATTAACAGCAATGCCTCATCTGCTACCCAGTCCTACAGTTTTTCCTTTACATTTTAATTTTATAATTTGATGAAGTCTGCAAAATCAGGAGAATATCTATTTACAACCTTCTTTGTATGATTTTGCTCAGAATGATACAGGATATACAGGAAAGAATGTATGCAAGATATTCTGTAAAAATAATTGTTTTAGCGAGTTAGAAGTGTTTGGTAATGAACCCACCAAAATAACGACTCTGATCTGTGTTACAGGCTCTTACTGACTTGAATCTAGATTTGCATTCTGGCGAATAACGCTGAATTTCAGCTTTTCATTTTATAGTTTGAGCAATTCTGTGTCCTATTACAGTACATCCTGACATTTAGCAAAATGCTTTGTAATTTTAACAAATAGGATACAAAGAAGTATTCCTATTACAAATGCATGTGATTCACAGTTAGCCCTCATGCTGATTGCTGTTTTGCATGAAGGAATCTATGGCTTGTTAATTTTATCACTGGTCCTAGGATGTAAAAAGAGCATCAAGTGGATGAACGGAATAATTTTAAAAATACACTGTCTTTTTTTTTTTCCCTGGTAAAGCATGTTTTTATTGGTATAACGTATGTGTGTTGTTTCATTTCCACACCAATTCCATAACTGAATATTTTAAATTTTAGAGTTTTAATCTTGTTTTTCTTCTGTAAAAGACCCAAAGAGATGTTAGCTTCAATCTTGATTAGATTCTGCTTGTGTGGTTATATTATTTTTAATCTGATGTTACATTTATCAAAATTTGCCAGAGCAGACAAGCATTTCCATACTATAACAATAACTGTAATAGAATAGTGTGTTGGTAGAGTACACAGACTGTGATGGCACAAAACTAATAGATGTAGAATATCAGAGCTCTCTCCTGCATTAAATGCCATCTTCTCAAACCTGAAGGCGACAAAAACTGAGAGGAAACGTAGCCATCTGGGAAAATTGTTATCACCATCAATGACATCTGGCTTGGCATTTTGTGGTCCCCATATTATTAAATGCTTTGCTGTGTTATGCATAGGGTTCATTAGTACAAATTAGGTTCTGTTCACATTACAGTAGGTAATCAATTATATTGGATACTAAATGTCTTCTCATAAATCTGAATTACACTTTTCTTGGAGCGTGGTCCAGCATTTCAGCTGGTACAGACTGTCAAGACTTGTGTAGAGAGCTGACCGAAGCATGCAGCCTTGCACCAGGTGAGAATCCAGCCCCGGCTTCCCTATGTGCCTGCAGCTGTGCCAGCTGTTTTGTCAGGTGCAGGGTTACCTTTGTCAGTGCAGCCTCGAGCTTCTGACAGGTGGGAAATGGGACAACAGCCTCCCCAACAATACAGTTTAGAAGTGATTGGGTCTGAGGAGCTGGCTGGGTCTCTGTTTTACTCCAGGTTCTGATTCCCCTGTTGGTTGGTTGCCGCTCTGCTGGCAGGTCACACTGGGCCAGGGCTGTAGATCGTGCAGAAGACTGTACAGCTGCGTGGCTTGTGCAAGTCCATGTCACTTGCAGTTCATGATGAATTTTTTTTTTTAACTAAAAAGTGCATATATCTAGCTAAATGTAATCTGATAGGCACCTAGTGATCAGCTTTTTATGAAATAGATTTGAGAGAATGAAAAATTATTTTTTAGTGTTTCATTCTGTAACGTATTTTCTGAATTGAACTGAGCTGGATTGAATTACTAGTGCCACTAGGAGAAGTGCTGCAATTGAAGTAGGTGGTCCTAAGTCACTGCGATACAAACTTTTATCTTTTTTTTTTTTTTTTTTCCTGAATTAACTACCTTGTTTACACTCTGGTCGAGGAAGCTGAGAAACAAATGCAAATTGAGAGTTTCTTGTACAAGGAATATAAGAAAATGTTATCTGAAGCATTTGTTTCCTGAAACCTACCGAATTAACACTTTTGCAAGAAGAGATCAGGGACTTTCATGACTGGCAGCTATTCATAGGTTGCAAAGTTCTATCTAATTTTTCTGTACATGTTAATAATTACTTTTAATTTTATGTAGTTAATAAATACTTCTCCAGAAAACACCATTTCTAAAAATAATAATAATAAAAAAAATAACTTGATTATATATAATATAGCATACAAAATATATGCTATATATAAACAGTACTACTGCTATAATTATTTTAAAGCTTCTGTGCCTTTTCTACTACAGTCTTTATGCTTGCATTGCATCTGGACTAAAAAGTGTAATTAATTGCAGTGCAGTTCTGGGGAAACAAAGCACAATAATTTGGTCTCGGTACTACACGTTTTTGAAAAGCCACCCCGCAAACAAACACTGAATTGGATGGCCAGCAGTTTACGGCGATGCAGCTAATAGCAAGCTTCAGGTTATTTTTGACTCAGCCTTCAAGCTTCATGTATCTGAAGTCTCTAAGGTCTCTCATTACCATCTGAGAAACATAGCTTCTAGGTTGCAGCATTTTCTGTCTCCTGCTGATACTGAAGTTCTGATTCAAGTCTTTTTCTTTTCTGGGATTGATGATTGCAATTCTCTCTTTCCTTGCTTACCCACTACTATTAGAAATAGACTTGAACTGGTGTGGAGATGTGCTACAAGAGTGATTTCCAAACTTGAGTTCATCAGCACGTTGCTCCTGCATTTGCAGTGCTACAATGACTTTGAGCTAAATGCTGTATAGATCGTAAGGTTTTGTTGCGTAAAGAGGGCTTTTACAGTTGCATATCTGAATAGGTTGGTAAGATTTAGGAAATGAAGGTCATAACAATTTCATCTCTTTCTTAGTTTATCCTGCTGAATGTACACCTATTTGTTCACATTAATTACAAATTATTATGAATCTAGAATATTTGTTCATAATATACCTTATTAATATGTCTTACTGCTTACTTGCATCTATCCACAATATGTTTTAAGAATAAAAAGTAGAAAAATTTTGCTATAGCTGAGAAATCTTCCCAAGGTGCATTTATCTGTTGGGCAGGGCCCACCTTATCTCTTTCTTACAATTCTTCTATCAGTTCTTTGCTTTTTCCCAAATCTCTAGTGAATCTTTGAAATTAGAAGGCATATTATCAATTTCTTTTTCAGATAAATCTTTAACAGAAAGCACTGTTGACTTCCATGTCAGATGGTGTTATTAAAATAGTGTTATTAAAAATGAATTCAGAAAAACCTCACCCACTCAACATATATTTCCTAAAAACACAAGCTTCTTTTCTTAGACAGAAGTATACAAATACAATTCCACTGTTTGATCATTGGAAGTACAGTTAGTATGCCATTTAAATTTTGCTGTTGTTGTAAAACATGTTATGTTTTCAGTGTGTCACAGGCTCCAATGATTGCTATTGGTTTCTGCTTTCTGGATAAAGAAATTCAAAATTGCACCTTAGTTTTTTTCCCTCAATAAATACAATGTGTATGATTATTACTTAGACTTTTTTTTTAAACTTTGGTCAAGTTTTCAGAGTCAGGTGCTATCAAGCCAAACCGAGAATCCAAAGGGACAAATGTATTTGTTGAAATGATTGATACTGGAAAACACTGGTAATGAACCATGGAATCCCAGAATGGGTTTGGGTTGGAAGGGACCCTAAAGATCACCCAGTTCTAGCCCCCTGCCATGGGCAGGGACACTTCCCACCAGACCAGGTTGCCCAAAGCCCCATCCAGCCTGGCCTTGAGCACTTGCAGGGATGGGACATCCACGGCTCCTCTGGGTAACCTGTTCTAGTGCCTCACCACCCTCTGAGCAAAGAGTTCCTTCCTTATATCTAATCTAAATCTACCCTCTTTCAGTTTAAAAGCAGCACTCCTGGTGCTATCACCATATGCCCTTGTAAAAGGCAAAACCAAAATAGATGAAGGCTTAGCAAGCAATCAGTTCAAGAAATGCAAAACCTCCAGCCCGAAGTTTTCAGCCATGAGACAAATTCCCGCAATGGTAATGCAAACAGGTGGAAGATTTTCCTTATATATAGATCCTGAGTATAAACAGTGGATGACAAGCAAATGTGGTGCCAGTCTAAGCTTTGACATGTAACGTGTTGGTTGGAATACAGACCAGGATGACAACAATCAAAAATCTTTAAAGAGGTAAATAAAAAATATCAGTTAGTAGATGCTAGAGTAGGTTAAGGTAGTTCTCTTATGAGAACTATTGCTTTGATAAATAGAATAAAATACTGCAACCCCAACAATACTGAAGTTACACATTAGAAACAAATCTTACCTTGAGGACTTAATCCCTCTCATTTACAATAAATATTTCAAGGTTTCTAAGGCTGTTCTATGAATCTTATTTACAATTTTATTGAGTGAACTGTATTTGCATAGCTGTTTCTGTAATGTTTCTTCTTATGCCATCCTAAAAAAAAATTACTGTCTATAAGTCACAAGAACCTTGAATTTATTTTTTTTTTGAAATTACTCTTTTATATGATGGTCATAGGCATGAAAAAGCTTGGCAAGCTATTTTTAAATCACTTGGCATTGATATTTTGAAAGGCACCCTGGTTTTACAGGCCTTCATTCAGAAGCAGCCCAGTTAAGATTAGAGGGATTTTCCTGTAGAAGGGAAATGTGCATCATTTGGGGGCTTGGCAACCTATGTTCAGATCCTGCCTCTGAAACACAATTCCTAGAGCCATGTGGAGAATGTATCCGTTGGTCCTGAGTCCCCAAAACCCTGAGAAGTAATTGTCATACATCTTCACAAGACTGAAGCCCAGACTCTCATAACGTTCTGACCAGCAGATTCCCATTTTGGAATGTGCTTCTTACTGTAACCTCCAGTCTTTTTGCCACGGTACTGGCTGGGGTGGGTCTCACGTGGGCTAGCTGTAGTAGGAACATGAAGTGTTAGTTTCATGCCTTCTGGTTTTGTACTTGTCTTAATTTTTCTATAAATGCAGGTATTCACTGTAGTAGTTCTTGTGCAAAATGTAGGATCTTGTTGCATGCCCTTTGGAGTAGATCTAATGCTTGGAAACGAGGTAGTTATTTCTCATCAGCTCTTGCTCCTCCTGCTTTACAGTTGAGGTGAAGAAGGAATTCACCAGGGACTGCAACTTTGACATTGCTGAAGGATGGGGTGTGCATAATCTGGACATCAGTGGTCTGCAGAGGGAATTGTAAAGTGCCTGATGTAGTGGTTTGGGCTTGTACTTCTGTGACCCGCTGCGAACCCTGCACCAGCACCTGGGGTGGTTCTGCTGAACTCTGTCAGCTCTCTGCTTTGGGGGAGGAAGTCTCTGAAGCTTGTTGCAACACTGTTTAAAAAAGTAATTAGCTGGAAGCAGTCCTTGTTCATCTGTATACAACAAAAGAAAAACAGTGGTTTCCTCATCACTTTACTTAAGGACCAGAGGAGAAAAGAAAAGAAGAGTATTTATGCTGCATTAAATATTTTAATTATACATCAGCTGTTGACAAATTTCTGGTAGGCCTGCAGCATCTCTGGCATAAGTGGCTAGAAAACAAACAGAAAAACATGCAGCACATGGCAAGCAGTGTGGATTGTTTTCAGACTTTTAACTATATTTTGAATTGTATCTGAGACACAACATAAATTTATCAGATATTTGGCGCTGATTGATTCTCACAGACATGACTCAGATGTAGGTATTGATTGACTTCCAAAGAAAGCCCCTTAATTCTATATCATTTGTTTCTTTAAAAGTCTTCTCTTACCTGCTTGAATGTTGTGAACAGAGAACATCAGGCTTGCACAATATGGCTGTAGACTCAAGGATTTTTCTTGTGAACCTACTGTGTTTGTTGAAAGTAGTCTTTGTGGGGGGTTTGAGTGGTTTTTCTTTTTATTTATTATTTTTAAGCAGTCTTTTTAATTAGAAGCTTAACCATCCAACTTAGAGAAGCAAATGTAGATGTCCTGTCTGCAAACATTAAGCACAAAGGAGCTGTGGATGTTAAAAGATGCTTCTTCCCAACCTAAAAGTTTGCCTGCACAGTGCTTGAGACCTTTTTTTTCTTTGGCTAGCAGTCTGGAAAATGTCACCAATCTAAGTGGCAATCTTAAATCTAAATTCTTGCCTTCTCTGTTACTTTATTTGATGACTGTCAAACTCGAGAATCTCTAAGTGCTTGGTCTGTATTTATCAGGCTGTCACAGACTCATGGTGAATGCTATCAAATGGCAAGGTAACTACTGACAAGTCTATAAACTTTAATTGCTACCTTAATTCTGCAGCATTCAGTTTGTACTCAGGGTTTCTTCATCAAAACTTCTTTCAGCTGCAGTGTTCTTATGTAACAGGATCAACCCAAATGGCGTATTCATGTATGAATGTCACGTAACTGAGACTTCAGCAAAACAGTTGGATTTCAATGTACATTTAGAGTTGAGTCCTTCCTGTTCTGCACAGATGTGCAAGGGGAGGAGAACTAGGAGGCACGGTGGCACAGGTGAGCTCTCCATAAGCCAGTTAGCACTGTGCAGCTCTCGGGGGATAAAGGGAGGCTGGATGGTAGCTACTGCAGAACGGACCTTGGAAGGGTGGGTTGGGGGATGGATTGCTTACCATCAGAATAGTTCCCATGTCATAGATAAGACTGGCTCAATCTTTATGAGTATTGGTTATTGTTTTTCAGGTGTGTGTTGAAATTGGTGCCCTTTTTGGCTTTACTTTTTAAAGGAGATAGCCTTGTGAGTCACATGCTGCTGGATGCTTGCAGTGGGGTACCTGACACGGTGGTGGCTTCGTACGAGGTTCTGAAGACTCAGAAATGAATTGTGTCTCAGCACTTCTTGATCTAGTAAATTAGGGTAGGAGGAAGACATATTATTGATGTTCAAATACATTGTCTTCTTGAAGCACTCAACACATGCAAATTATATAAAGAGCAGTTCTGAGTTCTTGGTGCTGTCATGAGTCTCCAAGCTTCTGTAATAAGTGTTGTTGTCACATTATATAGGTTATATGACTAATGATGGAAGTGTGTTCTTATTCATGCAAGCAGCTGCTGAAAAGTGTGTTGTCCTAAAATATACCTTCCTGTCTGGAGAGCTGACAGCCATGAAATGATGGAATGAAGTTCCTGTCCTTCAGTTTTGCTTACAATGAAAACTGTCACACAGTTTTTGGAACAGCCTGTCAAAGACAGAGCCATGGTTCTGATGCCATGTGGACAATACACTTTGAAATGTCCTGTACTGTGGAGACGTTAAGTGCTGCACCTTGGTATGCTTTTACTTTTCATTTTATTTCTCACTCTTAATTACTTTTTAACCTCTTGGGCATTGGAGGGCAATTAAAAATTAAAAATAAATAAATAAATTAGTAAGTCCAGGTGCTACAGTAATCTGTTGTCTCTGGAACAAACCTAAGGGTTAGAAATCTATTTATTTATTTATTGCTATTCTCCTTTCAAATAAAATTATAGTATGGAAACTTTGGGGCACCTTTGTTTCGGGCACTGAGCTCATTTGGAGGTTTAAGAGTAAATTAACCTGAATAGAAGGCTAAAGGGAATTTGTGAATGTCATGCTGTCCTGCTGCGATGCTCTAGTAACAGGATGGCAGACCTTGCCATCCCAGGCACTTTAACCCTTCAGTCCTGTCTGTATTTGCGGGTTCTTGTTTACCTGAAGAGGCTGTGATGACATAAATGAGCCTCAAGAGAGGTGTGTGAATGGTGAACAGCACTGTAAAACTGAAATCCAGAATTAAAATGACACCTCTTACTGTGTTACTGTCTTTATCCGTGCAGCTCCTCGTTTCTCCTATACAACATATTTTTTTAAAAATTGATCCTGCAAAATATCTCCTGACTCCCTCATGCTGATGCGCTGTTTTGTCAAATCCATTAAAACCAAGTCGTGCAATACTATTTAGAAACTGTGTTTTTCTGAAAATATTGGCAGTATGCTGAGAACCGCAAACATATCTGATGAGATGGTCTCTGTCCTGGTGAGTTTTCAATCTACAGCTGACCTAGGAATAATGAGCAAATACCTAATTGGGATAGCAGATAAAGAGGTTATTTTAGCTGCATTCAGTGTGTTACAAACAGAATTTAGTGATGGGAGACAAAAGCAGTAACAGTGTTCGGTAATTTAACCATGGTTCATTGGAAGTGTGTTAAAATAGCTGTCAGTAACAGCTACCAGTGCTCACTAGCAAACACAAGGTGATATGTCATTTAGGATAAAGCTTTTTAACATTCATAAATTACCATCTCAAAACATATCGTTATACAAAGAAATGACAAAGGGAATGGTTTCTCTTCCGTAATGAAATTTTAACAGCACAGAGTAGATGAGCAGCAAATTTGAAAGTAGCTTTTGCAATTTTTTGTGGTGCTGGGAAGGTTCTTTTGTGTAACTCAGAGATCTCTGGTGGTGAGGAGGAACAGGTTTGGGACCTGAAAAACAGAGACTTGTCAAAGGACAAGTCCCAGAGCCCCTGGACAACTGGTATTACCATCACATCGGCAGCACTGGAAAGCTGGCTCCTTTATCTGTTCATTTTAAGGATGAATCCTGTGCTCCAGCAGTTAACGTGTGCTTTGGAAGGTCACATGAAAGCTGCTCTAAGTTTGCACCTGCACATTTAGCATACCAAAGGGAACAAAAGGAAGACCTTTTGACTCAAGGTACTCAGAAATAGGATGTTAGATCAATTAACTAAGATTTGAACAATATGTTGAGAAATGATAAAACAATAAAACCTTAATCTGGTTGCTTTCAAGTTGCCCCTCTGTCAATAATAAATAACATACAGTTGTTTAATATGTAATTGATTATTAATTTATCTCAGATGAATATCTGGATATTTATACAGCTTGTATGTCAGATTTATGGAGTTATTTATTTAGCTTCGGAGATACTAGAAATTAGATTACTCAATTAATTGGATTACTTAACAAATATTGATTAGCATTTTTAGCAATTAACATTATAGACATGTAATATAGCACTATCTTTTAAAATTTTAATTAACTGTTTAAGCATTGCTTGGCAGTTCAGAGTTGTTAAGATTATAATTACATTATTGCCTATGCAGTTTTGAGTTAATTATACAGCATTTCTATAGACTTGATAAACTGCAAAATGTATCCCCTTAACAATCAATTGGTATTAAATTACTTTCAATTAGTTTTTATTAAAACCAAATTAGAGTCTCATTTCAGACAGAGTAAAAGCAGTGCAAGATCTCTGAATCCAACTGTGATTTCCACCACACTTACTGATTTCTAGATATCTAGCTGGTCAGCTGATGGGCATAGCTTTAAAATTTGCATAAACCTGAAGCCACAAAGCTGTTTAGGTTGCTGGTCTGCAAAGAAACGATGCCTGATGCTTCTTCCATAGAAAGTATTGGGAGTCTCATTGGTTTGCACAACTAGGATAAGACCAAGTCTGGTATAAAGTGTTAGAGGCCCATTAATTGCAACAGGTTTCTATGCTGTAATTGTGGACGTTTCTCTAAACCCAAAGGGAATTTTTGTTTGTTTTATAGTGGTACAATATGGTGATTGATGAGAATATATGCTTGTTTAGTTGACAGGAGTCAAAATTAATCTTGTAGGCTCAGGGCTTTAAAGAAGCTTTCCTTCAGATAGAGATTCCCAGATTAGTTAGGGTTTAAATACTTAAAAGCTCTAATATTTGATAATAAAATACATTTAATCTAGCCTCAGAAAATATAATACGCTGCTTTCTGTAGCATCTTTTTGCAATTTATAACCCCTTTTGTTTATCATGCAATGTTTGCGTTTTTGATTTTTCCAGCTCAGCCTTCTTTAATTTGAGGATGCTACATTGCCTCCTCAGTACTGGAGCAGATGAACTTCATATGTTGTTGAGTTTCATAAAACTATGTGTTGAATTTAATTAGTCTTGTAGTAGTAGTACAATAATAACCCCTGGAAGAAGCCTTAAAAAATAACCCCTGCAAATAAACTGGTGATATACATCCCAGGACGCTTACTGGTGACCAAGGGACAGCATGAAGGGAGGGAGGTCGTCTCTTAGTGTTCTGGCCAGAGTCCGCAGTGCTTTCTGACAACTTCAGTTTGCTTGCTCTGGGAATGCAATGGTTTTATGTAATCTAAACACTAGCAGAAGGAATCGTGCCTCAATACAGTCAGGGTTTGGTACAGAATATGTGAGGACTTGAGCAAAGATGTTGTTATAGGTGGTGGCGGCAACAGCTGTCGTGAAGCATGTATAATCCAGAGAGAATGACAGAGCTCGGTCACGTCAGTCAGGATTAATGAAGGCAGCAAATGAGGTGGCTAAAGGCGGAAAGATAGCTGGGGACTACCAGAGCCGGCAGCCACGAGGGCTTGTGCTGCTGATGAACGTGGCTTTCTGTGGGCCACTGGATGTCTGAGCAGGCAGTAGAGGACGATGCTGTTAGACATAGAAAGAGAAGCAACTGGCTGAGAAGGCAGCTTTTGAGATTTGGGTGCCTTTAGTTGTTTGTTTCTACCTGTATGTCCTTGTAAGTAGCAAATGACTGCACCGGTAACCTATCACATAAATAACCAGTTTTTGCTCTGGCAAAAAGCAAAGGACAAGAACAATAACTGAACAGGGGGACAGAGACTCCTAAGTCTCTATTAAAGTTTCCAAATGTGTGCTTTTAACTGATGTTTACCAAGGTCCTGAGCAACCATCGATTTCATGAAAATTTATAGTGAAAAAGATTTTTAGTGCTAGTCAGGTACCCAAGATGGAAATAGGTACGTGGTAGGATTTATTTTGGATGCAGAGATATTGGGCAGGTACCTGTCTAGATTGGAAATCAATTGGGCTTAATGCCAACCTCCTTTAAACACTCCCTTGTGCCCCCAGGCATCTCTCTGCATCCTTTGGCTCTAAAGTGCCTTTGAAAAAGTAAGCTTAGCCACTCAGTTAGTTGGAAAATCAAACCATTAGGGGGTAAGTGATGCCTCAGCCTCTCAGAGACCTGGCTGCGAGGGAGGGAGAACAAGCACTATGCAGGAGGGCAGCGGGTTTGGGTGGGCGGAAAGGGGGCTGGCGCAGCTCCTTTGATAGCTGCTGCTAGGTTGCTTGAAATGTGTTGTAAAACCTGGTCTTTGGCTAGTACCAGGAGGTGATTGCTACTCCTCTTGCGTTGTTATGAAAGTATAGAAAAATGGTAACTGTGTCTAGTTTTGCCCATTTGTTAATACTGACACATTACAGAGGCATCCTGGTTGTTTCTGGGTTTCACTGCATTCGGCTCCACAAAGGCATGCACCAAAATGGAAGTTCTTGTCCTCATGCAGTGTGCAGTCTGAGTAACTTTTCTTATGGTCCTTCTTTTATATTTCACGGGCTGCTTAGCATAGCAATAGACAAATCACACGGCATCATCACACGTCACCTCTTTTGCATGAATTTTGTGAAGCAGGTAAATTGCTTCCCACATGAAACTTAATTTGTTACTTTTTCTTAATATCTTTTATTGCAGGCATCATAACGTGAAGGGTCTTATTGTCACACTGAAAGATTTCAAGGAACTAAATTTATTGTACGAACGGCTGGTGTTATTTGTATTTGAAGGAATCAAACATTTTGCATGTGACTCAGACCACACATATTTAAAAATTAAAATCTGGTGACTCTACAAAGATAATTTTAGTCTACAAGTTCTCTTCAAGAAGTATTAATAATGACAATATTACATTGTAAGAGAGAGTAAACTAAAATGTCCCTATGGACACATTTCACTTCAGTCATTAAGAAAAAAATGACTATACTCTTTATTTAGAATAATGAGAGCTGATACTGGTTGTCATTAGAATACGCTACAATAAAATGTTAATAAGAAGCAGCTTGAGAATACAACACTAATGCAACATTTTTTAATCAAATTTTTGGAATTGATTGCCTATGGCATAAGTAGCAAAATCTTTAATATGATATAATGATTTTTATAGCATCCCCAGGGAGAGATGTTAGTTCTGTCAACTTCATAATCTCTTCTTCAGATGCAAAGCGCAACAAAATTTGTCCTGGTCATTACAAAATTGTATTCTGAACAGATACAGCAATATGAAGTTTATTGATGCATAGTCTATGATATTTTTCATGCTAGAACATTTTAGTAACTGTATTCTGCTCTCTAAAATGTGTGACTATTGATTAGTATTGATATTCATTCTAAGGTGCAGCGAATGAAGGGCTATTTTCAGGTGTCACTAAACTCCTCGTATTTATTCTGGGTTTTCACTCAGTGGCATCTGACACGTACCACGCTATTTTCTTCTAATTAGAACACAAAATATAAATGCTACCTAGAAACAAATATGGAAAAGTGATTTGGGGAGATCTGTACAAGTTTCTCCATTTACTTTCAATTCCAGCTCTGAGGCTGTTCATCAGTTTATTGCTGAGCAGAGGTGATATGCCTGGTAGCTCTTGGTTTTGATCCTACCTAAGTGCGTATATGGGTGCAAAGATATAGATGCCTCTCATTTAACATTTGTGCTTGCGTAGAAATATGAGAATGAAATGAATTTTGTCTTTTTCACCAGCAAGAACACAAAAGAGAATGGAAAGGAAGATAAAACTCTATTCAATATGTATGGAGAGAGCATTTCTTATTTCTGCTGATGGCTGCCACATCTTTTCAGTGGGAACAGCTGGTATCTAAATGGCTTCCTCAGCTAAAACAATGTCTATCTCGCTTTAAAATTTCAGCAGGAAGCTGCTGTTTCATCATTTAGTCGTGTCACATATTTATAGTGTTGTGTTTAGCTGTAGTGTTTGAGAAACAAAAAATGAAAGAAAATTGATGCACTGTATATCTTGGCGCCAGTGAATATAAAGTTATGGTTAGTCATAAAACCTATAATCTGTTGCAAAGGGAAGGAACCAAATTCTCAGTGCTGTGGTAAAACTTTTAGAAATAGAACAATTAAAAAGTCTAGAAGGAAATATGGCCCCTGTTCAGCAATATGTTTCTGTTCATGCCTAAATATAAATATCTTAGCAAACCCATTGCAATCCTGGAACTTGTTTCGTAGTTAAGCACCCACTCAAGTACGTGTAGCCTAGGTGAGGACATGCATTTCACATAAATTCTCCTTCAGCTGGCAGATCTTTTTTTTTTTTTTCCTGGCAAATTTCAATATGAAAAACAAATGTGGAAAATGGAAACAAAATGGGATTCCAAGACAAAGGATTAGAAACATGTATACAGGATGAAGAATAAATTCAAACAAAGTGTCAATGTTTACTGAACAAGTGATTTCAACTGAGTTTCTTTAGCGTTCGGTTTTTCTTGCCATGGTGTTTATACCAGAGAAGCCAGTAATATTATTTAATAAAAGCCAGTCCTGTGCTTTTGAAATAGAAAACAATGAAATAAATCCATTAATCTAAACTGTGGAAAAGCTCCAGTTTACAAAAGCAGAATATAGCTTTCTCCATCAAGGCTCAATGTTCTTCTTCCCATCATATTGTTGGACACATCTAATATATTGTTTGGGCACACTGAGTTCAAAAAGCTCTTAAACTGGTATTTAGAGACAGGGCAGGAAAAATGTTCTCAGTTCATCAAGTTGCTGAGATTAAATTTAAATTTTTATTTAAAAATGATAATTGTGCATACAAAACAAGAAGGGCAGTAAGATGCCTGGAGAAGGCATCATGTGAGGGACAGATCACCCAATCTGGGGATAGGTTTCTCTTGCCAGCTGTAAGAAGTACTTACTGGAGGAATGAGCTGTGTCACTACATTAAACAAAAAAAAAAGGAAAAAAGTCTCTCTAAATTTGTGAGGATGACAGGAATGAATATGAAGGCCTTTTTCCCAAGATCCCAACTTAGATCACCATTCCAGCATTACAAATGTATGAGGTTTCTCCACAAGATCAAGGAGGCGAGGTTTGCTGGCAAATGGGTAAGTTCATAAGACCCAGAACAGGGCGACATTAATCTCAAAGGTTCTCCTAGCTTAGTCATGTTGTTTTATGTGAAAGCCTAATATTGCTAATTGGGTATATTGCATCAAAAATGGAAGAAACTAACTCCTCTGCTCCAGCATGTAGATGCCGTGTCCATCAGTTGTAAAAGGCTGCACCAGTGGTTGAAATTACCACTGCCCATGTACTTGACCGACCTTGCAAGCTCATTTTCCCTTTTCCAGCTGGTCCTGACCTTTCTACAGTGATTTCTTTTGTCAAGCCACTTGTTGCTCAAAAGAGCAGTTGCATTTCATGGTCGAGGAGACTAAGGTGTTCTGGGTGTCCTGGGAAAGGCTCCTTAGAACCAATCTGAAGATTTGCCTTCTGTTGGGAAAAAAAATAAAAAATAAATAAATTAGCTCCAGTGCCTGTCCCCTGTGAGGATTGTGAAAACTCTTCCTTGTGCTGAAGCTTCAGAGGTGGAAGAACACAGAAAATACCAGGGCTGCCTTTGGAAATGGAAAAGAATATTGGCTGAGCATATGACAAGCATGCGGCAGGTCTTTAAAGCTGTTTTAGTTGATAGTTATTTTTTAATCCTCATCAGTACCCCTGGGGAGTTGAGGATGTGGCTTCAGCCACAAGTCAGGGATCCTGTGTCTGTGAGGAGCCAGCTTACTGTAATTAATGTGTTGCTTGTGGTTTACTTGTGCGGAGGCATGGCTCTGGCAGAGAAGTAGAAGAGGAGGACAGTAGGTTGTTTGCGTTTTTGAGCTCTTTGATGAGCTTGCCAGACAGAGGTGGTTTTAGCAGCTGATGGAAGGGGGAGAGGAGGTCTGGAAGTGCGGCACCAGCCGGGAGAACAGGGGCTCCCTCCAGCCCACTGCAGTGTGCCCTCTCGCCCTGCGTTCGTGCCAGTGTCACCGAGATGAAAACATGCCTCTAGCAGAGAGCAGCCAGTTCAAAGCTGGCATTTAATCCTGAAAAAAGTTCCTCTTTTGTTCCAGAGCCCTGCAGAGTGCTCTCTGCCCGCAGGTCAGCACAGAGAAATGGCTTGGTCTGGCCCAAGGGGTCGTCCCACAGCCCTTCTCTGGAGCACTGCGTGAGCAAGCAGCTGCGATGAGTTCCTCTTTGGGCAGATTATTTTTCCAGAAAATTCTTTAAAAATAGGTCTAGAGCCGTAAGTGGATGCTCATCATTAGTTCTAGACATCTGGTAGTAGCATTAACACTATAAAATACCACTGATGCTAAGAAACTGTACTCAGCTACCTTCCCTGATAAAATGGTTCAAAGGTGACCTGGGAAGATTAGGTGGATGGTGTGGAGGAGGCAGTCATGTAGGAAGACAAATTCAGAATTATAGCAGTTAGCTCAATGCATGTACCTATTATGATGATTATTTCTGTATATAAAGTCTAACTTAATAAATCTTTTTCCTCCTGCCTTTTCACTTCTTTGCTCATTGAACTGTACAGAAACATTCTGCTTGGCCATTTTCACGAGCCATTTGATTAAATGTATTTCAGTTTGATACCTACCCAATGGCTAATGTGCAAGAAAAGAGCAACTTACTAATTGAATAACCGGTGTATCAAATTTCTGACTTAAATTAAAAATCACATTGGTATTTGCAGAACCCTGTGAGAGGTGGTGAACCTAAAAACAACAGTAAGACTCCTGCTTAACTATTATTTTGTAGATTATGTGATCTGAGGAGACCAAAAATGCAAAGGCTATGTAAAGCCTGAGATATTCAGTCTGAGGCTGAATGTTTAAAAAATTTTGCCTGCCAGAAGGATTTTAAACATGTCAAAATGCTGGCATTATTTGCAACTAAGAATAAGAATAACTGTGTAATGGTCTAGTGTGACAAAGCCTACAGAATGTAACTGCTTGGTCTTCTGTGTGTAATTGGGTGCAATTAACACACCGGTATCTTCTGGCTATGAACTCTCAGAGGAACTGTGAAGCCATTGTATCCTCTTTCTCCTTTGTTATCCCTCAGGAACTGCTGGCATGTGGGATGTATAAGGCAAGCTGCTGGCATTTCTGAGGAGACAGATTATCTATATTTACTGACATTTGCATTTATTTAGGGTATCGAACAAATACACAGATATTTATCTCACTGTATGAAAAAAGACTCCTGGCCTCAGACTGCTGTTTGCCTATCTACAGACATCTCAGAATTGCTGAGTTAAGCACCACGTTCACTTTTATCATAACCTGGTCTTATCAAGATTGTTATCTTCCACCTGATTTGCCTGCTTGTCAGCCTATACGCTTCATCTTCTGTTACAAAAATTAGTTTTCAGTAGCAAACGTTTTAGGGAGAGGTACCATTTGTTAGGCTGTGACTGTGTCTGCAGTAAACAGTGCCTTTAATGCTAAGGGGAGGGTAACTTTGGGCTGCCCCAGCCCGTGCCACCGGGCGTGCGGGGAATTCCTGGTGTGCCTGAGGCCTTGTGAGCAATTTGCAGCCTGCCCTAGGAGGTCCCAGGCGTAACTGTCTGAGAACAGGTGGGTGGAGCCGGCAGCCTGGCAGGTACCAGTTCACGAAATAAAGCTGACATTTCTGTAGCTAAGCTATGGCTTTGTTTCGTTGTCTGGGGGGGGGGCAGTGGCTCAGAGTTCTGCGCAACATCAAATGTAAGTACAGAGCCAGAAGTATGAAAGAGTTCAGCACTGAAGTCTTGGGGAAACAAATTGCATTCTTTTACATTTTTGTATTTTCCAAGATATTTGGTGACTGCTTATGTATGCATAAATAAAATATATTTTTCTGTTTAAAGTCAACACCAAGAGTACAAGTTTAGGATGTTGTAGTAATAAGTATATTTTTCCTTACTACAAAATAACAATTAAATGAATATTTAAACAACAAAAAAATAGTTACTAGCTACCATTAAGAAATTCCACATAAGATTGTTGTTCACGTTAAACTGAGCTCATTGTTATTATGGTACATAGTTATAGTTAGCAGACCTAACGTCATTTAAAAATCTTTTTTATTGATTATTCATATACGTGGGGTGAACTAGTGGGTTAAACCATTTTGAACCACCTTGTTCATCTACACACTGCGCTCTAGGAAAGAGCAGTATACATCGCTGTACGCTGTCTGTTTTGCCTGACTATTGTAACCAAGTCCTGAGCTATTTCATGCTTTACATTTTTGAAGGATACTAATCACTATCTAGAAATCTGTTTTTTCCCCACCATGTTTTCTCAAACAAATTATTTTGTTTCTCAAATAATTTCTTCTGATGAACTTAAGCCGGGGGAAAGCATTTTGGTGAGACGGATGGTATGTCTTCAGTTTTACAGATATAGAACAATCTTTATGAATTTTTAAAATTTTATTATTTTTTGTTATTCCATTTTGCTTGAGCATTTGAACGCTCTTCTGGGTCTTTTCTACATGGAAGAAAACCTGATAATGATGTTTTCTCTGATGAATCCTCATTTTTTTTATATGTGCTGTCATGCTCCTTAATGTGGCCTGCTGTAGTCACTTCATTAGTACTTCTCATGGATGTGCTGCCACATGTACACACACCTATGTAGTAATTCCTGGGCTGTGACTATTACAAGTCACTCCATGGGAGCCAGGGGTGTTGAAGGACAAGCTCAGGTTGCATAAGTAGCAGTAATACACTATAACCATCCACATTACGAAACCAAACTGGCTTGCTCTTGTGATAACACAGTACTGTCATTTCCAAATGTCATTGATTCCTACAAAGCAGTACAATTCCATATAACAAGGACAAATTCAACACTGTGTGCAAAAATTACACTCCACTGTGCTGGATGTGAGGTCAGCTCCTGCCACCATTGTAATAACCAACAAAATCAATTTCAGACCCTTCTCAGTGCTCAAGGTGAGCTCTGCTGCTCTTGGTACTGTAGCACTCAAGCAACACAGCAAAACCTGATCAGCAAAAAGAATGTGCAAAGTAGAACTATTATTAGGGTAAATTGCTGCCCAAGGAATGATTTCCTGGTGGATATTATTTTCTGGGAACAAATCGGAGCAGATGATGCCTACATGAAATAAACAAAATCCTCAAACTGTGATGAAAGCTGTAAGGTTCTGAGGAGCTGGAGCTCAGGAAATATCAAGACATCTTTATTTCAGCTCTAAGGTATTGAATAGCACGGAGTTGTACAGACCTGCTATTAACTCTGTAGTAGGCCAGGGTAATAGGTATTAAATCTCCATTTAAAATCCTTGCAGTTCCCTACGTTGTCTTCCTAACATCTTCAGTGTTTCAGGGGAGGAGATAATGGCAGTGTTAAATCCAGAGTGATATATAAATGGACTCCATCTTTTTTTTTTCTTTTTTAATGAACAAGATATATGTTATTTTGGAGTTGAGGATCTCCTCAAAGAGTTGAATTTAAACCATATGGATACATCAGCCCCGAAATAAAATAATTTTTTAAAAAATTCTAATATCTCAATCCTTGAAAACATGTATGAGGGTAGGGAATGGCAGAGAGAAATATTCTTGTTGACCCTTAGGCATGTACTCCTTTCATCCTTTGAGTTTCCTGAATATTAAGTTTCATTTGTTGTACTTCAAGCTGGAATGGACTCTGATACTAGCCGTGGACTGGGTAACCTAGAGAAAGCTCGTATGTGTACTCTAACAAAGCGTGCTCTAACTACAGTTCTGAAATTGAAGTTCTGATTGCTTTGTCTTTCACTTGTGACTTAAAAATGGAGTTTTAAAATGTCTGGTCATTGATTATTCAGGGGTGAGGAAAAGGTGTATCTAATTCCTTCCACTACTGTAGGGAAATAGCTGCCTCCTTGTCTGACATTAATGAAGTTATGAACTGGGGAGTCTGGACCCATTTCCATGTGGATTGTGGTTTAGTTGTCCCTTATGGTATTTTGCTGTATGGACATGGTAGCTCAGAAAAGCCTTTAGCATGAGTAGTTACTGCCTGAAAGGAGAAAAGAAAATTGCCTTTTTTACTGAAGAGAGAGAAAGGATGGAAGCTTGATTGTAAATGATGGTTGTTTTACCAGCGGCCATAGACACTAAAAAATTCTTACTGATAATAAGCGAGGCAGATGATTTCTCAGAGCAGGTAACTGTTAACAACTCTTCATTAAAACCATCTTTACTTTGTAATAGATAATGAAAATGTTCGTAGACTTTTTGCATTTCAACTTCAATTATAACTTAGACTAATTGAATAAAAACAGTAACTGCAGGAGGTCCATCACATACAAGGGCAAACTTGTTACTTTAAGTTTTATTAAGTTTGTACTAGCTAAGATGCATGAAAACAAGAAAATTCTGGGAGATGGTAGATGACAGTGACTTTAGATTGAACTAGCTTTTGTTATTCATAGTACCATATTTTCCTTTCGTGCTTAAGTGAAAAGTCTGTTCCTTGTGTGATTTTAGCAATTATGACATTGCACCTGCAAAGACAAAACAACTTGCAACCTGAATTTTATTGTGGCAGATGAAACTACAGCGTGGTACTACTTACTGTTCCTGCATATCTCAGTTCTTTGTGGGAGTAAGGCAGCTGTTAGAAGCCTGTGGTCTAGCAGAATGAGTAAGGGAATTTTTGGCATTGGGATATGGTTTAGTTGAAACTCCTTTTCAGACTGACATTTATGAAAGGTTAACAGATATAAGACCTGATGAAAGAACTAGCAGCATCAGGGGCCCAGCTTAATAGCTTATCTTCTCTGCTGTTTATTTTCCAGTGAGATTTCCTTGAACAAGAAGCAAGAAATGTTGCAATACTTGTCATGTTCAGGCCAAAGGTTTGAAAACTTTCAGACTTCATTGACTTCTAGAACAGGCTAGATGTTATTGTAATTCACATAGTACCTATCTAAGTGAATATTATTGTCAAAACTACTTCCTAACACACTGTTTTGTTCAAAAGTGATGTGTAAATAAGTCCATAAATGAACTGTTTTCTCTGCCTTTGCATCTGCATCCCTTTTAGCATGTCTTTGAAAGTAAATTAAAAATAATTATAATAATCAACCAGATAAATACCCCATACTCCTGGAGTTAAATTAATTCAGAATTGACAATTTACTATTCTTTAATGTTTCCAAAGATAACTGCTGATACAGCCTAGACAATGGATGTCAATGTACTGCTTATACTGCTCAAATGTTGAGATAAAAATTCTGGAATGTCTAGGGATGTTTTAAAGGACCAACTTGAAAGGCAGAATTTAAATTATATGTATATAAAATAGGATCTGGCCTTACCCTTGCTTCTCGTTAGCCTGGAGATTTTGTTGCTTATGTATTCCATGTCTGAGGCTACAAAAGCAAGGGGCCTCCAGGAGTTGTTTACAATGCAGTTACAGCAGGAGAGATTTCCGAGTCAGCTTGAAATTGGCTAACTTGGATATTGGTCATAGTCTAGTTGACCCAGCATGGAGATTAGCTTAGTGTAATTTGCTCAGTTCTTTTTTCCAGCTTTCTTGATTGCACAGCACAGTTTCCCTCATAGGTATCTAAGGCCAAATTACAAACCATGAGCAGCTCTTTCCCTCGTGTGTCCTTTCAGTTGCTTCCCAGCTCTGGAGGAGTCTGTGTTTTTTTGCCAAGAAAGCTGCCTAGGTGTAGAAGCTTTGCTACTGTGCATACCCAGCACTTCCAAAGTGTTGACAGTGTAAGATGTAAGTGCCTAAGTCCCATTCAGAACTACAAAATGAGCATCCCTGTGATTATTTGGTCTAAGAAACATTCTCAGTCTGTTTACTGGATCAGTCCCACAGAAGATAGGGGGGAGATGTTTTTCTCTGTTCCTGTGCGATGCTTTTAGTAGAGAAAAAAATCCCTGAAATAGCCTTGAAGTCACCAAAGACTATAGCTTAGGATACATGTATTTCCTTAAGATTTACTGTTGCTGTATTTACTGTGTCTGCACAGACATAATGAATGGCTTCTGTAGATTTCATGCTTAGATACCTGTCTTCTTGTTGTTTGTGTACCCATCTACCCAGATGCTGTGGAGTCACTGAAGAATTAGGTGATGCAGTGCTTAGAGTTGTGATGTTCCCTCTGAGGATGTAGCTCTTAATGCGTTATGGCAGGTACATCGATTTCAGATACGTAACACACTCACAATATTATGACAAGTTGCAAGTGTAATTAAAAGAAGTTTATCTGGTGTATCCGAAGTCATTCTTGAAGTCTTTTTTAGCTGACAGTGATTTGTGATGTCGGCAGCCACTTTTTAAAATACTGTGAAATTTGTCTATTTATTTTTTATGTGGGTCCCTGCATGACCCATTTCATCATTGTCCTTTTGAGATGCTGTGCATCCTTCGCAGAAGTGTCACCTTATCAGAGTGCAGTTGGTGGCACTGAACAAAATAAATTGTTCTAAAATATGATAGAAGGAAAAATAATTCTGCGTTTTTAGGAAAACAATTATCCTAATATCCATATACCTTTACTTCTCATTTTCTTTTCCTCCAAGAAGAGCATGTATGGAAGGCAGATATGGCAATTCCTGAAATTATATGCAGTTTGGTGCCCAAAGCACGCTTCACTACTTTGCCATTCAGTGATCTACTGGGTAATTTGCTCTTACCATGCCCCCACACCTGCTGGGACTGAGAACCTCTTTACAGCATCAACAGGAGTGTTACGGGCGCAGAGAGGTCCCCTCGCCTGCGTGCCTCTTTCCCTGCACCTGCACTGGATGAACAGAGCAGTTCAGATACCCATCATTTAATCATGGTGGCAAAGGCTTCTTCCATATATCTCTTCCTGGAAAAGGAGACCTGTACAGTCTTAAAAACATTTTGATTTATTTAGCTGAAGCAATGGAACTGTCAATGAACCATTTGACTGGTTTCATTCATGTCCAGCCATATGATTTGGCTGTTACGAATTGAACCTGATGAGAGACAGCACTGGAAGCTGACGTAACCCAGCTCTCACAAAGGCTTTGTTATCCAGTACAGCGCGAGGAGCTGAATAAGCAGACAGGCAGGGAAAAGTTAATAAAGATTATGAAACATCTTAGCATGGTCAAATCACATAGCTACATGCCATGAGCTAGGAGGTAACTGAGTTGCAAGCAGCTGTCCCTAAATTTGAGGAAATTACAAAATTACTGCAGTTCCAGCTGTTTTTAAAGTACTTGGGAAATCCTGCAATCCTGTGAAATCAGGTTCCATATGCTGAATACAACCGAGAGTTATAATCACCTGGCATTTCATGTAGATTAACCCTTAACTATTCCTGACACAGTCTCATTTGTAGATTGCTATCCCAATGTCCTTGAAGTGCTCCAGTCCTTCCTGGGAATATACAACTTATATCAAACTGCTGATAACTATATCTATGGCTGTAAGAGTCTATGTGACATTTCTAATATATTCTGAGCTTACATTCATGAAAGCAGCTTTTCTTTCTTTCCTTTTTTTTTTTTTTAAAGGGAAGAACATAGAACATTTGGGGAAATATTTTTTAAAGAACAACTGCATACTTCTGACAGAATATAAAGGAGCTAGCAGAAAAAGTGTGACTTACTAAGTGCAAAAAGACCTTGAGTTTGTTCAGACTGATGCTTATTTATTAGCATTAATCAGCACGTGTTTCTAAACACACACACAAAGTGTGAGTACCTTTGAATATGTGGATGTTAAATGCCTACACGTTTTCTGACAAATGTTGAACAAGTGTACATGGAACTCAGAAAAGTGATGTTTCAAACCCAGAAAGCTCAAGCAGTGATGCACAGAATCACATTGGTACTTGTTACAACCTGTAAGAAAATACATTTTTTTTCACCTTTCAGAGGTATTTTATACTGAAAGTTGTTTTGTTTTACTATGTAAAATGCAATATCTTAAAAATTAAATTACATTAAATGAGAAATAGTTTGGAAGGAGAAACAACCCTAAATAATTTTTGCCATTGTATCAACATAGAGAGTTTTCATTAGGGGTAACATTCACCTCTGTGTATAAGGACAGTGGAAAAAGTCATGGAGCTCTTAAGAAGCGAGCGAGCTCCTAGCCGAGCATAGCTCCCCTCCTGATGTCTGCAAAAGGTTGGGCTGCCATTAGAAACGCCTCTGGGTGGCTTTGGGGAAAGCCGAGCTGCTCCGTGGAGGTGGCATCTCCCAAGCACAGCTGTAGTGCAGAGCAGTTACGGCTGCAGCCCCGGGCAGCAATGCAGAGCTGACCAGGCCAGCTTGGAGGAGGCACCATTGCTGCTTGCTCAGCTGTAGCCCATATGAGGAGGCCCCAAATGTTCTTGGGATGGGTACGCAGTGAATTGAGCCAGGACTGCTGGACCTTATTTCTTTGGTGCTCTATGCCTTGTAGGCAATGGCAAATTTTCAGAACTTAGTTCCTTCAGTTTTTTTATAAACACATCTGGTAACTTGTGAAGGGTTTGAGGCAAACTCATGACCTTACTGAAATTTTGCTGTTGATTTTCATTGGGCCATCAGGTCACTGCAGGCTCTTAATGAGTATACAACTGCTCTAATTCATCATCAGACATATTTTTTTTTCTAATTAAGAGATGAAAGGAATTTGTGTAACTACCTTTTCTTTGTATGGTACAGCTTAATTCATGATACTTGTCCTCCGAGCACAGCTTGACTGTCTCCTGAGTTTTGCTAGAGGTTTGTTCAATAGCAGAATCTTGGTTTTCATAGTTGAAATGAAAATGAAGGCTGCGATGGAAGGCTCTCTTGTTCAATTTACAGAAAAAGATAAGCCAGAATAGTAAAGTATGAATTACAGAACAAAAGGTTAAAATGAATGGTTAAAAGCAGAATGATTTCATTGTAAAGTCTGACAGCCAAATGAAAACCTCACAGAGGTTAAAGATGAATATTCTGGAACACTGAATACTATACATTGGTAAATGGGATATTATTATATTAGAAATATTTTCTATTCAGAGTTGTTAGAGCAGATTTTTTTTCCTGTAGCTGTAAAAGTAATGCATTAAATGCTTAAAGCTGAAATCTCTTTTTAAAGGATATTTTATGTTAGCTCAGAGTTGAATTATTAGAATGGAGATAAAATGCAAAAAGTAATTTAGAGGTTTTAGGGTTTTTTATTGTTTAAAAAACCAAACAGAGGTGAATGCAGGTAAGGAGAAACACTCAGAACATGTCATCTGTATGCATCTTTCCTGTGCTTGCCATCAGTATTGATTTGTTATGAAGAACACCACTGATTGACACTTCAGGGCCATAGTCTAAATCAGATTTTAGAATCTGATTCAAGGTTTACTTGGCTCACTGTGCAATCTCTTACTTCATTCAGTAATATCTGTACCTTAATAGTTCTTTACATAGAAAAAATGTTTGCATCGTAAATCTGTGTCTGAGTCAATGCATGTGTATTGAACTCGTGGTTATTTGCATATACTCCTAAGTATCTCCTCATCGTTGCACTTTGTTATGTATAATGAAAGCTATGTATTTTTGGATGTTTGAATGCTCCAGGAGCTAAAATCAAGTTAATCCACCTGTTTTATAAAAGTATATTTTGATGTTTAGGAATCTCTTATCCAGGAAATAATGAAAGTGAAATAAAATGCAATATTTTGGTGTATTTCAAGTATGATTAATCCCTGATTCTAACTTTTGGTTGTAACTTAGGAGTATTGAAAATGGGAGAAGAAGAGCTAAAGTCCTTAAATAAGGTATTTTTTACTGAACTGTACTGTTAGACAGTCCAAGAGACTGGGGTTCTGTTTTTTGAAGGAAGAAAGCAAAGAAAACAGAAGTACTGATTTCTCTTTTATTAGAATGTGAATCAATATGTTTGGCCTGTGAAATGTTTTTCAGGATCAAGCAAAATGTCTCAGAAGCAGATTTTTTTTCAGTACATGGTAATCTACAAATCAACCAAGCATATGAGATCAATAGTACTGTGTCTTGTTAGGTAATCATGAAGCTAGAGAAACGTATGAAATATATGGAAGGAAGATACCAGAAAATGAGCCTTTTAGGTAACTTTTTTTTTTTTTGAAGCAAAAGAAATTATTTTAAACCATTAAACCCGTTATCAATTAATATATCAATATTTCTATGAATAGAAGCTCTTAATTCATTTGACTTTCACTGCATAGTTTCTGTGGCTGTATGTATGTATTTTATGTATATATTTGTGCATGTATGTGTGTATCAGTCAAATTATTCTTTATGAAAACAGTCACCTCTGTTTTCGGACTATGACGAGACTGAAAGACATTGCTGGCCTTGCAATACATTAAAAACTTTTGTAGCTAGGAAACAGGGCTAACTGCAGCTGAAGCATTGATTTAGCTTTGGAAGTTTCCACATGTCACTTATTCACGTGTGGTCATCCTTGGCAGTGGAGAGAACGGTGTTGATGCCCATCTAGATACCCCGCTGGCAGAACAAGGGCCAACTAAATGCGCCCTGACAGTCTATTATTTTAAATTCAAAATAAATTGAAGCAGTTAATATTTGGAAAGGTAACTATTGCTGGCTGATGCGGAAGATGCCACTCTGTGCTTCTAGCCTATCCATTCAGGCTGCAGGTGAAATGGAATTGCTTTGTGATATGGCAGTGAGAGGGAGAAGGATCAAGCCTTTCACTTCGACATTTCTGAGCACTTTTATTTGTGCCAAGCTCTACTTCTAATTGTAGTCACTGGTTCAGAGCCAAGGTTTTTTCTGGCAGATGAGAGGACCAAAAGTTGAGTCCTGCAAATGCATGTTGAGACTTATAAATATAACTATGATATTAAAATTTGGTAATGATCATTAGGTACGTAATTGCAAAGGGACGCATCCATACCTCTTCTTGATTTCACACATTTATAGTTATTTAAAAGTTATTTAAAAAGAAATAAACTTAATAGTAAACGTTTTCAGCAAGGAGTTAGAAATGTAAGATGGAACAAAAATGATCATTGTAGTTCTATTTTGAAATATAGTTTTTCCAGAAATGCCTTTAAACTATTTTTATTCCACTGGCTGTTCTGTGCCAGAACTGAATTCTGGGTACAATCACATGCAAGCTCAAGAAGTGCCTGAAATCACACTCTATGGAATTTTTATTTTATTTTATTTTTTGTCTGTGATGTCTTGATCTGTAAGTTATGTGAAAGTTAAAAGCTTTTAATTAAAATGGATCTTTGTCAGTAATTCAGTTGACCAATTGAAAATATTGCTTAAAATGGATGGTGATGTTGGACAATGTTGAGACTGACAGATCACCCAGGTTCTTGTGACAATGTGCTGTGCTAATCTTAAGGGCTTGGCAAAGAAAGTGTTCAGAATAGACCAAGACAGCACAGCCAAAGAAACTGGAAAAAGCTTCAATATTCAAGAAGAGTCTGGTGGTTCTTTGTTGTTGTTGTTTTTGACTACGCTAGTTGGTCATGGAAAGGCCTGCACAAGCCTTGTTTCATAAAGTCCATGAGGCTCAATTGTGTATGTGCTCCGCAAAGAGCATCCTGAACACAGCCTCCCAAGTCTCCTGATTAATTCTGTGAAATCAATCTTAATCTCTTTAACTGTCTGTCCCTCTTTCAGCTGAATTCCCTAAATTTTTCCTGTACCAGGCCCTGAAATGACTTTTCTGCTTCCATCTCTGTGAGAGATCCCCTAGCTCAGAGAGCTGCAAGGCAGCTCATGTAAGAGACCATTGGGAAGGAGATGAATGTGCCCAGAAATGGATTTGTTTTTCCTACTGGGCTGACAGTGATGCTTGGCTGCAGCTGTGTAGTCCCTGAAATAAATGAGAGTTGTAGTTCTGAGACAGAAAGCAGATTTTGGTCCTTTCTCTCTGCTGTAAAGCTGTTAGCAGTTTTGTTTTAGTTTCAGTGTACATTTTCTGTAGTTTTACAGAAATAAAAACAATCATTGTTTTTCATTTCCATGATTAAAAATACTTTTGCAAAGCTAATCTGTTTGGAACTGGTGTATTTCCCACTATCTTGCCATTCCCTGAATCTGGGTGGTGTTGTCCTTGGCAAATATATGAGTAAAAAGTGTTTTGGGACAGAACATACTATAAACAGTTTTAGTTTTGAGAATATCCAGTTAAACAAAAGGGTTATTAATAAATGCATTTAATTTCTAAAGGTTCAATATGATGAAGAATAATTGTGGGTTATCTTATAAATATGTTGTGTGTATGTGCATAGGTATGTCTGCACGGGTATTTCCATTTATATGGAAATGGAGACTTGCATCTCACAAACTCCACAGTTGTTTCAAAGAATCAGAGAACACTTGTTTTTTTATTATTATTATTTTACAAATGTTCTAAGATCATCTTGATCATTAATTTCTTTCATAATTTAAGAATGTGTTTGCAAAATGGAGTAAAGAAGCAAAATGTGCAGAACAGTTTTATCTGTCAGGGCAACACAATGAGCAGCTAGCAAGGGAGCACATACGTGCAACTTATATTGGGATATAAACATATTAGTTCAGGGACTACTGCTTTCAAAGCCAATATTAACTTGTCAGAAATTGAGTTACATATTAAATGGCTTCATTATTAGAATTTGGTTACTATTTTAGATCTATAAATCCATCTGTTATGATAATTTTAAAAAACAGAGGCATGTTATTAATAAAAGTTTTCATTTCAGCAGAGCAGTGTGCAAAGTAAACGTTACCATCTTAGGCCCAATTTGAAAGAGGGAATAGTTTTTGAATCATAATGAAATTATTTTTTTAATGGAACATTTTATTTTCATATTTTTGTAATGCTCCTTTCATTCTGTAGCCTGGGGCTGATACGCCTGCTTTATCCTCTGAAAGTCGGAATAAATGGAGCTTGCTTGGCCACATGGGAAAGTTAGGTCTAGACAAAGATTCAAGCTTTGCATTTATGTCTCAGGAAAAAGTAAAAAGGTCCTGGAGATCATGTGTGTAGGCTTATGGGTCACGGAATTCCTGATGGGCTGTTCAAAGAGCAGCGACAAGGCGGTGATGACGAGCAGGGCCGTTTGCTGGCCCTGCTGCCAGGGGAACAGGCTCTGGGCTGGATCTCGCACTTGTGGGGACTGCCTGACATTCTGCTTGAGGGGGGTCACCAGTGGAGAATTTGGGCCCCGCAGAAATCCATTAGGATTTGCACAAAGAAGAAAAAGAAGGCAGGGTGGGGGGAAGAATGACAACAATTTGCAAATGTAGCACTAAAAGATACACTTCCCAGAGCACCATCTATTCCTTGGCGTTTCCAGGGAGCTGAAAGAGCAGGCTGAACAAATTCCTTCCACCTAATTATGTTTTCCTTGTTGGCTCCAAGTGGCACACCGAGGTCAGTGAGAGGGGGCTGGGTCTGCTCCACGCAAAGGTGATGACATTCCTCTTTTGTATGAGCACAGCCGTAGTCTCAGTTTACATGCATTACTTTACCAAATCCCAGGGTTTTCATCCAAGTCACATGCCTTTACTTCGGTAGAGACAATCACAAATAAAATATGTTTGGCTAAAGGGGTGCTTTGAATTTGGTGTGTTTGAGCATGTTAGAAACTTTAGTGTTTGTGTTGATGCGCTAGGGCTGAATTTGTGAAGCAAATGTCGCAGAGGCGGTGGAGGTGTTGAGTAGACACAAGGCACAGGCATGCTGGCCATAGCAGGAGCTCAGCTGCTGGCCTAGCTGCGCCCTGGGAATCGTGGCCCTGACCGCCACTGCAGGTCCTGCTGGGTGCTCAGGGCCAGGGGATAGCCAAGGGTGCTCCGAGGCTGTTTGAGGAGTTGTGTTTGAGGGCTGATGACAAAAGGGAGTGAGGGTGTTGTGCGGGTTCACCTTGAATCAGCAATCTGTTAGTAGCACAGGCTGAAAAACGCTTGTAGGTACAGCGGACTGATTTTGGACTCTGCTGATTTATTTTTTTTTTCCCAGATCCACAGGACTCATGCCTTTTATCTAAGGGCCCAGGAGATAAAGTCATTCTGAAAAACAAACACACCGTAGGCTCATCTATGTATCTGAAAGTGCATTACTGAAACGGAAGAAAACCAAATGTTACTAGCAGGATTAACTTCTTTCCAAAAACCAGCACCATCCCTTAGAAAACCCTGTGACCATAGTAGTAATAGTCCTAAGAAATAATTTAATTTAATGTTCTTTACCTTTTATCACCATTTCATTTCTCTGGGCATTAGAATGGCTCTGGTCATTATGGCCTGTCGTGAATAATCAACAGAGAACAGTAATCAGTTACAGGGTGCTCATGGTATGAAATCCAGTAGTGATCTATATGAGTCTTATCTAGTACTGGGAATGTGATTTATGCTATAAAGAAAACATTTATAAGGAGTGCACTAGAAGAGGAAATTAATACTATAAACCTGTCATGAGGCACTTTAGTCAGAAGTGGAACCAAGGCAAAACTGAGCTCTTTGTGATGGCAAAATGAAGTTTGGGGGAAGTTGTAGCTATGAAACCTTGTACCTAACCTTCAACCTCCCAATGATATAAAAAAAAAAGAATCCAAAACTGCTTTAAAAAACATAATTGATTTTGAGGCTGCAGACTTGAATGGAGAGAAGATTTTTTTTTTCTTCTGTGACAGTGTGTGCGTGTCTGTAGCTACTGCTATAGAAAATACTGGTTTCAAAGTGCTTGCACTGTTAGATAGTTTAATTTGTCCTCGTATCCCCTTCGTCCCTATCAGTCTACAGGTAAGCAGTCATTTTTTCACTGTTTAAACAGACTTTTACTGTACATTTTGTGGTATTCTGTTTTTAGGAATTTCACTTCTTTCTAATAAATCTGTGTTAATCTGCCTCCTTTGCTGGAGAGTTTGCTCAGCCAGCTAATCCGGTTTTCTCTGTCTGATGGCACTCATTTTCAGATGTGTTAGGAAGGGTGTTGGTAAGGCTGTGTGTTTCAAATACATAATGATGTGTCTGGAGAGGTCATGAGAGTCAGCTGTGGGCTGCGCTCTGTGTCATAATGCTGATTAGATAGAATATATTCAGAATATTTCCTCTCTCTCTATTAGTATAATTATGAATAATGTTTTGTGCTCAAATTACTTAAAGATTCAAAAACATACTATTTTTCCGATATAGTAATGATATATATTTCAGAAAGAAAACCTAGCCGAGCTGCTCAATTGTTCAGCAAAGAGATATGACTGAGTTTATGCATGTCAGAAATCTACTCAAGGCTTGGAAAGTCACATTTATGCAAGCCTTATGAGCTGCTGCCAAAGGAAAAGAACTGGGCATAACTTTTATTGAATGAGCGCTTTGTCTGTAAAAAGAGCCTAATACCCTATCAGGATTAAATCCTTAATCTATCAGGTCTATTACAACTCTTTTTTTCTCATAGCAAATAAGAAATTTGCTACGGAATTGTTCAACTTCTGCCTTCCTGCCATCCTAGAACGAAATACTAAGACACAGAAAAAATAGAAGATTCTTCCCCACCACCTTAAAAACTGTGCAAACTACCATCTGGAGTCTGTGTTATTTTCTATTTCTTAATACTAAATAAATTAAAAGCTAATTAATTCTTTATGTCAGGTTTTCTCATTAGGGTAATAATGACCTTTCAAAGTTTGTCATTCACCAGTCAGCAACGTACCATATGCTTGATGTCACATGATAAAAAGTATTTTCAATTTAGCATGCTATAGAGTGCCTTATCGGTACTTAGCATAATCATTTTTTTTCCTCGATGATGTCTCACTGACATATGCCACCAGATACATTAATTGTTTGCTAATATGTCCTCAGCCACATTACTGCATGCTATTGCCAGCAGTGTTACTCATATAAAAATATTTCTTCGTGCCCTTATTCTCTGTGAGCCCTATTTCCTACTTAATACTTATGTCTAAATCCCACCAGCGTCTTTTGGTGGAATGTGTGTTGGGCCTGGTGACACTCTGAGGATGTTCATATGGCTGTGATCGGTTTGTCCAGCCCTGCAGTTATGCTTAGATTCGTAAGAATCACCTTTTCTCAAAATAATCTTTTCCCTCCATGAAAACGTCTTAATAAGGTTTTCCATCTGCAAGATTAAATTATAATCTATCCAATTAAAACCTTGGTGTCTGAAATATGGACAGGACTAAATAAACAAAAGGGTAGCTTCATCTTAAGCTAAATCAGACTTGGAAAGTTTCCTTTATTCACATATCATTGAAAATAAATGCATAAAAAATTAAAACTGAAAAATCAAAAGCTCAGCTTGTTCTGTTGATGTGCAGCTAGTTCAGCTGGTGTCCTAACAGCATGTTCACTGAACCTACTAGGAAAACTCACATTAACTATTTTGTTTCTGGTACTTTCTGGTGGTATAATTAGGATTTGCAAAATCAGTCGTATCCTAGAGTGCTTTATATTTAAGTGTTGTGTCTTTATTTTCTTCTAACTGGTTTGACGCTTTATTCTGTTGTTCTATTCTGTAAGAGGTCATTCAGGCTTAGCCACTGTAACTCAACCATTTTGTGTTTTGATTTCTAATAGTGGAGTTGTGACTATACTTTTACAGTTGCTGTCTTGGGATAAGGTCTCATGATCCTGGGTCAAGATTTGGATTGATGTAGAATTAGTTGTGAGCAGAAACTGTTGCCCTCGTGGTGCTTCCTTTGGTCCTACTTTGCTGAATGACCTGAGATCAACACCCTGTAACCTCCTGAAAGGAACTCACAATAGTATATTCATAACCCTGTCTCGCAGAATTAAAACTGGCAGTGGCAGGCTGGCGCTGGAAGCCTTAAAAAGCAGAACTCGCTAGCTGTAAAAGCAGTGCCGTAATGGACAGTCAGACCGGTGGGAGGATATCTGCATCAAAGCACCGCCTCGTTAGCAGCAGTTCTTTCAATGACTATTGTACTTTCAGAAATGATGAAACCAGAGTTATGTCTGACTATTTCTGTAGCCATCTCCACAGAATGTTAGGTAAGTTTCAGTGTACTGAAATGTACCATTCCCCAATTAAGAATGAGACTTTGCGCTATGGTTATTGGGAGTAGATTAAGCCTTTATGGTCCTCACTTTTTTTTTGTTTTGTTTTGTTTAGTATTCTTTAGTATAAAGAATAAAACAAAAAAATGCTTTCGTGAAGGTCATTCTCTCAGATGGTCCAGAACAATGTATATTAATATCTACATACTATAATATCCTATGCATACTATAGTCTAGAGTATGGTAACATACTGTTTTTGGTCTGTTAAGCATTTCAGCTATTAGTTTAAAAAAATTGTATTGGAAACCCCTCACAATATAGCAAACAAAATATTTCAGAAATGAGGTCAAATTAAAGGTTGATTCTTAAGAGACAAAATGATTAACAGTAAAACATTTGATGCAAGATTCCCCATTAGGCAACCTCTGGTTTCCATTCCTAGCTTTGGGAACGTACTTGGGGAAGCGTGATCTTGCCAGCTACCAGGCTTTTAGTCTCTGCCCTGTCTGGCGTTGGAGAGAAGCGTGGTCTGTTTTAAGTCCTCGTGCATTGAAGTTAGTCTGCAGTGCAGAAGAACTATACCAGCACAGCATATTGCTGCTGCACTTCTCTTTTCTCTCGTTCCCCTCCCACCCTCCTTTCCCAGTTTTTTGTAGGCTTTGGCTCTGCAGGAGGAGCTGAAATCCCTTTGGAGCGCGGCACTTCACGCGTAGCTGCTGAGAAACAACCGCTGCAGCTCGATGGAGCTTCTGGAGTGCAAGTTCCTTCTGAAGCCTTATCCATACCACTGGCATTGTGTCAAACATTTCCCAGTGTTCATCTTCCCTGTTCTTGACATCTGTCCCTGCTATACACAGTGTAGGCTACATGCGCCTGACGTAGCTGCACTGGTGTAGTGGAACATTTAAAGGAAAAATCAAACAGTTTGTCAATAAAAAGGTGAGACAAGTTACTTGTTTAGAATTTCAGGCTGGGGACTGGCAAGTAGATAAATAGAATGTTTTTTCCTAGTGAAAGAGAATGGATTTCATTGCTCTGCACGTATCTGCCCTCTGACTGCGTGACTAAACAGCCAGCTGCTGAGCTGCCCCGAGCCTTCGGAGCTCTCTGGGGCAAGCTCCAGAGCACCTCACAGGGAGCGCTTGGCTGTCTTGTGCCATGGTTTCTCAGAAAAGTGCTCAAGTCTGCTAGTCCTGCTAATGGACCCAAGTGTGCAACGTGGCACAGACATGGTGTTGGTAGTAGTATGGCCCTGGTGGAGTTTCCTCTCTGACACACAGACAATTTGAGGAGGTTTACAGTGGCCAATTTTAGGTCAACTGGGCATGCATCTCTTGGGTGAGAGGCAATTTAGGGAAGGAATAAATGCTGCCTAGTCGTAAAAAGCTGTATGCTCTGTTGCCAGTTTGGGGGTATCAGGAATGAAGGATCAGTCACAGAGGGGACATTGCTGAGAACGAATTTTAATCCATTCCTTCATCGATGACCAGGAGAAGGGCTGAGTACCATCTGTGTGGAGTCTCCAAACTGTAAAGTGTTAAGGTACTCAAATGCGCTGCTGATGGTGAGGAACTCTAGAAAGATCTTGTGAAACTAACAGTGTCATTGGGGAAAAAAAAGTGGCAAAGAGCTTTAGTGTAGGTGACTGTACTCTATGAAAAAATAATCCAAACTGGGATAATATGACGTCGAATTAGTAATTGACAGTTACAGCTCAGGAAAGTGATCTTGGAGTTGTTGGCAGTTTCCTTCAATCCTCAACTCAAAGTGCATTGGCAGCCAAAAAAAGCCAACAAAATGTCAAGCATCCTGAGAAAGGGTACTGAGAGCAAAAGAGGGCATTATTTTCCTAGTGTGTAAGACACTGGAGCACTCTCATTGCGGCGCTCTGTGCAGTTCTGATCTCCACATCTCAGGAAGGATACAGTGGAGTTAGAGATGGAGCAGACAAGGGCAAGTAAAAAGGTCAGTGGTGGAAAGCTTTCGCTGTACAAAGAGATGCTGAAAATACTGGGACTTTTCAGTTTTGAGAGAAGAAGGTTGAGGGAGAGAGTGTGACTGAAGTTTGCAAAGTCACAAAAGCAGGAGCTGAAGTGAATAAAGAGCAGCTTCCACAGTAAGAGGTTTGGGAGTACTTAATGAAGCCGTAGGAGGGAGATGAAGAGTGTCATCAGTTTGAAAAAGAGATTAGATGAGTTATTGGACAGGAGATTCAAAACAGATGCTATCAGGAATGACCGGCCACGTACCCCCTGACACCTTCATCCATTGGTTGTGGGTGCTGGGGGAATGGAGTGGCCACAGGCACTGGCCGAGTTTCTGTGCTCTCCCTAAATATCATCTCCTGTGTCACTGGGGAAGACAGATTACTGCAATGTATGGACAGTTGGCATTGCACAGTGGGACATTTCTTGTTAGGTATGCAAAGCTGTATAATTACTGAAATGCACGCAAATAGGTTAATTAGAAAAGGAATTAAAAATGCCACATTCAGCTTAGTTCACTGTAGGTTACAGCCAATAATTTGTGTAGGTAAAAGGCCACAGAGCTCCTAAAAGCAGGGAAGATGGGAATATTGCTGTGTGTGTGTGAGGAAAGATGACGTGATGAGTTCTAGAAAGATATTCCTCCTTTCTCTCTTTTGGAGTAAAGTGGTTATGGGAGGACTGAAAAGCTGAGCTAAATCCTATTCTGGATGAATCCTATACTCAATCTTGTAGTTTGAGCCATATATTAGGATTATTTGAAAAACAACATGATACCCAAAATTAGTGTACTTGAGAACTTGAATTTCTGGAAAACATTTTGAAATTTGCAGAAAAGTTGATGTTAGGACAAATTCCAGTCACTTTTGCACTCAGAAAGCAAAGAGCTATTTGGTAAGTGGATCAGATCCTTCCTTACTTTTTTTTTTTTTTTTTTAGTTAGGAAGCACCTCACAATTATCATGTTATTTACACAAAGATGAGTAAAGGAATTTCATTTAAATAATGAAATATGAACCATATTTGATAGCGATATCATGGCGGTCTCTTTGATTTCTCTGTGTGCAGATGAAGAAGCACAAAATAAAATTCCATAGGATGACTGAAGTTTTGAACCACAGAGCTTAAATGCCAAAAGGGAAGCTGACAAAATATTATTGTTAGTTTCTGAGCCAACCTTAATTTTGTTTTCTGTTTTTATTGTTCTTGGTATGCATGTTACGTTTAGGTGATGCCATTTGGAGGTGTAAATTAACCTAGTTTTTCCAGCGGACTTACTTAAATTTCCTTGAGCTGGAAGTATCTGTAGGTTAAGAAGTCCCAGACTGGCTTCCAGATGGAGTAGCTTGGCTATGCTATGAATATAGGTTATAACCAGGGATGCTGGGAGCATCCAGCAGTTAAAGGGAGTATTCTTATGCTACTTCCACTTCTCCAGTACTGTTCACATCAAAAATTCATTATGTTATCTTTTACAAAGTTGGGTACCATGGGAGCCTCCAGTAATACAGACCTGACAGCAGCCCTGATTAAAGCCCCATTTTGGCCTTGTCTCCTCCAGCAGGTTTTTACTTGTTATTAGCAATGACTGGAGATGCAGTGGTGTTAACAATCACTACAGTCTCTACCAGCCAGAGGGATTTCACTGCTGTGTCATCAAACTCCTCTTTGAGTGGGGCTTTTAACATGGTGCAGGAAAGTCATGACTCTGGTTTGTACTGTCGTTCTCATTGTTGCTAACAGCAGTAAGGCTGCACTCGTAGATAATAAGTAGGACAAGAATCTGCAAAAAACTTACTGGGCTGTGTGGTGCTGCCTTTTATTATTTTTTTTTTTCCTGTTGAGAATGAAGGCTCAGCACAAAGGACTAGATTTTCAATTGGTTTAGATCACGGTAGTTCTACTGAAGTTAACCAAGCTAAGCTGATTTTCACTAGTGGAGAGCGTCCAGAGGTTCTCAAGTGCTGGCATTTTAAAGGAATGACATTCAAAATGAATCAGTCACTGTGCTTCCATTGCTCTCCGTCAAGTCAGTAGTACAATGGCTTCTAATAGAAGGCCAGATTCTGATCAACTTCTTCCTGTTGAATTTTATACTATCTTGGGAATGTTTTTTTTCCTAATATAAAGTCAATTTCTCACCAAGTACTTATACAAGTAGCCATAGATAATAATTAAATAACAAAAAAAAAAGACCTTTCATAAGAGCTGCTCTAAACTTCTGTAACAAAATATTGATTTTAGTGTATTTGAAGAAAAAACATTTCAGAATCTGCCCTTAGTGGGAGTGAGAAGGCCGGGAGCTCAAATACAAACATTTGTAGTCGAAACCTGTGTATTGAAAGTGTTTCGAATTATTGTAGTGTGAAGAAAGATTTCTAAATATGGTTTTGAAACAAAAGATCAGCTGAGTGCAACTTAATTGACATGGTTTTTAAGACATTCCAGAATGCTGAGGTTGTGGGTTATAAAATATGTGCAGTCACTGAATAACTTGGCAGTGGGGAGAGCAAAGAAAATGAATGTTGGGCCTTCCATTGCGCGGGTCTCTTGTTTCTGATTTTTCTGTTTTTATAAATGCTCTGGGAAAAGATGCTGAAGGAGAGCTGAAGAATATCAGACTAACCCTAAACCTTTTACATAACTGCAAGTAAAATCCACTAATGCCATGAACATACTGCCTTATTCTGTCCTGAGTGTTATTAATAAAAAAACAATTTTGGTGTTAACAGAAAAATGTCATCCTCTGCAGCACAAGACTAAACATTACAAAGATATCAGCTGGATAAGCTGAGCCTCCAGGTAATTTTCTATAAAATAAGGCTTCAGAGCTGTGGCTGAAACTTGGGATAGTTCCCTCCCCTTTTTAAATTCATGTTAACAAGTCTGCCCAGTACATGTCAGGCAAGTTTATCCCAGCTCTTAACTTACATGATATCTTTATGACAATTTTGCATGGGTGCTTCTGTGTATGCAATCAAATAATCATCTCTTACATCTTCAGTAGATAAGGCAAGGTAAAGTTAAATTATAATGAAGTAGTAGCAATTCTGCTAAAAATCAAAGTATAATAATAACTGCAAATTTTAACATGCAAAATTATGCAGTGTTGCGTAAACAGTATGGATTTCATGTAGCTTTCCTGTAATCCAACTGAGTATTTTGTATGTCATCACTTTGATTTACTTCCAGTGTAAAATACCCAAAAGTTGACTGAAGCAGGTGAAGAAATTCTAGAAATGTAAGGGATAATTGAGAATGGAACTTATGTATGTATATTAGCATTTTGACTAATCAAGATAACACAGCTAACACATGAACTAAAAGGTTTCAATCCACTGATATTTTTATTTCCTAATATATAGTAATGTAATACTGTGACTGATGCTAGGGGATAGTAGGAGAGAGAGGAAGTTTATGCAGTAATCAATGTGGGAGGAAAATGGGCGCTGAATAGAAAAACAAATATTTTGGGATGCAACCAGTTCTCTCGGCACATGACTGAAAAAATCCCTGCCATATCAGTTTGTGTGCCTGCACATGTAGTGTTCCTCTGTGCAAGATCTCCGATAACAAAACAAAGCTATCTCCAATATCTTGAAGTTTCAAGAATTTTTGTTTTCTTTAGAGATTTTTAAACTTCATTTCAGATATGCTTATCATATGGCCTGAGTTCCTTTCTTGCAGAGAAAGCCATTCAAATTCAGGTCATGTACCAGAGATACAGCAGCTTTGTTATACCAGTCCAGAGTGTCTGCCAACATTATTAAAACTGATAAAGTCTTTGGCTTGCCTTTTAAGGGAAATTGAACCTAACTCAGGTGTGATTAATCATCAGCCCAGCACTGACATCATATATGGCCAGGTATCATGTGATATCTCAAAGGCTGATCCCAATGTTCCTCCTAAGTCCAACAGGTAACTTAATGGATCTCGAAAGATATATCTGTCTGCTGAGTTTCTTTGGTATATGGGATAAAAAGAACTTTTTTTTGGACTGTAGTATAATTTTAAGTCTCATCAAAGGTATTCATGCAGGATGCCTTTACAGAGTAAAGTGTACAAGTGTACTTGTAGGACTGACAAATCTACAAAGGACAACGTGATTGCTACATGAAAGAAAAAAAGTAGGCAAGGCTGAGGCACTTCATGTTTCTCCAGCCCTTCAGAGGGTTCTTTCCAGGAATGTTTGTTTAAAAAGGAATCACTTGAAATTCTGTAGAAAAGGCATTGTTCCCTGCTGCGTTGCCTAGCGATGCTTTTCTGATGAATATGTGAAATTCAATATAAAACACGTATTTTCCATCAGAAAATGAGGAATTAATCTTGATCAAGATCCTTTTGTTCTGATGTCTGTGTTGCTTAGCGTAATAGGCACGACGTTGCATGCGATGTGTTTTCATTCAGTCTGCGATACCAAGCTACTAGTAGAGGAATTGGGCAGTTCACTAGATCATTACCAGCTTTGTTGTTAACTTATGCATAGCGTCATATAGATAATAAAGACCAGGGATTTTTTTGCAGAAGTTCAGCAAGAGTGTATGATCAGACAACTTCCTCACAGTTCATGAACCTCTGGGCACACACTAATTCACTTCTTTAACCTTTTGTAACTGTTGAAGGCGGCAGTGTTTGTACAGTAGATGGGAATACTATACAATAAAATATTCTCTCAGAAGCACAAACTTTCAGAAGCAGTTACTGTACAAACTGATTTTATCTTAATGCCAGGGCACTTCATCTGGCCCCTTTCTCTTCCCGTGTGAAGGTTTTTTCTTTTGTAAAACTAAAGATGAAATTAAGATCCTGATGACCTTTTGCAGGAATCGTAACAAGGTCTCCTTTCTGAAAGATGGTGTCACAGAGAAATCTTTAAGGGAGCACTTTTCATTTGATTAAATGAGTAGATTTACAGCTGTCACTGCCTGAGTCCTGTCTGTTTTGAAGTTTTGTCCTTCAAAAAAAAATCTATTATACACTATGAATGAATATAATCAGCTAGAATGTAATATCTTGTAAATGTATGTGTCTTTGTACTGTACTAGAAAGAATGTGTGTGTGTATAGGCAAAAATATTCAATGCAGTTAGCTGAGTGTAATGGACTTTGCCTCCTCAGTGGTCTGTAGGCTCATAAATGAACCATTGCAAGGTGTGCCTACATCAGTGCTTTAGCTCAACCCAGTAGCATGATTTTGAAGCAGTCACCTTTGGGTCACTGTTAAGATAATTTGGCTCACATAGTGGAGTAGTCTAAGTGTCAAAGTTGGATACTTAGCAGCAACTGGTTTATTTGCCTAAGACATCTGCTCATTTTGAATCCCACTACATCCTACTGTAGTCATAGACTTCAGGAGGCTTCAGGAGAGCTGCCTTTGCCTGCTCATACCCAAAAACTGTAGGAAAATGTAAGAGGTTTCTACCTTGCAGTACAGTTTCTTATTGCTGTAAACTTATCTTAAAAAAAAAAAAAAAAAGTTATTAGTGTTCAGAGGAGCACGGGTCAGTTCCGAGACAAGCTTTAACTTTTTTCTTACTTACTCAGAGCTTGGAAAATCTTTGACATTGCTGTCTATTGCTTGAAGCATCATGTTCTTTGATCTTTATGTTGTCTCATCTTTATCCTCCCTGTTACAATTTCTCTTGCTTTTATAGCTTCTGTATTTTTCCTTATGTTAAGTTTTGTAGCATTATAAAATGTCTTCAACAATTACTTTATTGTTTCAAGCCTGCAAGACATTTGTCTTTATTCCACAGTCTGTTATTACCTTCAGTATTTTCCTACCTCCTTTTCTGTCCCTGTTGCAATCTTTGTTGTTTTTCTCTGAATTTCTACAGTGTGGCTTTTCTCTCTCCTACACTGACAAATTAATTTTCAGCCCTTCCCTGTTTATTTTTTCTTATTCATTACTTTTTCACCTCCTTTATCCTTGTTCTCTAAGGCTAAAATGTGGAGAACCAGACTCAGCTTCCCTGCAGAGAAATCAAATTGTTCCTCTACTCTATGGGCTACTACCCCAGTACCTGAAATAGCGCTTTTTTTTTGGAGTTTTCTTAGATACACAATATGCTCATCAACTAAGTGAGATCAAAGTTTTGGCTCATTTCAAAAGGTTAGACTTACCATGAGTGGTTAACATACAAAGCAATTCAACGTTGTATTAATGAGCATAAACTGAAACCAACAACAGTGCTTTTGTCAGAGAAATGCTGAGGATGGCTTGTGCATGTTTTTCACACAGCATCATACCATGAGTTGTTAAATAATTCAGATTTTAGTCAAGGTATATTGTGTGTCAAGGTATATTTGGTGATGAAGGAAATAAAGCCAGATTCTGTCTGCATCAGAGGGGCGGTAGGAGCAGTGCTGTGCGTCTGCGTCTGGATTTGTATGGAGAGGAGGAGGTTCAGTTTCACAAGACAATTGCAAACAGGCTCTGGAGGAATATTGCTCCACTCAGCTAATAAAGGAATGCTGTACTGTTTGTGCTGGTACAAACAGTAATCAGTTTTACTTGTTTGTGGATAGCAGATTTGTTTCAAGACCTGTCAGTAATGCTCAAAATATTGGTTAACATATGGGGATGGTGAACTAGAGCCTGGATTTGCTGTAAAGATGAATTAATAGACTCCGAGATTTTTCAGAGTTCAATATATTATATTTTGTCAAAATGCATATGACGTCAGTATGCTGTGAATGCACTGAGTGGATTTAAATCTTTATTTAGCTGGATCTTCTGGTTTGTTCGGGGGATTCTACAATGAAATATGTTGATTTTTTTCCATTAGTGTTGTGCAGATTGAAACACAGATGCTAGCTGTATACTGTGATCTAAATCTCTATCAGATGGTCTAATCTGGCTCTATACTTCACATAGACTTTCAAAAAACCCTTTAGCACTTATGTTCTGATAGGGTAGCTTTAAGATCTGTTACATAGGCTACAAAGCTCACATATCTGTTTCTCACTTTTTTCAGATTAAAATGGTAACAGCGCTGGTAACACAATGGGGAAAAAAGCCGTGGTTTGTGTGCTGAGGAGGGAGCAGAGAAAAGAAAGTTTGAGATGGTCATAGCCAATGCAGTGGAAAAATCCTAGCTCTATCCTTAACTTGGTCCTATCACTAGCTCAGCAAATAGCACTGCAGTTTTTCTGCACCACTGATATTACAACTGTTTTTTGACAAATCCCTTTATATTCTGTATTGAAAACAGATTCATAAATATAGCTCTTTTATGGTGAATTCAATACATTTCTTATAAGTTGCACTGTCATTAGAATATATTTGTGAGGTGTATACCAAGAATATTACTACTGCAGTATAAATTTACTATATTTTTAGATGAAAATTCTGGTACCTTCTTCAGAAAACAAAATAAAAATAAGTGTTAGTAGAGCAAACAAACTGTGGAATAGTATTTGGTTTATCATTAATGCTATTGCTCTTTTTGCAGATCTGGCAGTGATAATTTTGGATGAATATTTTGTTAAGACCGATAGTATGAATATGCCATTCACTTATACTTAGGACTGGCTTGATTTATTTTAAAAATAGCCATGGTTAATATTCTGAAATAACAAAGAATATTTAGAGTTCAAAGTACTCTGAACTGCAGTTCGGATGCCTTTGAAAATTAGAGAGGATCAATGTGTACAAGTACTTTGTTATGTTAATGGATGCTTATCGAAGTATCACAAACTATTGGATGTCTTGGGCTCTTGGGACTGCTTGGAGTATTTTCGATACTCGTCATCAATCTGTTCAGTTATTCTTCTCGGTTTCTGAAGGCAGCTTTCAATATTGCAAATTAGATATCCTATTTAAAAGGAATTATGTGTTTAAAGAGATAAAAACAAGACCAAAAACTCCTTGCCTATAGTTAAGATTAGCTTTCCCTTTTCTTTCTTTCTTTTTGTTGTTGTTGCTGCATTCTGTCCTTGCCATTCTTCTAACCTGCATTTGGGAATGCTGTTATGGAGTTTTAGGTTGGAGTATTGTTTATTCTTATTCAGATGATGTATCTTTGGGTTGCACAGGGCTTATGTCTTTTAGAAATGCATGCCTATAGACATGTTTACACTAAAAAGCTGAGATTAATTCATCCAACATAGTTATCATGGTATTCAAAGACACTGTGCACCTCGATAATAAGCTATGATAAACTGTATTTTTAATCAAATGTTAGGTGCAAGTTTTGTTCTGTGATATTGTTAAACACTTTTTCATGTCTGGTGGCATGGTAGTTGAATCAAAAAATGAGGGGAAGAATGAGAACAACAATGTAAGATGGTCAGCAGCACGTGGCAGTGGTCTTACCAACTTCAGGGTTTGGGCCAAATATTGGGTTGAGAAATACTGCTGTTGTGACAGTGCATGTTATTAGGTCACCTGTGGAAAAGTAATTTAAGCTGCTGATTAGCTGAGAGATGTTTCAATTATCCTGGTGTTTAGAAGCTTGGAGCCTGTTAACAAGTCTCCACATCAGCTGTTGCAACTTGAATTACCCAGAAACAAGAGAGACTTTTTGATGGTATAAAACACTGCTGTAAGTGATTGCTTCGTTTTGTAATTGGTCCCCTTCTAACGAGGAGCAGAACAAGGAGGAACACAATGGTGCAGTCAGTGGGCCAACTCCAGCACTTGCAGTAATGATTTCCATGGAACTGCTTTAAAACAAGCAACATCCAGGTTACAAGGCAAGGCTCCAGGACATTCCTTAAGCCTGCAGAGTCGGGGAGCGCTCGTTTTAAGGCTTCCCTGGGTCAAGGGTTACTGTGAAAAGCAAGACTCTATACTGCAGTGAGAACAGACCTTAAACTAGTATTCTGCAGGAATACATTATTTGTCATAAAAGCACCGTTGCAGGAAGGTAAATTTCCTCTACAATGTAATGCAATACAAGTAACTTGATAAAGAAGTCTGTGACTGATCTATTTGTAGCTATAGATTAATTGATCTCACATGAATGTAGAGCTAACTACTTCAGTCTTCTCATACAGCCTGTGTTGCCTGGAGAGAGCTGTGCTGATGCTCTATCATGAGCAGCCTTTCAACAGCTAACGGGTTATTTAGGCCAGATGTATGCTGAGCATATAAGCTTCGTCCTGGAAAGAGCTGTTTAACTGTAGCGCTCCAAGATCACTCAGGTCTACGTCATATTTATTCCAAACGCTCAGCAGTAATGCTCGTTAAGGGGACAGGCTGCTTTCCGAAATGTCTATCTGCATGTCTATATATAGTCTTTATGTTATATATAGACTCAAGAATACATGCTGCTATGCTCCTCTGCTGAATAGAAAGGGAGGTTAAAAAAAAAAAAGTGGAACCAATAGGAAGAAACAAAGCCATCAGGATAAAATCAGGATGGACTCAAAGCTAAATTAGGGCTTTGGAGGGGCACAAATGAAAGGGGAATGGGATGAAGCAGTGGCAAAGCCAGTCTGGGTTTTCAAAAAAACTGAGTGGTAAAGTAAACTTGTGCCTTCACCTCTCAAAAAAATGAGATTAAAAAGCCCCCTCAGAACTCTTTCTATATGGTAATACAGCACACCAGCATGGCTTTGGGCAAGAGGGCCTAAGACCTTGTGAATTCATAAAAACGTGGCAGAATTGTGCCATTGCCAGTTTCCATGAGTCTCTGAAGATGCTTATTTGTGTCTCTATACTCTTCACATACTCTTAAAGGGTGCAGCATATTAAGGGAATAAAGTGGGGGAATGGGTAAGAAGGCACCCAATGTCCAATATAAGAATTACTATTTTAGAACAGCAAAACGGATTTATTCTTCTTTTTCTCCTTCTAGAATTTGGATGATAGATTATGTAATTTTGGTTTAATTCTTCAGTTTTATTACCTATTTTGTGAAGTACCATTATGTTCAGACAAATGATCTTCAGTAAAAGGAAACCCCTGCTTGTCATAAACAGTTCCTGGGAAAGATGTGGGAAAAGGTTAAAGTTGAGTGGAGTGTTTGTTTCTAAAAAATGAAGCTTGAAGGGACATTTTCAATTCCTCAGGATATGGCAAAGGTGCTTTTGAATGTGGGTCGATATGATGAAGGGAGCTCTAGAACAATTTTGAGAAAGATGTTTAACAATGTCTGGAAAGTCACTGAACTTTAAAAATATGCAATATGCATGATCTTATAAAAGTAATATTTGAGAGAAAAAAAAATACAAAAGAGCAAATCTAGCATACGGTTGGATGGTTAGCACTTCCTCACTGCAAGACGTTTCTTACTGAAATGTTACTTACTGCAAGACTCCAAAATCTTACTGTAGTGAGGACTTTCTTAGAGCTGTTGAGGACTATAGTCAGCCTTTTTCATACTAAAGAACGGGAAGACAGCAAAGTTTCTTATTTTCACATAGCAAATAGAACTAATCAGTCTCTAGCAGGATTTTATACTGAATTTATTGTGGTATTGGCTGTGCCATTCTTCCTTTCTTTGCCATATCTGGACTTCACCCAAACCACACTGAGGTCAAGGAGATACTGTTTCCCAGGCCACTAGATTTCAGCTGAGTATGCCCAAACCCCGGTCTTGTCATTGCTGTGGTGTAGAGGACCTGCCCTTTTGCTCAGCCTCCAAAGGAACCCTCCCATGTAGCTGCCAAGCATGGAAAGTGTGAGGTTTCTGTTGTGTTACGCCAGACAGACAGGGATGAATTCTTCCTAACCTTGATGGTACTTTGGTTTGCCTGTGATGCAATCAGTTGAAGGTATGTCATTTGTCATTTCTCAGTTCAATAGTGGGACCATATTTCTTTATCTGACTGAATTCATAATCTCAGCTGTTTTGTCCCATGTTTCCCCCCTCCCCTTCTTTCCCCCCAGTTTACATTAATGTATTTGAGAATGTCATTTGTCCTGTAGTCTAACAAGTTTTCTTCACTTCCAAAAATGCTGAGAGAGATCATTAGGTACTGGGTCTTCCATGGCTGAGAACAATTACGAAAGAAAAAATGACAATTTCATGTAGCTGCTTCATTAAAGATAAGGAATCTTGTTGGGTAAGAAATCTAAGCAGTAGACACACGGAACATATATGACCTTAGCAGCAGCAGGCATTAAAGTAATGTCTCATTAAAACAGTATTTGTTAAATCATCTAACCTACCTGTTAACATTTTCTAAGAGTAAGGAATGGAACATAATCCCTCTGTTCTCTTTATTGAAAATATTTCCAGACAAAGGAGATATCCTGATCTTGCTGTCTTTCAAATTAATTTGTATCCAACTCAAAGCATGCTCCAAAACATGACCATGTTCTTGCCATTAAATTTTAGATTAAACTAAGTGAGCTTCATTTTAGGTTAGTAGTTACAAGTGTGGGTGCTTATCCCTTTTGTGAGTCTCACAGATGCAGTCATATTGTATAGCAAAATCTATTAACAGGTCCTTCCTTTTTTCGGTGAGATATATGCAGGCAATCTCACACATCTCTTCAGCTTTTTCTGGCATTCATCAGTCAATTTAAGAGTAAAATTAAAACACTTTCCCATTTGGAAGAATGCTTTGAGAAACAAGTTACTCTGAAGATTAGGCCAGTTTTCAAAAAACTAGAATGCTCAAGTGCATCTACTCTATTAGGCAAAGTCTTTTAAATGGGAAGGATATTTTTCCATTTAGGTAATCTTTTTCCACTTTTAGATAAAATGTATTTTGAGGAATTCCTGTACTAAATATCCCACTCCATATAGTTTTTAACGACCAAAGCTAAGCGCTCCTGTTTTTTCTCAGCTAGCTTGGATAAATCCTCCATCTGAATACTTTGACCACATCTGTTTATACTCTGATCCCACTGGAGTGCAAAAACTTGCTGTTCAGATTCTGACGCCATACCGTTAGCTTCAGTATGATTTTGACGTATACAAGCTGTGAAAAAGTGCATGTCCAGCACAGCACAGCTACAGTAAGGAGTGATGGATGATTAAGAATTGTAGAATTGATCTTGGAAAGGCATGAGTGAATGTGCCTGTTGTTGTTCTTGAACAGTCACTCAGGGAGTTACCACTGTAAGCACAGGAGTGCTGTCTTTGAAAATTATTTACGTTCAATAAGACATCTCTTAGTTCCATCTCTTCTGCAGTGTTTGAAAAAAACAACCAAAAAAATCAGGGAAATGCAGAGATCAAATAGTTCTCCAGGCCTTTCAAAGACTGAGAGCAAAGAAAAACACTAAAAACATGGCTTATTCCGTGAGAATACATCTCTTGTTTCACTATTAAAACATAACCTTGTTTCCTACAGCAAAATATGCTGTCATGTGCCAAAAAATCACAAAAAAATTATAGTCTTGTGGGAAGGAGGGGAAGACTGTAGAGCACATTTTTGAGATGTCTTTGCAACCAAACCAGCCCTGTTTGGGGATAATGAAAGCACAAGATACATTGCCCTGTCTGAAATAAGTACCGTCCAGTAGTCCTACATGTCCCTTGACTATCCTGGTAGTATTTGTACTCATACCATTATCACGACCATTTGGAAGAGATAAATGTCTGAATGTAATGAATTGAATCAGTGATAAACGAATTTTGAATTTTGAGTTTTACTCTTCTTGCACCTAACCGAGAGCAATTTTTACTGCAGTATTGATGGTTTTGGTGGGAACAAAGAACACCGCTCACCCCTCTCTTACATGCTTATGCAATTCTTGGGTTGGTTTGAGTTGCTGCAGAAAAAAAGGGTGCAAGAATGAGATGAGTTCACAGCAGAGCTGAGTTTGTGGTTTCCTCTCCTATTGTGGATGCCCAATGTGTGGATTCACGCATTGTGGATTCTTGGAGGTTTCTACGAGGGACCCATTTTGGATATTGTGTTAGAAAATGTTCCTTTCCTTTTCATTCTCTTTAACTGATTATCTGTTAGGATGTGAGATATGAGGGGATATTGTACATTCGCCTATATTTAACACTTGAGAGTGTGGTTAATCTTTTTTTTCTTTTGCATATTTTCAAGATTAATTATTGTGACTGCCGCAGCCAGTGAGACAGTTAAGGGACCTTCACTGTGAGAAGTATTTTAACTTGATCATGGTATCTAATAGACAGGAAATGCTCAGGTAAATGATTAAGCTTTAAAAATATAATTATCATTAATCATTATGAGAAGCAGCCTTGTTAGGAATTCATAGACTCAGAATAAATCTGTTCTGGTGACAAACAAGATTTTTCAAGCTGACCAATTCCCTGAGTGATAGTGGGTTAAAATAATTACTGAATAATTAGATTATTTTTTTCCCCACCCAAAATTTTGTACCTACTTTTGTAACTAATTTATTAATGAGTTACCAAAGGGCTAATCACCCAGCATTATTTTGTTATTTTCTATTGTAATGAACATAAATCAAGTCCTTTTAGTTTTTATTAAGTTTCAAAAATGAATACTTAAATAAAATTTTCCTTGCAAGAAGAGAATAATAAAAGATCCTTGCAACATCTGAGAGTACTTTATTTTCACTGGAGATGATCTCTGAAACAAGCAAGCTGCTGGTAGCTGGTGAAGACTCGCATCGTACATTCTCTGTGTGCTTCCAAAGCTCTGGGAGATCTGTAGCAGCGCTCTGAGGGTTTGCGTGCAGGCTGTGATGAACAAACCCGTGCTGCCAGCGTTTGGCCATTTTCTGCACTACCCCTCGTCTTCAGGGGAGATGGATTATATTTGATTGAGGGTGTGCACGTCTGAGAGAGAATATGAAGCAGACATTAGAGATGAGCGAAATCCCAGCTTGCAAGCCTGTTTTTAAATATGCATCTCTAACATAGTACCGTGTATCTTGATGAAAGCACTAATTTTTAAGAAGCTGGTAAGATAACTAGCCATATTTGAGGCTGTTGACTGCAAAACATTGCTGACCTGTTGATGGGATGTGGTATGGATGGACACCGGCTGAGTTGCTGCCTGTTCAAAGATTGGCTAGGTGATTGCTCTTCCTCTCTGCAGGCCCTTTTCAGAAGTCTCTGCTCTCTCCCTCCAAATCTAGGCATTTCTAGGATGTACGCTGAGGTGTTTTTTTTGTTGACTTTTCTGTTGGGAGACTGTTAGAGGAGATAGAGAGACTGACTTCTTTTGTCAGCCCTTTGCTGATGCTAGGGTTTGACCTAAGGAAAAAGATCTAGCACTTTTTTTTTTTTCCTGTATTTTTTTCCCCATTTATTTAAAGTTCCTTGTCTGCAGTGCATTAGAGTAAAACATTAATGTGCTGTAGCTACTGTTGCTGTCAGAGACCAGATATTGGCAGGAACTAAAAGAAAACAGAAACATTTTTGCTGTTTCAGCAAGTGAGCTATTTTATTACTGATAATCCAGAAATGATCCAGATTGGCTATTTCCAGTTGTAATCAAAGCCTCACTGAGAACTTTGTATGTATCTTGAAGTGTTTTTGTTGTTAGAGTACTGTAAATATTTATGGTTTATGCATTCTGAATGATTACCTGGACTTCATTTATCCAAAGATTACCATGTAAGAGCTCTAAACCCCAAACAGTCAAAAATAAAGGCAGACATTTGGAGGAACTCCTGCAATGTCTGTACATGCGGTGGAGAGCAGCAAAAAGGCCTGTCTCTCTGAACCAATGTTGAGCAATGGCTTCAGCTGCTGCTAAATCCAGTGCCCTTTTTACAAGCCTAAAAAGAGCCCTTGCTCATGCTAAAAAAAAAAAAAAAAAAAAAAAAAGAGTTTTGACCATGCTTATGTGCTATACAGAACAGACATTTTCTTAGTTACTGTTTGGCCTCTAAATCACCTGCATAAACATGTTCGAACCTCCGTGCTGTAGGCATCTGTGCTATATATTGTGCAGATCTATAGACCCATCACCGTGTTATTTGGACGGTAAGACTTACGACATTCTGAGTTTCTAATTATCATACATTTTATAGTCTGAATTTCACAATCTTGTTATCTGCTTATACCTAAATCTGTCCAGACATTCACAATGTGGTATAGCTTTCTTCCTGTTTCCCATTCATAATTTTAGCAAAATGTTTTCATTCCTAGAGCGCTCTGTACAAACTGCAAACCTCCTGTTTCCTTGTATCCCTCAGATTCCTGCACCACTCTGACGTTTTCAGGTACCTGTGAAAGTGCATCATATTCAGATCCAGGGCTGCATTTGTAAAATGCAGAACCAAAACCGTAACTCAAAACCTGTTCAAATCCTCACCCAACTTTCAGTCTGTAATTACTAGTGTAAAGTCAGCATCCAGCTGTGTGTCTAATTTGCACACACAATTATTTCAACTGCCCAACAAGAACTGGGTAACTGCACAAGCAGGTGAACGTAATTAGTCGTTTGCATTTGTAATTACCTCATTTACACATGCTGTCATAGCAGCTCTGCATTCTAATTAGTTTAAAAATGGCTGGTGCAATGCTATTCCCTCACTTTGTGTTTTCAGACGAGACTTTTATGTCTCAGAGTGATAAAGGAGTTTTGGCATGCTGGTTGGTGTTCTGAGGTTAGGTGATACTGCTGTGCCAGGGCAGGACCATCCAGAGTTGCAGGATGCCCGGAGAGGAAGGACAGTCTTTGCTGAGGAAGGTGTTTTCTGCTTGAGCCTCCGAAGTATTTCCAGCCTCTGATGAGAAGGCGGCACTGCTTATGCTGCTGTGATAGAGACGCATTTGTGCTGAGTGGTAGTGCACTAAGCAGTGACATGGTGATCCGCGTACTGCTGCTCAGCACACCAAGAGCATGCTCCCCTCTCCAGAAAAACCAAAGCACCAAGAGCAGAGAATGGCTTTCTTCTTAATCTGCTGCGGAGACAGGTGGTCATTTTAGCGAGGGTTCAGGTTTGCCAAATACTGAATTGCACTTCCTGCTCGTTTTCATGTGCTCTCAGGGTCTGAAATCTTAACAGTTTCTCTTAGAGTGGAATAAGCCAAAATCTAGGTCAAGTTCATTTACTGTAAATCTCTCAAGTATTGTTTTTTCACAGGTTGAAATTATATTCAGGTTTTTCTGCATTACTGAAGTAGCATGAGTAACAGGTTAAAAATGCAAAATAGCATCTTTACTAAACTTCCTAGGTCTTTCTCTGGGTATCGTTGTCTGGAATCCCAAATCTTGCAGATAAAGTACAATATAGCTTCAGAGATAGTAAATCAGCCAAGGGAAGGTGATCATTAAATAGATTAAAACGCATGAAAATTACCTAAATGGAAACCATTAGATTAAATGAAGCAGCTACAGCATAATATCCTGATGACTCTAGAAACTTTATTTAGATCATAACTGTACTGATGTTGTGCAAATCCCATGATTAAAGAGAACATAACCACTCTCTCCCTCTTCTCCCTCTGCCTCTCTTTCTTCAAGGATTTCAATTTCAATTCCTCCGCAGCTTAATAAACAGTTACCTCAATAAAGGCACTTTCTGATGTTCTGCACCAGTCTACATTTTGTTGTGGTATGGCATGAAACCTTATCTCAGTGTGGCATGTTTGCAGAAATAACAATGTTTAAATAATGACTGAAATGAAGCATAAAAATCTTTTGCAACCAAAATGGACACACTGAGAAATCCTAAGCCTCAGCTCCCATTACTACTTTGGTATTTTCTGAGCCTGACACTCATACATCATACCCATCACGAAGATGCGTTCCCAAACCCCATGCATATTTTGATTTAGTTCTGTTTTATATATCTTTGTTGTTCCAATGAATGCCAATTCTTGGTCCTAAAGCCAAGCTGTTTCATGACGTTTCATTAAAAATATATATCAGTATTTCTGTTGAAACCTCCTAGTGAATTACTATTTCCTTCTTATCTCAGTATTTGCTATATAATTTCTAGATTGTGAATGCCGTTGTGTTCTATATATTGTATGCACAGTCTTCTCAGAGAATTACAGGGTCAGGTTTCCTGCACAAATTATTATTATTATTTTGAAAAAAAAAATTGTTTTAATGGACTGTTTCATTCAAGACTTTTCAGTCACGAGCATCCTGATACCACTGAAATAAGAATTTCAATTTCTGATTTCTTATTTTGCAAGCTACTAGGCTACCAAGCTGGCTAGAAATGCCCCAAAATATAGACTGCCCATCTTTGTGTCTTCATTTAGTATTCCTTCTGAATATTGTGCTGCTCTTTCACATACCCTTGCTCTATCTGCATGCATACAGACATTGTATTAGAGCTTTTAGGGAATTAGAATTCAACAACGGCATGCAGTAATAGCTTCCTAATGGAGTAAATAATGGCTATTATTCCATAACTCATCAGAATTAGGAAGCCTAATTCTGAGTGATACTAAAATAATAAAATAAAGAAGACCGGCCTTTTTCCAGTCCTTTTACCAATATTTGTAATTTATCATTATAGTGTCACAATTTGTAATGGACAAGTGTTTAAAAAATAAATAAAATTGCCAGTCACGGCTTCTGTAATGCGAGTCACATTGCTGCGAGCAGGTGGCGTGCCCGAAGCAGGGTGCGCGGTGCCCCCTGAGGAAGGAAGGTGGCCGGGCAGGCAGGAGAGCAGGGGTCGGCCGCCCTGGGCTGCTTTCAGCTGCAGCGGACTAAGCTGGCTGCAAGCTCCCAGTTCCAGTTGGTGTCACTGGAAGCTGCCAGTGTGTAAAAAGTTCTTGTCGGTTTAGCAGTATACATCTGAAGGCAAAATTAGAGATGTATGCCATATAGGGCCGTTGCACGACCTGCACTGTGCTGTGAGAGCAAGGGGATGTGAGGAATTCAGGAAGAGTTCAGAGGCAGAAGCTGTAAACCTTTTTATAGATACCTGAAGGGAATAGCTGAGAGGACCTGGAGCTATTCACGCACACAAACTGGAGGTTTCTCTGTAAAGAAAAAGGTTAACCAAACTCCCTTCGTATGGCTCCACAGAAATAGTGTTGTCTACTCTGATTTGGAATTAATAGATCTTTTATGGAGAAAGAAGGCCGAGATCTTGGCCATTTGTCTGAGCTACGTGAGATCTCAGAGAACGCCATTAGCAAAAGATGACAGCTTTAAAATTGTTTTGTTTTTCCCTGCCAATCTGTAGGCAAAAAGCTGGAGCCTGACGGCAGTGCTTTGCTGAAGCACCCGGTAAGCGTCCGTCTGCTCCGTGACTTGGGTGAAGACGTGGGGCAGTGGCGAGGGTGGGCAGCCAGGCAGAGCTCACACCGGCGCTTGCCTTGCTCTTTGCTGGCTCATTTTGCATGGTGTGCTGTTGGGCCGTCACTGCCGTGATCCCGGAACGGAGTGCTGGGGGGAGTTAGTTATGGCTCTGTTATTTATGAACAGCGTCCTGAGAAGTTTTTATTAAAATAATAATAATGACATTGTGCTCTCCTGATCCTATCTGAGTTGTGATAGTGTGTTGCAGTGTGAGCCGATGCAGCCTTTGCTAGGTAGGATGTACACAACTCCCTGGGCTCTTCCAGTGGGACCCTGTGAAGGATTATGGTGGGGTTTGGTACAGCAGATTATCAGAGAATCTGGTTTCACACCCAGACCAGACTCCTAAATTAATTCTGTTTCACAGTCCTCTCCTCTGCTGTCTACTGGTGCTAGCTTTTTGTGAACAGTTGCGTACAAACCCTTCATTCACAAAAGCAGCTGCTACTGAAGTTGGGTGTTTTTATTGCTGCCGAACAACCAGCTGCATTTCCATCAGCGTACGAAGACCATGCCGTAGCGCTGTAATTTGCTTACGCCCTTCCATCCCTTCCAGCCCCACTTGGACACAATTAATTTCTTGTCTGTACAGCAGGCATACCTATTAATTTTCAGATTTGTTTATACTTTAGAATCACATCCATCAAAGCAATGACAATGTGGTTAAAGTCTGTTCTTATTAGGAAATGCTTACTTTTAGCATTTTCTTCCTTTGCTGGCATGGAGAAAGCCTGTGCCTGCTGTAGCTGCTGGGGCGCCATGAGCCCTTCCTGGCCCCATGCAACCCCCAGCCCAAGGCACCTCCAGCCGTTTTCCCTGGTGGGTTTCTGGTGACCCAACTTGTCACCCCACTTGTGCGTGTCCCCCTGGGCTGCCAGTGGTCCTGCTGCCAGCGGCACAGGTCTGCCTGTGCTCCATGATGGGCACCACTGGACAAGCGTCCAAAGGGCTGTGAAGGACAGGGCTGTGGCCTCTGGGGCCTGTGGGAGGGCAGAGGCAGGAGGGCTGGCTTGCAGCACAGAAATAAAGGTATTCTGGCTTTTGCACTGGTGTTATAAGCACACAGAAGCAAGTAGAATTTTCCTCAGCAGGAAGAAATGTGTAAACCAAAGCTGAAGGCCAGCATGGAAATTGTTGCTGCGCTTGTTTAAAAAAAAACCCACACAGATAATGCAGAAGCAGGTAGACTTTAACAGCACAGTCTCAAGGCCTCAGCAGCTTTGTGCTGACAACACAGGAAGGGTATATGAAGCTCACACAGGCAACTTTTAGGGAACTTTTTGAGGAAGTCAAAACTTGCATTAGCAGCTTCAATTATGTCTCATCTGGTTCCTCCAACTAAAACCTGGTGAAAAATTTTAGAAGCTCAATATTTTGGTCTCTACAGTTGAGAGGAACAAGTTGGATGCTGACTGGTGAAGCTGATTTTTTTGGTACCTGAAGAGCAGGCTCTGCTGTGGTGGCTTCATTTCAGTCTTTGGGAAGATGGAGGCAGGAAGATGGAGGCCAGAGTTGCTTGCTCTTTTTTTTTTTTTTTCCCTTTCCTTTTCCTTGTGACGGCTTAAGTTGGAAAACTCACAGTAACGTGCCAGCAGTCACAGCAAAATTAATTTCTTATTGCTCTGTATTTTGGGCTTACAAGACGAGTGTTGTCACTCTGGTTTGATCACTGCTGCAAAGGGGCAGAAATGGCAGTGCAAGATGGAGGGGCTGGGCTTGGCCCGGGCTGCTGCTGGCGTGGAGCCGCTGGCTCGTGGTCCTTTGCAGGGATTAGAATGGATACCCAGCGTCCTGCGTCCCAGGTCGAACAAAGATCCCAAACGGCTCTCTTGTTCAGCCTTATCTTACAACGCATAATGCACGTTAAAGAGGGGCTTTGTGTATTCTGAAAGGTTTTTAATGGAGTTGGTGTTTGGATCCTTACTGAAATGCGCTGGCTCTCTTCTTTCCGAGTGCGACAAACAGCAGCTACTACCGCATGCGGTAGCTTACAGAGTCTGTATTCCCAATGCATTGTTCAGGGATTTTTATTTCATACATCATTTCTTAGTCACAGCTGTATAATCATATATCAAGTCTATAGAGCATAGCATGGCATTGAGGATGTATTCTGAATACACACTAAATATTGAAAAATCAACACAGACAAAACTGTATTTTTTACCACAGCTTGCCAGAGCCAATTTCTCAATTCTGTAGAAATCCACATGCTTTTCTAACTACCACAGACCATTTGTCAAGTATAAAAAAGTCTACCGAGATAGATTCAGTATGGATTTGGTTTTCTTAGGCACTAATGTAGTATTGGAACCTAATAAATAAATAAATAACCATGAAAAAAGATTTCCGTAAACTATACAGAGAAATCTTAGTGATTCTGTGATGGTCCTTAGTTGGGGCAGTTCTACCTAGAACATCTCCTGTCACTGGGAGTGGTTTCAAACCCACACAAAAAGCCCTGCTATAAATTGTTAGCAGAAGAAGCTGAGACACGTAGGAACAAACACTCAGCTTCAGCCACCTAAGCAAGAAGCATTATTTCTGTTACTGAAAGCAGTGATGGTCTTTATCCTTTCCTTGCTTAGGCTTCTAAGGAAGAGATGGCATTTAACCAGCTTGTTACAAATGCCCTGTTTTTAGTGACTACAAGGTCTGCAATGATGCTCCTGATCTAATTATCATTTATTTATTCAGTAAGTGCCAAAGGACGCCTCCGACAGCCTCGCGTTGTTCCTTAGGGTGGGTGAAGTCCACAGGCCGGCCGAGGCTGACGCCCAGCCCTGCCTTTCTGCAGGCTGCTCACCTGTTCCGCAGGCAGCTGCAAGCAGGCTCGCTTGTAACAACACGAAAACCTAGAAAACCTGCAGAACTGACACAGGGAAGTCCAGAGGAGAAGCTGTAGACATGACTACTAATTTTCTCGGTGGGATTGCTTGTTATCTTTATGCCTGAATGTGAGAATATTTTATTCCAGGCCATTAGCCACAAAGACAGATAAGAGATTTGGAGTAATCTATAAGAAAGTGACATAGGTCACGGTGTGTTCAGAGTGTGTAGCCTGGACCATCTGTATTATTTATCTCCCTTCCCTTATTTATTTATTTTTTTAGATCACCTCTGGCTTTTTCTGCATTTATGTGTATTTTTGAGTTGCACAGTGTTGCTCAGAAAAAAGGACCTGTCCTTATCCTGGAGATCTAAGGGGCAATAAAAAGGTTTCTATGATATCATTCCCACCGCTGGTGGGAGATCATCCTTGGTTACTCAGGAAGTCCCCTCCAGTCCTGTTTTCTTTCCATTTTGAAAAAGATAAATAGGAGAAAGATCATACACCATAGCTAAAGGAATGAGAAATAGTAAAGCAAAAGGAATTGGCCCACTGCAGCCAGTCCTAAGTAGCTTGCTCTGCGTTTCACCGTATATGTAATCTTGAATTGATTCAGAGTTGCCGACTTCTCTGGAGTTCTGTTAATTTCACAGAATTTTGGATTTGATTCTTCGGGAACAGACAAGTGCAATGGTCCCTGGGCTGCCCGATATGAAGGCAGCCAGCTGCCGGGGCAGGACGGCTGTCTGCAGGTGGCGGTGGGGTGGCGAGGGGCATCCTGGCTGAGGTGGGTTCTCTCTGGAGGATCTCTGCTCTCTGCAGCCAAGAGGACCTTTCCAATCTTGTTATGCTCAGATGTTCTCATGCTGTGTTCTCTTAAGCTAATATACATCCTAATTTACATACCGTTACCCATGCTTTTCTTTATGCAGTCATCCCATCCACCTGGCCACTTGGAGCTTTCACCAGACGGTATGCAATTCTAATGACATGCATTAGAGGTTATTACGTTAATAATATCCCCAGCTTTCACATTGCTTCTGAGTTCAGTTTTAGAACAACAGCTCCTCTGTACCACAGTGCGCCCTCCTCTGCTCCTCCACCGTACCCAGGAGCGTGCAGCCCTGCGCCGGAGACAATGCAGTGCGCTCGCACAGGAGCTCCCTTCAAAACAAAATCACAACAGTTTTAATCTTATCAGTCTCAAATAGTGGCAGAAGTCTGTGCAAACTCAAGTCGTTGCTGTCTGACAATGTCAGTGAAGAAACACAGTTCGTCCTCATCCAGGCTATCAGTTGTCATAGTGAGCTGCCAGTACACAAAGAGCTGCAGTACCTAGTGCCAGCTCTACAGCTGTAGATGATCCTTAACACACTTTCTTCCCTCAACCCCTCCGGGGAAAAAGCAACCTTTACTTCAGGATGGTGAGGAAAAAACAGCCCAAAACATTCTGTACAATATATCTAAGAAAGCTTCAATGTCCATTTAAGAACACTCTGAAATCTTATTTTGCTGCTTATTTCTTTCTGTCTCAAACCTCTGCAGATTATGCTGTGATATACGGGGTGGTATGCACAAGCTCCTTAAAAGGCTCAGGCACACTACTGGGATTTTTCTCCATGTCTGTGGTTATTTTAATTTTTTTAAGCACAACTTCCCTCTCTCCTTGCACTACTTTGACCACCTCCAAAGATGGTCATTATTTGTGGTACTCAGAAATTAAGAGGAAGTAATGTTTTTTGCAGACCACAGTGTGGCTGTTGAGATTAATACTTGCGCAGTGCTAATCAGCAACGGCGAACAGAATTGTTTACGCATCCTTGGAGGCAACCACTTTAAAAGCCATCAAAAAAGCATCTTTAAAACTTTATACTCAAATGTTTTTGAAAAGATATGCTTTCAGGTGGCATATAAGCCTAGCCAGGTTTCTCAAGCAAGTTTACTCTCCAGTTACTGTGACCACACACACAGCTCGGGATGTTGTCTGTGGAAATGGCCAGTTCCATTAATTGGCATATGCCGTTTCCAAAACGGGCATGCAGATGTGCTTACTTTCATGCAGAGAACACAGTGCTGAGTCCATTTCAAATCCTCTATGGTGAGATACTTTCTCTGCCCTCTTCTCTTACCAGAAGAGCCCAGGAGGAGATCCTGAGCTTATTCATCAAGAACTGGAGCAGGAGGCTAAGTCAAACCCAGAGCATAAATGAGCTGGAACCGCGTTTAAAAGAATGATTTGCCTGAGACTTGGTTTAAACTGTGATCTGGTAAAATCGGCCCGCTCAGTTTTGACCCAGAGTGAAAATTAGCTCCATGGGTCCATAACAAAAAACAAACCAAAAAGGCTGTGACTAATGGGTGTAGCTTAATTAGAAGGTGATGAGTCCCTGATAAAGTTGTGATAATTTGAACTAGCCTTTTGTCTTCTGTCAGCAGAGCTGCAAGTGTCCATGTTCTTTAAAATAGAATAATAATGCTTTGTAACTTGGACAGTTTTTAAATTAAAGATCTTCTTGTTAGAAGAAAAAGGGCAGCTGCTTGGATTTGTCCTAAAAAATCCTAAAATAAAAGTAGCACAATGTCTGCTTAGGTACTTTAGAAAACAGCGGCTTTTACAAGAGCTTTTGATTATTTTTTTTAGTACCTTCTTATGTGGTATTTTTGAAAATAAGAGATCAGAACACAAGAGCTGGAATGAGACGAGGTGGAGCTGAAAGACGAGAAAGGAACAACAGGGAACTGCAGGGACTGAGGAAGGGAGGATAAATGAAACAGCATGGAGATGAGGAAAACAAGAGCCAGGGAGGGGGTGGAGGCATTGGAGAGAACTGAGGGGAACAGAAGAGCAAGAAGAAACTTTAGCCTTTCTGATCTATAAGACTGTCTGTATTTTGCATTAGCTGTCAAATATAGATGGCAGCACACATTCCACAAGACGGAAAAATAAAGGAGGCCAGAAAAAACAAATGCTGTGAATACATCTTTGGGTTATTCTAAAAAGCACAAAAGACTTTCAAGTTACTGGTCTTTTGATTTATTATGATGCTACCAGGATCGAATGGTGTCTGCAGAGCTCTACATTTCAGATTTATGAATCTGTGCAGTAAACATGATTTCAATTATCTTTGACAAACGTTGATTTAATTCACAGGGAAGCCTGCTTTCACAAGGAAAGCAATGTTTGCCCTGCTGTCCCAGATAGTCTTAATCTGACCCACTTACCTGGTTGTTGCCCCCGTGGCTGGATTTGCATCCTCTCCCCTTTATTCTTGTTCATCTGGAAAAGCTGCCCCACGCCGCATCAGAGCTGTCTGTGTTTGCTTGTCAGACAACATTTCCCGGGTGGAAATTGCTTGTGGGGCGTAGGATCGTTAGTTTAGATGCTAATTAAAAGTAATGTACTAGTGTTACTTTTATTCATATTAACATGAGGATTTTTGCCCAGCTCCAATTAATGTTAATGTTAGGAAAAAGGGAGAAAAAGGCATTTTTGACAAGCTAAAGAAAATTCTGTTCAAATGTCTTTGTGTTTCCTCTACTCATTATGTGTTGATATAAATGTAAATGTCTATGAGAAATGTGGAAAGGAAAATGTAAGGCAATACACACTTATTTTTGGCTGGGAATAGCAGTACTTATGAGTCAATTTTGGCTTTCTAGCCAAAAAGACTTGGCAACTATGGTACTGACAGCATTTGGACATACTTTTATACATTTGCTGTTAGGGGCTGATCCTGCAGAATTCTGTAGTCTCAGTGTATGGTAAAGTAAATCTAGTGTGGGATTGAATGGGGAAGGCAATAACTCACAAAAAGCATGCAGCATGACCTGTTACTTACCAGCTTTCTCACAGGTGAGGATACTTGATTCCAGTACATACCTGCTTCTCTACGGTGCATTCTCTTTTTTTCTCAGTTATACAGGTTGCAGTTCAAAATTAGTGGAAAAAAAAATTTGAATTTCTGGTGAAATTTCTCATCTTTCAAAAATCACTTTATTTGTCTTTCAGATAGATAATGTCAGACCATAGGAGGAAGGACGATTTGTTATTTCAGAGCACACGCCCGCAGTGAATGAGAGTAGACATTGTGTTCTCATAATTTTCCAAAACGAAATCCTCATCATGAAACCCAGCCTTTTTTGTCTTTGCCAATGTAATACAGGTGGGATTATGTGAACTTAGCATTTAGGACTTTATCTGGCATTTTTGGAATGACACAGGGTTTTCAAACAGGAGGAGAATGTGTCGATGACTGAGGTGGATGTCTGCATTGCCGCATGCATTGCCGCATGTCAGCAGAGCAGAGAAGAATGCATTGTGGTGAAGCTGGGGAGGGACGGGAAGTGGAAAAAAAAAAAAAAGGAAAAACGAGGCAAGTTTTACTTGAAAATGGCTAAGTAAAAAGTAGCACAAGGTTGGGTTACAAAGTAAAATTGTATCTGGTTCTTCTTTTCTGAGGATGGCTCTCTGTATTCTCAGAGCAATCAGCGTGCTCTCACAGCACACAGAGGCTGGGTTTTAGCTTGGGGCACTTCTCATTTTGTGGTAGTCTGGTAATCCTCCCTTCTTCGGGGTCTGGAGCTTCTTTAACTTTCTCACCACTCAACTCAATACTATGGATCTCCTGGTCCTCCAGTTCTGTGGAGACTGTGGAGGGAGGCAAAAGATGAAGCCTGCTTACAGCCTAGGCCGCGTGGGCATCGCTAGGGGTGCTGAGCGAGCCGTGCTCTTTGCAGACAGTTCCAGGTCTGGCTCCCCACCCAGGGCTCTGCTGTGTGAGTGACAGCAGGCTTTGCTCTCAGGCAGGCACTTTGGTCATTCGGATCCCTGTTGACAGGGAGTTCTGGTGTTCAACTGGTGCTGAGGCCTAAGTGTGTCCTGCCTAGAGGGACGGGATGGAGGAGCACGGCCGGGTTCCACCCAGGGGGAGCTTACACAGCGCTCTCCTTGGCACTTGAAGGCATCTCATTTGCTTTTGGGCACAAAGATTCTGGTGAACGGTTCGGTCAAGAACCGTGTACACCCTTGTAAGTTAGAAGCAGTTTCATGGGGTATACAGTAATATCTTTTAAACATCAGTTTGTGTAGTACAGTGTACAGATGTACAGCGCTTCTTACTCTGACTCCAAGTACTTAGCTCCGTGAGAGTTTCTTCTGTGCTAGCTCTTGATAAAGGTCAGATTAATTGAAAAAATGAAATGCTTTCTCTTGAGTATTACAAGGTGAATGTAATTCACAGTGGGAACATAGTTTCGATTGAAGAATTGTCTTTTGATTTTGTTTTTCCCTAAAAGAAAACTCACCCAACTGTCATATAACCTCTAGGGGTGAATATTCATCAGCTGTAAAATATAAATTGCTATTTTCCTGTATCGCTGGCAAAATATTCCTTCCTCCCACCTCTGTTCCCAGTAAACATTCTGGCTGGCAGTATAAATAAAATACAAATGATTCTTGCTTTGGAAATGGGGTTCTACAGGAGCAGAGTGGAATTTAGTCAGCCGTTCCCTTTGTGTTAGCTTGCACCCCGTTCGTTCGTGAAGCATCACAGTGAGTGTGGAGTGCTGAAGCTCCAAACAAGGGCTCAGGCCCTCATTCACAGATTGAGTGGCTAAATGGCAAGGATAGTAACAGTAGCAGAAGGGTTTTGTTAAAACAGACAAGGGCAAAGAAAAGGAAGGGCGAGGGTGTACATGCAAGAGAAGGAAATCTCTTCTCCATCACAAATTTCCCATTGCAGATTTCTCAAGTTCCTTTGTCTTGGTTTCAGCTTCTGAATTGTATAACAACAGTGTTGGAATTTCCCTGTCTTACCTTGATGAACAGGAAGATAAATACACTTTAAAACTGCAATGCAGGTGCAAGCAGTGGGATTTGTAGATCGTGTTTGTAGCTAGGAAAACAAAACAAAACAAAACAAAACACCATGGTAAACATTATCATTTAAAATAACCTGTGTAACATTTGATGGAGGAACTCCATGCATTCATTATGACTGTGGAAGTCTTTCTGTCAGACATTGCTATTGATTTAGTTCATAAGTGGTCAGTCTTCTTCCAGATGCCAAAAAAAATCTCTGTGGTTCTCCTCACCTTAAAAAGTATGTATTACTTGTTAGAATGTCATGAAGTGGTCATCAGGCTCCAGCAGCACTGACATTGCTGGAAAATCTATTTTCTGCCCTGCTAATAAATTAAAATGTGGATTGAAGAAACATATACTGGGTGTGCATCAAGCAAAGGAAAGAATAATATCTAATGTAGAACGATACTGGATGGCGGGTTGAGGTTTTTTTTGAGAGCTGAAATGGCAGTTGGGAGCATTCAGAAAGCCGAAGCAAGAATGCAAATGATAGAAAATGAAAATTTTGATAAATGGGAGGAGCTAGGGCACACTGCATAGTGCGGGAGCAGTCCAAGACACTGAAATGAAAACAGCAGAAAGCAAATGACAAATGCCAGATCCACCTGCATTGTCTTATTACTTTTCTTTCTCTCTTTCTGTTTTTCTAAATCTTCCTCATTGTGACTAAATGTGTAATAGCTTGTTGCTTCTGGGTGCAGACTAGTGATTACCAGTGTTTCAAGATGAGTGATTCCTAAATTTCTTTGCATTTTTTTCACTATTACTCTGTCCAAGGCAGATGCATTACTTTGTAATGATCACATTACCCAGAGCAGGTGGTTCTCTGAGGTGGATGTTTGGCTTGAATATTTATAGAGGTAGAAGGCAATATTTACTAATAATGTTTTTAATGTTAGAATTACAATTTCTGTATTACTTCATGCTTGTTTTTTTTTTTTGTACATATTTTTCTCTTTTAGAAAGAAAAATCAATTCTCAGAAAAAGTACAGCTGCATTTTTTTGCTTTTGCCTTTCAAACAGAGAAAGGATTGGATAGAAAACTGCCTCAGTTCATGTTCTAGTTACTCAGCTGAGGTGGAAGAGTGAGTGGTTGACAGTACAAATACACAATAGAAAGGAAAAACACTGGAAAGGCTGTTACAAATTTGGCAAAATTCAGAGTAATGTTGAAGTAAGGCTGGGAAAGGACACAAGTTGCTCAGAGTTTTGGGGCAATGCTGCCAACACTTATGGAAGAAGAAATGTGCTTATGGGCATTATGTGTGCAGAGTGGGTATTTGTGCTCAGTACCTGGGAAGTTTGCAGATGGGGGCTGGTATTCTGGAAAACCTGAGGGTAGCACACTTCGTGAGCACTTTCATCTCCTAATAACTGCCTCTTCTCTGCAGCTAATATGTTGGCCAGCCACAGAAATTCAGATTGTTCTGAGCATCTTATGATGGCTCTAAATTGTTTCTCTCATAGGCCCTCCCTTTGCATTTAATATTTCTGAAAGTGGGAGTAGAGAAGAAAGACTATAAAAATATTGTCCTTGACTTTACCAGTGAAAGGTGAAATCCAACCAGTAGATACTGAAAGCCTGGGTGAAAACAGATGGGAGATGTTCAGACTGGTCTTTAAGTGGTAGTTAATACATTCTACCGAGGCTAACTACCTCATTGGTTTCAGAAGGCATTGCAGCTTAAACTTACTTCATTTTACTTAAAATAATAATAATAATAGACACAGCTGACCAGGCTTTATTCATGTCACTTTTAGGATTATGGAAAGATCAGAAAAGTAAGTGTTTCTGCAGGCAAATTTAGCCTTAATATCATGATCAGACATCTCAGATACAGTATTTCTGTATTATTTGCTTCATGTGCACTTCTATACATGCACCAGTCAATCCAGCATCCCCCAGCATTCACAGAGCTAGTATGCTGTGCTACCAGAGACTGACAGGTTTTTGACATGTTTTTGTTTTTTTTAATCTCCTTATGGACAAAATTCTGCCATTAGTAATATTTTAATTATTGCAGATAGAGTCAAATATTGGAGAAAACAAAACAAACAAGCCATTGTCCCAGGGCATTTAAAGAATGAAAGAGGGAAAGCTAGCACTTTGCAGTGCCTCAGGACAAGAGCTGCATGCAGAGTCATTGCAGAGTAGCTCGATACCTCCAGGAATACTTCAGTCTCACTTTCTCACGGGATGCGCGGAGTCTTTTAAACTCAGCACAGAGAACTTGGTCAGCAGTTTCAGCGTTACCGTTTCATGAATATTACTACTGAAGATGAAAATATTCAAGCAGGAGGCTGGTTTTGTGATCACTTCTCTGACAAATATCAAACCCTGTGACCAACTTTGATTGATGTTTTGCTAATACTGTCAGAATTAAATGTATAACTAATAAGGAACTGACTTTATTCAGATAGATTTGGGTCTTTTTAAATGGCTGGCCTAGTAAGTGGAAAATACTGTTCAGTGTTTAACATAGACAAATGTGAAATAATCGATGTGTAGGCAATGAACCGAAGTAAAGAGTGTATATACAGTGGAACAGCTATGCAGCATAATGACAAGGAAAGGATTTAAAGGTTATTATAAACAAATCCATGAAGATATTAGCTTGGTCTATGTGCAGGAAAAAAAGCCAACATGAAATGGAGCTGCACAAATGAGCAGAATACAAATGACAACAAGGAATATTAATACAGGACTCTTTTATTGCTTTATTTTAAACAGCACCGTGGATTCCATTTTTAAAGTTGAGTATTGTGGTTATAAACCTGCTTTGTATCTGAACGTTCATATTGGCATTTGGATTTCTAAATTGGGATTCTGTTTTAAACTCTGCTGCACAATATTTGCTCCTATAATTTCTGTTAGCTATCTGTCTTTTAGAGAGCTTCTTCAGTGTACACATCACAGTAATTGTATGTACAAAAGACCAATTACATATTTAGCTGGTTTCTTGAAGGTACATTTGCATTAAGTGGACCCACACAACTGGAATAATTGTTTATACAACTAATGGTTACACACACTTACAGAAATCTGAGACTTTTTTTCCTAAAGCCTGCTCAATTACTTTGGCATGGCCTTAACATACAACATGTGAGAGGTTTTGGTATGATTGTGTTGTAGTTCAGTTTGGTACCTCAGCTAGCTACTTGGTAGAACGTTTACATCGCGCATGCAGTAGTCACCCTCAGGAGTCAGCTTCAGAGGTACATCAAAATGCTGATTAATCCTTTGGGTCAAACTTTTTTCACTACCAATTAAAACCTCGTATTTTCCTAGCAGTGTTTTGGCTTATTGGAACATAATAGTGGATGTTTGTGACATATGTCACACAACGAGTGAGTTTCTTACAACGTGACAAATCAATGGAGCTTTTCTTTTCTGGTTACCTTAATGTCCTCAAAAGCCCCTGATTTGTGAGTGGGGTTCCTTCACTTACCTCTTCCCATACAGCATCTTACGGAGACAGAAAGGTGCTCTATTTAAACCTGGCAAAGCTGCAGAGTACATTAGGTCAGGTATCCACATTAAATCTGAGCATGCCCTAGGGGATAGTTAAAGAACTGCATCATTTTAATAGCTCTTGAGTTGTTTGTTTGTTTTCTCAGTGGGTAAAATTCAAGCTTTTCTTAGTAGGCAGCCTGTTCCTTTTCTTTTCTGCGTGTGGTCATGTTGTTTTTGATACAAAGGTCTTAAAACCACCAGTGTTTTGTTTTTTTGTTTTGTTTTGTTTTGTTTAAACTATATCTGATAATGGCTAAAGTCACAGAAATACCTGTGCACAGTGTGTGTGCTTTTTCATGTTCCCCGTATGTGGTCTGGTTGAAGCATTCAAGTGGCCTTTTTTTTTCTTTTTTTTTTTTTTACTTCACCCTCTGCTAGAGATGGTATCGTATGATTTGCATAATTTTACTGTCTTCATATGGATTTTACAGTGTCCTAGGATTAATATATCTGAATGGAAGCTACTTATGTCAAAATTAATGTGTGTTAGGTCAAGTACATTTGAATATTTGATTGATATTGTGGACTTATTTTTATCAAATTCCTGAAGTAACACTCAGGTCATCTTCTTTGTAGAAAAGTACTGTTAGCTGATCTAAATTTAATCTAACAACCTGATATAAGATGGTATGAGAAAATAATGGCTGAACTACCTCTTAGAGCTTTGTATGTGGCAGGAGTCCTCAACGTGCGCTAGAGCTCACAATGTGAGACATGCGGGTTTTGTTTCATTTTTCTTCCTAGTGATCCACTATGACTCTTTGCAAATTGTTCCAGTGGTTAACTACACACCTTCGCTAAGTAATGTGTGCCTTATCTTAATTTTAATTTGAAATTTTCTTGCTATATGTGCTTATTAGAAGAACTATCCTATATTTGTGGGTCTGTGTGTGTTTATGTGCTTATAGACTGAATAAATCAAGCCTTCCTTTTACAGGTTATGCTCTTGGGTTTGTGCTTCATCATCTATGCTTTGTCTTTCTTCACGAATTATGGCTAGTAGAACTGGGCTCAGCATGTAAGTACCAAGGCCCCCCTACCAAAGGTGATGAGCCAAGCACTGAACAATTTGCCGTGTCTTTGGCCTGTGTCACAATTTGGGTACAGCCAGCTTGTTTCCGCAGCTAAATTAAACACGTCTTTGAGCCTTTTCTGTATACCTGCAAATGCCTGCTGACATTGCCCAGACACTGCAAGAGCCTTAAGAGCAGCCTTTGCCTCTCATCCCCTCAAAGAGAAGGAAGATAATCCTGATTCAAGGGGGTAGATATGTGGCAGTTTCACAAGACAATGTGAATAGCCCTCTAGCACTTGAAGTACCTTTTGTTCCACTTTTGCTATTAAAAAGAGAGTTTCACTTACAATCTTTTAAAATATATTTATCTTAAAATATATTTAATCTGCACTATACCTGTAACATAAAATATATTTTTAATTTTACCCTTATGAAAACTGGATCTGGCTTTAATGTTCAGAATCTCAAAGGATTTTTAGGCTTGATCATCTGCCAAGCTCTGCATAAATGCATCTAATCTGGATTTCTGCAGAAACTTTAATGATGATTTCAGATATTATCCTCTTATAGAATAAATTTAAGAAAAATATCTTGCTGGAATGAATCATATCTGATTTCTAGATTTCTGCAGTTTATGTGGTTCTAATTTTCAACCTTTAATTTTTATTTATTTACTCGTTTATTTTTATCATCTCTGGAAACAAGTAAGCCATTATTACTTCTCCTGTCCTACAATCTGGAGTGAACGTAGCAGTATAGAGATGATAAAAACGTTGAACCTTTCCCGTGAAGCTTAAAAATAAAAGGACCACTCCTATAACCTTAGTCTGAACATGCAGGAATTAATAGGGCTGTATAGAGAGTGAAATATTATCTGGTTTCATTAGGTGTGTCTAGATCAAGAGCTGTACTCGTGTGGATTTGTGAGGGATGAGAATAAACAGCAGTTTCTATGGGTAGATCAGGGAGGTTACAGGTTGGGCCCATCCTAGGCTGATGCAAAGCCAAACTATTTTAAACATATTTATATACATATATATATGTGTTAAATTTGGATTGTTTTTCTAGCATATGCAGCTTTAGAGCCAGGCAATAGTGGCTGTAGGAAATGTGTATTTTTTTGTCTTCCAAACAGGAGGAGATGGAATGTAGAAACATAGTAATAAGATGCTGAAGTATGTAAGATTGCAGTGAAGTATAGGAAAATAAATGTTGACGTTTGAGCGCAGTCGTGAAATGGCAAGTGAAAAACAGTGTAAAAAAATATGGAAAAATTTATGTGGGTCTCCCAAATGATGATGCAAATGTTATATTTAATGAGGAAGATGATTAAGAGCTAGTGAAATGAAGCTGGACAGACCGAGAGGAATAGGTAAGACGGATAAAGTTCTGCTAGAATGGAAGCCTATGCAGAGATCAGCAAAAAATGGAGAGTGTGCTGCTCTCTCAAGCAGAAAAGGAAAATGATCTGGTTTTCATAACTATTATAATAGGCAAACTGCTAACCAGGCCATGTTGTTTCACTGCAGTGAAATTGTGCTAATTGGGTTGTAGGTAGGCTTGGTTAATTCTTAATAGATGAGATTCCTGGTAACCAATCTCTCATTTGCTGTTGGGATTATCAGTCCAAACTGCTCCTGACTGAGTGATGACTTCTCCATGTTGTGTTTATGGTGGTTAAATCTACTTACGTGGCTAATACCTCATAAAGGAGGACAGTTCCTATACCATGAAGTATCCACCGTTTTGTGGATAAATGAAGTAGATCAGTCTCTGGAACTGAAAATCTGGTCCACCTTTGAAAACATAAAATAATTTGCTATAGTTTTAGTTAGAAAATATATATTTTTGTTTCTAGCATCTAAAACTGTTATCTGTGTATGTTCAATATAGTATATGCTTGCTTTCTTAATTTTTACACAAGCAAAAAACGTCAAGACCAGTAAATCACCCTATGTCCTTAGCAGTATACTGAAAGGGCCTAGATCCTGAGAAGTTCAATGCAATCTGAGCTTTTGCTCTCCTACATGCTGAGATAATTTACATGTGTCTTTAAGATCACAGTGATTTGGGAGATTAACATTTTTAAGTTCAATTAACACCAAATGTTATCAAAAAAACTTTTGCAAATTGCAATTTGCTATTGCAAATAGCAAGGAAGAAGCTCAGCATTTGGCTTCTTATTTGCAACTCTAACTCAGTGACAAAAAAACATGGGTATTGTGCTCTGCAGAAACTTTATCTCTGAAAACATATGGGAATGGGTAAGCATGTGGGATTTGGGTGAACCTACACTTATTTATGGTAATTGCAGGCTTTCTTTCCTTTTAGCTTCTAATTGGTTCTATGTCCTTCATTCTTCATCAGAGAAAGGTGTGATTCTGCTTCTGCCACCAGTTCATTTTTAGTGTTCTTGAAAGTGTTTTTCAGCCAGGTGGGGTGAATTGTGTGCCTGACAGGTCTTGTTTCTACCTCCTTTTCATTATTTTATTCTCATAGGTTGGTTTAAAAGATGTTTAGATCATTTCAGAGCATGTAGAGCATGAGGTGGAGATTCAAGGGCAGGTGGCACTGAACAGCAGAACAATCTCTCAGGCGAATCATTTCATACCAGAACTGACTGCTGCAAAGAAGGGGGTTGCATAAGGATGTTATATTTGAAAGGGCGAAATGGGAGAAAGCAAAAAAATATATACATCTAGAAATTTAGCAAAGGTGTGATGGGGGGTTAGCACAAGAAGACAGTTGGGGAAGCACATTTCAGTACCAGGTCAAAAATATTTTGGAAATTCATTGTGCTGAATTACCTGTGTGAACGGGGCATTTATAAGGGCGGTGCAGGGACTGGAGGTGGGGAAAGAGAGGGCAGGGCATGGAGTGAAGAACCCCATTCTCCTTTGGTTCTCTGGCTGTAGCAAAGAGGAAGAAAAGTCTCTGTCACTATTTTCAGCCAGGACTCTAGTAATTATCGTAGATTCCAAATATCAGAGTTTCAGGAAGAGAAAAGATGCAGTGAAGGGAGGAAGAAAAGAAGAGAAGAGGCAGATGGGGACAGCTTACAGGCACTCAGGTCTATGGTACCAGGGATATTCAGAAGATGATATGTACATTCTCCTGCTGCTGACAACCATTATATTCTTAGACAAGAAGTATAAAACTTCCTTAAGATGAAACTTTCAGAAGAAATAGAGGTTTAAGTAACCCACATTTTCAGGTTGCTCTGAATCCGTAACTTGGCTTATTTTACAGCCACGTTCCTACCTTTTACTTTAAGGTACCTTTATGCTAGTAAAAACTAATACCTAAATAGCCATAATCTCTTGAATGACACAATTTCAAATACTGATTTTTCCACATCAGCTACAGTTCAAAATAATTTCCCCATGTGTCAATCTCAAGAGGTTATTTTTAGAAGCTTGTTAGAGAATGAGAGGAGGTTGTTTAAACATGCTATGGGATGCTTATCACAAATCATTTTAGTGGGATGAGCTGCCTTGCTCCCAAACGGGCAGTGTCCTGTCACAGGAGCACATTGGAGCCTGTTTGTGAAATGGTGGGAAGAATTTCTCTGTGACACAGGATCCCACCATGCAGAGACTTGTACCGAGTGAGCACTTCTTGAGGTAGGAGGGGTTAATCCTGAGAGTGAAGGTTGCTCGTGTGAGGGATTGTGAGAGGAAAGGGAAGGTTGATAATTTTGAATTGGTGAGGCGTAAATGGTCTGGTTGTTAGCTAAGGTGATGAGACAGAAATCCCTCTTTCTTGCCTAGCCTGTCTGCAGGGAGACCACTAAAACAGCTCCTCATTCTGGGATAGCATTTTGCTCTGTCCATCTGCTGTCTCCATTCCCCTTGTAGGCTGATGGCCCCCTGATGCTGTAGTATTTCCCTCTTCTCTGGTCTCCTAGCATGCACTAAGTCCTTTTGTGGATGTTGTAAATATGTGTGGAAAACATCTTAAACCCACACAGAAAAGCCTTAGGATATAGGTAATGTATATTGTAATTTCCTGTCTTCCTCACTGGTTCTTAACCGTTTTTATTTTTATTTTTTTCCTAAAGCACATACTCTATAAAACATATATTCTAAAACACCTTATTATATAGTATGTGGTAGGAATTGTGTGGACTTACGTAGCGAATGGTAGTCAACCGAAAGTTTGAGAACTGAAGAGCTGTAGGAAATGGTAAAGATTTCCATGTTATGGATTTTTTTTTCCTCATTTTTCTTGCTGTTGCATCCTCTGCATTTCTCTGTGGTCTATTTCTTGCCTAGACTACATAAATCTGGAAGTAACACTGTTCTCAAATGCCAGCTAGTGTTTCTCACCTCCTTTTAAAACATATGCAGAAATAAGGGTGCCACTTAATGATGCTTTCACACCATATTTACTGATAACCATGTTCATTAAATAGGTAATTAATTGCTATGTTTTATGTTTTCTATTCAGAGCTATTTAATAAAGCTTGAAAGTGGGGTGTACATGTCATCCAAAAGAGTGGTTGCTAAGTACCTTGGTGGGATCTGGCCTCAGGAAATGATAGATAAAGGGTACATGGGGTTATTTGAATATTCAGCAGTTATTTCTACCTTCCTCTCTGCATCATAGGACTTCTCACAGTTCCAGTATCCATGCACCTTTCAAGTGAAAATGAGCAGCAACACAGTTCTTACTGAATTTTCTTAATGGCATCTCCTAGATTTGAGTATGACTGCTCTGATTGGGATACATCTTCTGGTTTTATTTCTTTCCAATATTATTCATGTTTTCTGTCCCTTAATGTTTAAGCTATGTGCATAGAGTAAACAACATGAATTTCAGTGTATTTCAAAGCTCAGAGCTATTTGATCAGTAACAGCCACGTTACAATTCTCCTTCAAGAAGAAACGGCAGTAGATGCATAATTGTACTGTTGCAAGAGTTATAGTCAGGATCCATTTAAACTTATGCCACTAAGTATTTTAAATGTATTAGTTGGGACTGCTCTCAAGGTCATGCTGTCAGGAGCCAAAAGCAAACCCCCTGAGGGAAAAAAAAGTCAAAGATCATTTTGGTGTGTGCCAGATAACTGGATGTGTTATAAATGACAACTAGCTTATATCCAAATCACACAGACCAAAGGCAAGGCAAACATGCTGAGAACTCGGGGGAATTCAATGTCACCATCTAGGACATGATAAAGTAACTTCCTGCACTCGTACATCTTAAGTAAACAACTGCATTATGTCTTTTTTCACTTTGCCTTTCAGTTCAGCTTAGACTTCAAATATGCATGAGGGAAATCTGGTTTGCTTGTCCTAAATAGTCCCTGGGGTATTTAGAAACCATATCCAGCAGCATCTGAATTTGAGCATGCCCTAAAATGCTGGATCGTTCCCTGACGTGAGCACAGGGCTGCCTTTCCCTGGGATCCAAGGTCTGCATGGAGCTGCATGAGGACGATACGGGAGTGTTATGCCCTTGTCACTACATAACTAGGTGATAGAAAAGGGAGGTGTGTGAGCTGCAGCTTGGGGCAGAGACTTTCTGGGTGTCTAAGGTACTTAGAGCAAGGAAGGTCCTCACTACCGTATTACAATAAATAAGGTCACATTAACTCTTAGGTCTACCCGTGCTAAAATCCACTCTCTACAATGAAAGGTGGGGAGACAGTGAACAGAGAGGCATTGCCCGCCCTTTGTTATCTGGTATTAACTGGTATTCCATCCAGCTGCACTAAATGGAAGTCAAAGGGAGCCTGAAAGCCTTGGCTTAATTATTGCCATCTGGCTTGCATGTGGTCAGCCCCAGATTCCTGTTGAATTCCCTGCATCTGAAGTTCTTGGGCCTAAAATAACATTCTTTATCTCCCCCATCATATCCAAAACTCATTTTGCTGTAAACCACCCCTCAGCCCGACCCCCGTGTGATTGATGGAGTGATCTGCCAAGGTTTTTTGCCCCCATGCTGGCTCCTTTGCAGAGTGTGTTCTGCTGAAGGGATGCAGAAATGCAGAAACACGGCGTGGCAGTCTGGCTGCAGCAGGTAATTCAGCCCCGCGCCGTCGGTGTGTGGGACCTGCAAACAACCTCACTGAGGAATGTGAAATCACCTGAGGTAATATCTCCTGATATTAGAATAAAGATGTGCTGATAAAATTGCTCTTCATAAAGAAGAATAATATTAATAATTTTAAAGACTTCTACATCCAGTTTAAACTTCAATGAGCCCTTTATTGTTCTCCTGCAGAGCACCAGGCAAGGAGCCTGCTCACCTTCAATAAACTAGGTGGTTTAAAGAGAGAATTTAGTCATGGCTCTTTCATTATCTTCTCTGTAGTGGAAATATGGAGGCAAACAAAATTATTTATTTATTTAATTAATTTTATTATCTAGATTATGGATATCGTTCAAAACATTTTCTCCTTCTGCCAAAAACCTCCTGTTCTCAACTGTAGAAACAGATCAGACAGGAGCCTGCTCTGCGGTACCGAATTAGTGTGCGAGGTGAAGTCCAGCAGCTTTCTTCGCAGTCTGCAGCCTGCCTTCAGCCTTCACGTAGCCCGAGCAGGCTGAGGCTGGGTATTTACTAGTTCTGTCTGCCTTTAAGCATTTGCTTATAGAAGCAGCTCTGGTCTGCATCAAAGGGCAGGAGCTCTGGTATGTGACCATAAATAAATAAATCAGCCCTAACGAACACTGCTGGTGACTTGCTGGCGTTGCCTTTCCTTAACCTACACTAGTTTATGCAGAGCCATAACTGTGGAGCTGATCAATAGCTGTTCTGGTGACAGTAGTCAGGAGCAGAAAAGACTGGATCAATCCCACTTTTATTTTCCCACTAAGTTCAGAAGCCTAAGGTTTAATTTTCTTCTAATTTCCCTGTTCTTTTGCTCAGCTGTTCATTTTTGTGAGATCAAGTTAGTGTTTTATTGTCACGGAGAATAATTATTTCTTTCTTCTAAAACTCGTGTTGATGGTAGTTATCCTTAGATTAAATGGCAAAGAACCTTTGTTGATTTTTTTTTTCCCTTAACTGGAATATTTTTGGATTTTGGTTACAGTATTTTTCTCAGGGTGATCCAGAGCTGTGTCCTTGCAGTGTTTTGTGGGTGGGATGGATGACTTCTCAGGAATGAACACCCAAGCTGCCAAATTATTTGGGAAATTTTATGTGTAGATAATATATACCGAACAACCAAGCAATGGGAGCTGCTTCTGTGTCCATGGCATTCTAGAAATTGATTCGGCATGGGATCATGGCTCTATGCTAGATCAAAAATAAAATCCTGACAGTATGGTTATCAATTAAAATTTTGTATTAGCTTAAATCGAGCCTTGATTTCATTTTCTATTATTATATTCTGATTACATTGATCTTTCCCCATCAAACCCTAGAAACAAATGTAAGTAGCAACTTCTCAGCTGTAGCTATATGGTAAATCTTGGTCAATATTTACTATATACAATAATGGAATTTGTCTCTAGCAGTAATAACATGCTCATTTTTTTCTAAATCTTTTCAGGTTTTTAAGTACTAAGGGACACTGCATCCAGTAAGTTTAGTACTGTGAACCTCAGTTTAAAGATGGGAAAGCTGGAGAGCCAATTTTGGTAAATAACTTAGCATAGAGGCAAGGAAAATTGGTGGCAAGACAAGGGTTACAACTTCTCATGTCAAAGTCATGAATGTAGTGTTTATTCCAGTAGAAAACAGCCATGTAGATATTAAATTGGCATGGTATCTCCTACAATACTCTGAAAAATAATAAAAAAAAAATCACTTTTTAAATAAATGCCTCTAGCTCCTTATTGCTTTTATCAATGCTGTAACAAAGAGACCGATAGCTCGAACTTTAAAAAGAAATCATAATAACGAAAATCTAACATAATGTCAGTTCCCAGTGTTCTGTATAACATGTCACACGGGCAGAAAGATTGGTTACTCTGATATCTAGATGTTGGTAAGGTCTTTAATCAAGACATTCTTCCAACTCATAATTCAGCACTGTGGAGTGAAATACAGTAGGTAATTGAAACTGATTGATAAAATATGGATTTCCTCCCCTTAGAAGAAAGTTAAACATACTTAAGGGGGAAAAAACCCAGAGCATTAGTAGTTCAAATGAAAAATATGCTGACATATTTCTTCCAGGAAAAAATAAATAAAGATAAAAGCTACAGGAAAGAGTAGGTGACAATAATTAGTTTGTTGTTTTAAATTAGGAGGTCTCTTGGGCCAGATGTTAGTTGTCAGGGAGTGATGCCCCCTCCTGAGAAATGTAATGAAACCGAGATAGCCAGGGGCCTTGGAAAAAAAAAGCTCTCTGTTTGGAGATGTCATTTTATTACAATGCTCTTGCCTTTTGCCTGAAGCATCTTGTGACTGGGGATGGAAGGGAAAAGGGAGAGAAAGAGAGCACGCAGGGATTGATAGAAGGGATGTAGGCAGAATTTGTATTCAATCATAGTCTGGTCAGCAGAGCATGCATGCTTCTAATTAGCATAAGGAGGAAGGCAAGAAACCTGTCTCCGCCACCAGAGACAGAGCAGACAGGCACAATCCCGGGCTGTCCGGAAGAGCTGCCACGAACGTCTGCAGCTCATTGCAATGCAGGTGACAGAATTTAGAGAAAGATATCAGCAGAATTATCCTTATTTTCTCTGCCATTCACTGTCTGCTCTTATTAAGCAAACAAAGAATCCAGGGTGCTCTCTGGGTGTTTGGAGCACTCAATGCACATATTACAGCCCCGCAAATTGCTCTCCACGGGCTGGCCGCTGCCAGCCGACCCCCACGGTTGAGCTTGCCAGCTGCAGGTCTGCGCGGTCAGGGGGAGCGGGGGCTTTGTGTTGGGGGCCCGACGTGGCAGCTTGGCCTTTTGGATGCCCATGATGGGTCTCGGGGACCCCTCGGCACAGGCGAGAGCTGAGTGCTCTCCTCCCAGAGCAACGTGCTGCTGGGGTGGTGGCACGCTCAGGAACCAAATGGCACCCCGGCTGCCCTCTCCCACATAACCAGTACCTTATTTGAAGCACATTCGTTATCTTTTACATGGTTCAGATCAATATTTGACTTCAGTTGAGACCAACAATTGCAAACAGCACTAGAAAAGTTGCTTCAAAAGTAGTAGATGAGTTTATACGGTGCTACTTGGTTCCTATAGCACGCACGAGCATAGCCTCAATAAAGCCATTTCAATTGCGGTAGATCAAAGCTTTAATTTTTGTCACCAGCCACACTTACACCATTTACATTTCACTTTTATTCATACCTCTGCATTTTATTTCTGCAATAGAATAAGGACAAATATTAACCTGATTTTATATGAGGAATAACACATTTTCTAGCATTTGCATGTAGTTGCGCTAACCTATTAAAAATATTTTTATGCTTCATGAGCTACAAATGTAAAGGAATATGATGGATATAGAAATAAATATAGATGCTTTGCTAAAGTTCTGTCATTCAAAATTATTTTCCCCAGACTTAAATATTTCAGAGCCAATTAACTTTGAAACAGCATTTGCACTTAGTTTGTCTCAGTGGGGTGAAAGACTGAATTGTTTTGATTTATTCTTGTTTATAGAAAGATTGAAAAATAAATCTTTTTTAAAATGACTCATTTAAGGTGCCCACATGATGAATATTTTAGCATTTGCTCTAAAAGGTGTGCCAGCAGCACTCTCCATTTTAACAGCTTCTAACTGGTTTAATAGAGCACGGTTTACATTCGTGACTTCCCAGCGTGAGCACTGTATTGTATCAGATGATGCAGCTGCTTACCTTTAATCAAATGACAATTTAAAAGACATAAAGACGTACCTCCATCTCATTCCCTGGTTAGAATTTCAGCACACGGGAGTTAAAGGACTGTTAGAGCAGATTATGGCACTTGTAATCTCTCAACTGGCTTCTGGTGGTGTTATGAGATTCTTTTCATAAACCCACCTGCTGTCCAAAAGTCACAGGATTTTTCCATTAATTATGTAAGATTACTTCAAATTTACCTAATGGTCTTCTGGGACTCCATCCTGGCTACACTCGGAGCAAAAGATGCCTAGCACTTCACAGATTTAATCCCTGGGTTTGCAGATTTCAGAGAATCAGAGAAGTTAATTAACTATTGCTATTCCTATTTAGTTGGAGTAACATCAAATACTAGGAGTTGGAGTGTGCCTTCCAGGTACAGTCAGTATAGTCCAACCTCCCTGCGTGCTGTTCATTATGAATCTGTGTTACAGTGTTGATAACTGCTTTAATCTCTCAAACGAGCAGGTAATTGAATAAACCAAACTTGGTTTTGTCATGTCGTGCAGGTCAGCCCATGGGCTTTATTATTATTATTATTATTATTATTAATTTAAAATGGAGTTTACTTGGAGATTTTTTATGGAGATAGAGTTAAAGGCTGAGTCGCATTTTAGGCAGTTCTCATGTGATTGAAAAGCTGAGATGGCATTTTAAAAATTGACTTTGACACTCCTAGGATCCCTTGAAAATCCAGACAATTGTGAAGGCCTTGTTTTTATATATGTGTGCACACACGCACACAGAGCCACATACGAATGGTATGTGGAAAATAAAAAGTTAGGGAATCCTTTTCAGCTGAAAGATGTCAAACAAGGCACAATCCATACGAGCAGATTGAAAAGCGCAGGGACAAGCAGGAGTAGGTATTTTAAGCATTACTGCCTAGTTCTTAGCGCAGTATGCCATACAGGTTTGAGCAGGGGGTGTGGACTCAGGCTTGGCTGTACAGCCCATTATTTCCTTCTGCTCATGAGAGTATCACCCTAATTCAGGTTCATTGCCACTGTGTCAGCACTGCAGCAAAACATTGCTAAAGGTGTGATGCCATGAACATTTATTTACCTTTTAATTTACATGAGGGAATGAAGAGTTTCTTTGGGTGGTCCACATTTTTTGGTGCCAGTACTGAGTGGGGGTGTCATGGGACTTTGATCTACTCAGATACCGTGATAAGATGGGTACACTTCCTCAGATAAACGAACTGTCTTTTTTTCCTTTCTCTCAATTGGAAATGTGTTAATTCCCCTGAAGACTGTAGTGTGGGAAAACAACAGCTAATAGGAGCTGTGTGAATATTCCCTAAGTAACACTGGGACTTTCCTGGTTAGCCTTTCTGTCACTTTCTTTATAAATATATAAAAAGCTATTAGGGTTTTTATGTTTCTTGTACAGGGATGTCTCATTTCAGGCATTCCTGTAGCTGTTCAGTACCGTTTCTTTCCTTTTCTTTTTTTTTTTTTTGAGAAACTGCACTTTTTTCTTCAGTGTTTATTTCCAGAAGAAAATCCTGTCTCATTATTCTGCTGCAATTTGACTTCATGCCCACACCACATCCGTCTCTTGTAGTGCTCAGTTTGCAGGCTGAAGTCAGCCTTCTTTCTCATTTTGACTTCCGTTTTTCTCCTTTTATTTGCTCGTTCTCGAAATGTGTCAGAGCAGAAGACAGATCGGAAGTTCTGTTTTACAGTTAAAAGCAAAAGTACACCATAAAATGCGTGTTTATTCTTGCTTTTTTTATCATTATTATTTTTTAACTATTCTGCACTTCATGAAAGTGCACCATCTGATGAAACTTTTACGCTTTTTCAAGAGTTTTGGGTTTTTAGCTGAATCTTATTCTGTTGCCTGTGCCTGTTCACTGAGCTGCAGTTGCTCTCAGCTTTTTCCTTCCTTTTCTTTTCTTTTTTATGATGTACTCCAACCCAGACTCTCTTTGGCTTAAAGCTCCCACCCCACCCACACAGACAGCAGTAGCCTCTGCAAATTCTTGACTGGCTTTCATGTGTACTCTGCCTGATCTTAGTTTTGGATACACATATTAAAGGGAGGAACAATGTTTATGTTTGAGGGAGTAGGATTAGCCTTTTGCAAAATCCTCAGCTATCAAAGGACACCGAGTTATGGTGCTTTCAGATGCAGTGCCCTACCCAGGCTACTACCACAAGGCGTTGTACTTTATGCAGCTGAAAACTAGGGGCAGAGTTCTTTCAGAAGTGCCTGGGCTCCTCATTCCCATTTTCTTTTGGTGGGAGTTGGGTCCTTAGTCCCTTTAAAAACCCGTCCCCCAAGTGCTCTTTCCCTCTTTGCTGTTTCATGTCCTTATTTTTGGTAGGAGTTTTCCGATAACTGACCCGAGCATTTCTCATGATAAATTCTTCATGCTTCTGCTTTTACTAGAAATGATAGATTTGTTGGATAAAGGAGACAGACTGTCTGTGTGAAAACAGGAAAAAATTAGGCAGAGAGAGAGAACAGCCCGCTGAGCCCACTGCAGTGCTCCCCTCAGCACAGCACCTCACAGGTGGTGGCCGGTGCCTGCGGAGACCTGACCAGCTCAGCACATCTCATGGTGCCTCTGCCTAAAAGCCTGCCCTTTGTGGGGTACCATGTGTCAGTCCTTTCCCCTGGCTTTCTTCACCGCTCCTCTGAAGTAGCCGGTGCAGGGGAACCTCTCTCTGGATGTCTCTGCTCCTTATCAGCGCGATGTCCCTGTAAAGTGTGTGACTAGCTGCACTGGCATCCAGGCAAGGTAGAAATAGCATTGGTACCTCAGGGAACATCAAAAATCCTGGTGCGTTTTGAAAATATGGAGTGGGCCCCCAGATGATATTGCACCAACTGTTTTGTGGCTTTCTGGAATTCTGTTGCTAAATCTGCAATTAATAGAAATTGTATGAAAATGGCTGGGAGCCATCATGTTGTTTACAGATGTGGTCACAGGGAGGTGGAGCCTAATGGAGCCGGAGGCTGTACCACATGAAGTCAATTTACCTATGCGTAAACTCATAAAGATCTGAAGAGGCTTGGGCTGCTTGGTGGTGTGCTTCTGGGCGGCTCGGTGTGATGGGGACAGCTCCAGTGCCTCAGTCCCAAATGGCTCTGTGCAGTACCATGGCCGTGCTCTTGTTGCAGCTCTTGCAGGCTGTTTCGTGGGCTGCTTCCAGGCATTGAGGTGTTCGCTGCCATTGTGCTCTGACTGAAACTGGCCTGGTTGGGAGGGCGTAGTGAAGGGACAAAGGTTTGGAGCCAGCCTGGGCAGGACATGCAGCTCACACCAGCATGTTCACATGTGGTTGGTTTTGAAGGCTTTGTTTGAGAAGCATTTATACAAGCTACCTCTTTTGGTGTCTTTGAATCGCAGTTCTTATGTTTCTTTGCCAGAAATATAAAAATAATAACTAATTTTTGTTGAACCTTCCAAAAAAAACTTTTTTTTTCTGTAGACCTGGTGAGAGACGTGTTATTTCACATGGATCTTATCTCCAGATGCAGTCGACAATCCAGGAAATGCACATCCCAGAGCACAGTATATTTTTAAAGAGGAACACCTTATTAAGTCGTTTCCTGAGGAGGGATGGGGTTAGGAATGTTTATAATTGTTTTTCTGAACTGGTGCCGTGGAGCTTGGCTGCTGTACCACATTCCGTAGTAAACCCTCTGATTCCTCAGCATAGGATTGCTTCACCCCCAGCCTGCCTCATCAGCTTCTCCCGTTAGGTTTTTCTGACACAGGACTTGGGAAAAATCAAAACTGAAAAAAAATAAGAAAACTAATTTTTCATCTGCTGTTCTTTGGGGACTGAGGCTCCTTTGTTCCCTCCAGCTCTTAGTTCAGTGCTGCACCATGGGTGGAAAACTGCAGCAAAGTATAAAAAATGCTGAAAATGCTACTGAAAATGTTGCCCTACCTCCCTTCTTTGCCCAATGTCAAAATGGCCATCCTGATTGTTTTTCGTTGACAGAAATGCACAGCCTGTTTTTCTCTAGGAATCACCCTGCACTCAGTGAGGAGGGTGCTGTGCCCGCAGCCCGACCTGCACAGGGTGGCGCTGAGTCCAAGAAGCACGGGGACGTGCTTGGCCTTGGCAGAGTGGGCACCAGGCTGGGAACTGGGGCACTGTAACTGCTCTCCACCACTAGTCACAGCTTTAGCAATAAGGTGAGCTTTTAAGCAGTAGGAGGGCATTTGACACAGTACAATATTAAAAATAATAATAATAAAAAGCCCTTACTAACAGAGTCTGGTGCCATGAAGTATTTGCTTGTTGTTGAAATAACATGCAACTAGATAGAAGTGAGGTCTGTAATCAGTGGGAGCATGTGTTCTGGAAAGGAAGGAAGAAGGCTGAAACGAGTAGTTTTTTCTCTGTCTTCTCCCTAATCCTGTGATTCAGATTGTCATTCCCTCTTGTGGCAGAAGGGCAGACTAGGAATTGCTTCAATAAACCGAAACATCACTAATTATCATGTGAGATCTTGTGAGAAGTGAAGTGTGGAGAAGCACTGCATAGTTAAGGGGAGAGCTTCCTATTTAGTATATGCTTGCTTTGACGCTGAAATAATGTTCACTTTCAGGTTGTGATGTCCAGTATCTATTTAGTACAGATATTATAATTTTAGGAATGTCATGTTCCCACCATGATGTTGCTAAAGTCATTTGTTCTGAAATTGTAATGCTATTTTCATGGACTCGGGGACCAAATGCATCTCCCAGATGGCAGGTACCAGGGAGGACACCGAGAAGTGGATATCCACAAACGGGACATTCGTGTTTGCAGCTGGTCAGATTCCAGGACATTACATTGATGCTGTATCATTGTATCATGAAATACAGAGAAAAATATATTCTTACTTTTTTCAGTGTCCTCAGTGGTACAGCAGAGTGAAGCAAATGCTTACACCTCGAAGAGAGAACTGTTAAAACCAGGGGTTAAAGAACAGCTCAGGTGTCACTGCGCTCCCATGCAGGCTGCAAGCTTTGCCATGCAGCCCAGATCTCTGCCACGGAGGGTGCTGTGTGTGCTCTGGGGCACACCAGGCAGCTGCTGTCTGACAGGGAGGTTACATCCAAGTGCTGCCTCTGTCCAAATGCAGAACCTTCCAGGATCAGGACCTGCGTTTAGATACAGAATAGTAAAGAGGAGTAATAGACCAAATGCAGGGAGAAAAAGGAAAAGGATGTACTTAGTTGAGTAGCTGCTCTCTGTTTCTAGCACATCTATCCTGGAAAGAAGAATGTTTTCCTCATGAAGTTAAGTATGCAGAAATCAGGCTTGTTTTACACTACTCGCTAGTGTTTTCTACTTCTTGTACCACCTGGATCAGATTATCATGAAGTGTAGAGGAGCAGGGAGGTAATGTGCATTTCAAAGTGGGCTCTTCCTACAGCTTGCGATGAGCGTCATTGGAAATTTGATTTAAGATAGGATGAAGTGTACAGGGAAGGATAAAGATGATAGCAGCAAAACGTTCTGCATGTATTCATTGGTCCACTCACCATAAATTTTGCCATCTCAAATCTTCTCCAGACCCTCATGAATATCACCTTCAGGGCTGATTGCAAGCAAGTAACTTTAAAAAGGGTGAGAATAGAGTATGTGACAACAGGGAACAATTGTTAAAGGAGCATTGCACATCAGAGCTGGACTGCACTAGAAATCATCTGCAATATTTATTTCCTAAGTATAAAGATTATCTCAGTGAAAATCATTTACTAGTTTGACAATTTCATTTTAGTGTTACTTGATATACTTTTTAGACACTTGGGAAATCAGTGTAACGTTTTACCCTTCCCCATGCCAAAATGTGAGCTTTTAGATGACTAATTTACTCTGCATGCTTTTGGAGATGGGTTACACTTAGTGCTTACTTAGAGTAGAATTTCTGTATAACCATGGCCAAATCCTCTTTTATTGAGGTACTGGGGTAATGCAAAGGACATATCTAGCGGAGGTTCTCAGTAATCACCTGCAATCTCTTCTCTGTGTTTTCATATCATTTAGACCTTACTGTACCGAATGAATGTCTGTGATTTCATCTTAAAAGAAATAGAAAAGTGAAATTATAAAACTTGTTTTCCAAACCTCAATATTCAGAAAGGCTACGAGTCTGCTTATGACATGACAGATTTTCACCTAAACAGAATCAAATATGTTCTGCTCTAGGGCAAAGTAGCATTAGTAAAGACTTGTACTGAAAGCAAAAAGAGCAGCTAAAAGCCTCTGCACCTGGAAAATACTTTCTTTTTGTAAATGTTCTAGAGGCTCATGACCTGATAAGTGATTAATTAAAGTCTCTAGAGAAAATTAAAAGAAAGGATATAAAGTTTTGCAGGTGTGCTTGAAGGACTGTGTGAGGATACTTTTAATGGGATTTCTGCTTTTTTGTTTGATTTTTTTGTTGGTGGTAGTGGTGGGTTTTCTTGTGGGGTGTCTCCATAGAGTCCCCATAGCAGCCTAACTTTCAGCAAACAAAGATGCAAGAAAACCTTGAAAGCTGAAGATTACAGTCAAATTACCAAGGAGTACATTTGCTGAGTTGTGTTATTTAGGAGTATTCCTACTGCAGAAGGCTCTTTAAGGTTCTGCTGCAGTGATGTGAATAAAGGGTCAAACAGATTTGGTCTGAGACTGATGCTTTCAGGCTCAATAACGTGTTGGCTGGAGACCTCCCGATTATTGTTAAGCCCCAAAGTGCCGCTTTTCAAAGGGCGTACATCTCAGCTGACACCTTCGCATTGATCAGAGCTGATCGACCAACACTGCGATGGGCTTAGAGGAAAATGTAAATAAATAAATAAAATAGGTGGCTGTTCGCTCACCAATGGGAATGCTGGTGTATTTCCTGTTGGGCAGTCGTTTAAGTAACTTGCTGGGCTTGCAACACGAAGCAGGGTGTAAAAGTAATATAAGACTGGTTGAGGATCACATCTCTAGCGATACACTGAAGCAAATTGGAAGGCAATACAACAGTTGTTAACGGTCTTGAGCCCAATAATATTTTTTGCCTGTGAGAAGGATATTGCCATGAGCCTGCTCTGTGGGGAAATTAAAAAAGAGGTTTTGTAAACAGAGGGAGTTGGGTTACAGTGAAATAAATAAAAGTTGTGTTTGTGTTGCTTTTGCCTTTTGAAGTAACACAGCTATTCCTGATTGAGTGTGTTAGGTAAAGAGGTAGATTTGCAGGTATTTACATTGACGGCCACTTCCGAACAAAAGATGGTAGAACTGACAACTGCAGCATGGGGATGTTAGAGGGCTAAAGGCATAGGTAATAGCGAGCAACTCCTTGAAACTTGGTCTTTATCAAGAAACTAGACTTTGGTTACTAGCATTGACTGCTGGCTGGAATGCCTTAATTTGGAATTTAGTAGAAATCTTCTAATTCTCTCTAAAGACATAAGTTAAATGCTGGAAATGGTAGATGTACAATTCATTTGGCCTCATTAAGTATTGAGATCTATAATTTCCAGCAAAATAGATTTTTTACTTTTCATACTTTGCTCATTAAAAAAAAAAAAAAGCTATGAAAAATATTCATGTATTTGTTCACTAGAAACCAAGTGGAAAACTGTTTCCATTAGAATTTAACAAAGGAAGAAGAAGGTGCAGGTTGCTGTGATTAAGAAGCTTTTAATGATGTGTGAAAACTGGAACCATTTAAAATCCAATTTTTTGAAATTGATAAGTATGAGGCCACATCTCTTCCCCCTTAAAATAACCACTAATGTCAGTTGTCACTGAGGGGGAGATGCCTCTCCTGTCCTTCTGCTGGCTTATTTATATGTAGAAGAAACTGCTTTAGTAATCCTTGTGCTTGTAGAAGAACTCCTCTGGTCACTATTGGACGTTTCTTCAGAGCATTTTCAAGCCCTTGTCTCAAGTCCTGCCAGCACGTGTGTTGTTCCAGGCTTGCCTTTCCTCTCCCCGTGCAATAGGCTGCCTGCCCTGGTCTCCTGAAACCCTTCTTTCCCTGGAACAGATCTCTTTGAAGTATTCTTTTCTCAGTAACCTCTGATCTCCCACTTTCACCTCTGTCTTGTTTATCTTTCCTCTGGCAGATAATGTATATTTCTTTGTGGTTTCATAAAGAAATTATAAATTGATAGCAGTGCAATATTGTGTACAAATCGCACTGTAACTGTCCCTCTTACCACTGAGTTTTTCCCTGTTTCTTCCTCTGAAGTTAGTAAGCTCAGGCATTATTTTGAGTTAAAATCAGGCTTTTTATAAGAGCTCATTATTATGCATAAGAGTTTCAAAATCAAATCATTAGTGCTATTGCTTGACAAATAAGGGAAAAAATAGACTATAAAGTTTTACTTTTAGGTGCTTACATGAGGATTGTACCTGAAACCTAGACATGTGAAGTGCTAGGTTCATTTAGAGGTTTTGTACTTCTGCTTATTTCTAAAGTTGAGATTGTCATGAGCTTGTTGGATGATAAAGGAAGGTTAGTAATAAAATTGCAGAGGGAAAAATCAAAACACCATGGAAACTCTGTGTTCAAAGGTCTCTGGAAACTAATCAGGCATCCCAGATTTAGAGCAGGCTATATTTTGCTGCTGTTGCTGCTGTGCCCGTAACCTTTGTACAGGGCAAGCGAAAAACTGTACAAAAAGCTAGCTTCTTAAGGAAAGCAGTATCGGAGCTAGTTAGGGATTACAATTCTCATTTCGCCATACATTCAGTTGACAGGGGAGCAGCGGTGATGGGAACTGGAAGGGTTCATACCACAGATCAAAGGAATTTTGCCATTCTCTGATCTGAACTCTGAGACCTTCCATAAAAGCATTCAGTTTCTTTTCCATTAAATGTGTGTTGTACTGCCTCTGTTAGGACCTGGAGGACACGGGAAGAGTAATTCAGCAGTGTGTTATGTTGCCTATTCGGAATGCAAATATTACAGAAACCTACACCTCTGCAAAAGCAGTCCCCCTCTATGTGCATCCCAGCTGAGTGCTGCCCTGCTCCCTTCTGTGCCAATTTGGACTTAATCACGAGTAGGAGCAGATCATTTTGCTGTATGTAAAAATTTCATTAGCCTATCTCGCAAACCCACTATCTGAAAATCTTACTGTTTTTTTTGTGTTTGTTTGTTTTGTTTTGTTTTGTTTTACCACTGTTCTTGGAGACAGAAATGGATAGCAGCTAAGATGGTGTGTGCAGTGCTGCGCGCAGCTGAAATTGCATCAATTTTTGTTACATTGCTGGAACTCGGAGTCTTCACTCCTTGCATTATGGTTTCTGACAAGAAAAATATCATGGTGTTGGGTCATACTCCAGCAGAATCTACTTCTCCTAATCCCCCCGTAACTGTGGTTCAGCAGAGTTTTTACTACTCTATTTTAACTTTTTTTCCTCTGGAAGCAGCCCGCTGTCTTTTCCCCCAGCTATGGTGGGTGCGCTAAAGTGTTTCTTCTGTTCTGACAGATTTTGGCAGTTTGTGGAAAATTCACTCTATGTATAATGAGGATTTCAGCTGGACCTAGTTCTGACTGTCAAACCAGGAGGCATGTTATGCCACACTATTGCAATCGGAAGATGGGTTTTGTTTGTGGGATGAGAGTGATTTTTGCCCTCAGCTCTCAGTAACTGCAGATCCTTTTTGCTCCTGTTTTCTTTCCAGAAGTGTGTTCTTAGGGGCGTACCAGATCTCCAGTCTATCAAAATATCAAATCAAATGGCAGAACCTTTTCAATCTAAGATGTGTAGTCTTCATCACAGGCGGCTGACAGTCCGATAAGCTTTTACTGTACATCCCCTTCCTACAGTGTTCCTGAGAAATGGAAAAGGACTTCTGCTCCCATTTTATAGCTGTATTTTTGCAACAGAGAGGTAGTCAGTGCCACAGCCAAATTTAGTGAGTCTGATTGTGGATTCTGGTAGAACTGAGGTCTGGTCTTCCAGGTTTTCTGTGACTCTGTGACAACAACCACATCATAAGGAAGGACAGCAGGACATTGCCTCCTGGCCCTTTGTAAAAGTCAGCAGGTTTATCTTGGAAGCTGTTGGTCTTGAGTTGACTGGAATTATCTATAGAAACTCAGATTTAATGCCTTATATGTCAATGACAATAAAAAATTCAAAAAAAAAAATTCTGTGACAAAAAATTCAAATTTGCCATTAAGAACAGTTTTCTGGGTTGTAAGAAGACTTCTACTGACTCATGGCTAAATCTGGCAGAGAAAGTAAGTTTACTGTACTGTGCTTGTATGTTATCCATCCGCTTTAGGAAGCAGAGCTCACTTTCAGTATTCTTTGTGGGACCACTGAAGGAAAAAAGTCCTTGCTTCGTGCTAAATGCATGGAATATTCAGTCAAATCTGGGAAGTTTTATTTGCTTTCAATCATCTTCCAGGCTTGTCTGAACATAAGGTGTGCCAAAGACTGAGTACTGTTTTGTTTTGCTTTATTTTTTATTTTATTTTATTTTATTTTATTTTATTTTATTTTATTTTATTTTATTTTATTTTATTTTATTTTATTTTATTTTATTTTATTTTATTTTATTTTATTTTATTTTATTTTATTTATTTTATCGTGGAAATAGGGTGAGGTTGAAGGGACCGTAAAGCAATTAAGAACTTCATACGTCATTTCTGTGGAATCAGTAGTCAAACTTCACCCACAGACTTGGACTGTGTCTTGGTGAAAATACTAAAAAGCATTGTCCAGTGACCTGCCACTGAAACCCCCACTAGGCCATTTACAAATGAAAGGAATGCTATACCCATTGCATCTGAAGAATACATTGCATGGCAGATGCGAGGTTAAAGCACAAAGTGCAAAAAGCATACAACCTCATCTATACTTTCCATGGTTACCCTCCTGTTTTCCTTCCTAGCTGAGCATGCCCAGCTGCCTTATGTCAGTGCTGTTGCAGCGTTCAACTCTGCTAAACAAGGTAACAGAACACATTTCACAATTCAAGGTGAATTTCAGGGTTTTGATGTCTCTGAATACTTACCTGCACAATGGTTAATCCCTGCAGTCAAAGTAATCCATCTGTCTCTCACTTCAAGCAGAAAACAAGGTGGTTCCCCGAACCTACAGCTGCACCAGGCCCTTCTGCCCAGTCGGCACCTCTGTATCCATCACGCACATTACACTCCTGCTGCACCAACCGTTTCCCAGATCTTTCTTTCAGCCCACCCATAAATTACTCATTTTTTCTTTGCAGTCTGTGAGTGGAAATCTCATACATGGGTCATGTTTCAGCGTCCTGTATGAATTACAAGTCACTATAATAGATACTAGATGCTGGGACCCCTTTGGATAATTTATTTCTTGGGGGACAAACTTCACAAAAATCAGGCCTGATGCTTCCAGCTGAAACCAAGACCTTGGCTTTGCATCAGCCATGTGTAGTTGGACATTAGACAACAAATTTAGAGCATTTTAAGCATGTGTTCAGATGTAAAAGTGATGGATTCACATAGAGAAAAATAGAAGGTAGATGCTCTATTTCTGCTGTGACATTTCTAAAGAGGTAATTCTGTGCCACAAAGGGAAATTGTACCTGATTTTAGCTATGAACTATGCTATTGTGCGTAACAGAACAGTCGACCTCTCTATTCAGGTCTCGTATTAGAAAAAGTTACATGTGAACATTTGAAAAGAAACATTGATTTGATTATCCCCATTTTCTACTTTGCACCTGTAGCTTCTATAGCTGTTTAATTTTTTGTCATGCAGTTAAAAAAGAAGAAACATCAGTTTCCTTGTCATATCATTTTTCCTTTTTTGCTGCTTTGTGCAAAGCCTTTTTGATTTAGCAACACTTGTCTGTACACTTTCATGTTATTTCTTCAGAATCACTCCCTGTAGTGTGAATAAATGTTATTTGTGTCAGCAGCTAATCTTACTGTAAAGCCCATATTGTTATTAATATGTTTATTTGATACTGTTTATTCAGGCCCGAATTTACATATTTCCAAGTTCTTTATGCGTGCTCAGGGTCCATCAATTCTAACCCTCAGCCGGGATTAGAAGGATGAAGGATTACATGTGCCAAACATCTGTCGCTGCGGTGCTGCAGGAGCTGCATGTCTGCGGACAGTGAGGGCCAGAGCCTGGCTTAGCAGCTGAAGCACAGATCAGTTCTCCTTCTCGCTGTGCTTGATTACATTTCCAGGGCTGCTCTACACATTTTCACTTCTTTTCCATGCTGGAAAATATCACAAGTATTTGTGTTCGGCACTGCTGTAGTCAGTGATAACCCTTTCTACAGTGCCTCCAGTCACTGTTTAAATAGGTAAAAATGCACAAAACGTGATCTTAATTTGAGTGTCAATGCTAATGGTTTGAGGAAAAGTAACTTTGAGTAATTATGTTAATTTATTTCTAATATCGTCTAGGCTTAGAAAAGCATTTAATCCCCAGAGAATCATTACTTCGTGCCCCAGCGTGCAATTTCATAAAATTCAAATACAGGTTTAAAAAAAAAAAAAGTGATATTTCAAAAAGCTCGGCATTGAGTTCGGACAGCCCAACTTCCGAGTTCGGATGGAGCCACTGAGCTACTCGCAAACCCCGCTTGCTGTTACCCTTTGTGTTGTGGTGCAGCCCGAGCGTTTGTGGGAGAACAAAGGGAAGTTTTCCTTACTACAAACCTTCTTTCAAACTTCAAGGTAAGTAGCATAATCTAAACCTGTACTCTTGATATTAGTTCCACATCAGCTCTAAGACTGGATGAGATTGTGTTGTTCTTTTGCTGATCTCTGTCAGGCAAGCCTGAGACCTTGGAGCACCAATATCTCCTGGAGTTGTCAGCTTGGGATGCTGGAACTGGCAGCAGGGGACTGTGAGCAGCGTTTGCTGCTTCTGGGGTGGAAGGTGGTAGAAACAGCTCATCTTCTAGGCATTTCCACCATTTGCCTAAATGCTTCGTTAGGAAAGCTCATGACAAGCAGTGCTCTTGCTTCCAAATTGTATGTGTGAATCAATGCAAATGTAATTTAGAACAAGACAATTTTTTTTCCTCATCATGCTATTAGTATTATTTGTACAAATTTCTTCTCTCTTTTTTTTTTTTATCATCTCTGAAGTCAAAGCTATGTATGTAGTATGTGGCAGAATCTAGCTAGTTTTCTATTACATTTTTAATATTACATCGTTTTTAATATTACATAATGGCTTTATGTCTGAAGCCACTTCTGTTGGATGCTTCAGCTCCAGGAGTCTCAAAATGAGCACCTGAGGTTAAAGAGTTTTTCAAAGTCTGTTTTGAATATGTTTGTTATATGAATATCGTGAAGCCTATCTGAAGCAATAAATAACAGCATATATGTCTTCTAAATTAGAATATAATTTGACAAATAATAGATTCCTAAAACCTTTTCCCCTCAGGAGCCTTTAGTCCTCCTTGTGTTAAGCCAGCCTCATGCTTATGTAGGTTCCTGTGTTACAGGGAACAAACTTAAACGCTAGTTCATCAGCGGGTTTCTTCCCTCTACACCCTTCTCTTTCTTTTCAGTTGTCTCCTGGCTGTCACTGGCAGGGCTGTTCTTTTAAACTTTCTGATTGGTGCATAATTAAGGAGGTATATGGGACAATAACTTCGTATTTTAAAGAGCCATAAAGATTTAATGAGAACATGGCTTCGGGGCCTTCCTCAATGAGTAAAAAGAAAAAAAGAAAAAAAAAAAAAAGAGGAAGGCACACGTCTTCCTAGTTCCTAGAGCAGCGTGAGCAGCGTGCTATAGTACAATGAAATATTTCCAGACTGCTGTGGAAATGAAACGCTAGCTTATTTGAAGAGGCAGCTAACAACAGGAAGAGAAAAGGACTTAAACGATCAGAAGAAATGAGTGTGCTTTGCAAGGGAAATGATTCAGGCAAAGTAAGGCTGATATTAGTCAAAGTGCCTTTTGCCGATGGGCAAACCTTGACGTGTTAGCTCTGCAGCTTCTTTGTGCGTCACAGCTGGTCTGTGTGGTTTATATTGTCACAACTTGATGGCAGAAGCAGACCTTTCCTTTCTTTGTCTTTTTGTCTGCCTTATGATTTCTAATTTTTCCATTACAGCAACATTTCTCTCTTAATCTTCGCTTTGGAAGTGTTTTCTTTCCTTTGCTTCTTTGTTCCATAGGCTCTGTTCTCGCGTCTCCCCCTCTATAGCTCTTTTAATCTGTTTGAGAGGAAAGCAAACTGATGCATCATCTGAGACTTCTCTCTGTGCTGCTCATCAGGCTGACTGCGAGATGAATTCAGAGCAACAGAGGGATGCATACCTTCCATAGGCAAAATATAAGAACTTCACAGCGCTGAAGAAAAAGGTTCCACATTCAAACAGGGCCGTCTTGTTAGATCTGCTGGTCAGGGGAATGCAATTCCTCAGACCTATTCTTTGGCTGGCCCTTTGCAGCATAAAGTGTCCTTTGTTTTACAGGATCCTATAATGCAGAAAATTCCTTTTTACACAAGTTCCCTGCAGTAGTGTTCATCCTCACATGGAAATAGTGATGTTTTGCTGAGATGATGTGGAAAGAGGAAGCGGTATTTATAGAGCAGATGCTAGATTATTTGAATGCATTAACATGAAAGAGGGAACATATTTCCAACAACATCATTTGATGTTGATATATTTCTTTATATTTAACCAGTGTAAAGTACATCTTGAAAGGTGCTGTGGATTGTCAGTCCATAGCGGGGGCTGCCTGCCTGACTTTCTGAAGGAAAGCGAGGCTCTTCCTGTGCCCGTATAAGTAGCAGCACAGAGAAAAGATACCAGATAACTACTATATGAATCATGATCAGAAGGGAGCCAAAACCTCAGAATAAACGTGGAATCTAAACAGAAACAGATGCTGTCACCTTTTGCCCCAAGGCATATGGCAAGAAAAAATAAATACAATAGGCATATGGCAAGAAAAAATAAATACAATAGCCCTGCATCTTCCAAGCAGGTTATTATCCAGAAGGAGCGGATGGGGGCTGTACATGGTACTCTTTCATGCTCTTCTTCTTTGTGTATCCACACACCTAGATGAAACTGCCAGTGGCCGTTAGCTGTCCAAATATAGATGTCTGAATCTAGATTCCTCTGAGGCAACTCCTTTCTGGGCCCTGAAAAGTTCTGAACTTTGGCAACGCTAATCCAGAGCTGCTGTAATCAATGCAGCCTTTCCATTATCATTGCTGGCTGTGGAGCTAGGTTCTCTGCTCGTAAGCACAGGAAGCAAGTAACCTGTACTCTTTCTTCCCAGGTTTACCGTAAAAACATCCTCACTGTCCCTGATGTCGTGGGAATTAGCATCTCCTCATACTCTCCTACAGATGTTTCTTCCCAAATGGACTAATGTCCTTTACAACAAGTGGAGCAAATAATTGCTTGGACAAATATAACCATAGGAGGTTCCAAAGCATTTTAGGGGCTTATGTTTTATGCTAAAGTGTAGAGAAGTCAGTATGTTTGTTAACTATACAAAAGATCTGTGTTTTCAGAAGCCTTTCTTGTGCTTCAAAATTTGTGGTTTCTTTTGTGTGGTTTCTTTTCTCTGTTCTGCATATTCCCCATTGGTGGTCACAGCGCTTAAAGTTGTTTGTAGTTTGATTTTTACTGTTGTTCGTAAAAGAGTCTGACCCTTGTAATAACGATAAGTAAGCAGCTAAATTTTACGTTGTCCCTTGTCCACATAGATGAGCAAATTGATTTATTTGTATATGTGCTTATACGGAATAGACATGCCGTTTTTTATCCTTGGTTTCCTGCAGCTGATTCTGCACTGCAAAGTCATTGCAAAAGCTTTAGTAGGCTTGCAGTACATGGTCTCAGCTGTAGGATCATCCTCAGCCCCTAGAAACCCAAACACGAGAGTATTTTGACATGTCAGACTCTAAAGCTCTCTGGGAGTCTGGAAGTTTTCCGTGACTGAATGAAGGATGTGCAGAGGGTTGGAATATGTCTTAGAATAAAGCAGAAGTGCTCCAACATGTCTTGTAAAAAATACCATTTTCTAGACAAGGAAACTTTGTGTTCTGAGAGGGTTGAATTTGACTTCTTTATTTTTTTTATTTTTTTTTTTCAGCATGGATAGAACAGCTTGCCTGTGTGAAGTGTCAATACCAGTGCTGCAGTTTGGGTATGGAGACATTACAGGGATATCACTGGTTTGTTTTTTGACCAGGAGTTGCTTGGGAGGCTGCCGTTTGCAATCTGCGTGCTTAGTAACCCCAGTACTCTGGGAGCTGCTTTTCTCTGTTACCTTGTTAAGTTTGCACAGAACATTTTAGTTGTCTGTCTGCAAAAATAAGCAAAACCAAAGGACTTTCCTGGGCTGCCGAGCCCTCCTAGAACAGGCACGCAGAGCTGCTCTGCAGTAAAAGCTGTATGTTTTATAGCATGTGCAGACGCTCTGCATCCCCTCTCCCCCTCCTCCTTGGATCTCGCCTTTTGTTCTCTGTTGCATTCCTCAGCGTGCACAGATACTTGTATGGCAATTTCTGGTTTTCTTTGAGGCACGATAGCATGGTCATGAGTTCTTGTAGAATAGAGCAGTATTTCTTTTGTCCTGATCTGTGTAGGGTTAATCAGTGTAACAGCAAAGTAGAAATTGGTTGTCTTTAAATTTTGTATATTCCTTGAGGTTTTGAGGTGCCTGGGGATGAAAAAATAGATCCATGTGATTCAACTTTTTAGCAGTTGCCCCAGTAGCACTATTCGCTACTAAGTTGATGCTTTCCGTTAATAATTATTTTTTTGTTACTTATTTTTTTTGCCCAGATTTTAACTGCACAGACTCAAAGTTTCCATCGAGAGTGCTAAATACTGTAGTGACAGGCACAGCGGAAGCCTCAAGAACAATAGTCTGCAGGGTGAGGTTTAAATGGGGAGCAACAATTGAGATTTAGGCCACGCATGGAGCAGTGATGAGAAAAAATGCCGAATGGCTGTTCATTAAGTAAGTGTTGCCTATTGAACTGAGGCAATGTAGCCAGGGGTCTTGTGGGGAAAATACTGTGAGATCATGTAATTGTAAATTATATCTTCGTGTGTTACGCGTGTGTATAGACACAACAGATAGTCAAGTTGCATGGTAGCCTTAATGGCATTTTGTAACTTATAAGCATTTGACATGGCAACCTAAATAGTGAGCTTTGTGTGTATGTTGTATTTATATTTGTGTTACTTCATTCTCTGGTCACTTGTATTGAAATTAACTGGGTCCTCAAGTCCTGAAATTAAATTTCAGTTAATACCAACATTTCTGAATACCTTTAGAATTAGGGAGAAATAGCCAACTTGCTTGGTTTCCAATGTAAGCCTTTTATGTGACAAATTCTACCAAGAAATGTATGCAAAGCCATTAGAGTGAATGGCATGATTACAAACTGATTATTGCATGAGAGAGGATAGAGTTGGTATTTAGCATAATATTGCTTTCTTTTATGTTTTGAAAACCTCAATTCTAGGAAATACAGTAGAACTTCAATTTAAGCCTAATTGTTGAAATTTAGTGTTGTGCTGAAATGTCAATTTTCATTTCATAGCAAAACTGAAACTTTACAAACACTGTGGGATTCCTTGCCAACTTCAGCAGAGAAACTGCTGAAACCTGCAAAAACTTGCTAAAATGTGAAAGCCTCCATTTAGCTTATCGTATGGATCATGCTCAGAGATGAAGCGTGCATTACTGCTCAGTCGGGTCCTGTGCAGTGGCAGAGATCACGTTTTGGGAGGTCTGCTGGTGAAACAGTTAAGGCTGGACACTTCGCTGCCAAAATGACCTAAGCGTCCCTGAAGTAATTGTTTTTCAGATGTCTCTGGGGAGCAGAGGACATTCAGGGCAACCTATATGGTATCTTCAGATACGCTGGAAGTGATTGGGGGCGGTGTTGGTGAGGGCTGCTGCATCAGCCGTCAAGGAGCACTATGCAGCCAAGAAAACAATTCCATAGGAAGAAAAGGGTTCGTGTTGGGAGCTCGTAAACCAGTCAGTTTTGTCACTTCTGTGTCGTAAAACCAGTATTTAATACAGTTAACAAAAGTGGCCTTTAAATCCAAAGGAAACTAGTTTGTGGCCGCTGTAATGAAGAACGCACGGTGACAAATTCCCCGAGCAGTTCTCTGCATTGCTGCTGGAGTGCTGTCAACATATGGTGCTGGCCTGCTGCCAGCTCTCATGATTTTGCTATTCTCTTTGGTGACTTTTATTGCTTGCAGTGTAAGGTGTGTTCTTTAAAACTCCATGTCCCGGAGGTGACATTTGGAAATAAAAGTCTGTCTCTTAGAGGTATAGACACAGAGCAAAGTCTAAGAACACACACCCTAAAAGCTGAAAACCCTGGGACTAGGTACCACACTAGTGACTACAGTCTGTAGCAAAAGCAAGGGATGAGGCTTTTTTTTCTCCCCAGATGTTTCTTCTGTCTGTGGCACAAGTCCAGCCCTCCGTGAACTCACCTCAGCACCTGCAGAAGCTCATCTTTGTCATTCTGCCTTCTTGCTCCCCACGCTGCCTGCAGCTCCAGGAGCTATCAGAGCCAGCTGAATTCACTGCTTTGCTCCCTCCAGCACAGCACCACACCAGGCCCTTCTTTGGGAACCACCTACCACCTTCTGGTAGCAGGAGCTTTATGTGTGCCTATTTGTCTCCACTTTCTTTTCCATGCTTTCTTCTTTCCCCTTTTAACTTCAGGTCTCCAGGTCCTGCTTCCTGAGTGTTCAGCAACCTCTGCTTGGTAAAACACTTCCACCTCCCATCTGCACACCTGAGGATCCGTGGCGCAGGCAACTCACACACCAGCGCAGACAAATCACTACATGTACAGTCTTCGTGTCTACCTCCGTCCACATTCGTGGTTTGGAAGAGAAAAAGTAACACCCTTGGCTAGAGTGGGCCCTATGTTTTGTGGCAGCACAGGAGCTTCAGACAAGGCTGTTCCTTCCTATTCCACACTCCACTGTTGCCATTTTTTATGAGGACTGACTCTGACATTAGAGAGATGCAAAAGCGATGACAGAGGATGGTTAAAATGTGGTTGGAGAGCTGTATGAAATGGGGAAAAGGCAGAAAGGCAGGATGGCATTGTGGAAGGCAGAGGATTTGTTGGGGTCAGGATCAGCGGGGCTGTGAGACGCCCATATGTGTGTGAGGTGGCACAAGCCAGAGAGAATCTTTGTCACTCGGCGTGGAACACACAAAAAGAGACCAAGATTTGGAATAAAAATGAACAAATGCATGTGACCTGTTGATCAGGAGTGTGTATGACCGGAATACCTTTTGGCAGGCAGGAGAAAGAGATTAAGATTTGAAGGTGAGAGTGAAAATGGCAAAAAATTATGGGGAGATAGGATATAGTGTGCATCTATTGTTGGAGAGAACGGGGCTAAAGAGATAGAAAGAGAAAGGAGAAAACAGTCCAAAAGTTTGTGGTTGACATCATCAGTTTTTTTCAATATATAGTTGGAAGCTTTTTCAAAGGGATAGGAGGGAGATGAAATGGGAATATGCTGAGGATCGTCCCACCTCTCGTTCTGATTTTAATTATCCAACGGAGAAGCAAGTCATCTCTGTACAGCTGGGTCTCTTTCCTAACTCCATAAAGTGGCTTAACCCTAACCTATCTGATGAGCTTGGTAAGTATAAGAACCTTTGTAGGTGGAAATGTGGCTGGAAATTACCAGCACATTTAGGTGCAGAAGGATGGAGATATTTTAAGAAACCAATTTATTTATTCCATTGTCTTTGTTCTGGGCCTAAAGACTCCTTGTGGCTTACAGTGGGCATGAAAATCATGGTTAAGATTTTGCAGCAGCTCTGTATAGCCAATTTAACAGAAGATCAGTATGAAAATGGGGCCATCATCTAGATTGCAGTGAGTGGGAATCAACCTTAAAATGGAAGACTTTTCCATTTTTCATTTATGGAAACATGAGTTAAAATGCAGCGTGGTATAAAGCTGGAACTAAGAAGAGTGAACACAGTGACTTAAAAAATATAGAAGTCTTAAAAAATGTGCTATTGAAGTGTCCTTCCTTGACAGAGGAAAAACTTCCTTGGTCCTGCACCGTTTCAGCAATGCTTAAGGATTAGGCTTATTTACTAAAATATTGATTGGATTGTAATAGTATGATGTTAGACTGAATATCCTGCACTTGAGTGTCTGTGTTCTCTTTGGGGAGATATTTGATTTTGCAGTAAGGAATAAGTGTGCCGAGGGAGTTAACATGCTGATGTTCAGCTAACTACTTGTAACGGTACAATGCCGAATTTGAAGGCCTGTTATTTTAGTCATGATGAAAATTCTGTTGGTTTTTTTTTTTTTTCAGGGCTCTTAAGATTTTATTTTTAAAGAATTATACCCTGTGCTCCTTGGAGTGTTTCTGTACGAAGGTCTCCCCTAACAGTTGCTTTTAGCTTGATTTCAGATGAACAAAGCAGTCAGCTCTCACTAATTCTAAACCCAGGAGACTCCTCTTTCTGTACATTTCTTAATTACATGGGTTATTAAATAGGGGGTAGAAATGCAGCAAATTGTATGAAAGGGCTGCACACAATGAAATGAAAACCCTGCTAGAGGCTGACCCACATCCACATCATGTACCCAGGCTTCTGAAGGTAAGAAGGAACAAACAGATTACTGAAGGACTTGGTACCTACTTATTAAAATCACTGTCAGATTTCTTAGCAGACTCCCTGGCATAGGAATTACAAGACAGCTGTATGCCTGGAGACTGCAGACTTGATATATTGAGTCCTGTAGTTCACAGAGGGTATACAGATCCTGAAGAGAATGTCCATTATATCTACAGATACATAACAAACCCTTCTCCCCAAAGAAAAATCCTGCCCCTTCCTTTGTGTTTCAAACATCACTTTTCTATTTTCTCAGCATGGGAAAAATCCACAAAAGGAACTACTGGTGCCCCTATTTACATGATCTGTCTTAATGCTTCATTATGTGTTTTCTGTTCAGTCTTATTCTTGGTGTTTTGGGAGGTCTGGGAATTGATGAGCACTTAGTCTGGTCTGCTGTGGAATTTCCTGCCATCTCCCCACGCATGGAAAAATACAAAATCCAATAGGAGCAGAGTTTTTGCTGGAACAGGTTTCTTTCTGCCTGCCCCAAACACACGGTCTCTGAGCAGGTGGTATCAGTATTGTTGCAGATACCTCCTCCTGGGCTGTGCAGTGGATATTCACAGCCCTCATGTTTGTAAAAGGTGCTAGCAGTGAGGAAAGCAAGAACCTGCTCTGCTCCAGATTATGTAAAGAAGCAACAGACATCTATGACTTGCAGCACAGAACTAGATTCAGAGCTAGGAAATACACCTGAACGGCACAGGGCGTGAACCACTGGCCTAGGCTGCCTTGGGCTTGGGGAATCTCCATCACTAGCGGCTTTCAGAAAGAGATTAGATGAATGTCTGCCAGGAATAATGCAGGGATTGTTGCTCCTGCTGCGGACAGGGGGATGGACTAGCTCACCTAAAGTGTGTCCTTCCAGCCCTATTTGTTATGATTTTATGCTGCAGGGAAGAAGCTGTGCTCAGTTTCACTGAGTGCCCATTCTCTGTCATTAGTGCTTGCAGGACTGAAAGGACAGGAAAGCTTTAACGTTTTCAAACATTCTCATGACAGTAATTGGAAAATTTCTGTTCTACAGAGTTTTAATTCTTTATTTTATCTCTTTTTTTTTTCTTTGTTTTAAATGCATGAGAATTTAAGGTGTGCAAATCTAGTGTGGATTAGCAAGTAAGGCTGTAAGGCAACATTATCCAATAGGCCTGTTGTTCAGCAGCTATGTTTGAATCAAACTGAATGCCTTATTCATAAGTGCTAGTCCTTGCTTCTTGACTTGACCACTGGTTATCTCTGCTCTTTCCTCAGACCCATGAAATTAATGACTCTGTTGCTGTCTCTAACAGGACTCTTTTCAGTAAGCAGTTCACAGTTATCTAAATTGTTGTTTCCCTGTATTCCTTTCCCTTTAACTTCTTGACTCCCCTGACTCTGTGTGGTTTCTGTGTCATTCAAGAGGCCATATGGAGCCCCTGTAAGGTCAGCTCAGTGTTTTTCTTGCCTGCAGTTCTGTGTATTGTATATCTTAATAGATGTGATAACAATCTGCAAAAAATCTTAAGACTGTAAACACTGAAGAGAAGCAGGAATGGCTCCAAGGATGTGTGGGAAGTTGACCAAAGGAGCATGTATATTGAATATTATAAGTATCTTCTCAGCTGGATCTATGCGAACAGAGTAAGCTTTCAAAAGATTTTCAGATCAGTTTTAATAAATGATGAAAACTGTTCTGCAGTGTCAGCTGTTGATGGTGCTGCAGCTCTCTTACCACACTATCACAGCACATATACTAATTCTTTCCTCCAGAAACTAGTTAAAGGGCACAAAAAACCTCTACTGCATGGGCTACATATCATAAGAAGAAATTCCTTGGAGTTTTGTTGCTGGTTTGAAAATTTCAAAGGCTACCCGTGATCTTCAACACAGCTGAATAACTCTGTGAAAAATTCAGCCCTCCTGCTCCCCTGTTTGAGATTTCTGTGGGTCTCTGGTAGCACCTCCTGATCCCTTCTTTGCAGGATCAATTATTTCTGCTTCCCTGTATTCCAGACCCAGAAGGTTTTAATGAATTCCATGTACTTTTCTGCTCCTTGCAAGCACTGTTTGCTAATGCAATGTGAAAATGCTAATGGCAGTAATAAATTTGGTACATTTGCTATCTTCTGAAACAAAGCCTCACTGGGTGAGGTGATAAGAATGCAACTGGAGGTTTGGCTGCCTGTGGAGCTCTGGGAAGCTGGGCAGGTGTGGAGCATGATGAGGCAGGCAAGGGATGGTCTCTGTCATAATTATAGGACCAAAGCCTTTGAGACCACACAGACTGGTATGAATGTGACTCAGCGAAAGATCCCATCACCTCACCACACTTCTTGAGAGAGGCTCCCTTCTGCTGCTGTGAGGTGCCTGCTTGGAGGGCAGAACAGTGGCCATCCTTCTGCACTACTTCCTATGAGACTGCGAGCAGGAAAGCTCATTTTCCAGCAAGCGATGCTGTGGACAGTTTGCTCCCACCCTTCCACAGGCATTGAAGGCAGATTCCATGGGAAATGCTGTTTGCTTTGTGTGCCTTCCCAGTGGCTTTTCTACCAGGTACTGTGCTCCTGCCCTGAACCTGGGGTCAAACGTACCACTAATGTTACAGCAGACAATCTGATAAGGTTTTCAGTTTTTCTTACCTCACTTTACAACACCACTATTGGTTTTCTGTCACTTCACTTCAGGCCTGATTAATACTATGTAAAACCGAAGATTTCGCAGCTATTCCTCAAAAGGATTCAGAGTCTCCTGATTTCCCATAGTGAAGTAAGCAATTGCATTATTTCAACGTGAAGGAGAGAAAATTGAGATCAATATCCCATCGTAAATACAATGCTGCAATTCGTAATAACAACTGTGATTTAATTTTTTTGAAAGCCAGGGGACCAAGTATGTGACAGTTGCTGTATTCTTTCATAACCACATATTTATGTGCTAAACTGCTCCTGTTAGTTGGCTTGATGTCACCGTGCTAAAGGAATACATCTTCTGGATCTGTTCTGAAGAGAACGTCATTTTCTTTTACAAAACTGGGGGAAAACATTCTGTCTGTCCCAAGCACTTTGCCTTTTCCAGAATCTCTGGTGGTTCAGGCTGCCGTTCGCCCCCAGGATACAAGCAATGAATGGGAGCATACACTTGGTCAGGCTGGAATCACTCAGTTGAGGCCCGGTTAACCTACAGGTGAAGATTCAAATGGCTGCCGCCAGATTCAGAAAAGGGAAAAGACAAATGATGAGTGGGTTGAGGGATGCAGTTTTCTTTCTGAGAACCGGGGGGTTTCTTGTGCTGTGGTGTTCTGCCACACTGCTTCACCTTGGACGCAGCAGCAGCCTGTAGGTAGGAGGCAGAAGAAGTGGCAATTGGGTATTCTTTCAGAAGTGATAAAGTTAGGGTGCTTTTGATTAAATCGCTTGAGAAGAACTGACACGCCGTAGATGTGCTTATGCAGCTGGAGAAATAGGGCTTTTACATGTGAAGATAGTGCTCCAAAGACAGAATCCTAAAGTCTGAATCCTAAGAGATACAGACAACTATTAATATTAATATGTAGGAGCAAAATCTCCAAGGGATTTTTGAAAGTGTAAGATGCGGAGTAACTGCACAGTCATAGCAAGAATAAAAACAGAGTAAGGTACATTAATTGTCTCATCATATCAAATGTATTGATTAATATGGATCGAAACATGGAAACTACCTTTTTTTGCTGTTATGCCCATTGACCTCAGTAGGAACTATATAAACATACATATGCAGGTCCTGTTTAGTTAGGCAGTGTATATGCCAGCCTTTCTCTGGGTAACAAATTCGTATTCCTGTGGTCCACATCCAGAAAGACTTGGGTTTTCACAATTCCATGTGATGCTGAAAAATTGCTGAAAACCTCTTTTGGAAGTGAATTGGTTCACTTTCTGTTTCCAGAGCCAGATGGGGAGGGTAATAAATTCTTTGGGGGATGGAGGGATTGAGGGGATGAGGTATTCAGTAGGAGCTGGAATTAATGTCACATCCAGAGAAGTTTGCATGTTACAGTTTGCGATAACTCTACAAGTCTGACTGTTGGGCTAGATTTACTTGAAGAGAATCTATGCTAAGGGAGTGAAAAAAGGTTAGATGCCTCTCAGAGAAACCAGGGAAGTGCAGAATTTATGGATCTGCCCTGTGGCTGAGATTAGATAGCCAGCAACAGTAGCCTGGAGAGAAAAGTGCTGTAATTTGCATGCAGCTAGGTAATTACAAGTTCCTCCATTAAATCTTCGCCGCTGCATATGGATCTGTGGCTTAGTTGGGAGAAGTCCAATTACCTTCCTGCACACTACATGGAAATCTACTTGAAGTTCACTTGATGCAAAATAAGGCTGCCAATATGTTTGGTAGTATTAGTTTGATGTGAATATACTGTACCAGCTGGAGAACTGTGATGTGTTTCCATTTGCTTCCATGTATAATTCAGGATGTTCATAAAGAGCATGAGCATCCCGGATATGTGAAGGATACTTTGTGGTCATCATGGGAGTTCAATTGATTAGTTACCAGGGGAACACTTGCAGAAAGTTTCACTCCAGCTAGTGAAATAATTTCACACTTGCGTTTAGTATAACACTCAATTTATTTCTATCGCCGAGCAGGAGAGATAGATGCAGGTAATGGGACCCTGGATTTTTTTTATAGGGGGCTTACTCCTTTAATAAACCTTTGAATATTAATGATAGCAACGTGTCATCAGTTCTGTACGTGGGCTGTATTCTTCAGCCTCCTCCAGCATGTCTGCTTAAAAGTTGTGTTTCTTCCTGTCTGTTGCTTGTTCTTTCACAAAAGCTTTGTTAAGACAGAGTAAAAACAAGATTAGTTTTCTGTCAAACAGGTCTTTTAAAGTTCAGTTTTGCCAGTCCTGTTTTTTCAATGGAGCTGGGCTGCGTCCTTGTAACCCTTGCTCCCCTGAGAAGGGACTCGTTCATTTTTCATGGTCCTTCAGTTAAGTGATCCCTGGAGGCAGAAGCAGCCTGATGTCACGCTGCTGTCCAGTGAGGGCGGTAGCGAAAGGACGGAGCACGTTGCACTCCCTCGTTTCTGCTTATTTTCAAATCCAATATGTGAATGATTAAGACTTTGCATTAAACTACAAGATCTTGCTTTCTCTCCATCTCTTCTTCAGTCTCTCCTTGCTGATAAATAATAGATATAGAAGAATGAATAAAGCACTAAACTTGTGCCCCTGGGACTGGAGTTTCCATCTAATCGGTGGTCCAGTCCAGCGTGAAATCTATTTGGTGGTTTCAGCTTCGTCCTTCTGGAACAGTATTCTTCCTGCAAAGATATTAAATGGAAAAAAATGCAGCACAGTGAAGCAATCGCAATGTCTGTTTGAGAAAGGCCAAAGATTAAGTTAACATAGAAGCAGATTTACCTCCCTCTCATATAGAAGGGAGTCTACAGGTCAGCCTTTACCTGAATGCTGCGAGGGAGCCGCTATTGTGCCTACTTGCGCTCTCTGTCTAGCTGCTCTTCAGTGGGGAGCTTCTGGTTTTCAGTGCTCAGGGTGCCCAGGGAAATTATTTATTTATTTACATTGGGTAGATTTTAATCTCTACGTTCATAAATCAAAGTATATGTGCATGCATGTATGTGTGCATACACATGTAATACATGTGTGCATATATATGTGTGCATATGTATGTGTGGTAAAGAAAAGAAAAAAAACCCTCCCCCCCACTGTTGGCTCACACAGGGGTAAACACCGCTTGTCTGTGACTGGAAAAGCAATTGTCTAATGTTACTCTAACATCACTGTAAGAACCTTCTTTAAAAAAATAAAAAAGAGAGAGAAAAAAAAAAAACCTGCAGCTGATACCAATACAATGTTTGCAAATCTTCACAGGTCCAGTGCACAAAATTCACTGGTTTTTTTTAGCTTAATATATCCTTTGTCTTGAAAATTGAACAGAATTAGCTGTAAATTGGGCATTTTGACTCATATTGTGTGTCTTTCAGATTCCTGTGAAAAGCACAGTTCTGTACGATAATTTGTCTTCCTTCACATGAGTAATGACAATTTTATGTGAATTATCGTTGCATGCCAGAGTGACCTCAGAGTCCCAGCTAAGGTTCATTGGCAGAAAAATGCTGAAAGAGGGAACATTTAAGCACCTGTACATGAATACAGAGACAGTTCACTGGTTTCTAAAGCGTTCAAAAGTGACAGTGTCAGAACTTCCTGAATGTGGTAATTGGTGCTGCAAAATTAGGGGGTCTGAAATCATGTGTGTGTTTTAAAGCTGGGGATTGGTCACTGGGGTCCTGCCAAAACACTCATGGCAGTGCTGCTCCTTAAAATATCCTCGTGCGTGTTTAAAAATTCTCTTACTTTTTGCTTTTCATCTGTGTATTTCCAAGAGGAGTTGGTGGTATATGGTGGCAAGAAAATTATTTACTCATGGGAGTGTTAGGAACACTATGAGTGGACTAGGCCCTTTGTTCTGGTCTCCCACCAACCAAGGCCTGGGGTAGGTGCTGTAAGTCCTGGGATCCGCCCAGTCTGCACAACGTATTTGGACACCTGAACATGTTTGCATGGAGCTGATTAAAGCTGGTGAAGTCTGGGTGATGTTCAAAGGTTTGCAGTTGGCTGTTACCTGTAGATTGCAGACTGTGTAAGAGATTACAAGGTATGCCGGACTCACTAATTATTGGTAACACCTCAGTATTCCCTGGGTCTTAAAAAAAAATACTGATAACACAAAGAGAGAGTCTGGTAACATTGTCTGTAAAACTTTGTCACATTGCAAAATAAAATATCAGAGTGTGCTGAGGTCAACGGGAACTTTAGGTTAGCTTCAGTGAATACCGAAGCAGCTGCCAAATGAAATCTCACTGTGAACCCACAAAGTTTATACTGTTCTCTCGTGGAGAGAAGGCAGTAGATGGGAAAGGAGAGGTGTGCACAAAGGCTTTGCATTATTGTTCGCTATGAACTAAAGCCTAGAGAAGGGCGTTCAGAAGAAAGGAAACAGCAACACTATCCAAGGAAGAACTTCCAAAGCACTGACAGCAACAGTGAGGGTCTCCATATTCTGGAAATACCAGAATGTGTCTCTCTAAAGAAAATCCGCCTTACAGCGGGCTGTGCCGGCAGCGGGTGCCAGGTCAGCTCCGTAACAGTAGGGGTTGGGTGGCAGAGCAGTGGGTCTGTCTAAGCAGAACATCCGAGGGCTTTCACAGGCAATCTGCTTTAAAAGCAGGTGGTATGATTTAGAAACCCTGTTCATCTTCATCCTTGAGAAACCCTTACAATAACAAACTGGAGTATTAACAAATGGCAACTAAATTTTCTGACCAGAATATCTGATGTGCTAAATAAAAAGCTACCTTATTGGATAGCTTGTGTAATGCATCCTGGACACAAATTTCAGCAAGTTCGCGCTCATCACCATCTCCTCTCTTGAAGGAAATAAATAATATTGACCTTTGGAAATATGTGGCTCAATAGTTTATCTTGGCTTTAGATCTTGCCAAACCTCATGACTACGTCTGAGGGGATTGTTTCAGATATATCCATGTCAATAAGATCTTATGTGAGCTAAAATAACCAATTTAAGAGTTCAGGACTCAGTCGTCTTGTTGACAAGCTGCCTTCACGCTAGATATATTTTCTATTATTGATGGCATTTTCAACAGATCCCAGAACAATGCTAGGTGAGTTCTAAAATTAATATCCTTTTTCGTGGTTCATTAGTTTGACTGGGGCTGGATAATAAATGGAGTTACAAAAACAAACAAGGAAACAAAACCTGCATTCCATCTCAGATCCAATTCCAAAATTGAGATGTGTGTTTTTTGTCGCGTTTGTTTATTCGTTCAGAAAATTTGAACTTTGAGAAATCTTTATGGAGGTTCTAAAAATGACATGCTCATTTTCCTTTTCCTTTCATATGCCTTCTGAGCCCCAGTCAGAGTGATAATTAAAATGCTAAAATGCAGTAAAATATGCTGTCTGTGAAGAGTTTCCAACCAGAAACAGAGATCTCTTGCAAGATGTACAGCTCAGTTTTGCAGACCCAGAGGATCTGGCTATTTCTGATAAGCCCAGATAAGCCCCTGGACTTCTGAATGCTTATCAGGCCTGAACCCAGACTCCAAGCTTGGTGAAGTTCACTTGTCTCCAGCTTTAATATTGTTTTATCAGCTGTTATTATATAACTTTCCATCCTCTTCTCCCCTTTAAACCGCCTCAAAATCCTGCCTGGCATTTTAAACCTAAATCTGACTTACATATTATTGACTTCAATGCAATAGTTATTGGATCATTATTTTTAATTGTGGCCTGCAGGCTCTGGTAGAGATCAACAACTATATTAAACAATATAATGTACAAAGTATCAATTATTTGTAGATATCTTAAAAATCTTTATCTCTAGAATTTTGAACCACATAATTTCACCCCTAAATATTCAGTTGATAAATAAGTAATACCATGGGAATCAGTGGAGATTTACACATGTACTTGCCCCTTGTTAAAATCACGTATTTCCCAAACATAATATCTATAATGTTCTCATTGTAATTAGGGGCATTTCATTATAATGGTAGATTTATTTTTTTTGAGAGAGTAATTCTTGCTTTCTAATCTGTATTCAGCAATGCTCATCACTTCAAATTTTGAAATGTCTAAAGGTAATTATACATATCTTGAGCTGTAGTGAAAAAAACATACAATTACAAGTTTGCTTAAGGGCTGTGCAACATTTGTGTTTTCTTTTTGTACTCTTCATGCTTCAAGATTTATAATTGATCATGACACTCACGTGATTTGCCTAACGGACTTTGTTAGCAGTGGTACTTGGTGATACATTCAGCCTAGCTGGGAAAAACATGTTCAGAGGTGTGTAACTGGGGCCTAATGAAGGCTCCTGCATTCGAGGGAGTTCCCCTTAAATTAGTGACTTTCAGATCATCTGTTTCCATCACAGATTTGGTATTCCGTTATTAATATTTGATCCTGTAATTACTTGACATTTAACCTTCTTATCCTTCTTGGGGAGGTATTGAAAAATGATCGTTTGCTATGGGACGAAGCTTCCAAATTCTGATCAGTTTGGCGTTAAGTTGCTGCATTTTCAGATATGAAATATTTGGTTTAATTATTCTGTCATTTAAACTGCCCTTTCACTTCAGTCCAATGTAATTTCCAATCCATACTGAATTGCTGGATACTTTCCCCAGCACTGGGAAGGAAATGAGAACCTTTGTATTTCTAAGCAGCAAGGTGCATACCTAATCTCTTGCATCCTTAATTCAGTTTAAATAGGAACATGAAGTTTATGTAAGCAAACATAAAAAGCTGGTCTTTTGAGATGCAACATCAGATGCTGAAGAAAATATAAAAGGAGTGAGGTTATATAATGTTGCAAATTCAAGATTTAGTGTGAAGAAACGTGCCTTGTGTAACCAATATTACAAGGATAAGGTCATGCCTATTGCCAAATGCTTCTGTGCCCTACGCTGCTGACAGTAATGTACTGTAATTATCACATGTTCATGATATTCTGTCTGTCTAAGAGAATGTAAGTGAATAACTGTTCTTTTGTTTGTGGAGAAATTTTGCAGAAATTGATAACTAAGAACATTTCTGATAAATGCTTTAAGACAAAGAGGTTTATGCTCTGCAAAGTGAAGTTTGCTTTTCGTCTTTTGTTTGAAAGTAAAGGTGAATCTGCTATGTACACAGGCAGCTTGGAGAGCTGTGTTGTTCCCCCTCAAGCTGTGCATTTAAAAGTCCTTAAGAGATTATGCAAAAGACGTTGACAGATTCTGAAACACAAGAATGCTGCAAATTCATCTGCCATGTAGATGAATCTTTATTTCTAAGAATTATAAAGTAATTATAGTCAGGCAAGCTTAAAAAGCTGTACAGTTCTCACTTATTGTGCCTCTTCAGCTGAAGTTACTAATTGAAAATGTAAGTTTCTGGAGCTCCCATCTCAGAAGACTTGAAGCAGCCATTCAGAGTCCTCTGTGAATGGTGTTGCTTTAAATACAGAATGAAAATATGTAATAACTGTAACATTATTGATTCTTTGTTGCAGATATTAATCTTTTAGCAGTAAATAGCAAACATAAGGGACAGGGGGATAACGGAGAATAGGATGTGTTTCCCAATGGAGTATTAAGTAATTAAATGTTGAACTACAGATGTTGGATGTGGATATTTCATATAATGACTCTGCATTTATTATCTCTTTTTCTGCATTGTACCTGCATTTTCTGCATTGTACCTGCATTTTAGGTAGGAAAGGGGGAACTTGGTTTGTATAGTTAAGAATTTTACTGAACTTCATGGCTTGGGGAGGCTGACTCATTCATATTCAGGTTCCACTGAGGGGAAAGTAGGAAAGAGCAGGAAGGAGACCAGAAAGAGAATACTCTTTTTCTTGTGTATGTGTATGAGTAGTAAAAAACAAATATAGGGCAGTAGGATTTTCGGAGAACTGCAGCCTCAGGTTAGATTCTTATTCATATGTAGGCTGCAAAAAATGTTTGGGCTCATTTTCAAAATTGTTCAGCACTTTCCAGATTCACTGTGAATGATTTGAGCCCTGCATTTTTTTTGAAACCTAGACACTATTTTACCTTAGACATGGACATGAGACAAATTATAGCCCTTTTATTTTAAGTTGGGCCTAAGTGTACTATATACCATCATAGCATATTCAGTGAGTCTCTAGCTAGTAGAAGATATTTTTCTATCCCTTAAGACATTTATAAAACCAATATAAAAACCTCAGCCTGGTAAAATGGTTTGAATTACCCAGAGGCAGAGCTTGCTAAGGCAGTTGAGTTTTGTGAGCCTAAAATAGCCTTTGAAAGGTGTGCACATTATCCAGCCGCGTGTCGCTTTGCTGCTCCTCGAGTAAGCAGTCATTTGGGTGACAGATGGCCTGGTTAGGCAAGGTGTTGAGCATTTTGGACTCTCTTGGATTTTTAGTGGGATTGAGGGTGTCTGTCATTTTGTGGACTGGATGCAAACTGCAAAGGTCTGCTGTAATTGGGGACAGGGCTCTATTTAATAGAGTCTGTGTGTTAGGTAGATATCTAACATGATCTAAAAGACGTTAGGTGGAAGACAGACTGACAAGTTTTTGAGAACTGCAGCTGGTGAGATTCTCTTTATTGTAATTGACAGATTAAGGACGTCTTTACCTTTTTGATAGTGCTGTAACTTACACTTTCAGCTGTGCAGTGATCACTGATAGTAATGACAGACAATTGCCTCCGTCTGCCTGTTTTAATGAGGTCTCATTGCAAAGGCCTTCTCCAAAGCAATCATTGTGTCACTAATCCTCCTAGTGCCTATGAAATTAAAGTGGGGTCTTTCTGGAAACATTCCAAGGATATATGTGCATATATATTTCAATTCTGTTTTCTAATCAGAATGTTGGGTTTTCAGGATTGTTTTCTGCTGAAAGCTTGTATTAGGGTTGGCTGGAGCTGGTTTTAGTTTGTGCTCCATGCTGTCTCATTTCCGTGGCCTGAGAAGTTCCTCTCTAGAAGCCGACACATCTGGCTAAAGAAATCCAGTCATGTTGATGACCTGAGGAAAACAGGATGGTTAAGTATGTTAACAAGCTCTCAACAGATAGTCTAGAAGTATCCTAGAATAATTTTTTTTCTTTGGCATCCCATATCCCAAGAAGACTACACATTCCAGTGAAAAACGTAATGGTGTCCAACTGATTATATTTAATTACAAATCCACGGTTCCTGTGTGAATAATTGTATTTACTTGATTAATACATTATGACGTGGAAGTTTACTTTTGACATTAGTTGTTCTGAGAACAGAATAGATATATATGTGAGAGAAAGGGATGCAACCTGCAAATCATCTCTCTCTTTACAGATTAAAACAAAATCCAGGTTACACAGAGGACAGCCATCAGGAAAGTAGAAAAGCATGTTTAGGACAAAGCCCTACCAATACCAACCCAACAGTCATCTGCATGTTAAAAACCTTACTTTTACAAAGTTTGGTCAATTTATGCTCTCAGAAACACATCAACATTTTACACCCATTTCTGTGACCTCCTCTGAAGGAAATGAATGCCTTTTAAAGTTTTTAGAAAAACGGAGCGTTTTGCAGAAGAAATTTCCACATTTCTGGCCAACAGACTTTTAATTCCTAAGTCAAGAACAGTTTAACGCAATGTCACGCCTGCATGCAATACAAATTAGGAAAGACCGTGTGTTTTAAGCTTTTGGTACAGACAAAGCATAATAACACTGGCTGTGCTGGTAGAACTCATCGTTTATTTTGCATGTTACGCTGCATGTTAATGTGCACTGTAGCTGGTGTTGACTAACGCAGCTCAAATAAATGCACGGTTTTCTGGATCAGAGTCCGTGATTGTGAAACCTATTCCCTAGAGAATTAGCTCACGCTAATTGTGCTGGTAAAATACAAGGGGTCCTCGTGGGCTGATTTTTCTTTTCACCCCCACCCCAAACATACTGACACGAATGCTGACTTCTGGAGTTCTGCCATAGCTGGTTCCCATGTGATATTTTCAATAATCACATATGTTTGCAGGCAGTATTTTGAGGCTTGGCATACAGCAATGTTTAATGTCAGTTAAATTAGCAACAGAAACTTTGCCGATTTATATATTGTTTTTATTCTAGGGATTTTTTTTCTCCCCATGCTTTCCCTTTTTTAGGCTGAAAATCTGTAATGCGTCAGTATGTAGGAGTTCCTCTGAAAACTCTTAATGGGAAGGCTCAATTATTAATGCAGAGACTGGGAGCTAAATGCAAGGTAAATTGTGCCAAGAATGAGGGTAGAATCTGACTGTGCTGCGCCGTAGTCATTCAATGTGGTAGTCCACACCTGGTTTTTCATCCCATGTCAGATAAATGTAAAACTGACTTCTAGACTGACATGTTATGAACGGGCAGAAGGGAGTTTCAGCCCTTAGCTAGAGCTATAAATCCTTCTGTAAGTCTAAAAGAGGCCCCATTACCAAAATAAAATTGAATTATTTGTGAATAAATACGTAGTAGTAGTGAATAATTTTCATTATTATGCAAGGTATATGTAAGATATTTTAAAAATACATTAGCTAGGGGTCAAACTATATCTAATGCAAACATCACTGTATTTTATCATTTAAGCCAAGGGTCTTAAAGTCAAATTAGTCATTCATATTTTTATCGTCTCTGCTCATTGGTGAAAAATAGAAATCAAAAATCAGAATTGTTCTAAAAATATTTAATATTCACATAACTGTGTGCTAGTCTATGCGAATAAAGACTTAGATGTCTGTGCAGAAACATAATCAAAACATTTCCTTCAAATTATTTTATCGCCCTTTTAACAAATATAATGTGTGAGGTGTTGGAGGCCTCCGGTTGCTTCCTCCTGGTTGCCCTAGACCTTGGTTACCTCTTGTGGCTTTTCTCAGGTTTTCCTGACCTGAATTTTTTTTCAACCTTTTTAGGATGCATTGGGTTCCGATGTTCCTGAGATGGGATGAGCCTAGCGTAATTGTGCAAGACTTTATCCTCAATTTCAAAATGAGTAGTTATTGTTGTGGCATAGAAAAAAAGGAGTAGGAACAGGAAATTACTCTGTTTTTAAAATAGGCTTTTTACGAGTGCCTTCCAGGAGTGCATTAAGCAACATGACTTACATCTGTCTCGTGTTTTGTTCTCTGATTCTCTCCCTAAGGGAGAATTGTGTGTGCAGTGGAGCATTTTGTTTTGGTAGGGTTTGTCATTTGATTTGTTTTATATACAAACTGTCTGTGTTTATATTGGACAGGAATGTGCCTTGAATTTGGAGCGCAGGTGGTGAAATTTGTGATGCCTCTTCAGGCCTGCAGAGTCACTGAAGGGAACACCACCATGCTGACCCAGTGGAGTCACTTTAAAGAGCGTCTCAAAGTTGTACGATACTTAACAAGATAGTTCTTGTTAACATTTTGAAAACTCATTTGTTCAAAGCATTTCATGGGGGTTTCTGTTTGTTTTAATTTGGAGATCTCTTTTTCATAGTTACAGTAGCAATTCCTACATCTAAGTTGAAACCTCTGTATCCAGAGGTGGTACTGAGTTCAAGCATCGCCTGAGTCCCATAAAATGAAGGAATTTTAATTTAGAAAATGTCAGTGAGAGCTCCCCTCCTAAAGACTGGCGGTAGGAACCCAACCTTTGATTTACTAGCAAAAATATTATTTGATCGTCTCAGTGAAGGGCACAAGAAATAAATAATAGGAGCAAAAGCTGATGGGAAAAAGTTTGCTATTTTTTTTTACTATTCTTTAGTTTGCTATTATTACCATTCTTTATTTGGTTTTAGATAGTGTCCAAAAAGACCAATTAGAATTAGACTCCTCTTGTATTAGACTTTACAGCTTTTTCTCAGCTGTATTTCCTTTAGATAAATGAACTGCGTGATGTAGGCAGAGAGGCTGAACACCAAACAACACAGACACAGGAAAATGTCTGGCCTCCTTTCTGGTTTACAGGACGATGCAGCAGAGTTCTTGGTTCTGCCGTTGTGTTCACCTCTGTACAGCAGAGAAGTACATGTGTACCTGTGATGGGATTTCTTGGTGTCGTAAATTATCTACTAGATATCAACAGTAATTAGACCAAATTTAGAATGTGCAGAGTGGTGAATTTAAGTTTTCAAAACAAACTTATGCTGGAGTTACACACACAAGAATGCCTTAAATTGAAAATTGAAAAGAAATGGACTAAATCACTTTTAATTAACTGCAAAGAAGACTGTAAAATATGTTCAAGGATACAGACAGGCAGAGAAACATCATTGTAAGGTGGGATTCAGTTCAGGCATCATCTCTTGTTCGGCTGTAAGACAAGGACTAGAATTTTTAACAGATCGATATAGTCTTGCCTGTGTCACTGTGATGCTACAGCTGTAACAATGAGATCATTTCCTCTAGTCATCTGGCAGATGCAGAAAGGATGTGCATCCTTTTAGAAAGGCTAACATAATTATTTGTAATCTGTGGGAATGCAGCATTGCCCATGCAAGCAGTATGAACATTTGAAAGTGAAGGAAGAAACACAGTCAGATCTAAAGATATGTCCTAGAATGGACGCTATTTTGGCAGTTATTTATATTTACTATAAGGGCTTACAGTAGATAAAAACAAAGATCAGGAAATTTCATATTGATACAATTTTTGATCTGTCTACAATTTTACCACTTTATTATATGGTAAATTGGTCAGACATTTGAATGGAACAGCTAATCTGGTTAGTTCCACTGCTATTTAATACCAGAAAAGTTGAGAAGAGTAAGGAAAATGCACACACTTTATATGAGATGCTTCAGTTTAAAACTGAATCTGTATGAAAGGCCCATCTTCATATAGAACATGTAACTAAAAAGCTATTCAGAGCATATAGATGCCTGTGTACATTTTTCTAAGAACTGAAAATAACATCTATAAATCATGTCATTAAGAAGCCATCTAAAAACTAATATTAACACTTTATGTTCTTTTATCATTGTTACTTTGGAAATCAGAACAAGTAACAGCCTCATGCTTCTTGCAGTAGGTGAAGATGAAAAGTAAACACCAAACAAACGAGTCGTGTGGCGTTGGCTGGCGAAGCAGTGCAAGAAGCATCGAAGCCCAGTGCTGGGGAGGGGCAGATCCCCCTCCCCTGACAGGCAGTTCCCTGCTATTTTCTGTTTTGACAGACAGCAGATATCCATTATCTCACTAACTGCACTTCTTTGACAGTCATAAATTGCTTTATCCTACATAATTAGGGTATTTTCAAGTAATGGGGGACTAACTTATTTATCCTTTTATTCTACTTTTTTATGTTGGAGATAGAGGGGAAGCATATTTTTACTTTACCTTTTTAGAGAAATAAAACTTACTTCGCTTGGGGAGCTGGGACTGTAAGAAAAACATGCAGCATGTCAAAATTTGCGGTAAAGTAATGAGCTCTCATTAACTCTGCATTCCACCCAAAAATTTCGTACTTTCTCTAATAGTTTTCGTACCAACATAGTTTTTTCCCAGTACAATTAGAGACTAAGTATAGTACCTAACTTTATGATGACAGGTATATTAAAAGACACTGGGACTTTTACTTACTGATTAGCTAAAAAAAATACACATTTCCATCCAATTTCCATGGCCAGCAAAATAAAGATACACAATTGCATCTTGCTAAAATGTTAGCTTTTCAGCTCTTTTGGAACTCTTTCTAAATCTTTCTAACAGATTCTTCAGAATGTGCATTGTGTTTAAGATATCATGTTAACTAAATTCTTGCAGTGACTTTTATTGGTTTTACTATAGAAAAAGCAAAAAATGAAAAGGCATTTAGGTAGGAATGTGTGTGGTTTTTGTTATTTTTTGTTTTCTTTTTTGTGTTTTTCAAGTTGAGCCATTGTAGTTATTTTGACCCAAACCCCATAAAAAAGACTTTTAAAATGATATTAATATACAAGACATAGGAACTGGATGCACATGTACACAGCAACGGTCTGTTTATTCAGGTCTTAGAAACTAAACAAAATTGAGCTTGTAATGGGGTAGGCAGGGTGTGTGGGTGGAGGGTGGATGTGGAGTGAAAGAGAAAGTGGGTGATAGCTTGTTGCATTATAAATGTTTCAGCAGGAGGTATTTGGAATGGCTCCCTCACTTCCATGTTGTGAAATCATAAGGGAGTTATGCTGCATCCCAAATGAGTGCTAATGAAACCTTTATACCGAGCACCATCATGTATTCTGCATATGCTACATATGATGTGGGAAAACTCAAATTAAAATTGAGGGAGAGAGAGAGAATATGTGATGGAGTGGCATAAAGGTTTTATCAGCATGAGGCTGGGAGGGGGTGCCTTACAAAAGCAAAGCTGAATTTATTAGTTCTCATTTTTCTCTCCCTCTGAGCCCTCAGTCTTGGCACTCACTGTACAACTTGGTCTGATGGGCATAGGCTACAGAATTAATGCCAACAGTCTATTTTAAAACTCCTTTTTAATCTTTCGAGAAATACTTTTTGACAGAACGTATGAGATGGTTAGGGTACAAAAGTCTTACCAGCACTCGTTGGGAATGTTGGGCATTTCTCACTCCTCATTTTGTAGTCTGTAAACGTATTTGTGTTTGCATTCTGAGTGCTTATAAAATCCCTTATCTGGGCTTCAGACATTAATCTAGCCAACTGAAACAAAAACTTCCTTTTGAGAAAGAAGATTTCTTCCTTTGCCTTCCCCCTTCTCTGCTACCCTGTGTTCCTTCTCTGGACACTGCGGTTCTGGACTGGTGAGTTTGATATTGTGCCCCAGGAGCGATCAGAAGTCAGAAGTGTGAGGGCATATTGCACAGGCCCTCCCAAGGTGTTTAACACCCGTGATGTAATGCTCATTATAGCTATTGGAGGTCATTTTGTAAAAATGTTAATCCTACTGCCTTCCCGCCCTCGCCAAGGTCAGTACAGCGTGGAGTCATGGTGCCTTTACAAATCAATAAATACTTAAAATGTCTTGAAAAAAAAAAGACTGAGGTGTATAGTTATGCATCATTTGGCTTGTATTAATGATAAGGAGTCATATGTGCAAAATTAAGCTTTTCTGGGAAAATAACCATTATGAAGTATTTGTGCCATTAAGAAGTAGCTTCCCGTCTTCACCTTTGGCTTCTGCAGTATTATTTCTGGTCTCTCTCTCTTTTTCCATGCCATTTTGTTTGACCTGTTCATGATTGCAGTTGTGGAACAACCAGTAGCACTAGAATGTTTTTAATATGTTTGCTGACTTATGATTTTCAAGCTAGTAATGGGCAGAGGTGGTCTTTAATAAAGATAACCTTTAGTTACACTGCAAGATAAGCAGTGGAAGAGGGAGTGAAAGGATGCTAAAGGAGGAGGAGTTAGTGGTACTTATTACTGACAGGAAAAAGCAGTGCATGTCTTTTATTACTCATTAAGGTCAATTGGTCATTATGTTCTTGCATCTATTGACTTTGAAACAAGGAAGAAGAAAATCTTTCAGGAGGAGAGGAGGTAAGGTAGCACGGAGGAGGATTTTCTCTCCTGTGATTTGTCTTCTTTCCAACCTAATGCTTTCTCTCAGCAGCAGAAATTCTTCACTACACTTTAGCCTGTTTGCCCGAAATGAGTGTTCCAATAACCAAACAAATCATATACTATCTACAGAGAAAAAGCAACAACAACAAAAAACAGGTAGGCGGTCCAGAAGATTTGTTCCTACATCTGATAAAGTTTTAACTTTCTTCCTGTGGTTACTCTACTTGAATATATTTCTCTCTGATATGTGGATAAGAAGGAGAAAAATCAAATCATGGAGAAAGAAATGGAAACTATTCCTTCCATAAATCTTCCCTTTTCCTTTATTTACTGAAATAGAAAATTGGCTAGGAGTTGAAATGCAGAATGTGTGTATGTGTGTGTGCATGCTTCTGAGCCTTTCTTACCAATGTAAGAAGTGACATTTTCCTAATTTCAGTTTATATATAAAAGGCTTTGCGTGACTTTGATTTTAATAACATGAAGGTCAAACAATTCAGCATAGAAACAATAATATTCTCCAGAAATTGACCCATGAAAATGTATTTAAGTTGTTTCTGGAAAACTGCCCTTCAAAGCTCCTTCTCAAGTAAACTTGCAATGACATTTCAAAAACAGAACATGGATGCCTGTAACTATGGGGAATTTTTGGATTGTTTCTGCTAATTTGCTAACCACACACAAAATGCCTGTTACACAAATCAAACTCCAGTAATTTACTATCCAGGTGTCTGATCTTGTAACAGCCAACACGCTGAGAAAACATTTGAGGATATTCAGCTCAGTTTATATACGTTCCGTATTGCTTTTTCTATTTCTTTGATTGCCGATCTGACTTCCCAAGGCCTTTAACATTGGGAGAGATAAAGCTGCTATCCCATTAAGGCACAAGGAATTGAAATACCAGAGTAATTTGATGTCATACAGGTCATTCAGTTAAGAATTAAGGTTTCATCATGGTTTTATATCATTTTTTGTTCTTTTTAAAAAGAAACAAAATGTGGTATTGCCTAGCTGGCCTCAAGTGTTTGGTTAAGATAAATGTACTGACTGTGTAGATATAACACCCTCGTGCCTTTAGCAATAACATGGACAGGAAGGATTGTAGAACTGGAAAATCACAAATCTGGAGTGTCCAGGGATCTGTGTTATCTTCCTATCTATGTCAGACTTCAAAAATGAAGCTTTGCAACAGCCTTCAGAGGTAAATATGGATCATCCTTTTTCTATGTTTCACAAAAGGGGAAAGGGAAAACCAGATTCTCAGGAACTAAAAGGCAGAGTTGGGAAGTTAGCTCAGAAGCCCTCCCGAGGCTTTGTAGAAAGAGTTGTGTGGCAAGTTCAGCCTCAGTTTTCCTTGAATGTAGAGAGTCAAGTTAGGAGTCTTTGTTTTCTTTTTTCGAATTTTCTCTCTGCATTTTTAAGGCAAGAAAAAAATATTTTCAGACTGAAAACCCTGTGACATGATTTCTAAAGGAAATACCACCTATTGATCTGTAGTCACGTGGCCTGTTGTGGTTGGCATTGTTTTATTGCCAAGGTTTAATAGTTTTTATTGGTTAAGGCCTTTAGTCTCAAGTCACAGCAGTTGCAAGGGAGCATTGTGAATGTCTTGTGGATGTAAGCATGGTATTAACCTGTCTTGTTTAACTGCTAGCTCATTCCTCTAGAGGTATCATGTTTGTCAGATCATTTTTCAACTGTGCCACACAGGCCTGCGTGTGATATTTATTCTGCCTGTAACTAGTTCTTTAATTAATTTATAGATGGGACACTTAGGAGCTCCATTCTGTTAACTGCTATTATTATCATTACTTCCAGAATAAGTTTTGGATAAGTCTTCGTTTTGTCAGTTTTTGTGTGTTTTTTTTTTGTTTGTTTTGTTTTGTTTTTTTTGTTTTTTTAAATTAGTGTCTTCTGCACTCAGTAATCTTGCTGTGGTTGTGCAGTAACTGCGAGTTATATGGATCTGCTCCGATGTAAGGATAAGCACAGTGGGGCCAGATGGATGGTAATGGGCAGTACAATTTCCGTGGCATTGTAACAATTGTTAGTGCTGATTTTCTGCTTAGCTTCCTATAGATCTCCAGGGATTTTCCAAGGCTTCTTGAGGGGATGGAGTCATGGGGATATCACATTGCTTGTGTGAAGTTGGGCTGAGGGAAGAGTGGGCTGAAGGTTTGTCCCAGACATTGCAAGTTGAGATAATTGTACATCTGCTTCAGAGCTTAAATTCCCTGCTCCCGGCTCTGCCCCTTGGAACTGTGCACCCATTACACAGAAACAAATGGGGAAACACAGCTGTGTTAGAAAATCTGATATGCAAGGTGAACGAGCATGGGCAGAAGCAAAGGGCAGTTTCTGTGTCTGAAACGTGTGTTCCTGAGGTAAAGCCCAAGGAAGTATTTCTTCATTTTGACGCAGTTTGCTGCTTCCTTTTAGCTCCTGCCAGTCACCTTTATCTATCCCAGGTATTTATAAGGCACCTATCACTTCAGGATCTAAATGGCATGGGCCTCCCATGGAAGGGAGTTGAGATAAAATAACTACGTGGAATAACTAACTGACAGACTGCAGAGTCTCTTCCGACGTGAATTCGCTTGGGAGAATGAATACATCCCACAATGTTGAACTACTGATACATAAACTCATTTTTAAATATTTATGCTCTAAGGTATAACACACAGTTTTGGCACATTGTCCATAAAATCTTGATATTTTGAGACTAGTATAGTTTAATTTTCATATATTTTATACAACTATATTTTTAAACCATTTTATTCAGAACTGTATGTAGAACTGCAGCAGGAGTAAAGTAAATATTAATGAAAATGTATTTGACATAATCATTTAATAATGAAGATATACCGAGTAATACCAGAGTAATTATATGTTTTGTCTCTATACAAAATACGCTTGGCCAAATTCTGAAGTACTGCTGCAAGATGAGTTTCCAGAACCTCAATTAGCAGTTGACAAATCTAGGGATGATAGACTTGGGGCAGTATATGTTTCCTTTAGGCATGAGGATTGTGGGTAGAAGCATTTTGTGGAATGCTCTTTGGATATCACTGACATGCTACTTTCTACAACAGTAAAATTAAGCATCTGCAATCTGTTGCTCCTCAACTTTTAGCTTGAATTTACAGGGAGAAATAGTTCATTTTCTCTCTGCTAAAAAATCCAAAAATCATTTTAGTGGAAACCAAAACCGGTAAGAAAAGATAGAAGTTACTTTAAGAGGACTATAGTTTGGGCATAGGGAAATTAAAAAGTTCTTAACACCTTTCTAGTGAAAATGCTTAAACAACATCTGAATGTGTGTGTATTTGAATTAGAGGTTCTGGCTTGTAGTCCTTAATAATACTTGAAACTGTTGTTCCAGTAACGTTGAACTCTGGATTGATGCCACTATAGTGAATATACAATAAGGTAATGTAATTTATTTAGTTAAAATCTAGAAATCAGGCGAAGGCAAAACAAGTCAGAAATAACCTGCTGTTTTGCTGCTATTAGAAAAGGTGTGGGATTTGCGGGAGTTTTCTGTTGTTAGCACTGAGTCTATTTCATTTGTTCAGGAGTTCTGTAGGTAAAAACACTGCCATGAGCTGAGAGAGCTCATTTATCCCATTCTGATGAGCTCCAAATCTGAAAAGGTGACAAAAACGTCTGTTTCAGTGAGTTCTTTCACAGTGTCGTGCTAGACCTAAAATCCAGGGCATCTATACACGTGCCATGCTTTGAGCAAGTAGAATGCATTTTCTATTAAATGAAGTTTAAGATTTTTCATTTGGAGTTGATTTTCTGCTGTCAGCAAAAAAAGACCATGGATGCAGTTGTGTATTTATGGGCAAGTTTTATCTCTAAACAGATTTGTAACTAAAAACAGAAATATCTTTTTATGGGAGACAGCTGGTTGGGAGATTAAAGAAACACAGCAAGGGAGGGGAGTTCAAATTAACAAACATTCCTAGACAAGGAATGCCTGTAAGCATTAGCAAGCTTTTAGCTTGCGACCTAAAAACATATCTAATCTCATCCACAGGGTCTGTACTGATGGGTTTCGCTTTGTTATTTGATGGTGAAGAAATCTTTGAAAAGCCCGGTGTGGAACCATAACTCTTGTACATCTTGAAGTATCAGACAGACCCTATAAATATGTGTCAGCGTAAAAATTTCCAATTATGCTGTGAGTTGGGGCTCAAACAATGTCAAGCAGTTAAATCTAGCAGACCTTGTGCTGGTTAAGTTTTTGTTGGGACAAACTGCTCCGAGTCTTCAGCAGCTTCCTGTGAAGTTTCAAGGTCTGTGAGCAGCCTTGCAGAAACTTCTCACAAGAGCAGGCATTTTGTTCCAGGGAAGGCAAAATTGGCTCCTGGAGGAGCATAATATCTGAAGACGGGCAGACAGGAAGCAGCTTGTCCATACCCTGCTCGGTGTGTAAGGCAGGTCACAACAGGACATTGTATTGGTCATTTTAAAACCTTCGTCACAAGATACAGTGTAGGAAAATTCCCATGGTGTTCCTGCTCCTATACAAGATGGCAGCCCTCAGATGAGAGCTTTTCTTTTGGTATCTGTACAGAATGTGAACTCTTAAAAAACAGGCAATTTTTATGTGTGGTGGATATTTGAATAGCTGGACCTTGAGTTATTTGACAAATCTGGTTGAACTTTTCTCATAAAGTATACAGTAATATGTCATTTTAAAATAGTTGGAGTGTGTCTGTGCATATTGTATTCTGTCTTTCCTTGTTTAAATATTATTATAGGGAATGCTGCCAGTTTCTAACAGAACTATTGTTTGTTTTTAAATCAGTAAAGTTACATTTGGAATTGTGTTCATCCTCATACTGTGTTCATTTTTATATGATTTTTGAAGTTTGTCTTATGAGGGCACATCTTCTGCTAGAATAAGCTAGCTCAGGTTTGCTGACTTCCAATTGCACCATCACAGAATCTTATCCACGTTCAGAAAAATTTCAGAAATATCTGGAACAAGGAGAGAAACAGAGAATCATTATTCTTAACATCAAATGCTTTAAAGCCAATTTTGTTCTTAAATTTTACGTGATTGTAGTTTTGTGCTGTATCTCATGCATTTTTCCCTACAAAACTGAAGGGTGAAAAATCCAATATCCGCCTGTTCATCAAATCTGATTTAGTTGTTAAAACCCCATGTTTGCTCTGAAAGAATGAAGAGAAGAAGGGAGACTAGAGTTATTTATCCTGATAGCCAATAAATGTGTGAAAGAAGGTTGGTCAGCATATGACTCTCATTATGTTATAGACAAGAACGTGAAGAAAAATGCTGAAGAGTCTGTATGCTGTAATGCATATACTTACACAGGCTGTAGTGCTGATAGAGCTGTATGAGTACAGACCACCAGAAGCTGATATTTGGCAATAAAATGTGACCTTATTTGGTAAATGAATGCGAATGGCAGTGGTGAGATCCTTTAGTTCTGTTCCCTGGTTTCTTGTGTTCTTTTTTACTTACATGGCATCATTTCTCCTGCTCCACTCAGGATTCAGGTGCTAAGTGGAAGGTAATTTATCCCACCTAGAGATGACATCTGTGTTTAGTCAGTAGAGGTTTGTTTGGAAACTTGCAGTAAATCACACTTTCCTAGAAAATATCAGATATTATTTGGATGTTGAACCAAACACAAAGACTGAGTCTGGGAGATTTCTCATTACTGACATTTAGATTAAACAACAAAATTTGTGGTCAGTGAAAACCATGCAAATTAAATTTTAAAATGTTTTAAGATCCTTATGCTTCTGACAAATCATAGATCCAACGAAGTTTTTTTTTTTTTTTTCATTTTAAAAGCACAGATTTTTTTAAAAAAAATCTTTAGGTAACTGTGTAGATATAGATAGAAGGTTTTTTTCTTTTTTTCTTGTGGGATTATGACAAATATTTTGGGGGTTAAATATGGAATTTTAGAACTGTTCTATTTGCTTTTTAAAGTAGATTGATTACAGGTGTTTTTGGCAATTTTTTTTCTTTCTCCTCCATAGTTACAATTATGTGTATGTATTACGAAATCAGAATTTTATCTCTGGAAATCTGTTTCTTTCATTGCTTTTTGAGAGTATCATCAGTTTAGATCTTTCTCCCACATGTTCATGATTATATCCTAACGAGGAAACATTTTTCAAATTCATAAGTTTAAAAAAAGGGAAACAAAGTATCTGATTCTTCAACCCAAGAAAGTAATGTGGGTTTTGCTTTATTTTGACTACAATTCTTTCTTCATTATGTGCAATTCTAATCAGAAACACATTTTTATTACCCTCAAATTGACATTTTTAGTTTCAACATGTGCTTGGATGGAGATTTACCTCTAAAGAAAGGCTGAAAAACATTCTAAAGCACAAATTTTCATTGCATAAAAAAAGCATTGGTGGATATCTATTCCATGTATTTATGCAAGGGATATTGCCCTTTTCATATTGCTTTCTGTAGTTTTTCTCATCATAAAAATTGAGATGGAAGGGACCTATAAATTATTCGATGTATTTGTCTGCCATACAGATTTCACTAGATATTTCAAAATTAATTTGCCTTTTCAAAATTATCTAATTTCTTTCTTCCCTTCACATTTAAGCCATATTAACTAATCTTGGCAAGTCACTTCATAGTTATTTCTGTAGACGGCACTCAAATACTAGTTTAATTCATTCTAACAGCATATCTTGGATGCATCCTTTTCCTCAGAAAAAATAGATTTTGGATTTAAAAAGTCAAAACGGTATATTTTTCATAAACATGAAAAAATGTAATCTAAAACTGTTATTTGAGCAACAGTCATTGTTTCAATATAAACACTGTTTGACTGCCTTATTGGTAAGGAATATTAGCAGTGAAATTATTAGCAATAAGAGGACTCATTCTGTAACTGGTATTAATAAATAAATAAAAGACATTAGACCTTTTATTCTATCCTGTTTCTTCTCCATTAAAAATAAATAAAAAATCAGTGTGCAGAACAATAGCAATTACAAGTAAGAGGAGCAGTATGAAGGAAATTCCTTGTGTAGTTCAGGCATTTGTAAAGACATGGATGTGTATAGAGCTTAGAGAGCAAGTAATCAAAAAGTGTTTTTAATTTAAGGATTGGATGGAACCATTAGATTATCTAGTTTGACCTTTTGTGTGTAATAAATCTTGCCCTTTTCCTTTACTGTACTGGGCCCTACGATGTGAATGAAGCAACAATATTTTAACAAGAAAAATACCTAGATGGGAAGAAACAAAGGCACCATCCTCCTTACTTACTACTATGTTCAGTTATCCGTTATAAGTATATGCCTAGTTTGAATTTGTCTGATTTCAACATGTTTTGTGTCACATACGTTTATGATTTCCCCAAATAAGTTTGCTGTCTGTTACGTTAACTGTATTCAACAAAGAATTCAATACTGTTCTGAAAAAAATCACGTTCAGTCTCGCATGTCCTCCATTTGTCACTGAAAATTCCCGTTGACACTGTGACATTACTGAGACAAAGTAATAGTTTGTTGGTGCAGTTCTAGCTACAAATCAAAATGCTAAAATTAGTCTTGCTTGCATGTTTTAGTGCTTTTTTGCAGAGGATCTGGTTAAAATAATTTTTTTGAAGTCAGGTCTTTGTGTTGTCTCATCTTCCACAGTCCTCACTATTTTCAGTGGGCATAGTCAGGTTAAATGAATTTCCTAACAGTGTTTCTGAGAGTGACACTCAAATGTTTTCTTAAAGTATAGAGCCAGCAGAAATATTATTATTTAATTTCACAGTTTCATTTATATGCACTATTTTAAATGTTAATGTTAATATTTTTTTTATGCTTTACAAGATTTTTGCTAGTACTTAGAAGCCATAATACTTACTAAATCTGTTAAGAGGAAATTTATACTCTGCAGAACTAAATCATGAAAGTCACTGGTAATAGATAATACAACAGTATATCCAGAATTGCAACAAAACTGAAAACTGGGTATGGTTTTTTCTTTATGCTTGCACTTCTTGCTACATGAGCACCACTATTGTAGTACCTTCCTGTCATCTTATCAGCAAGAATTCTGAGGCCTTTTAAGTAATTCTTATTTAAATGTTTAATGATACAATGGACTAAACAATTGCTGAAATGTGGATAGATCTAGAGTTATGCCCAGTTCAAAAATAAGTCACTGGCAGGAAGAGGAAATTAAGCTCAGGATCCTAGTTTTTCTCCTGGCAGCATTTTTCAAAATTTGGAAAATAATAAATACAGTTGCAGTAACAATTGAAGGCACTGTAAATAATAGAAAATGAATTCCTACCATACTGGTAACATTAAGAATGTGACATTAAAAAGAAGAAAACCGCCTGACATTAATGCAAAAAGCAAGAAGATTATATACCACAACATCGATTTAACACAATTATTACTGCTATTCAGTGGTTACCTTAATGGTTAGCTGAAGGTTAAATAAGAGTATTAGCAATGTAGAAAGAAAGAAGAAAAAGAAGCGAAGGAAGAGACAAAAAGATGGAGCGGAATTATCAGTAGTGTGGATCAATTATTTTTTTTCCCCATGAGACTTTACAAGATGTCCCATCATCATCCATAATTATCTCTTGCTATCTCAATAGCTGTTTCTCTGTTCTAGCAGCCAGACAGTTCCACATCTACAATGCTGAATCCAATTTATTTTTATGTTGTATTCTTCATTCAAGGAAAAGTAAAATGCTTTTCAAATAGAGGCAGTGTTGTTGTTGTGTGTTGGTTTTTTTTTTCATCAAATTTCCATTACTGTTTTCCCCAGTGAATTTTACAAGGTGCAAGCACCGTTCACTATAGCAGTAGTACAGGATGTGTAATATCGAGACGTTTTTGGACTGGCTGAGTTGATACTGCTACGTTGTAGTGAGCAAGTCAATATCAGTAGGTCACAGATGGAGTTAGTCTAACGGGAGATTTTAATAAGAATGTCTAGAACAAACATTTCTTCGCTGTATGTTTTAGTGAGTTCTGTTGGGTATTTTAGTCCATATAAATCCCTGAGCACTGCCACACTTTGAGGATTTCTTTGGCTTGCCCTAGGGAATCTGCAAATGCTAAGACTTTTATGACTACAATCCCTCAAGATGATACAGAAGGCTTTAATCATGACTTGTGGGGCATGTGATGTTTATTCTCATACTAATACAAAAGTTATTTCATACAAGAAAATTCAGAGGAGGAGGGCTGAACATGGTGCAGCTTTTCCAGTTGCCCTAGATTGTGGGTAACTCAAGTCCCGGTATGGCCTCTTCCAACAGTGCTGAACAAACACAAAGAGAAATTTTTTATCCATGGATAAGTAACTAAAGCTGGAATAAATATTTCAACTGAAATGAGATGGATGTTTCAAGGTGAGGTGAAGTTCTTGCAGGATCTCTGAAAGAGGAAGATTTCCTGTAGATGAGGTCATGAAAGGCAACGGTCAGGTGTACCCCAAATTTTGTGCAATGGAGAGCATAGTAAAGGTTAGAAACAGAAGATTATTGATGACTGCATGAGAGTCCAGAACAATAATTTTTTATCCCAAAGTCTTTGAAACACTGACTGAGAAAAAATGGTAGAAGGAAATCATACTTAGTTCTGCATTTTATACCATATTATTTTTAATACTACTTTGAGAAAATAGCATCTGCCTATGATTTAGGATTGACTTATATAGGACACGAATTCCTCTGTTCTTGATCTTTTGGAATGTTTTGCTTTAAGCATTATCTTAATGGACATTTTAGCACATCTAAATCATTGGAGGAAGACAGAGCTACTTCTTCTGTCAGAAGACATGCATGAACACTTCCAAAAAGTGTGGCTGGGTATAGGCACTCCTACTCCATAGTGAAGGGACTGCAGTCTGACACGTTCCCAAAATGTTCGCCAAGGACCTACTAAGAATGAACTCTATCTAGTGTTTTCTGAGACTCAGAAGTTATTTCTGCCACTGAATTAGAGCTGTAAGTGTATGGAAGAGCTCCAAAGCTTCCATATGCTCCATATTTCCTTGACTGGAACCTGCACAGCTGAGGGTATATTTTTCTACAAATTTCTGTTGACTAAGTGAACATGATACCTACAATTCAATAAGAAAATAAATTCTGATGTGTTTATTTTAACAGTAAATATAAGAATTAGTTAAAAAGCAAACTTTTTTTTTTTTTTTTTTAATGTGATAGTTTAAGCTAAGCTATGACAAGCATTATAAAGAAGTAAGCCTGGGGACTCCTAATCCAGATGGTTGTGCTAAATGATACAAATAATCATGTTAACCTACTCACTAAGACATTACTTACAAAGGGTGATGTAACGATTAAAGACAGTGTACTACTTTCTCATGTTTTGTTTTTTCAAATTCAATGAGCTTCAGAACAATTTACTTAGAATATTCTGTGGTGGTTTTGGTGCGTTTTTTTTGGTTGGTTTGTTTGTTTTTGGGGGGGGGGTGAGGACATAGAGTATAGCTAGTTACAGTGCTTTGAAAAATTGCATACTTTTAAGCTGAATGGCAATTAGAACCTTTTTATTTTAGTACTTTTGTAATATCTCTTTTCTTTCACCTTTGTACATTACCTTTTGGCTATTATAGTTGCTGTTTAATACTGCATTTGATGTCTTACCTAGATTTTTTCTGTCTTGCGACTCAAACACCGTGTGTTTATGATTTTTGTAGGTCACTTCAATGTTACATTCATACTGCATTCTTTCAGGCAGCCTGTGCTTTCAACAGAAGCAACAATATGTAGTTTCTTTCTGTACCTTTAGTTTCATTTCCTTCATTTCATGTTGTTTTATTGGGCTTCCCAGACAGTTTTTCATGTCTTCAAGTTTTCTTGGAGGATCAACACTTTATTTTTTTCATAGTCTACAGCTGTGAACTGTAGAGGGACAGAGATCACCATATAAATAATGAAACATAATATTTCTCTTTGCCAATGGCATAGATGTAAATAGGTATAGTGGTGACTTGAAAAAAAGCAGCATACAAAAAGAAACTTTATTCTGAATCAGAGGAATGATCCAGATAAGTTGTGGAAAGTAAATTGTACTTTAGGCAACATTAACTTCTCTGTGTTCTCTGTAGTCTTTTTGTAAAGACACAGTAATTTGTAAACCAAGAACTAGTGGACTGCTGTTTCTGCACTGCTAATATAGATGCTAACTAAAAACACTAGTGAAATGGACAACTCAGTCAGAGCTTCCTGAAATTTCAGTGGTTTGGTCTCCTGACTTCCGAGATGTAGAATGTAGAGGGAGAGAGTAGGTTGATTTTACAAGGTTTTAATTTTTTTCTCTCTTTTTTTTTTTCTTTTGGAAATCACGTTTTAGAAAGCATTACTTGGATACTGTTCTGTAAAAGTAGAAAAGTATCTAGTTTGGAGAACAGGAGACAACAGTCTAGTTTGGAGAAAAGGGGGCTAAAAGGTGGTGACTTCATTGCTCTCTACAGCTTCCTGATGAAGAGAGGGAGGCACTGGTCTCTTCTCGGTTTCCTGGCAAGGTGGTTGATGCTCCATGGCTGTCAGTGTCCAAGATGCATTTGTATAATGCCATTAATAATATGGTTTAGTTTTTGGTTGGCCTTTAAGTGGTCAAGGAGTTGGACTTAATGATCTTTGTAGGCTCCTTCGAAATTAATTATTCTGTTCTATTTGATTTGATTCGATTCTATATCTGCTGCCTTCTGTTGTTCATACTCTTTTGACCAACAAGACACTTGGGTAAATAAACATGGTTTGAGGCCAGATTGTGATAAGTGCAAGTATACCTGTGGTATGGAGATGTGAAACTGAACTATCCCCGGAGCAAAATCCCAGACTTCTCAGTATGCAGGATTAGTGCTGTGATTACCATTTAGCAGATGGGATTAGCACTGTGCTAATCATTCCTCGGAATAATGAGTGTATATGTCCAGTTTGCTCTGATGGCTGGTTGGGGCCAGGATAAATAGCTGTGTTACTTCCTTTTCAGCCTATGTACATGGCATGTGTGTCCCTTGATTACCCCCAAACTATTCTGTGCTAAGAGCTGAGAATGCTGATAATTACTTTCCAAGCCATCAGAAAAAGCTAAAGGAAAAGAAGCTGCTTCCAAACTCATCTATTTATTATTATATTAAAAGTAACAAGCATGTTAGTTTCCAGTGTACTCTAATGGGAATCTTTTCTGTATATCTGATGTGACATTTCCAAAAAAAATTACTGTTACCTTGAACATTATCAAGGCAAAATGAACCCATCATTCCTTAGAGGAATTTACATAAAAATGAAGCTATTCCACCCCCATGTTGTAAGTAATACAGTAATCTACTCTTTATACTCCCTTGGCTTTTTAAGTCTTTTTGAAAGTGTTGTACAATACAATACACTTGATTTAAATAAACCGTTTCTTGATAAAAACAAGGAGTCTGGTGGAGCTTTTCTGTAGCTTTTCTGTATGATGTCAGAATAATGGGCAGAATATTCTGCATAGGAAAACTGGCACAACTCCATTGAGTTCAGTACTATTTTGTGAATTAATACCAGAATTTAACAGCCATAGACATAAGTTGCAACAGGCCTGGTATGCGAAGACTGGACAGCACAGTTGAATTTAGTAGCTTGGTTTAGGTTTAAATGGAGAAAAAACAATGGCAGCTTGATCCTCCCCAAGCAGGGACAAAAGATTTCAGACACAATAAATAAAAATTTCTTTTATCCAGGAGAGGTTCAAAATATTTTATATGCATGCTTTCTCTCTGCCCCCAAAACAGTAAAAAACAAATACAGAGCAGTTCAGGAGAGAAGCAAAACAGAAAGGAGTAGTTAATTATGATTTATAAATGTATTAACTTGCTGAATATTCTAATGAACCAAAGCAGGAATTTAATTTCAATGCTATTCAGTTGAGAAATGTTGCAAAAAATACTGCCTATGGAAAACCAAAACAAACCACCTGTCAGATCAGGGTTTTCAGATCAATAACAATAGTAACCTTTTAAACCTTTATGTCATTTGCTCACTCTTAGACAAGTGGGTAAAAGTAATAGAATACCAACGTGGTATAGCTGAACCTTGTAAGGAATCATTAATACTTAATCAGTAGGAAACATCAGCGGAGAAAGCCGTAACTCAGCCCTAAGCCTGCCTGGTGAAGGGGTTTGTCAGAACTCTGTTACTGCTGGGGAGTATCTGCAATGCTCCCCACAGATATGTCTGTGTGCAGATGTTGACTGTAGCAATTCTGCTGCTGTACCACTGTGGATGAGTTGGTGTTGACATGGGGAACCAGAATCTCTCCTACTTCAACAGAAGTAGCACAGACCCATGATTTAGTGATGTAGCTCTCTGAGCGAGTCTGTGCTGCTGTCTGGAACTGCAAAATTTTTTTCAATTTTCAGCTAATAATGAGGAAATGTTGGAGGGATTCAATCTATTTGTGAAGTCAGACTGCTTGGAAAAGATCACTTGGATGGAGAATTGGGGGAAATACATGTCAAAATGCAAGGAAAGGGGTCAGTTTTTTCAAAAGGTCATTTTCTGTTACTTTAAATGCATCTGTATTTATATTTTACTTTGGCACCCTCCCTGTGCAATAGTGTCTGGAACAGCATTTGCACGAACTCAAAAGAGACAGTTAATATGCAAGCGTCCTGGAGGAGAGGTGCTCCTGAGCTGCAGCTGCCGGTCACCGAGGTAGATGCTGAATTGACAGACATAGACTGAATGTGACTGCACTGAGCTAAGCTGTAATTTAGATGCATTTCTCTATAGTAATGACATCTTGGGGCTGGGAATGCAAGAATATAGTCCTGATAGTTTCACTCCCTGCATCCAGATTTGGACCTAATAGTAACAGAAGCTTTACTTTGGAAAAGTGAGCTGTTAAAATCATAAATTAATTCATGTGTAAAAGTGCCCTTTCCTAAGGCACTTTGTTTGATGACAATGATAATACAACTTTGTATTATGAAGATAATACTTTGCATTTCTTTGTCATCTTTCATCTCAGGATTTCAAAGCGCTTCACGAGCGTAATGAATCATGCCTCACGACACCTTTGTAAAGGAGATGAGTGACAAATCCCGTTATAATTGCTTTGTTATGGAGACAGAATTTTTGTATTCACATTTGATGGAGTTATAGTATTTTGTTTGTTGAGAGGGCGGTATGTAAGTTTTTAGTATATTGACAAGTCCATTGATTTTTAGACAATATTTCATTTTAATTTAGATTATGAGTTATTCTTTCCTTTTCTTGCTGTGGATCATCTTTCTGTAGATTAGTATGGTTAGGAACCTGATAAGGTTTGCTTTTAGTTCTTTCCACTTGCCACTGCTTAGTATTTCAATGTATTTCCAAAAAATACATTGGAAAAACTCCTTGTCTTGGAGACAAGGTCTTCAGCTTTAGAAAGAAGCCACGTGCACCTCTTCTATGCACTAAAATTAAGGTGGTGATTTTTTTTGTTTGTTTTTTGGTTTGGTTTTTCCTCAGTCTTAGTCACCACCATCAGCTCTTCTATTTTTGTCCTGGCTTGAGCTGATAGCACTAAACAGAGGTCACCAACCTATTGAATGGCTTTCCTGTGTTTTGCATAACTTTTTCTTTAATTGAGGCAAACTTGTATATTGATGCATAGACCAAATCTATTAGTTTTTTTTTTTCTTTCTCCGAGTATGCCTTAAGAAGTATGCCTTACAAAACAATAAAATGCTTTTGTTTTTTATGGAAAAGCTAAACTATGTAGTCATGAGCAACAAAACATATTTTCTGTTTTATCCATTCCCATAGTTTTCTAGTTATGTAAAAATGTATAACAATGGAATATCTAATTCTCTGTCTTTGTCATTTAGATACACAGTTTTTCACATATGTGCCTTCAAGGACTTCGATTACAATACAGTATTTTGATGGCCAATGAGGCTTACCTGTTATTCCATCCAGAAAATGCATAATGGTTTGATAACCTTGTTATCTTGAACATCACACTGCTATTAATAGAACTCCACTTAACCATCTCCATCAATCATCAGATGTCATGTAATCTGCACCATAAATAGGTTGAAGTTTGTGCTCAGACTTGATTGTATCATTATAAATGTTAGTTTTTACACATTTTAACTGCTGACTTTTCATGTTTCATTGGCTTTTACAGATCTAATATGTATGAAGATTGATAGAAATACTCCAGCTTTTTTTCTTTCTGGAATATGTAAATAAGAAAAATATATTTATACTGAATACGTTATCATGAGAACCCATCCATTAGCAAGAACAAAGTCATGAAAATATTTTATTATCAAACCAGTGAACTTCAGTGGAATATTGCTGTACACATCATTATCTTATTACTTGATACAAACACTTATTGGTGTTCTTACAGAAAAAGTTTAAACTGAGCAGTGAGCTAATTTTTCCATTCCGTAGGCTGAATGAAACAGTTTAAGCACTTAGTTTTTCTCATTGAAATGAAACTCACAAATTATTTTTACAATTGAACTAAATTCTGTATTCTGCTCAAACAGGGCATTTCATCTAGATTTTAGCCATTTAGATTAGAAAATTTAATTTTAGCTACATTTCATTTTGTTCCTCAGTTAGAAATAACACATTTTGTTTAAAATATATGAAAACATTTTTTTTCTTTTCTGCAATGCTTTCCTTCCCTACTTCCTCTCAGTCAAACCTGCACACTGGATTTAATGGCGATTTACCAACTCTTTATTGTTGAAACTTCCATTTAATATTTTGACTAATAGATTCACTTGAAGGTTTTGTTTTGTTTTGTTTTGTTTTCACTACCGAAATACATATTCTAAACTGTAGATGACTGAAAAACAAACAAACAAAAAAAGGACGTGAATTAAGGTCCAAATTAGACAAAGCACTGAATGCTTTGTGCTGAAAAGAAATATTATTTTTGTTAATTGGCATTTTAATTGTTTTTTTTCAAAAGCTGAACTGCCAAATGCTCTGCAAGGCGTCTTCAAATAGCAGAGATTGAGTGCTATGAGGGCTATTTGGTTTAGGACAAAGAGGTGAAATGCATATAGACCAGGGATATAACTTCAAACTACACATACTATAATGCAAAAATATTTTTTATTTAATGGACTTCTTAGGAGCGTCATGTAGGACATGTTTCAGTACATGGTATATAATTTCTGTTTGTGTTTTTTTTTTTTAATAATGAATTAAAAATACCAGTATTATATTTCCTAGTGACAACTTTGTTTCAAGAGAATGAAGTTATATTGAGATTTGAATACTTTATGTGGTCTTTTATAACAGTCTCTGCAGCCTTGGTGTCTGATTTCAGGCTGTAATTGCTCTGGGCAATAGAAAATAAGCTATTTTACTCTGTATGTGCATTTTATTTCAGAAAAGCTGCTACATAATTACATGAAATGTGAATTCGAGCATTGTTGCCTCGTATTGTCCAAATACTGAAAAATCACTTCTTAATTAGAGCAGATACTTTATTTACGATTTTTTTTTCTCATCCATATTTAAGGGCAATAGAATTTGGAGACATCTTCAAATTGGTCTATGATATAATGCTCCTTGTTTAATGTAGAATGTCTTTATGTAGTTTAGATTATTTAGAACTGTACTCTTGGTATCTTCAAAATCTTAACACTTCAGTTAGTGCAGCACATCCCTGAAGAGGATGATTTACAGTACTTGATTTTCAAGGTTAAAGACACACAAAAACGTGTTGGTCTACTTTGTGCGGGGTTTATTCAATACTTTTGCATACATAACCATCAAAATTGTACTCAGAAAGCGTATGTTTATCTGCTCAACTTCATGACTAGTCATTTTGTACATGCATGCATAAACAAATTGAATGGACACAAATTGCACACATGGATTGGGCATGTAGCATTAATCTCTTATCAAAATCTGTTATCCGTAGATCAGCACCAGAACAGAATTCATTGTTTGTTAATCAATTCTTTGGGACTCTCATTTATTCAGGAAAATTTATCAACTGGGCCTATGACTTTCAGAGCATCAGAAGATGGATATTGTGTCCTCTTGATGCCAGATGAGAAATTAATTCGGATGAAATGAATTCCTCTGCCTCAAGAATTACAGATTAGATTGTTGCACTCATCTCACTGATACTCTTAGAGTACTCTGCAAATAACAGCTACAAAGATCTAAGTGCGCAAGCCTGCAGACAAAAATAGCTTTTCCATTAAATTCTATATGGAATACAGTTTAATGAATGAATGAAAGCAAGATGGGGCACTTTCTGTATACCATTTGAATCAATATTCAGATGTGAAAGTGCTGAATACCAGTCAAGTGTTCAGCAAGAAGTAAAATAATTCAGACCAAGATATTGAAATGTCTTCTCAGCTGATTTCAGCACAAGTCAATCTTGTGAACAAGAATGAGGTAGCTGACACTTTGAAGGATGTGGGCCTTGATACGAAAATACATATATCCATGCTTTAAACCTGTGCTCAAAGTTTTACTGGATGAGCAGTTAAAAGAATAGCATAAGCCTATCCAATAACTGCAATCGGATGAATCCAGCTACATACACATACTCTCACAAATACCCATGGATTTCCCTTCTGCTTGCTTGCAGACGTGGATGTTCTGTTACCGTCTTCCATGATACTCAGTTTCTTTGCCAACTTTCAGGTCCTTAAAACAGGTTCTTTTGGCAGATGCAAATGCTCTTATCAGCAACTGTATTTGAAACTTATCCAGCTCTCAGACAGTTGTAAAATTTTGCAAATTGAAAATCCTTGGATCTCCTGGGATATCACAGTTTAAGATCATGTTTAATCTCTTTTTAATATCCCCTCAACAGTTTGATCCTGATCTCACAGTGATGTAAATTCAGAGTAACTCTCCTGAAGTCAATGTAAAAATCTAAGTAAGCTAATGGTGTTAGTTTGGATTTATGGCACTAGAATAGAATCTGGCATAGCATCTTCATGTTTTAGTTCATTGAAATAGCAGGTGGAAAAGTTTATGAATCGTGTAGTCTTGCTTCTTCATCCTTACTAGCCAAAAAAAGTCTTTCTGATTTATTTGAGCTTGATCTGAAGAATCATTACATTAATAATTAATCAATTATATTCTCTAGCTTCTTTACCTCATCTGTTTGCAGTTCTTTATTTTGCAATTCTCCTATAGAGTCTCTGTCTGTTAACTTTTCAACAAATTATATACAGAAACAGTAAAGGAACAGTATTAATTTAGTTGTCTGAATTATAGCAATTAAAGAAAAAAGAAAAACATCTCCCTTTTCTCTATATGTTCAGGAACTTCAACCATTTGGATATATTTTTCAATCTCTACACTTCGAGCCATCACTATTATCAATTTTATTATTACAACTGAAAAGCTGTCATGGACCCAATCTTTTTTTAAATGTGTGAGCATGAGTTACTCTTGGGGAAATTAGGGTATTATTTATCAATATTGTTCTTGAATTCTCTGTTTCTGGTATTCTTGAATCAAAATTTGCGAATACTATGATCTATAACAAGCAGTGCAATCTAATTAAAACTTTAAAACAATACGAAATTGCAATGTCAAGCTGGAAGAAAAATATCTAGGCCTACAGTATAAGTACTTTATGTATGGCACTGTAAGAGTCAAGTTTTAAGAGACAGGTCCAAGACTCTATGCACAGAAGGGTAGAAGAGACTCCTCTGGAATGCCTGAATTTTAAAATCTGAGAAATCTACTAATTACCTCATTTTACCATCTTGTACATATGCTTTTTCTGTTTTAGACCAATGTTGGTCCATTCAGGACAAGTCTCAGTGCCTGGTGTTGGAATATACAGTAGGCAGAAATGGGGGAGATTATTCACTTTTTTCTGAAATGCTAGAGAAGGCAGCCACTTTCCAAGAAGATGCTTAGAAAAGCTAGGGAGAGTCAGAATAATAGATACATCCCTAAAAGCCAAAAGCACCTACAGAGAACCTGGTGAATGTTACTGCACTGGAGAGGCTTGCAGGTACTGCTTTCCATGGAAATGAGTTCATCTAGATGCTAAACAGTTTAGTGAGGGCTACTTGCACATTCCTAGACTACAGCAGTGGAAAATGGAGAAAGATGAGGCTTTCTTTAAGTATGTCTCATGGAAATGAAATCATTTTCCATGGATTAAGGACTCTGCAGATCCAGAACATCTGTAATTTTCTCTGATACTCCTAGGAATGAGCTACTCAGATGAGTTAAATTGTATGAAATGCTTATGTGAAGCATTTCTTTGTGTTGTATAACCTGAACATGAATGTGGGCTGAAGGGGCCTAGTCCACAGGGAAATTTGCATTTGTTTCTTTTTTAATTGTGCAGTTTTTCTTCCTTTGTTGATTAAATTAATGGGATGGTTTATTGAATTTTCAGATGGAGTATGTTTTTCTTCTAGTTGTACTTGACAGTGTGGCAGTAGTTTGAACATATTTTCCATGATTTGTTAGCAACCATGATATTTCACTGGGAAAAACCTGACACTGTTTGATGTTTTAAGCATCTGTGTTAATCTACCTTCTGATTTTGAAAAATGAAAGGTAAACAGTAAGACATCTCAGCTATTGAATCAACAAAAGATTTGTGTTATTTTTTTCTCAAAAACTAAAAACCATCGCCAAATGTACAAAACAAATAACTAGAAGCATCAAATGACCAAGCAACAAAAATGCGTTATAAAAAGCCATATTTCTCTTTGGAGAATACAATATGTATAATGTCATTACGTTACAATATCTGTAATGTCATTATAGAATACATCAGGAACAGAGATCTTGTGTTTTAACCAGGGAAACATCACAAATGAAACTGAAATCCAAAATGTAAGTCAGATAAGAATTGTTTACATTAGTTTATATGACCATTGCTGTGACCTCATCCCTGTAACAGTGGTGGTATGTTTGTAGTGGCTGTTGGACTGTGTAGATGCACAGTGGACCTGTGTGATGAGTTGAGATGTGCAGTTGAAGACTGACTGGCCAACACGTCTTCTCACAAGCACTTGCTGGTTGCTGAAAGCATGAAAGCAGCTCATTTAGTTCAATCCCATGTGCGGATGCTGTGAAGCTACTGGGCCTAATCCAAAGCTCACCAAAGTCAATGCAGAGCCTTCCCCAACTCCTGCAGTTATTGGACATGCCCTGTTGAGATCTCCCTTCTCATGCTCTTTCAGATGCAGAACCTGAATGTTTGTACTGATTTCTAATAGATGTCTAAAGGATACTTTTTTTTTTTTTCTTAGAAGTTTGTTAGGTCATTTATCTAGACACCAGTTAAAGATAAATGTATATCTGAGCTTCCTCAAGTAAAACCTGTCATTTTCAAGCATGCCTCTTATCACCCCTCACTGTGTGATTTATAGCCCTTTGACCTACTTGTACGTGGGACTAAAATGCTGTGCAGTATTGTTTTTTATTGGAAATTTAGAAAAAATATTACTAGACTCTTTAAATAATTATCTGAATTCAAGCAAAATGGTAGCTTATTATACATAGGATTTTTTTTAAAAAAGTATGCTCTTGCACTTAGTGATCAATGAAATTTTAAACCACATGGCAGGTTTATAGTAAAGCAGTGCCATTTCATTTTTCATCAAGTTTAATAACTGAGATTGTTTTCTTGTTTTGTGATTGATTATTGTGTGAATCATCTAATGTTTTTAGTTATGACTCATCTGACAAACTGTTAAGTCTAGTTATATTTTTATCTTCTGATAAAAGCAATATTAAAGAATTATAATCTTGTGGACTTTAAATAGTCAAGCAAATCTATATTTCTTTTTATAACATTTTTACTCACTTCAGCTCATTAGAGAGAAATGACAGTACTTTTTTCAGTAGCAGATAGATGTTAATGCAGTGATAGCATATCACTTGGTTCAGTGTTGTATATGGCTTAAAGTAGAATTTATGGCTAAAGGTTTATCATTTTGTCATTATTTTGCTAGTCTGTATATAACAGCTCAATTTATAATTGTTTACTGAACTCTTGCAGTCATGATAGTGATTGATCTCCTGGATCTATGCAACATGGTCATTCATATACTGGTGTAAAAATGCCTTTGATTATGGCCTTGTATGGATAGATAAGTAGCTACTGACTCATAGTACCTGGAATAGCAAGGGGACATACACAAAAATCACAAATAAAAATCTGAAATACTTGAGGCGCATGCTGGGCAAGATTGACTATCTCAAGCTGCGGGCATTAAATGAAGAAAGATCTTTGTGCTAGATAAGCATGACTGCCTGGTGTTCGTCAGTACAGAAGGGTTAGCAGCTGAGATTACAGGAACATCATTCTCTCTTAAATCTTCTTGGACACAGTTTGGACTATTTGCAAACTGATGTTAGATATATCCAATATACATGGAAAAAGTATTCATAGCAGAGGAGAAGTATATTCTAACAAATGCATATTGTTTAGACAAAACAGGAAAACAGAAAACACAAAATTGTGAAGACTATGTATTTTTACTTATGTTTTGGAAGAAGCATAATCATTAATCGTACAGTACATATTGTACAAAATGACTGATATCCAGAAATGAAATTAAAAGATGCAATTATGTCCAATTTAACTATGCTATATTTTACTATCAAGCGATGTGTGTTCAAGCTGTGCATGCTCTCTAGTAAGATGTAGTGATTTTTTTTTCAAATTTATTTTCTAATAAATTATATAAGCTATTTTCTCCATTAAAACTAGAAAGTGAATAAACTAGAGGAATTTATTTGTAGGCCTCATCCTGTTTGACAGTCAATGTGGACAATGCCATGCACACAGGTGTGTGTACATATATATAGAAATGCATTTTTCTCTTTTAATGTGCAGTGTCAGAAATAAATGAGCTTCAAGTTCCTAACTAAATAATACCTTGTCTAAACGAAAAATTTAATTTTCTGTTTTATATTTCTGAAAACTTATTAGGAAAATACACTGATAAATTCAAATGTTTATGAGGTCTGTCTGACTTACCATTTACGCCTTTTCTCCCCTCCTGAATTCTTTTGTGCTGTAATTTTTTGATGCTAATTTGGAACTATAAATAGTCTATAGTTGCAAATCTACATTGGTCACCAGACCCCTTGCATGCAGTATTTTTTCATTTAATGCCTTTATGAATACTATTCTTTGAAAATGTATTTCAGTATTGTAAAAACAACACATCTGAGGCTTGATCCTTGATTGGGTCGACTCTGTAACCCAAAAAAGACTGTCTTGGGTGCCTCTGGAGATTTCCCAAGCTTGAGAGACCCATTCCCAAGATAACAGCAGACTCATCCAGTCCCACCCGCTCTTCAGTACATCCTAACAGAGCTGAGGAGATGGGATGATGGCCAAGGATGCTGCTGCATCCTTATCACAGCAGTTTTTAAAATTGAGTAAAATAGCCCCAAAAGATCCTGAAGGATCCTGTTTCAGGGTAGGATGGTCTCAAAGCTCAGACAGTGACAGAAATGTCTCATTTTCTATGCTCAGTACATGCCAAACCATTTCCTTAGATTTTATAAAATAAGGAGCTCCCCTCATCAAAATCAAATAAAAACAAACCTAGCATTAAAAGTTCTCTGAAAACTGGAGAAAAATAGACTTTTGTATTGGAGTTTGAACCATTTTGGACTCAGTTGTGTTGTCTTTGATGGATAGGCAGGTTCTTAACCTGTGGCCCATGTCTGCCCACTTGGGCTTGACTGAAGATGAGGATTTTCATCTTCATTATGAAGATGAGTTAAAATGTTGAATGATATCAGGCCAGGCTTCAACATCAGTTTAATGGGAAGAACTTTGTTTTTCTCTGGTATAGGAATGAGGCCTTTTTTTTGTGTAGTGGACAGGGAGAGGAGATAACCAAACCCCAAATCTGGATGCCTCCTTGAACATCGATTCTGCTTTTGAGAGTGCTGCCATGGGCACCACTTGGAGTAGGTGACTCAAGCTGATGATTTGTCTGTACAGCTAGTGCATTTGGAGGAAGGTCCAGGTGCACATCTGGAATATATATTTTTAGCACTATTTCTATGACTGTAGTATTTCTATGGTTCAGCTTCTTCCCACTTCAAAATTCCCTTTTCTCTCCAGGTTTCAGTGCTTCAAGTAACACACTGGTATATTGTTAACTTTGTGGGGATAGCTTATGTATCTGATATTTTGTGCTCGAACATTTTTTCATGATGTTTTTGTCTTTGTTTTAACCTTTCTCAAATATTTCCACAAGCAAGACATTTGTTATTGGGGAAAAAAAAAAGGGGGGGGGGCTGAGAAGCTTTAGATAATGGCTGTTTTGAAATGTCTGTTCTGCATTGAACAAAAGCCTTGTTCCCTCACCCCAAGATGCACACTTTTGTTAAGTTATGCTCATTTTGCACGCTAGTGTTCTCACTGTGCTGGTACTGTGGCTTTCATTAGTCTTCCTTTTTTGGAGGTCATTAGGAATTTTTTTTTCCTTTCTCCTTCAGTCCTGCTTGCCTTTTGCATTTTCACATAGGAAGCAAATTTGGCTTTGTTTCATTAGCAGAATGACACTGAACTTGAAGGGCATTTGGAACAAAAACTTTGTTCAGTCTATGGAGTATCTTTTATTGTGACTCTCTTCTATCCTTCTCTTTCACTGTCTCTCTTGTTTCTTCTTGAACTCCCAGCTCCTGCTGCTAGCAATATGCCTTTTAAATCTCTAATACTTTCCAGGGGAGAAGAAAAGTGAAGGAAATTACAGGTCTGTTAAAGGTAGCTGAGAAGGGAGGGAGTCTCTTGGAAGCCATATGGGTAAAGGACCTGTAAGGCCTGGAGAAAACAGGGTCAAAACATGGAAAGAGGAGTCTTCTTTCACATTTACTGTGTAGGTGTGTGCAAGGTATTGAGTAAATAAGACGTTGATATAATCTTTGGAACTGTGGAAGGCTTATCAGAGGTCAGTGTCTGAAGTTCACAGTTCAAGCTTTTTCATACAGATACAAATATCCAGCCGTAAACTTATGATACACCTGCTTATGTGTATTTCATGAACTCAGCTGCAATGTTTCCTAGAACAATGATTCAATTAGCAGAAGTGCATGTACCCCTTCAGATGCTTTGAAAACAAATCAGCTGGCTTATTTTCAAATGATAAATGGGTGAATTTATCAAGCAATGAGCAGAATTTTAACAAACTTCAAAATCTGTAAGCCCATGGTAGATATAGAAACCTTTTTTTTAGGTTTCATAGATTTGTTATCACAGATGTTCTTAACCTAAATACATGGATATGCAAAAATAAATACTGTTTAAAATATGTATAAACTTCCTTTATTTATGTCTGACACTGATTCCTTGTTGCCACCAGGTTTCAAGCAGCTGTGACTTCCATGGCAGCCGGTTAGCTGAGGCCTGCTTTTTTGTTTCACATCTAACATTTTCTAAAGGGAGGTGGCAACCGTATTTAGAAAGCTCTCTCACTTTAATCTGGGGTTAATCTGATACTGTCCATGTGGAACTTACAGTGGCTGCAACACGCCATTAGTAAAGGTAGTAACTAGCCTAAGGCTTCATAGGTGAAGCATCCCCAGCCAGGAGAGACAGTCAGCAAAGGCAGAACTTTGCAATAGTTTATCCTGTTTTCCTCAACTTTGTGTATGGTAGAAATGGCAAGGCATGACTTAGGCAGTCTGTGAAGATCTCCATCTAACATGTTGTGAGTACACACGTGAGCACTGAGCTGCTAGAAGTTCAGCTGAGTAGTTCTGCAGATGTCTGGGGTACCCTTCCTCCCTGCACGTTTCTCTTGATGTGAACCACTGTCATATCTTGTGCAAGGCCTCTGTGCAGAAGTTCTGCTGAAATGATGGCGGGGTTGTTTAGAACTGCCTGAATACAGTCTCTAGTAAAGGGAACATGCCACATGTCCTCATTTACCAGCACTATACACTGATTTTTGTTTGACCATTTCTTATTTTCTGTATCTCATAAAATAAATAAATAAATAGGACTCATCTTACTTTAGATGGTTGTAGGTAGGTTTCCAGTCCAAGCTAGTTTTCAGAACCTTCAGTAAGTAGAGAGTGGTATCTCCAGCTAGCGGCCCTTCCCAGAGGGACTTCTTTTCATTGACATTAAATGTTAGTAGAGATAGCCTATTAGATACTTAACTTTAAAATGGCTTAAGTTAGGTCAAATGAATTCCACACTGATTATTAATGTAATCAGACTTGGGACTTAGCACAGAGATGCAAACATAGCTTTCAGTAGGAGTTTTGTTTTAATTTTGTTTGCAGATAGGACCTTCTATCTCTAGATCCTATAGGAAGATGGACAAATAAAAGAAAAAAGATAGCTAATCTGATTAGCTTTACTCTAAGATTTTAGTGCAGAAGGAAGGGAGGAAACTCAAGCCACTCATCAGATCAGATGTTACTACACTCATTTGTTAACATGCCTCCTCGAATGGAATTAATGAAACCTTTCATTATAGATCAATACGGTCTTTGACTAGAGAATATTATGGGTACCTATTGTATATGCTTAATTAGATTGAAATTGCTTTCACATTTCCTTTATATCCAAAAAAACCCTGATCTCAGCAGTTTAAAAAAGGGAATTAGAAAAGTCATCCCCTCCACTGTGCTGCTAAAGCCAGCAAGAAAAAGGAAAAAGGGAAAAATTCTTCAGCCAACTGTCCAGCCCTGGGCTTTAGTTAGGTGGTGATTTTGGCAGCCCAGCAGCAGAGCTGTGCTAAGCAGTGCTTGCTGCAGTGTATCCGTAAAGAAAACAAATGGTAATTCTCATATTATCATCACAGGAGACTGATGACCCATTAAAGTCAATAGGTTTGGGCTGGGACTATATGAAACTATTTTGAGACATTTCCTTTCCTCTCATATTTTCTCTCCAAAAACAATTTCTGGAGAGAACTGTTCCAAATTAATGTGTATTACCCTCCTTCCTCAGCTACTTTTCCTCAAATACATTCTCAAATGCTATTTTTTTCATGTTTTATTTCTTGATAGTAATTTATTACTCTTCAAATTTCCTATCAAAAACCACTTCTTCCCTAAAACTAATTCTCCTACCACCACAGCCCTTTTCCTGTCCAAATAAAGCCTTTAGTATTTCAGTACCAATTAATTAGCTGTCTGGTTACCTCACACTTTCAGCTCAGCCCAGGGTATTTCTGGTATGTTCCCTGTTTTTCCCTGTCTGTCCCAAGCTCCAAGTTCTCTGCAGCAGCAGCTGATTTCCTCACGCCTAGCGGGCACTGCGCTCAGATGCTCAGGCCCCAGGGCCTGCTTGTGGGGCACTGCCTGGGCACCCCATGCTGCCTCAGAGCCCACCTGCCCTCCCACCTCCCGGTAAAGGCAGGCCCCGGTGCCTCTGTGGGTTGAATTGCGAACTCCCGACATCTCTCTAAAGCAAACTGAAGCTTGAATTCTCAGCCCCCCAGCTCTGCAGGCAGGAGGAGGCTGCGGCTCTTTCCCTGGGGCTGACACCAGGCAGGGCTCGCCGCTCGCTGGGCTAAGTTCAGTGTGCCCCGGCCTCCTTGCATTGTTTATCAGCTTCCCTCCTTCCAAATTCTTTGTTTGTACAGTGGCAGCTTTTGTGCCAGTTTTTCTTCTTTTCTTTTCTTTTTTTTTTTTTTTCCTTTGCCTGGAGTTATTGGCAGAGCTAATTAACCACAGAATATAAAAGCCTTGTTCTTCAGGGCCGAGGAGCGGTGCGATCGCAGAGCAGCGTGAGTGCTGCCTTGTGGTGTGGGGGATGAACGGACGGGTGGGTTGCCTGAGGATGGCCAGATGATCCTCACAAAGATGTACCTAGACATTTGCATCCTGGTTCTGGAGGGGCTGAGCCGTGCATCCCTCCCCGCCCTGCTCTGCCGATGGCACCCACTATGGCGAGCCGCCTCAGCTGCCATGGGGGAGCTGAGGGGTGAGTGCAGCCTGGCAGGCCGACGTGCTGGTGTGGACAGGGCAGGAGGGCACAGTGTGCTGCTGCTGGGTTTGTGCGGTTCGCCCTGCATAGCTCCCCTCCATCCGAGGGGATGTGCTTGGGGACCGTGCCCAGGGCTTGTCCTTGAGGTGAGGAAGTCGGAGCTAGACGCAGCCACAGCCGCGGGGCCTGGTGCGTGAGGAGGAGGTCAGCCCTGTGCCTCGAGGGCAGCCCGACAGGGTGTGGGCTATGCAGACCGAGATCTTCCAAATCTAGAAACGCTTGGGAAACTTTTTTCTTTCCCCTCGGAGAAACGCCTGGTTATGACAGGCGACACGACTGCGTTCAGCACAAAATGCTCCTGCTGTTTGTCCACCTGAGATGACTTCCCCGTCTGCGTATTGGGGTGGCTGTGGGGAGCCCCATGGGCACCAGAGCCCCACGGTGCTGTGTAAACCCTGCCGTGCCCTGGTCGCTGCTGTGGGCTCAGGCCCACCCACGGCGACCCCACCACCGTGGGGTAGTCCTGGGCTGCCTGCAGAGGAGCGGTGACAGGGCAGGGTCGGGGCATCTCCCCGCAGCCCCATGGCACAGCACCACGGGCGGCCCCGTCCCCATGTGGACGTGCGTGGGTGCCTGCGTGTCCGAGGGGAGCCGAGCCGTGGGGTGGGGACGCCGTGGGGACGGGGATGGAGGGAAAAAGAGCGCCCGGGGCTCGGCGCCCCCCGCCCGGCCCCTGCAGCCCCCGCTGCGCCCCGCCGGGACGCGGCGCCCTGCGGGAGGGAGGGCTCGGGGGGTTCGCGTGCCTCCGGGGGCGAGGGGGAGGGAGAAGAAAATCGAGAAGAAGCAACAGCCTCCAGCTTCTCCCTTCCTCTAATCTTGCTTCACTCCCCCTTGCTCCCTCTCCCTCCCTCTCCCCTTTCCCCTCCCTCCCTCCCTCTTTCTAATTCCTGCCGCTAGCTCGGAGCCTCATTCAGCAGCCGCTGCCAGTGGAGTGTAATAGGCTGAAGATGCCGCCGCGTCTGCCCAGCGCCGACTTGTGAATGGGACTTGTCTCCTCGTCCTCCGCCCGAGCGGCCCCGGGCAGCGGCCGGCCCCGCTGGACGCGCAGGTGAGCGGCGGCCGGGGCCGGGGCAGGAGGAGCTGGCGGGGGCTGCGCGGCTGTCCGTCCGTCCGTCCGTCCGTCCGTCCGTCTGTGTATCCGAAACTTGGCGGCGGGGCTCGGGCAGGGGCTGGGGCAGGGGAAGGGGCAGGCAGGTGCGCCCCCAGCCCCCGGCCGTGCTCGGAGCCAGCCCGGCGGGTGCCCGAGGGGCGCGACGGCCCCGGAGAGGGGAGGCAGACGTTGGGGTTCTTTGGGGGTTTGGGTTCGGGTTTGGGTTGTGTTTGGCTTTTATTTTATTTTATTTTTTTTTTCAAATCTTGCCCCCGGGGGGCGGAGAGGGGGAGGGCGAGCGTTTGCCCGTTTTAAAATGTTCCTCCGGATAAGCTGATATTGAAAGCCCCGAACTGAAAATCTTTTACTTGCAGTGTAGCTCCCAGGCATGAAATGTATATGCAGAAATTATGAGTGCATGAAATGAAGGGTACTCTACCCGGAATAAAAGAGGGAAAGACTTTGATTTATATCTTTTTTTTTTTTTTTTAATTTGCTTGCTGGCTTTCAAATGCATTACTATTCACAAGGTACCAAAATGGTATCTGTCTCTAATTCGGGCTAGTCCAAAAAGCATTAGACTCTTGGGTGATACGTGCTTAAGCACATCCCCAGGAGAGGTAAAATAGATCGGGCTGCGGGTCCCCATAAATACCATTAAGTTTTAGAATAAAAGTGCTTCCTGTGCAGTCCCTGGGGAGCACATATAGCAATCTGACATCATGATACAAATGCCTTTACCTTCTATAGAAGTCCCCCTTTATTGTCTACTCTTTTAAATATTCATTTGCTGAGCAGAGAACCAGTATATGCTAGGAGATCTTCTTTGTACCATTGCTACAAAGGACAGTGTGGCTGTGTAACACAGTATTTACCTACTAAGATATCTGTGACAAAGGAACCTCTTTAGCAAATGAGGTCACTAATTCAGAAACTGGCCTTTTATAAGCAGAATGCTCATTTCTTTTTCACATTCCAGCAAGTAGTAACTCCCCGGGAAAGACTTTCTTCCTGTTCATTTGTGATGGTGATACAGACTGTGCAGACTCTATTAAGAAATTAAATATTTTTAACTCTTTCATAATGAAACTGTTGAGTGAGGAAAGCACCAACAGATTCAGAAGCAGGGAAGCAAACACTCAGACGTTACTGAGTGTCTGTCTTTTTTCCCCTTCCCTTGCTCCTGTGCTTGCTTCAGTGTTTCCAAAGTGTGTGTGATTTCTCCAGGTAGAGACTTTGTTCCATTTTTCTATGCTGGCTACCCTATATCAATAAGTGAATTTGCTTTCAATATGGAAGTTCTGCAATAATTAATCTGACATCTGCCTCAGTTCTCTCCACTGAGATTTGAAACGCAAATCGATGACTGTACTCAATCCGTTGGATGATTTTATAAGGAGAGATATATAGAGGTACATGGAAGTGGAATTGCAGATGCTTGCTTACAAACAGCATTTTCATAGCAGAGCAGTGCAAATCATGTTGTGAGACAGACAGTGAGAACAGTAGGGAGATAGAGAGCAGAAGGTCTAGTTTGGGGCTTCATGCCTTAACACACAACATTTTTCTAGCATATTTCTTAGTCTACTACGCTATAGGAAACAAGTTTGTGACTGTACTTCTAAAGCAGTTCTTCCTCTTGCAGAACAGAAAAAAAAAAAGTTACAGAACAAAGAACTACATCTTCAATAAAAGAACTGGAAATTCTTTAAGAATATTAACTAAATGGCACCTTTCCTCCTGCAGATTCTTGTTCTTAGGCCCTGAAATGGGATTATTATTTTTTTCTTTTTTTAAACCTCAGCCTTGCACTAGAACATCAGGGAATGATCATGGGCAGAATGTACTATTTATAGACCACTCTACACCAGCTTCAACTTTGCTAAAATTTTAAGTGTTGTCCGTCCAAAAAAATCACTAAGAACTAGATTACTTCATTACCAGAGAAGCTGCTACAGTAGAGTATATCAAGAGAGAAGTCATTGCGATTCATCAGCACAGTTTGAGAAGGAAATATGTCTGGAAATGGATGACCGAGACACAGAACAATCAAATTAAATTTTCTTTTGCATAACAATGTGGGGAAACTACAAAGATTTGAACCGTTTTTGTGATTCATCTGATCAAATGCTTTAAATTATATCATATGATTTCAACTTCAATTAATACGCCATTTTGACAAAATTTGACATACTTAATTCAATTTAGTGTAAGTAACATACGTGAAGTTCAGAGTTGCAGTAGTTTGAGGCTAAATCTTTTGTTTTCTGCAAATGCTGTAACTAAAGAAAGCACGTATAAGGTAAATATTTTTATTGCTGAGATTTCTACAATAATCTCAGAAGTTATTTCTAGCACAGACACCACAGAAATTTAAAGCAACTCCAAACTTAAAACTATTGCCTGCCCTTTCTTGGTGAGCCCCCTAAAACGACTTTGAATCCATTTTGTGCGCTGGACGTTCAGCGAAATATCTTCAGTGTGTGAGAAACAGAGGTCTCATCTGGAATCAATTAATTTGAAACAGTTTAGGAACATACTTTCTAGACTTTTTTTTTTCTTTTTAGTGCCTGAGTTTTTCTGTGAGTATTTATAAGCAAAAAACCTGTCTGTAATTTGCTGTGCAGCACCCATTTCTTTTAAAACAACACTTCAGTTTTCAGGTCCCTTTGCTGGGCGCAACCTCAAAGCTTAGGGAAGCAGAGGGAGGAGAGATGGCCATTGGCTTCTCTTTGTCCATGGGAATCACGAGGACTTAGTTTACACTTAAGTCTTGTAATTTTGTCACATAGGTTGTTTTATATATATATATATATATATACTTTATCCCTTATCGGTTAAGGAACATCGTCGAATACTCCTAAAGCTCCTTCACGGTCCTTGAGGAGAAGCTGCCGTCCTGCTCCGGGTCCCGGCTCCGGGTGCCGAGGCGCAGGAAGGAGGCCGGCACAGCGCCGTGCCCGACCCGCTCGCCCCTCACCGCCCCCGCTGCCCTCACGGCACCCGGGGGGGCTCCGGCCGCGGCCGGGGCTCGGCGGCGGGGACTGGCGGGCGCCAGGGGGCGCTGCCGCTCTTCGCTGCCTCGCCGCCGCCTTCCGGGGCGCGCTGAGCGGCGGGGCCGGGGTGCGGCCTGGCGGCGGCCCGGGCTGAGGCGCGGCCCCGGGGGCGGTGGCTCGGCGAGAGGCAAACGGCCTCGCCCCGCTCCGCGGCTGTTCAGGGGTTCGCCGCCCCTCTCTGCCTTTCTCAACGGGGATGTCAGCTCCCGCCATGCCGAGAGGAGTTTAAGATAGAAAAAATGATACGGTGAAACAACAAATTTTGCTTTCGACAATGTTGTCGGGGCTTGAGATATACTATATAGCCATCTGGGATAGTAGAAGGGCACGTTAGGCCAAAGTGGCCTAATTTTACCTAGGTAAAATTTTACCTAGGAGCTCACAACAGACAAACTGCAGTAGGTTAGCCTAAGTCATTTCCCAGTATCTTCTAGCACCTCGGAATAAGAAAGAAATTGTTACAGCCCATCATTGCACATGCTGACCAGAAAGGACGTACTTAACAGTAGATTTGAAGTGACTGCAGGTCAAACAGAGCCTCATTTCCACCTGTCCTGGTCTCACATTCTTCCCTAGATCTCCACATCAGGCAGGAGGCCAGGGTTTGACTCAGACCAGTCAAATTCCTGTGTATAAGAAATATAACCTACTTGTGACAGGGTGCATGCAGTTTTACAGTATATTATATCCACTTGGACAAATAAGCAACCAAAGAAGCTAATGTGTCTAATAGAAATCGTTATCCATGATTTTGATGCCAAAAATGGGGAAGATGTTGCCTTAATTGTACTATTTTCTATCAGTCACCTGATTTTAGATATTAGTTAAGAATTATTTTACAGTAGCAGCTCTTCGTGAGAGTGTTAGTAACTACAGCACTGGAAATGAGCACCGCTTTGCTGAGGAGCGCTGTGGTGTGAAGAGCAACCTGAGACCCATTAGCTGCCCATCCTCTGCTGTGCTCCGAGGCAGGGAGCATCCTTTATTCTGTTAGATGCTCTCAAGGTGGGTGGAAAAGTCAGAGCTGCCAGTCATGTCTGAGGCCCTCCGCAGAACATTACGCATCACTGGAACATTAGCAGTGCCTCACAGGCCAGCAGGAATTCAGAGACGAATATCTGGAGCAGCCAGCCCCTGCTGCTGAGCAGTGCCCTTGGGGAAGGAGACATTAGGGCTAATTTTGCTTGACAAAGGCAGAAGGCCTTCTTCCATAACTGCTTGGGTGGTGTGGTGGCTTTCAGACATCCCAGTCCCACTGAGCTCTGTTGGCTCCATGAGCCATAATTTAGTTCTTCAATTTTAAAGTGCTGGCTTAAGCAAATTCTAAGAGGGTTTTGTGCTTTTTTCACCAAAGTCTGGCAATGAGTAAGAGCCCTCTCCCTTCTGAATCAGCAAGGGTTCATCAGAATTCTTAATTGTAATGCAATGGCAGGCAGAGTTGGAGTAGGAGAAATCAATGTAAATGGATTAAAAGAAAAGGACTGAGTAACTGAATGTAAAAGAGGAGACAGGTTTTTCCAGAGTGATTGGTGAACAAAGCTGCAATAGGTTTCCAAGTATAATTTATTATTATAATAATGTTTTAATAGTTCATCAACAGATAGACAGTAGCCACATTATAGGCAAACTGACATAAAATACAATTGTGGATCATGAAGTCTTGAAGTAGGCAAAATCGAACAGAACTTTGATACATGAATGTGAGTGGTAGGAAATGCCCATCTAGACAGTAATTACACTCAATCTTTCATGTAAGTGTATTGGTATGGTCTGAGACTTTCCACTGAACTCCCAATGATTGCATGGAGACACAGGCTCGTATACGCAAAGACCAGAGTGATGAGCAGAAAGAATTACATTCAATAACCCTTTAAAACACAAGTCACAGAATTTTCATTGTGAGCTTGATGGCCCCAAGAATTTAGGTCCCTTACATTCCACGTTTGTACAGTGTACTAGTGCAAGCTTTGCTACCGTACCAGCATGCATTGTTACTACCCCATAGCTTGAAAACAGCCTGACCTAGATGGTTGTGCACAGCTTTGTTCTTCACTTCTATCTTCACGCTAGCAAGTGGGGTAGAAATTAAATTTATGGTGTACTCACTTGCAGCTCCTGTTCCTTGTCACACGAGCTCCTAATCATACAGAGTCTATGCTAGCTTGGTAAGCTAAAAAGTTCCTTAATGTCAGTCACATTGAAGAGCTCTTTCTTCTGCACTGTGTTTTAGTATTCTTCATATTATACAGTGTTATCATCAGATATTCCATTACATTTAAGGTTAAACTGATGCCATAGAAACTCTGGTTCAACATAATTTTTATCCCAGTGAGGCTGCTGATATATATTTTAAAATAAAATAAAACTTCAGAAACATATTAATTGGTCTCAGTGGTTAAGTTAAATAGTTAAATACATGCATACATATCATTCTGCCAAAGATAAGTCATTAGTTCAATATAAACCAGAAATGATAGCTCTATTTGAATCAGGAGACTAAACCCTATTTCCATTAATGCTAACTGTTTTATTAATACATGCATGTGTCGGCATTGAGTCATAAATTTAAATGGTCTGTCCCTTCTTGATTTAAAGTAATTATCTCAAATATCTTGGCGGCTGAATGAATAACTGTGTGACTCCTTTCATCTTTTATCAACTAACCTTTTTTTCTTTTGTATGTAGACATTGTAAGGCAAACAAAAGAAACAGAGTTTTTGCAAAGTTGGCCAGCATTTGATATTGGATTACTAGAAACAAAAATTTTAAGTATAGAGCAGAATACCTTGTAACTGTACCAGCTCCCAGATAAGGTTCCTTGGATCCTTTTTAGAGCTACTTAGTTGCATACCCTTGTGTACATATCTGCAATTTACGTGCGCTTCATGCACATCTATTTTCATTTCACATGTATATATTTTAAATTATTTTTGTGGGTTACTAGAGAATTTTAAGCAAGGCAACAGGTTAAAAAAAATCCCAACTTAAATTATGACACTCAGAAAGTTTATATCTAATTCTTGAAATTAATAATTTTATCTGAGATAAATCTTGACATAAATGTAGAACTTCAAATGGTGTTTAACCAATAAAAAGAACAACTGGTCTCATTAGCATTAGAGAACACACTTGACATTTTAAGATAAAATCTTATACTTCTCAGAGCAGTGATTTCAACAAGTAGCCCTTCCTTTCAGCAGACTCGACCATATATTGACTGTAGTTAACTGTCTCTAAGTATTGCTCAGTTCATTTTAGACCAACAGTCAAGACAAGGTTTCAGTGCATTGTACAGGGTACTTTCTAGTCAGAGCTGAAATGTCTGTAAGCTTTCTCTGAGGAATGACCAATAGTAACACAGTTGAGTGCTGCCCGGTTAGTTCAGTAGGTGCAGCACAGTGATCAGAACTTCCAGTTTCGTATTGCATGCAACCATCACTAACTACAGAGACGACCACTCTGATGTCACTGAAGAATCGCTCAAACTTTTACCCAATGCATACAGTGATCAGATATTTTTAAAGATAGCTTCTCCTTCCCATTCTCTTTCAGCATGTTTGCTTGCAATTGAAATTTCAGTGAAGTTCTTTAACATTTCACATTAGTGAAAGTTACCGTTCATTCACAGTTTCAAATCCAATTTCTCCCAGACGTAAGAGGTTCCAAAATTTTGAAAAGCAGCTGCATAATAATTTTATTTGGGGCCCTGATTCAAATAGAAGACTTTGTCCATTGCTGATTGTTGCCATTTTATTTGTTCCTATTCCAGTTATAGCCGGTATAGCTCAGAGAATATGGCTGATTAGTATGCATTTTGATTCTTTTTAGCACGGTTGTAATTTACATAGCATTTCTTTTTCTAAAGCAAGAATGAAATGTAGCAGGCATTGGCAAATGCCAAATGCCAACATACAAACAATTTATCCATTTACATACAAAAGGGCTGATTAGGTAGCAAGATGAGTAACTGGAGGTCACACTTAGGATGGTCGTTAAAGTTCTTTCTGTCCTTAAAATTGTGGATTTCTCAATATTGATACGAAAAAAAAAAGTTCATAAACTATAAATATGTGGTCAAGTTCCAAGTATTAAATTTGACGCTCTTCTATGTGATTTTCCATGGTGCATTCTTTTGCCGTATCCTTGTATTGAAGCTAGCTTGAGATGATCCCTTCCTCAGTTACATTCCCAGTTCTGTACTGCAGTTCACATTCTGTTCATCAGTGCAAGGTTGATTTGGAGACCTCACAGCTAACTAGGGCATCTGCATGATCTGGATTAAAATAAAACATGCACAGCCTTTAAGGTTAATGTCTATATGACCTTGGTAAGATTGAACCTGTGCTCCTAGGCATTGTGTAGTTCCTGGTTTCTCAGGTTCCCGAATCATCTCCTTGAGTTTATTGATCTTGCTTATGTTTAGATGATATTTCTCATGCCTCACTTTATTAGCTTCCGTTCCCCCTTTACAGTATGCAATCTAATACTCTGTGAACTTCTCACCTTCAAAGTTTCCCACTTTTCAATGCCAGCTTTGCCCTGCTCTCCCGTCACTTCCATTTTATTAGGTACAGTGGACTCTACTTTTCTAGTGTTCTTTTTTCCCCCCATTTTTCACCTCCACTGAACTACCCTCCTCATCCTCAAATGTGAAGAAATCCTCTGATTGAGTGGGTCAAGATAATCCAACACTTACCTTCTCCTTTGACTGTTACTTCTACCTGAATTAAATGAGGACCTCCCATTCCTAGCCTGCAATGTAATAAAACCCCCCTCACTATGGTCTTGTAGATGCTATTGTCCAGTTACATTCCGCACGCGTTACTTTTTTTTTTCTTTTTTTTAATCCATATGCAGGTATAATGCTCTACTGAGAGCAGTAAGATATGATAAAAAATTCTTGGTACATTCAGTGGCTTCCTATATATTTACTTCATTACCAACCAAAGTCTGAAGTGGTATTGGTGCTGTTTGAGTGGTATTAAGGCAGTCTTATGAAAAAGAAAATGGCAACCAACTTCTTTAGAGCATTTATCTATATATGCAGATGTTGTATGTAACTAGGACACGACGAACTCCATTGAAAAAGGAAACACAAAGATTTACTCCATGCTACAGCGATGTGCTATGATTCTACAGTGTCACAACTTAATGGATGGCTGCTGGCCTAGTCTTTGAAAGGAGAAATCAAAGCACTTACTGCAAATCAGAAGTAAAACTATAAAATTATAATCTTCTAATTTGTTTTGAATGGCATTGAGTTGACATTGAGTACCACCTTACTGTACCCTTCAGTATGTATTAATACATGGAGAAAGCAATGGCAATGCCCTCTTTATTTAATATATCCTCAGAATTTTGTTGTTATTGTTAGCAGACTTTCAAAAATTACTTCTATGACCCGGACGTGTTTAAACTATATATTTGACATTTATACTTTGCTGGTTGAATTTCTGTCTGGTCATCCTGAAATAAAGCAGAGAAACTGTATTGGAATCCATGAGGTTATTCAATTGACATTGCTACTGAACAATGACCTTCATATGGAAATTCAAACTAGTTTTGGTTATTACATTAACTAAGTTTTAAGCAGAACTTGCGTGGAGGTGTGGATTTCATGGCTAAGGCAGTTTTTAATCATACCTGCATTAGAAATGCCATCTATACACCATCATATGTAAGAAATTGCACTAATATTGGTTTAATTATCCAATCAAATTGAACAAGGAATGAGTTTGGCTGAAATAATCAAGTCTATAGAGAAAGTGCCAGCTCTGATACTTACCAAGATTTGACAGTTGCTTGTTGTCATGACCTTGCTTCTTTTATGTTTAGCAGGAGGTCAGAAAGTATGCTAGCTGTAATTGCTGCCTTCATAAGATTCTGTAGGCCATCCTCTGCAGCAGACTTGAACCAGATTGTCTACGTGTATCAGATTTCGATGAGCTGGGTACAAATCTCTATTTTGTTCTCACAGCCATTAAGTCCTGTTTCTGACTACCACCATATACAGTCTGTGGAACAACTTAGACTTCATGATATTTCCTTGCAGAAATAAAAGACTAGCAAGTTATTTCTTGAAAGCTATATGTAATGGGAGACCTTACAAAAATTGGACTTAAAAAAAAAATACAAGACAAAAAAACAGGCCATTGATACCATGAACTTTATTATGAAAATAATGTAAATGAAATTAATAATGTGTACAAAAGATTTTCTGGTATTGTTAAATCATTTTGTCTGCTGGAAAAGAAAAGAACATTGTTGCCCAAAGGTATACCCCATCTGGAAATTAAATCCATTTTTACTAGAAATGAAATCATTCAAAGTAAACGGCAGAAAAGCTTGTGTTTTAACTGTTTCCATGTGGTTAAAAGTAGATGATATTTAACCCACAAATGCCTCAGGCACTTTATTACTTTGAGTTAATGAATGCTAATTGTTTCTTGAATTGGAGATCAGCAGCTCCTCCTTTTCATGGTTTTCCATAATGTTACAAGGAGTATTTTAAGTCAGATATGAAGCAGCTCTAGTGACTTAATGGGGAAAAAAAAAAAAAGATGAATTTTTATACACATAACTTCCTTTCTCATTTATATGAGTTGATTATACAGATCTCCACTTTGGGCTTTATAAAAGGCCCCCAGCTTTATTTTCCAACAAATTAGAAACATACCAAGTTTTAAATAACATATCAAGTGTTTTAAACATAAAGACATGAATTTCTATCTACATCCTCATGGCCCAAAATAATTTGTCTGTTATCTTTAGTAAACCAGGCATATTCATTATGCCTCCTTAATCCTGTATCCTTACGAATTGAGATGTCAGTCTGAATGACAGGAATGCTTTTCACAGCTGTGCCTTGAAGGACAGACACCTTTCTGCCATGAACTATACCAGAAAAACTCCCATTGCAAAACAGTTCTTCCATGGTTCTCAGTAGTCCGGTGAAGTCACTTCCATAAAATCCATGGAACTGTTGCTAAGATTAGGTGCATATACGTTGCTGAAGCTTTATGGGGAACTGACTAAGAGATCCCTATACATTAATTATGCCTTCTAATTACACACTTTTAGTAACCTCCCCATGTCCCAGAAGAATCCTGGAATGAACAAAGAGGAGCATAATTCCTCATTTATGGAGAGGAATTCTTTCTAGCTCAGTAATCACATTCAAGATTACAAGTCAGCGGAGAGGACAGCACCAGGACTTGTTTCTAGTTTCTCTTCAGTTTTACAGGACTTCTGCTTGTTAGTGGCAAAGGTGACTTCATCCACTTGCATTTGAGGATGGGAAAAAATGAAAACCTTAAATCTGTGTGTTTGTTTTTCCTGTTTTAAGAGTGTTCTTTCACCTGACAAGATGATTGTGTGCCCACTCATGCTCCTTTTGGGGGAAATACTTGGAAAGCATTGAGTGTGATGAAAACTCTTGTATTACAAAGGCAAAATCCCTTGTTCTCAGAAGTTTTTTAGAAGTTCTTAGTGATACGCCATCTGAAGAGCAGCCTCCGAAGTATAATAGTAAGGTAAATTAACTTGGCTGAAAAATATTTGCAGCTTGTTTCAGAGGGGGAGTTCCAGCCTTTCAATAAATGTTCCATGAAGATCCTATTGGATTTAACATATTCATTGCATTTCCTATTGGAGCAGCATTTCCAAATGATATTGTGGTGTTCAATGTGAAATGCCAAAACATTGCGAAAAACTGCTACTAGTGGCAAAAGGGTTAAACAACATATGAGCTAGTTATCTGTCTGGAGCTTCAAACAGGCACGTTCTACATCAAAAAGGGACTGCAGTAACTCCTTGATCAAAGCTCAGGTAATTTAATTATTTGCCTTCATGAATCAAGGGGTCCTTGAACAAGCTCAGGATGTCTGGATATTAGAATATGGGAAATTTATTGTTTCACTCCTTCTAATATTCCAACATCAAAGAGAGTTTTTTCCTACAAACAAAGCAGCCTGAAGTCAAAGAACTCAAGCAAAAGCTAGCGTGGAGAGCTTCAGTTTCGTAGCAGCTTTGTGAGCTGAAAATTAAGCTGATTCCTGTGGGGTGAGATATTTACCACTGCGATTCTTTGTGTTTATTTTACATAACTAAATATCTGTACTGAAACTTGCAAACTGAAATGCTTACCTCCTATTTCTGTAAGCTCCCGTAGTTGATATTCTTTTTCCTCTTTTTCAATTTTACATGACTTTCCATGTTTTGCTTTGCAAATCTCTGTTTACCAAGCTCTAAGTGGCTCCTTGACCACATCGTGCTTTGAGATTCAAATTGGCACAATGTACTGTAAACCGTGTACCCTAATGCTGAGGGGAGTTCTTAGCCGGTTCCTCCAGCACTCCCAGCCAAAAGGCAGAAGGATTTTAGGGTGGCAACAGATGTCTGTGATCTGAAGGAGCAGGACTCAATCCCATGCACTCCCTGTGCTTCTCACCATCGATGGCAGTTTTGTTTGTTCAGGATTAATAGGGCAAAAATCAGTTGGCTTTTTTAAAATGCTAAACATAGCAGAGATGTGCACGCCGATACAAGAACAGATTCTCGGCCTGCAAAAACAAATGTCTCTTTATTCCTTGGAAAGATTCCTTTGTAATATTCCCTTTTATTTTTATGCTTGCACTTTCTTATTTTCCTTGGCCAGACTTTCTTTCACAGCTGGGGCGCATCCCTCTTTTTTCCATGTTCATGGACAAAACATAACATACTAATATGTCATGGTAAGTGCCAGTCTCGGTGTGCGAATTGTATGTTTATCTGCTATATCATTTCTGCATAAAAGCTTTCTCATTGCTTGTGTTTTCCTGATTTTGTATGTGTATATTCATGACCTGCAACAGTGCTGTATGTCAAACTGCTCTTGCAGCTAGTGAGATGTCTTTGTGCAGAGTACTTCCTTATATCTTAGCAGGGAGCAGAAATAAAGTAGTGGGAGACAAGTCAATAGAGACAGGAAACAAATGCAGTCTCTACATGTGGTGACAAATGTTTCCGAGAATGATAAGTAAGTTATATAAATAGAAAGAAAATAAAATGGGTTGGCGCATCCCACCTTCTCATATTTAACTGTGAAATAATAAGTGCCTCAGATTTCTAATACTGTGGATCCTTTTGCAAATGAAAATATATCTTTGAAAAAATGCCATGGAAATTTTTGTTGAGCAAAAGGAAGGCAAAATGCAAAATTATTTTAAACAATCTAATTATCTCACGTAACACACTAAATAGTGAAGACAATTTAACTTATGCCATATTCTTCGTGTCATTGCCATGCTGGTGAAGAGTTCCACAAAGTATTTTGTTTAACTGGTGACATGATGCTTGGAGTGACATGCTCCTCAGTTTAGTGTGAAGGTGTTGTAATCTACTTCGCATATTGGCGCGCTGTAAAACAGCTCTATCAGCTGTATGCACTAAAGTTCCTTACAATAAGATTGCAGAATGAAGTGCTCAGTCGTAAAGACATTCCAAATTCCTACCAGACTTCCCAAGTAATTCTGTTACTGGAAGAATTACCTTGTTTCTGTGAAACTTTTGCAACCAGACTAATTTTTAGTTTCTTCAGCTTGAATGGAAAACTTTCTTTTAACCTTGAAAGACCTTGCTTTTCACTTCAATTAACTAAATATGTTCAAATTATTAACGTGATAGTCTCATTCAATATTTTCCAGGAGATCAGCCAATAGAAAGGTGATTATTTAGCTCGAAGTGAAGTTGCTTGGTTGGTATCACAGCAAATCTATGGTAGCATCCAAGGCAATAATATAGTCAACCAGGCAGTATTGCCAAAGTTTTACCTGTATACACATATGCACACATACATATATATATACACATGTGCACATGCACCCTTATTGGATGTCTATCATAGTCTTACTGCAAAATCTTTGTTACTAAGCAGGACTGCATGCATGAGTTTATGGAAGCTTTAATTTCTGCCATGTAAACTATATTGTGGTGTGAGTGGTAACATTTGCCTGTGAATGATGTAGTGACAGTGCACATGCCTGTGCCATTACCAGAGGAGGAGGAATTGATTAGCAATAACACACTTCATTAACACTGCACTTTCTCAATCATTGTAATTGTGGCTCTTCCCCTAAAACATCAAGTGGAACAGGTTTCATTTCAACCAAATCAATCTAATGTGTTAAAATTTACATAATTTCCTCTCATTGCATTTATAGAGCAGCAGGAATTTTAATTTGCATTGTCTGTATAGTCTATAATCAAAGTGTTAAGAGCACAAGGTTTATTCATTATGTATGGCATGTGGTGACAAATTTACATAATAGGCTGCATCTTGCTGAAATATTCCTCCTTTCCCCACCCCCACCTTTGCAATTTTGGTTATAAATTATTTTCTATAAACCTGCTAATGCAATTAAACAAGACTTGGAGTTCCGTAGAACATTTATTAGAGAGAAGTATCCTTATAGAAATAAATAAGTAGATAAAATGTCATACTGAAGTGCTAAGGGAAGACATTGACAACTGGACTGTGCGTCCTGATTTCAAGAGAAAGCTGCTCTAAACCCACTGCAGCATGTTCTGTTGTTGTATACTGGAGGTAAACATTTCCATACTGAATGGAAAGATACCTTTCTGTTTGTCCATTGACAGTTTTTATATAGAGTCTGTGGTTTGAAATTTTTCAAAACTAAGTTAGGGACTGAAAAGCAATTAAGAAATTAAGATGCAGTAAGCATAAATCTCCATTGTTGACTGTTGCTTGCTAAGGTCAACCTTTGTTTTATGAAAATAAAACTGCTTAACAAGATATATTTGAAGGAAAGTCACTGTATTTTAGTAAATAGAGGGAAAAATAGAGGATTTTGGTAACATTTGTAGCAGCTGAAAATACTAGTTAAATGAGGAATGTAATTCATCCATTGCTTTAGATACACAGGTTCCTCTAAGAAGTGTCACAAATCCAGGCATAGCCTAAGAGTCGTCATTTAGGTCTTTGAACCAGCTGAGATTTTTATAAATGGCATGTGCCGGACAGCTCCCTTCTCCCTTTAACTGCCCAAATAAGGATGTTCAAGACTAAAATGTAAGAATATACATTTATTTTTATTATACCATGGTATGATATAATGCAAGAGTATAAACAAATATGCTCCATGTTCCAGCATGTACTAAAATTCAAGTCATGCAAGACTTACCTACCTTTGATCAAATAACAGAAGTGCAGAATATATTTAGATACCAACACTCATGCCAGTAAGAAGCTGTACGGACAGCTGTTTCAGTCTTTTACTGAAACATTCATACAAACATTTCTATTTAAACATGATTAAATCCTTAATCTGACATTCAGAGTTTAAGATTGACATAGTGTATTGTATGTGAATTGTCTTTTAGTCTATGCTAAGCTAAGTTAAGTGTAAGTGGGTGTATTACATGCATGATGACTTGCATTTTCACGTTATGTAAGTATAGGAACAGACGCAAATCTGACTTTTGTGAATGTTTCAATCTCTATGAAACTGGAGTTAAACTTTGTTTTATGTAGTAGCTGTTAACATCCAACACATACCAATGTACATCTAAACGGTGTTATGCCAATGTAGATGCAACTACTCCATACATTAAAATGAGACTGAATACTATAAATAACTTCACATTACTGTTACTGAAGTTATAAGATTAATACATAGACAGTAAAGTAAAGCTCAGTAGATTTAGAAAGGTGTACGAACAAATGTAAAGTCAGTTAACCTTTGAGAAAGGGAGGAAATCCAAGGAAGGGGAAGACTCATTTAGCAACTGAACTCACCAGTAAAAGGGTCCACTAAAGTGATTATGAAGCTGTAACACTGGCCACTTTTTCTTTTTTTTTTTTTATTTCAGTTTTTTCAGCAGAAGTTACTGTATGTGCTGCACAGTCCTTGAAAATTACTGTCTCATTCTGCTGTCAAGCTCCTCAGACAATGACAGCTTTGCCCTCTTTCCATTTTTTTCTTCCTTGCATTTCTTCCTACCATTTCTTCATATCCATTGAATATTCTGTTTAAAATTCTGCAAGGAGCTATCAAATGGGAGGTTTTACAGCTAGAAGCATATAGCATGGGCAAGTAATGTAAGAACAGTGGTCTGTTTGCCCAGTCATATTCTCAGAGATAAACAACGTATGTGCTCAGTATTCATATTCATATAGTGGACCCATTCTGCTTACATGGGCTGTAGAGGAGGGGGCAGGGGAATGCGCTGCAGTTTTTAAATGACTTCCTTTCTACACACAGTGTGTGAGAGCTGAGCTTTGCAGAATATTTCTGTCAAATCAAAATCTCGTTTGAACTGCACCTGGTTTCGGACACTGATGTTTCCAAGCGTCAGCACATCTTGCTGTTGATTAAGCATCAGCTGAAAAAATGCCAGTTGGAAATGTCACCAAAGCTCCTCTTTATTCCTGTCCAGCAAGCGAACTCCTCCCAGCCATCTGGGGGGAGCCTGCCTTTCTGTGTAAGTGAGAACGGGTGTTCTCCAAAGCCCAAGAAGTAAAGGGAAAAGATGGAAATATATAGAGAGCTAGGTGCAGCGGCAGTTCATACCAGGTGAGGATGTGCCTTCTCTGCGGAATTGCACCTGGAGGTTAACTGAGCCAAGTGAAGCTCTGTTTACATCTGACACAGGTGAATTGAACTACCAAGTTCAGTTTGGGAAATTTCACTTTGTGCAATAACACCTCAGAGTTGGCTTAGTCCTGTTGCTGTGAGCTTTCTAGAACAAGACCTGCTGCTGAAGTATAAACAGAAGTGCACTCAATCTGCTCTTGCCATGAGAATAAAATACAATAGTCAAAGCAATATATCTTAACCAGTTCTGCTGGTACAATGTTCAGCAGTGCACCTACTGCTCAGGGTGCTATCATTTATATCCTGTTTCATTCAATTTGATATATAGTTTTTCCTTGCGTGTGGCTTCAGCAGCTGTCACGTAGATAAGACTTCAACTGGAATCTGTGTTTGTGATACTTTTTATGAATAAGAAAAATGTGTTTTACAACTTGATTCGAGACATGAAAGAGAAATCAGATGAAATTAAATTGTTTTAGAAGTTTAGCAAATGTCTCTTGAATTGGGTAGAGAACTTGGTCAGTGAGTAAAACAGGATAAAATGTATATTCATCAGTTCAAATAGATTAAGATATTCACTGTAATGCTATGATGCTACAAAAAAAAAAAAACAGGAATACCTTTTCTGCAAACAAAATTACAAATTCCCTATTAACTCAATAACTCAGCTCTGTTTGAAAAGGCTATAGGTATTCCAATTAGAGAATTGCCTAAGATTGCTGTAATTAACCTGCCAACAGGAAGGAGAAGACACTTCCTTTCCAAACTCCTGAGGGATAGCTGGCATCCAGGCATGGGAGCGAGGGAATGGTTCACCTTTCTCTGAGATGCTGCAGTTTGGGCAGGATGTAGACAATCAAATGAGACCCACCAGGATTGGTTTTCAATCTGTATTTTCCTGTATCTGTAACGTGGAATTTTAGAGTATCATCTGCAGGTTTTATGTAACAAACGTGTTCTTCTTCCAGTACCAACACCAGCGGCAAAACGTGATTCTCAAGCTCTTGTCTTGTGGCTCACCGTACTTAAAAATTTGAGTTTTGTGTTGCGTGTCTAAGTTTGCTATCATATGCGTTGAAACCTATCTGCTGCGTTACGTGTGATTTTGCTTTGTGAACCTTCCTAAAGTACTTCTGTATTGCTTGCCTGAGGTGACTGGAGTCAGTGACCAAGGTCTGGTTGTGTGCTCCTCTTCTTTGTTATTTAGCAGTCAAACCCACTTTGCATAGAGGCAATTTATTTCTTAGTGCTTCTAAAAACATTAGAAATACTGATGTTGACAGCTTTCAAAGGAAATAGATCAGCTGCACATAGACAAAATATTCTACTAATTTAGTGGTTCTTTCCTTCTTTGATCCTGTTTCTGTTTAGGTGCTATAGAAAAATTCAGTATTTAATAGGTTTTTGGGAAGTTGGTTTTAAATCAGGAAGAGATCAGCAATATGACATTGCAGGCTCCAGAGGAAAAATGAAATGTCATGTAACGGAAATAAGTGCTACAAGTCTTTGTGAGGCAACTTCTGTATTTTTTTTTTCCAGCATGATTAGATTTTATAAATATCCTGCTGTGTACAGGTATGTTCTTATCTCCCCGTCTACCAGTACAGGATGATGGGCTGTCCTCCACTCTCAGATGACAAGCAGCCAGCAGCAATTAATGACAGCACTGGAATTTTTGGCACCTTTTTCACACTGCACTGACTCTCTGCTCACAGGATAATTATCTCTCCGCTTTGCTTTATGTCACTGAATACAGGACATGCATCACTGCTCCTTCGAGAAATTTCCAAATAATTTATTGGTGAAGCTCTGATTTCTCAGTGGTTTTGGGGAGAGGGAACCTTGACTCCAGATGTGACTAACACATTACTGACTGACGTATTACTGACATCAGTGTCTTGGTTTCTCTTTCCTGAAGTGCTATCAGTGAATTCTGGGCAGGGTATAGCATTGTGATCGGAGATGATAAGCATCTTTATGTATTCTGGATTGAAGCTGAGTATCAAAGGAATCTCTGTACATATTTATGAGGAAGGGGACAGTAATTTTCAGGATAGATGAACATGTTTAAATATAGGCAAAGGGAAAGATCATGGAGGTGGTGTACTTAAAATTTCTGTTTCATGTTAAGTTTTATTCTGCAGCAAGCTATGTTTATGGGCTCCATTGTGAGAACTGAAATAAAAGATAGAGTAAGCAGTGCCAGATCTGGGAAGAACATGGATCTTCTTTATTCCATATGCACTCTGTCAAATAAAATTTCTTTTTATTCCTCTTCCATTAAAGACAGAGAGAAAATGGATTCTTATTCTTGACTTTTCACCCCCATATTGTTTAGCTTTTAATCTTTTTAGTGTCTGGACCTTTCTTTTAGCTTTTGTCTCTATTGCTCATTTTTAAATATACTAGTACCACAGACTTCCTTTCCACATTCTTGAACTCCTTGAACTCAGTAGGATTTTTACTGTTGAATTTTAATGGGTCAGGTCTAAGTATTCAAAGTGCCACGTACAGTGGATTCCCAAAACTCAGTTCAAACTTAGAGCACATTTATTGCAGGGATCTTCTTTTTTATTTTAATTATTATTTTTTTTTAAACTGTGATTCCACTTACTTCAATCATTATTACGTACTTCAAATTTTGGGGAGTATTAAATGATATGCAGAACACTAAACCGGGTACACAATATGCATCTTATCCTCAGAAGCAAACAGTGTTATAAGTTTTTTGAAGAGGCCGTAGATTACTGCAAGGAAGCGCAGTGAAGAGGATTGAATTACTTATGCCAGACTATTTACATGGCACTGAGCCTAAGTGGTTGTCAGAAGAGTTTCTCCTGTTGAATGATCAAGATAAAGCTACTAAAGTCCTTCCAACTCATTCAGCTGTACAGGCTTTGATTACCTAAACCTGGACTGAACCCACTAAATCTGTCTGGTTCTTCTGAACTGCAGTCTTTAAATAACTTCCCCCCAGTAGCATCCTGGGGTGAGTTGTTGCTTCTAAAGACAGTTTGGAAGAAAAACTGTTGGAGTAGGGATCTTCTAGTCAGAGAATACCAAAGCTGTTCTTAAAAGATTCTGATAATAAGGAAGTAGAGAGCGGAATTTAAGTCCACTCAGATTCAGATTTATTTGATGTCCTTCAGGTCATTAAAGATGAGCTCTATTTTTCTATATAAAATGACTCTCGTGCTTTTTCAGATTAGATATTACATATTTGTTATAGTCTCATAGAGCCTGAGAAAGACAAGGGGTGTACATTTGATTAATCGACCTCTTGAAATTCTTAGTCTTGCCTTTACCATTAAAAAAGAAATGTGAAAACTGTTTAAAGTCTATTAGATCACAAGGTGTTCCCTGTATGTTACTTGCTGCTTTCCAGCTTATTGTTTAAGAAGTTCAATACTACTAATTCCATTCTGATTATTTTTCCTCACATTTAAAATGGAGGTAATGTAAATATTTTATTTCTGTGGCAAACTGTTCCTCAAGAACGTGATGAGGATACCACAGAACAAAACAAAATTCAGATAGCTGTGGCTGTAATAGTCTCCCAAGGAACTGTTAAGGCTTTCAAAAGAAAGAACATTAAATCAATACAGTCTAATCATTTCTTCCAAATATTTTCTCCATATATTATGGTATAGAATTCCAATAGATTTTTTCTTATTCTTGAACTGTTATTATCTCCAGTTTCTTTTAGAATAATATTACAAAATATCTGTTTCAGTCATAGACCTAGTAGTTGAACTTCTTTATGCAGAAAAGAAAGGGCATTCACTACTTGGAAGTTGTTGTTTCTCAGATTCTAAAATAGAAAATCATAAAGCAACACGCTTGCTGTGATTTAAAATACTTTCCTTGAAAAAAAAAATTAGATTTTTTAATTCAGAGGAAAATTAATTCGATCTCTTAGTATTCTTAGCAAATGAATCATGTAAGAGTTTTCAAAGTCAAATGTTTACTTTGATAAGATGGAAGATTGAACTTGAGACGAATTGCTAGCTCCCACATCATGTCAGTTAGACTCAATTGAAACTAGTTTCCAGATTTGTTTTTTGTCTGCCTCTTGTTTCTGTTTAGGACAGAATGTATGGATGTTTACAGACACACATTTTTCTCTTTTGATATTTTTTGAGAAGTGCAATATTGTCTAAATTGGAGTTGGAATGGGATTTACAATTGTATACAGACATAATGTATGTATGCACACATTTATATTTTAAATGCAAATGTTTAAATTAAATGTTACAATTTAATTTATTATCTAGAGGTAATAGTGGTTAGATACATCAGATGTGTTTTATGGATAAGTATCACAGATCAGTTCATCATTCAGGGTGGAAGAGATGTCAGGAAGACATATTAGTCCAGCCTCCTGCTTGAACTGAAGCAGGGTCAGCTGCAAGATCAGACAGGGTTGCTCAGGGCTGTACCCCCTGTGGCCTTGCAGAGCTCCAGGGATGGATGTTTTAATGGGGGACACTGCTCCAAGAGCTGGACTTGGTGAGGGCTCAGCTCTGAAGAGGCTGATGGTGCCTAATGTGATGCAGGTGATGCTGCAGCAGCCAGTGGGCTAGGAGGCCCAGCAAGTCTTTTCCCACCTATCAGTCTGCCCCTGAGCTCTCTGAGTGGCTTTCAGGCCATGCTGCTTCTACAAAGACAATCACACCGTGCTTAGCTTTACAACGTGGCTGTTATCTGGTTTCTGCTGCAGAATGCGTTATCAGTGCTTGTACGGCTTTCCTCAGATTGGGGTTGTTCTGGAGAGTGTGGCACTGTGTGTGTAGTGGGAGAGTTTTCAGTTTCATTTAACATTGGCAGTAGCTGTTTCTGTTTAGCGTGCTGAGTATTAGGAAAAATCCGCTAGATTTGACTGATGGAGCTGCAGAATATAAGAATGGCCTTTACAGGTAAGAGGTCTGAAATTATTTCTTTAGTATTTGTGTCTAGTTTGAGACTGGGACAGTAGCAGAAAAATAAATTTGCTTCAAAAGTAAAAGATGTTACATTTTAAAGAAATTAACTCTTCCCTTTAACTATCTCTAAACCTTTTACTCTAAGATTAAGGATTTTTTTTTGCAGTTCAGAAATTTAAAGAAAAAAAAAATCCTAGCAAAGAAGGTATGGTTTTGGGCTTGTTCTGCAGTAGAAAGCGTTTGATAATATAGTTATGCCAGGACATCTATATCAATAACAATCCTTATTTCAGGCACAGCATGTGTTGGCAAAGGAGTGCTTTTATCAGTTCATGAATATAACTCATATAGCAGAAATGACTCCTCTTTGCCAGCTGAAATATTTCTATTCTCAGTTTTTTTTCTTACACCATTGTGAGTGAAACCATATGTCTCTGGCTGACATAGACTGAACCTACATTTTCAGGGTGCCAGAGAAAGTCCAACATTACTAACTTAGACATCTCTAAAGTTCCTGCTGTTTTTTAAAGGATCATTTTTAATGTCATATTTTTTAAAGAAACACTAATCTCACCAACACAAGAAGGTATCAATGAAAAGGGATTTTACATCCTGTCAAAACCCACAAAAAAGATTAATACAGTACGTGGGTTAATGTCACATTTTCTAATCTAGAAGAATCTCATTAAAAATGTGGGTTCTTCTCCTACCATTGTGGATTGTTTTAATGACTTGTTGTATGGCATTTATTCAGGTCATTCATCTCTTTACACCTCCCCAGATGGCTCTGCCCATCTCTTATGTTTGCACATGGTTTTAAAAAACAAGAGTGTTTAGGGCTACAGGACCTACTGTCAAACCAGGAATAATTTCTTGTCTAAATAATTTAAAATGTCTGAAGAATTTTCTTACATGTTATATAAAAACTTTGTGTAGGAGACCCAAAACCTGTGGATGAAACATAGTCTGAACACAGCCAACAGTGGCCTGGAGTTCAGAACGTGTGGAAGGAGTTATTGCTGTGTATACACACTGACATTGTTATCAAAATGAAGCACTTCTTAACTAGGAAATGTCACTAGTAGGTTGCTGGTGGAACATATATGTTATTCATATGCAGTAGGATTCAATTATCAGTGCTTGTGGTTAAGCTGTTTTTCAGGCTTCTGTGTATAAGCTTTTAGGTGTAAAAATATCTACTCCAGACCTGGGGTGTGTGTTTTTTTTTTTTGTTTTTTGTTTTTTTTTCCTTTTCCTTCTCTCATAGTCTGTATTTGCAGGTATAGTTGTTTAGGCAGAGGTAGGACAGAAACTGAAGGAAAAAAGCTCTCAAATCTCTTTGTTACAGATCAGTTTGGATACGTCAACAGCAGTTACATGAGGATAAAACTGTTAAATTGGTACAGCTCTGTTGCTTCTTGCCCACCAAGAAAGCTAGTATTACTGCAGTACACATGGCATTCTCGCATTTTGCTGCTGTGCAAAAAGCACTTCGTTATTCCAGATAACTGAGAAACTATCAGTGCCAAATTCTTGTGCTTTCAAAATCAGCTGGCTGGTGTTTCTTTAGGTCAGAGCCATCCCCGGTTACAGTTGTCTTAAGATGTGTGGGAGCTGCCAAGGAGAAATGAGACGGTGAGGAAGATGTTCAAGTAGAGAAAAGATGCAAATGATATGAGATACAAATATCAGGAGCATTCCTCTCTATGGAAACCTTTGTGGGTTTATTTCCTCCTCACCATTATTGGTTTATATGCAATGCGAGTTTATATTACAGGGATCTGGCACTGTACAAATCAAAATGAAATACAGAGGGTGAGAATCAGCTGATGCTGAATCTTTCCTTTGTCTGCGGGTCAAGGAATGTGCTTGACAAACAGAACAAATTCCTTCCATTAGTATTATCCTTTAGCATGAATTCCTGTTCATATTCTTTTGTTCTTCTTTCCCCAGAAGTCAGATTTAATGAAAATAAGGTGTAGATCTGGTTTCTTCTTCGTGTACGTGTGACAGTTCTGGCTGAGTTATATGCGTTCCATGTTTTTGCTACTCCTCTGTGTTTAATAGAATGATTTGAATTTTATTTTTTTGTCACCTGCCCTACATGCAGAAAAACTTATGAACTAAGAAAAACATGTTATTGGTGTTTGGGATCTAAGGATAAGAAGGTGAGTTAGGCCAAAACAGGAAAAAAGTGAACAATTCAGATGCTGGAGAGATATTCAAGGTTTAAAAAATTAACAAATTAAAAGAATATGTAACTTTTTAAGCACATAAAACTAGTTTGGCTTAGAATGAAAGGAGGATGACATTGGCACAGCAACTGAACTGAAGATATGCTAGTAATGGTGTTTGGGCTATGTAGAAAAGGTTGTGTCCCTCTCAGAGATACAGTCAGTCTCATCTTCCTTTCAACTAAGCCTGGTTAATCCTTAGCTCTTGTTAAACACAAAGGTTACAAGGTGTTTTATCACAAGCCAAAAATTACCTGAGGATAATCTGAACTGAAGCTATTACTGAACACATGCTGGCACTTTATGCAAGACAGTAGAAAAGGTTAATATCTATTTAGTGAATTGGAGGTCTTCCTTCCCAAGGCCAGGAAGAAATTAGGCTTGAACTATATCCAGGTTATTTGGGGTTGTAATAAATAGTCATGACGGAAGACAAAGTGTTCCAAATAAGAATACGGGCATCCCTGATTGGCTAATATCTTGCTAGGATCAGAGCCAGTACTAGTAATATGTCAGAATGACTTGATCATTTAAAAATTCTAGTGGTGAGTTGAACTTGTGCTTGGCTTCTCTACTTTTCCCTAATTTCATGGGACTGAGCTTTGGGAAGAGAGCAGATGTCTTTGGAATAGTTTCCATCATGTTTTTTTTTTGTTGTTTGTTTGTTTCAGTGAAACAAAGACATTTATACTGTTGGATAATAAAAATAAGAGTTGCTTGAACCAATATATTTTATTAGATCTAATATAACTGGAAAATTATCTTGATCAAATCTGTATTTCAGCCCAAGTGGTGGGAATTACTAAGCCTCACTTGTGATGTTTTTGATTGAGGCAGCCACCAGGTTGCTAATTGTAGCTAATTATTGCTGAAAATTGGGCTACAGTTTGTTTTAGATTTGACAATATCCAGAAGTGTTGGGCATTCAACTGGATGTAGATAATAGGAAATTCTAACTGTGGTTATTACAGTTATCCTAACAGATGCTCCTAATTTGCCATTGAATCATGGTAATATATTGTCCTTTCCTCATAATTTCTAATTATAAATTAAAATTAAGCAAATGGATGTAACACTTAATCTCATATGTGCTTGAGCTTTGCATTTTTAATTATGACACTTCTCAGTAGCTACATATCTCCATGGTATCTGGCTCACAACATATATCAGCCGTGGTAGGAAAAGTTGAAGCTGAAGTAAGCACACATCGTTCCACTGAGAGTCTTCCTTTAAAAAATCTTGGGATGTTTATTATGAATAGTTGAAATGAAAATTAACAGCTAGAGAAGCTTTACAAGAATCTGGAATTAGCCAGGCCTTTTTATATTTCATAGACCTTCATAGAAATGAAAAATGTGAACCAATACAGTACAACTGTTTCTGGGATTTGGGATTGGGCATGGTCTCGTAAACAATGATAGTGTACGGGAGCACGTTCAGCTGAGAGGAGTGTGTTAAAAGAGCAAAGCAATTGGAGCAAACCCTGCCAAAGAGGTAGCTTTGCTGGATGAGAGTTGCTACAACTAGTTGAAGCACTCTCTCATGCTGAGCTGGTAGAGGAATACAAATATTGACCAAAGAATAATATGGAACTGCAGGAGCTGAAAATGTGGCTATGTGTTATGAGTTTAAATTGATCTTCAAGTTTGTTTTGTCTTCATGTTTATGCAGAAGACAGTATGCTTTTGGTGACTTTCAGAAACAGTTGCAGTGTTTTAAAAGTGAAAAAAAAAATCATTAATAAATATTGATTTCATCAAAAGAATGGATAATGTGGTAAGGCACAAACAAGTAGCTGCCAAGAACATTTATTTTACTGTCTTCCATTCATTTCAGCTGGATTACATCAGGCCTAAAGAGAATAATATTAAACCACATCAACTTAATTTTCATCTGCTTATTCTAGAATTGTATCTTTTAATGAGGTATTATGAAATCATTTAATACAGAAACTTTTTGTGTATATATAGTTGAGATTTTAAAGTATTTTTTTTTGTAAGAGGATATTTAATTTGTTGCAAATAATTCATTAAATGAGGGTCTTCTTGCTCTTCCACTTCTGATAGTCATATTCTAATACATTCATTGAAAATGAGTTAATTTCAGAAAAATATTCAACAAACACCTATGTATATCACCAGCTTTCCTCATCCAGTATACTGCTTGCACAATGCCCCTAACATGTATTTTTATCAGGATCGTATTTTATTCTGATAAATTCTGTGACCCATTTGGTGCGTTTTGAGCTGTATTGATGGGATATACAAGCAATATGATAAACTTCAGTTCCCTAAATGGATAAGTGTAGTTCTTTGAATTAGGTTTCTGACATGAATATTAGCAATTACAAGTTGAAAGTCTGCTGTGAATAGTTACTTAAAATATGCTGTTTCAGCAAACATGCTTGATCATCTGAATTCAGGGAAATATTTGCAGAAATAGAATCTGAAAGCGTGTGAATCTGATCAAAAAGATTTAATATGAAATGAATATTTATAGATACATTGGCAATATTTGCATAGCTTTTATAATTGCTCATGGGTGTATCAGAGTGTCTTCAATTTCTTATCACATAAAAGAATGAACAGCTAGTGGTAAGTAGCTAAATACAGACACAAACTCTTTGCTGATTTCAGATTGTTGGAATTAAATTCTCCTCAATATAGCTGATAGCTAGAACTGTATCCAAGGGAGTCCAAGGCACAACTGCTGATCTTTGTAAGACAAAGACTTGTATTAATGAAACCCATGATAAATAGCACTGGTTCTGCAGTACAACATGGGGCATGCAGTTGTGCTAGTGCAGACCAGCTTCCCTGGCTCCCCGCAGCAGCCTCAGCAGCCTGCCCACCTGGGCATTGCGCTGCATGCTGCTCTCAGCCTGAACGTGTGAGAAAACCCTTAGCATACCACTGCGATCCTACAAGAATTCGTCACTCCTAAAGGATTCCTCAACTCAGTAGTCTTTCAGTTTCGTACCAAACACTGTTATTTTTTGTATTTATTTATGTTTTGTACAGAACCAGTACTGAACCCATCTATTATTATTATTATTTCCTTGAAAAAAGGCTTTGATTTGTAGACTCAAGAATCCATTGTTTGTCTTAAACAAAGTTAAAAAATGGACCTATGTGTTTTGCCTTCTATCATAACGTTGGCAGGAAGGTGACTTTAATGCCAGGTGCTTGTACAAAAAAATCATTCCAATTCCCTGCTTTAATTGCTTTACAGCCCTGCCACTGAAGGCAATGAAAAGTTTGCAGTTAAATCTTCCTGCCACTCTTTGAATACATAAAACTTATTTTTAACCTCTTAGTTATTGTTACAAGCTGATAGCTTCAGCTCCCTGATGTCATTTTCTTACTGACATTTCAGTGACTCATACAGTCCCTTTTATTCATTGTATTGTTATTTTTCCTGTGTTACTGATATATCTTTTGATCCATCTGGCTTACATGTTCTTAAGCTTTGAATTCAGCTACCAGGTTGGACACTACTTTGTTAGACTGTTTTCAACTGGTAATTTTAATGAACTGCATCAAATAGGCATTTGGGTAAAGTATTTGCAGCTGATTACCACTGAGGACATTACTTTCCTCTTACTGGGCAACTTGTCTTCTTTACATTCAGGTCTTTCCATCTTGGCCAACTTCTGCTCTTGAGCGCAAGTCAGCAAGACCTGCCTATTCTGAAGTCATCAGATTTGTTATCTGATGATAATAACCAGTATTTGTTCGATTTACTGTTTCCTCTGAAGTTACTAGTTCTTAATAGTAATTTCTGTTTGCCTGCCTGTGATCATGGCTGAATGCTGTATTCTAAAACTCAGTTTGCCTCTTGCAGTTTATGACTGAATGGTTTAGAAGAAAATGTAATCTTGGATGAAAGATTAATGTAAGTTGGTAGCTTTCAGAAAATACCACATTAATTCTAGCAATTATATATATATAATTGCAAAATTTTGAGATGCAATGTGCTGTGGTTCTTAAAGACTGCAAAGTCCACATTTCCGAAAATTATGACTCCAACGAAGTTTGAATGATAGTTTTGCTGAGAGTATGGAAGTTAGATAAAAGTAACTTGACCTTGAAATTTTATTTAAACCGTTTATATGTCTGCACAATGTCTGTGCATGTTTTTGGTTTGATTACAGGAACAGTAGATCTCAGTTTTGTAATGACAAAAGTTTTGTCTTCTGACTTACTGAAAATTTCAGAATGTTTGCTGCTTTTCCATTCTGTGATTGTATTAAAATAACACATGAGTAACTTTCATTCTTCTGGCTAACAACATAGATAATGCAACCAACAATGCCTGCTGGCAGCTAGTAACCTACCAAGACAGCGCATATAGAAAGCATATTAGATACAGCTTTTAAACTTCTTCATCCAGATTTTTTTTATTTATTTGTGCAATTCGCTTGTTAAAAATAGATAACTTCGCTTTTCCATTATAGTTTCAAAAACACTTCTTTATCTATTGCAGTCATTCTTCAATGAATTTCTTGCACTTGTTCTTGCCAAAATAAACCTGGCTTCTTTTTTAGGCTTCAAAGTGTTGTTCAAAACCAGAGAAGAGCTGCAGGGACACTTGAGGGTGCTCCCAACGCCTGCAAAGGGCTCCAAGGGCTAGGGGCTTACGTTTGACCTCTTCTGGTTCATCCGAGTTAGCATGTCACGTTAGATGTCAGTTAACAGAATGTTTTAGGAAAAGCATAATTTCTTGCTCATGTCTACGTTTTAAAAACTGTGCCTGTTGTATGGTTTGGAAAAGAGAAGGGCTCTTGCATCCTGGTTTTCCATGCAAGACCTTTCATTTCAACTGCTGAAATTACTCATTTTAAATACAGTGCTATACCATTAGTAAGCATGATTGTGGCCTATTTAATGTCATGCAAATGAAAAGAGCGGCAGGAGCTCCTTGTAGTGTGCTGTGATGTTGAGGGAGAAAGTGCTGAAGGAAAACCAGTCTGCCCAGGGCTTTCACCTCTGCTTGTGAGGTGCGTTGCTGTGCTATATACCTGGTTTTGCAGCTTGGTCAGTAGGGCCGGGTCAGGAGCGTTCCCAGTCTGCTACTGGGTAAGCTTAACATTGTGCTGCCCTTTATTTATGGTTTGAGACAAAGCTCAGCTCAGAACCCTGTGTGCAATGTGTTTTTTAACAGCGTTATATAAAGAATGCCAGCAAGTGAGCTATCATACACTTACTAGCAATTGACTTAGAACAATGTCATCTGAATAACAAGATAAAGCCTTGTAAATCTGTTCCGCTTTGCAAATGCGTAAGTACTGATGCTGAACCATGCTAAGAACCCAATTCAAATAATCTTGTGGTTCAAAATGGTCATGGTTCTTGTCCCTTGACTAGTTTGGGAAATAGCCTTCATTTCAGTGGTCAGTCAAACACTTTTTTTCCCCTTTCCAAGTCTAGACATACATCAAGTCTGTCTGATCTGGAACCCCAGATCAAGATACTGCTTGTGTGGAGGACAGCAGAAAATGTTGTGAAATATTTCACTGTACCAGCTCAGCTGAAAAGCTGCTGCTGCTTTAAAAAATATAATGTAAAAATATAATGAGAAAAGGTTGGATTTGGGCCAAAAAAAAAAAAAAAATTTATGGTGGCTTAAACTGTTTTGCAACCAAAGACTGCTTTTCTCTGAAACAGCCCATTCCCTCATGCAACTAAATACTGCCATATGTTTAAATTCTTGCAGGCCTCCTAAGGCTGACCCAGAAGAAATGTCAACAAATGTTTGTGAGTCCTTGTGGCCTTGTAACATTTTCTTTAAAAAGTGAAGAATGGAACAGCAGGAGCTGTAACACTCCCACAGAACAGACATATGAAGGCATATGGCTAACTTGGGAGCCTGCTGGCTCTTCAGAGCTTGCTGGAGTCATTCTTAAGGCTCCTTTTTTTCTTTTCTTTATTTTTATATTTTTTTCCAAGACAGCTATACTTGTCTTCCTATTTCACAAGTTGCTTTGTTCTACTCAGAGCTGGGTTTAGGAAGCTTGGGGTCCTGTATGCCACTGCAGGGCCATGGAAGAGCAGGCATGTCCATTTCTAGGTGTCAGATTGGCAAATGCAGGTACGGGGCAATGCAGAATACGGCCCTTGAGATTGCTCCTGAGTTTGGCCAGTAACTTTAGGCTACTGTTTGGTGTGTATGTACAAGAGCTCACATAGCAATCTCTTCCCTACCTGGATAGATTCAGGGAAAATATGCTCTCTAGAGCACAAACCAAATACTGGCTCTGATTTTGGAAATTCAAATAAATGACATTTGATGAAAGGCACTGAACAGTTGCACTGAAGTTTCATTGCACATGTGGGTTTATTACATTTAACTCTGAGATTTGAGTTTGCTGTTATGGGGGAGAATATTCAAGTGCCCAGCATCACAAGTTTTTTTTTTTTTTTTTTTTTTTTTTTTCAAAATCAATGTGATTTAACGATATATGAAATTAAGACTTTCAATTGAAGTTATGCTCCTGAATTGCTTGGAAGCTTTGGAACTATTTTCTTCTCTGTAAGTAACCTTTTCTGCAATTATTATTTTTAATTAATTGAGATATTTCTGTGCTGGAATGAGGCAACTTTAATGCTGGAAACTCAGGCACAAAGAAATCTGTAGGAAAAACGTACAGCTCAACCACTTCACTTCCAGCTGTCTGTTTCATCTTTCTGATAATATACAATTTGGTTTCCTGTTCCTAAGGCACTTAGTAACATCTGTATAACATAAAGTACAGCTTTCCAGGTTTATGTGTTTCCAGAGGCTGAGAAGACCACGCTTGCACCAGGCTTGGGTAAATGGCTGATTATTGTATGCCTAGAGAAGGGCAGAGCAGTGTGTGGTGCTTTGTGGTGTTTGCCCTTGTGCTGTGTAGGTATGTGGTTTTCCCTGCTGTCATCTAAATTTATAAATTCAGCACAGCACAGAGTTTGTTTCTGAAAGTTGCAACTTTTGGTCATTTTTATTTGGTCTACTGTACCATATTTATGGATGTGTAGTGTTTTAAACCATGAAATCTTGACCTTTGGAGTTGCAGCCTTGTGTATTTCTCAATACCACAAGATACTTCTTCACAAAGTTTTTAGAAGATAATTTATGTAACCACTTATAAAATTATACTGTCTTGATGTAGGGGGTTGTTGAGGTTTATTTTCTCAAATGTGGCCAGTGAGGTTCTTGTGCCCTGAAAAATAAAAGCATAAAAAGAGCACATGAATAAAACACAAATATAAAAGGAAAAATCCAACATTTAGTGGACTTTCTGTGGTTTGCTCCTCTCTATTTCTCCTCATCCCCTCTTTTTCTCTGTGTGCTACAGTTATAGTAATAAGTAAACAATAATGTGAAAACACTGGACATTTTGTCTAAGATGGTCAGAATAAATCACTAGATTTCTTTAAAAAGGGAGTAAGGAAGTTTATTGTTGTCATTTGAAACTTCTCAAAAGAGTATTCTGAAGTGTTCAGCCACAATTTAGCATGCAGAATGCTGTCTGTTGAAAAGGACTACTTTATAATTAGAATTGCTGTGAATGTTGACTGGAGAATCAGCAACTCGTTGAAGCAAAGTTGTCCGCACTCTTAGGTAAAGCTATTAGGTGACATATTTAATAAAACTCACTAAGGTTGACACCTCTGAAAACAAAATAACAGGTTTGTTTAGATATGTTGAGTTGTCAAATACTTATACATCTCATTAACCTGAAGGTAATACGAAGACACGAATATCTTTATTAATACTTTACAAATTGAGAGCTCACCAAATTGAACATAAAGTATGTATACAGCTTTATTTTGGTTCAGTTCTGCAGCATGCACAGTGAAAAAGGTTTACCTTAACGAATAATTATGCAGGTATATGATTCTGCTTTTAAAGCATCTTAACGATCAATGTGAGAGTAAATTAACTTACCTTCACTATATAGTTTTCAGATTCAGACGTTAATTATTATCTCCAGTTTAGTAGTGGAGCTGAGGAGCAGAGGGCACGTTGAACAAGTCTATTGTTGGCAGATGGAATCTCAGCCCACTGGAGCTACACAAACATGTTTATCATGGTGCCAAATCTGAATTAGCAGGTCTGATCACAAGCTCATATGCCTCGCCTCACAGTAGGACTTGGTGGGTTGGGCTCAGTGCTGTGCTGACCACATTTATTCAGATTCAACTCAGCTTGGAACTTGGGCAGAGGAACTCACATCTCCCAGCAATATACTGTGTAGATACTCCCAGCAAATCTGCCCAAGGCCACCCAGGAGACTTAAGTTATGGCCTGGAATATTCTTCTGAATATTCCAGAATATTCTTCTGTCCCTGTCCAATTCAGTTGAAAAGGAAAAATGTTACTGCTGTATGAAAATTATTCCACTTAGGTTTTTTTAGTTAATCTTTTGGCAAAGAGACCTGTCCATTCATTTGCTGAGAAGCCGCATTTCTGCACAGTTAACAAACAGACTTCTTCTGTTACTATAAAGTTATCTTTAACTTTTATTAGGCATTAGGTTGTTTCCATGTGCAGTCTTCCATTTTGTCTGGCTAAGTTAATGTTGGGCATTCCTGGCTCAGTCCCAAAAGAAACCAACTGAAACTTAGAGAGTAGGTGCATTTCTGAGGAATAGAATAGAATGGTTAAGCTGGAAGAGACCTATGAATATCATCAAGTCCAACTGCCTGACACTCCAGGGCTAACCAAATGCCTCCTGAACGCTGACAGCCATGGGACGTCAACCATCTCTCTAGGAAGCCTGTTGCAGTATTTGGCCACTCTCACAGTGAAGACATTTTTCCTGATACCTAGCCTGAACCTCCCCTGTTGCAGCTTTGTGCCATTCCCTCGTGTTGTATCATTGATTACCAGGGAGAAGAGATCTGCGCCTCCCATTATTTCAAACAGCACATGTAGCGTCTTAGCTTTTAGCCAACTAGTGTTTTTTTGTTGTTGTTCATTTGTCTGTTTTTTATCAACCCTCTTTGTTTCTTAAGTGTATCTTCTCTCATTTGTCTGAGTTTACTAGTTGATTGCTAGTGGAACAGTACTCTGGAGTTCGTTTCTTGTTATTTGAAGCACCTATGACTGTATTCATCAGGCAAAACTCCCATAGACTTCAGTAGGAATTCTTTCCTAATCATGCAGTCTCTCCTGAATATGGAGAGCAATTGCTCTGTTATTATTTAGGTATGCATATTTCTATTTCACAATCATTGTTTTGAAGAAACCTCATAATGCACTTGCTCATAGATTGTAATAATTACACAACAGAAAACTAACAGCTCTGTGGTATTTGGGAGGCATAATGAAGAGCAGATAAATGTTAAATATTAATATTGTCAAATATTCTGGTTAATTTTGGCTGTGAACTTCAGTGTTGCGAGCACTTCATTACATGATGCAACTGAAACAGATCTGCATTTATATTTCAACTCTCGAGAATAGATTGTAGGCATGCTACCAAATATAGACAAAATAACTGCATGAAAAATACTAGTATATCATAAATTCTGAAGTGTAATATCCCAAAATAATAGGAGGTGGAAAATCATATCATCTTTGCCATAAACATTGCTGCAATTCTGTAAAGCTGCATTAGTTGTGAGTAGAAAGTGTGTACCAGGCATCATGGAACACTCCTAGTGCTTGCTTATATTCCAAATCCTATGCTTACCCATTGATACCTCACAGTATCTTTACTTACCATTTTGAAAATTATATGCTGTTGGGAATAGTATGAAAACATTGGTTGTTCAGTATTGTTCGGTCCTGAAAACTGAAATGCACCATTTAAAGAAGCTTGTTTGCAGAATCAATAAGTTTAGCTTGTCTTTTTTTTTTTTTTTAAGCTTTCTTTTGTCAACCCTTAAAGAATGTTTCATGGACAAATTAATGTGTTTGACATTGCCTTGTCCTTGATTGAGAAGCCAACTGTATAATGTCCTTTGAGAAAGCACAAAAGGAAATGAGGAAAAGAAGAGTAGGAAAGAAAGAGTGAATGCCTTTTGGTTGACCTAAAATAAGTTTACTATCCATTTTCCCCTCACTCCATCCTCCCTAGATTTAGACAAGCTATGATGAGCGGGAGTTTGGGAAGAGGATGGGGGGGAATAGAGAAAGAGGTGTATTCAGTCCAGAAATAAGACTGAATTAAACTTTTTAAAAAATCTTTGCAAATGTTTGAAGAGTTATTGCTGGGTTTGCAATAGGCTTCCCAGAATGAATCATGTATCATTCTGTGATGATAGAGATATTCAGTGAGTTGAATGAGGCACGCAGATATTCAAAAATGTCAGATCTCTGTGGTAACTTTAAACAACTCCTCTTTTCTTTATTTATTAATAAAAGGGAGAAGGTAGGAAAAAAAATGTCCCTAAGACCAAAGAACTGTGTCTCTCTTGAGTCTCTTGGACGAATTCTGAGATATTCTCCTTTATGGTATCTCTGATGTCCCAGAACTATTTTTTCTCAGGTGTCTCCAGTGGAACTGGAACCAGCAGGAACATTTGTTGAACATTTATGTGAAAAATTTTTTTGAAAGGTTAATTTTTTTTTTTTTCTGTGCTGAGTGTCCCCTACAGCTTGACTAATGGGGGCATTCAGCATATACTTCAGTGGCTCTCAATTTTTAGGTTTTCTTTTCAGGTCACTAGAAGAGGTTGATAAAAGAGAGCAGAAAAAAGCCAGAGGAAAGAAATAGAAAACAGTCTACTGAAATTGGCAGCAGGGAAAGATATGACAAAGTGAGCACCAATTGCTGATGAAGATGGCCCATGCTACAGCTTTGCTATTGATTACTACAGAAGGATCTGGCTATTTGTGTGTAGTGGAAGAAAAGCACTAGTGAATGTGCCAATGGGAGGAAACAAACAAACAAAAAATCTGTAGTGAAAATTTGCCATAAGAATTTTTCCATGACGACAAGATCCCACTCCAGTAGGCTCTGACATCTACTGTTGGGGGAAGATAAGTTCCAGAATGACTTAGAAGGTTTTAGAGCAATTCCACATGCCTTTTTTTTTTTTTTTTTCAGTGGTAATAACTGGTTTTGTAGGCTGTTAATGTATATGCTTATTCAAGAGGGAACATATATGAGCATTTTAATGGTGGTGGTTTAAGAATATATCCTTAATTTAATCTACTAGACAGCAAATATAAAGAGTCTTATTCTTTTTTTTCCCAAATCCAAGAAATTTAAATCATATACAGTATGGTACACAGGAAGATTTGTTTATGCATGAAGGTGTAAAAATATTTTTATTAAGATTTATTTATGTGTATATCTGTATAGGCACATGTGGATAGAAACTATGTACCTACTTGCTGGGGATTCTCTTCTTCCAAATTCAATTTTTACAAGAAATTCAGAGAAGTTGGAAACGTGGAAATAGAGGGCTTGGTTTATGATATTTAAAATGACAGAACATACCTGCCTTCAGGCCTCCCAATCCGCTTGTATTCTTAGTACCTGGATAGGACGGGACTGGAGCAGCATGAAGCTAATTAATACAGACTTTATCCTTAAGGGCCTATCACCTACCTTCAGGCACTTGTGACCCAAAAGCAGGAGAGGAACTGATGAAGCTGTATTGTGTTAGGTGAGCACAGGGCTTGGGTGTGCATGAGGTCTGTAAAGAGCTTTTAGATGGGGGGTTAATTTGTTCATTGTGTGCCCATGTTGAATGTTGCTTTTACTGCTATTTAATTTGGCTTTGGGCACACAAGATTTGGGCTTTAGTCTGCAGCCTGTTAGTATTCAGAAAAGCGATAATATGTATTTTTGTCTCTTATGAGAGCATGCAGCTCTTCTGCCTTTTAGTTTGCTAATTTCAGCCATCATTCGTGGCCTTCACTACTGACAGGATTCAGGACAGCTTTTCCCTCAGCCTGCAGGCCGGCCGGCTCCCAGCTCCCTGCTTGGGCAGCGCACCCTGCTGAACGTCGGCCTGCGCTCAACAGCGCAGGCAAGGGAACACCAGAGGAAAATATTTTGCTTGAGAATAGAATATAAAATTGGTGTAGTTCATAAGAAAGAGAAATGGTCTGTTTACCGGCTTTGAACTGAGCCTTGTTTGTGTGGAGCCTTCTCTGCAGCTCTCGGGCCTTGTCCTTTCCTCATGTGTCCTGCGTTACCACAAGGCGTCCCTGCTGTGTGGTGAGGTCCTCCTTTCCTTCTGGAGGAGAGAGGAGATGGCACAACTGTTTGGTTAACAAAATATGTTTTCAATATGCAAATCATGGGTTGAACACTTAACTTCTCTGGGACTTAACTCCATACTGTAAAATACAAGTATTAACAATTTCTTACCTCAAAACCAGGAGGTAATTGAAACAAACTGAAGAGTTCAAGTGTTGTGGTGTTGGAAGCCAGTAAGAGAGGAAATATGTGCTCCTCCATCACTGCTGCTCAGCACAGGGGGCTCTGGGTGCTTAGGAGCATGCACAGAGCTGTACCAGCATCCCCCCAACCCTGAAACATGGTCAGTCATCAAAGGCATTGGTGCTCACCTGCCTGTAGGCCCTGAAATCGCATGCATATATATATTTATAAGGCAAACTATACACAATTGTTTTTTTATTCTTCCAGATTCAGTGCTTGCCCTTTTCTTTACTCTATGACTTTTTATTTGTCTGTCTTTCAGCCTATGATGGTAAGTCCTTGGAGCATTCACGTCCACATGGAGTGCGCTTGGTTGTGCTGCAAATACCAGCTATTAACAGTGATGAAGTGACAGCTTTAATTATCTAAAGTAACTTTGAAATTAGCACTGCTTTCAGTGCTGGAGTTGGACCAGATGACCTCCAGAGGTCCCTTCCCACCTAAAGTATTCTAGGATGCTGTGTTGGTTGTTGCACGTAGGGATTCGCATTACCGAACTTAGCTGCCTGTAGTAAATGGAAAAAAGATAGATTCTCCCGGAAGGTGATTCAGAGCATAAGCTTATTTAGATGCTGAAATAATAGCTTGCAGGAACAATTTATACATAGCCAAGGACACTTCCTCCCTAGTCAAGGCACGTGTGTTTCTACGTGTGTGTGTATATATATATATATATTCACTAGGAGGGGTAAATGCTGGTTTTGCACTAAGAGACTGAAGCAGAGACTGCTGGCTACATCACAGTGCAGTGTGGCTGTGTATCATGTAGTAGGAGCTGGAATGAAATGGAGAGCCGGCAGGAAACATGTTTTGTTTAAAAATGAAAAATTAAATTGAAATACATATTCCTGAATTGTGAATTGACCAGTGATCAGAGTAACTTTATGCAAACTATATTTATACAGGTGACGCATCTTCGGGGGGGGGAGGGGAGAGTTTTGGTGATGCGTAGCTTACAACAGCAAAAATCAAAAAATAGCATATGAAAAATTAGGTTTAAATTCTTTGTTAAAACAGAATCTCACTGTTCTAAAGATATAGGTATAACTAGTCACTGAGGAGAGAGCGTGAGACGTGAGAGGCAAAATGGTGAAGCTCTGAGCCCAAACAGTAGAGGTAGTCAGCTGGCATGTGGGAGGTCTGAATTCAGGCCTCTTTCCTCTGATTTTTGTACCTATAGCTACATTTTTCATAGGTGAAATCTTTTACAGTGTGCTTTTAGAAATGGCTTGAAGGTTAAGTGGTGTGTGGCACTGCAAATTCATGTTAGAACCGTGGAAAGCTCACATTCCTAAATCTTCTATTCTGTCATCTGGTGGTTGTGAGCTTAAATCTATGTTAATTTTTATTTTCTATGCTGTTGGAATCTTTCTTGTATTTTTAACATTATTGATGTTTTTTCATTGTGTACATTCTGAATATTTCATTTTCCCACTTGAATATCTGTTTAATATGCAGCTTAGAAATACTTGTATGTCTGTTAGGCAAGTAATTATTAGGCGCAGTAAAACAAACAAACAAACAAAAAAATATTCAGCCATTTGCCTGAGCTGTGTAAAAGCATTTTTTCTATATTGGATTTGAATAATAATTTATGATCAGTATTTTGGTCAAGAAGTTTCAACTGCTCTGTGTTTTGATTCAGCCATACAGATTACTTTATCGCTTTGGATATGGTCAGTGTTGATTGTTTGAGCAATAGTTCAGATTGGTAGGTTTTTGTCTTAATAATTGTGTAGGGTAGAAATTGTTGTTCCATAAGCACTTTTCTAGTGAGTTGTAATCAAATAACTGTTTATGTAAAAATCCACTGCAATGGAATTCTGAATGTTAGAAACACTTTTAAAGTTGCAAATATGTATTTCTAGAATATTTTGTTCTCTCTCACTCACTTTTATGTTAGCTGCCAGAATTTTCATTGAGCTTCTTGAAAAAAAAGTTGTAATAATGTGGCCACAATTTTGTTTCAAAATCTGAGCCCCTTGTGTCTCTCAGCACCTAAACGTATGTAGTTATAAACCCACAGCTTTAATCTCTTTATGATTTTAAGTATTTTGCCTCTGTTTCAGTGAACTCTCAGATATGTCCCCAAGTTTATTTTTGTAATTGCTCGTCTGGAAATACTTAACTTTAAAAGAACATTGGACACTATTTTGCTCCAACCCAAGATCTTTGCAGATTTCAAAATTTTTTCTTCTCTTTTAATGTGTGATATAGCCCAGGTCCTTTTTATAGAGACAAATATATATTCAGTGTAATTCCATGCAATCAGGAAGAGGGAAAATGAAGAGAGGAAAATAAAGAGAGGTCTGGGGTTGTTTAGGGTTTCCTTTATTTAAATCTCATATTTTGCATGTTCCTTGATTGTATTAGTTCATTCATTTTGCCAAACAGACCACAAAGCTGTGAATATTTATTTAGTTCTGTTCCTAATAGTTTTTCTAATAGGGAATTATTTTGGTACAATGAAAGACATTTGTAAATGAAGCAGATAAGCCCTTTGGCAGACAAGGAGTGTTTTGTTCAACACAAGAATTCTATTGTCCACTGCTTTAGTTGTCAAGTGCCTGGGGAGCCCAGGATTTATGATGATGTTACAATGGCCCTTTCAGTGCAAAGTCTAAGAAGCTGTGAGATTCCGTTCCTCTGCTTTTCAGACTCTCAAATCTTTTTATCATGCAAGGACAATGCAGGATTCAGCTGCTTCTTAGGCCACAGGACTGCCCATTTAACATCAGGCATTGTGAAATAATTACCATAGTGACAATGGGGTTGGTTGGCTTTTTTTTTTCCCCTCTTAACTAGCAACATTTCAAAAATTGTTCAACTTGTCACTTTGTATAAACCGACTCTGAAGACACGGCTTATTTTATATTAAAAAAAAAAATCTTGTTAGAAGATTTGATTTAAAGTGCTGCTGTGTCAAGTCTATTTGGAGCATTAGAACTGTTTAATGGCTCTTTTTTTGAGTTTTCTTATAATTGGCCTTTGAAACAGTCTTCTGTAAATACAGCAGTTGTTTTCCTTTTCTCCCTTTTTAAAGGTTATGCAGTTAGTATTATTGTAGCCATATTCAACTATAGCAGAAAATAAGGAAAATAATATACAGTAAAAGGGGTAATATCTAGTATCTATGTATCAAAATTAACCAGCTAAACTATTTCTTGTGCTGTATTAATAATGGAAATCATTCAGCAGTCTTAAATTATGGTTTTTCTGAAAATTGATATCTGCAGGAGTTTCTCTCTCCTTGCCTGATGTTAATATGAAGATTTATTTGCTTCAACTAATGATTAGAACTACAAAAAATATTGATTTGTAACCTCTGATGTCTGTTTAAATGCAGTGTAGCAGGAAAATGGAGCCTTTATTTGACAGTTAAATTATTATTTATGTGGGCACTTCACTGTCTGGTGGTCAGGTATACATACAGGATAAAGCTTAATAGTGTAGCAGATCAGGTTGAAGAGTGGTAGTATCTATTACCAACTATATTTGCTGCTTCTAAAAGCAAAAGCAGATCCTGAAAAAAATTAGACCATGGGTATGCGTAAGAGGATATTTTGAGAAATACATATCTAAGCAACTTCAATTATCTTGGGCAAAAAGAATCCTTGAACTGTGAAGTCATCTGCAAAGATGTCATCTGTAAAGATATTGAGCGAAATATCAAAATAAAGTTTATTCAGTTGTAGTCTTTCTTTTCATTCCTTTGGATGAATTGTGAATTAGTTCAAAAGGGTGCTCTGTGGAAAAAAAGAATAAAATAATTTGCTTCCAGAATTAACATATTTAAGATGCCATATGCACATCACAGCAAATTGCATAAATATGTTGCATATGTAGAATATTTTAATAAACCAAGTGCTTTGTGTATTAGGGACTGTCATCACAGAAAACATTTCTTTGAGCTTATCAGTAAAATTCACTATCTAGGAATGTGTTTTTTGATGAACATGTATGACATATTTTTAAAACAGTGAGTTAACATATCTGCAGACACAATTGGCAATGTGGTTTTATGTCTTCTTTTGGTGGATTAAGTGTGAAATATGTTTAAGTGTAATATTGCAATATTGAATATCTAATACTCAGACAATGCTTATCCATTTCTCCTGAATGCTTTTGCTAGCAACTTTAGAATTTACCCTGTGCTGCTGAACTATTTTTGTGCCAGTAAAACTTGATTGCTTTAATGGGGGTGGAAAGGCAGTATAGAATGGAGGATCAATATAGATGAGGCAGCTTTAACAGTTTAATACTGAAAAAAAATTACTGATTTGGATGTACATACATGGACATCCATGTTTAAATAGTAACAACACAAATTGCGGAGGCTATTGTGCAGTAATTCTTCCTTTAAAAATATCAATTAAGAAGTTGAAAGTCCTGGGTAACCTAGCCTGATTTCCTTGGCTAAAATGAATCCTAGTCATAGGATTCATTTAGTACCCATTTAAGAGTCTATTGAGGTATCAAGTAGAATCAGAAATACAGTATCGTTGGTACATAACAGTAGATAATACTGAGTATTTCTCTGACATTCAGTCACATTAGCTGTTTTTTTACTTGTGTGAAAACATATTGTCAGAAATACTTAGAATGATGAAGGACTGCGTGCTTCCCTCAAACTTGAGCACTCTTAACCTCTTTGTTTAAATGCAAGAAGACTAACCTCAACTCATAAGAAGTGACTTAGCTGGTTTATTTTTGTTTCTGTGCCCTTTATACAGAATGTCTCAGTGCACTATCCCATTTACCAAACAATTTGACAACTGAAATAACCACAGATGAACTTCTTACAGAAGCACCTTTTACTCATTTTCTTTTTCAAATGCCTTATCCCAGATATATATTCTCTAATGTAGTGGTGGTTCCACTTACTAAAATAATCTACTCCCTTCTCTGTCATAATGGTAAAAATACTAATTTTCTAGTATGCCTTTAGAGCACTTAGAAATGTTCAAAGCACGTTGTGTTGGCTAATGGTATCTGCAGCTGTTACTCTTTTTTTCCCTCCAGTGTGTCTTGTATTGGATAATGTTCCCAGAACAGATTTTCCGTAGAAATGTTTTTTCAGGAGATAACAAAAAAGATGTGAAGGAATATTGAGATGGCCTCCAGCATTTTAGTTGTGGGAACATTCTTGCAATAGTAAGTCTGTTAAGGTAAAAGCTATTTATTAATTCTGTTTTTGGCATGTAAGTATTATTTAATTGCTAGTCTTTAAACTCTCTTTGGGCTACTGTGATAGTTTATAGGCTCGACTTGAATTTTCTTTTATTATGGTACTGACACTGCATTGGATTTCAAATGAAGTTTTTCATTCTTTGCAGCCAGAGCTGAAGTACTGGATAAGTGGCAGTAGAAAGCTTGCATCTGCACTGTTGTCACAGTGTCATTAAGTGACTTTTCAAATGTGTGGAATATGCTACGTAAATTGGCAACGAGTTTCCAGTGGGTGAAGGTAAGTACTACATCCAACTGTATGATCTTCTGAGTAACAAGTCAGATACATTTAGCCATCGCCTGTTTCTACAGTGTCTCCAATATTTGTGCAATATAGGGGAAAATTTCTGCAATGACTATAATCTCTTGCTTGTGAGCTGTTAGCAAGTTTATCTCATGCAATTTCATACATAGCTTATCCATTGGTCTTGAGCTCAGGAAAGCTGGTGCTGTAGGACAGTGTCTGTCCTGCTATGTGTGTAAAGCATGGTTTGATATGGTACATTTTTGTATCACGCTTATTTCTTGTTTAAAACATCAGAGAACCTCTTGAAAACTCACAACAATATATCAATGAAAAGCAGAAATGTAACTAATTTTCTAATATATAGGCTTGCAACTTGATTTCATCAGTCAAAAAGATTCATACTTTTCTTACTCTGGACCTACATGAGTGAGTGATTAATACCATATTTGGTTTACTTCTTTGATATTTTGTGCAATACCTCTGAGTTTAAAAGAAATGCTCTGACTTGGGTTAGAAAAAAAACTGCAGTGGTGACTCTTGGGTTTCAGAGAAGGTGGCTGTACAAAGTGTGGAAATAGGGCAATTTGGGAAACCCTATACCTAAAAATAGTTATATCTGCTGCTCTGATGCCTTTAATTTTTCATACCCTGTGAGACTTTCATTTGTGCTGCTGCTGAAACCAGTGATTCCTCAGATGTGAGAATTGGCCACCTACAGAAGTATTCATGCTTTTTTTTTTTTTTTAACTTAACAGGGAAATAGATTAAATGTATTAGATAACAAATACATAAATATTATAATTTTTATGGTCAAAGGTAAGATCCCATCTGAATTGCTTTGGATAAAGAGTACAAAGCCATAATATTAAAGCTCTTTGTCTAGCTGACTCATTCACAGTTTTCGTGTTTAGTGCACTCAAGTCCTGCTTGAAAGATGCTTCATTTCAGTGGAAATGTCCTTAAATGGCGATAATCTTAATTCTAGCAGCCAAATGGGCCAGCATCTGTGTGAGCAGCTATATAGGATATATGTATATGGTCTCCACCAACTTGTTAAGGTGGGCTGCAGCAATTAGTGTGAAGATGAAACAGGGCATATTTGACAGTGATACCAACAGCATTCAATTTAATTTAGTTGGGAAATGTGTGAGCTCCTTTGCTTCTTCATTAGGAATAGCTCAGCATATGAAATTCATATCCTGTCATTCACTGAACACAAGGTCCAAATTTTGCAAGCAATGCTCTGCTCTTTTTCACATACAACTTTTCAATTGAATGAAATTAAAGATGGTTCAGTTTGACCAAAGACTTCCTGACTAGGTTTCACGTTCATATATGGGCATCAAAAAGAAATAGCAAAAATACCTTAAATTAGTTGTGCTTTCGGTTTCATTGAGTCTCCTGTCCATGCACAGTTATGTGGATCTTCTCATAGTTTCTCATTGAACTGTTTCAGTTTGCCTCTTCTGGCACTTTCTTATATCTCCCTTCGTGGTTTGGCTCAGGGTTTGTTCTACTCTTTATGTTCTTGACTTCAGAGCTATACTTCCAAACAGATTTAATTTTAACAAAGTAAACGACTGGATGAATAATCTTAAAGAAAATTTCTTCACTCGCACTAGTATGAATTTAGCAGTCTGGGTCTCTACTCAAGATTTATTTATTTATTTTTAACTGTCTTATCTGAGAAACTGTTGTATCTATTTTGGAAGACTTTTTTACATTTCAGAGTTTAAGCAAATCATTTCTGAAAGCAAGCTTCCTGCAGAGTGACTGTAGGATGTTCTCTCTGGTTGGAGTGTGAAGTGGCTCCTTACAAAACAGGAGGAACAAGCATGCTTTCGTTGATTATCATGTAAACCTGGGCATCCATATGCTTCTTAAATTCTCTTCTCTTCTTTTGAAGGATCTTTCTTAAATTGTTTCCAGCTGTGCCTGTTCAGGAATGCAAATTTCCTGTTGCAGTATCCAGATAATCAAAGGGTTGACAAAGTAAATATTCATGTTTAACTGTTGTTAATGGAACAAAGAAGAACAGCACAGACAGAAAGACACAACTGAGCTCTTTTGGAGCTATGATGTAGGCTTGGCTACTCGGTCACACCAAAAATGACCAGTAGTTTCCTTAAGTGGGATTATCCTGACTAGGGATTTCCTTCCTATGTTGCATGGGGTCTATGTACTGAAGTTCTGAAGGGGGTGAGAGTAGGCTTGATTGATGAGTTTCTTCTCTATTACATTACTCTGAAAAACATTATATATGAATGCTCAATCCATGGGGGTCAATTCATAAGACCCCCCCAAAAAAGAATACTGCCGTAATTAAAAATCTATCTTATACAAGATAAAAAACCTAGGTTCACTTGCTGGATATACAAATTCAGTGTTGTATAACGTATAAATTGCCTCTTACAGATATAAAGTCCTTTTTATTATTTGTTTTTAATTGTCACATAGTAAACCTAGCCTGTAATAGGAAAAATACAGTGTTCCTGGCATACAGGGTAGATATTGAAAGGAAATTGCTGTGTTGCTTTGTTTCTGCACAAATGCTATGTGGAAAGGAGATAAGTTTTCAGTTGCGTAGAATCACCCTGTCTTATTACAATGCTAGCATGTTTCATGAGGCCTACATATCCGAACAGACAGTGTTACATCTCCAGTTGCCTGCTGTAGTCTGTATTACATCTTACTTCAGTTCTGAACAAGTAGCCATTTATATAGGTTTTAAGCCCTAGATTTTTGAAATCTCACCTTCAACCCACAAAACTGCACCACAGAACAAACAGCATATCTGCAGGATTAGTTTATTGCATATATTTTAGTTGAATATTGCTAGTCTAAATGGCACAGGCTCTTAGATTAGTGCAAAGTTTTTGATTTTAGTGGGATGGTGGTCCAAAGTACATTGAATCCACAAGTTCTTCTTAAACTATGGCCTGAGAGTGAAATGTCAAGAACAATTTGCTTGTGTCAGTCTCATTGCACACATTCAGTTTAATGAGCTGGAGTCTGAATTTGTTACCTCTGCTTTGCTGGTTCTCCTGAAGGCTTGCTTGAGCTTATTTCCAAGCACCTTTGGAAATATTGTTAGAATGGTATAAGAGGTATATTCTGGTCAAACAGATACCAGAGAAATCATTATTTTGTTATAAATCATCAAGGCTTCTGAAAGAACTGAAACGCAGGTCTTATTGACAAAAATCTTGTTTCTGCTCCAGTGCTGAAAAGAAATGGGTTGTCAAACACTTAACTCTGCCTTTTCCCAGCCTTCTGGGAAATTCCAGCCTTATTTGGGCTACATTGTGCTCTGCCCTGTGTGCTCAAGCACTTTGGCTGGACTATGTCACAGGAAACTCTGGAGGCTCCCAGGAGGCAAGAGGTTTACTAAGCAAAGGAGTGACTGCACTATACAAACTGCAGGGACTGACCATAAGAGAAGAAAAAGACATTGGAAAGGTTCATACCTTGGCTAAAAAAATCACCAAAAACCCAAGTTCCCATGAGTCAAAACAACTTCAAGTATTTTGATATTAGTTGGGCAATATGTGTTCCTATGTAATTAATTTCTGACAAAATTTCAGTAGTTATTTTAAAGGTGGGAACCGAAAACTAAATCAACATTTTTCAGAAACAATTTTGATCTTCAAATCATTGATGTAATGAACTCATTGCATGTTTATTGAGAAAATTGATGTCATCTTTGATTATAAATGCTCTATAGTTCCTCTCTTTGGTCTTTCATAATAGTAATAACAATACAAAAATGCATACAGAGGACTAGAAAATCTAAGCAAAAGAAAAAAATATATTTCGCACATGCATATAAAAAGAGTACTGTGCACTTAGCCATTCAAGGTTTCATATGCAACAAAAACTGTCTTCAGTGCTACTCAGAAGCTCATTTACTGTCTCAAACATGGACATATTTTTTTATGCCATAAAGCAAAACAAAATATAGTGTATTTAATTATTTTGAGACATTTAATCAAACCAATTGCTACAGTGTTGGTTACTGTTGAAGAAAAACTTCTTAAAAATAGCTTCAGTATCGTTCTTGAATACCTTCTAATATAACCATGCAAACATATGCAATTTGTGGCTTTACTAATTTGCGTAAACACTAATAAAGTCACACAAGTTGTGATTGGTAAAATCTAATATAATGCATAGGATTTTCCCACTTTATTTCTGACAACCTGCATTTGCAACCATTCAGTTACTTTATTTTAAAATGGCTTTTCAATTATATTCTAGTGCTTTAGGGGAAAGCCTTTTGACAAAGGCATGGCATAAACCATTTATATTGCAGCTCCATCATAGTTCCCATAGCTAAACTAGACTGGACAGTTCATTAAAAAGAAAAATTAATAGTACAAGGTTGCAGGGAAACAATAACAGATTATGACTGGCCTGTGGCAGCCCACTGAATTCATGCAGTGGAATAAAAATGATTCCCCTGTCTCATAAATGAAGGTTTGTTCCAAGGTTTTAGGCTAAGTCTATACTTCTGTTCCTTTACAGGAAAAAGCAATACGGTTTCTTGTCTATAAAAGCAATACTTTGTAATTCCTGTAAGATTAATATGCACTCTTTTGGGATAGAAAGCACATAGTTCATTATTCTTTGAATGCATAATAACAAACATATTATGAAAGAGAATAGACTAGAACACACTAAGCAGATGCATCAAAGAAAAAACAAACCTTCTTGGAGCTGAGAAGTGGCATGGAGGGGCCAAGTGAGGGCACAATCAGGACTCTGTCTCGTCTTTTCTTGTCTAAGGTAGTAAGTGCCCCAGACCAGTCTAAAATTGCTATCCAAAATTGCTCTGTAGCAAAACCAAAGGATCTATAATTCAGTGGCATTTCTTTTAGCTTCATTGCAGCTACCTGTAGAGCATCATCTGTGATTTAGCTCTTGCTTAAAGGTATAACTAAATCTTAATGGCCTCTTTCTAGATGTTACTGAATATTTTCCTAATTTCCTCAGAGTTTCATGGTTCAGATTTTCTGTATAATTCTGGTATGCGTGGCAAGTACCACAAGCTTGTCCTTTAATGTTGAAATCTGAGTTTTATTATAGCAATGCTATAAATTCCTGTCTTAGAAGATATTTCAAACAATGTAGGGTCTGGGATGGATTAACCATTTCTTTTGGCCAGTAGCCACAACCTTCTAATGAATTCAGCAGGATAACAGGGAGGCCAGAAAACGGGAAGCCTGAGCCAATATAATGTTTGGAATCAAACACAGGACTGACCCTCTGGGGTATTCTCTGGTTCAGTTTATGAACATGATCTCCTTTTACAAACAACAGCCTAAAATACTGAAAAGTGATGGCTCTGGGATCTGATCTCATTGGACTTTCACAAGCTTATACTTATTACAAGAGAAACTTGGGTATTTGGCCTCCCTTCCTCCCTTCTCTCCCCTCAAAATAGAAAAACAGATTACGTAACCTCAAAAGCCTGGTTGCTGGTCACAGGCCTCCTGGCTATCTTGGCTTAGTTTCATGCTATAAGCTACATTTTGTGATCTGAGGCTGCAGCAATGAAGCAAAAATAACTGACCAACCAAAAGACTCTCCCTAGACCTCCAGAGCTGTTTTCAAACTTTCACTGTAGGCAACACGCATGAGCTGCAGTGTGCGTTTGCACAGACATTTAGCACTCACTAGTGAGCTGTTAATTGCAAGACTGAGTACTAACTGCAAACTTCATTATTATGTTCTACTGTTTGCATGTCCAAAGGTACTGCTTTTATCTTCTCTCCCTCTCTGCCCTGCATAAGACACAGGAGAGAACAGCCTCATCACAGGGAACAGCTTTTCGGTGGATCACAATGATTCACTTCAAGGAAAGCTCAAAAAAGACTGTGTTGTGCTGGTTCACAGTACAGCTAGTGACCCGGTGCCTACTGCTATTTTGCTGCTTGCAGGATAAACAGTACAATGCAATAGCTGTGTTTTCAAGAAACCTTGCATAAAATGGAATGACCTTTTTTCTCCTTGTAGATCTGCAGCAGTTTGATTTGCTTTAAAGTGCTTTTGCTTAACAAATATAAGGATGAGTTAAATATTTAAGTGGGGAAGCTTCTCAGCAAGGAATAGAATGGTAGTGGCTCTTTTAAAAACTGTCAGAACCAACTCTCCTGAACAGAGGTTAGTGCTCTGCTGGCCCAGTCATTATCTGGGTTAAACTTTTGCTCCCCACATCCTGTTAATTCCTGTCAGCATGGGCTCCATTTTCTTTAATGTGAGCTCACATAGAGTTGATGATACTGTCTTTTGTTCAAGTGAACTACTTTGTCTGTGAGCAGTTAGCAGTGTGCTGCATCCAGGTTACGGACTAGGTTGCTTGATTCCTCTATCAGTTTATTATGCTTGTGTGGTTCATTTAGGCCAAAGGAACAAAACTTAAATGTGAAGCCAAGAATGTGTTGTTATCCTTAAAGTCTCAACAGTCTAAGCAAAGAATCATTAGTCCAATATTATGTACAGTTAAGTGATACACATAAGCTTCCTAGCATCTACCCTTCCTCTGGTGTCACTCTGGCTGCCAGCTGCCTGTTGTCCTCAGCCTGGGCTGGACAGAGGGCCCTCGCATCCCAGAGCAGTACGATGATGGCTCCTTCCTCTTCCTCGCTCTGGTGTCCACCTGGAGTCATTTTTGTGTTTGCTGACACGCTCCACATCTCTATACCTTGCTCTTTTTTTCATGGCTCTCTGGTTCCATATTGTATCCAGTTTTATTGTGAATGGTGTGTTACACGTATATCAAATGTTGTCTTGTGTTATGTGCTACCTGTGTTATCCCTGAAACAGCTTTTGGGCAGCTTCCAAGGTTAAATTCTTTCAGTGGCCAGTAGCAGACCCCTAGTGAGCAGTTTACAGCCTGGGGTCTTCACTCACATCTTGTACCTGGACTTCAGAGCCTCCTCATATCATCCTGTGCGTGACTCTATGCTGCATTTTATTCAAGGGTCATAGGTACTTCATTCTATACAAATTAGCTACTTCTTGTTTTTATCTGTCCCTTGCAAATGTATACATACAGTATTACATCACACAGTCATCTAAAACTAAGGGGGGAAAAAAAAAGAGACAATAGTCAGTTGGTCCTCAGATAAGCTATTACATCCAAGCAAGCTAAATAAAACCAAGTTCCAGGCAGACCAAAACAAATCCAGATGAAGCCTACGAGTCCTGAGGCCTGTGCTGTCAGTTTCACACAGTCTTTGGCACATTGCAAGCAATGCCAACACCATATTCAGTGTCTTACAAGGGTCTGAAATTGTAACAAGCTCATGATACACGTGGAAAATTATTTTACACTATTTAATTAAACCCCACTATTAAATAGGCATTTAGAAAATATTCATATTAGTTTCATTTTTTACATAGTCATTCACGTTACCGTGTGCTGGGTTTAGTTATAGCTCTGTTTACAAATAATATAAAGTGCCTGCATATGACCTTCATAATGAGTCTTTTCTGCTTATAATATACATTTATCATTCCTTGGGTCTATATCTGAGCACTTACTAAAGCTTAAACCAGAAGGGGTCCACATCATTTGCAGAAATAGCTTTAAAAGAACACGTTAAGTTTTTTGAGGCAATGTTTACCCTGACAGCCATTGCATTTGAACAAGAAATATAACTGTCTGTTCAGAAAGATGTTCCCAGCTCTTGGATGAGTCCCCAGATCCAGTTTCTCCAGCTGGTGCCTGTCTGGTGCTTTATTCTCTCTGACCACTGGATTTCCAGGAAACTATTTTTGGCTGCAGGTGAAGGGACAAATGGTACCAAATCATTCCTTTTCCTTTTTGCTCCCTCTTTTGAGTTTTTGGGTTCAAAGTACTGTCTTTTGTTCTTCAAGATGGCAAGAAAATACAGGGTTAGCATTGTAGAAGAGCACCATATCACCATCCTTGGATGTGGTATTGTAAAAAACACCATAAAGAAATTCAAATACTGATACATGTGAGCTAGTCTTATGCAACCGTATATTATTTACCAAAGAGATTTAAAGGAAAAAGGAAGATAGAAGTGTTCAGCATTATATGCTAAGAAAAGCAAATACCCACTGAATGGATTTTATGTAGGCTTTTATAGGAAAAACTGCAGATTCTCTGTAATGTGAACAAAACCATCAAGCACCAGTATTGCATTCAGATTCTGTGAAGGCTGAGATACCAGACTAGAGCAGAGAACAAGGCAGAGGTTATGTCAGTCAGTTCTAATGGTTAAATCAGTGGATGCCACAGGTTGCTTGGCAGGCATATGGTCGATTTCTACAAAGGGGAATCTTTACCAAAGTATAAGAAATTTAACTGAGGAAAAACATAAACAAAACTCAATTCATGGCACACTCAAAATGCTGTAACTAACAATTTTAACCTGACTTGTAAGTGAGAGGAAAAGTACAGATGAGACTGAGTTGTTATGTATTTGGAAATTCACTGGAACTGTGAAAGCCTCATTTCTCTCTGTCTAATAAGATAAAATTCACAGAGGTTAGAGATGTTTGAACTGGTGAATTGCCATGCAGGAACTTTCTTAATGGAGTTATAGTAACCTGGCCTCCAAAGCCTCATGCTCTTACAAACATGATGTATTTGTGCTTGCATGGAGAATGCCATTTTATACTGTACATTTACCCTCTTAGGCTTTCAGTCACCTTCATCTTGTCCACTTGCTTCTAAGACGGTAATTTGGGCTTCTAGTTCACACTATCTCTCTTGGGCTTAACACATACAGTCTTTAAAAGCTTTCTATTGACTCATAACTTTCATTTGCTTTCTATATATGCTCCCAGGACTGTCAGCAGTCATTTTAGTTTGTTTCTTATTTCAACTGTCAGGTAGACATTTCCTTTTAAAAAAAACTAGAAAGGTCCAGAGTTTGTAAGTATTCCATCATTTTTCCCATAAATGTACAAACGTATTTCGAAAGATTATGTTTGGTGACAGACTCTCTCATCTCTCTTTACCCTAACAGTTCCCTTTCCAGAAAAAACATAAGTACTACAAGAGCAATTTATTTAATTGCCATTATGGGAGACTTCAAAGGAAATTGGTTGGATTGAAATAGTGATATCACCCTGGCAACTTTTTGAAAAGAACGTTTTGGTACAAAATATGCTGAACATTAGGGTATATTTAATGTGAAAAGAAATGTGTAATTCCATCCTTTTGACTGAAGCTTTCAGTCTTTTTTTTTATGTATACGTGTATGTTAATTCTTTTTGTTGTTATTATTGGCCTCTATTTTTCTTCCATGAATATAAATTCTTTCATGTGTACTTGCCTAATATTATGGTCATTCCATCCAAAAATTACGCTGCTTTCAATCCAGCAATTCTACCAAGTGTCAGGTTGTTTTCCCGTTTCTTTTCCTCAAGCTCATTTTTAAGTCACACATCACTGGTCTCCATTAGAGAGAAAGCTATCTGTTACAGATCCAGAATCTAAAGCTTTACTTGACTGGCCATGTGTTTATTCACATACAAATACTTTCCTACTGTCCTGTTGTTAACAAGGACATTAATGATCTAAGAATGTTGATCTAAGCTGTAAATATATGCCACAAATCCTGATTATTGCTCTGTTAAGGTCAAGATTTGCGCTTGACATAAAAAAAAATAAATGGCAAGAGGTAGAGTATTTCATATTCAAGTAATGCACTTCCAGAATATATCTAATCTAGCTGATTCATAGCTTCAGCTATGAATAACACTAATCTAATTAAACAAATGCCCATTTTTGCCAATTTCCCATGATCAGCTTTCTGTGGAAAATCAGTTTCCGAAGCTAGTGTTTTTATGCAAGAACAGCTATAGGTTCAAGATATTTGAAGTTTGCCTCTTCTGCATTATCGCGTAGGCCCCAAGCATCGTTCTAACAGCAGGAAGCCACTGTTTCCCAGCTCTTGTTGTTAATGGTGTTTATCAGAAGAATAGCAATGAAGTGGTTTGTCACAATCACCTGTAATTACAGGTCAGAAATAGGCCAATCCGTACTCTCTGGGATGTGTTAGTGTTCCGTATGATCAGTTAGAAATATAAAATTGAACAGGTTTGACTTGGAACGAATTATGTTCATGTAAAATACACTGAATCTTTTGCTCTTTTTTTGCACATGTATCACTTGCGTGAAAAACAAATTTTAATTGCAAGCTGGCAAGCCTGTTTTTTTGCTTAGCATCTATTTATATGCTTAGCGTCTAACTGCAGCACCTCAGCACCTCATTGCCCTTTTTAAATTTTATTTTATTTTGTTTTATTTTTATCGTAATACTGGGAATTATGTTTTAGTCCTCATAGCTTTGGATCACATCACTTGGAACAGTGAATATACAAATGGCTCCTCTGATTTGTGCTCAGAGCAGATCACACCACACGGGGGCCAAAGGGAAGGTTATCTCTAATGAAGGCATTTTTTTGTTTGTGCGTGTGGTTTTTTTAAAGTGCAAAAGTTCTATGGTGACTACTTACAACAAGATGTCCCAGGAAATACTCATGAAAACATTGCTTGAATTATAATCTTGTGATTTAATGGATTTTAAATAATCAGTTAAATCTGCAGTTTTGATCCTGTCTGCTTTAGCCTCCCGTTAGGTACCTCAACAGTGATGGTGTCTTTTATTAGGGCTATTGACACTGCATTAGGAATGGGTTTGAGTATTCTGTTGTTATTGCCTCATGCTGTTGAGCCAAAATAGTCTCTTCACAGACAATATCTGCCTATGAAAAAATTAATTATTGATTCAATTGTTCATTCAAAATATCTCAAAGTGGCTTTTATGCTCTTTATGGAGGAAATTTGCACTCAACTTGAACAGTTAAGCAAGCAATCAGAAAGAACCTTGCATATGCATGGCTGAAGGATCTGAACTCATCCCTCTGCAGCTCCAAGAAAGCTGAGAAAAGGAGGGGAATTTGATTAGAAATTTAGCTCTCACCTTTCTTTCCCTGTCAAATGTATTTGAAAATGAAAGAGACTCTTGGTAATTCACTAAGTTGTCAAGTTTTATAAAGATAAGTGTTACAGAGAATCTAATTATGTGAGCCTCTCTAAATGAGAATCACAATGGTTGCTAGACTTAAACAAACTGCTGTCTTTTCAAGGTGGTTTGCATGTGCTTCTGAAGTGGCAATCTTCTATCAGAAACCTTCCTACTTGACGGAGATCAAATTGAAGGGGACCAGGGGATCGAGTAGTCTAGTAGAATTCTATTCAAAGTGGCAAAACATTTTGTAGAGGAAGGCTCTGTGCAGTGAAGAAATTGATTATAGATATAGCAGTGCATTCCCTGCTCAGATGTTTTGCAGAAGTAATTATTTCTATGATAAACTGGAATCACTTTTTTTGAAGAAAAATATTTTTAAAGTATTTTGGTGTTCTGGAGAGGAAAAAAAAAAAGAACTGTATGGGAAACTCCATTCTAAGGTACTTTATATATATGTAAATGTATTACACATGCTGTGCATGGGGTATGCAAAAACTATGCAATATCTGCATTGGGTAACTGCTTTCACTACATAGTAGGACTTCAACCAGAATAACCCAAAAGCTTTGGCACTATAAAATGTGTTGTAGAGAAAGACGTTCCATAGCTTTTGTGCTCTTTAGTGTTATGTATTTATGTTGGTTATATAAAGACCACGCAAGATGCTATAATTGTCTGGCATTTCAACAGCACTGCTGAAGCTGCCTCTAGAAATGAAGCTGTAAGTACAACACAGCAGATTCAGTTTAGATTTCTGATTGCGTGGAGGATGTTTGCCCTTCAGCAAGAGGTTGTAGATCAGAACAGAAATTGATCATTTGCTGGAATTCGTTCTGGCTTGGTTTGGTAGCTGAATAGGCCTGCCTGTAGTCATTAGTTTTTGCTAGGTTCTCAGTTATCATTCCTTAATCTTGACTTTGTCTCATTTTTGTCATAAACCAAAAAGACCCCCAGTCACAGCACAAGTGTTAGTTATAAATTCTTAGAGAAAAATATTCAGGGTTGTCTTAGCATCTGAGCACAGTATTAGTAGTTGGAAGTAAGTTGATTTTAGATGCCACTTACTTTCTCCTAGAGGTGTCATTTATAACCACTTACATAATAGAAAAATATATTAAAACTAGCATGGGCATAAGCTGTAGCTATATTGGGCTTTCAGTTTACAAGAAATTATAAGAATTCCAGTTTGTCTGAGATGCGCGAGAATGCAATTACTATTTAAAATAAACTCTACGAAGAGCTTAGTCATTACTTCAAATGACTCTATCAATCACCATGTTCTTTAATAAGACTACCTTTCTTATGCTAGTTGTTTTCCTGTAGAGTTTATGCTTAAAAACAGACAGCCTCTGTCACATTTATCTTAAGTGGATCTCCCTGGGGCAGCAAGTAAATGTAAAACTCTGTTTACAGCCATTTTTCATTTCCCAAGCCTTTTAATATCACTCTCTCAGGCTTATTTCTATGTCATTCACTTCATAATGTACTAAGTTGTCTTCCTACTTTCTACTGCTTTGTATGAGCAACACCAAATGGCAATTTCACTCTTCTTGAATGAGTACAAATTAAATCAAAGTCTGGTAAAAATACTTGCCTTCCACGATTGTTTCAGAGGTGAATACTGAAGGATATATCACAATATAAAGAGGTTATTTTTCTTCCTCTTTCTTTCAAAGTGACTTCTATTTTCAAAGAACCATCATTTTATGGTTCTTTGTCTATGGCTTCCTAACACTGAATCTCAAAGCTGCTACAGGAAAATATGGCTACATTTCAGAAACTATTCTTTGGAGCAGCTGGGGATTATTGGCTTTAAACATCTCAGTAATCCTATACACTGCTATAAAATATAATTTAAAATTGCAAAGGATTAGGATTTCTATGCACAAGATTCTACAGAACTCAGAATAGGATTCTACAAAGCTTACTATGCATTTTAGAAGGTAACTTTTATTGCTAAAGATGAAAATCACCTGTTCTGTTAAGATTTTATTTATATATTTAGTACATACAAATCTTACCATGACCTAGAGCCTTGCTATAGCAGGATATCCCTAGAAGTTTCATCTGTTTGCACACGATATATAAACTTAAATATATACACACGTTAATTCCGCAAAACTGCAACTTTGGGTTATAATCCTTTATAATTGCATCATGCTCCCATGCAACACAGTGGAATATGAAGAGTGTGTTGGGGGGGGGGGGGCGGGGGGTGTGGCTCTCATTTAGTGGAATAACTAGCAGAATTGTTTTCCCAAATATCTTTAAAGATTAAAAAAAATTCCTTTTATGGACTACTTTTGTCTCAAAAGCCTAATTATGTTTTGTGAGTGACACAAAAGACTTGATATCAATTTGCATTCAGATGAGGGTTATTTGCTGTTTGCTCCAGTGAGACCTGAAATATGCTTCACCAAGAAGAGAGATTTAGTGCCTCTGAAGGGCTCACAGGGAGTTAGTTGCTGGCGGTCTGTTTTAGAATTAAACATTGAGAAAAATGAGATTTACCGGTTACATATACAGCATGAAAATCTTTTCCTATATCAGAGATCAGAGCTCTTGTCATTTAAACAAAATGTTTTACATTAGACTACTGGATATTGTCCTTTAATGCTTGACTGCCAGTAGATAATTATATACATGACTAGTCTCATGGGATTTGTCATATTCATAAAGTCAGTTAGCTGGGTTTGGAGTCTTTTAGTTTTTCATTTTCCTATTTTGTATGTGATGAGTAAGGGCCACGATTCTGGCACTTCGAGAAGGAACTCTATGGGTATATGAATAGAGCTCTGTGTCCTGATGCTGCTGTGGGAGAAGGGGTTCACTGGAGGAAGTGAAAATCCATCTCCTGATGGGATGATTTCCTGACTGGAATAACATGCACAAAGCCCTTCACTACTGTAGTGCAGCTGAAAGTTTTTTTAAAAACAAAAAACAAACAACAACAAAAACAAACAAACAAACAAACAAAAACAATGAATATTGTCTTGTCCTTTCATTCAGCTCATTCCATTTAAAGTACACCTTGGGAATGATGAAATGATGAGGTGCCAGTGTTGTACCTTTTTCAGTTCTGTGCATCATATAGGTAGCTCTGGGAAGAAAAAACCAGGCATACTCTGGTTCCAGTGGGAAAATACAGTAATTCTAATTTTAATTCTAATCTTGTCCAGATTCAGGGTACCTAGAATCTCTGGCATTTTTCAGGACTGAAGGACTTGTTCTTGGAACTGTTTTTTCCATGTGTATCATGCAATCTGGATAGGCTGTATAGCAGATCTGATACTTTGTGAAACACTATTTCAAGTAAATAAAATGAGATGTGCCTTCTCTTCCACAAGAATTGTTTGCAATGAGTCTATCTAAGCTAAAAAACGTATTCAGAGATTGGTCTGATAATGCAGTGCAGTTTAAAAGCAAAAAGCAATTGATAGAACTAAGTCAAACGTGGAAGTTACTTTTAAAATAGAAAAAAAAAAAAAACATACAAAATACTAAGTATTTTATCTTGTTTCATAATCAAAAGGGACCAGGATATTTTTAAATGTTTAGATGCCATTTTCTTGAAATGAGTCAAGGAGGAAAACAAAGTTCTGTTAAGAGGGGAAAAATTGAATTGAAACCAAAGATTAAGTTATCAAGATATGTGAAACTTACTGATTAGGGCTGAGTAGCTTTCTGCAGCAAGAATTAGCTTCACTAAAAAAAATATTTTCATATTAATTATGTGAATTTCTCGAAAATACTTAGGCATCAGGTATTAGAATGCAGCATTTCTACAAGGTGATAAAAATACATGGCATGTCTAAATCCTGTATTCACGCTGCTACGCATACATTTACAAATGCACATCAGTATCAGACAGATGTACACTTGCACATAGAACTAGTCCACATCCCTCAGTTCATGTCTTTTAATAAAAACTCCCAAAGCAGTTAAATTCAGGATGTGCCCTAAAGATTAACCAGTATGGGCTCACTGGGACTTAACTGATTATTTGATCTGGAAATCTTTCCTACCTTCTTTCCATAGGAACTGTTCATTTTCATGACCCTGACTGTAGTATTCAAGGAAGAAATAATGAACCATTTAAGTTAAGCCACAGATCATGAGCCCCAAGCCTGTTCAGAATGGCCCTGACCCTAAAGGAGAGAAACGTCCAGGTTGGTTTTGCAACACCTGCCTGCATGGACGAGAGGTCCCTGAGGAGCTGGGGCACTGCCCAGCCTCAATGGGTCCCTCCCTGCCATGGGCTGTGGGGGCTCCTCCAGCTGTGGAGGTGCTGCATCCTTCTGCCCAGAGCTCGGGTGTTCTGACCTCCAGAGCTACCAGGATCCAATATTTATGCTGTCATTAAAAAACTATTCATTTTTTCATCTGACAATAAAATTATTGTAAAATAAATTGTTCATCTTTTCAGCTAATTCTAATTACAGCTAAAATCTCATTTGGACTGGTAGTTTGCTATATTTACTTGACACTCTTGCAAAACATTTCAGAATATAATCATCTGTTATTATATTGCTACACTGCGCTCTTGACTGCTTTCTGCCAAGTGTATTCCTGAGAACAATTGCTGTTTTAATGTATCATCCAGAAGTTGTAGCCTAGACAAATCAGAAAAAATTGTTTAGTCTATTATAATTTGGCATATGGTCATTTAATAGCACACAGGAAGTCAGCATGAATGTTTGGGATTATTTTTGCTATAAATATAATGAAAGAAATTTAAAATTGGCTAGACCATTTCCGTGACTGGTCTTGTCATTAAAATAATCATTGCTGGCTCTTTATTTTTGTCTGTTAGTCATCTATAAGCAGTCATTCAAATTTGTGTATGAAGTTTTGTCGAGCAGACTGACTTTTCAGATTAGCCTGTTAGAGCTGACACCACCTCTCTGCTGTGCCTCTGCATTTTGCAGTCTCAGTGCGAGGATGCAGAAGGGCAGTGGAGCTGATGCATGCTGGAGCCGCCAATACTCCGGCTCTACACTGTGCTGTAGTCTGTGGACATAATTTTAATATTTTTCAGGTTGCTGATGGATGAGTTCTTAATTAGTTGAATAATGTATTTTCACTAGGAATAGTGATGGATTGTATTTTCTAGTGGTAGCAGAACAGACTTTGCTTATGATAAAATTGAAATTTGTTAGCTTTGCATTTCCAAAAATAAGTAACAACTGTAACTAAAGAACATAGACCTATTATCCACATAGCTAGAAGTGCCCTGACAGCTTCTTCTCACAGCTATTTAGGGAGAAATACTGCATTTCCATGCAAACATTTTGACATCCCCCTATGCATGATGTTCTTCAGAGTGTGGACTAAATATTGTTTTAACAATTCTCAGTCTTACGTACGTCAACTGATAACTTACATGGGAGCATTTTGGAGTCCCTTTGCATTCATGTATGCCACTGTTGTGATTTAATCTTGTGTACTGCACGGTTTTTCCTTTACTCTGATAGAGCTGTTATTTGGTACCAAAATTGTGAATGTTTGTTTGTATGTGATTGAAATCTGTTAATGGAATTGCTGCTTTTGTGAAAAGGTGTTTCTTAGTTCAAGCCTGGTATCCATTCTTCCACTTAAGGAAGAGGGAAGCAAGACTGGATTTTTACAGATTTCTAAGGAAAACCTAGGATTTCAAAATTACAAGTTGTGTAATTCTAAGCAACAATGGAAAAAACATCAGGATGTTGCAATTTGGTCAAATGCCCACCCAGATTCTGTTTGCTGTAGTTGAGGAATAAAATCTGTGTGCAGAAATAACAACGATGTTGAGGATCTCTCTCAGATCATGACTTTAAAAAAAAGTCTAGAAACAGTCACAGCAAATGGTTGTGACAGTTCCCTGTATGTGTAATGTTGTGCAGTGTCTGAAAGTAAGTGCTACCCACAGAGAACGTGTGGACTCTGACCAGAGCAGCATTCCAGCTAGCTGCTGCAAGTGCCGGCCTCAGATCTGTATTCCATGCTTAGAGGATGATGAGGTATTTGTCCCTCAGCACCGTCCATGGGAGAAAAGGAAAAGCTTTATAAATTGCGTAGCTGTTTTTCTATATTTTCTGCCTGAAAAAAATGGGAAACTGTTAGCTTTCAGCAGCTGAGTTGTGTTAAAATATTTGAAAGGCCTTGAGTAGATTGTTTTGAAAAAGAAAAAAAAAAAAAGACTTGTTTTTTGTTAATAATACCACTTCATTCCTAATGCAGTTTATTTTAACTATAGCTAAAGAGCATCTTGTGCACCTTGCCTTTTAGTAAGAAAGTACCTTGCAGAAAGCCAAGCTGTAGCTGTTAGGAATTTAATTATTTCACAGACTTCAGTGGAACTTTATATTGCTTTATATTATTAACTTTTCTAATGACAATAGGAGTCATAGGGCTTACCACTGTGGCAGCCTCTATGTAAGGGAACAGAGAGAATGAACTGCAGGCAGGGAGAAGGAGAGGGGGGCACGCGGAGGCTGGGCAGACCTTCCAGCCTGCAGCTCTCACCTATCTAGCAGCAGATCACATACTTAAGAGCCATGTTGGTATTACTAGCATGGAGTCCTTTCACAATGTAACTCAAAATAGAAGTAATTACCATTTAAGAGCTATAGTGATTTATTTTTTTTGCCCAAACAGTGTTCATAGGATGAGATATAACCTGAAGACATGTAGCATTATTGCTCCCTCTCTATATATGTAGAGAGAATAAAAACAAAAGGTAGCAAGCAATTTTTGTATTAAATCCTCATTAGTAAATTAAGCATGGATGTGTGATTAATGTTTTGTTTCCAGCACTTCATACTTGAATAGCTGATAATGACCAGGGTATGTGTCAGCTTGGCTCTTCCATTATTATTAAGCATCTTTATAAAGTGTTTACTGATTTACATAACAGTATTGAGAAGTTTGGGAATAATGGTCATATTTGTTTACTTATTTTCATTGTTGAGATCATTATGGGATGTTAATGAAGAGTAATTATCAGAGAGTTTAATTTTCAAACACATCCAAAATCTAGTAATGTAAGCAGTTTACTTAACATTTTTTAGCAGCAGGTTATAAAATGCACAGCTGTCTAGGCATGCCTTTCTATTTCACTTCTGTTTGGAGCATGTAGACCCTGCTTAACAACCCCACTAGTAATTGCTGCACACAAATACCATGCTAGTATACTCGTCCAGCATAATTAGCTATACTGGACATGGCACTGAAGGCTATTTGGCTGAAAGGACACCCCCTAGCAAACTACTTCTGAAGCAGCAGTATTGTTGATTAACTGAATGCAACTTCGAAGCAGACTGAACTGGTCTTACTATGTAAATTATTTTTTTTTTTTAGTGATGTAACTTTATTATTTATAATTTAGTTACACCACTGAATTTCTGTAGACAGACTACCCAAAAGAGTTAACAGAGCCTGCTTGCTGTGGGGTCAAATTTTGCCTACCACAATGATGTAAACCCAGAGGTGTTTCTTAAACAAGACAGAAGAGCTCATTTTACATCTGTGGGATGAGTACAGAATTTGATGGATTGTATTTAAAAAGATCCTTGGGTTAATAGATAGTTAAATGGCAGGGAAGCTTGGTAAGTAAATACTGCATACTAGGGGTTTCAAATAGGATTTTTTTTTTCAGTTTTACATAGAAAAAAAATCAATGTCCTTTCCTTTTAGAACTTCTTATCATCAAAAGGTACTGCAATAATTAGTGTTGAAAGACTTATCATACTTAAGCCACTTCTAAAACAGGTTAAATAAAATTTTTCATGTCCTTTAAGTCCTACCTGATTTTTACCTCTCAACAAATTAGAGATATAAAAAGCTCTGAAAATACAGGCCTAATGCTCCACAGTTCACATGCAAATGTTGTATTAGAATAACTGAATTTTAAGAGCATTTTTCTGACCAAAATAAGAGATCGTTTTCTTTTTCATATCTCCCATGCTATTATGAGTCATCTGTAATGTGGCATCGTGTAACAGTAGTAAAAAATGAAATGGATACACCAAATGCTGTAATGAATAAATACGCTTAAGAAAAGCGAATGTAGAAATTCCTCACTTCGTGCCAGATTATGTTTATATTTAAATGTGGGACTTTCATTTAATTCACTATGCTGGAGTCATTATGGTGTTATAACTGAAGTTATTTCAGTTTTCAAAAAAAATTAAAAGCAGCTTTTTTGAGGAAATGAAAAACAAATATTTCCTTCCTTATTTATGAATTATTTATAAAACTCAATATCTCAATGTTCAGTGTGTGTTGTTACGTAACTGTGCAAAGGAATGTGGATGGGAAGACATGAGTGCCCAGGATTTGAGAAAGACTTCCCAAGACGAGTGGGCTGGTTATTAGTGAGGTGTTTATTTGTTGCCGGAGTTATAGGTAGTGATGTAGGTAGAAGCTTTTCCCTATATTCACATTTTCTGTGCTAAGAGTACCTTCTTATTTCTCATGAAAAATGATTCTGTTTTAAAGAAGATGGTAGAAATTTATACATATGCCTGTATGAATATAACGTTGAGTGTTTTATTAGTGTGTTGCAGAAGAATAAAACGAATTACACTGAAAAATGAAACAAAACACCCTAGGGACCTAGTAAAAATTAGGTGCTCTGTGAAGATTGAAGAATTGATGTTGGAAACCCAAGTGATAAGTCAAAGTGGCCTTTAAGATGGATCGTTAACTGATGGAGTTGTAGACCTTAGTTCAGGTTTCACTCTATTACACAATTGCTGCTTCAAATATTAATTCTGACCTAGTATTATAAAAAATACTAGAAAATAAGCATCAATGTAATTCTGGTAATTTATACCACAGGGAAAACAGGAGCAAATAGCCACATCAATTGCTGTATTATCAAAAGTATCTAAATATGTTTGTGTTAGTTTATGGCATTTATCATCACCAGAACACAGACAGAAACATTGGCAATCAGTGCTGCTTCTCAGCTTTGATGACTTGATCCTCAGAGGGAGTGGAAATGCTACTTCAAGGACCTAAGTCCAAAATTTAGGTCCTCAGAGTCCGGTCAGCCACTGCTCCTGCCTTGAAACCCCCAGGCATTTATTTTTGGGCATGAAAATCTGTTGGTCATTCCAAGGCCTTTTTGCAGGCATGTGTAGAAATATTCCAATCTTGATAAGCAAGTATCTTGGTATCTGTCTTATATCTAAACCTATGGCTTAACAGCTTATATCTAAGGCTTATATCTAAGCTTCTAAGAAGGCTTAGATATAAATTAGGTATTTCTACAGTCATCTCGCATCTTGGGCTAAGTCCATTTGGAAGGATCATGAGGGAATATAATTCAACTTCCAAATGAGTGCCCCCAACCAGCAAGTCAGGAGATTTTATAAGGTGGTAGTTACATGTACTAAAGCACCAACTATGCTTGTTACTTAGTATTTCGTAATCATTTTTATATTTTAATCTTGTTATCTCAAAACGTTCCAAGTTAGTTCTAATTATGTTTTGCTTGATAAAGAAATTATTGCACCTCAGAGACATAAAAGAATTGACATTTTTGTCCATTTTACTTTCTTTCAGGAATTAAGTTGGGAAGCTGCAGAGCATTAAAGTGATGCATTCAATGTGTGGTTGCAACCTATGTGCAGAACATTTTATCTGAAACTCTTAAGTGGCCCAAACTTTTTGACTTCCAAGGTGGAAGGGGTAGATTCTCGAATACTCCTGTGCCTACAAAATAACCAAAAATGAAGGAGGACAATTGTTTACATGCCGCTCTTATCTGCCTGGGCATGCTGTATTACAGCCATGCCATAACTACAGAAAAACTGAACCACACAAGGCCATCACTTCATGGTCACCATGAAAAAGGAAAAGAAGGACAAATTCTTCATCGTTCAAAAAGAGGCTGGGTGTGGAATCAGTTCTTTGTTATAGAAGAGTACACGGGACCAGATCCTGTACTAGTGGGAAGGGTAAGAATTTGTTTTTCATTCACTGATTAATATTCACTAATTAATATCATTATTTTGTGAGTTGTTCTTTTTCTTGCCATTGCTTTTCTGTTGCATTAGCTCTTTCTTCAGCAGCTACTTATTTACCTAAAATTAATCACGTTATTGTAGTTCAATTAAGGAGCTAATCAAAAACAACCTAAGTGAATACAAGTTTTTTTTGTTGACCTCAGCAGTGTTTGAATGAATGCATATAGTTGTCATTTAAGACCACAGCAATCACTTGAACAACAGCATGTCCCAAGAATATCTGGTATCATTCTCTTTAAAATGAGTAATTAAAAGTGTAATGTCTAACCCAGCAGCTCAGTAAAAGTGTACAGCTCAAAAATATCTCTTCATCCTTTCATTTTACAGTTATCAGTAAAATTAAGTATATGAGGGGTAGGTATATATATAGTAGAAGATATGTATCTGTGTGTACGTATGTATATACACACATCCTGGACTGGTCTTTTTTTCTGTTACTATCTAACAGTAACTGACTATATGTGTGTGTGTGTGTGTGTATATATATATATATTTAAAAAAAAAAAAGGCATATTTACCAGTTTATAATGAGTCAGCTGAACTGTGCTGACTTAATGCCAACACAAAGAGTGGAGAACTGGATCAATGACACCAAACACCATTCTGGGTATTCTTGTTTGCAAGATGGTTAGAAGCATACAATTTGTAGATGTAAACATAAAATCAATAAATCCATAATTTGGCTCAATATTCCCTTCATTCATCAAACTGAAGTGTACAATTGTGAAAGTAAGATAATTCAGTAAGGACTTGTTACTTTTTTTGTAACAAAGAGGTTGAAAGTAAAACCTAGTTGGCAATCAACGACTGGCTCATTTGTTACATCCCATCTGTCAATTAACTTTTTTTACACGGTAGAATTCTACATTTTGCAGAATCTGATTAGCATGAAAGGTACAAAACCTTTGTAAAAACTCTGTAAAGCTCTTTCTTCCAACTTCATTTAAATAAGGATCCTGTTATAACTAACTTCTCATGTATTTTCTTCCTTAAATCTCAAAGCTTGAGTCTCAGTTGCACTCTGTGTGTGGTAGCATGCAACTCTATGCAGGCAGTGTCTGAATGCAGGGCAGATGTTCATAGCATGGGCTTGTGTATGGATTATTGCCTAGTGTAAGACAAGATTTTAGAAAACTGTGAAATTATACTAATTTTATGGTTTTTTTTCTTTTTTCTTTTTTTTTTTTTGGTAAACACATACATGAAATTTATGCTATCTTGTTAAAGTATATCTGTTTCTCATTTTGTAGCTTCATTCAGATATTGATTCTGGAGACGGAAACATTAAATACATTCTCTCAGGTGAAGGAGCAGGAATCATTTTTGTTATTGATGACAAATCAGGGAACATCCATGCAACAAAGACACTGGACCGGGAGGAGAGAGCTCAGTACACTCTCACGGCACAAGCTGTAGACAGGAACACTAACAGACCTTTGGAACCACCCTCTGAATTCATTGTCAAAGTTCAAGATATAAATGACAACCCGCCTGAGTTCCTTCATGAAAACTACCATGCCAATGTGCCAGAGAGATCAAATGTAGGTGAGTACTCATAAATGTACTTCAGTCCCTGTTTTTTGAGGATGTTGCATTGTCAGTACTTCTTGGCTTAATCTAATTCTTCTAGAATTTTGGGAGGTAAATTTTCTTCAAGCTCAGTCTGTGACTCAGTCAATTTATCTAATTTGCTGACCAAATCAAAGCTTGTTGAGCTACTGTCATGGTTGAGGTGTCTCTAGATTGCTCCTAGAACACATCTGTTTCTTCCTAGGCAGGAGTATGAGGCTCCCCTAGAATTTATGGAGTGTGAATCCTCTGGGGTAAACATCAAGATCATTCCTTTGGCTGAGCTGTGTAGTAAAGCTAAAGAGCTATTGCCACACTATTTATTCCATTTTTATCTCTTGTTTGAGCGTGTGTATATCACAGAGATTTCTACAGGAATGATTTCTCTGACACTTTTTGAGGAAAATGTAAAAAGAAAACTGTTGTTTGGCTGTCCAATGACAGAAGGAATATAGTGCTATAAACTGTTGAGGAAAAAAAAAGCACAATGATACAGAGTGACTGCTGACTTTTATACATTCAGTGTTTAGAACATTAATCCACATCACAGTTGGTGACAAATCTTTGTGGATTTTATAAGTTTATTCTGTCATGTATAAATTGCTAAGTGAATTTTTTCATTTACCAAACCTGGAAAAAAAAAGATGTAGCCACACTGAAAGTATCTCTGCTTGGTTCTTACAGACACATTTGCTTTTGTTTGTATTTCCTCTGTCTTTGCTTTCCATCTTTAGGTACATCCGTTATTCAGGTAACGGCTTCAGATGCTGATGATCCTACATATGGGAACAGTGCCAAACTGGTTTACAGTATTCTTGAAGGTCAGCCGTACTTCTCGGTGGAAGCTCAAACAGGTATTATTGACCAGTTTATTTGAGTAGGACCTCATAACTGGAATCCATTAAAATGAAGAATTAAATATACTGACCAAGGCAGTACATGTGCTGATGTGTTTGAGCAAAGCTTCCTTGTTCTCTCTTGATGCTAGCTAAGCTGCTTAGCAGGTTGTTCCCCTGGCATTCAGTAGAGCTTCTTGGTACACTACACTAGAAAGATGTCTCTATCTTTTGTGGTATGATATGGTATGATAGAAATAACAGTTTCTGTGCTGAACTGTAATTCTCTGGGGCAGCTCTGTGCTCAACTATTCTAAATATTTGGGCTAGTTTACTTTCATAGTGTCATGCACAGCATAGAGGAAAGAGAATCTGGAACATTATTGCAAATATTTCTGCATTTTAATACATGTTAAAAAAACTGTCCTGTTTTTCATGACGTGAACATGTGAAAATTCGTATGTGACATATTTTCTTTGTATTTATAGGAATTATCCGAACTGCCCTTCCAAATATGGACAGAGAAGCTAAGGAAGAGTATCATGTTGTAATACAGGCAAAAGATATGGGAGGACACATGGGAGGCCTCTCAGGGACAACCAAAGTGACAATTACACTTACAGATGTCAATGACAACCCACCAAAGTTCCCACAAAGTAAGTAACACAGTTCTTAATCACATATATTACTAATACCCGTATTTGCATAATATCAGACATATTCAAAACTTCAAAAAGCAGTAACTGATGGATTATCACAGCACACGTAGGAATAGACAAATATTATTTGCACATTTTTGCTAATAACATATAGAACTTCAGTATCTGGGTGATTTACTTTGTGTTGCAATGAGCCATTTTTTAAGGTTAAAATTGGATTTCAAAGATTCCTAACTCAATACTTAATTTTTAACACTACTGGACCATGTTATATTAGAAATATACCTGTGATGTGATCAGGGAGACATAGTGTGGACTTCCTTGTTAATGGAGAAAGAAGTCTCATTTTCCGGGACAGTTCAAGCAAATCTGTACTAGAAGACGTACCTCCCCTGCAGCAGTTCTAGGCTAAGCTGGTTTACTGCCTTTCTCATTTTCGTAATTATAGTGTGGATGTAAAAGACTTTTAAAAATCAAAGTGCGTTTACTTCTCTGCTCAGACAATGAGAATATTAAGTAATCTTTGTGGGGAAATAGGAGGAGGTTAAAACAAAATTCCTACATGTTTTATATAGGAACAGATTCTTTTGTTGTGGGAGAGATCCAGTAAATAGTATTCTCATAGTGTGTGTGCAGCAGAAAGCAGTAAAGGTTACCCATGTTTGAGAGAAGTCTCCAAGTGGCCTCACCTCAAGCCTTTCAGTAATCCATTTTGTTTATCGATGAAGATTGACAAAGGAAAGGAGATCTACTTTATGTTCTTACAGCTGTATTTCTCAGGGTCCAAGAGTCTTGCTTTTTGGACCCTTGACAGAAGTGTTGTACAGCCTATTAACAGCTCCTGATTATGCCCTTTCAGGTCTTTGACAGACCCTCGAGTGAGCATCATTTTTTATTTTCACATAGCCTTTCATTTTCAGTGTTGATGCTTCATGTTTTACTTCTCTAAACACTCTCAGGGAACGATGTATGTCAGTAAGGATAAAAGTTAAGACTGGATACTCCTTATGCTTTATATTTATCATGGCAATAAAACCAAATTTGGTACAATTACATGTTCAAATTGATGGTTGACGTATATTGCTGGTGGTCAAATAAAGTCTATTTCAATACCTGTGCTATTTATTTTTCATGTACAAAATTAGTCAGGGATGACATTAACAGATTCAGTCTTCACAGTTGGGTGGAAGTATATTAATGGACCCACACAGCTGTCCTACATCTCATCTCTGCATGGGATTGTTTTGGAGCGCAGCATATGCACCATCCTACCCCACCCTGCTTCCCCTCTGAGCATCCGTACAACAGTGATACATCCTGGATGTGAACATGGCTCTCTGCTCATGCTGCAGTTTCCTGGACCCTCAAGCCAGAGCTTAAATGACATAGCCAGTCTGTAAATGTAAAAATCTGTTAGCGTTTTCTACATTCTAACAGAAAAGTGTTAAATCCTAAAAATGTCAGGTTCTACACACTTCACAAACATATCTTTTTAATCCAGTCATATCCTGGGACCCCACTACATGGTATTTTTGCTCAGTAACTCCATCAAATGATGTATTTTTCTCAGCAAATTCTAGTCATTTTACTGAGTGCAAAAAAAAAAAATAAAAAATATGTTCTGTGAAAATATTTAAATCAATGTTTGCAAATGTGAACTATCAGTTATTTGACTTAATCATTTGCACCTAATTTTAAAACCTTAATTGGGAGTGTTTTGTAACAAAACCAGGATTTGACCGGTTTATATAAATAGCCAAATGCAATTTTTTTTACCTTTTTTTTTTCTTTTTGTTTTGTTCATTGCTCAAACCCTTAATGAGTTATGTGCTTAAATTTTGGATTCTTTGTGACAGGAGTTAATGGCCTATTTCCATGACATGTGCCAATTGTTTTTACGGGTAATGAGCCAAGTCCCTGCCTGGTGTAAGTCTCCGGATGTTCCTAGAGTGCTACTGTAGCAACAAAGAACAATTATGGAGAGGAGGATAAATTAGATTATTTCATTTTCTCATGCTGTTTTGTTGTTTGTATTATTATTTTTTTATTCACTTATATTGATGAAATGGCAGAAAATGCTGACATAGATTTGTAGGTTTAGAACCAGGTTATGTTATGTGAACACTGTGGTAGGTTGGGAAGGTCCAGGAAGCAATGGTCCCTACAGGACAACTTTTGGTAGGAGATTTACCCAGAAAGAGTATTGGTCTGCTCTAGTGTCCTTAATACACAAAGAGAAACGTGTAGCACCATAACTATGGGATATTTGGGGATGGTTTTCCTTTTTAACTTTGATGAGGGAAAGCCTTTTTTTTTTTTTTTTTTTTAAGTATGGAATCCTACACAAATTGGTATATATTCTCTGTTGTGGTAAATTGTAATAATCACTATGACAATACATTCATACTCCAAATTAAAGCCATAGAAAGCAGCAGTTTTATTCTTTAGGCAGTATAGCAGTCAGGTCTATCCAGTTCATATTATATATAATTTGTGGCTACTGAATAAATTGGCAGAAACACTTCACAAGTATAGAATTGAATGTCATACTGTGAGTCATATGAAACAGAATTTTCCTTCAATTTTTGTAGTAACATCTGAATATGAATTATAAGCTTGATGACATCACAACAATTTCTGCATTCTGACGAATCAATTGTCTTTTTAACCCCTCCCGGAACAGATAGGTATACAGATGTTATGTAAAACATCAATGAAGAGGTAATTTTATATAGATTAGCAATGTGTTTTAAGATTTCACAGATGCCTTCTCAGAGCTCTTTATACCATAACATTCCTTCAGGGAATTTCAAAGAGTAAAAAATTACTGTGGTTAGTTGGAATTTATAAGTTAAATGAGCAAATTTACAACTGGAGAGCAGACTGCATACTTAAGGCAAATGTCTTTTTTTTTTTTTCCTTCTGCCAGGTGTGTACCAGATGTCAGTGTCAGAAGCAGCTGTTCCTGGAGAGGAAGTAGGAAGAGTGAAGGCCAAAGATCCGGACATTGGAGAAAATGGCTTAGTTGCTTACAGCATCATTGATGGAGATGGAGTGGATATGTTTGAAATTACAACAGACTATGAGACTCAGGAAGGTGTTGTAAAGCTTAAGAAGGTAAGTAGTACTGTCCTTTCAAACCTACCAAAGTGCAGTGTTCTTTGTTTCTGACAGAGTATGTGGCAGTAATGGGTTATCACCTAAGTTAAAATATCAGTAAATGCAATTTCACTTAATTTGTTTCTAAAGCTGTGATTAACTCTTAATATTCCATTTCCCCATTAGCTGAATTGGAATGGAAGAAAATAACCAAGAAGAGTTACATAAAAACTGTACAGTGGATTAATTTCACAAACTAAATGAATTCATAATAAAAAGTCACGGTAAAATACAATGCCATCAGCTTCATTGTTAATGAAGTTTTGCCTAGTGCTGATAAGTAGCAGACATTCACTGTTGCTTTATGTTCAGTCTGAACAGCCTCATGCCCTATAGTTTGAATTCCTCAGCTGTGCATTGTCCAAAATACTGTTCTGAAGGAGTCACAGGCTATGCCAAAAGCAGCAGAAATACTAAAGTGATTTCATACATCAGCATGATTTTTAAAAGTGTTATGAAACAAATTATGATTTAGAAATCATAGAATCTTATTCATTATTTAAGCATTCTTATTTTGCCCTTCATATCTTTTTAGTTATTCATCTCCTTTGGAAATATTCAAAAGTCAAAGCAGAATGCCTGGGCAACCTAACTTCTAAGTTAGCCCTGCTCTGTAAATTGGGACAATCTCTCTGGAGGAGACCCAGAGATCTCCTTTAATCAAAATTATCCTGTGGTTCAATTCCTGTATTTGTTCTAGCAGAGGTGGGAATGTATGTCTTGTGCATTTTAAAATGGGGGCATACTGTCACTGCTTGCATTCAATTTATGTTCTTAGCCTACTTTGTAAATTGTGGTTGGCACCTGTTTCTCACATATTTAAAGGCGCGATCATTTTGAGGTGACCAATGCTGCAACGCTGCAGCCATTTCATGTTGACGACAATGCAGATATGCTGTGTCTTGGATTAGGCTCTCTAAAGCACCTAGCTGGCATTATTTCACCTCCCCTTTGTAAAGTGACATGAGATCTGGGGATGGAAAGAACTGGAGAAATCAAAGAACTGCAAGCCATCTTCATATTTCCTCTACTACTTAAAAAAAAAAAAAATAACTTTTCTTTGTCCATATCAATATCTCTAAAGGAATGCCTGGCAGCTTGGGGATAGTCCAAGCGTGACATCTTGTAGGAACCCCTTTCCTATCCATCCCTCTTCTGTGCTATGCGGAAGGCTGCACAAAGGAAAGGTTAATTTTCCCGGTAAAGATGATTTCGTGAGAGATACAGGAAGCAAAGAGCAAGACAAAGACTCTTGTCTTGGTATTTTGAGTGCCTTCTTATGCTGCTCCATACATAGAATGTAGCTCCTTCTATTTCAGTCTTTTTGTTTTTAAATACACACATTTCAGTCCAAGCTTGTTGACAGATATGCTCACATTTGTTTTATGTTATTGAATACTAGGAGACTGTTTACTGCTTTTACACTAGTTTTGCTAACTCTGTTGAATGAATGCGTTATTTTCTTGTTTCTCACAGCTCTTAGATTTTGAAACCAAAAAGTCCTACAGTCTGAAGGTAGAGGCAGCCAATGTACATATCGATCCGAAGTTCATCAGCAATGGACCATTCAAGGACACAGTAACAGTGAAGATTACAGTGGAAGATGCTGATGAACCACCTGTATTTTTAAAACCAAGTTATATTTTTGAAGTACAAGAAAATGCAGCATCTGGTACTGTGGTTGGAAAAGTACATGCCAAAGACCCTGATGCTGCAAACAGTGCTATAAGGTATGCTTCATTAGAGCAGGCTGTTTCTTTCTTAAGCATGGTATGCTTTTAGAATTGTTATGCAAATTATTAAGATAGCATAATAGACCTCAGATAGTAATATTCCTAATTTACACAGAATATTGCTAACTGTAACCATACAGCATTGTTTTTGTCTTATTCCATAAGGTACTCTTTTCTCAAAGTCTGTATCAGAAAGAAGTGCTGTAAGTGTCCCATAGCTGTGCCTACCTAAAATATACCTGAGGACATCTGTATTAGATTCTATTCTATATCTTATCATTCTTAAAAAATCTTATTTTATTATCACAGCATTTTTTTTCAAAAGATAGAAGTTCGTGCAGTAGATTACAGACTATTGTAAAGCGTTAATTTCTAATGGAAACCACATACACACACCTACTTTCTGCAGTTATATTGGGTAGTCTTCTATTAGTGTACTTTGTCATGTTCTCAGTGTAACTTAAATTATAAAACACCATTTTGTGGGTATAGTTAACATTTTGAAGAATTGCATGGTAAAGAGGTAATCAGAGGTGTATAAAACTGTGGACATGTGTAGGTAATGGATAATATTTAATAACCTAGTATGATCAATTAACATTCTGAGTAATCCAAAGATCAGAAGTTTTAAATGATCCTTGTCATTAATAGGATATAGATAAAAATCAGAAATAACTCTGTAGATATTTTAATCATATTTTGTAAGAGAAGAATGTAAAAAAAAATCGGGGGGCTTTAATATAGAGACTTCAAAGAACAATAATTTTCACTTACTATTAGTATTTTGACATAATATTTTTTCTAAACGTAGAATTGAACCTAGTGAACATCATTTTAAAAGAACCATTTATCATTACATTGAAAATAATATTAAGGGTACTGCTTACAATTATTTAAAAATGATAATGTTATAAAAAAATTGGATGCATGAAACTGCTAAATCTTTTTTACCTAATTACCAACTTTCAATCTTCTTTAGGTATTCAATTGATCGTCACACTGACCTTGAAAGATATTTTACTATTAATGCAGATGATGGCAACATCAAGACAATAAAAGCTTTGGATAGGGAAGAAATTGCTTGGCATAATATCTCTGTCTTTGCAGTTGAAGTTCGTAAGTATTTCACTGAATTATTTTATTATCAATTTTATAAATTCTGTTGTCTTCCAATTGACTCAAACTGGTACGCTGCAATAAATCCTAACAGAAATACCTTGGCCTATTTCTTTTTCACTTGTATACAACTAATACAGCTTTTGCTGTGATTTTGTTTGTTTTGAGGGATTTTCCTGCTTCCATTTCATTCTGGTTTTGCTTACACCCATAGACAAACAACACCAGGAAGCCAAAGTTCCGGTGGCAATTAAGGTTGTTGATGTCAATGACAATGCCCCCAGATTTGCGGCAGCCTATGAAGCGTTTGTCTGTGAGAATGCTCGAAGCAATCAGGTAAGCCTGCGTGCTCCACCTTCACCACATTTGAATTTCTTACTTTAGGGTGTTAGCCCAGTTTTGTGTTGAAAGCTTGAATAAATAGCAGCAACTGAACATTTATTTTTAAATTTTGGCCAAAATGCCTAGAGTACTCATCCTGTGTGTACTTTCCTGTGTTTTCATTTTGTATTGCTATCAACATTTAGCAATAAGAGTGCTTTGTATATTGAATGTGAATGATGTTGGCTGTAAGTATCCACCAGTACATGGGCAACAGAGCTGGCTGGGAACAACTTTCCCAGTTGTGAGCTTGGTTTGGATATTAAGAAATACTCAGCATCTTATAAGAAGAATCACAGTATAGTGCTTGTATGGTGTAGTTTACAGATTTATCCCTGAACAACCTGCGAGGAAAAGGGAGAGCATCAGGTGGAAATAAGGCACTATACACTACCTGCACGTTTTGATTTGGTGCAGCAGTTTGGAAGAGACATTGTGAGCTGCTGAAGTTTCTGCAAATGTTATTTAGCCTACTAAGTTATCACTAGCACAGGTCTTTATATAAGAATGTGTATCTAGGTGTATACTTTTACATCTATAATCCTGTGTTGGTTAAATGTAATATCAAGTAAAGATTGCCTTTCTAGCTTTGAGTCTGCGCTATGTTTATAATTGCATACGTTTGTTGAGATATTTTCGTGTTTTCAGCTATTTCCTCTGACTTTCAAAATTCTTTGTATTCAAAAGATTTCTCAGAATGCTGTCTGCATGTGATGTATCCACAGAAGGTGCTGTTTGCTTACACACCACTTTTCTTTTACAGCAATTTATTACAATTAGTGCTGATGACAAGGATGACTCGGCCAATGGACCAAGATTTATCTTCAGTTTACCACCTGAAATTATTCATAATCCAAATTTTACACTCAGAGACAACAGAGGTTTGTATGAAGGTTCCCTCTATAATAGTGTCCAAAGAAATGACAAAAGAAAACTAATGGCCAATTTAATGTCATGCAACAGCATTTTCATTAATTTTGACAGAGTGCCTGTTTTCTAGAGATTTAGGGGAGGAAGGCAGAAAAAATACAGCTGAAATACAGGGATGTTCTTGGAATAATGTAATGCTTTTTAACTCACTCATTTTCTTGAATACATATTTAAAATTACATAATAACACCCTACATGAAAATCCACTGCCATTTTATCACCCAGGAAGAAGGTACAAAACATTGAGAAAAATGTTCACTAAATTTAATTAGCAGGTCTCCTTGATTTAAACAAAACTACTTCCTAATCTAATGTTAGTGAGGGAAGGATAAATTATGTTGCTTGTATTTTGTTCACCTAATTCTGTTTGCTAGTTTTCGGATGTCAGGAGACATGGACTAGGGTCCTAATGGAAAGAAGTCACTGTGATACTAAACTTTTGTAGGAAATTTCTGCTGTGAAACAGAAATCCAGAGTGGGTGTATCTCAGGTTATGGGTATCCCGATCCCTTTGCCAATTTTCTGTTAACGAAATACAGTATAGTCTTGCATTCAGAATGAGCATCATAAGAGGTAAGAAATTTTAGTAACAAAACAAGCAAGCATAAATAAAAGCTAAAACTTACTTGATATTCCAACATGATAACATCATTGAACCTGACTTGCCAAATGTTGAGGAATCGGGGGGGGGGGGAGGAATACAGATTCAGCCATTATAAATATTTATTCTGTTTATTTAGTGATAATCAGTATAACATTTATGTTCAATGTTCATTTGTTGTTTTCCTGTACAGGGAAAAAATACAGTTTCAGCTTCTAAAGAACTGGTTTTAAATAGCAAGCTTTAATGTGTGAAGGAAACAACTGTTTTCTGAAATGTAGAACTCAGTTGAACTGGTTTAAATAATGATTTATTGTAGATTGACAGAAGTACAAACGGCAACATAATCCAGATACATAATTTCAGTAACAACTTTTTTCTCTCAAATGTTATGTTGTGGTATGCTTTCTATTGCCATCAAAATTTGAAGTGAGGGCCATTATCATCAGAATTCCTAAACAAAAGTTCCATAATTCTTGAAGGATCAAAGTAATATTGTTGCCTAGTACTTGACACTTGTACATATATAAGCAATTCGTAAAGGTTCCAGTGGAGAGAATATATTTATTCTCTTTGAAGTAAGAAAAACACCATTTTTGAAAATTTGATGAATGTATTTTAAAGAGAAGTAAATAGAAATGAATTCTTTGCTTGAGACCCTGAGGTCAAATTTCTCCTTACAAGATATTTTCTGGTCGCCATACTAAATTGAAAATGGATTAGATTGTATAATCTAACGGAGAATGCGTAGGTCAGAATTGAGATGCTTTGATACAGTTGCTGGCAAATGGTCTTATGGTGCCTGACTCCAGCCAATGCCATTAATCTTTCATTTCCATATTCAGCAGATTCTCTCTCTCTCTCTCTCATGACAAAGCCCAGATGAAACTGTTTTGTGATAGAAATGATGATGTCCATCAAACGTAGTGACTATACCTAAATATCTGAAAAGTTTATTTCAACAAGACAGTATTTAAGGATTGAATCTTCCTGTATAAATTTTTGTTTAGGAAGTAAATAGTGTAGTGCAATCCATCCATTTACATCCTGTCTTTTCTATCATTTTTGTACAATCCTTACTGCAGTCATGTTGTTAATTTAACTATATCTGTGTTGTTTGGTTTTTTAAAAAAATCTAAGTTATGGTATTGTAGAGAGTTAAAATTCTGTTTACTTCCATATAAAGAACTTCTCAGAGTGTGCTATCATTGGCAAGTCAAATAATTTACATGATCATTTAAAGTTTCTTTTTCATTTGTAAATCTGAGCAGTCTATATACCATGCCACTGCTTTCAGAGGGAATTACTAGTTTCAGAGAAAAATGGCTTTATTAACTGTGGAGAACAGTTAATGAAAACTCCAATGTTTGGGTCTATTACAGAACTTTAAAGCGAATACAGTCCTATAATTATCATTTAATAGAGTTTCTTTCTACCAACTCCTAAAAGTAATCACATATTGCAGTAATCCAAAAAAGTAATCACATTCTACATCCTATTAATAGCCTACTGTGTTACCAAGTTTTTCAGCTGAGACTATCTTCAGTAGAAAACATGAGATAATGGCTTATCGCATGCTGTGATAAAATACCGAATTACTTTTGCGCTGTTTACTTACATTATACCACATAAGTAAACAGCACTGTGTTTGCCCAGGCTCTGTTCAATTTTACTCCTATTGAAGTCAGAGCTTCAAAAGAGCAGCAGAGGCTCATAGCACTTCACCACAGAGAGATGGATTTTTAGCAGATGGATTTCCTGCTTTAAATCCTGCCCTGTCTGTCCTAAACTGAAATGCCCTTTACTTGGGCTCACCTTGTGTGGAGGCCAGGCACAAAGCCAGTACTGCTGGAAGTACTGCAACCACTTCGCTTTTGCATGCTGCACAAGGATGCATTATACCACACTGGCAAAAGTGAGGTGTAGTGATGTTTTCAAATATGCAAGACAGAGCTTTATGAAGACTGAAATTAAGTTCATGAATCCACTAAAATCAGTGACAATAATAGCTGGAAAAATGAGAGCATGTGTATTTTCTGGATGGTGTTGAGATGGATATCTTCTTCTTTCTGTCTTTGAGTTCTTTAAGACTGCCAGTCAAGTAGCTCCCATATGTGTTAAGTAATAGTTTTAAGCTGGTATTGACATTTAACTTCTGTTTCTTGGCTTAAAAAAATGCCATTATACCTGGATTATAGTTATACTCCTGGTACTTGAAAATGATGAAAAAGCGAGGATGAGAATATTAGCTAGGATTATATGTTATCTTTTATCTAGGTAAAAGAGTTTTATTTTCTCCTGTGGATATTATGTCTTTCTAAATGTAAGAAGTGAACATACACAGAAAAAAATAAAATAAAAAATGACATGGTAGTCCTTTTTAATTTTTAGCCAGGAATGTTGTTTGGATTTTACTTTTAAATATATATATAAGTTTATATATATATATATAAACTTAGAAATCACCTCAACTTAAACCAGATAAATGACCCATTGGATCACATTCAGCTTTAGTATAATGTAATTGACCGCAGTGGAATTGGCCAGACTGTATAATAACTGAGTAATTTTCCATCCTTTTCTTATTTCTAGTAGGAATACTATTTAAGCTATTAATAATATTTGCCAAAATTCAGGAAACATGCAATATGATATAATAAAAAATGTGTAACCAACAGACTAAATATACGAATACTTGATACTGCATATATTTCCTTCCAGTTTGCCTTTACAGCCTCTAGGTAGTTGTATCTCAGTCCTCTATTGATGTTCATATATTTTGGCACAAGAGTTGTCTGTCCTGCTGCACTCTAATTTAATAGAGCAGATCTTTGCTCTCAGGTTGATGAAATGAATTATTAAATGCATTTTAGACAACCCTTTGGAATAATTTGATTCTGTATCAATATATGTTAGTTCAGGTATTTGTTGTTAGGTTAATAGATATCAAACGTTACACTTCTATTTATATAAAATCATCATGAGCCCATTAACTTACTATCCAAAAATAAGACCCTTATCACATAAACACTGATATCACTAAAGTCCTTAAAAAAAAATTGTGCCACAAAACCTAGCTGGGGAAATGTTGCATGTAAACATTTAGAGGGGTAGAATGACTTTGAAAAGAGACAAAGGACACGTCCAAAAACCAGAAGTGATATTGGGAGGTGAATTAATTCTGCATGTATCAAATGTATCTAAGACAGTCCTAAAAAAATTCATCCTTTTCTGGTGTGATCTGCAAAATTTTCTAGTGTGGAGGATCTCAATAAGCAGGACCCTAGTACAAGCATCCTTCTCATCCCATAAATTGATCTGTGTCCATCAAGTCTGGAGACTGTTTCAGACCTTCTCCTACATCAGGGGTACTGTCTGCAAGGGTGATTAAGGCAAGACACTTCTCTTTTGGTATAATTTATTCACAGATTTTCATGGAAAATGATTAGATCATTAAAAGAGGTTTTATGGTTTGCATTATTAAATTCTTGAATTTATGCTGACTCTTCAACAGGAAAATGATTAATCTTCTGCAGTACCCCAAGGCAGCAATAAAATGGAGGAGAATAGCCCTCTGTTAGTAGATAAAAGGACCATTCTATTCTCTTTTCTTTTCATTATATAGTGAAAAGTAAAGAGCATTCTTAAAACAGAAAAGGTTGTGTGAATTAAATCCTCATCATAAACTAGTTTTTGAAGGTCTGAAAACCACAGATGTGGTTGTTTTGTTTTACTTTGGGATGTTTACAATTTTATAAACTTTGGTTCAGTCTGAGAACTGAGAAACAAGAAGCACAAATAAAGAAATGCTGTTCATGCTTCCTTGCCTTTGTCTGTCAAGGCTGGGAGCAGGAAGCCCTGGCCATCTCATCCGAGTGTTTCATGTCACACACTTCCCTTTCAAATGCTTTTGCCCCAGAGAGCTCAAAGGACTATCCAAAACAGCTTTCTGTGCTGAGACGGATGCTTGGTTTTGATGCCCTGGACCAGGAAGCCCAAGGCAGGCAACTACTCAGTGATAACAAGTGGAAATGGTGTTAGACAGGCACCTTAACGCAGTACATGTCCATGTAATTCATAACGTGTCCCGACAGGCTGTGCATGTATGATTGAGCTGTCTGAATTCTGGTTTGGAGAAGTTTGGGTGAAAAACTGGTTTTGCCAAAATGCTGCTTGCTTCAGTGCATCTTACTGAAGTAGATGAACGTTGAGACTCTGATCTGCTAATACACAGTAAGCGTTGGCTTTTGTGTTTTGGTGGGAGTCTCATTCACACAGGCCATGTTGGTGTTTTCCATTCCTGCAGGTCTAACACCAAGAGCAATAGGTCAATAGAGGATTCGTTTTCTTCCCCTCCGCTGAAGGCTTTAATTCTCGAAAGAGCTTAGAACCAGTACAAACAGCAATACCAAGGCCCAATTAGTCTAGCAGTTGTTGAAGTATTGTGACTTTCCCAGAAAGTTGCTGGGGTGCAAAAAATACTATTACTGTCATTTTCTGTGATAATGGTTTGCAGGGTAGGCTTTCGGTGACATATGCACTGTTTAGTATTTACAGTTAATGTGTTACGTTGCCTTAGCTGGTGTATCTAATATTCAGCTGTTTATACGATGTCTGTTTTATAATAAACATAAACATTATGAGTTGTATAATAATTGCTTTGTTTACTGTTAGCATATTCCCTTGTGGTGTTTAAGTAATTGGTGAACTTGCATATGAAGGATGCTAAGATACTTTGAAAAGAGAACAATATACGTTAAAAAGTACTAACAAAAAGAGATGTTTTTTGTGTTCCTTTTGTTACCCTCATCACCCTTAAAATTGGGGGTGGTACTGTATAAATGAAACACAGTACTGTAATTGCTTTGGGGTCAGTAGGAAGGTGATACTTTGTTCATGTTGTTTTTACATTCTAAAACATCTGAAAATTCAGGGCCACTGTGGCAAAATATATTTTTTCCATATTTGCTAAGATGATAACTTTGAGGAAAAAATGATAACGACCATCTCCCTTCTTTAAACAGATAACACAGCAAGTGTTCTTGTTAGACGTGAAGGATTTAGTCGCCAAAAGCAAGATTTATACCTTCTTCCCATTGTAATAAGTGATGGTGGACTCCCCCCTATGAGCAGCACCAACACCCTCACCATTCGAGTCTGCGGCTGCGACAGCAATGGCTCCTTGCTCTCCTGTAATGCTGAAGCCTACATCCTCAATGCTGGATTGAGCACAGGAGCTTTAATCGCCATTCTCGCTTGCATTGTGATTTTGTTAGGTAAAAAAGTTCTTTACTTATTATTCTTCTATACTTGTTTGTATTTAAAAAAAAAAAAAAAAGCTTTGTCTTTGGCTCTGAGATGGAGAAGTCAATCTTAATTTCTTAGCATTTATTTTTACAGGTGGCACTAATCTGGCAGGCTGAAATGCAATATATGATAACTGCAATAGAAAGCACCAGAGAATTTGTCTGTGTGTGCTTAGAGAATGTCCTTTTGTGGCCTAATATCAGTTAATCAGGGACACTGTTTAAAGGAGGTCATGACATACAGTTTTAAGTTTTGTGATCTTCCCTGGATGACAGGTTCCTTATTGAGGTCAGCCAGGATTAATGGCTCCTGCCAGCTATTTCCCTCTAACTTCTCTTGTGTTGAAGACAAATGAAGGGCTCAGAAGACCTGCTTTTAAGAAAGCACTATAAAGCTTTTCCTGATGATTTGAAAATATTTACATAAAATGTTTTAATTTGTCCACAGTAATTTATAGTCTTTTCTTATGTATTTTTAAGTAATTTTAAAGAAATCTGCAGTGAGAAGGAACACGTCAACAAAGGCATGTATTTTCATCTGTTCCGTCAGAAAAATTCCATTGTCATGGAAATGCCCAGAACATGGAATTAGAGTTTAGCTTTGGGCATACAGGGGAGAGTAAAGACTGATCCTTGTTTTGCTGCAGGCAGACATGTGATTGGGCAGCTCAGGCAGTGCTGCTGCATTAGGGACCCACAAATGCTTTTCCTGAATTAAAGTCTTGCATTAATGATCAATTAGTATGAGCAGTGGTATTCAGCCCAAAGAGAAACCCTCAAATCAGTATGCTCAATTCATGTGGACAAACATCATAGCTTTTACTTAGCTGGATATTCTAAAAATGCAGATATTAGCAAATATATGCTGAACTGCTGCTTAAAAGCTGAGATTTCGGTGAAGGCAACAATCTTATTTATAAAGCAGCTACTGTTCGAGGTGCAGACTAACTTGCCCTTTTTTTTTTCCCCCTATAGTCATTGTAGTGTTGTTTGTAACACTGAAAAGGCAGAAAAAAGAACCGCTGATTGTTTTTGAAGAAGAAGATGTCCGGGAGAACATTATTACTTATGATGATGAAGGTGGAGGAGAAGAAGATACTGAAGCTTTTGACATAGCTACTTTGCAGAACCCTGATGGCATCAATGGATTTATTCCTCGTAAAGACATAAAACCTGAGTATCAGTATATGCCAAGACCAGGGCTTCGGCCGGCTCCCAATAGTGTTGATGTTGATGATTTCATCAACACAAGAATACAAGAAGCTGATAACGATCCAACTGCTCCTCCCTATGACTCTATTCAGATCTATGGCTATGAAGGAAGAGGCTCAGTGGCTGGTTCACTTAGCTCGTTAGAGTCAGCGACAACAGATTCTGATTTGGACTACGACTATCTACAAAACTGGGGACCTCGATTTAAGAAACTTGCAGACTTGTATGGCTCCAAAGACACTTTTGATGATGATTCTTAACAATAAAGTTTAAGATTTGGCCTTAAGAACTGTGTCCAATGTTCTGAAGAATCCAGAAGAAATTTAAGCAGGTATTTTTTTAAAAATCAAGAAAAGTCTCATTTAAACATGTAAGTTTGACAGAAAGGATTCCTTTGATAAAAAAGGACATAAAAGTGGTAAATACTGTGAAGTACCTTTTCCTGCAAAATGCAAATATAGAAGTTGGCTGCCAACTTCACTAGAGGAAAAAAACCCACTTAAGAAATAAAAAATATTTAAATGAAGGAAAATGCTAAAAGTGAACCTACAACTAAGGGAAATCTTTTACGTGTTATGAACATCTAAATCTTTTATGTCAAAGAAGCTTCCACAAATTAGAAAAGATAACAGTTCTGAGCTGTAATTTCGCCTTAAACTATGGACACTCTATATGGTAGTGCATTTTTAAACTTGAAATATATAATATTCAGCCAGCTTAAACCCATATGATGTATGTACAGTACAATGTACAATTATTATGTCTCTTGAGCATCAAACTTGTTACTGCTGATTCTTGTAAATCTTTTTGCTTATACTTTCATCTTGAACTAATACGTGCCAGATATAAAAACTCTGTCTTGTTGCAGTGGGAGGCGCCCTATTTCTATGTCATTTTTAATGTATCTATTTGTACAATTTTAAAATTCTTATTTTAGTATACATACAAATATCAGTATTCTGACATGTAAGAAATGTTACAGCATCACACTTATATTTTATGAACATTGTACTGTTGCTTTAATATGTGCTTCAATATAAGAAGCAGACTTTGAAATAAACTGATTCTTTTTTAATTCTTGTTCTGGTTATTAAGCATATAAGGAAAAACATAGTGTTTCTAATGTCCCATTTATAGTTCTGACTAATTTACTACAGTTGTGACCTTTTAATAGCCTTATTTATTATGTGTTTGTAGTTGGTTTGTTGCCTTGTTAAGTGATTATTTAAAAATCAAGTACATTTTACAACTGTTTTTTAGATTAAAAAAAAGTAATGTCTGGTGAACATTTTGTACCCTCTCTATCTACGGCTTGTGGCTGCTCCCAGAACACAGTAATAATCTTCATATAATATGACTGTGTTTTCTGGATTAAATTAAGTGTAATACTTTTAAATATGTCCCATGTAATACGCATTTATCTTATATCTTAGGAATTCCAGAGGTTTCAGAAATGACTTTATAAGTGGACAGGAGCACTCTGTGTTTACAGTTTACTCCAGGCTTGTGATTTCCATATCTGTGCTAAGCTTCTGCGGGTTTTAGAGACTTAAATCTCATCCAATTTAGCTATAATTTCCCTAAAGACTGTTCTACCTGACAATTACCTTACCTGAGTATTAATTAAGATTCTGGCACTTACTTTTATTTTTATTTTTTGTTTTTGTTTACTGCAGTAGAATAGCATCGTCCACTGATAGGAAGACATTTTAATTTGTGATGACAGAAATACAGAGTGCTTTCAGAGTTGTTCTTTGTAATGTATGTTTTTAATCGAAAAATGATCTATAACTTTTTTTATATTAGTTCAGAATGAGCAAGGGATTGGAATATGTTCCGTGCATCAACATTTTCAGCATCTGTGTACAGCTGTAGTTGTGCTAAATTTAATATAGTTTGCTGTTTAGGGTCAGAGATCAGCAGCTGCAATATGGGAAGAGGCAATAAATAGAAGTGATATACATTTTTCTACTGTTCATTTTACAGACCCTGTCCTTCATTTGCAGTCAAGTACCAAACTGCTTGATCTGAGAGGAAATCTGATTTGTTGGTGTATTGCTTTTCTGAAGACCCCCCCATATGTGTAGTTAGATTAAAATTTAATTCATTAAAATTATGAATGATGTTTCAGCTCTATAATCATAACATATTCACTTGTCCCATTATATCCCTATGTTTTATAAGGCAAAGTTTGCTAAATCAGCAGATTTGCTCTACAATGTTTATTGTAATATTTCACTTTATTATAGCTGTATGCATTCTATATAATTCTATAGTTTATTATTAACTCAGTTCAAATTTCTTTGGTTGTTGATTTTTTCTCTGTTTATAATCCAAAGAATATTTTGCTAGATTTGCACATTTCTCCATTATAAATTTAAATAAACATTAAAAAATGAAATGAGTATCAATTTACAAATTAACAAATGGAAATAAAGTTTAAAAAAAGTCATTTGTAGGACTCCATCCTCATTGATGCTATCTGGTTTTGTTTCACTATTGAGCAAGTTTTAGAATTAATAACTGCATTTTCTACATTTTTATGTTTGATTTTTAAGAAGGACATTGTCAACTACATTTTTAATAGTTTTAAATGCTTTGAGTTTTAGTCTCTATTGTTTGTAGCACTCTCGTAGATGCTTGGAAATAAATTTTCTTTCCCTGCTGGTTTTGTCCTTTTTCATTTGATTATTTTTCCCTTTCCCAGTGAATATGCAATTATGATAGTGCTTTATTAAGTTAGTCTTGCTAATCTCAGCCAACACTACCTCTGAAATGCTGGGAATTATACTCATTACGTATCATCTGCAGCACCCCAATGAACAGTGTGTTTTGGCAGAACGACAGGGCATTTATTTGTGTTAAACTTCACAGCAGTGGTTGCTGGAGTCTCAGGCTTATAATTTGAGTGCAAAAATCAGCCCAGCACAGCAGTGCTGGGTTAGTCCCCAACACAAATTAGAGAAGACTGTGGGCTGGGGTTGTAGTTTGCAGCAGTGCTCCCAAGGATCTGAGCAACCTGGGAAGGGATTTACTTGCAGGAGCTACTTTAAGGTAGTCTCACTGTCTGCCTGAGCTCAGGGAAGGACTGAGCCTCACATCCATGGAAGGCCACAGAGAGATTCACTGTAACTCCAGTGGGTTTGAAGGCAAACAGTAATTAATGGGAGGATCAGCACAACTCTGCAGCAGGTAAGTTAACGGACACTAGCAAGTGCAGATAATGTTTTGGCCATATTTTCCCTCTCATACATCCTGCTTAAGGATCATCATTTTGAGATGGAAGAATAGGGGGAACAACAACATTCCTTCTGATTCCATCAGTTACAGACATCGAGACATTAACCAAGAGTTATTTTGCGAATGGAATACATTACATAGATAGATGTATGTGCTCCCATTGGCAAAAATAGTCCCCTCCTTTTCTCGCTGCTTGTCACCAGGAAAACTTGCATCTGAGCAAGGCTGATGCGTCCCCTATCTCTCATATATCCACAGTACAAATGTACACAATTTTTCTCATCACTAGCAAGAAGCAATTAGGTATGCAGGTTCAGTGCTGGTTGCTAAGGGAACTCTCAAAACCTACACTGATATGGGAGAGGAGGGTTTGTTTGGGGTTTTTTAGATTGCCTCTGTCATGTTCTTGCCAACATGTCAAGCAGCTTTTGATACCATGTCAAGGGGTACAAGCTTGCCACCAACATCTACATGATCTTGTGCAAAATCATGCCTCAGAAACTGATATGACCACAGATGAGAAAAGCTTTTAAATAACTTACATGTTTTCTTTATTCCACTCTGTTGACTGATGAAATAGAATGCTGAATCTTACCACACTGCTGCCAGTAAGCCTACAGGAAAACTGAAGAATGGGAATTTAAGTCAGGCTCACGAAAAGGCAAACTTAGTTTTCTGGGTCCCAAAAGCCTGGAATTCTTTCATGTCTTATGTCCTTATTCCATCAGAATTCTCAAAATTAGGTGTTTTTATTGAAAACTGTAGCAAATAAAATAAATCTTCAAAAAAAAATCTAAAATTAAAATAAATATCAGACCCTGTGTAGTTTTCCACTTTGGTGAGTGAAGTACAGAGGTACAGTAGTCAGAGATGAATAGTCAGCATCAGAATCACATTCCATATTAAAAATAAATAAATAAATAGCTTGTGTAAGGAAATAAGTGAGCTTGATAACATTAGTTAGATATCTAGAGTTAGCTCTCTGGAGCTTTGCTACTATTTTCATTAATTTGGGCTGAGATGGAGGATTGACCAGTTCGGCCGAGTCCCACCTGGAAAAATTCAAGTACCATAGAGTTCAGCTTCAAATCAAACAAGGAACTACCTGAGACAATTAAATTTAGGCCTGGCTGGCAATGGAATAGAACATATTTTGTATCTAACTCATTCAAATGTCTGTGGTATGTGGCTGCCCATCAGATCTTCAAACCTGCCTCCTGTATTGTGTGCCCAGGCTCCTGGTGTTGATCCAGCTCAAAGGCTATGTAACATCCAACAGTGCTGGACTTCTTGGTGTCTTAGTCTGACAGGGGAACAAAATGGCTTCTGGGCCTGCTCTGGGAGATGTTTTGTAGATTTTTGTGCAGCTTGTAGAGCACCCCAGGCATGCTAGTGATCAAGCTTGCCATTACTTAATATCATTAATCTCAGTATTTGATAGGAAAAGCTGTTTAAAATCCTTGACTGTTTGAGCTGGTGTGACTGCGAACACCGAAGTCACAAGAACAATTTTAACCAACTGGGACCTCCTCTCAAGTGAGATTCATTGTCATTTGAAAAACATCTCTTGTAGTTCTTAATAAAATCCTAGCCCTCTTGTCTAGAGGCGTTTGTTAGGCTTTGATTATGGGGTGCTCAACAAGCGCAAAACATATTTATTTCAACTGACCAAATCCACATGCTGTTGCCCAGGCCTTTCTGCAAGTGAAGGCCTTCTTTTGCTGTTATAGTGTCTTCTTTTCCAAACTTCATGTTATTCCATGAATCCTGAACTCACTGCTCTAGTAGGCCTTGCAGATATACCAGTCATCTTACAGAGCTTCTTTATAAATATGAAGTGCTTCTGTAGTGTTCTTTGCGGTATATGTAGGTTCTAAGGGGAGTGGAGGGTGGGGTTATTTTAGAGCCATGAAACATTCTCTTCCACTACTGCAAAGCTGACTTTCTATGTCCCCATGCTGTGCTGAGTGCCCTATCAGTGGGGGGAGAAGGAGCAATTTTTCAGGGAGTAATAAACTCCCTTGTACTTGGCAGGACGGCTTTAGAAGCCCCTCTGTCCCCCTACTGCTGAAGACGGCCTTCCTTCCAGGAGGCTGTTCTCCCTGTTGCAGCCCAAGCTCATATTTTCCTTCTTCTTATTAGCATACTGAAGAAAGTCATCATTAATCAAATGCAAGCACATTTAGCAAAGTTCAATGTGTATGAAAAATTTATGTCAACCTTTAGGCTCTATGACAGCCCCAAGGCTTCACTTAATAAGTTCTATAATGACGTACTGTTAATGGCCGATTCACATTATCTCTTTGAGGTCTATTGGGCCTTTCAGTAACATTTTCTATTATTGATTATGGAGCTGTTGCACATTATCCAGACATATAAGCAAAACTGTTGTTTATGTTCTTTGCTTTCTAAAATGGAAATGTGGATGCATTAAACTATAAAAACTCATACAACGTAATTTTCTCTCTTTCATGTTACATGGCCCTGGTATAGTGGAACAGTGAAAGAAAGAGTGTAGCCATTTGGAGGGACTGGCAGAATCTCTTAAAAATTACTAGAAATTTGACATATCTTGTCCACAGATTTAGCAGAAATCTACACTTCAAAAACCATCAGCATCCAACTATCTATCAATCACCCTTTCTAACAGTCTCAGAAGAGGTAAAGACAGAATGGCTGACTGCCCTATGTTCTGCAGCTTTGGTCACTAATGAGTCATATTTAATTTCAGACATTTAATTTCTTTCTGAATTTTATGTGGACAAAAAAATACATTTCAAAGGGAAATGTTTCTAACAACCGAGTACTGCCTATTTCTGTGGCTTTACACAATGATCCAGCAAACGTTTTTCACTAAACACAATCTCTCAAAATTGTTCAGTGCTCATAATTGTGGTATTATTTTCTAAAGCCTAGATCCTGTATATGCTTACTATTTAGCACAATGTTTACTACTGTGAATAAATGGTAGCACTCATAATAGTAAGTATAATGAGGTAACACTACTGTAATCTAAGTGCTCCCACACTACTGGAAGCTAATATCTCACACTGTGTTGGAACATCATTAAATGAAAGAATATGAGCACGTTATGTGCCTACACATACTGCTACTGCACTGCAGACTCTGCTCTGAAGTGCCCGGTGTCATGTAAAACTCTTTTCATGGAGAAAAATTCCTCCAATAACACCTAAGTATCTCACTAAGAACTGGTAAAATGGCATATTTCTTTGTCATGGCCACCCAAAGAGAACTGATTGCATGTTTCATTCATGTAAGTAACAATATGCAACTGTAGTAAGGAGGAAAAAATGGAAGAGGGAAATAAATAAAGCCATAGTACTTGCTTTAAAACATTTTGAAAAAGCAAGAAGAAAGCCATAGGAATTCATTGTATTGAGAGATACTGTAAATTGCCAGCCAGGTCAGCACCTACTATCGAGCTACTATAACATGTAGATCAAAACAGATGATGTATTTCTTTCTTGCTCCCCCCTTCGCCTTTCCCATCACACTTGCAAAATTAAACTTGCTCCAAGTGCAGAGACATAAGGTCAGAAGCCATCCTCCTGAACACACACGCACACCAGCACCTAGAGATCACATATGAGGCATTTTTTTGATGTGCTTAATGGTGCATAGTAAAACCTCCTGATACTAACAGGGTAAGTCTAATAAATACGTGGCATTGCTTTCACATTACCTGTCTCACGTTTGTGATTCAGGACCAGGTGCTCCGTGGTGGAAGAAGTGGATGAGCTGAGCACAGTCAGAATTCTTCTGGCTGCTTTTCAAGTGAGATCACAGTATAAACAAGCTACTTATCACCAAACTCTTTAAAGAATTAAAAGCTGTGCATAACCCTGCATATTCCAAGGAGACTATTGCTGGTAAACTGCTCCCAGCCATAGCAGATAATCAGAAACTTTTGCAAGCAATCTTTGCTATTAACAGTGCTTCAGAATAAAGAGGGCATCTGTACTCGACTGTAATAAAAAACTAGTGCAAAATGTCTGCATGAGAATAACAGAGACCACAGTTTTAATGAGACTTGGGAAAAAGAAAGGCTAGAATTTCTGACTGTTTATTTGCCCTTGGTGGATTATGAGGTAATGTGAAAGTCCCTGCTTTTTTTCGCATAGAGGTCAATACGGAGTTGGACTAATAAAAGAGCATTAGACTCCCAGTGCACCTATAAAGTTCAGAAGCTAAACTAACCCTCCCAGCTCAGTGCATGAAGCAACATGACAGCAATTCATTGCAGAAGTGGCCCCCTTCCCATCACACGTACAAAAGGTGAACCAAATTTCAGCAACAGTCAGCTGTTCTGTTTATTTGGCAGCAAGAAGGTTACTGTAATAATCTGTCTCCTATAGCCCAGACTATGTCCTTTCTTGTGACCTTCCTCATAAGCCTCAGGCTTTATCATTCTTTGCTACCAATTTGTGTTGGCTGCAGAGTCTAAGGGCAAAATTTATGAGATATTCCTGGGCATCACAAACTGCAATATTCACTGATGGATGAGCGATTCAGGGCTCCCCCTGGCACAGGGCACCCACGTGGGACTGATGCTTCAGGCAGCAGCATCTTGGGGGCTGTGTGGCTGTGCCAAGGGCAGAGCTGAAGCTGCCGCATTAGCGATGTGCTGCAACCAACTGCATCAAAAAAAAAATAAATAAATAACACCCCAAACCACGTTTCAGTTCTGGGAGTCAAGAAGCAGATGAGAAGCATTTCTACGAAGGCAGTGTGCGTGTAAAGGACAGGCAGCAGAAGAGGTGCTGAAGCCAAGGTAGTACTGGAAAGAAGAGGGTCTTGCTCTAAACCCTCCCCTTCTCCCTGCCCTTACTTTACTATTTGTCTTGAAAGCTATTATAGGGAAGAGCAGGAGGAAAAAGGATTCAGACAACCCATTTTGTGGCTGATTGGGATACAGTTATATATGAAGAGAAAAAGAAGCCTACAAGACAAGCAAGCTAATCTGAGCATGAATGAAGGTACAAAAAGGGCTCAGTTCTCAATGCTTGCTTCGGTCTCCATTCTCCAGCCTCCACTTTGCCATGACAGAGACCCGACACCAAAACACAGGCATGGGAGACAAGGCAAAGTGGGGAAAAGGTTTGCTTTGCATCATCTGTGCTATTAAAACAAAAAAGAGCTGTTCTGAGGTGCAGCAGATTGAAGACCCCCATTCAGGAGACCTGACAGTGGTCTCCTTTTGATTTTTTTTTTTTGATTTTGAAGGATCTAGACCATTGCTGACTTCAAATATAACCTTGCAGCTTTTAGAATCCCTTTCTCTCATAATCCTACTGATCTTTAGAAATAGTGACGAACCCCCAGAAAACGTTCCTTGGCTCTCTGCTGGGCTCCTTTCCAATTGTATTGTGGTCAGGTCTGCCCTGTTGGTTAATACGCCTCTGCTGTCACAGCAGTGGGGGGCAGAGCAGAGCACTGCTATAAAGCATCATACATCCTTTAAGCGCTCAGATCATGAAAGCGTCCTCATTCACAGCTGAACAGCAGTGAAGTGGGGTGTCCAGCAGGTAGAAGATTGTTGAACTTAGTGGGCCAAATTCAGAGTTATTTATCTGCCAAAGAGTTTCTATATCTCTCTTTCTCAGAAACAACAGTATTAGTCATTGTCTGTCATTTTTGAACCCTGAAATTATTTAAACTCAGAAGACTTATTGTTTGAGTTATTAGACTTGACTTTCTGACAAATGAATGCCTCACCTCTCTGAGATTCTCTGGGCACAGTTCTGCATACATCTCACCCCCAACATACACACACACACACACACACACACACACACACACTATCTCTCTCTCTCTCTCTCTCTCTCTCTCTCTCTCTCTCTCTCTCTCTCTCTCTCCATGCTACTCACCAGAAAGATGCACAATTTCCCCTCTCTCCCTCTCTAATTTTTTATTTCTTTTCCTGAAAGATGCTATTTTCTTTCTTGATCTTTTTCAGATTACATTTAAAATGTATTCTGCTTGCCACTCTGTGCACTCCATTAATATCTTTGCCACCAGCATCCAGCACTCAGTGTATTACTTTCCATTAAGAAAATTTACGGTACAGATTTAATTTGTTTCAATTAAAGATCACTGTTGTCATGGAGGAGCATAATATCACTCTCACCTGTTTGATGAATAAACAGGCTAAATACTAAATCATTGCTCACTTCTGCAGGTCCTCCTGGTTTGCTTGCAGGAGTTTTAAGAAGCATCGAGATTGCCTGAGCAATGAGGGAAAAGTCTGTGAAGTTTAGGGACCACACTTATCAGCAAAAAGGCCAGAAGAATCACTACAGTTATGTTAGGGGAAAAGATGGTCATATGCAAATTTAATGCAGAATAGTCTCACCCTGCCAAAGAAAAGAAAAAGAAAAACACAGAAGGTTTCAGGGGCTGCCAGTACATATTATTCAACTTTCATTAACTCTCCTAAGAGCAAGCCACAGAATTGAATTTGGAGTCTTACTGCAACTCTAAAATGCAGCCCATCTGCTTTCCATCCCAAACAATGGATGGGCCAACATTTATGCCAAAAAATTTGTCCTAGGATTTGAAGATTTAAATGGCTGTTACCTAAAAATCTGGTGCAACTCCCTCTTTCAGAAAATACATTTTAGAAGAGCATTTTGTGTTCAGGCTTCTTATGAGTGTGTTTGAACACTGCTTGAAATGATTCAGGAGTTTTGCTTGACAAACGGTTGCTGTGATCCAAGGCCCATATGGCTTGTTTTGGAGTGTGTAAAGGTCACTGCTTCTGTTAATACAACTAGTACAAATACTTCCCTGCCATCTGACGATGTTCCTCCTTATTCAGATTGGCAGCCATTTCCCCCCCACAATCTGGAATTTCCTTTCAATGTGGGTTGTTGAAGTGGAGATGATAACAGTTTTAAAATCAAAGGTTGAATGCTTCTGTCGAGTTATACTTGGAACCGACCATGTTCTGTACAGTGAGAACATCCCATATGGAAAGGACATATGTGTTGGATACAATAATACATAAATAGTGGATGCAATTTTACATAACCCTTATATTCTTATAACTGTCACATATACTTCTGTAATGAGATAGGTGAAATAGAGGACTTTGATACTGATATTTAAGTCCATATGTCGAAAGCTTACACAATAAATAGGAGTTTTTAAAAAAAGATTTAGCAGCTTAATTATTTTTCAAACATTTGCATTGGCATAAGGCACCTATGAAAACCCTGTTGAACTGTCCTAACAAAATAACACTGTAGACAGCACCACAACTACACACTATGATATCCACCTCCGAAACACACACACACACACACACATCCATATTTTCTTTTTCCCCTGGGTTAGTGCTTTTAAAAATGTTAAGTTTTCGAAGGAGCAGAGTTGATGAAAAGTTTCAGTGAAAATTCAGAGCCAAGATTAAAAGAATACTGACAACAGCTTTTGTTATGAAGTATCAGCATGGCTAAGATTTGGAGCAGGGATGTGGAACCTGGCAGGAGGATAACCATGTCGTCACTGATTTACACTTAGCTCTCCCTGAGAAAACCCATCCAAATGTACAAAACATATAAGCTTTGGGGGGGGGGGGGGGGGGGGGGGGGGGAGGTCTCAGTTTGCAGATGCTCAGAAAAGACCTGTTAGTACTTGGCAGCTAAATTCTTTAGAGTCTGAGCAACAAATGTGCCCCTCCTCTCCATACCCTGCCCAGACTCTGCATCAGCCCCCACAGATGACTGTGAACATAGAGTTGGCTACAATGAGAGTTAAAACAGGATGGGAGTGGGCTCAGTATTATCCAACACAATAACATTTCTGCTTATTTTAAAGGAGTTTAAGCAAGTTTTCTCGTGTCAAGAAACCATAGACATTTTACAAACCTGCATTGCTCAGTTTCAGAAGTCAGGGAACAGTGACGATACAGGTCACGCTCAAAGCAAATTAGTTACGACCACTTTTTCCTCATGTCCACTTAGTCAACAAGTATTTCCAGAAGTTGTGTATTTGTTTTCCCTCTACTGACCAAAACACTGGAACTAGTTTTGCTGGAAACATTTTTTTAAACTTCCTTCTTCTATTTTTTTTTTAATTCGTCTGACAGTAAAGATAAAGTAATGAAATTGCTTTGTGATACCGTTTTATGCTTACTTTCTGGGAAGGAGGTCTGTGGAAATACATTATTCTCTTAACACATGTTCTGTAGAGATGTCAGCTCTCAGCTGAAGACGCACACCGTTTGTGGCCATGCAGTTACTACAGTCACGTTAAGTGATGGAAATGTAGCTGCCCATTTCAGCAGCACTTCCATGGCCAACAAGCCTTATAAGAGAAATCCACATGCTTATTATATGCTTTTTCATACCTCTGATTAAAAATTAGCTGAGTGTTTTAACTGAGCTATGTGCCATTAGCATATAAAGGAAGCACTTAAGAGACTTCAAAGTTGTTGTGTTGGTGCCTAGTGCAGGCTTCAAAAGAACCCTAAATCTGAAGTGCCCTTTTTTCAAAGCATTTCCCAAGATCCTCCTTTTAAGAGAAGCTGTGCTCCATGAACCTATTTGAAAGTTTCCTTCTTCTTGTGGAACTAAGCAATTTTTTGTTTGCTTGTTTGTTTGTTTCCTATCTAAATAATTGAAAATGCTGTGAATCAAACTGGGTGGAAAAAAATCCTACAGTGAATTTCAATGGCCAGAGCCAGGCTATTAAAGAACAGATTAACACTGCAGAATGGAAATATTTTAACCAGCATGACCACTGCAAACTGAAATCTAGCTTGCTGCACTCTACCAGGGAGCAAGAGTGCATGTTGGACTTGCTTAAAGAGTGATTCCTTAATCAACAAATTTACAGCTTTACAGCCACATGAAACAACAACAAAAAAGACCTCCTATGTACTGCCAAGCTATGTTACCTAGAACAGACTTCATTTATGTTCTTCTTACAACCTTATTATAATAATTATTGACATGGCTAGGCCATTACACTAGATTAGTAGGGGTTTACACACCCACCCAAATGAAAGAACAGATTTCCATAGGCTCCTTCTAGAAACCACTGGGGGAGTTCTTGGGGGAGCTGCTAAAAGCCTTCTAGTGCGTGCCCGCTGTTCACCCCCCAGCCTCCCTTGTACCATCTCTGGTGCTCATCCAACCTTCTGTGCTGTTTAAGTGGCAGAAATCTTTTTCTTTTTTTTTTTTTTGACATTCATTTAATTTCTGGCTGGTTTAATGAGCTGAAATGATAAAGTGATAAGAAAATGAACTAAATAACAAAATCTTCTGGAAGCTGCCCAAATTAGATGCAATGTTTTACTCACTGTGATGATGCCCATTCTTACTGAATCTTCTGATCACTGCAGGGATGTGCTCTCACTGACGCAAAACGAAAATCTTGTATCCCTTTGACCAGTTCATGGCTGATTCTGAAAGTGATCCTGTCTGTTGTCTTTTACATCTTACCCTTCAAAAATATTCAGATATACTGTAAGGCACAATGAATTTCCAAGCAAAAATGTTTCTACTTCTTTTTAATGTACATATTACTGACTCACACTGACACATGTGCATATAACTTCAGATTTCCAACAGATTACTGTATATTTTGGCAGCCTTCGGTTATATGCTATTAAATTACGTGTTTTTATAGGACTGACTAATTGTATTGATATCCTTTAAACATTGCTCCTATAGCAACTGTTGAGCTCTATGGCACTTTGAGCAACCAGAAATTTAAACAGCAACACTAAATCTTAGCTGATTATAGGTACCTCTCTATAGGTACCTTAAAGGAGGCTGTAGCGAGGTAGGGGTTGGTCTATTCTCCCATGTGCCTGGCGACAGGACAAGGGGAATGGGCTAAAGTTGCGCCAGGGGAGGTTTACGTTGGATATTAGGAAGAACTTCTTTACTGAAAGGGTTGTCAGGCACTGGAATGGGCTGCCCAGGGAAGTGGTTGAGTCACCATCCCTGGAGGTCTTTAAAAGACGTTTAGATGTTGAGCTTAGTGATATGGTTTAGTGGAGGACTTGTTAGTGTTAGGTCAGAGGTTGGACTGGGTGATCTTGGAGGTCTCTTCCAACCTAGACGATTCTGTGATTCAGTGATTATTTAAATAGTAGTAACTAATGTAGTTTTAAAAAGAAAGAATAATACCAAAAAAAGCGTGATGCTTTACCATGAGCCTGTTGTAACAATCTTCAAATATCCATTTCTCCAGCCTGTCGCTAGACTGAACATCTCAATAGATACAGCTTGTTTTTAATTTCTTTTTCTCTTTCTCCCCCCCCCCCCCCCCAATTTCTATTCCTTTTGGTTGCAGAGGAACAGCAATCTGACTAAATGCTAAAAAAAAAAAAAAGACCCAACATTTATTACTTTCTAAAATCTCAGTGTTTTCAGCTCATCAGTTTAGAAGGCCTGACTCACTGCTTTTTATCTCTTGGGGTTGGCACTTTGGGAAGCAGATTTCATTACAATAAAAAAGCAGGTGTCATTCGTGTTCTTAACTTTTTTTTTTCTTTTTTTCACTGCATAAATTGCATCTGTCTTTCTGCTACAACGTAAAACAGAAGCCCTGAGCACTATTTCCTGATTATTCCACATCATTTTTCTTAGGAGCAGGACTGTTCCCCTGTCCTGGTCAAACTCTAATTAACAAAGAGATAGCATCACTGTAAAATTGTGCAATTCCTATTTTACATGTTTTGTGTATACTATTGCCCTTTTCTGTCAAAGTGTTACTGTATGTTTTGGCACAAAGATATCTGCATTTCTGTACCTTCTACCAATTCTACAAAGGCTTAATGAATGGAAAGTTCTTTGAAAAGCTGTAGATAAAAGGCAATTCTGAAGTCAGCCATTAGTAGTAAATACCCTCATCAAAATTTCTTTTGCTAATCCTTTATCCTCTAGCTATGCAGGCTGTGCTGACAGCACAAAACTACCATTCCGTCAAGGTTATTCTAATGTTAACTTATGGATGGCAACTGTAAGAGTCACCCATATTTATAACTCTGCTGGCATGAATGTTACCCTCTCACCAAATTTGATCAGTTAAAAGTGTGCCACCTTAACACTACAGATCAATAGCAAAAAGAAATTCATAGTCTTTCTAATAGTCTCACCATTAAAACTAATATTGTGTAACTGGAAATCAACTGCTTCAATTAATGGGAATATATGGCTTCATTTTGTAGGCACAACCTTTACATTTGAGCACTCAGTGACATATGGGTTCCCACTGGTGCTATAATTACACCATGCCTAAAAGTCATCATTAGCTTAAAATGTGGAGGTACTATTTTTTTATAATGAACAATCTTGTGCTGGTTAAGAGCGCATGACTCTTTTCTTTTAGCACCAGTTTCAATAGAACTCATTCATTTAGTTCACGGTTTCTCCAGTGGCTTCTATGTACCCCTTGGTGTCAGCGTGGGATTTCCAGGCTGACAGCTGTACCTGTGAATTGCAGTTACAATGGTCCTCTTTAAAATGCTCTGTAATGGTAAGACAACACTGCATTGTTTTCTGTTGGGTCAATGGTAACGTCATCTCTAGCACAGTAATTAAAACTCTGTGCCCCAACAGTCCTCCCTTGCAAGAAGGAATTGGGACAGGAATGTTTAACACTGGCAGAAGGCAAAAAGGGACTAATTGAGAGAGGTCCCATGGGGCTTTGAAAATTGTATGGTTGAGACACTGGCAGTAACCTGGGGCAAGCAACCATCAGAGAGCCAAGGACAAAAAGCCCTTCTGAGTGCCTAACTGGAGCTGTCGATTAGCAAAGGATGCCGTATGGACAACATTCGAAAAAGTTGTTCTTGTCTTAGGCGCCGTATCAAATCACAGCACCATGACATCCGGCTGCATTGGATCACTATTCAAATTGCCTCAGAAGTATGTGGTTGGCTGGTTCTTTTCGGAGTTGGGGAAAAAAAAAAAGGCAGATTTATCAGAACAATGTTTTTAGACGGTTTGAGGGGAATAGGAACGGATTGGGAGCTTAACAGGAAATCTGAGCATTTACTTTGATCTGAAATGAACACTTCATTTTGCATTTCAGTATTTTAAGGAGTCTTTTGTGTGGTTCAGAGGGAAAGTTTACATAAACTTGAGAGAAACTTCCAAATGAAAACTAATGCAAATGGAAAACAGAGATGTGTTTAAGACCTGTCAACATGAAATGTTTTGATATATATAAAGTTTTGTGTTAGTTTTTCTTGGGCATGAATATTTCAATGAAAGTAATATGTGATTTGACAATGCACATCAATGTCAAGAGCCTGCATTTTTAACAAAGTTCAACTAAGTTTTTAACAAAGTTCTAGCCTTTTGGTTCTGCATCTAACTAGATCTGTGCATCTAACTAGGCTGTGGGTCTTGCAGATCCTTCAGCCACACCATTTTGTTACCTCAGACAGCTGTAACTCTGAGATTGAAAACCACAGAGTCAGGCTTCCAAAGATGCAGTAGAGAAGCATTGATATTGCTTAAATCAGAGAAAAACTGTTGTGTGTATTTGTCCTCAGAGAAAAACTGTTGTGTGTATTTGTCCTCACCATAGCACTGAATACTATGAAAGACCTGGAAGTCTTAAAAGTGTTTGAGCTTTAGGTCTGTGGAGCCAAAAAAGCACTTTTTATTAAGCTAAACACGATATTAATAGTGGGCAACACCAATCAGTCCACTCTGTCCCTGTCACTACTCTCTATGGAGGCACAGCCATTGTCTCCTATGAAGTACTAAATGGTTTGTGCCAGTGGTTTTTACATCTTTTACCCCCTCATCAGGCAACTACCCTTTGGTCAACAAATCTTTGGGCTAGCATTCTCTGTCATAACAATGAGGACTACTGGCATGGTACTGCTTGTGAAGGCCAAGGCGTGGCTGTAGCCTGAAATCTCGAACACCCACGTTGGAAAGCTGTGTGAGGGCCGTGGCAGGACTTCTGCTCGTGCAAGGTGTGTGTGTTGCTCTTCCTAAGTGACCTAGGAGTATCCTCGTCTCCAGTTCTTTTGAATTGTCTAACGCTGTGAATTATTTCTTGCACCCACTTGGCTGTCAATCAGCTTCATTTTATGTATGTCGTAGAGAAGACTGAGGTCAGAGAGAGCAACCAGGCTGTAGGAAGGAAATTTTTCCTGCAGAGAGATGAGGGCAGGTAGGAGAACACTGTGCTGTAGGAGAACATTGTGCAGTCAGGCACCACCTCTAGCACACTCAGGATGGGATCCCACAGCGCCTTGTCTGAGCTAACGGTGAAAGACGCTATAGGAAGGAAGGGAAGTCTTCATGACTCATGACTGCTAGGTGAAATATTTATGTGCACAGTCTGTGTACCTCTGGTTAACTCAGTCTGCAGGAAGTCCCCCTAGGTATTTGAGCCACATGAATCCTCCTTCCCTATTTTCCAGAGATTCCTTTCCAATTAAGAACGCTGCAGCTCGCTTTGATGCACAGATCTCTAACTACTTATAAGCATCACCCAGCTCCCTCACCGCTAGCTCAGGAGTGTTTCCCCAGCCCACACACACACTTCCCTCCCGGAAGCGCTTGCTGTAACACGGCCGGCACAGCCTTCCAGCACACTAACCTACATTTCCCTGCAGCTCCCAGCCTGCACAGCGCTGAGCCCGCCGCGCTCCCAGCCTCCCACGCACGTCCCTGCTCTCACGCCTGCCTCAGCCGGAGCTCCAAGTGCTCTCGCACCAGCAGTGCAGAATAGATATCTGCTCTTACCAGATTTCACCTGGTATATCCAAGTAAGATTCCCTGAGGACAGTCATTAGGCAATGTTAATTATGGCAATCAGCCTACCCAGTCTGACCTAATTATAAATAATTAGCTTATCCCTTTATTTCCAAACCTCTCTCCCTAGTGAGACTGCACTTTTAAGAGTTTTAAACTAGCAAAACTCCTGTCACAGATTTGCTTTGCAGTTGTAACAACCTTGACATTAAAGGCATAAGGCTGTAAGAAAGGGATGTTCAACACCTCCTAGGTCTGTGTCTCAAAACTTAAAGAATTACAAGTGTTATTTGTCAGGCTATTTCACTGGTGTAAGGCATCTAGTTTTTTGTTTTTTGTTGGTTTTGTTTTTAAATAGGCAGCAAAATCCATACTCATTTGCCTAAAAAAAAAAACAAAAAAAAAACAACAACAACCACAAAACTTGTCTTAAATACCTTTTTAAAATCTTGTGCTTTTGGAATAGTTGATTACAGTGATGCTTCTCAGAGCCATTGTAGCAAAGAAAGCAAGTGCAACATGAACTATAATTCTTTGCAGTTATGCTCAGTTGTGCCACATTTTTGTTTATGTTAGTGGCAATAGAGTTAAATAAAAAACTTAATTTTCTGTTAGCGAAAGAATGCAATATTTTTTTTTTGTTGCTTCAAGCAACAAAGATTTGTCTCTGTAAATTGACATTTACTAATCCACAATTTGTGTTGAAAGACCAACTCTGTGTGAAACTATCTTGTTCTCCAAGTTTATTTTTTGTTGCTCTCCCACTGCATTTTGAAATCGAGCACAACCTATGTGGGTTGTGTGTGATCTCATGGGTAATGCACTTGACAACCGAAAGATATATCCTCATAGTCTCAAAACACGTCTCCAAGTGACTCTTCCTATAAAAGCTCTGTGAGGATTTTTCTAAATCCTCATTCTTGGTCCAAATAAACGCTTTTTCTTGAGCTCCTGTAAGGGGTTTTTACTTTTGTACATACCCCTGTGCCAAGGGGTATATACCTGACATTTGGTCTTTTCCACCTGCAGCTCTCCAAGGCCACCAGTAAAAACTGTTTGCACACTGCATAACAGAGCACCCACAGAGTCAGGAGCTTCTGGTAACTATTTCCAGGCTGTGCCCACCCAGATCTAGGAGATGTTGTGATGTTCGTGCTGAGAACAAGTCATGCACTGATAGACCTTTATCCCTCACCTTTGCCACTGAAAAGGGCGTACTGAAGCTCACTTAGTGATGTCAGTTTGCAATCATTTTCAAATAATTCCCATTCCAAAGAATTGTGCTCCTGGCTCATTTGTGTTAATGCAAACTACTCCCAAATGTGTCAAAATTTACTACTTTGAAAATGAAGTTAAAGCTCATTAAAGCCACATTATTTTTTTCCCTCCAATGATTCCCAGGTTCTCTGGATCAAACCCTGTTTACAGAATTCTCCCAAGGCTGTCTTATGCCTTTTTTTCCAAACGACATTTGCAAAGTTTAAAGCCACCTTTATTTCTATGCACGGCATTTACCAATAGTTAGATCTGTAAATAACAAGGCTCTCTGCTTGGTCAGGAATGCAACCTGTGTGATGACATTTTACTCAAGGAAAAAATATTCCAGTAACTTCAAGTGGAAACTGACTATAAGAAGACTACTTATTTATTTGTTTTATACCATGAATTCAAGCACAGACTGGGGAGAAATAAAATTAACCTGTAATATTTTTTTTCCAGTTTCTTGTGAAGCATGTGATTCTGGACACTTCCAAAAGGGTAAATAGATTACTGACCATTGCAAGTTCCTGTGTCCCATTGTATTTTACATGTAAGAACCACTAGCAATATTCTTGGGTCATGGAAACTGCCTTTCTACCATATATGTTTTGTGCCAATTATCACAAATAACCAAATGTCCCTTTAACCAATCCATCTGAATTTTCCTTGCAACACTATAATGTGAACATTATTTTAACTAAGTAAGGATGGTACTGTTAGGTTTGTTGGTGTTAGCCCTCCTACCATGGAGAAATGCACTTTGTTTAGCATGGCAAAGTATGATGTAAAAGAATGAATAAACAAGACCCTCTTGACAAAAGCTCTCAGTTACAGATGATAAATTAAACTATACTAAAACAAATAAAAAATGAAGAAGAAGCTTGACATAATTTAAGCTTCATTTCGCTATGAATTCTTATTCTTGCTTTTATTCTAACCCTTTAACATCATCTGTCTTGTCTCTTGTTTTTTTCTTGAGTACTACAAAACGATCCTTCACTCTATTACTCCCATTTGCAGGCCATTATCCTGCCCCAGAGAAAGCTGTGTATCTCACGTTTCTTGAACGAATTCGTCAGTGCTGCTAACCTTTGCCTCACTTGTATAAAGCACAGCTCTCTGGCAGACTCTGGCTGTCTCTTATCTCTCTGATCCAGGCAGAGGTGTCTGAGTGTCCTAGGGAGCCATTAATCAGCGGCCCCCCTCTGCCATCAGCTCCTCAGAAGCTCTCTGTGAACCTGGAGTGCTTTTGGAGGTCTAGAGCAAACTGCACAAGAAGCTTTTACCACCAATATCTTTCATAGATTGTCTAATCTGATTGATGATAATACTCAGAATTAAATATTTATGGGTTAGGATCCTGGGAAAGTTTTGAAATACATATTTTAAATCTGTATGAGAGGAGTAATGTCAATGCATGCAAGATGCTTTTACATAGTGTTTTGGACAAGTAGTTCTGTCCTACTGTAAATGCCATCTTCATTGCTTTGTTGTATTATTTCATATAAAGTGCATGCTCATGAAGTTAAAAACAGGAAGGGGGAAAAAAACACAAAAAAGGTGAAATAAAGAAAGAAGATGTCTCAAGTTTTTTGTCTATTTGACTATTAGAATCAAGGAAACAACTTGTCATGTTTCATGATGCTGAAGAACCACTTAAGGCAGATTCTATATATATATATACCACAATAATGAATAATTTACTACACCCATATAATCTAGGCCTATGATCTCACTCTCTCCTCCACTTTCCCCAAGGAATCTAAGTACCCACCATGTCTGGTAGCTTGTGGCTGGGAGACCTATAGATATAGAGGAAGAAGAAATGGAGAAACATCTAGCAGCAAATCAATCCTGCTGTCTTCCATCAGTAGGCAGCCTCTACTCATGTGAATGTGCAACGTGCTAGAGAAAGACTTAGATTCATACCTTTTTAAAAAAAACGCACAAGATCTTAATAGCATTTGGGATGCTAACACATTTGAAGGGTTTTTAAACAGGCAAGCCAATTTCAGTTTTTATGCACTACATTTTCTACAGATTCTGCCTTCCATCTTATCCAGGCCAAATAACACTATTATTATTCATTCTATTTACCTTAATGATAGTAAAGCAGTACTTATGCAAGGTTAAAGTATGCTTCATTACTGCAGAAGAGTAGTGACATTTCTATAATTTAAAAAGTGAAGTCCTACATGTCCTAGATATAAAACCTGACAGCATAATCTTTTATTCCCATTCTAAGCAACAATTTGCATGAGTGAGCTTTCTCAGGATTAGTTGCATAGTTCAAAAATGTCTAGGGCTTGTTTGGGATTAACAGACTGAAGAAACAAGATATATTTAAATGAAACTGCTGGGTTTAAGCAGTTTCCTTAATGGGTCATCAAAACCTTTTTTTCCTGACTGAATAGATTTTTCTAACCCATATTGTACTGAGAAAGTCTTTTCTCATCAGCTAAAAATACAAAGCATTTAGCTACGTGATCTACATAAGCCAAACAAAGAAACACTACTGAATGTAAGAAGTTTCTTCTCTGCAGGCCAGCATGAAGTCTATGCCCTACATAAATGTTCTAGGTAACTGTTCTGAGAGGCTAATTTCACCTAGAATTATGAATTTAGATGTGAGATATCAAATGTATAAACTAGCTGCTTGCACAAGTACCATTAATTTTCTTGCTCACACTTCCTTGATCTGTCACTAAGTGAACCCAGGAAACAAAACACCAGAGTCTGACCTGAGGCATCACAATATCCCAGGGCCTTCTGGGATCTCTGATAATGAGGAAAAGTAAGCCATAAACTCAGGCTTCCTCAGCTGAGCTCATCATTGCTTTGAACATAGCACACTATCTTATATTTTGATTCAAATTACATTTCCCTCCACAAAGTTTGATCTGTTTATAAAATAATTTTACCAGGCTTTCTTCATAACCAAGAAGTAGTTTTACAGTTCTGAGGGAGTTCTCCATCTCCTACTGCCCTGCCGTGCCTGATCGTTTTTCTACCCAGTTACAGTAGGGCTCCCCTTTTTCAGCATTCCAGACATTATTTTGGCAGAAGTTCCAGTGCGTGCTTACCTGTGGAGAAAGATCTGCCCATCTGGTATCAACAAGAACTCATCATGAAGTCAGTATCTTTTAAGGAATGGCAAATGGTAGGATCAGCTTAAATCATGACAAGTAAAGTGGAGCATTATCTGTGTTTTTCTTATTTTGGTGAGCTCACCTTTTAACTTCAGCATTCCATTGGAGAAGTCTGTTTTTCATATAGACAGACAGCATGATAAACATAACAACGTTGTAACACGGAGAGTAGGCCCCATTTGCTCTTCATGGGAAAATAAGTTCCATATTTAGTCTTTTTTAAAATATTAGTGCGCATTTTTTAATATTAGTTCCATATTTAGTCTTTTTTTTAAGTTATATAGATCAGAATAGCTTGACTGAGTCCAAGAGAGATATGTTAACACTTGCTAAGGCCTCACCCTCTCAAGGTTTTCCTTGAAAATGCTTTTATTTGAAGGAACAGGAGATGAATATTTATGATACTGACATTTAAAAGTGGTTATGAATATCTTATACAAAGTCATCCATGGACAAATATCAGAGATTCATCCCACCAATACTTCTGTTTACCTCCCTAAAATCCAAACCAAACCAAAACCTCAGATTTTTCTAGTAATGTTCTCTTCTGCATTATTTAGTGGAACTGTACTAGACATATTCCTCATGAAAACAAACAAAAAACAAAACAAAAAATGATAAAGTGATAACTTACTCCATGATAAATTATCCTTTTGTTTGAGTCAGACCGAATAAAATATTAAATTTGCCATAGAAAAGTAGAAACTGTAGTGTACTTAAGAACATCAGACTCATTTAACATTGAGCATGCATTCACTTTTCAAATGAGTTATTTTTTAAAGACCGTTCTGAATCTAGTAGTTGTTACTTTAAGGACCAATTTTTCCTTTAAAATTTTCAAGTATTTATATATATTCATATTCATATATATAATATATTCATATATATTTAAAAATATATAAAAAATACACCATTTAAAAATGTGTCTACATAATTAAAGATAGACTATTAGAATAGAACAAGACTAGATCCAAATGAAATTATCAGTGTTCTCTGTGGAAGATAATGAGGAGACAATTTTGTAAATGTTTTCAGCATTCCCACAAATCACTGGGTTATTGATGGTTAGCATTCTGGATAGAGCCATGCTAAACTTCAGAGGCTTAAAATACTTTCTCTTCTTTCTTATGTCTTTAACATTCCTATTACATGCCTGTACATTATGTTAATCAGAACTGCTTTTACACACTATAATTTTCAATTATGCTTTAATTTTCTGAATGCATAAATTGTTATGGTATAATGTAAAACTCCAAAGGTGTGTGAAAATGCTGGATCAGAAAACTGTATCATAATGAATTGTTTTATAAAATACCCTCTTCTTCATTACAGATATTAAGTATCTAAATATTTGAGGTGAACCGTAGGTCAGGTCATGAAAAACTGCTGAAAACAGTCTTTTTAGAAGCCAATGCATTCTAGTAAGTGATGATAAGCATACTAGAGTATTCCAAGCTGCTATTCACAGCTTCTTATATCAGAGAGATAAAGTTCCTATGTTTTATCTAATGTTTCCAATGATTCATTAGCCATATAAACAAAACAAAATCAAAGGCAGAGGAGGTAAGGGGTGCCACAGTTTACTTAAGACTTAATCTTCTAAATATATTATCAACAGGAACGAAGATGAACAGTATTTCCATTTTCCTATAAACGTGAACTTGTATCATAACATTTTGATTATGATGAGAAGGCTTGTTTAAGGATGAGAAATATTATCTACTATAGGAAGTAAAGGTCCAAGGAAGACCTGTATTTTTCCATGATCACAATTTCTTTTACAAATATGCATATATACAGACATATACCTCACACATGTACATACACATAGAGAATTTTTCTCCTGTCCTTTATTAACCAACACAATTCTTTGTGATACCACTTTCTCAACAAATATCCTGTGTTGACAGTTATATTCAACTTAATATACCTTTGATATTGTCCTTCTCACTGGAGTTACTGGAATATATCAAGCAACGATTCCCGTTCCATGTGAAAGTCTTCAAATGGCAAACCCTGCATATTAAAACAAAGAATGCATTATTTATTTATTTATTTATTTATTTATTTATTTTTGAGGAACAACATTGTAATTAACATCTGATAATTTCTCCCAACTGCATAAAGTCTTCTGTAATGATTCTTTTCTGGACTATTACTGTAGTATCCCTTTCAATCCAGCTTTCTTTGACTTTTATGTACTACATTTAAAACTTTGATGACTCTTCACATTTCACTATTTTATATCTGCAGAGAAAAAATAATGGGAGCTTGACTAAATTATTCCATGCTTCTATAAATCAGACACACATGTACACATTGTGGTTTTGAGTGAAAGCTTTATCATAAATTTATTTATTAGGCCAAAATCTATCAATGCTCATTAAAAATATTTTGTGTTTATTTACATTCAGAAAATTTTAATAACTGGAATAGATGGATATCTTGAGCTGGCATTAATAATTTCTGATGCAAGACTGAGGCCTGTAAAAGCAACTAGTGTTTTAAACTGAGAGGGAAAGAAACAAAGGAGGAACTTGGCAAGGAAAGTAGAAAAGAGGTGTTTAACAACAGTCTGGCTGGATCATCAGCCAAGATAATCTTCTTAGTATTCAAATGTTATAAAGCAGACAGATGTTTGGGCAGAAAAAGAAGCTGAAGACTTTAGATGCAGACTGATTTACGGTTCTTCCCCCCCCCCCCCCCCCCAGTAATATAAGGACGTAATATTAACACATAATTAATATTCTATTGCATTCTCTATAGTAAAACCTCAGCCTGAATGGCGTTGTTTTCTGGAAGGAATGGAGTTTCAGCCTTTCCAAAGACACCCTTTCTTCAAAAAAGAATATCCACGTAAGGGATTATGTTGCCAAAACCGTATTTGTATTACTAGTAATTTCTGAGCACACCAGGGATAATCATTCTCAACAAAGCTCAATATAGGAATAACGTGATTGATTTGATTTCCTATTATTGTAAACTGATCTGTTCCTTATATTTTGGAGATTATCATTAGACAAATTTATCCGATAACTATAATGCAAAAATGCACGATGAAACCCTAATCTTCACAGGATATCTAAGGTATTTTTCCTTGATCTCTTCTTAAAATCTCTTACTTAGGCTTCCAGAGCCAAAGGATCCTCTGGACTCCAGTACTTGTGTTCTTGAACTTGTGGGCTGAAATCTGTCCCCAGTACTCTTCAAACTGTCTGCTTTCTAATGCTTTCCACACTCTCATTTCTTTCAAGATGAGTGAAAGTACTCGCCGAGGCGATCGGCTCCGGGGCAGGCGCGTTCTGTAGCAGCGGGGGATCGAGCCGGCAGGCCTTTTTTTTTCTGTCACCGAGGCCACTCGAGGCAGCCGAGGGAGCCGGCAGGGCCCGGCAGCCCTCGTGAGGAAGGCTGAAGACGCGCGGGGGGAACCAGCAGCGCCCCCTCCCCGGCCGTTTAAAGGCAGCCGCCTAGGGACTGCGAGCGGCCAGGACGGGCAAACAGGCCGGGGCACGGCAGTTTGCGCGGGCAGACCGAGCAGGGAGGGCCCCTCACCGCTCTTCTCCAACGGTGTTTCCCAACGGTGGTTGTAATTTGCTCATGAAGAGCCCGGCCATGGTATCCACCAGGCAGAAAAACATAGCCTCCGCATCTCTTGCGGCCTCTCCAGCCACAGGCACCAGTGTGGCTACCCAGACGGAGGTCTCGGGGAAAGATGCAGCTGTCCAGGTCTTTGGACGGAGGCCTACATCAAGGGCATCCACCCTCAAAAGTCAAAGCCTTTCCCCCCTCAGAGTCAACAACTCCTACAAGTTCAGTGTCATCAGCAAAATTGCTCAAAACACCTCCTAGTCCTACATCCAAATCGTTTATAAAAACATTGAAGAGGACGGGCCCTAAAATGGAGCCTTTGGGGACCTCACTAGTGACTGTCCGCCATCCTGATGTGGCCCCATTTACCACAACTCTTTGAGCCCTGCTCATCAGCCAATTGCTCACCCATGATATGATGTTTTTGGTTAGCTGTATGCCGGACATTTTGTCCAGTAGAATCCTATGGGAAACTGTGACAAATGTTGATACCTCGAGATCAACTGTCCTTGTCCTTATGGGGGACTTCAACTTGCCAGACGTCAACTGGGATTACCACACTGCCGACATGAGCAGATCCAGAACGTTCCTAAGGCACCTGGATGATAACTTCTTGTTACAGTTGCTAAGGGTGCTGACTAGGAAAGGTGCCCTCCTAGATCTGTTGCTGGAGAACAGAGAGAGTTGTCACGCAATGGAACAGGCTCCCCAGGGAAGCAGTCACAGCACCAAGCCTGTCGGAGTTTAAAAAGCATTTGGACCGTGCACTTAGTCATATGGTCCGAATTTTTGGGTAGACCTGTATGGTGCCAGGAGTTGGACTCGATGATCCTTATTGGTCCCTTCCAACTCTGGGATGTTCTATGATTCTCTGATTCTATGAGTGTCTCAAAGTGAATTATGGCTTGGTACCATGTGAGCAGCTCTGTTTGAAAAAGAAGTAAAGCTGCAATAAGAGTCTTGGACTGCAAGTATTTTCATTTTAATTCCAAATTTCTCCTAGGCATGCTACACCTGATATAGACATATATTGTTTCTCATAGTTACCTTATTGATACATTTATCTTTCTTTCCTCTTGCCAATATTATATTACTAAATTGATTTAAATCAATCTTGTTGATTATTCTGTGCACCTACATAAATCAATAAAACTCCTATTTGCAAAACTTACTAAGATGGTGGGAATAATTAATGTTAGCTGAGGCCTCTTGACTAATAAGCTTTTATCATTATCCACTGCAATAAAAGTATTCCATCTTTAAGCAAATAACCTTGATTCCATGGTTGGCAAGACTTTCTACCAACTACAATATGTAGGCCAACCAATTTTATGTATATAGGACAACCAAAAGGCAGGTTGGTTGTAGACACTTAATTTGAAGGGTATTATTTTTAGTCCCACTAAGGACTAGTGGCATGAAAACAATTAGGATCTTTTGTCAAGTTAATTAAATTTTACTAAGTGTAGTAATCTCAGCGGGTTTAGTACACCAGAGGAAATGCTAATTAAAACTCAAATTCTTCCTGGTATAATAAGGAACTCTAACTCTAGTAGCAAATGAATGTTTTGCATACTGATAGATATTCACACACTAATTTTTAACTAGATGAGGGTGAACCCTTAAAAGGTTCAGATCTGCTGAAGGCTCACTTGAGAACACCACTAAGTGTGTTACATCTTAGAGCAATCCACCCAAGGAACATTAAAGAATCTGGAAAACTGTGCTTCTTTCTTAACAGAAATGGTGTTGGCTTTGCAGCTGGGTCCAAACATAAAGCAATTCAAATGCAAAAGGAATTTAAATATTTTTTAAAAATGTGGGGGAAAAAAGACCCCCACCAACTACCCTTTCCTGATTACTCTTTCTGATGACTTGCAAAACGACAGGTACTTAATGAGATGTGTTCACCTGTAGCATGTACAAGAAGACTGACTTCTTTGAAGAAGATACCTCCAAGTCTGAGGGTTAAAAGAATATTATGCAATAGTAAAGCTTTTGCCCTTGTTTTATGCATCTCTCTCTCTCTTGTTCTCTCTGTTTTTTTTTTTTATTCTTTTACTGAGCAAGTCTTATATGCAAAAGACATTCCTTCAAAATGACAGTCAACAAGCAAAAATACCAGTATTCTGGACCAGCTTTGAAAATACTTTGTTCTTTAAATTTTATCTCCAATCAAAAAGGTAAGCAAATGGCATTATAGTCTTTCAACTTCCCATACAAAATTATATTTAGCAACTCTTTGCACCATTACAAAGGTTATGCCATATATCAGCATGTACATCCTTACCCTGCGACAGAAAGCATGGCTGGTGTGACGAATCTGCTCTTCCTTGAAAGTGTGTGTGCTCAACTGCCAGAATAAGATCAGTATCACTTTGCATATCTGCTCTGTTGCACTCTTAAGTACTGTGAATATTGATGAAAAATCTCTTTGTTGGATGGCTGACTGCTTAAATTCATCTGATGTTCTTAGCTTGTAGTCATTTGGGCAATTAATGTTCATCTTGCAACCATTCAAAGAAAGGGTCAAACCTAGGACAGAGGGATCTGTAAATTACAAGAGATCTGCCTGACCAGGACACAGAGCTGCTCCCTGGGAAAAAAGAGAAGCACGGCTGTGAGAAAGGGCATGCACGTTGCTCTGCCCTCGCCATCATGATCAATGGGCTGACGCTGCTCTTCCAGGCCCCGCGTCTCTTATCCTGTGCCCCTGGGACAGGGGAGTAAAGGTTGGTTGTTTCTCACTGAGGAACCACTGCACATCCCCGCCATGGATTACTGGTGAGCCTTGTCAGGTAAATGCACACTGCTTAGCTTTGGGGGAAAAATAAAAGAGGGCCTACAGGATGTTGTTTGTCTGCTTGGTAGTAAAACACAATGGTTTCCATAGCCTGGAAATGCACAGAGCATACTTGAAATGTGAGAGACAGAAAGAAGCTGAGTACCTTTGTAGCTCTGGTGACTTTAAGCTCCTTCTGCCAAACCATTATTGGGTCAAGTACCTAAAAGTCAGAGGGAGAAATTTTAATCCCTCTTCCTTGCCTATTACTGCATCTTACTCCGATGTGAGTAGAAGGAGGAGATACACCAAAAACATACCGTGTCCCCATGACACTCTGGTTTTCTGTAGTCTTCACTGGTGAAGAGGTGGTGAAGATTGACACAGTCTTCATGGGTGAAGATTGACTGAGATTTTTATTACAATGATTCTCCTCTTCTGTAATAATATAAAGGAAGTAGCAGTTAAAATCATTTTTATTGACTTCAAAACAGAAATAGGAACACAATGTATAGTACAGGGCATGGCAGAAAGGCAAAGAGAGTTGTGATAATTCCCAGCTATGCTGTCCCTTTGGATCAGGCATCAATAAAGATCTGGGAGCAGGAATTTCATTCACATACTCTTTATTCCTGGAAAATAATACCAAAACGCACCACTTACAATGTTTCCGCTCATTCCTTTCATAGCCCGAACTGAGGATTTCTCAGTAGTATGTGCTGCACCTATGGATTTGACAGACAGAACAAACACCTTTGACTCAGGGAAGATAATTTTTATGTACAGAAGAACTACAAAATATCCCCCTTGAAATTTCCTTAACAAAGTGCTTTCATTGGAATTCACTCAAAAGAGATGCAGAGCTCAACAGCAGCGCACAGAGAACTTTTTCTGGAAGCATTCTACAACATAAGGGAAATTAAACACTTGGCTGTTCGCAGGTGCTTCCAGACATCAGGAAAGCAGCAATGAATGCTATTGTAGTTACTGAAAAACAATGAGCATTTTACTCTCTCTATTAGTGCGCTATTCAGCATAATTTACCACTGACAAATTCATAATTTCTAAAGATCTTGGGGCTTTGAAAGTTTGAGGCAACTTTCCTTCAGAAATGGAAATATGTTCTAATTCATACTGATGTTTGACAGACTGGCGGTCAATTAGCAAATGCAAAACATAAGGAGAATGCAAAAAACAAAAACATACATCCTTCATCTGTTTTGACAAGTGAAGTTTAAATTATGGATAACATACTTGTAAATATACTGTTGTGTCTTGCAAACCTGACTTTTTGAGGTTTTCTGATGGTTTTTATTGAGTCTTTTCTTCTCAGAGGCAAAAAGAAGGCAATATATATTTTTGTAATATCAAAGTGTAGATCAGTCAAGTTTATCTGTGATTAACTAACAATAAAAAAAGGTTGTATAAAACTGGAATTCTGTTCTTGACACACAGTACAGTCTTTTCTGCTTCACGGCCAACAACTCCTGTCCATGAGCTAAAACAATTATTAAATCATTAAAAAAAATACATTTGCTATTGAATTTCATTTTAAAAATTGAGCATAACAACAGCAAAACTAGACTATTAAATAAATCAAAAGTGCAAACAATGAATTAAAAAATACATCACCTCATACTTCCTAGAACACTGCCTACTAGGAGTATTCTATGTATCTATCCCACAATAGAAATGTTATTCAAAAACATTTTGAGAGAAAGCATTTTTTCTTCCCCTGCATGATAAGCTATGGGTAGGACATGACCTTAATTCTTAACACAAAGTAATCACGTCACTCATTTCTGACAAGGAATAGCCGCCACCAAAACTTAATTTTTCTTTATTGGAGCACGTTTTAGTTTTGGCTGTAATTCAATATGGTTTTGTATGTTATGATTAGAGATGGGATTATTTGTGTAGTTAACATTTAACAAAAATGCAAGTGTTTTGCTGATTTGGGAACTCATTCATGCTGTATGTGCTGTTATTGTACCACTTTAACAACATGAAAGCAATGCAGTCAATTACTGTGACTGTAAAAATGTGCTGTGCAAGACCAAAAACTTTTTCTTCCAGTGCCCTGATCTGTACTTAACCCCTGAGAAAACATGGAAGATAATCTTTACCTGAACAAAGAACACATTCATTTCAACCATACATATGCAGTATGCTATGATGCAAACAGGACTCAGTTTACAGCTCTGAGTTCAGAGCAGGTTGGAGCTCCACCTGGAACGAATGTGTCATCAACAGAGTTCATCGCAGCTTCCACAGCTAGTGGTTTACAGTACACTGCAATTTTCATGCAAGTAATACAGATGATATAGCATGTTTTTTATATGCTAAACAACATTTTTGTAATTTCTCTGTTGCTTCCAAGAAAGCTGAAATACTATACTGTTTGTAATGTTAAGTACTCTTTTCAGAAGCCAGATTCAATTGCAAGCCCTTCAAGTCTCTACTCCCCCATTTTTAATTTTCCAGTTCATTATAACATTATTTTAAACATTTATGATGCATGTGCTTTTTCTCAGATAAATGTAGACCAAGAAGAAGGTCTGTTCTTCAGCTGCTAAAAGTCAAGCTGATAGAGATAAGGAAAGAGCCCTGATAAATTTATCTTTTCTTATATTCTAAAACATATACTTCTATATTGACAACTAACAGTATGAATCTTGCAATTTCAGCAGCAAACTAGAAGTTCCCAGCATGCTCTCCCACCTTTTGAAAAATTCAGAGGGTATGAAACATACTTGAGTGAAATCAGAAAATCTGTTCCAACTATAGTTTCTGAAGTTTCTGAAACCGTGCTTTATTATTATAACATTTTTGCTATTTTCTCTTTGCAGTTTTCTGCGATACAGATACTTGGGAGCTGAATAACAATAGCAGTGTTTAATAGACAGTATGGAAAAGCACAGGAAGGGGTGCTTCTAGGAGGTTGCACGTTGTAGGAATAACCACCAATTCAGTGGAGAAATCAGGCAAAAGGTGCCTTCGTGTAAGTTCACTGACAGTTCCTTTTTTTTTTTTTTTTTCCTCTCCATACCTGGACAGAAATCAAGAGCTCATTTTCTTATAAAAGTGATTCATAATAGCAGCAAGATGAAGAGAACTGTGCTGATGACTGATCATCTTAATATATTAAGTGTTTGCAAGGATACTGAGCTGTCTAATGTACTTAGTTATAATCAGATGATAACTACTGAGTTTAACTACTTTAATTTACCTTGGACTACATTTCATGTGCTCCATGATACAGTTGCTTTTAGGAAAAGAAATTTAAATAATACATCAACATGAGCACATCTATAAATTTAACAGAACAGAGAGATTAGGAAACCTTGGTATCAGCTCCATTTTACATTTTCCAGTCATTTTCAACTAAATGTTTTCTGTCAGGAATTGTGGAAGGGATATAGAGAATGGTTTCAATTAGGATCTGTGTTTATGTATTTAAATATCACAGTTTTCTGGAAGCTACGGTCCAACACTGGAATCTATCCAGTAATCATTTGTTAAAACTATTCAAGGGTTTGAGAGCAGCAATCATTTATCTAAGTGAAGATTGCAAAATGCATTTTTATACTTCTTCAGGTTCCTAATGGTGTTGAAATGGAATGAAATTTTCATTTTTGCTCCAGCAAATATATATAATATCATTAATGATCACCTTCATTGCCTTGTTACTTGTGCTTCTACCAATTCTCAACTAATACCTCCTGGCCAAGAACCAGCAATTCCAGTTCAAAATAGATTTACTAAGATGTTTTTACTATGAGACTCCCCTGGAAGTCAGATTTCAGCTCCATACATAAAATATTCAAAAAGAAGACCACAATATCTGCATCTGCTAAATTCTTAGCAAGATACTGCATGGAAATACTTGCATGATAACACCATGAAAATGCTCATGACTGAGAGGATTCTTGCAGGGATAGGTGTTGCCAGCTGTAAACGAACTGTGTATTAACGGACTGTGATTCCCCAGCTAATAAAACCAGTTGTGTTTATAAAGTCTCAGAGCATAGCAGAAATCACCAAGCCTGAAGTCTATAAATGAAATATGCTTGGAAAACCAAAAAAAAAAAAATCAAAAAGGGAGATTTTGGGTACTAATAAAGCATATTCTTTAGGATATATATATATATTTATATATTCTTAATAGCTAAAGGAAATTCTTTTGTATATATACGGACAAAACTTTTATATATACTTATCTGCCAGTTGTGAAAGTAACGTCTCATAAATTAGGCAGCCAACCAATCATGCTATTAGGTAACTTACACATTTTGAAAAATGAACTAAATATATATTTTTAGTGATTTGAATTAAAAGCAATGTTGCATGACATTTCCATTAGAAGGAGGAGATCAAGTTATGGTCTCTCGATGAAAACAGCTACTGGTCTAATGCTAGCACTGGTAGCAATGTAGATACATGGCACTCTGGGCCAAAATGGAAAGCTCTGCCTCCCTGGTTAGATTTTTATATGCAACTAATATATTTCTGCAGGAGCTTAAATTCAGCTTTATTATACATCATACACCCTGTTCTTATAATTCCTACATCTGTGATATCTCATCTATTTTTATAGAGACTTAACTGAGTGAATTTAAAGGTCAAGGAATTTTCACCTCGAAGTGCGATATGGATTCTTGTGTGGTAAAAGAGAAAAACAGTCTAATGAGAAAAAAACGTGGCTAAGTGAGCTAAAATAAAAACCCATTCTCTTCTGAATTAGATTAATTGATGAGATTATATTTGCAGAGGTAAGTACTGAGGCTAGGACCTGTTCTTTAATCTTCTAGAAGAATGTGATGAGTGGGTGTTAATTACCATTCTACATGCTCTCTTCTGCTTGTAAGAGGTTGATAAGTAGAATGTTAACATTTGTTTCCCACTTACATTTTATTGTCTGCCCAGTTTCTACATTATTCATTTGGCTGTGTTATGTTTTGAACAGGTGTATTTTTAGAAAAGAGAAATATGAATGTATTCCCCCTGTTGCTGGACAGACATTTAGATCAAGACTAATATTCTAACATCCTTTTATATTACGTAATGAAATGTAACAATATTTATAATTCTTATTTAATGTAAAAGCTTCAACTATCACAAAATTCTTCCTCTACTTCATATATAGCATTAATTTTTGTCACAGATAAAAACAGACAATTCATTCACAGAGTATAGCTAATATAGTTTACAGCTAAATAAGTGGCAAACTTCAGCTTTATAGTTTGGACTCGTTAGTGGAGAAACAATGGAGAAATAGGAAAAAGTCTTTCTTCAAGAGAGTGGTACTTTACCAGCATCAGAAAAAGGAGCACACAGATATGCGCACACACACATATATGCAGAATTAACTACGCTTTTTCAAAATTTTCAAATGTGGATAAAATATTTAATTACAAAGTTCACTACCTGTTCCAACAGATTTTCACCATCTTTTAACTAACTTAGTTTCCAAAGACTTACACTTAGTGAGATGCACGGGCAAAATAATAAAAATATATCACAGTATCACAGATTTCTAGGTTGGAAGAGACCTCAAGATCATCGAGTCCAACCTCCGACCTAACACTAAGTACTCCACTAAACCATATCCCTAAGCTCTACATCTAAACGTCTTTTAAAGACCTCCAGGGATGGTGACTCCACCACCTCCCTGGGCAGCCCGTTCCAATGCTTAATAACCCTTTCGGTAAAGAAGTACTTCCTAACATCCAACCTAAAACTCCCCTGTCGCAACTTTCGCCCATTCCCCCTCGTCCTGTCACCAGGCACGTGGGAGAGCAGACCAACCCCCACCTCTTTACAGCCTCCTTTAAGGTAACTGTAGAGAGCGATAAGGTCGCCCCTGAGCCTCCTCTTCTCCAGGCTGAACAAGCCCAGCTCCCTCAGCCGCTCCTCGTAAGACTTGTTCTCCAGACCCCTCACAAGCTTGGTCGCCCTTCTCTGGACTTGCTCGAGCACGTCCATGTCCTTCCTGTAGCGAGGGGCCCAAAACTGAACACAGTACTCGAGGTGCGGCCTCACCAGAGCCGAGTACAGGGGCACAATCACTTCCCTAGCCCTGCTGGCCACACTGCTTCTTATACAGGCCAGGATGCTGTTGGCCTTCTTGGCCACCTGGGCACACTGCTGGCTCATATTCAGCCGACTATCAACCAATACTCCCAGGTCCTTCTCGGCCAGGCAGCTTTCCAGCCACTCATCTCCCAGCCTGTAGCTCTGCTTGGGGTTGTTGCGCCCCAGGTGCAGGACCCGGCACTTGGCCTTGTTGAACTTCATACAGTTGACCTCAGCCCATCACTCCAGCCTATCCAGATCCTCCTGCAGAGCCTTCCTGCCCTCGAGCAGATCGACACACGCACTTAGCTTGGTGTCATCTGCAAACTTACTGAGGGTGCACTGGACGCCCTCATCCAGATCATCGATAAAGATATTAAAGAGGACCGGCCCCAGTACCGAGTCCTGGGGGACACCACTAGTGACCAGCCTCCAACCAGATTTGACTCCATTCACCACAATAATCACCTATATATAATCACCTGCAAAATAAATTTAATGGCCAGCCAGTTTACTGATGTACAAAATTATTTTTCATTATACACTCCTTGGTTTTTATATTGCATAGAAAGACCAAATAAAGCCAGGGTTCATAGCGAGAATTAGTTTTACTCAAGGAGAGAGTGGTAGCAGAAGATTTAGAACTGAAAATATTGTGAACAATATAGATTAAGGAATTCAGCAGTAAACTTTTAAAGGCAAATAGACACCTCATGATATGTGCTTGAAGGTTTTGAAACTTCAACTCTCACAGCCTTAAATAAAAATAAAGCATTTGAATGAGCATCAAATATATAGGATTTGATTTGCAGAACAATTTGTACATCACTGATCCAGGACAGTAAGGAGGGACTGTTGGAAAGGGATGTTCTCCTCCCATCCCTCATCTCCATCCTGCAGGCCACAGTCCTCTCTTGCTTCCAGTCTAGAGTGGGTAAAATCATGCTGTTCATATAAAGGACAGTTACCACCTCCCCACAAAGCCAAAACCACAGCTGAGATTAAACAAAACAGGGAAGGAAGAGAAGAAACCCTCTGCTATTGGCGTTTCCGTCCAAAATCGCATCCTGCCTGCTACTTCAGGGCACCCACATCTGCAGCCATGCTCCTCCCAGTCTCTTCCCTGGTGCTTAGCCCTGGCCCCGCTTGGCGCTGGGGGCAGGTGATGGAGCACACAGGGGCGCAGCGCGGTGTCACCTGCACCGGCCCCAAGTGCCCCAGCAGTGTAGCCAGTGTATCTCAGGGCCAAGCACCTGCAAGGTCATCTGACAGCCAGCAGCTCCAGCAGAGGCTCAGCTCCGATTCAGCCTCTACTTGATACTCCTCCTAGTATTTGAACTACCCCAATCACACACCTTGCAGGGCTTCTACAGCGTGGTGTCTTGAGCGGTGGAGATACGATCTGGGTTTTTGACCCGCACTGCTTGTGCTTCTGCTCAGTGGTGGGCGCCTCACGGCAGCTCCTGCTCTGAGAAGATCTTGGAGAGGCTTTTCTGAAAAGGGCTGGACTGGAGCCAGAATGAATAATAACTTGTGTAGCCTCAGAGCACTGCTGGAGCCACTAAGTATTAACAAACAGAATTAACATTTACAGGTTAAAGATCTGTTTGGTCGGTGGTTATTTTTCAGCATTAAATATAATTTATAGCTGGCTGATTTATGGGCATGGAGTCATTTAGGATATTAAGCAGTACCTAGTAGCTGCTTCATAGCTGCTGAGCAGCTTCAAGTCTTCCGCTCAGCTCTCTGTGTCATCCCTCTTAAACAAAGGGACCATTAATAAACTGCTCTGCACAGAACAAGAAAGGACTGAGTACTGCAGCCTCATTTCAGAGGTAATAGACTTAATAATGAACAAATGACACTGGCATAGTTTTAGGCTATTATTTTTAGTAATGTATGTGCCTTGCTATAGCTCTGTATGTGGTGAGCCCAGCTCAAGAAAAACATTCCATGGTTATTCACATCACAGTCTATTTTGTGATACTTTTCTGTAAAGAGCTCCAGACAAAAGCTTCCAAAAGACTACGTGCCAGGATCAGAGCCAGTTATTACTTAAGAAAATATTGCTGAAATCAATGAGAAATGTTGCAGGAGGGGGAATAGAAAGTGGGGAAGTAGTATCTCAGGGTTTCACTCCACATATGGCTTTAAAAGAAAGATGCAAACCATGTTCATCCTTTGCTTTTTGTGTATTACTTTAGTACAATAATTGAGAGAGAAAAAGAAAGAGGAAAAAATGCCTATATCAGATTTTCTTATAAACCTAAAATCCTGGCAGACAGTACAGAAAACTCTGAAATTACCAAATATTTCAAAGGTACTTTTGGGGTATGTGCTGAGTGAACTTTAAAGCACCTCCTGGGATCTGCATAAGGATTTATGGTAGCTATTCGAAACCAAACTAAATATAGAGGTTTTGCATAGTTCCAATCCCAAGTCAGACTGTGCTGGCAGTTCAAGCTGGGTTCTCCTTTGAGCTTTCAATTTTGTTTGAATCTGAAACTCTAAGCAAAACTCAGGAGATGCAAACACATGCAGACAGCTTCCCCCGAAGTGCTAACCGACTTGTGAACCAAAGCCCAATTGAACTCCAGTCTATTTAATATCCTGCAGGCGAACACTTAGCTCAGAACAGTTCTTTAGTCACTTAGATACATAAATGGAAGATAAAATGCTAGTACAGCATCCAACCACACTAAAGTATATTTAGAGAACAATTAGAAAGTCTCTGTGCTCCATACAAGACAGCTCAATGAAGGTAATCGTGTAACCTCCTCAAACACCTCTACAGCTATGATAGTATCTGTGGGCTGCCTTTGAAAACCAGACCATGCCCAGAACCACTGCACTGCCCATTTCCATTCTTGTACATCTCTAAGATGACCCAGTTTTACAGAAATCATGGGTGAGGGCTATGATGACCATCTTCCTCCTGGTATCAGCTGCCAGAGCCATAACTTCTATGGTAATACATCAGTTACAACTACAGCCAAAAGAGCTGTAATGCTGCCAAAATCCTCCTTAGGAAACCAAAATCCTGTTAATAAAATTTTTCATAGGAAACTGGAAAGAGGTGATTTGAAACTAGGATGCTTTCATTGTGCCTTGCCAGTTATCCGTAACCTGGTAAGATGAGGACGCAGTAGCTGCATGCATGAAGAAGGCAGTGAAAGTTATCAGATAGGCAGTGCATTACTAAAGCTATACGTGGCAGAGAGTTGGGAAGGGGGAGAGGACCATCAGGCAAGAGCCAGTCTCACACCAAAGAGGACAGCTGGCTGGTGACTGTTCAGTTCAGGCAAATTAATAAGTAAGTGTGTGAAACATCAGTGTGATCAACCACTTACGTACTGTTTTGCTGTATCCGTACAGTTTGTTTACTTATTAGCAAGGATTCCTGCTGTCCTTTGCTCTGTCCCCTCCATGGTTGTCCTGATTGCATGACACAACAACTCTTGCTGTAACAAAGACTGTACATCACACCAAAGCACTCAGATGCATTAAATGGCTAAGAAAAGTTCATTTGATGATGTACACTGTTGCTGCTACAGAAATAGGCAATCTTTGCAAACACCCAGAAAGTAAAGAAAGGCCAGAGGAAAGAGAGAATGGCGTGCTCGGTCTGCAAGAGAAATTTCCAAGCCTGGGCTGGGACGAACCGACTGAAGCAAACGGAGGTGGGTCTCCAGAGAGCAGCAGAGGTACAAGGGCCATTACAAGAGGCAGAGCAGAGATACCCAGTTTGAGGCTTCTGGAAAATGAGCTCAGCCTTAAGGTTACTGTATTACTGCCATTACTTAGCAATCAGTGTAACTGAGAGGATCACACCACAGAAACCGCCTCATCCTCTGCTACCAGTTCTCAGATGGAATCTGTCTTCAGGGCTAGGGTTTGAGCTACACTTTTGATGAAGGGGCTACAACCTTAAGAACTGTTACAAAGCAAAATTCATTACCATCATAATTACCATTCCTCTGTTAACAGATGGGCAGCTGAGACAACGAGGGTGTTATTTGTTCAAGGTCACAAAGGAAATTATGGCAGAACCACGGTTCAAACACAAATCTCTGGAGTCCAAACCAAATGCTTTAACCACAAAGCCATTCTTTTTTCCTCAAATAGTCCAGCTGGCACTTCGCTTCCTGAGTGCAGCAGGTAGGGGCTGACATTCCAAGTCCTTTCAATTGATATTATTAGCATAGAGCAACAAAGACGTGCAGTGGAGTATTGGCAGCCAAAGGGATAAGTGATGATTGTAAGATAAAGTGTTTGTGTTTCTAGCCATCTGTTTGCAAATAATCCAAATTATTATTTTTAGGAGTGCTGATTCTGTCATAGCTTTATTTCTGGTGTAGGGTAGCTCACTTCTCGTAGTGGATGGCTGAGAAAAACATTTGCTGCTAGTAGAAAACAGAAACACAAAACTTTCTGTACTTCTAATGCATCCTGCTGATAAAATACAAGAGCTTCACATCATCAAGTTTCTAATTAAACATAGCCACAAAATCTGGATGACAAAAATTAACATGCTACATTAAGAAAGCAAAGGTGCTGATGATGTATACAGGATCTTAGAATGCACATTTTGCTTTCTAAATTTTAAATAAATCATGCTGGAATTACCTTCACAAGAAAAATGGTTTTCATAAACACTATCCCTCTCCCTCCCTATGCAAGGTACCTCGTGCTGCCTTGCTTTCCCCAGCACTCACACAAACAACTATATAGTTCCTACCAAAACAAAAAAATTGAGCATCCAAGCAGTGTAATGGACATTAGTCATGGCTCCTTGCTTGCTATGGGAAAATAACAATAGCTGCAAGAGAAGACCAGACAAGAGCAAGGAAGGATTGGCAGCTCAGGAGTGAGTACAGCTGCAGTGAAGAAGTCTCTATTTCCAGGTGCATGGAGCATCTTTCTCACTTGCAGAAAAAAAGGCAAAGCATCTCTTCTCCACCCAGAGGAGCAGGTGAGTGAAGCCACCCCAATGGCTGAGGATCAAAGCAGGAGGAAGAAGGGAGGTCCCTAGACCTAAGTGACTTTTGTTGGGAACTTTTCGTAAAACAGACTTTTTAATGGAATATTACAGGTCTCCTCCATGGCATGGTTGAGCATTCCCCCACAGTACCATAAACTCCGTGAGATTGTTTCATTCTATTAGACTAAGGTACTAATGTATGTGTTATAAATCTATAAAGTTAATGGCAAAACAAGTTATACATTCTGATTTATTGTCTGCTTTGGCTCAAACCAAAAGGACTATACATTAAGGGGGGAAAAAAAAACATGCTGTCTCTATATTTATAACCTTGTCATTTAAACATTTGGCAGCCTTTCAGCTGCTCCATATGTTCACTGTATTAAGCTTTACCATAGAAGGAACTAAGAAGCAAAGTCAAAAGAAAGCTGATATTGTATGGTTTAAAAGCCTGGCAGTAAAAATAATAATCAAGGAAAAATTTCAATAACAGCCATTCTGTGGTACCTCTGCTGCTTCAAATGGCATGTAATGGAACACCATCATCCTTAAACATTGCTAGCAGACTGTCTTCAGACAAGAAGACTTAGGACATTTACATCGCAGCTGCTGTTACCCTTGTGCTTAAAATAAGTAGAAAAACTTGATACAGAAGGTGACATGAGAAGAAGACAAGATTAGAATTTAGAATTTGGGAAAATTCTACACTATTTGAAAAGGGATAGTGTAAAACAGCAAAGCAAAAAACTATTCTGGAAGAAAGTTTGGAATTTAATAGCAAGGGCTCTTCCACAATCTAATGTTATAATTTACAGTTATTAGAGTATTATAGCATGTCTAGAGACAAACTAAATTTAACAAATTCACATCATAGATATACTTTTAAGTATACTTTCATAAACATTCATCTAAATGATATATCAGCATCTGTCTGCAGATGGGATACTTCTACTCCCCAAAGTACACTCTCTAGGCAGAATTGATAGCACACATCTTGCTAAGAAGACAACATGAAAAAAACTACTTCTTAGGCTGAAGCATAATATCCTGTCCTTCACATTGGTATCATCAAGGTTTTGCAGGTTTAGAGGTTAGTGGTTGTTACTTAGCAGTTGAATGTTATCTTTGTGTTTGTACTTTGAGATGTAAAATATTTATCATCAGATAATCCTACTTTTTCAGTACTGCAATGATTCCTTTTAAAACCTACGCCAACTATAGACAAGAGGCATCTGTAACAGCTCATGCTTCCTTTGGAAAAACTGAGACTGGAGCATGATCCTCGTGCTACACAGACAGAAGATGTTTTTTTACAGTGAATTTGATTGCAGGGTGGGTGGAAAGAAGGTATAACTAATACAAGGAAAATCTGAATTCTGAAAATATTGAACTCAATATTTTTCCTCACTTTGAACTCCTCAAATTGTTTCCCATTATTTCCCATTACTAGCCACAGTGCAAGCAAGTGGCTGAAATAGTGAGTTGACCTACCATCCTGTACAGGAGTTAATCAAATTCTTATTTTCTCCTTAATATCCATTAATTTCCCATTTAATTTCCCTCTTGCTTGTGTGACTTGATGTGCCTTCCCTCTGCACAGATTGTCCTGTGTTACTTCACTGAAAGCAAATTCTGTATACCAATGCATGGAGCATGGGAAATAAACAGGATGAGCTCAAGATCTGCGTTCGGTCGCAGGGCCACGATGTCGTTGCAATCACAGAGACGTGGTGGGACAGCTCGCATGACTGGAACGCAGTCATGGAGGGCTACGTCCTTTTTAGGAAAGACAGGCTGGGGAAGCGAGGGGCTGGGGTTGTCCTTTATGTGAGGGAGCAATTAGAGTGTACCCAGCTCCACCTGGGGGAGGGTGAAGGACAAGTGGAGAGGTTGTGGGTGAGAACTAAGGGGTGGGCTGGTATGGGGGACACTGCTGTAGGGGTGTACTACAGGTCACCAGATCAGGAGGAGGAGGTTGATGAGGCCTTCTACAAGCAGCTGGTAGTAGCCTCACAATCCCGGGTGCTGGTTCTCATGGGGGGACTTCAATTATCCAGACATCTGTTGGGTAAGCAACTCGGCCAGGCACGCGCAGTCCAAACGGTTCTTACAATGCGTTGAAGATAACTTTCTGACGCAGGTGGTAGAGGAGCCGACAAGGCGGGGGGTGCTTATGGACGTTGTCCTTACCAACAGGGAGGGGCTTGTTAGGGATGTGAAGGTTGGGGGCAGCTTGGGGTGCAGCAACCATGAGATGGTGGAGTTCAAGATGGAACTTGGTGGAAGAAGTAAGGCTAAAAGCAGGATTGCTACCCTGGACTTTTGGAGAGCCAACTTCAACCTCTTCCGGGACCTGCTTGGGGGTATCTCATGGGCTAGGTTGCTAGAAGGCAAGGGTGCTTGTGAGAGCTGGGCAACATTTAAACAGCATTTCTTCCAAGCTCAGGATCGGTGCATCCCTGAGTAGGAAATCGGCGAAGGGGGGCAGGAAACCCGTGTGGATGAGCAAGGAACTCATCAACAAGATCAAAAGGAAGAGGAAGGTCTATGAAATGTGGAAAAAGGGCCTGTCCACTTGGGAGGAGTATAGAAGTGTTGTCAGGGCCTGCAGGGATGCGATGAGGAAGGCTAAAGCCCACCTAGAGGTGAGGCTTGCCAAAGAGATAAAGGATGATAAGAAGTTTTTTTTTTTTTTTTTTTTTAAGTATGTAAACAGTAAAAGGTAGACTAGGGATAATGTGGGTCCCTTGCTGAACGAGGGGGGTGTCCTGGTAATGGGAGATGCTGAGAAGGCGGAGGTACTGAATGCTTTCTTTGCTTCAGTCTTTGCTTCAAGGACTCCCCCCAGGACTCCTCGACCCTGACGGGAGGAGAAAGGGTCTGGGAAATGGAGGGCTCCCCCTGGTTGATGAGAGTGTGGTTTGGGAGCGTCTGAGTGGGCTCAACGCACACAAATCCATGGGTCCCGGTGGGATGTATCCACGTGTGCTAAGGGAGTCGGCAGAGGTGATTGCCGAACAGCTCTCTATCATCTTTGAAAGGTCCTGGAGAACAGGAGAGGTGCCTGAAGATTGGAGGATATCCAATGCCACTCTGGTCTTCAAGAAGGGCAAGAAGGAGGATCCGGGAAACTACAGGCCAGTCAGTCTCACCTCTGTCCCTGGAAAGGTGTTGGAACAGCTTGTTGTGGATGCCATCTCCAAGCAATTGGAAGAGAAGAATGTTATGAGGTGTAGTCAGCATGGATTCACCAAGGGGAAGTCGTGCTCGACCAACCTCGTTGCCTTCTATGATGGCATCACCAGCTGGGTAGATGGGGGGAGAGCAGTGGATGTCATGTACCTTGACTTTAGCAAGGCTTTTGATACTGTCTCCCATGACATCCTGCTAGCAAAGCTGAGAAAGTGTGGGATAGAGGAGTGGACAGTAAGGTGGGTTGAGAACTGGCTGACTGGCCAAGCTCAGAGGGTGGTGATCGGCGGCGCATAGTCTGGCTGGAGACCTGTGACTAGCGGTGTTCCCCAGGGGTCGGTGCTGGGTCCGGTCTTGTTCAACATCTTCATTGACGACCTTGATGAGGGAATAGTGTCTGCCCTCAGCAATTACGCCGATGACACAAAGCTGGGAGGAGTGGCTGACATGCCAGAAGGCTGTGCTGCCATTCAGCGAGACCTGGACAGGCTGGAAAGATGTGCAGGAAGAAACCAAATGAGGTTTAATACGAGCAAGTGTAGAGTCCTGCACCTGGGAAGGAACAACCGCATGTATCAGTACAGGCTGGGGGACGACCTGCTGGAGAGGAGCTCTGAGGAGAAGGACCTGGGGGTCCTGGTAGACGACAGGTTGATCATGAGCCAGCAGTGTGCCCTGGTGGCCAAGAGGGACAATGGGATCCTGGTGTGCATTAAAAGGAGCATGGCCAGCAGGTCAAGGGAGGTGATCCTCCCCCTCTACTCTGCCCTGGTCAGGCCTCACCTGGAGTACTGTGTCCAGTTCTGGGCTCCCCGGTACAAAAAAGACAGGGATCTCCTGGAAAGAGTCCAGCGGAGGGCCACAAAGATGATGTGGGGCCTGGAGCATCTTCCCTATGAAGAAAGGTTGAGAGACCTGGGTCTGTTCAGCCTGGAGAAAAGAAGGCTGAGAGGGGATCTCATCAATGTGTATAAATACCTGAGGTGTGAGAGACAGAGGGATTTGGCCAACCTCTTTTCAGTGGTTTGTGGGGACAGGCCAAGGGGTAATGGCCACAAGGTGGTGCACAGGAAGTTCCGCACCAACATGCGAAAGAACTTCACAGTGAGGGTGACAGAGCACTGGAACAGGCTGCCCAGGGAGGTTGCAGAGTCTCCTTCTCTGGAGATATTCAAGGCCCGTCTGAACGCCTACCTGGGCAGCCTGCTCTAAGGAACCAGCTTTGGCAGGGGGGTTGGACCTGATGATCTTTTGAGGTCCCTTTCAACCCCTACAATTCTGTGATTCTGTGTGATTCTGCTATACCCCAGCCAGCCACCCCACATTACTTGTCCAGCATGACACCATATGGTACGGAATATGCTGAGTATGACACCGTATGGTACGGAATATATAAAAATAGGAGTGTGTAAGCGATTATAGGTGGCTAATAAGGTAACCAAACAAGTTTCCTAAGACTCGCTACGGTCATATTCAGAAAATATCCCCAAAAAACAAACAATAAACCATGGCCTGCTGATCATAATAAATTCCTGAAGCTTAATATTCATAACGATGTCTAGTGAAACAATACAACTTCTGGTATACTGCAAAATTCTGCAAGATCAGACATCTCAAAATGGCTACCTAGCTCTTTTAAATGATTCAGTCAAATTCCAGTTGTCTTGTCATCTACTGCTTTTCAATGTTATTTTTCTTGTGTGAGATGTTTAGTTGTCCTTCACTATAAATTCTTTTGGCTCTTGTGACAGTTTGTTAAGTGGAGTGATACTTTGTGAGAAACTTCTAAATTATTGTCTTAAATTACTTACATGCAAGAAAAATAAAATAATAATAATAAAATGTAATAATAATAGATGAAGGTTCATTTTCAACTCTTCCCAGTGGAATTCATCTGGTCTCTATTAATCAGAGCATTCATAATGTTGTTGACATTTACACATATTTTTGCAGTGTGATTATGGGATAGTATTTTACGAACACACTATATTTGTTGAGAAAATCATCACCATCATCTCTTGATCAGGAAATAAATCAGGCAGAAGTACAGCATGGGAAAAAAAAATCTGATTTACTACTTATGTTAAAGCTGCATACCACATTTGCAGCCTTTTCTGTTAATCAATATAAAAAAGAAAATCTACCACCCTCTATTAAGGTATCCTTAGGTAAATATCACTGCAAGACTTTATTATGTCATGTGCTATGAATCACCTTTGATCACAGCAAGCGAAAAGGTATCAGTACATGTGGATATGATCCATTACTTCAAAGGAAATACTTAAAAATTAAAACAAATCAAATCTATCCCAACTTAAATCAGTGGAGCAACAGACGGAGCAGAACTGACAGATTACAAACATTATTAATACTTATGCATGATTCATTTTGCTTTGGCGTGCCAAAACAGTTTGGATTAAATTGTTGTTTTAAACACTTGTATCTTCAAAATTCAAAGTAACTTGTCAATGAAACATGAAATTTGTCAGAACTTTCATTATCTCTATGCTAAAAAAATCATAAATAAATACACCTCCTCAATGTTAAATGTTTATCAGTCTTGCTTTTTTGAGAGAGACTGATTGGATGGTACATTAATAATGAAAGGTAGATCAAATAATCAGAATCTGAGTTAAAAATGCTTAATTCATGAGACAAATACACAAAACAGTTCAAGTAATTAATAGAAATTGAATGTCTTATATTATCGCCATGAATCACTCTCTTTTTAGCTGGATACAGGAAATATTTAAGAGATTAAACACAAAATAATTCATGAGTTTATACTTTTTATGAAGGCATAAGAATGTGATTGTACTTTCAAACTGTCTGCCATTTGTTATATGCAATTAACACAAACACTTTCCAAAAGCTGCTGGTTTTCAAACCAATGCCCTATTTTTCATTTCTAAAAATAATATTCAGCTGCATCAGGGCTAAATTTTATATACATTCTTTTGTTTAGCTTGTATGTTGACAGATTTGTATTTAATTTACAAAGCAAGTCAAATCCAAAGATGAATTCAACAGTTGCCCAGATTTTATTAGAGAACTTTTTGTGTGTGATGGTTACTGGTTGAGGTGTTTAACAAAAGGGAATAGGAATTCAATTGTTATTGTGAAAGAATAAACTACATAGCACTGAGAAGCTTTCGTAGTGCTTTTTGCAATAAAATTACATCTATAAAATCAATTTACAGGGCACGATTTTGGTCATGGAAGTACTCTTAGCGAGACAGAACATTTATTATCAATTTAAGATGCAAAGTGTGATTTCCTTTTCCCCGATACTGATATCTTAAAATACTAGAGAAGTGTCATCTATATAAAAGTATTCATATCTCCAAAATATCAGAAGTAAAGCAACAAATTGTACTAGCCACGCTCAGTTCTAGACTGAGAAAAGCACAATAGCTTTCTACTTCTGCTCATGTAAATTACTCTCTTGTAGTAGGTGAACTCAAGCTAATGAAATAAGCTGATTATGACAACAAGGACCACTGTACTGTCATAACTCCCCTCCACCCCCCATTTAATTGCTTAATAGTCAAAAACAATGCTACCATATAATATGCTATCATAGAATACCATGCATATATGAGAAGTGATATATGCATATGAATGTGACACATTTGTGGAGTTTCAGATCATTTGTACATGTCTGTAGATGGCCTGCAGACATGCGGTGTTCACAGACTATACTTCCCCTTTTACAGCTTCATTCTTCTTCCCCAAGAAGTTTTTTTTTCCCTTTGTTTTTTAACATCTTCCCAACATACATGCCTAATTTTATAAGTAAAATCTTGAAATTTAGCATCTGATCCTCAGTCTACATTCTGAAAACTTTCAAATCCAATTATGTCAGCTCGCTGCTTACCTGTCTTCAAATATACCCATACAAATATTACACTTGCTTATTTGAAAGGTATTTCAAGATTTTGCAGGGTTGATTATACACCTCCCACGACAGCTGTCCTTTCCTGTAAGATACACAAAAAGCTACTCTCAGGTGATGCTGTTTTATTGCCTGAGATCACTTTTAGCACTGCTTAACAAAAAACAAACAAACAAAAACAGCCAGCAAACAAAATCAACAAAACCCACAAAAACCTATAACAAATCAAATACTCTTATACTCAATTTAGTCCCTCTGCTGACATACTCGGATTTAATTATCAATTACAGGAACTAATACATCCATCCTATCATTCTGGATTTGCTTTCAGAAGTTCTAGTGGCACAATCAATATTTGATTTGCAATAGAAATAGACATTGAAAAATGCATACCTTTATTAAAAGACAATTGTAAGCTTAACATGCTATATACATCTATTTAGAAACAGCAAAACTCTCTACATTGACAGAACAGCAGATGACTTTATATGACTCTATGCAACTAATGTTAATTAAATAATTGTTAAATTGTTAATTAAATAAATGTTTAAAAGTGTGTAAGACTTTCCCACTATGCAATCTGGGCAGTTATAGCTTTTCCTTTGAGTTACATACTTACTAGCAAGGAATTGCAAATAGAAATGGTTAGAATGGGGAGGCAATAGTTCATAACTGATTTAACAGCACAGCTTTGCCTTTTGTAAACAGTCAAAGATCCATGGTCTCCCTGCTCAATTGTGCTATAAAATATTTGCTAAATATCTGCAAATCTTATACAAAAGAACTTTTATATACAAACTTTGAAACTGATACAGTTAAATGAGTGACACAAAATTTGTTGAGTGAAAATCATTATTGTCCATAAACAGCAGAATGAGAAATACCTATTACCATACCTAGGACCTAAATGGGTAGTAAAGATTTTGTTTGTTTTTATTTCAAGAACATTTGCCTAAAAAAAAAAACTTTGAAAAAGCATTTGATAGGGTGGTGTGGGATTACTGTTTGTTGATGTTTTGTGTGTGTGTGTGGATTTTTTTTTCCCTACAGTACTTGAAGCAAAAGTACTTATTCATTCAGATATCAAAAGCTGAGGGCCACACTCTAATCTGAACTCAGGCTCAAAATATTCCTGGATATTCATACTGTCATAATTGTTACCACAGGCAGAGTAAGACAGATGGCTGGTCATTATTTTTTCATGATTCTTCCACCAGTGCTTGCAGTCAGCCTATACAAAATGGGTAAATCTCCTGTAACCATCTCCCCTTCCTCAAACTGGGGTTTCACAACAATGGTTGCTGTTCGCATCTACCTTGAAATGAATCTTATTTCTTATTTCCTGTACTGTTGCTTGAAGATAATTTAAATTGCCTCTTAACCACAGGCTCTTAACTGTAATCAATATCTACTAACAGCATGGATTATTAATCAAAGAGGGTTGACATATTTTTATTTGACCTTTATGAGCAAACCCTCTTAGTGATGACACTAGTGTTTAACATCAGCATATTGTTCCAACACTATTCGCCTTTGGAGAAACTACGAGACCACCAAAATCAATGGCAAAAAAGGACAGATTTCATCCTTGAAGTGTGGATTCAAGACCAGGCAATACAAGGCTGCAACACGTGCAGTTTTATAAGTACACAAACTACATTCACATTTTAACCTATCTAATACGTTATCATCCATGCAATTATTTCCGATCATTCATTTTTGACTGACCCTCATGCCTAAGTCTTCCATAGGCAACTTGTTTTTTTGTAAAACAGAGATACTAGACTAAACTAATCTCATGAAACAGAGCCCAAATGACTTCAGTGCATTTCCTGGAGACTCATGCAACATTTATACACCTTCCACACTATGTTCACCAAAAGAAATAAAAAGTGTATAGATATCCAAAAACAGAATTCAACCATGTTTTACAATCTTTACATATGAAAAAACTTGTCTCTGCCTTTTATAAACACAAGAACTAAACTGCAAAATGTCTAATTCTGCAATGGAAGTAGAAGAATTTCTCTAAGGAAGCCACGTTCGCCTACCTTAAAATGGTGCAATTTCAACATATATCTTGCAGATTTAGGGCTCAACAGTTTCTCAAAAAACATGCATCTGAGTGATTGGGGCACATTGCTCTGCAAACATACTGAATAAAGAACAAATGTTTGCTTTTCCATGTATAAAAACTATAATAAGTAGTCTTTTATTTTACTTGATGATTTAATTAGAACTTATATCAGCTGTTAAACCATTATGCACTGGTTGACAGAGTTCCCTGTTTATTTGTTATGATATTACAACTCTAAACAACCTCTTACAGCTAAAGATATATTACCTTGAATTATATTTAACAGCTTAGTATTACGCAATACATTATATCTTACCATATGTAAGGGACAATGTCTACATTCTATTGAAGTTTGTTCTTTAATTTTCATAATGCTACAAGGTATTAGCTAATGAACTACAACCTTAGCTCTTTGCTGCTCTTAAAGCTGACAGGAATATGAACGTGCAGGGTAAACATTTTTTTACTTGAAGTGCGTGAATGAAATCTAAGCATTAGCTTACTACTCCATGTGGTAAGCTGAGTCTTACTCTGAAGACCTGTGAACTGAAAAAGAATAAAATAAGTAAATTCATGAAAGAATCATTCAATGAAAATTGGCTAAATCATGCAAATCCACAACCTCAATATGCCCAATATTACAATGATTCATACACCGTGCAAGCTTACTAGGGTGAAAATTTGATGTATTTCACTAAGAGAGTATAACTGGAATCACTCTTTCCCTGTATCAGTTTGACCTAAACAGGTTTAGCAGGTTCTCAGTTCTCTAAGAAAATTTGTCCCCATAGGGACCTTTCCTGCTTACAAACAGTTAATTCCACCCACTTCATGTCTTTCATTGGAAGAGCCAAAATGTCAATAAGTCTGTTTGTACCGCAACAGAGCAATTAATATTTTTGTGATAATGACATACCCAGTTGTTTGCACAGAGCTTTTTGCAAAGCGTGAAACACCTGACAGATTTTAGCAGTAAACACTATGACTACGAATACTCTGAATTGCAACAGATGGGAGAGAAAAGGTTAAGCTGAGGCAATTCAAATCTCCTTTGATTCCTCACACCCATCTGCAAATGGCGAGTGCTGTGGCAAGGAGGAAAGCATGGTCTGCTGAACCTGCACCAGGTCCAGCTCGCTCTGCTTAGGGAGACATTTGCAGCAGTTATTCATTGGCTGCTACCCTGTGGATTGAGCAACAGACTCCATGAAGCTCATTGGCGCACAGCGCAAATATTCATCACTTGGCCAAGGTACAATTTATTAAAGCATATCAATTAAATTACTCGATGTCCAATATGATGTGAATTTTACAGCAGTGTCTCGTATTATGCTACGAGTTCTCTTTATTTCCACATTGAAAATCTCAAGGTAATCACAGGAAGAAAAATAACCAACCATATAAACAAATATTATCTTTTACAACCACAAATAGATTGCATCACTAAAGCTGAATTGCTGTGCATCTTATTCTGCATTATTTTGTGCAATTACTTCTTTGATTACCAGTGTGATAATGCTGAGATGAGTTTTCAACCTTTCAGAATTAGACCTTTATACACAAATATGTTTTGGAGAATAGCAAATGATTTAATAGTGCCTACATAATAGTAGCAGTAAAAATTGTAGCAGTCCTATAATTGAGCTAATGGAGAATCTGATGGAAAGACAAGATAACAAAGGAGAAACGATGCAGTAAAAATTGCTTCACTTTGAATCCAAATGGTAAAAGTAGCTTGAGAAGCCTAGGATTTCATGTGCAGCTAGTTTCCAAAATGAAATATTCTAATATAATAAAAAGACATTAAGTAACACATGACTAAAAAGAAATGAAAAAAGACAGGAATATTCCACCTATACTGTCATTCTTTAAAATTACTGCTATCAGGAGGCTTTCACAATTTTGGAAAACTTGCTTGAGAAGTTGTTCTTCTCCACATAAGAAAAGTGTCTTAAAGGGCATGAAATTCTTCATCTAGTGAGAGTAATTGGAAAGGTTCTTGAGCATGCAAAAAATATAAAATAAAGATGCCTGATTAGAGATGACAAATTGGATGCTGGATAGCAGTAATGAAAGCTACTGTAGATAATGTGCAGCAGAAAAACTGTCTCTTGTGTGATTTTCATATTAAAATCTAAAAACTCCTCCTTTCATTACTTCTCTTAACATTTCCAATTGTCTTTATTATTTTGTTTCTTTTATGCAGTGGATTAAAGTTTTATGGCACTGGGGGCAAATCTTTCTGTCCTTTTATAAATAATGCCACTAGTTTGAAGAGAGAAAAAGCAAACAAAGCACAGACGGGCCATTACATAAGCTAGTTTTGAATATTGCTTCATTGTACTTCTGCTGAATAGTCTGAAGACAGTTTTTGCTATTGCCAAACCTTTTGGAGGTTTCACTTCAATTTGCAAATCATGTAATTGTTGAAAAAATAGTAATATGTGTTTGCTTGGAGGGGCAGAGGACAACAGACGGAATGAGAGGTGTTTGCTAGGGATGGTGTTAATGTAAATGGTCTGTAGTCAAACTATTCATCTACATCCATGATAACATGATCTCCTCCTAAATATAAGGAATAAAATTTTGTGCACATATGGAGTGATGCTTGTATTTGAGCTACAGTTTTCTGTACTGTTACGTGAGCATACAGATTAGGTGCTGTTCTGCTCCCACTGCTGTGAGGAGAGTGCAGCACTGCTCTGCAGGCAGCCACGGCCTGCTCAGCTGTGCAGCCGCTGCCCGAGGAGCTCTGTCTGGGACCTCTAATCAAACTTGGGGCTCCTCAAACTCTTTCAAGGTGCACATGTCCTATGCACTCGTCACCTTTACGCAAGGATGCTCAGTGGTTGCTGGTTTAGACAGGTACCATAGGCTTCAGTTCCCCTATCTGCTTCCCCAGTTCCAGAACAATGTGAAATTACAGCTATGTGTGAGGACAGCAAACGTGCTTTTGGGTTTAATACTCTTCTACCCTTATGTAACAAGTTGTTCCAGTGACTTCAGGTCTCATGGCATAAAAATGTCAAAAAGCACTTTCTCTTGAAAGTTAAGCAATAACATTACTCTGTCACCAGGTTCAGCTTGGCAAATGTGCTGTGCTTTTTCAGAGCTGCTCTGTACATACCTGCAGGCAGAACAGCCACCAGCCCATGTGCAGTTTCACTTGTGGTTAGAAATGCAGCGGGAGCCTTCAGTACAGCACGGCCATCGTCTTCCACTGGGGGACTTGTCACTGAGCACAACAAAATAACGGTGTGTGAACACAATACCATCTGACATGGCTTCAGCTTTAAAGAAATGGATCATTTTGGTAACAGCGGGTAGAAGTAAGAAATTACCCATAAAACACTGCTAAACACTGCTGCTGCCTGAAGGTTGAAGTGCTGTGTGCAATGGGTATTAGTTTGCCAGAAGCACCCCTAGTTAAACACCACAGAAATTATTGGAATACTTTTGAAATCACACTGAGGATCTAAACAAGTGAAAACATTCCATAAACCTTCCACCCACATATGTCAATTCAAATGCTCGACTTTTCTTCAGGTATTTATTTAAATAGGCATGAAAAGGAAAGGTACAAAGCTCCATTCTAATACCACTCAAAATGAATGCATTGTCGGAATTTTAGAAGTAAAGAACTCATTCTGCCTTTACGTTAATCTTATTGAATGGCTGAAAAGTCATTTTATGGAAACTTATTATCACTGAGGTGAAATTTTGCTGTCCAAAGAGGCCAAGTTTATATTGTTGACTATTTTTCATAAATTCAGGCGAAGACTTGCAGACATGGACTTCGTGTGCTGGTGCTTATTATACCTGTGCTAGCTGAAACACAACTTAATTCTACTATTCATGGACCAAAAATAATACTGAAGTGCTGGGTGGAGTGACACATCTCATTATGTCACCCATGCTCAGTAGGATGGGAGCAAACTAATGAAAAACAAGTAGATAAAAATTATGTAAGATGTAAAGGAAAAAAGCAGATACTATTTTTTTCTCTTTTCCTTCCCTTAACCCTCCTCTGAGAAAATCCCCATCATATGGCATGCTGTGCACGACAAGCAGCACTTCAGTCCATCTTGACCGCAGCTGTGGAGATCTGGCACATAGGTGTTTGTATCTGCTGGATAAGCAGTCAGGTATCTTTTGTAAAGATTACCCTCCGCTTCTTCGTAGTAAAGTGTTTTCATGCCTACCAGCACAAACAACCAAAATAAATCCTTTTCAAAGAGGATCAGTGATAGCAGCGGAGGCGACACTGGCACGTCCATCCCCCAAATGAAGCAATAAGAAAGTCTGCATTCCCTATAGGAACCAGAGACAGCTTTTTTGGACTGGTTTGGTCTGAGCTATAGAAACACAGTACCTGCAAATACATCAAGTGAGGGATTCCCAGAGCTCCTGGTGCAGAGGAGGGGCTGAGGAGAGAAATGCTTTTTAGATAGCTTTGTCACAATTGCTTTCCTCAAAAAATCATGTGCCTCAAAACATTGCCTTCATCCAGGTGTATTGTCTGACAAGACGTTCATTAGAAATGAAGCCTTTCCTACTTAAACAATTTTGAAAATTGTAGTAGAAAGCTGTCTAGAGCTGCAGCGATCGCAGTAGCCATTTCTGCTTGCATTGTTCAAACACTTTTAGAGATAAGGGGCATCCTTTAAAGCAGTTAAGAATTTAGGCACGTCCATTACCAGTTCACAGGTGACACCTGAGCATCTGAAAAGCACCCTGATCCCACCACAAGCGTTTTGAAGTCCTGCTGCCAATGATGGACAGGGAAACAGCACTGATACTGCTAACAGGGTCTCATGACACTTGCAGGTTGTTTGTTAAACCCCATCAAGTGAATAAAAACCTGGGTAAATATCTCTATGTGACTGAATGATTTTTAAATATATATATTTTATATTAGGATGCTTTGCTTTAATTACATTATTTCAAAATGCATCAACAAATTGGACAGTATTTTGCACGTTAGCACTGTAGAGGTACAGTGTATAAAATCTATTGTATCTTCTTTATTTATGCACAATTCAAAAGAACAGGAATGCCCCACAGCCTTACTTTAATTTAATACCTTGAAACAAGGGAACTGACCAATAATATTCAATAGCTTAAATGGCCGTGAGTCACCAAGAGACATCAGGTTGAGATTTTCTGGTCTAGTACACACAAATCAATGAATAAAAGAAAAACAACATACACACAAGAAAACAGTTAAGGATTTTTTTTTTTCTCAGCTATATTAAATACTTACAATTTTGCTATGTTTACTTTTTTTTTTTTTTTCTCCCCAATAAATACAGATAATAAATAAAATGTCCAGGAATAGTATTTCAAGACTGGAAGAAAATTTATACCTTTTCATGAAAAATATTGCTAATCACTACAGAAAGCATTCAGTAGTCAAAGAATATCTTTGCTGGGATATAAAATTTTTCTCCACAAATAAACTGTCTTATTTTGTTCTCAGAATGATTCACAGCATTTTTTAATAACTATTTGATCATAATTGGGAGGCATTGTCTTTCCTGCCTGATGTGTAAATTGTTATTAATCTGAATCAATAATACCCAGCACCCTAAACTGGGACACCTAAGTTCATGAGAGTTTTTCAAGATTAACCTTTCAGCATACACTGATTTACACTGGTTGCCTAAATAGGGATCTGCCTGCAAGCATAGTGATATTTTGAAACATCTGAGGTTTTGAAAAAATACTTATGTTTGGTATGAACTAGAACCCCACACTGAAAATACAGGCATCATATTGTGAAGCCATTTAAAACATTATTTCTACAGCTTCAAAATAGCGACCCTAACTTTACTAACAGTGTAGCAACTGGAAAATGTACAAAAGGCATACTGAACACTACAAGCAATTAAAGCAGATAGTTTTGAATATATCCTTTTTATTTTTAATAGTTTTTAAAAAATATTAAGACAAGAGCTCGTAAATGTGTTCATTATTTTAACTTTTAGAAAAAAAAATCTTTTAAAAAAATGTAATTATTAATCATTACTGATAATTAATCTGCAGAAAGACAAGGTAAAATTTTTGAGCAAAATAATAAATAAACAAAGAAGCATTTATTCTATGTGTTACTGCCATAAAGGATATAATTATAATGTTTACTTTGGCTTCGATGCCCATTAATTCAGGTAAACAACATTGTCTACTTTGGTTTACGTTTTTGACACCTCTGTCTTCTCTTTCAGAAATAAGTATAACCACAAAAATTAAGATTGTTTTTACTGATAGTACATGTCTCTGTGGGATACCATAGTATAATACTTTATTTATCATTTAATTCACCTGAATTAGTATGACTTACTGTTTTTAAAGTAAAAATGCTTGAATGCCTGTGGCACCATGAAGTTGCATCCACAATTTCTCATGAAGATGTCAGAAGGACATGTCTCCACTAAAAATGAAAGAGCCTGTGGGGAAATAAAAGGGAATAGAACTGAATTTCACACTAAGCTGTTCTTGCTTTGTCTGTTATTCCCCTCCATATTCAGAGGTGACCATATAACCTTGCTATTAGATTGATCTCTGTCATTTGTTGTATGTTTAAAACCTTTGGAATTGTGATACAGAATTACTGCACAGATGCTGGGCTGAGATGGAGGTTAATAAAAAAAGAAAACACTGCCTGAAAACAGATGTTTGGATTTTGAAGCACAAATATAGCTGACTCTCAGCAGATAAGCCCAGATTTCACCAAGTCTAAGGGATAAGAGACCAACATTCCTCCTTTAATCTGATTTGGTATACTCACCAGTATTCAGATAAGATAAAAGCATAAAAGATCAAGGTCCATTCTTTTGAATGATTAATCAATGGCTTTTTATTTTCTCCTAAAATACTTGGAGCATCTGTGTATCTAATAGAAGGCAAATCTCATCTATAATAGGGATTCTAGGATTTACTAACAATTGCTTGTTTAAAAAAGAAGGTGGTTGACAACAGTTATGTATAGAGTTGAGTTTTAATGACTTTTCATGAAAATTCTACCAACTAATTAAAGCCTACAAGAAAAACATAAATCTCCAAAGTTTGGAAGAATACATGGCTAATAGGCATGAACTGGATATAACTACCAAGATAAACCAGAAGTCTAGTTTCAAGTAGCTACTACATTTCCAGGATACAAGAGAAAACTCACCTGAAAAAGTAAATAATTAAAATTAATATACATTGTGCCCGTGTTCTTATTAGTCTCTTTCACGTATTTTTCCCACTAGCTACTGCAAAAATGCAATTAATAGCAATTATGTGATACGCAAGAGAGCAACTTATGATGTAAATACAAGTTTTCCAGATCATCAACACTGAGCTTAAAAAGAACTAAAAACAACCTTATGGCACCATCCAAAATGCACACAAGTCTGTCAAAATAGACTGAGATTTGGGCAATGCACTGGAAAACCAACTCACTGAGGGGTCATAGGCAATGGTTTGTTCATGGCATGCAAGATAATTGAAACAAAAATAAGTTCCTAAAACACTTACAATGTGAGTACATTAAACTAGGTTTCAGCCAATGAAGGAGGAGGAGCTGATTTCTCTTTTGCTCATTTTCAAGCAGCACCTTAACAGATGTATTTTTAATTTTCAACAATTTTCATGTAATTTGCAAAATTATTATACAGAAGAGTATTTGACATGGAATACACGATTTGTGACACTGATAAATATAAAGACTATTAATTAAATGTCTACTTGCTAAGTGAATGATTAGGAATTGTATTTCTACACTTTCAGCAATGTTCAAAAACTAGAGGACACTAAGTTAAGCAGAAGTGGGATCAAGTGCTACATTACCAGTGCTATTATGCAGTTTGCCAATACTCCAAAAACCAAGGAATTAAGGTTAATTAATCACTGAAGGTAATATATGCAAGTAGCACCAATACCACCATTGTATGCATAGGTGCATGTTCTAGAATAATTACAGTAAGATGGAACACGCTCCTTACAGCACAGATTGTTAGAGATTGATAAAAATAATACCACCACATCTTCAGTGTTCTCTTTACTACACTGCTGTTTTATGGGAAGCAAACAGCAGGATTTTATGGATGGCTGTATTAATACATTATTGATACATTCCATAAGCTACAAGAAAAATAAGGACGCTCTGAAATTCAGTCAAGAATGAATTTGGTCGGTTTATTCCAATAAATACTGTTCCCCAACTTTTGTGCCATCTGTGCATCATGCACAGGAAAACCAACATCAATTAATAAAGTGACTGCTGGAGTAGAGGCTCTAATGGTTTCTAGCTGCTGGGGATCCCCCCCAGTGAGGGCTCCTGGGCAGACGCCTGCTCTGCGTTTGCTTTTCCTTGGGTTGCAGTGCTGATGTCTTTCTTGTGAGGGTCTATAGAGAAACACAAGGTGAAATCATCAGTTATTTTGCTAAATAAATGAGAAGCAAATCCACTGACATTGGTACGGGGCTAATGTAAAAGGAGTGTGAAAACAGGAGTATCCAACCTCATCTGTGCTCTGCTTTGCCTGAGATCACCAACCCAAAAGCTTGCCAGTAGGCTTTTAAGTAAGTATTTTGCCACTTCACTGATGTCTTGATCTACTTTCTACATTTATTTAGGTGCCTCTTGTCAGTATTTCTGGGCTCTGTCAACATAAGATCCTGACAGACAAGGTTGAACTCTTATATCACACTCCAAATACCAAAGAAAGTCAACCTCTAGAAATATCAGGGTTTCAGGAGCCCACAAATGCTTATCCACTTAAATTCCTATATAAAATGGAAAGGGAAATGTATAGATAATGTTCTGAAAATGTATAGATAATGTTCTGAAAAATAAAATAAAATAAAATAATAAAATAAAATAAACAAAATATGGAAGTGTAGACCAAACCAGCAAAATACCTGATCTAACAAAATAAAAGGATGCTAACAGCAGACCTACTACTGCCCTTCTTCAAACATAGCTGCTGCCAGCATAGCCCCTAGGCAACCCCAACAATATATGTAGTTGTCTAGCTTGGCCATTTCTATGGCTAACCTGCTTGTAATTAGGCACTTTTTGTGGATATCACATTTCCATGTCACTGGCCTTTTTCCTCCCTTCAGTTTTTCTTGGATATGTTCCGTATGATTTAATGAGGCCTCAATTTTTTCCTTTAAAGCCAAATTAGGTGTTAGAAATTTAATCATCCACAGCAAGCCTCACAGTTGTCAATAGTATGACGAGAAACCCTGAGTTCTTATAAATGGTGATGTGACACTCAGCAAGAACCCTCTTCTCCTAAATGGCAGTTTGTGTTTTATTCTCATTTTTATTAACCTAAAAAAGCCACAACAAAGAGCATGGTCATTGAGATAAGCAGGACTGTGGGGCTGAGTACACTCTCTGGTGACCCCCCCAAGATGGGCACCCTGTGGGGATGCTTGAGCTGGACCTGGTGGGGCGGGACCAGCAATGTGGGGACAGGGCCATGCAGACAGGACCCTTGGTGCCCAGATGCTGCCTGCTCCCAGCACGGAGGAGCAGAGCACTGTCTGTAGCGTGCATGGCCACCAACCCAGCAAGCGCAACCCCCAGCAGTGAATGAACACTGCCTACCAAAAATGGAGTCTTCCCCAGGAACCACAACTCTTTAACTAACAGTGCAGATTCAGGGTGTAGGTGCTCCACCAGTCAGACTGATACTCATGTCCGCCTGTAAGCCCTGTAATGCTTTCACCAGTTAAAGGTATGTTTGTCTGCAGTGATAGTCACATGCCAGGTGTGAAGAAGAGCCATCACATCCACAAAGCCTGTATTTCATATTCAGTCCAAATGGCCAATATTTCTGATTTGGAAATCACAGCCCCACTCCTAAGCAAAATTTAGTTGTGTGTTAAAGCAGGTTTCATTTCTAGAGGTATCTCCATCCCATGTGCTGGCAAGGTAGAAAAGGATCTCGTAAAGTCATGTCCCTGCCTAACACAGGAAGAGAACTGATCTGTTTCATTGTGTCATACTTGTTCAATGTGTGTTTTGAGAGCAGATCAATAAAAGAGGTTTTCAATCTCTCTCATACGTGGTAATATTCAATCTACTACTCGTGAACTATTAAACAGTGAGAATGGAGTACATAATCCTTCTAATCTTAACAGTACTTTTAGAATAAAAATATATGGAACAAAACCACACTGCTTCAAATTAGTAAACCTAAATATTTACTTTACATAACCTGTTATTTAATATACTGTGCACTAGGCAAATGCTCTCTTTAAAATTATGCTTATAAATCATCAGAAGGAATAGCTAATACTTATCAATCATATACTAAAAAATGTATTTAAACCTGTAATTTGTAAACCTATGTAAACTCAGTATATACTTAACCAATACTAAATATGTGTATACGTGATTCTTAGAGAATTTTATAACTGAATTAACTACATTCTGTAATGGAAGATTACAAAAGGAATGAAATATATGCCGTATATTCATATGCAAGCTATTACATTAGAGTTGCAATTCAAAGAATAGCGTAAAAATCTAAATTAAATCTGACATCTCATTCTTTCTTTACATTTTTTCTCAGCATTAATTTTGAATTTTTGTCTCTGTCTTTAGAAGAAGCTTAATGGGGAATATTACCTACAAATAGCTTTTGATGTTGCATTTCCTTCAAAAAAGGATTCATCAAAGAATGCAAAAATATATTTATTTTTGCTCTGGAACAAGCTAAGAACAAGTTTTTGGACTGAGTATTTCTCACTAAACTAGTGAAAGAAATTTTTCTTTACATTATGTTTTAATATTCACATTTTGAATATTGTGAGTGGCTTAAAGGACTTTTTAAAGTAAACAAGTTAAAATCAAAAATGTAACATCCTAAGCGACCAAGGCCAAAACTTCCTTGGCAAGTCTGGGTTAACATAAACTATGACAGATAATCATGTTAGTGAGATTCAGAATAAGGTATTTGTTGTATAAAACACACGTACACTAGAAATTATCTGCAAGCATATAAGGAAGAATTTTCTGGTTTTGCTTTTCTCTGTGGTTTCATGGCCTGATGCAAACTTTCATTGCATATTAGTGTGTTGAGTGGTATTATTACTTACTTTGGTTTACATCTTGAACTTTGCATGAGACCAACCATATTGGAATCTGAAGTCATACTCAAGTTCACTAAAAGATGAATAAACTTTCACTTAACTGTCAAAATTAGTCCTAGTTTCAAGTTTCCTATTGTAATCCCTGTCTGGCACTAATCTAAATATTTTATTACTTGTTCTGTTAATAACAGTTTACAGGCTTAGAGAAGTGGACTATACACTCTAGTATGCAATGCTGTTACTTTCTAAATTAGAAAGCAATCCTATGATCTGCATGAAATTAAATTTACTTTTAATGTACTTCTAACCAAAATCTTTCATCAGGGATCTCATATATTGAATGCTTTAATTTTACTTTCTCTACCCTTTCCAGCATACTTGCATTTATCTTTGTCTCATAGAAGAAACATGGTTGCTAAATTTCACATTATCTGACTGTGTCACCCCAGCTGCTATATATCTCCTTTCTACCTTATCAAAACCAAAATTACAGTTCTTTCCTCAGCTCTTTTCATAAATTTTCACCTTGCTACTTACATTATCTGCCTCTTCTAATTTCAAAAACAGATCTGCTACCAGCTCCCCTCTTTTTATTTTTAATTTTGTGTAAGTTCTTGGTACACTGAGCCAGCTGCATGAAATCGGTTACTTTCTGTTCCTCTAAGTTTCTTTCCACTATAGCTAACCTAAGAACATTGAAATATAGGTGACATTTTATTCTGCTTCTCTCCTTTTATTTCTAGACTGCAAACACCAGGATTTATTGGATGTTGCCAAACATGTTTTAGGTGCTACTGTAAAACAAAATGATTCATTGATTCAGCAAACACTTACAGCAAAATGATTCTTCAGAGCATTTTCAAATGGCAGTCTTTCCTTCAGGGTGAACACGTACTCTGAAGAACATTGAAAAAAACACAGAAAATAGTGTGTATTGTATGTGCACATGCATACATACAGACACATCACACTTTGAAAAACACAGACAATTAGATAGCCTCGTATGACAGGCTACTGAGGAATGCTACTGCATGATAGCACTCTCCGATTCCCATTTCTCTAAGATAGGAATCAGCATGCCATTAAGAGCATTTTCAGAGACATGCATTTTCAGGGAGATACTCAACAGGATTCCTGGTGATGCAGCAACATTGTGATGTGGATAGAATTGATTTACCGATTAATAACTGAGCTACCCAACATTTCTTTGCAGTGATCAGCTTTAATGTCTGAAAATACATGGACTATGGAAGCAAAATATGAAGCAGAGAGCTTAATGACTTGTGTTTTAAAATGTAGACTCTTGCCTCTTCAGCAGTGTTTGACCTACAATTTACTTAGGTCAGCTAATAAATGACCAATTGCCACCATTGCCATCCATTGCTACACAGAGTAAAACAGGACATGTGGCAAGGGGAGATGCCAGAGACAGTGAGGAATAGGGGGATGTAAGTCAAAGGCTGTGTTTCCGGAACACAAGAAAAGGTTTTGTGTGCTCAAGTACAATGATTTAAGATCATTTAACCACAAGGCTAAATAGTTACTAATATTTACTAAATTATTACCCATTCCTCACCATGTTCCATCCCCTAGGCAAGGTTAGCAATCCCATAACAGAGCTGCAGACAGAATTTGTCAATCCACTTTCTCTGAACAGCCAACGGCTGTTTTTCTATTTTTGCTAGAGCTGGGTCAGCCTTCTTTGCAGGGAAGGAGTGGAGCTGCGTGTGCCGGCCTGCAGCCAGCCCTGCAGCAGCGCCGGGCACACACCGCAACAGCCTGGTGCAGAGCTGGGAGCTGCTGCTGCTGGACGCCTGTCACAGAGCACAGCGGGTTGGGCTCCGTACTATTTCTCGAAATACATTTGCTTTTGGTAAAACAGACACCAGCACCACAGAAACATTTAAAACACACAGTCCTATTTTGTGCTGTGAAGACTGAATGAACTCTGACTGAAAACATGTCAACGCTCAAACCTAATTTTACATGTGCAGAAATGTAAACTACATTAAAATGTTTAACTCAAAGCTCATTCTTTCATAATTCAGCTACACAACCATAGAACTAATAAGCAGTTTATCAGTCATAAAAAGGGTTATTAACATTGCAGCAACAGATGTTATTCAAGTAATAAATGTTCCACTTACAGTGCTTATTTCTCACTAACGTTTAAGATTGTTCCAAAGATCAGGTGTCTCTTCCTTCACCCCCAGGATCTGGTGGAAAGTCTTCTGAGCAGAAACTTGTGTTTGGTGGGGTTTGATACAGTGATAAAAGAAAACAGATTGTGGATGCTTTTTTATTTTTATCTTTTTAATTCAGTGTTGTTTACAGTATGGGAAAAGCATTGTCCTATTTATATCCAATTATATATGTCCACACTTCTCAAGTCTGTAATGCTCTTGCTGTGCAAAAGCACAACTGTACCTATCCAGGGAATTTAAAAAAAAAAAAGAGAGAGTATTGCGCTCCCTCCTGCTTTAAACCAATATTAAAAGTATTCAGGGCTGAGATAGCTAAATTCCAGTTCAGTCCTTTCTGGATCTGGTTTCAATATCTATGCAATAACAGAAAAAGTATAATTTATGGAACAAAACACTAAAGGTGGAGAAAATGATGTGTGACATACACCCAAAGCCTGATTATTTAATCTGCTGCAATGTATTTCAGTAACCAAATGCAAGTTGCTCAGCCGTTGTGTGTATTTCAGCCACATTAGAAGACTGTGGAGTTCATCGTTTCTAATTTTTAAAGTAGATTACAGCTGCCATGTTGTTAAGACCTTACGATTATATCTGAACAATAAATTGTATTATTAATAGGATGCTTATGGCCTGTGAGTATTAGATATTGTTGTTTGTGATTTGCACTTAAAGAGGGATTTTAATCAAGTTTACCATTCTCAAAAAGTCTGTTTTGCATTTAAATAAGCAGCCTTAAAAATTGATCTGGTTTGCTCAATTATACAGTGGCTCATTCTGAAGCCTAGGAGTAATTTATAATACAGACTCTATGAGCAAGGAAGATGTATTGCATTGTACTTAATCTTATCAAATTTCTGCTGATTTCTGATGACAATGTCTGTTTATCATAATTATTATGAGTTGCCTGGGTTAATAAAACTTGAAAAACCATGTGGGAATTAAACCAGTATGGAATGTTATACTTATTATTTATGTAAGGCTATCTGATACCAGCTGTCCTTCATGGGTCTATGAAGCCATTTATTTCAGAATTGCTTCTTGTACCACCATTGTTAAGTAGTTCAAATGTACTAAAATCCAATTTTTAGGAATGTGTAACTTCATATTATGAAGTCTCTCAGATGAAAATATCTTAATATATATTACAATATCCCAAATTATATAATATTTGTTGGAAATTTTTTTTCATTGAAAACTACCTGGTCTTCATTTGCATTATATTGTAACTATAATGAAATAGCTTCTTTGCCTTAGTGTTCACCTATAGGTAACTAACTTATTGTGCAAAGGAATAGTTTTGTTCACTTAGCGTCATAATTAGCTTCAATATTATAAGAAGCACTTACAAACATTGTCTGTACTGGTTCCATACTATAACATCATTTTTAAGATGCTCTTGCCACTGGAAGTGCATTCACTAGGAAATAATTTTTAAAAAGAAAAAGGAAAACAAAATGTAACTCTTGATTTAATATCCCTTTCAGAAGGTGCGAAATACAAATGATTTTATTTGGAAAGTATTTGAAGCACTCACCTTTTAAGATTGCACCAAGGGTATTTTGAGATCTGAAACAAAAGCCCATGTTTGTCACTTTCTTCAACACAGAACCCCATTGATTTGCCTTGGAATTAAACCTATGGGCAGCGAGCCACTTTTTAATTCAAAGCCAGGTCAACGCCACCCCAAAGGAGCAACAGATGCTCACAGAACTATTGCACAGTAATGAAATGTGGAGAAAATATACTTCACAATCTAGTAGAAACAATAAAATTATGTAAGCAAATTAATTTCCGAATTAACAATGGGAACAATTAGGTCCTTATAAGCTTGAAAAATCTATTCGATCAGCAGTGTACATTTACTCTTTGAATATGGATATTCCTGGCCAGTCTGATGTCCTGCTTCTACCAGTAGTAAGGCTGAAAAGTTTGGGAACCCCCCTATTTATTTTGTGATCAATCTCACATCATGCTTCAGTTCTACATGTACAGTACTGGTCATCCTCAGAGGTACGATATGAGCATGAACTTCCAGATAAGACACAGGAGCTTTCTGATAACAGGTACAGCAGAAGCACAACAAAGTACTTTTGTCACAAGAACAACTTTGGAGTTAAAGAAGTGAGGAGGTAAAAACAGCGTTAAGTAAGATGATACTATAGTCAATAAATTATATAATGACAAAAAAACTGTATAATGACAAGATTTAATGCTGTTCAATTTCACAGTTCAATATAATGTAAGCTTTTGTTGCTTAAAGGAAGACTTTATTGATGTTTACAGATAGACTTTACGGCTTGCTTGTCACCAGGACAGCCAAAAGATGTCTGTCTCAGTTTCTGCTCAGGAATGCCAGGACCATGCACTGTCTATTTTCATACCAAGTAGAAAAAAAAATATAGTCTGAAATTCCTGTATCAGAGCAACTTGTTAAGATAATTGTCTTGCAATGATTGATCTAGTCATGTCAAGATAATAAGGTTTTTATGGTCCTGAGGAGGATTTAATCTAATTTTTGGAGGGATTCTGATCTCACTGTTGCCGCTTTATCACTTTTAATCTCAACACTTTTATTTGAATTTGATCTGCAAAATTCAATATACTTTTAGTTGACAGCTGAAAACACAGGATAGTCTTTTTACACTAAGTTTTCCTGTGTTGAAACTGTGTTTTAAATCTTGTTATCATTACTCTGAACAAATCCAATTATGGAGTTGTTTTGCTGCTTTAGACAGAGAATACTCGGTATAATTTCTCCAAAACAATAAAAGTCTCAAAGTCCATTTCTCCTAAAGAAAAAGTAGTAGTTTTGAATAGAAGAAGGCCGCTAATGGTGTCCTTAATTATTTGGTCAAGGATCATTTGTGATTTAGGAAAAGATGTCTAACGTTGTGCTGTCCTTGAATAGAAACTATTTATAGTTTTATTGTTTCAAGTTCCTAACTATATGATGATAAAGTCGTCTGAATTTAAAAATAAATTTATTCAGCATTGTTCTCCTCAAGTTTTAATTTTAATAATAAGATTCTTTATTATTATTATTATTATTATTATTATTTTCTAAGGCAACATGGACAATCACCACAAATCTGGTTAATACCAAGCTCGTAAGCTTTGGCTGGGACTACACTGACTATAGTGCTCTGGGCACCAAAATACAGAACGGAGATAAAAAACACACCAGAAATTTGAACTGAAAGAGAATAAAACCACTACAACAACAGAAAGCAATCTGAGGCAGGAACTGCCAGAGCTGTTCCACGTGTGCCTCCCGGTGAGCCCCAGCCCACCAACCGGTATTATTGCCACATACGTATGAAGCAACCAAATGGAAGAAATGGAAGAAATCTGTTCCCTGTCCACTTGCTTCCCCTCCCGAGCCCAGCCCTGCCCGTGGACCCGCTGCTCCCCAGCCACCAGCCCTGCGGCATGCGGCGCTGCAGGTGTTCCTGCTGCATGGGGCTGCATGGCCCCAAGGCGCGGCTTCTCCCTCACAAACAAGGAAAAGGACTTCCTCTGCTCTGCTTCTGGGATTGCGGTGTTTGTTGTATTTTCTCTTTGGCTCTATCCTCTTTGATTATTTTTAGTTCTTAATCTTATTACTTCACACTTCTGTACAACTGAGCTGAATAAGCTACTTATCCAGCCTCTAAGCTGAATCTATCCAGAGCATTTTGAATTTATTTGCTCTGTTCCTCTGTATTTACTTTATCCTCCTTTTCCATTTCTATGTCATTGGCAAATTTAGGTCAGTAAATTATAAAGTAAACAAAACTGGCCCTAATGCTGTGCTTTCTGACATTCCTTTTAACTCCTTACTGAACTATTTTTTTATTTATAAGATTTGCTCCTTCAATCAAAAATACTTCCTAGGGACCTCATATGCCTTTCTGTAAGAGAGTGCTTGCTGTATTTGCAGACCAAACACTTCTAAAATCTATTTTAAAATAAGCACCAGATTGCTCTCTCTTTCATCATATGAATATGTATGGTCATTCTCCAGGAGAAAGACGGAAGCCAGCAGTCACAGAGAGCAGCATCTTAAGCCATACGTGGGGTGCCTTTTGGCCTGGGCACATCACTTAACCTCCTGGGAGAAGAGTTCAGAGGATTCTTTTTGCGAAGTAGACGTGGTTAACATATCATGCAGAAGCACAGTCTTTGTAATCTTCATCCTTCAAGCGCATTTGTTAACATTTTTTTTTTGTCTCCTGCTTCCTCAGTACTTTTTTATTTTCATTTTTTCGGTCATCAGCATCCCCTGGCTTGCTGCTACTTAAATAAAACATTCTCTCCTAGGTGATACGTAGTGAGTTGGTGAAAAGATACTGTCATTTGCCTCACTGTGACATGTTTCAGCACAATCTTTGTGAATTTCTCTGTTACTTCCAAATATGCATTCTATGTTATGTAAATATATTTCCAGTGCACCTCTCAAAATACATCAAAACACTTGTTTCAAACTAACTTGATATTTTTATTATTCAGATCAGAATAGTCTCTTCTCTGTATCAATGTTCTTAATTCTGCCTTCTAATGTGGGAGTTAGCACTGAATGCAATAATATGCCTTTCTCTGTGAGCTGATACCCGTAAAGGATCAGACATGCAGTTTCCACAAAGAATTTTTAAGCCTTACTTCTTCCATTTGGTGTACTCTGCTGAGTGTCTAGATAGTCACAATCTCCAATAAGCAGCACTCTGCTGCCATGGGATGTCTTCCTATGGGCTCAGTTACCTCACCAGCCAATTTTCTTCCTTCTCCATTTTGTGTGTGTGTGTCAGATTCCTTGTGAGAGATCCCTGTACTACTCATAATCTGGAAACATCCAGGCCTTAGAGATTTCCTATAATTTGCACAGGCTGTTTGTAAGAACAAACCATGCATCAGGCCACACAGCCTTTTCAGCACAGAAACTTCCAATCAGTCAACACGTGCTGGCTTATTTATGAGCTTTCCTGTGAACCTGCACGTCAGACAAGCAAAATGGAGGAGCACTCTAATAAGGATTATTCTTGACACCAAAGTTTGGTTCTAAGGGGAGTTTACCCCCAGTTTGTTAGTCCTGGTGAGTACCAGTGTGATGCATAAATGACACACAGACCCAGCTGTGTCCCCACCATGCACTGGCAGCACTGCAGAGGGATGTTGTCCACACCAGAAAGCACAGCCATCACTTTCTTTTGAGCACAGCAGGGAAGCCTGAGATGGCTTGCTGCTGCCCTGCTCGGTGCATGGCAGACATGCCTCTTCCCTGCCAGGCTGGAGCAAGGGGATAGCCACTGCCTTTGACTCCTGCTACCCGGGTCTTCACTAGGTCCATTACTTTCACATTGCAAACAACTCCAGATATGCCATTTTCTCTGTCACAATTAAATAAAGGATATCTTAAAAGCTATTACATATAAATCCATGCTGTGTGCACTTATACAGGGTGCAGGACTAAAAGAAAGGTATCAGGGCTGCAAACATGAGCAGTTCTGACTGTACGATGAGAAAGTGCATACAACTTCAGTTAGATAACTCACTCTAGCAACTTGGCAGCATTCCCTATTTACTGGATTGTCATGTGTCTAATCCCTGGGTTATCAGTAAAACATGATTCAGCAGCAGCACAGGTTACACATTCATGTAGGTATCAGCAAGAGCCTGCCTCCTTGCTTCCAGTTCTCTATATTATAGTAACAGCCCCCTTCTGCCTTTTATCGTGTGGAGGTCATCTAGGAGCTTATTTTGGAGTACTGGTACTTCTAGATGGTGGGAGCTTTCAGAGGTATGAGTGACACATGAAAATGCAATGATCCCAGCATGCCTGAATGCTCTAGTTTAAATGCTGTCAGTGCATAGCCTGCTTAATAATAAAAAGATTCTTGAAAATTACATCCTTATGTGCATTTTTTTTTTCTTTTGAACAATGTGAATGCTGAGGTGGAAAACAGAAGTGCTGGTGAAGACTAAACAGAATAGAGCTGGCTTTATGCAGCAGCTCTGGAGAAGTTAAATCTTGTTGCTGGTTTACAGAACCTGGGCAGCAATTCTGCTCCACCACAAGACTCCAGATTGCTTCATGCAGAGCAGCTGAGGGGGCCACAGCCTTTTCTTGCCAAGCTGCAAATCCACGTTCATTTAATTTCCCTAATGAATCATCTCTTATTACTTCATGTGCAAGGGCCTGGTTTCTCTCTATAAGCAGCTCAATCAATTTTAAGAGGCAGAGCAGAACCTGGAGGTGGGGGGGCTTTTCACATAACTGCTGAAGTGATGCAGTTTATCTTAAAGAAAGTGAAGGTATTAGGGTATATAAGTTAGAGACAGACTGGTGATACTAAAAAGTCACAGAGGCATGTGTCACAACAAACCTGGAGAAATGCTTTTGATGAAAGTGTATTCCTTACCTTGGTCTCCACTGCAGCCTGAGCTCTCACAGTAGCCATCATTCACCAGATGACTGGGGGTCCCTCCATGCAAGTCCCCTGCACCCACGGCCAGCTCTCAACCACCTCGTGCCCCTGGTGGAACATTCCCAGCAGCGCCTGAAGGATGCTTCAGGTATCCTGTGCCAGCCCTCTCCAGGCACTGATCAGATTGGCAGCAGAATGAATGTGTCAGCCTTGGAAACTTCACTTCTGGGCATAGTACTGGGCATAGGACATCCATCTGAAGCTAATATATTGGATAGAGGAAAAGGGGAAAAACTAAATATATTACTGCTGAGATGTAAGTATGCTGTGGTGTTTCTTTTAGCTGTTCCATGTTCATAAAAGTGGGTTTGCCTTGATGGAATCTCTGCAGCTTAATTCTTCTCCTGTTAAATTTAATGTGATTTTTCTTTATTAAAAAAAAAAAAAGTTACCGAGTTTGAAGCTCAAAGCAAGTCAAAAAATGAACTTTCTGTTTGAGAAATATTGTGGAAAATTCTCAACTTTTTATTTTCTAAAGGGCATTTTCAACATCAAAATGTAAATTTTCATTTTTTTTGAAATCTTTTAACAGTTTTTTTCCAAAATAGTTTTTAGTTTCACTATCTGATACCATAAAAAAATGTAGCCACAAGGAACAAGAGCTATATTTTGTAGTTTAAAATGAAAACAGCTTCTGAATTATGACATGATTCTACAAGGAATCAGCTCTATATGATAACAGAGTTGTCAAACAGGACTTCTACAGAGATTAGGAAATCCCTCACTGAGAAACCATCTACTTCCAGCTATTCTTCTTGGTTCCAGTTTTTCTTTATGAAGGCTCTTCTTTTTTTAAAAACTTGCTAGTGCAATTACAGTTGTGAATCTGGCATTTCTTAATGTCTGACAGGAGGCTTAATTCAAAGAAAATGTATGTAGGTACAAAATAACAGAACATGATCTTATTTTGTGAACACTCACTTGGTACTCTTCTCAGTTCTTTAACATGATGAAACCAGAAGTTCTTGCATTTGGCAGTTCAGCTTTCCCAGTCCAAGCAGTTGTACAACGTGCTGTCAAGCATAAAATTAGGTGCATCCAGAGCTCTGCCTTGGGGCAGTGCACAGGATAAGGAGATTCCTAGAAAAGAGCGGCTGCAACAATTAGCTGAACCATGAACCCTAAGCTTAGCACCCTCACACTCAGAGCAGAAGACACAAAGGAGAGGAACCACAGTGCAAGTTGTTTGACTGTGATAGCTATCGACCTAATGAGAATTCACTGATTCCTGCAGTTCCCTGAAACTTTAAACTTCACAGACTGAAACCAAATAGGGTCTGCTAGGTTGCAATATATTCTTGCTCCCAAGCATGTCTCCATGTGAGCTTCTCCATGTGATCCAGCACAACCAGACAACCTAGCCTCTTGCAGAGAGCCCTGCAAAATGGCCAAAGCCATGTTTCTTCCCCAGCAGTGTCTCTTCTGCCAATCTAGAAGTGATTTACTATTAATTTTAATTGTTTAATATACTATAAACCACTGTAAAGAAACTAATATGCTGGCCAAAACCAAATGTTTTTCAAAAAAAAAAAAAAGTTCCAGGACTGGCATTAATTGGATGATGAACAGCTCAGGATATTAGAGGACAAATTGTAGCTATGAACTTGCTGCACCACTGAAACAGCACCAGAGATGAGAGGCATGCATTCTGCACTTCTGAAAGCAGGAATATTTTGTCACACTGTCATAAGATAAAATTTCTGATGTATAGTTAAATAACCTTTACTTTCATCCCTCTGGTGTAAAAGATGAAAATCTTTTAAGAGTGAAAGTCCCAAAGAAATGTAAATACAGTGTATTCACTACTGACATTTCAAAAGATTTTGCCCCACCAGTGGAGACAGCTATTCTCTATTATCAGGTTTCCTGTCAGTCATATTGATTAAAGTTGATAAATACTGCAAGCCACTTGGGGTAGGCTAAAGGACACAAAAGAAAAATATAACTTACTTGAAAAGGAACACATTTCCTGGGAAATGAAAAGCAGGCCGTATTGGCCTGCACCTTGCTACTTCTAAATAAAGTAAATTCCCTTTTTTTTTTTCTTTTTTCTTTTTAAATGTATTTTTTCATTTTCTTATAAGTATTACATACATATATACCATAATTACTGTAACAGTTCTTTTCGTGGACAAAGCACTGTGGTATGGAAAAGTTAGCTCAGTCTCTGCATTCACATACATTATGATGTTTATCAAACTTGGGCAACAAATGACAATTCACTAGACCAGTTTCTGGTATCTGGACTCCATGAATACTTCATCAATAATGACCTTCTATCAGACATCTGTGGAGATACTTGCAGTAATGTAGTGGAGAATGTGAATGCCCAGGAGCAACAACTGTAAATCACGAGATATTTTCCATGAAAACTACTCTCCCTATCATGTCAAAATTTCCAGAAGAATACTTTTATGACTTGACTGGATATTGTAACTATATGAGTAGAAAGGATGCAATGGCAGAATCCACGTTGGAACTGGAAAAAGATAACACTTGAGAGAAAGCTGAAATTCATTGTATGAAAGAAGGAATGAAACTCCTGGTAATTGAATTTAATTTTTTATTTAAGAAAAAAATCTTATATTTAAAATAAATGATTAATGAAATCCATTACGTGGCTATAAAAGTATTTGATGACCGACACATTTTTGGCTATTAGCATGAACTCTACTTCCAGTAGAATATATTGGTTTAAACTCATAGGGATTTTTAAAAAGGTCTGCAGGGCCTTAAAAACCTAAAATGATGTGGGTTTGGAAATTCTGAACTAAACCCAGTTTGCAGTAGTATTTTAAGAACATCATATATGCATTTACCTTTCTGAGCTTATTGTTTAGCTACATGTCTTCTACAGCAGCTGGACTAGCTGAAAATTCAATGCAATAAATTTCTGACGAATTGTTAAAGAAAGAAATCCAGTCCTACTCCTGTACTACTTTGGCATAAATTGGATTTTTTTTTTTTTTTAATAATCAGATTCCTTTTAAAGTGCACAGGGTGCCAAAATGAATGTGTCTATTTAAGAATCTCTCAGTCTGCCACTGTGGAAATCTAGCTGAGAAAACTAATACACCTTTTACAGCATTTTTAATACAGCTACCTTGGGTCTTCTTATTTGTTCAGTTGCTTATCCATCATAAAATCTCACTGTATAGAATTAGATTACAAACCCTGATGAGAATTCTACATATGTGGTTAACTATGCCATTATAATTAATTCAGTCAGAACAAAACACTGTGTTAACAGAGAGGAAGACTTTTTAAAATCCTGGCATTTTCCTTTGGCTTTAAAGAGTTCTCAATAAAGACATGCACTATGATGCAACAATATGAAAACAGTCAAGATTCTATTTTGCGCTGACTTTTCTTTACTCCATTTTAAAAATAATGGGACATATTCTTCATATTCTTAATACAGTAGTTTATAGTTTTGAGGGTTTTTCATATAATAATTTAGTTCATGAAGTTGCAATGAGAAACACCTGATTACTTTCACAAACCAGAAATGATGGCAGCCCTCTTGCACATTTTAGATGAGGCAAAGGGGATGACTGTTACTCCTTATATCAACAGAAACCATGGCAGGAAAAGAAATTACTGCAAGCTGTTTGAACCTAGATTATCACTTTTAAATACTATTATTATTTGATACAAAGTAATGGGAACTATATTACCAATGGTAGCAAGATTTTATTTGCCCAGGATTTCTTTTATGCCAGCTTGTTTGCAGCAGAAGCTGTTAGTTTGCATCTCTTGACCCTTTATTGTTTGTTTAGGAAATTCATTTTGCTGTAAAAAGGCTGAGGATTTTTTTTTACTAAAATACAATACAGAAATAAAGAATAAAGACAATTTTAGTGGTGCAAGCTACTAGACTACCAAAATAGCTTAAACCATTTATATCATAGAAGCAATACGAAGAGCACCTTGAGTGTTCAGAAGCAATTATGACAGTGATAACTGCAGATGAAATGAAGCAAAATGTGAAAAATTTATCTTCATGTACACTTTTCTACATAACAGAATGGCCTCCATTTATCTTACTTCTTGTTCTGTTAGACTGATTAGTTAACTGGCTTCAGAAGCAAAATAGGAATGAGCTGACAAATTGTTCCCTTTGACTTTTGCACAGTCCAAGAGTAAATATCAGATTTAACATTTAATCATTTAAAACAGCCGATCTGGCTACAAGTTAAGACGTGAATATATTAACCCAAATGTATTGACAGTACATAGAGGAGAGTTTTGCTTTTTACATATGGATACTTTAAACACATTAAAAAGATAAACAGGTAGTGGCATCTTAATTTTACCCTACTTATGACCTTACTGAATTCAAACAGGATAAAACAGGAATCTACTTGTTGATCAACATTAGAAAACACTGACTTACAGAAAACAAAACTAAAAAAACTCTCAGTGCAGGACATAGCTGCTGTGAGAATAAATACCCGAGACTATGCTTTTTTACTTTTACCCTCAGATACCTACAATCACTCACCTGGATTTTCAAAATGCTTGGCCTATGATCTCCTGCCTTTAATTTTAAGAGTGATCTCTTTGAAGACTTCATGTGCAAGTCTATTAGTCATATCTCTGGAGAAAAGAGATCAAACAAATCCTTATTATGTCAACAGAAAAATAAATGTCATTTCCTCATGCTGATACCTGGCAAGCGGTGGCTGTGTCATTTAACATAAGAATTGTTAGAAAGAAATCAAGGTTTGACCAAGTTGGGCTTTAGGGATGCACGTACTTCATAACGATTTTAATGGTAGTCTAATTTCTGTGTCTAATTTTGAGATGTATAGAAAGACCTCATCAGGTAGACTTCTTAGCTCTTTGAGATTCAGGCTTTTCACAGTTAGTCTCAAGTGCAAACACAGAGACATTAAAAATTCTTTCTGTCTTAAGATGATTTTTACCATCTGTGTTAAGTTATATTATACAGCTTTACAGGCTGTTATATTTCTTGTATTTATTTATTTATTTATTGTACATGTTTCAGGCATGCAGAATTGTGTTTTATGTTATATATCTAAACATTTTAGACAGCTTTTGACCACAATTTTCAACCTTCTCATTGGTCAGTTGAGCAACAATGATGAATGCCTCCTCCCACACGCAGTCTTTGGCAGGTAAGAACCCTTATGCTTGGCATTGTTCTACAATTTCAGTAGTCTTTCTAATACACCCAAATTACATTTGGCAGAATTTCCTGATAGATTTTATTAGCATATGCTCTGTATGTCTAGATTCTTGGTGAGCTCATCCTCTATTTATCTATCGTAGCATCTGAACTACCAAGGAGTTAAGCCTTCTAAGACTCTTTTCCTGGCTTGCTAAGAATCTTTTAAAAAAGGATTTGGTTGCAACCCTATTCCTTCAATCCCTCATGACAAAAGAGCTATTAAAAATCTGTTACTGTTATAGAAATCTACAGGCTATCCTGGAATGCTCTGGAGCTATGCCTTGAATTTAACTTACAAAAGATGCGTTCCGGTCTGATTGCTCCAGCCTGTGGTTTTCTATATCATAAACTGAAAATTCTGTTTCTGTTTTAGGCATTTTAATCTCAACTCCCCCATGAGCACTGGAAACTGGGCTGACTGTACAGCTATTTTCCAGGCCTGTTTTCATTTCCTTCCACTGTATCTTGCTTGTCCAACAGTTTCTTTTTCTGATCTCCTGCTATTTTCATTCATTTCCCCTCAAATTCTTTTCCCTGACTTTTTTAGTTTCTATAATCTGATATTAAAACAAAGAAAGAAACCTGTCTCATAACCCCTTGTACAATCTGACTCTTTATATATGCATACAGTTCTCTCAATTTCCAATTACTGTTCAGAGGGAAACACTCAAGCGGCAGGGCGGTCTAGAAGCTGCTTGGCTGGCATGGGGAGAAAGGGGCTGGAGCTCTGATACAGCTGTCCTACCCCTGCAGGTGACATCTGGAAAATGATTTCATGCCCTTCTGACTTTTTATGCCTGTCCTGAGGATCTTGTTTGTAAATCTTTAGTAACTTGCAATTTTAATTTTTATTTTTTTTTTAAACTGAGAGGTTTTACATTGTTTAGCACAAAGGGACTGTGATCTCAGCTGGGGCATGTAGGTGTTACTGGGCTGCAGCACTGAGGGAGCTATGGTATAAACAGAGAGAATATTTTTGTTCTGAAAACAAGCAGACGCTGCACCACCACTAATTGAGGACATATTTTTTCATGAATGATATCCAGTTGAAAAAATGTGTACAACATAACCTCTGGAATGAGCTCAAAAGAAAGCTATTTCAACAAATATGCATGCACATGTGTTCAAGATTTTTTTTTTTTTTTTTTAATCTTCCCCACCCTATTTTAACGAGGGCTTACTTTTATGCAGATCGGCTTTTTCTTGTTCTGGAGCCCACAGCACAGTCATAAGAAAGTCATAGGAAAGTGGGGCAGACACAGATCCCCATAACACCCTCAATTGCCTTCCTGCATTGCCAGGCACCACCACAGCTGCACTTGGAAGGGCAACAACTACTGTTCATGCACAGGAGACTGCCACCAGGAGATGACAAAAATACACAAATAGTGTGGTAAAAACCAAATGCATTCACATTTCTCTTTTCCCTTCCTATTTCCCAGTACTTGTGAAGAATTTCTAGGTTATGACAGCAGCAATATGTGTTAACCATGACATTGTGAACTATAATTAACATCTATATGACTCCAAGAGACAATATTTTCATCATAAAAAGTAAGCACTTCCATGTATATTCTGATATCTCAAGCTTCTGCAGGAGCTGAGCAAGCTCAGTACTCACAGAGAAACAAGATCATGTTGACAGCTGAGACACTGAGTGCCCAAATTAAAATGTAAGTTCAAGATCAAAATATTTCCTGATATTTGTATTTTGTATATTTACTCACAGATTTCTATCTAGAAAGTTACTTACACTGTTGACACTAATTTGAATAAGTTTTACTCATTAATGGCTTTATACTTTAAACAAAATCTGTAAATAGGGATGGTGATTGCAGGGGAGAGTTTTATTAATCTGACATTTCCAATGACAGACTAGTTCAATCACGAACAGGATTAAGGTCACACTCAAATGCCTTATTCACCATATTATTACACCCATGAAGTGGAGAAACTGAATGAAATTAAAAATACTATCAAAATAATAATCTACAATTGTGGGACTACTGAAGAAAAAGTTTAGTTAAAGTAAAGGATTTTGCATTCTGCCGAGAGTTCTGATGTTTAGAAAAAAGAATTGATGCAACCCTAACGTATACACCAATCCAATGTAAATGCAATATGTGGAGAAAATGCATTCATATAACACTATATCAAATGCTGATAGCATCATAGACACCAGATATTAGGGTTTTTAATTGTTTTTGAAAAAAAATCTGTGCAATTTTAAGTGCCTAAATCTAGTTTTCTAAATTAAAAAATACATTTTGTGTTTGCTATGAAAAAATTTTACAATTTTGCAGCGAAAGCAAAAGAATTACAAATTAAAGCAAAATACGTATTTAGAGAAAAAGATATTTTTCTTAAATGAGACATTATATTTTTCAGTATTTTTTCAACATTTTAAAAATGCTTTCTTACTTAAATTGTCACTGGAATTAACTGGAATTATTTGGGATTCTAAAGGAAATTCTTATTAAAATATTATTCTGACAACAATGGGCATAAAAAGAGGAGTCTGACCAGCTCTCTTAAGGCAAATTTCGAAAGTTTTTTTAAATTTTTTTTATTTTTTTAACTCCATATGGAAAGGTTCATAGGGAGAAATATATCTTTTTGAAAGAACCATTTAGGCTTGGTGGTATAATATGACACTTTAGAAAAAAGCAATACTGACCCTTCTGACATTTTCATGCCACTGTATATATTGGTCCTACACTTGGTCATAGTTCTTTACAACAATCAGAAATAGTTAAAAAGTTTTCCAGTACACTGTTATTTGTTTGACATTTTCCACAATGAATACGTTACATTTTATATTAGTACAGCTGGTAAGTACCTTGATAACGATATCATCTGAGAGCTGTTCTTCATTCACTCAGGTTCATATTTAATAAGCATCAGAGATCATAGAAATTTTATGATACAATGCAATAGATTATCACACCAACTGAAATTACCGATGTTAGAAATTAAGTATACCTTTATAGCAGAGACTCTTGGGGTAAAAAAATGAAGCAGAATGCAATGTAATGGAGAAACATAAATTTCATGTGCACTAAGAATGTGTATGAATAATGTATTTAATATGCTCTTATATTCATCTAAAATGAGAGCAAACAAAGTAATACATTTTCTAGAGAGGCTTAACATAATCATTTTCTTGAGAATGCTAAATTTATCTTTAACCTGTTTTCTCCAATTATACTCATTGATGTAAATTGGAAAAAAAGAGCAATCCTCAGAGTAGCTTTTACAGCATCTTTGTGGTCCCAAGCCAAGAAAAGCAAGGCAGGATGCTTTCCTGCTTTATTCCCAAATAAAAAGAAAATACTTCCAATGCTGTATATAATGAACACTTTAAATATGAATGTATTTGTCAAGAGCTGGAAAGTCAATGTTGAAATGCTGCCAATTTCTGTGACAAATGCTGTTATCAGGAATGTATAGGAATTAGCAAAGCAAAAGAAGGCTTTAATATGCTGATTGTCTTGCTTCTTTCCTGAGTCAGTGAAACCTAGGCAATTTTATAGATTAAAATCATCATAAAATCCTCATGTTTACTGTAAAAGCACATGTAGATGCTTTGTGGCAACTTAGCTATCCTGACCTTTCTGGAATGAGGAAAACCTTTTCCTGATGAATCTCCCCTGCAACTTCCTGGGACTGTAGTTCCAGCCACAGCTCTATCACCAGCAGCCCTCCAGTTCTTCTTCCGAAACCTTTTTCTTACTCCTGTGAACGGTAGAAAAACAACAAAAAGACACAAAAATCTATAAACTTAATTTCTAGGAGCACAGCAGTCTGAAGGAAGAAGCGAGGTATGAATAACTTTAGTACCATCTCTTCCTACTGCCCCCAAATGAAACATAATGCAATGTTGTGGAAAATACAATTAAGATTGCCTGCAAACAACTTTGTCTAAAGTGTTCTTCAGTCAACCAAATTTACATGGTATGAAAAGGATTTCAAGATATTTCACAGAGGGGAGATGGAGATTTTATTTAGGTCAGACTTGTTAAATACATCAACAATAACATAACTGCATATAGCCCTCTACATCTTGGACTGTGCTGGACTTCAACTATATTAAATCAAAACTAATCATTAACAAGAACAAATCAAAATCCAAGGAATAATACTAAAACCATTAAGACTGAAAATAATAGTAGTTGAACTCAAACTTCAAGAATGTTAACATGACATATAAATGTGTTACCCCATATTTTGCAAAGCAAATTCCAACTTACATTGGAAACTGTGTTAGAGAAGAATAGCATTAGTTAGGTATATTTGCTATAGAGTGTAAGACAAAATTAATTCTGATTTCATGTAATTAGGTAAGCTAATGAGCTATACCTATGAAGACCAAATAAAAACTCTTTGTTTTATTCTTTCTTTTGTTGAAAAAAAAATTGACATGCTGTGGCATGCCAAGTTCTATGGACCAAGTTCATGGACTAAGTTCTATGTCCAGAAGGCACATCCAAACTGTAGGGTACGTAGAGGATATGTCCGTTCACAGTGCAGAATGCATAGAAGAGCCATTCTGATGGCGCTGCCAACAGACTGGCCTTGCAAACAAGCACAGGTCAGCATGTGCTTTGCTATCGTTTGTAGGACACTCAAGGTCGCTCAGCCACTTTCAAGAAGCTCAAAGAATAAGCCATGTCAAGACCTCTACTCCCACTGGTGATCACTAGTCAGAGCTCTGCCTGCAGAACATACACAAAAGGAGCTCTCAGAATGCAGCACAATTAAATAAATATTTGAAGGAAGACTGACTTCACTCTGCTGAGGTGCTTACATAGCGATTACCAACCTGACACGTGAACAACGCAGCTTGGATCAGTCAGGAGGCTGTCAGATAATGCAGAGTTTCTGACAGCAGGTGGATTGAGGTCCTTTCCAAACATTCGATTCTTCTCAGTAGCAGCCGAACATCCTGTTGACATACCACCAGGGTTAATAATTAGTGCTTTTCATAAGAACTTCCACTACCTAACCTTCTACCTCTTTTTTTTTTTTTCCCCCATTCTGGCAGTAAAACAGAACACAGATAGCACAAAGAGTAACTCAAACTAATTTTAGCTTTAAGTGGGCATTTTCCAACACACTTCAGAATATCCAGGATTTAATAGCCAAGCAAATAAGGAATACATTTTTAAAATTAATTAAAGCATGTCCTTCTAATGAATCAGTTTGAAAACACTTGGAATGATGGAATTTTGCCTTGCTTTCTTAGAGGAAAAGATGGCCAATGTTAAAGTAGTTTCACTGCAAAAGTTTTTTTTTTTCCCTTTAATTTCTTCCAACTCAGGTGTAACTCAAAGTCCACAAAATGCCTCTTGACCTTAAAGAAATGTTAAGGTTTATGTTAATAAGTAAATAAGGTAGTCTACTTGAGAGAACGTTTTAAGATATAAAGCTGATTATTTTAGAATTTTTCTCATTTACAGAGTCTCCTGCAAGAACATGGTTTTCAAAATGAAAATGAATACAGGATGATCAAACATTTTTACATACATAAAATCACAGTGAATTTCTGCTAGTAGGAATTCATTCATGTAACACTATGATTTGTTGTCTCTTGTGTTGAAGGTATGTGCTTAAATAGGGGCTGTGGTTTACAAAGAAAGGAAGTGTGGAGTCTATACACAGGAATTATTTTCTAGCTATGAGCCTATTTTTGCATATATAAAAAGATCATACCAACTAATCAAATTCGGGGCTTAAGTCATTTAAAGCATTCTTTAAAAGCAACATGAAAATTCAGCAATGTATTTTTCAAAATGTATGCAGTCCAATGACTGAAAAGAAAACTACACTGTAGGAATGCCATAATGATTTTGTTATATTGTTAACACTGGAGAAAACAAATGGCTATAGAAAAAGATCTGACTGATCAAGTATTTTACAGCAGACTGCCTGTTAATGATTCTAAAAGAGTAAGCACATCTGTTGCAAATTAAAAGAATGTTCATCTACAATCCTTGTAATTCAAACAAACAAAGAGCAGTTTTGATCATTGCTCTAGTTTGCTTAATGCATCATATTAATAAGCATATGCTCCACTGGTAGCCTGGCACAAAACAAGGGCTCTCAGACAATAAAGCCATAGAAAGAACCATAACACTCCACAATATTCTCCAAGCACAACAGAATTATCTTGAATCATAAAGACTTAAAATTTAGGTTTACTGTTCTTATCAAATGCAATAATAAAAAAAAAAAAAGTCAATCCCAAATTAGTCAATTTTGGTGATAATAACAAACATTCAAAACAAGTTTATTTCAAACAAAAAAGAAAATTTCCATTTAACATGTCCTCTGCCAAAGTCAAATAGCATTTCTTGGGTTCTAATAAAATGTATTCTTGGTCATAAGCATCTACTCTTTATTTATTACTGCTTGACAGCCTTAGGGTCATTAATTTATTGCTAGGGTGCATGTGTGTTTATGTGCATAGGGTGTGTATGTGATACACATTGTACTTTAAGTATGATACAGTCTGAATCTGGAGTCGTATTCCTTCAAGAGTACATAACTATGGAGTATGATTAAATTAGTTTGTAATTTATTAGAGGGCTTATAAAACCAACAAACACTGAAAAGATATTACACCAGCATTCTTCCTTGGTGAGCTCTGCCTTTTCTATTTTCTCCCAGTACAAATCTGTATGTACACAGCAAATACGAAATCCCTTTTTTCCCCTAGGTTAAAAAATATTTTTATTAATGGATGAATATCTTATTAATGCTTGAACTCCATTACAGCTAATTTGTATGAAATATAATCAGTGCTGAACCAAAACTCTTCAGACTCTGTATACTTCAGACAGTATAGCTGCTGCTATACTTTTTTTTTTTTTTTAAAAACATTGTGTTAACAGATTCAGATGAACAGAACTTTCTTATCACTGTTGGCAGACTTTCATTCACAGCATGAGATAAGAAAAAAGGAGCTATAATATAAGTGTTTCAAACTGTAGTTTATACTAACTTGCTCCTCTTATTGTATTTATTCTATTGCCAAGTTAAAAATGAGCAGAGTGTAAATAAATCTGAATTGTGCTATTCTGATCTGTCAACTCAGTTTGTTAAAAAAAGATAATACAATAGCAAATGAAGTATTAATTTGCATTCATTCCCAATTTTGTCTTGTTCCAATTCATCTACATAAAAATAAAGAAGAATTTAGATTTAATTTCTACATGTCTCTTCATCCATTTGCTGTATAACAGATTTGATTAATGCAATCACCCTGAATCAGCCAAGAGCAGCTTCCCCCAAAACAAGAAAGCTTGATTCAACACAGATTTTCCTATTCCACAAGCAAGAATATCTGTTTTTTTCTCTCCTGGAAAATGCAACTATTTCAGGAGGAAGTAAGAACAATAAGAGAGAAAAAATGTAAAGTGTATAAATGAGAATTAGACAGCTCTCGTTTCCTCGGGGTAGAACTATCAAAAGCTTAAGTTTCTTCTCTTAAATATGCAAAGTGTTAGTCCTGTCTGGTGCTAAGTGCACAAGGATTTACACAGATGCAATAGATTGAGTTTTATCTTCTGTCAAAGGTGTAGGGGTTTATCCATATGAGTATTGACTTCAGAAAGCCACTAACCAGATGATTAATTTCAAGCATATATTATCGATCCACTTTTGTACTTAAGCAGGATCTTAAATGTTTGCCTAATTATTTTGAATTATGTCTGTAAAAAGGCAAGCAAGATACAAAGACAGACTGTAAGTTGGGTGCAAGCCCATGTTTTCTATATCCGGACAACTCAAATACCACCATTTGTTGTTGCTTTCCCTAAAACAATCCAAAGGTAATAAAAAAACATGACTATTCTGATTAGGTGTGATTCATATTTTGAGGAAACAACAGAGAAATGTAGGCAACAGCAATGTGTCAGTTATAATGAGCCTTCCATGTAACAACTTCTTCCAAAGTGAAAATGAAACTCACTCGCAAGTTGATTTTTCAAACTCAGGGGTATAAATAGAATAGTTTAGCTGGGAGGGATCCTCAAATATCATCAATTCCAACTGCCTGACCTCTTATATATATATTTTATATATATACTTTAAAAAAATAATGTTTTAAGACAAGACCTTTGTAAATGCAATTATTTTGATAAAATGGTTTTCTGGTTTATTCTTCTATCTTGTTTCTATACCACAGTTGAAGCTTTAAAGAACAGCTTTATCATGTATACTAACCACAGAGATATTGGTTGAAGATGTAGGATAACTCAACCCAAGAATGCAGATGTGGAGCACACACAGTGCCTCATATGTCCCAAAAGGCTATTTTGTCATTCCAGTTTTTCGAGCATTACTTGTTAGTATTAAAAAAACATTCCAAGCTCCTGTCTTTTGTTTCAGACCTCTCTCACCACTAAGAAACCTCCTAGAAGTCCAGAAGAAAAAAAGCAGCAGTTAGGACAGCAAATGACTTCAGAGCAATTTTCCCCTGGAACTGGAAATTCTGCTTCTTCATAAACTCTTGATTTTATAAACCTACCAGACCTAATTGTTTTTAATGCTCTGTTATCTTTTTGACTACTGCTGAAGAGGAAACAATCCACTTTTACTCCACATATTTTTCTCATTTCCAGGTAGAAAATTTAGAACCTATTATCTTGAATTTATTAATTCATCCACTGCAGGTGGCTTTTGTTTTTTTTCTATTTTCATTTATCTGCTTACTCCTCCTTTTTATGAAAAAATGCTCCTGATGCTTCCCTCTTTTCCGAAGGGGACATATACACATACTCATATCTCTAGAAGTAAAGTCTAGATCCACTGTAAATCACATAAGCTCATCTCTTGTCACATATACTAGAAATTTTAATTCAACAGGTTAAAAGGTCACATACAATGTACAGAATACATTTTAATCAGCTAAATATTTGAAGATTATGATGATATAGTGTTGTTTCTATAAAATACTACTTGTCAGAAGAAAATGTATAAGATGAAAGCTATACTCACTCCAGTTAAATTCCTTAATTTGGATATATAAAGACTAAAAATGATTAAATATTAGTATGTTAGCACTTTGAGGGACCTCTTAAGGATGTTACAGTTCCCAAGCTTCCTTCTTGTTCTGTCTAAAATAGGATTTAGAGGTTTATAATAGAATTTAGATGGGTTTAAAATCTCCATGTATGTGTCGTACTTTTACTGATTTATTCCATGAATTTCCTGTCGAATTTTTATGTGACACTTGATCTCCCCTGAGGGACTTCTTCAGTTCTGATTGGATAATATAAATTTCGAATGGAGATTAAACGCAAATGAGTATGAAATTGATTTATTATAATAAGTGAAATTGAGGTCTGAGGTCCTGCTTCTTTTCTGTTTTCCCCCACCCAACCTAAGAATGTCTGAAGTTTTTTTTTAATATTTTCCCAACAAAGAACAAAGAAAACTAAGAGCACGTTTCTCAATTACACATTGGACGTTAGATGAAATATTGTTCCAAACTTGTTTGATTTCATGTGCACAAGAGAGTTGTTTGAATAGTTTAACATAGTTATAATTACATCGTTGTGGAGACAACATATTGTTTTACATGAATTCTTCAGAATTCAAACTCATTATCAATTTAATGGAGGAAATGGGAAACAATGTCTGTCAACACCTTGTGTTCACATCTCTGTATTGGAATATTAATTCCAAACATGTAATTCTAAACATGTAATGCAGTGCACCATTGTAAATGTAGATGGATTGACTGTGGGCAATAATTTTTTGGTATCACTTTCAGATGCAGTCTCATTGACCCACAAGGTAGGTTCATCTACAAAATATCAGTCTTAACTTCACATTCTGAAACAATTCAAAAGCATCTGTGGTCTCCAGTGACAAAACTCCTTGATGCATGCATGAAAACTCTCTCTGCAGATACTGAACTTCTGTACAGTCAAAACCACTTCTTCTGCCTGGGTTTATTCATCCTATAACTATGATTTGCCCAAAGAGTAATTATGAAGAGACAAACATTTTCAGCCCTACCATTCCATCCCAACTGATGAAAGATCACTTTTAGAATGGCTGGGAAATTTAGTACCTGCATCATACTGTTTTTTCATCTCACAAAAAAGATGAAAAAAATCTGAGTATAGGTATTCCATCACTAATTCAGATGCACATGTGCATGAAATTACGTACACTGAAATGACTGCTAGTATTTATGCCTCCAACAGTCGCGACACATTTTGAAAAAAATCAGAAATACTGTGCTTTTGTCAGAGAGGTTTAACCAGAAAGTCTATCAACTCAACAGGATTCAGCATGCACTTTACTGTAAGAGAGCAGTAAGAAGCATTCAGTGTCATGAGAATGGCTAGTCTTCTAAGCTGTTGCGTTACATGTTACCGAGCCCAGAAAGCTCTAACTTCAGTGGACAGGCAGAGTCGATGACCCACAATCCTAAACTATTAATATATAAACTGAACATTCTCAGGCATGGCTGTATTTTAGGAGAAGCTTCCATGCTATATCCAAGAAAATGGACAGAAAAAATAAGATACAACTTGCATAGAGAGCCAGCCTGTGAAACTGGCATTTGCCATAGCCACTTTACTTTTTCCCTTGGTTTAATTCCATTAACTTGATCATTAACAGGCCACTGGTAGGTAAAGGTCATGCAGTTTCCATCCCTTTGAATGCTATCTATGGAAATTTGGGAAGGCTGCATCAGTATCATAAAGTATAATGGCTTTTGCTGAAAAATAATCTGGCAAATTTACTTCTGCAGCTAACTCCCTTGCCTACTGTTCAAACAAAAAAATTCAAAAACAAAAATTCAAAAAAAAAAAACCAGAAATTGCTGTTTGGAAATGTTAAGTTTTAAAGAGCAGCTACAGCAGTGGGCACAATATTTATGCTTCTTGTAACAAAGTGCTGGAATCAATACTGTCATTTCTAAATGCAAAAGACTTGTATTGAAAGAGAGATGAGAATGTAAGTAGCACCCCCCCCCCCCCCCCCCCAAGAACACAGCCCTTAATCTCCTTGCTAGGTTTTAAAAGGGTTTCAGATTCTCGCTTGTAACATTCACCAAAGTTAGGCCAGAAGAAGTCAAAGTAATTTAGATCCAATCTCTTTTCAAAAATGAAATGAACAGAAGTCTTATTAAAAGGAAATGAAGAGGAAATTGAACTTTCATATTTCATGGTGCAATTGTGATGACAGAAAACAATATTCATCGATAGAAAGTTTAGAAGATAGTTATTTATATGTCTGTGCTGCTGGGCTGTGGGAGTTGTGTCACAACAGAGGGCAGGTAATTTTAAAAAATATAATGGAGCTGTAAGTAGGATTACTTGTTGGCTATTACAATCAAGTTGAGAATATAAATATTTTTACATTCTTATGATCAGGAATTAGAAATATTAATTGAAATGTGTAAGTTACGAAAAATTTTCACCAGAGATGCTCATGGGTAAAGCAAATTTCATCTGCATAAAAACTGCATAGTGCTGTATCTCTATGACATATAAAACTAAATCACTTAAACTGAAATTATGGGGCTGTGGAAGAAAGGCAATATAATGGAAACATCATAATTCTGCTATGCCAAACAGCCAGAATGAAAAGAAGAAAATATGGAGCCAGACACAGGTGTGAATTACAGTGTGTCACCACAGAAGAAAAAGAGAAAGATTTGCATTTAGTCCTGAAATGTAATGGTTCCATAGTTAATCCAATTATAAGGAAAGCAACGGCTTGAGAAGATCACTCTTGTTCAGGGGCTTCCCCTTGTGGGCTCCATACTCTGACTGAGCACACAGTTAAGTCATCTGCAGTTTATACACTCTCTGTGAGACAGTGCTGTGAATGATCCTTCTTACACACTGTAGTGGATGTTTAGGCACAAATTTTCAAAAATGTCCAATAATTTTGATCCCTACCAGTTCAGACTACTTCCCAAAATATTTTTAGATGCAGTACTTCAAGGTAGGTGACTGAAAATGTGGTCTGGATGACTCAATCTGGCCTCTAAAAAAAAAAAAATAAAAAAAAAATTGAAAAGATTGTCATCCTACAGATAAATGTTAGAGACAATTTTTTCCTCCTACTACAAAGAACAGCCAAAGAATGTTCAACTCTGACAGGTGAAAGGAATGGTAGTTTATTTTTCCACTTTTCTGCAATGATCTTGCGGGTAAAGCACACAGCTTAAAAAATGAAACACTCATTTTTAATTTTCTCAATATACGAAAAAAGTTCAAAGCTAAATTTTTTTCAAAGCCTTAATGCTACAATGTTGCCTAAGAAAATTAGTAAAAATCTTCTTTAGTGAGAAAAGAGAGAAACCTATTCTATGACTCACACAGTTCAATAGAAAATAATGCACTTTCTCTAATGCACACTTATAACATCATTACAGCTGACAGAAAAAAAAAAAAAGAAGAATCTATATGCAATTAAGGTTTACCACTGCAACTAGATCTTCTTAATACTTCAAATTTAAGGGTGCACTTTGAAAGAGCTTTTTATAGATATCAAAGGTTTTGCAAATACACAAAATATTTCTAATAAGGTTATGCTGAAAAGAAATAGCTATCTACTTCAAAACTGTTCCAACACTTACAATTATTTGTGGTACCTGATAGTCAATGGTGAATGATGTCAAGAAAGAATTGCATTTTGCAGCAGTTTTTGGTCATGAAAATACAGATAAAAATGCTACATGATAGTATTAGCATTGCTTGAGACAGCTGTGAGTTAATTACCATCTATGAGCACTATGAAAATGTTGGAAACCAGCGCATCAGCTGTCACACTGTATGTCCATTTAATAAATGATTTTTATAAGTAGAGAACATTAAGAAGCAGATCAAAAATTAACATTCAAGAATTCCACAGTAGACCACGTAAGGAGATCAGAACATGATGACAGCTGAAAATCATCAGATTGACAAAAATTAATAAAAATATTTTTAAAAAATAGGCGACGGGGGAATGAACGTTGAGAAGCAGAAGTGCTTCTAAAGCAAATTATTAGCAAATTATTTTGAAACTAATGACAAGAGTGGGAATAGATTTTCTAGTTCCTTCAAATGTGGAAGCATTGTTTGTAGCACGTTCAGACTTTTTAAAACCATCAGGCAACATCTGTCAATTGCAGTTTTCTGAGGAGTCTGAAAATATTCCAGAATGGAGTGGGTTTCCATATACTGCTCTGTACTATCACGGTAAGCACAGCCAGCTTATATTTCTTATAAGTATCCGAAATACTCAGATACAAACACTCAGATGCAGAAAGTAAAAGTGAAAACATACAACAGATTTAACAAGGATTTAATCATTCCCTACATCACTGAGTGAGACCACATTCTAAATTCCCCTAATATGTAATTAATTCCAAGCATGAGGAATGTCTTTAACATCTCAGTTATGGTTTTTCTATTTATAAATTATGAGGTGTTCAGCACTCCCTGGGGATTGAGCTTTTAATCACACAGATGTCCATTATGAATCCTCTGTTTGCTTAGTAGTATAATAGGTGAACTCAGAGCATCTTTGTGCTATAATAAATCTGCAAGCTCAGACAGAACACTCATGATTGCCTTCTAAATTCTTTCAAGGTCATTCTACGTGATTTCATGCTACATAACATCCTTTCTCAGTTCATTTCACACTGAGAAAAGATCATGATAAACATTGATTTTTCCCTGCTGGTATACCTGAATTCCACCACATCACCCCACCACACACACACACACACATGCACATTCTGCTACACCATTTTATAGTCATTTGATTTTAAGCTGTTGTGTAGACACCTGAAAATTCAAAAACCAAATATGGCAAGAGAAAAAGAAGCTGCATTTGGTACAATTATTTGAAGACTAGACTGGAAAAAAATGAGAAGAAATAGGGGTTTCTTCCAGTGGGAAAACCAATAACGGAAGTAGATAAAAAAAGAAACAGCACAAAATTAACAACAATAACCCAGGAATGCAACCAATAAAATATATTGGGTAAAAAATCCTCTGAATGAAGTACTAATTAAAATATGCTCCAAGTCCATGTTTTACAAACATACACATAAACACACTTCAAATAATTGCAGATTTTATATGTTAAAGCAGGTGGTGAAAACTTAGTCCCATGGTTTGACATGTCTGGATTAGGAAATGTTCTTCATGAATTACCATCAGAAAAAGATACAAATGCCTGCAAGAGCACAGTCTCAGCTCTAGATGTGGTTTCTCAAGCATTCTGGCATGAAAGGAGTGCAGAAAGTGCTAATAATACTTCTCTCATGAGAAAGAGTAAGGATTCCTAAAAGAAATATTCACAAGCATAGACAAAAATTAGCTGTTTGATTTCTACTGAATCTTACTGCCTCAGGTGACTCGTTATCTCAATGACTTCCTGTCTGTGCAGAAATTTAAGATTAATGGATTAAATTCCCTAAATTCTTGGTGAATTTATTAGCTAATATGATACTGGTTTGCCATTTGATTAAAAATTGTTAAGAGTTCACTTTAGTTCTTTATAGAGACCAGAGTTATCTTCATTGAGTCCAATCAACCCTTACTCACTGCTTAGGAAGGACCAGGACAGTGTCAGTCCCCCAGGAGACAGCCTCTCCCTTGTGGTCGCTGTGATTTAACAAACTCCTTACTCTTGGGGTTACCAAAAGCATGGGCTTTCTTCTCCTTTTCAGCCTAGAAATCCTGTTAGGGCAGAATTTAAAGCCCTCAAAGTAATCAAAATGCAGGAAGTGTTTTTTTACCACCACCAGCAGCTATCCTATGTACTGTGCAAAGTCTCCCCGCACTACAATGAATACAATTGCTGTTGATCAAGCAAGATATTGATTCAATTTGCAAAAATGTGCCATAGCAATTAATATTTATCCTTTGACCTTTAGCTCTCATGTTTTGACTGTACACAAACAAGAGTCACTTCATATGGGAGACAACTCTCCTTATGATGCAGCCTCACCATTACCCATAAAGAAACAAATGCTTGTCAAACTGCTTTGGAAGATGATATGGTTTCACTTGCCATGGGGCTGGCTACCTTAGGAATGGGGCTTTACTGCTAGTGTCACAGTACTGTTACACGGAGAATTTTACTCAGTTCATGACACACAAGTAAAACCCACTATAAGAGACCCATAATATGGAAAGTGTATCTGCATAAAGGAAGATGAATTCCTGCTTAGCACCCCAAGAAACCAGTCCTTCCACAGCATACTCCTCAGCTCCGATGACAAGTTTAAGAACTCCTTGTGCTGACACTTGCTAGTAGATCACCAGGTTTGGTAGTAGCCAACAAATTTAGCTAAACCCTTTTTGGAACCCATTTATGCTTTCAGTCTCCAGTCTCTTGTGGCAATAAATTCTGCACCATGCTGTGGAAAAGGTAGCTCCTTTTATCTGCTATAAACCTGGCAAAATGTTTGACTACTTCCAGTCCTTGCAAAGTAAAAAATATGTAACAATTCAACTTCCCAAATATCAGTCTTTGAGATAATAATTGTAAATGGGAAAGGATATTACTGATATTAGGTAAACTGATATTACCTAAAGAGCAACCACTAGACACAGTCATTTTAGTTCTTAAGAAACTTCCATGCTGCAATGACAAATACTGAAAAAGGGTATTAGCAAGCTGCATCAGCCATGCTTAGAATAGTCTATATTTTGGATAGCTTTTCTTTTGATATTTGAAAACAGATTATCAATAGCTTCAGAATACACCAGAAGAACAATATTTTACCTAAATGAATGACAGAATTCAATTCTTTGGTGGCAAATAATGATTTCAGTACCCCAGATCAAACATTAAACTATCAAACTTGTCACTCCTTTAGTACAAGGCTATGTCCTGAATGGAAAGTGAACAGTTTTCTACTGATTTCCACAAAACCAAAATATTATTTTTAAAGAATTCTAAGCTGAAGAAAACACACCAGAGCAGACAGATCTGTGCCTTCAAGATAGCACACTTATACAACAACAGTACGAAATCCTACCTCTGCCAGCCACACGCTAAAATTCATCTCAGTGTATTACAGACTTCAGAGAGACGAAGCCTGAGAGGGCTGCAGGTACTGACAAGAGCAGCACCCAGTGGGCTGTTGTGTGCAAACGGTGCCCGCAGGTTCCAGAGCAACACCCTGAATTTGGCTTCAGTAACCATGGCTGATCCATGACTTCCCCTGTCTGGATCAACCAGGAACCTCTAAATTAGTCACACCGTTTTCAATATAAATAAAGAAAAGCTTACAAAGAAGAAAGCATTTAGATGGGAAACAGCTTTGCAAGAGAGCTGTTTTTCATATTTTAAAGTAGATAAACAAACAAACATACAAACAAACAATGAACACACAACACAGAAGAGGTACAAGAAAAGGAGGGTTAACATTCACAGGAAGGCAGATGATCTAACAAGCATTGCCCACTTTATAATTTGGAGACCTGGATCCAATTTTTCAAACACGAATGCTGGAGTTAAAATTGTGATTGAAAACAGCAGGACTACACACATGGGCCAAGTTATCGGAATACTTATGTAGTTTTGAAAACCAAAAGTGATTTCTACTAGTCATTAACCTGATCCATTGTGTTTTTTACTGGGAATATTTATGAGAGTCCTGCTAAGGTTAAAGCATTAGTTACAAGAGCATTTGCATGACAAGCAAATCCACTGAATGATTAGAGATCACAATCAAATGAGAAATGCTATCCCTGCAATTTTTGTACAGTAAAAAAGGATTCATTTCATAGTTACTCTTCTGGCATTTTTTTTCAGTTGTTTTTGTTCTTGAGTTTGGTCTTGGAAGGGAGGAATGCTCTGCAAGTACAGCACTCAGGAAGTTAGCTTTTCTGAGTTTTGTCAGCTTCTCTGAGCTGGAATTATGGGATAGATTTCTGTTACTGTAGAAAAAAAGGTAAAGATGCATAACATAGACAAATCTATACTGAGAACTTCATTAATCTACATTATAAATCAATATTAGAAAACAGACTTCTGGTGCGACAGATGCGTTATATAGATTACACTAAAACTTGGTGTCAGAATAGGTACATTCTGAATTAAAGTTCTGCATACGTGAACAAACAGAAGCACACAATTCTGTTTAGAGTCTGAGTCTTCACTGATGACTATTAAGTCATCAGACTTCTGATTTACACTTTGGCACTGCTACTGATGCATGCAGAGTCCACCAGATAGCCTAGATTCTCCATTGTATAAGGATGGTTTTGTGTAAAGTATCTCCAGAACAAGTCTAGCCATGGAGCAATGTCTTGCGAGCACCGTCTGTTCATGCTGCAGGCCCTGTGCTACCACACAGACATCTCTGCTGCAGTTGGGAAGAGCTGTTATGACAGGGCAAGGGGGATTAAACCAATCCAACCCCTCACAATATAGACTCAGTAGCTTTATGAAGTAGATCTGCAAACTGTGGATAAGATATCCACTTGGAAATAGGAAACAATAATCTCCTCCCTAACCAGGAAAGCATCCATAGGAGCAAAAGGTTTCTGCTCGGGCTGCAGGACAGTTACCTGTGGGTAGCTGCATGGGGCAGTTACCACTGAGAGCTGCACCACAACCATCCCAGAGGGTGTGGCTAAAGCAGGAGGTCCTGGGATCCTTTGAAAGGAGCCTGGGAAGGGATAATGCAACATGTGAGGAGGGAGAGGTGTTGACTGACACATCTGAATATTCTGACACATTGATTTACATACTGATGTGGTACTTCTTTTCCCTCAGATTTGAAATAGTGGAGTCTTGGCAGGTGTATATGCCAGACTCTCAACTTTTATGCATGAAAGGGCAAACAGGTGGCCTCATGAGGCACTAAAGATGGAGTTTGCAAAATTAAGCCCTATCCTAACAACTTTAGTTCAGTTAAACCTTTCATAATAGTACAAAGCTCTGAAAGTTTTAAGGGCTAAAAAAAATTAAATGGTTCCCAGGAGCATTAATTCGAGCAATAGCGAGTAACAAGACCATCAGCCCCAGGGAAATTCAGCAAGTTTCTGGTGTTCAGGGACCTAACAGGCCCCTGTACTGAGCACACAAAGAATTGGATGCAATTTTCCAAGCCTGCAGTGAAATTCAAAGTGAAAACTCAACAACATTAAAAAACATGAAGCACTTCATGGTAAGATTTCTGACTTTAATGTGGGTTGCAGAGAAGCAGGTATCAGTCTAAACAGCTTCAAGAAATCAAGTAAAAATGTACTTCAGGCCATCCTTAACCATGAACAGATGTAACACCCCCACATCACTTGATCACTTGGTCATTTCTACCAAATGTCTGCAAGACATGCAACTTGAACAATTTTCATATAACTCTGATGATGTATGAATGCATTCAGAAAACACATAAATGCCCGTAGCAATTTATCACGTTCTTTTTGGTATAATCTCTGTTCTAGTCTAATCTCAGCTCCAGACTCCTTCTAAATCTGTTCTCCCATGTGCTTATCAGAACACGCCCTACCATTTGGAACATTCACTTCCATTACTTTTTTTTTTTTTTTTTTTAAGTTAAAGATCTGGGGCTTTCTCTCTACAGAGTCCAGTTTAAAGAGAAGATCATGCAGGTGCTATGACAACAGAAAAGTGAACACTATTAGTAATACATCTTGGTTACACATTAGAGAATGTTTTCTAGCATCAACATGGGTGCAACAATGCATCTTATGTAACAATGCTCACTGAAGCAGCCATGGCCAGGTATCAGTATTATCGTTTCTGAAACAAACAATTTTACATTGATACAGTGAAAAGTTTTCTGTAACTGTCAAGGGTTTTCTAATTTCTAAAGGAAGGAAGGTGCAGGACAAGAAATTGTATCTATAATCATGCTTCAAACAGCAGAGAGTTTGAAGATATTGAAGTCAGGCAACAAGATAACTGTAGAAATGTCTGGCTGTAAAATCCAGCTTCAGATGACCATCTAGGTTTATAGCAATGTTCAGCTTTGTGGGTAGCAGTACAGATGTAGAGCCTGTTTGGATCCTTGCTTATTTTATTTCTCAGAGTTAAGAAGAATTGTAACATTATATAAGTGACACCTCTTTGGCTCTTAAATCACTTTGCTGTCTATAATGGATGTAATAAATGTTTCCTATTCCAGTACTACAAAAAGTGGTTGAGGCGGTTTTATCCATTTGGCAGTGGAACTCACTTGACCATGATGTATGGCACACTTGTTATTTATTTGCAGAGGCTAGAAGGCAAATGTACTATATAAGAATAGTTCTTTAATGTAAAGCATTAAATTAAAAGCTCACCCTCAGGACTTTGACTGCCAATAGAAGTAAATGGATGCCCAAGATAACACAGGAGCTGTTACTATTTAAAAATATGCCATTTGGTATTAAATTTTGTAATCTAACAGCAGATTTCCAAACTGTCTCCCTTCGTTCAGCATTATGGACTATGTACTTCCTATGCAGATTTACATGGTGGGAATAACACCTGTCTCATTATAGATATATATCAGATCATATTCTTTAGTATTTTTTACATTTTTGAAACTTCAGTTCTTCTGGCAATGATTTTTCACTGCTCTTTTTCATACAATATGTACAATTACAATTTTAAATGATCTTACCCATGAGATTAGTCCTGCTACCCCACATATAGAATGAATGCTGAAGGACAAAAAGGATAGGTTCTGATTTTTAAAGACTGCCTTGCTCATCCTACCCATGCAAAGACTACACCAGTTTTGGTAATTTTTTTTTCCAGTAATCACTCAGGACTTGACACATTGTGGCAGATTCTTCAAGAGTGTCACCTCAACTGCAGTTCTTCCCATCCCAACTGACAGCGAATGATAACCTGCTCCACCCAAATTATCTCTGAGCCAAGATCAAACCCAAGAGTTCTCAGTTTATGAATTACAGAAAAAAATATCACATCCATTCCCATCTCATAAAAAGTCCAAATCATTTTTCATCAGCAAGCTTTAACATCATTTATGTAGGACCTTTAAAGTTTATCAAGGGATTCCAGCAAGTAGCAAATCAAAGTCTAGCATTGTAGAGAAAACTTTTATATTTAACAAAAAGGAAAAAAAAAATAAAAATCCCAACCCACCCAAACTAACAACCCTTACAGATCCCTCTGGAACAATATAAATCAGGGTTTTTCTCTTTACTTCCCTGCAGGTCAAGACAAAACTGTTGAAGTAAACAGTTTAATGTTAAGACTCTTAGATAAAGCAAATATATTCCCATGCTCACACACAGAAAAAAGAGTTTTATGTTCTTTCAAAAATATTTTTGAGCTATAGAATTAAAAAACAAACCAACCCCAAACAGACAAGTATCTTAAATGTGTTTATAATTTCAATCACTACCTTTCTAAATAGTTTTTAAAAAAAGGCAATGTAATGTACAGATACACTGTACAGCAGCATATTTGTAAACTCAGTTATCTGCCCTTGTTATCATCTAACATTTATCACCAGGCAGCGTTCAGTGTTCAAGGGCTCCAGATGTGATTCTGAAGCAAGCCTACCCAGCAATTATCACTCTGCTACTAAAATATATGCATATTAACAGGAAACCTGAAACATTAACACAACAACATTATGTTCCAAAGCCTGTCAGCTAAAGAAAAAAAAATGATTTTTTTTTTTACCTTGTAAAAAGCAGCAACAAAACCAAAAGTTTTCAAGTTTCTCTTCAGAAAGAAATGACTGCAGAAATTTTGTCTCTGTCAATTTGTTCTATATTTGAAATAAAATCTACTGAAAGTTGAAGTGACTAGTTTTGAGACATTTCTATGTTGATGCAGATGTTGTGGAAGTTTTCTACTGTCAACTGGAAATATAGCAAAACTCTATGGCTAAGAAAATTTTCCACAGAATTAAAACAAAAAAGCGCTACAGACCTCTCCTCCTAAGACGCTTATTTTAATGACCACTTCTAATAACGTAGTGAGCAACAGCAACCTGAGGAAGTTTTGAAGGAAGGAGTTCATCTTCTGCAAGGCTGAGTTTCAAAATTCCCTGGAAGAGGAATAGCTGACACCATGGACTCCAATCCTTGGGGAATTATTTCTTGGCCTAACTGGAGATCAGACAACAGGGATAAATGAAGGCAAGCGTAACATTTGTTTCACTTGGGGGCTGAAATGAAGACTCAATACTTAAATTTCACTTCTTCTTACTATTAGTCTCCTTATCCCTGTGCTAGTGATCAGCAGGAACACAGAGTCCTTGAATGCCCTACTGCAGGGCGCTTGTGCACTGTGGTCAGGGATTCAGGAAGGAGGCGGTGGAGAGACTCAGGTATAACCCCAGAACCACAAGCAGATGTAGAAAATGAAGAAAAAGGGGGTCTCCTGGACATGACACAAATCTCACCAAAGGCAATGCAAACCCATAGTAACAGAGAGAGGATGGCAGATTTGGGTATTGTAGGAGCAATTGAGGAAATAAAACAGGGAAAACCCAAAACACAAAGAAGAGAAAACAAACAGTGATCATAGTGATCGGTGGTCTGGAAACTCTGCTGCCTGTCAGTGAAAGACCTAGAGTGCATCAGTTTGCCTTGCTGGGGGTTGGCAGTTCTTTTAGATTAACTCACTCTGAGCTTTTGGGTGAATTTCTCAACTGAACCCTAAATAAAATGTCATTTATCAACTCTTAGAGAGCACAGTTAAATGGAACAAATCACCAGCGTAGCAACCAAAAGTGAATTCAAATGTTTACCATAGAAAAATCATTAAAACTATCAGCTCAGTCAATCATCTCAGAACAGCAGCAGTTCAGAAGACAACAGGATGCTGTACCACTCAGACAATGGACAGAGGAAATACCAAGCTGATATATGTTCATCAGAATAAGTCCCCAGTTACATGTTATTCAGAAAATTAACTGAAATCTGACCAGTACACCAATAGTTCCTGAATTTGATCAATAGCCTTTTTTAATACTATTTCTTAAAAATGCATGAAAACTTTTGAATCCTTTTCTCATTATATTAAAAAAAATAATAATCACTTCTTTTAGCTTGTCAGGAAATTTAATATAGGAAACATACTATTACTTTATGTATTGTTCCTCTCCATTTATTTTCCAAAGGAATGGAAAGGTGTTGATAATATTCAGGGTAGCTTAGGGTAAGTAAGTTTAAATCTGAATCACGGTTTGATTTCAGTAGTGCAATAATTCCTCAAGCAGTTCTCATACAGACACTTCAAAATTACCACTCACTGGTAATCACATTACTTAAATCCATATCTAATAGCATTTCTGCTGCAAATAATGGAAAAATGAAGTTAGAAAGCAGTTGATCTTGTAATATGTCACCCAAATTGAATGGCAGAAATCTTGCGGGAAGTTGGCTATTCTTTCAAATTTCTGCCAATTTCTGCAAACAACTCTTTTTCAAAATGGACCTTAAAACAGCCTTAAATTTAGGGTCTCAGCCAGATCCAGTCAGAGTTAAACTTAAGGATGAAAATCTAATATGTGCAATGTAGAAGTCTTTTATTTATTTCTGTGTTACTCTTTTAAATTTCTGTGATCTCAATAAATCTGAAGAGACTGTATACGCATTGGAAATTCTCCCACTATGCTTTCTGTCATAAATGGCTCATGCTTTCTTTAATCTCAGCTAAAAAGTTCTGCAGAATTACTACATTTTTCCTCTCCAGATAAAGAGAATGGGACAGAGACAATAAAGGAAGCAAGGGAAAGAGCATTGTCGCAATGCCGGTTCAATTTTGTCCAGATTTTAGGAGAAAACCTTAATCTAATATCTAGCTTAGACAGATGTGCTGATTCATCTGAATATGGTAAGTGGACAGTACCTTTGCTCCTGTTTTTAGTACAGGAGTTGACAAGAATTATACTCCTTCCATCTCATTGCTGCAGGACTGGGAGTGGGGAAGAAAACTACTTCAAGTGATTAGGCACTTTAGAAGGTTAAATTAAAAATTAATGTTAAAAATATTAGCAATGACATGGGATTCCTAATGACAAACATGAAAAATGTTACAAAATTATAAAAGAAAAAGGAGGGATGTAAGGGAAACTTCTTTCCTGCTTTCATTGCAATTCCATTATATTATACTTTAGTGCATTGCTAAATATCACATTCACCTTCTAACAGCAGCAAACTCAGGGGTCTCACATGAGATAGGCTATACCATCCAAGATGATAGTTTAAGCTGGCCTAAGGAGCGACAAGAGGGTATATGAGGCAGTCAGTGCTAATGACAGCATACCATTTTTATAGACTAAAGGTCGAGCAATGAATTTCAATTATAGAGTGTCAGGATGCCCAAATACAGGTACCTGATAACAAGCCTGAAGCACCAAGCTTTTGCAGATTTCTTCTTTAGAATTTCAATAAAGCCTTTTAGCCTTTGGCACTGATTTTTTTTTGTTTTTAATTATTTTTATTTTTCTTTAACCAGAAGCCACTAGATGTAATCTTTTATAAGAAATTCCATCTTTCCTTCCCTTCAAAAGAAATTGTCTTCGAGGTAAATGAAGCATGATTACAAAACATGGACAGTTATTCAATGTAACAACAACAAAATAAAGTGCAAAATCCCCTAACTCAGTCCTTGATTTATTTGTGCCTGATCCTAACAAGTATCTTTATTTCATTTCCTTTTAATCTAGCATCTTTTAAAATATGTTTTTAGTTAGAAGTAGCAACTCTTACAACACATTTTGTGAATTTAAAACAAACATAATTATTCTCATCTGATATTTAACACAATTAGAAATAAATTAAATTATACAGGAATTAAAAATATTTTGGTCTTGACCTTGGAAAACTTTTGCAAGGTCTTTGTAAAATTTTCATTTACATCATTCCTTCCCTTTATAATTCTATCACTCTGTTTCCCCAACTCAAGAAGAACTAATCCTATACCTAAATCTATTTAAACTTCTTTTAAATACATAATTTAGATTTTGACCTTTCTTTGTTTTTATCTTGATCTTATATTAAATAATGATTTATTGGAGTTTGGTTGGTTTGGTTACTATTTCATTACTTATCTTTCCCATTTTTTTGTGTGTTTTCTTTTCCTGCTGAGTCCTACAGATTTATACTTGAAGAAAATTTCTCACCATGCAACTGTTTCCAACAGACCAAGCTCATGAAACTGAAGTTATTATACTTTTTAGGAAAATCTGGTTTCATAAACATTAATATCATCTGAAAATGGGGAATGTTCATCAGAATTCCACTATGGGGAATTTTGATTGCTGTTTTACATACTTTTCAAGTCTTCTGCAAAAGTAGGCTAAATTTCTGTAGTTCCAAATAATAAGGAAAATCACTTAAAAGACTAGAAGAAGCACTGATGGTAAATGCAACCATAGATTCAGGTTAAACCTGGTGCATGTACACAATAATTTTTGGCATGTAAATGAAAAACCTGTCCATTTTTTTTTCCAGCAGCGTTAAACATCACCAGGTAAAAAAATCCCATGGGGAGGGAACTGATGTGACATGTACTTACAACTAATTTTTAAACTGCATTTGTTGGAGACCCCAGATTTGAGTTTTATTGCAACCACTCTAAAGGAAATTACTTCAATAATAAGAAAATACACTATAACGCTGTTCTTATTTTAATTCTAATTTGGCAATATTAACATGTCCCAAACAGTAAAAAAAATAAAATTTAATATAAAAAATGAAAATAATACATCTCAGCCACTATCATGGGATCTGAGTCACCAGAGCACTGAAAAAGATATTATAGACCTAATCTGACTCACTCCTCCCCAAAGCAAGTAGAAAGATTTTACTCCCAAATGTTGTTCAATAAAAATAAGAAAACCAGAATATTTTAAAATAAACACTAAATAGAGAATAAAGAGAGAGCAAAAAGTACTTACACACAGCTGTTTCCACCTGCTGTGCCCTTGCAGGCAGGTAATCAGCTCCAAGGTTGCACGCAAGTAAGACCTATGTGAACTGCAGCCAATTTAATACTATCTGGTCCATAGGAGGCTCTATCTCAGGGGAGGATTATCCCCTTTAAGGTTCAACTAACAGTTTACCTAAAGATCTGTGTGTGTGTGTGTGTGTGTAAGGGGAAGAGTTTATAATCCAGGATTCAGATCCACATCCAAACTCTTCTAGTTCTGTAGGTGTAACTCAGAAGTAACTCTACTTCTTGGTGCTTCCTTGGCAAATTTTGCTTGAGCTATTTCCAAATAATCCCACAGTCATCCACAAACATTGTCATGTCGCTGCAACTCTACTGACAAGGGTTTGCACTGGGATAAGGGAGGGCACAAAATAGTTCTCCAAGTGGAACTTCATTAGTGATTCCATTAATAATATGAGTCAGAAAAGAACCCCTTGTCCATCTACCAGAGCTGTCTGGCTTTTGCACAATTAACAGCAGCAAAGTACAATTGTTTAGCTTCATGACAAATGAAAGCAAATACAACTGAATCCACCTGGGGAGCTAATCTGCTACAGAGTCATTCCTTACAGTAGGACTGTGCTATAAGTTGTCACATCAAGCCATCAATACAACCCTTCTTTCTCACAAAGAACCTTCCATATTGATAATGCTTATCTTCTGCTTGCAACTGTTGATCTTACTTAATGAATATTTATCTTGCATAGTCCAGGAGGAAGTCTTTGTGATTATTCACACAATGCAGTTTAACTTATTTATTTCATTAGAAAAAGTAGCATTCTTATCTGAATAACTGTTCACACAGTTATTAATTAAAACCCAATACTTCTTGAGTAACATTAAGCTTCAAATATTTCCTTCTCTGCATTACAAATGCAGAAGGTTTTGATTGTTCATAAAAATGTGTATATAGCTACAAATTCAGATTATTAGATTAATACATATTATGGCAATACCTCCACCCCTAAATTCTCTAAATTAAAAGCAAAAAAAAAGGTCTATTTCAATGATTTATTTATAGTGATGACCTTCTAAACTAGATATCTGAATACCCACAATTACTATAAGAACCCTAGTTGAATATTTAAATCTTTGCTTAGTATATTGCACATTTTAACTATAAACCAATTTGTCCAACAAATTGATGAAAAACAACATGCCAGTTTAATAAAGCAGGCTCACAGGACTGTAATCTCAAAATATTAGTGAATTAAGCAGTCATTTACTGTGATTTCTCTGCCCACATGAGCAGCAAAACTGAACAGCTGAATGCTCCAGAACAGAAAGTAAAATCAAACACAGTCTTTCATGGTCTGACTACTATCTCATTAAAAAGAATAAATACTATAACCTGCATCTTTTATTGTCAAGTGTGCTATAAATCTAATACTAGTAGAAACTTCATGACCCTCTCCATCAGTTTTCATTTTGCAACAGGTACAGCAGTAGATAAGAGTCTATACTGCTTTATCCCAGGGTGTGGAGACTATTGTTCTGGCTGCACAGATACTCAGCTATGGATTTTTCTCTCTGCTCTCTTTCTCAAGCCTTGAAGCAGATTAATTGTTCTAAGCATATTTTCCATACCTCTCTTCTTGGGCACCCACATTAATATTAACTGGAAAAATACATGTCTTTAGTTATGAATAAATAAATATATAAATATATATATATACACACACATGCAGGAAATCAATATTTGCATAATGATCTGCCATGTCAAATGCTAGGGACACTAGTCACCCAATGAAGGCAGGATGTTGGAGGATGCTGCACTCAAGTGTCAACACAGAGCAACACTGAGGTATCCTCAGTGCTGGCTGATGTAAAATTCATACAGTTTATTTTATTTTATTAGGCCTCTAAAAAACCATCACTCAAGTATCCCCATTCACCACGCAAAACTCATACCAAGTAAACTGATTCAACAAATTTCCCTTGCATGAGAAATGCGTTTTTGTTCAAGTCATTTTTCAAATGCAAACACCTGCTACATAAAGAATTGTACCAAAATATCTGTTGCCGTTTAATTCTTTATGATAGTTCAACAGAGTTGCCAAGAGCTGTTCTTACAACATTTTAATTCAGGTATGCTGAGATAGTTTGCCAAATCATTATATTGTCACTAAAGCCTTCATTTTCAGGCAATGTAAATACTAACAGCAGAAGGATGCAAGGAGTTCTAAAATTCAGTATGATGCTTCCTCTTTCAGAAACTGCATACCATAGTTTTCCATACACCATAGTGAAAAAATAAGGAGCTGCTTCTTCAGTCCATGACGAATGGTATTAGAACACTTCTGTACTATAAGAAGGCATTTTTAAATATACATTAATAAAATGTGATTCCGTTCTGCCTGGGACTAGGTGTGATACAGTTACATTGCAGATATTTGTAAAAAAACAAATGATGTCATAGGAGCATTCCCAATTTGTCAGAATTCTCAGCTGGATTGTGTTTAGGGTTTTGAATGACAGAATATGTTATTTTTTTCATTACATCATGAACAAGTAGATACTTTTTGCCCAAACAAGGAATTGTCACATTACCTCAGCTGCAGTGGTATTTCAGTCTCAGTGAGCGAATTGCCTCATTCTGTGTGAGCCTTTCCCAAATCTCTTGAGAATTTGTGAAATATGAAAATGATAATATGTTCATGAAAGGCCTGACTAACCTGTAAATAGAAGATCATAATATTTAAAGAGCGCTCTCTGGTTATTTGTTAGTATAGACCTGCACCTAAACAGCCTAAGAGGTTACAGAGTACATTGCAACTGGACCACAGAATAGCTGAATTCCTCTTCTATGATAATAATAATAATTCAGTCAATTGTCATTACAAAAAATGGAAGCTCACCCGGTGTCAACTCAGACAGCAAACTTGAAAATGTGACCTGTAATATTGGTGGATATAACTTAAATAAAATAACTAAAGCTAGGTTCCCATTTCACCCCTCCTTTCTCTAAAATGCATTTTGAGTTCTGCAGTCAAGAGAGACATGTAGTGCTGGGACCAAAATCAGAATTCATAGCATTAAAAAAAAAAAAAGAGTCTGGAAAGGACCTCAAGACATACACTAATCCTCTTCTAACCCCCCAAATAAACCACAATTATGCCATTCCCAGTAGCTATTTGTCAACCCTGCTCTTAACTATTCCTAAATTTGGAGACTCTGTAACGTCCTGAGGCATTCTATTCCAGTGATATCCTACCCAGCCATTAGAGTATTTTTTCGCATTATGTATAACCTAAGCCTAGCTTGTTAATACCATTATTCTTATCCTCTCCATGATGGACATAATGGAGTAACATATACCCTCTCTTTTACAATAACAGTTTTTGAATAATAAAACTAAAACTATCCTGGTTTTGGTCTTCTTTCCCCGAGGCTAAGCAATATTAATTCATTTATTTTTTATTCAAAAGGTACACTCTGATATCTTTTGAAGCTGTCTTAGGGGCTTTCTTCAAATGGCCTAAAAGTATGTGTTCTTCTTGAAGTGCTGTGCCTCAGATGGGACAAATTACTTCAGTTTGGGCTCACTAATGCTAAACAGAGTTGAAATATTACTTCCCCATCTTACTCTGAGTCCACATAACAATGTGAATTTCTACCTCAGTGAACCTGAGACAGGAAATAAACAGATAAAATAACTGTTCTGCAGTTACAGACTTACCTGCTATTTTGCTGAGATGTATCTGTTTGATTCCAAAGATCAAAACGCACTTTCTTTTTCTCAGATCTCAAACTGTTTGGAATTTGTTGGGAAATGGCTCTTTCTCACCTTGATAGAAAATGTGAATGACACTTTTCCCCCCTTCCCTTCTCTTCTTTAATTCTTCCCAAAAGAATCTTTGGATAAATTAATTTCATTTATGACCTACTATATCCTTTTGAAATGGCCTCTTAACAAAACCATAATTATACACTTATCTTTTTTTCTGCTTTGCCTGTTCCTCTTATATAAAACATTTACTTTTTCCCACAAACATACAATTCATACTTCTTTTATTCCTAATCATTTACAGAGATAATCAGTGCAATCTCTACAAATATATTAGAAGTAATTTTGTACAGCCTGCTATCCACAGAAAAATGCAAAAAAGTTGCATTTTAAATGCATGCTATAAATTTCAAATGCTATTAAAATAGCTTGAATAGCTGTACAAATAACAAAAGCACATTAATAAAAAAAAATCATGCATTTCCTAGGCAATTTATGCCATAGCCTTTTGTGGCTTGGGTATTATTTAAAAGTGTATAGAAAACAAAAAAAAAAGTGTCCCAGGCATCATTACAGTGACTTTAATATACTTTATGCCATGTTATTTGACTTCACACATCATCTAGATATAAACTCAGAATATGCTAGACAGAAATTTAAATATATTAGAAGTAATATTAGTTACTCTGCAGCTTTATGCTTGATATTTTCTTGTAAAATATCTATTTAATTCCAAAAGTCAAAGTTCTTCTCTACAAGAACACCACTGCAAGGGCTAAAACTGTTGCAAAATGCTTATCCCTGCTCCAGATATATATAACTAATAGTTCTCATTTTTTAACTTCTCTTACCCAACCAACAAACCAAACAAAACTCAGACATACTTATGAAAAATCAGAATATGAAATTTATTTGGAGTGTCATAAGGACAGTTCAGATGCCTCTCTCCAGACCAAGGTTGTTACTTGTCTTTTCCTACTAGTGAGTAGGAACAGTGACATGACACAGTGCAAATATGTTATCTATCAGCTCATAGAGCAGGAGGGAATAGGACTCTCCTGGCTATGGTCAAGCCAGCAGAGAATATTGTCTCTCCAGGGAGGTGTCTTAATTTACTTGTAGAGAAGCATATAATAATAATGTAGTAACAGTGACAAGTATATAGTAACAGGAATACATATTATTGCAAAATATGCAATGCATAATAATTTACCTTTTCTTATGCTGATGATGCTATAGACTTCGACCTGTAAGTGATGTGATATTGGTAACTACGAAACACACCATAGCTTCATGTCCTCATTTTGCACGTCTTAGTCAAGAATGACATTTTTGTTTAGAAGCAACACTGAGGTTTCCCATCACTTTGTATTGAGGTCACAAGAGCTGCAACTTGTCTGGTGTGACATCTGAAAGGAGAATAAACAGCAATTTACTGCAGGTGTTTTTATTTCTGGCTTTTCCAAGAACTGCTAACACTGAAAGAGTTTGAATATGCTCAAAGCCCCCAAACAGAAAATGGGAGTCATGCTATATGTCACGAAATGTCTAATTTTGGGCCAAAATCCAGCTCTGTGTGCAAAACCCACTCTGCAGTTTTTGGGCAGAGAACTATGAGTTGCATAATTTTTCCTTAAGTTGTCTTTAGGGAGCAAAGCAAGAGAGTGGTAAATATTCCAAAACATGTAGCTATGTCTAGGCCCGCTCATTCCCAAACAGAAATCCTGTACTAGGCCCTTCATTCGTCTCCAGCCTTCTTCAGGTTAGGGGAGTGAGTGTGGAGCTAGTGCATCTAATCCATAAATGTAGTCCACCATGGAGAGAGACATGATTTCTCCCTTTTCACACATATGTGGGAAAAATTGCAGACAATGAGGTTTGTGCTCTTTCATATCTTTATGCAGAGCAGTGTAATACTTTTTAGAGATTACATCTTGGGATAAAGCAAAAGTATCTGAATCTTGCCTATTATCCCTACACTCAAAAACTGACCCATGTGAACTCAGGCTCCCCCAGCGTGACACTGTAAAACAGGGGAGTTGATCACAATGTATGGGAAATGCTGACAATTGCAAAAACTGTAACTAGAAATTTTGCCTCAAATATACACTGAAAGTGGTCATATGTAATGGATTTCTCCAATTTTTGCAGCAGATATTACATTACCCTTGAGGGTTGACCTGTGGTGCTAGAAGATGATAGACATTCAATTCTAGTGTTGCTGCTTTTAATCAAAGGTTGTCAATCACACCACATTATTTCAACTAAAATTAAACAGAGGTTTGCCCATGTCAGCAAATGCTCTCTGGTACTGGACAAGTGTTTCACATGTTGCTTTATTTACATTTAAGTCCAGGTTTTCATAAAAATGTCCTGCACTTTTAGACTTTTTACTAATATTCAGTTATCACTTCAAAAGTGTGCCTAATGGAAGAATTTATGAAGTAAATACAATGCTGACATTAAACCAAAATATTTTTTTTTTCTATAAGTTCAGAGTGGAAAAGAAATATTAAAAAAATGTCAGAGAAAAATATGAGCTTTATGAAAGTTCATAGAAGGTGAAAACAATTCAAAACAGTCTTTTTTTTTTTTCTTCTAGAAAAGAAATAAATTATTTAAAGTTAAATTAATTTGGGATGCAAGAGCGAGGTTCATGCCACATGAATCCCACTCCACTGGATCACCAAGCCTTCATAACTTTATTCCAGATGCTGACTACAGCTCATGGTCAAGAATCTCAAGAATATCTCAAGAACAGAGATTCCCAGATGGCTACTCTTGCAAACATACCAACGGTACATGCTCCTGGGTGAAGTCCACATGGACATCTGAGGATTCCTAAAAATATTCACTTTACTTTTCTAAGGGAATCTTACTGAAATACTAATTTAGCATATAATAGCATACAATAACAAATAAGCATGTCCCAAAAATATATATGGGGTACAATAAACTTTTTAATGAGGGGTAAATAAGGTAAACAATACTATTTTCAGGTAAAAAAATAACATCATTAACTGAAGCTTATTTAACTTGTTTCTTCTTTTCAGTGTTAGACATCTTATGTACAAACTAAATTACACAAGCCTTCCAATGGCCTCATTAACTTTTGATTAGTTATATTACAGTAAAGTGATCTGTATTCTAAACAACGGACAACAAAGTACCCTTTGTTTTAAAACTGCTTCAGTTCTTCAGGTATCTGATATTTTCCAACTCAAGTGTATTAATTAAAATGTTCTTCCTCTTACATTAGCATCTGTTTCTAATTACGTGGTCACCATTTAAAAAGTCAACAAAAAAATAATGTTTTTACTACAGTAAGAATATAATAACACACACTGTATGACTATAAAAAAATGAAAGTGCTCACACTGCAATAATCTGAAAGGCTGAATTAGGCTGTAGACTGTAGTTATTAAAGGAAGTCATGCAGAAACATGCCCTTTAGCATCGTACTTATTCAAAATTATATTACTCTTTTAAGTGCTTATTTTACCATGTGAATCTTTAAATTAAAAATGAGGCAGTTTAAGGTATATCCTGGAATGGCTTGTTTTCATCTTATTAACCTGTAACCTTTTATCAAATAAGATCAGCCAAGTTCACTAACCAGCTATGCTAAACAGTTGTTCTGCTTGAAATCCATCACCTTGGTGCTTACTTATGCTTTCTTCTTTCCTTTAAGCCTCAGGTTGTTTCCTGTACATTTAGAAATCTATGCAGTATAACCCCAAGAGATCAAGATGAATGGGAGGACAATATGATCTGTTCCGGGCTGGTATGGTGTGCTGTAGCTAAGCTTGACCAAGGGCTATATGTAGTTATTCTGCTTCAGCTGCTTTATGGTTGTAACAGTGCAGGACTTTCTTTGGTTTAGTTTTAACAGTTTAGTTTTTGCAGAACAATTAGAGGTTACATCAAGGTCAGAACGACTATGTATCATTTTGGAAATTAATGTAGTTAAGAATAGGGATAAAACACAATGATACTGTGGAACAAACACACCCAGTTACATACCTATGCAAATTTCATGTAATATATTCGGATATTGGTTCGGATTTACGTCATGAAATGAGATTGGACCTCCTGTAATACCTATAGGTAAATAACTCCCTGAAAGTGTCTAACCTTCTTCTCTGAACACTGAATAAACCAGACAGCAGGCAAACTGTTTCAGTGCAGTAGTAAACTAAAAGCCTATGCACAAACTGAGGCCTGTGCAAGTGTGAGTTGGCCTATCTAAACATTTACTCCTGCTCTAAAGAGCAAAGTAGGTGGGAAAAGTGTAGAATAACCAGAGGCTTAGTTCTACTGACAATTTAAGCAGAGCAAGGGTCTACAAGTGTGTAGGCTGGAAATAACTTGCAGAAGCACAAGGAGAAAATGCAAGGAGAAATGATGCTGGCTATATTCTGTGGGTACTCATAGGGTGGAGAATGACTTTTGCTTTGGACCATGCCTAAGTCTGAATCCAGCCCTACCTCACCATCCTTGGTACAACATCATTATGGGACCAATATTACTCCTTCCTATGTCTTTGGTCTCTCTGAGAACCAGGACATCTGGTCCTGATGGCAGGAACCATGCCATTTCAAGCTTTGTATTTGCAAAGCATTTATCACAGTAGGTCTCTGTCTCCTATTTGAGTCCCTAGTATTACTGCATGAAATAAAAACAACTACATAGCCACAGGAAGAAACAGAGGAGTTAAATGGAGTAAGGACTTAATACATGCCACATTTCAGCAATTCCTCTTAACCACATAGTTCAGAGGAGGTCATTTCATCTTAGAGTGGTTTGATTATTTGGTTGTGATAAACAACACTTCAGTTTACCTACAGGGATAAAGAAATAAGTCAGCTTTTCATTAAAAAAAAAAAGATAGTTATTTAAAAAATTGTTATGATATATTAAAACTATGTTAAACCATTAATAACAAGATCATAAGTACAGTGAATAGGTAAGAAATGAGTTGCTATGTGGAAATTGGCCAGTCAAACATCTTGAAGCGATTAAACCTATCTCTAATTAATGGAAATTCTGGATCTGTTTTACTCACATCATACAATTTATGATTTCCTCTTGACTATTTATTTTTCCTCATTCCTCAGACTTTGAAGTTGCACATCTTGTGCAGCTTGGTATATTGCCAATTAAGATAGCTGTCATTTGATTATAAGCCTAAGCAGTAAGTTCTTTCTTACCCGTTTGGTAGCCTTATGTTGAAATCTATTATATCCTTCCTACACCAGGATTTTATTATAAATCCAAACATAACTTCCTTTTTATCTTTTTTTTTTTTATTATTAACTTTAACTATTGACTAGAAGCAAAGCTGCTGCTTCTTTTATTGCTGCACAGCAGTAACTCTTCTCCTGCTGCCTAAAGAACCAAGGTACCGAGACACAACTGGAAACTGTCTTGCTTTGCTAGTATATGAAATTCTTGGTGGCTGCTCTGTGCTTACATTCTGATGCCACCAGCCATCTTTTACTTGGAAGCAGAAGAAATCTGATTTTTCTCTTGAAATTTGTAGTTAACTAACTGTAATTTTCTGCAAAACCAAATCACATACCGTATCAGCATTAAAACTGAATCTTCTTGCTTTATCAACATTTTACTATGTATCTCAGAGAAAATACGATAATATGCAATTAATGATGTCCTGCAATCTTCTCTTTTATCAGAAAACACTTGAAACTTTTATATTCCTATGGAGCAATGAAAATTAAAAATTACTGACAAATTAGAATAAGTACAGACTGAAGAAATGTGTCTCATGCAGTCACAATGGGAAAGGACTAAAACAAATACTCAGATTCTCACATGCCTTGGTGACTTGCTGGATTGAGATAGAGACAGGGAAAATAAATTTTATGGAAACATTTTCAAGTCTGTACCCTACTTCTTTTCAGTTAATGAAAGGAATGTGTTTTCCCAAACTCCATGGTTGGAATACCCATGTGCCCTAGTAACAAAATGTCATACACAGTAGCATGACAAATTTGTAGAGATGTAAGACTAAAGAATAAGAATGAAATATTATTACAAATATTACTAAAATACTGACATAGCACAGCCAAACAGACCTTTTAATTAAATACCTGAAAGAACATGTGCACAATCCTATTGTTTTCTCTGACCTGGCTAAAGAATTAGAGCAATCAGAGCTATACTAATTTTGGTAGACAACAAATACTACTACTTGTTACTTGCTTCTTTCAGTTCAAGGCAGCCAGATATATATATATTTTTTTTCAATGAAATTTAAAAGGCAATGTCACCAGCAAACTTCATACATTAAGAACATATACTTTAAAATAAGCTTCGGTAACTGAGTTTGAGTGTGACAAATACAATTTTACAAATGATATTTCTGTAATAATACAGGAGGCCTTTGTCATTTCATCGCAATCCGTGAATAAGGCAAACAGTAATAGATACTAGAAATTAATTGGTGGTCAGAAAATTTAGGACCAAAATCATAATATGTCTGAAAAGAAGAATTAGTAACTGCACAGTGATTGTTCCTTGTTTCTCTTAAAGGCATTTAAAGTACATTGCTATTGCATCATGTAGAATTCAGGACAATCCAGATTTATCATTAACTTGATGTGCTTCATGGATCTAATAATAATAATAGGGTTTCCATATAGCATATGCAAGAGTCTCTTGTTGCAGTCATTATAGGAATTTTGCCCTGGTAGTGTTTCATCAAATTGCACTAATCTAAGTAATTTTAATCAGTGCAGGCTATCAAAGAGGACAGGGTTGGGCTAGGGATCATGGGTTTCCAATTGCCTCATCAGATTTAGTCGGGGCTTATTTAAGGCAAATATCTGAAAGAAATCATGTGTGTAGAATTTTTTAAAGGATCAGATCCTTGTTTAAACAACAGCAAAAACAGGCTAACTCTTTTAAGTAGACTGTTATTCTCTCCATCTGTCCTGAATATGCAATGTGGCTCCTATACTGGTATGAGCCCTTAGGCCCACCAGCCAGCATTTGAAATATTTCAGTTCACACTGTAGACTATTAGCAGTGTTGTCTCTTGGACCTCTATGTTACATTAGCTCCATCTGTAGTAATTCCATGTCTCATTGGTACATGAAGACCCTCATTAAATAAATGAATGAATACATTTAAAATAAATTTTTACAACTATTCTCTCTCCTCTATCTGTACAAATAATACAGAAAAGTTCTAAATTATTAAGTGGTATGATTAACAAAAGTTGTCACCATGAAACACTAGCAATGCTGGCAAATATAAAACTTTTTTCCTTTTTTCCCCCCCTCCAGTCTATGCAATTCTGTCATTCTTCATCCAAAGCAACACCACACCTGTTGTTTTAGAAAATGCTAAACTTTGTTGAGAAAAATTTGCATCCTTCCTCACTTCCTTATTTTCTGTTTTTCTAAGAAGCCTTTATGTCAGAGTATTGGTCAAATTAGTTTAGGAAAGAAAGCAACTGAAAGGAGAAAAAAGAATCACCACACCCATCCAGCAGAAGGGATCTCTGCTGTAGCCCTTATGAGAATCTCTGATCACTTTCATACTCATTCCTCTAACTCACTCTGTGCTCCTCATTTTCATCTGGTATCTACTGACCCAGGGGAGCTGCAGGACAGTGAGGTTTCCAAGTAGGTTGTATTTCCTTTCCGCATAGGTTACTTGTGGAACCTCATTTTCTCTAACTTTCGTGAAAATGAAGATCCTTCTCTTCCAAACCACTAGACTGCAGGTGCTTCCTTCTGATAGTTCAACACTTTTAAACAAAGTTCAAAGCTTTTAACTTTACTAAAGTTTTTACTTGACACTCAGGAGCAAATTCAGCAAATCATGTGGCCAGTTTCCCCTTTCTTCTGTTATACCTGGTATACATGTTGAGCAAATTAATATACTGATATGCATGAAGCACTTTGTGGATTGCAACAAATAGAAGTCACACATTTAAAACTGAAAGTTTGGGTTAATGCATTTTTAAGTCAAGGTTTTTGAGTAAGTTCAGTATCCCAAACTTGTATTCACAGACTTTGGATCCTGCTGATATTGTCTGCAATTTTCAGGAACCTGAATATTGACTAAATGAACAGTGCAACACCAAAAAACAAAGCCAACCAACCCAGAGCCATGCTTAAGACTACTGTCTTGCTATACATGACCTCATTGCCCTAGAAATTGAGAATCAGACCAAAAAAAAAAAAAAAGGAAAAGAAAAAAAAGTCTTAATTAGAACTAGCTTTAAGATCATTTAACACTGAGCAACTCCCATGTAAACAATATGAGTCACTTCAGTTCTTTAAACAGGCCCCAGCAGATGGCATCAGCTGGCCAGCAAAGTCATACATGCACCTCCTCATGTAGTGCAAAACTCCAGCATGAGAACGCACTTATTAACAAATAATTTTTACTTCTATATGAAGAAAGCTAACTTCTGAAGGAGAACTTCAGACATCCCTTACGTTGGCTTATTATTTCTGGTTCTTCTGAGGAAAGGAAATAGATCATTGTTGAAAAAAAGCTATATCTTACAACTTCATCTTATTTTTCCCATCTACATTTTCAAGTATGAGAGCACTTGCATAATTGCAAGTGGGGATATTTGTAATATGGGATGCATATCCCATATCTGGCACAAATGGGACTCTGATTCATGACCTGGAGTCCAGATGCTATGATAACACAGATAGTGTTAATTATTAATACTACCTTTGTAGGAGATCAAGTAGAGTTCAAATAAATTATATAAGGAATAAGTCCAGGTCATTAAAAAATGACTATATTTGCCTCTTACGGTTGGAATATAAAAATCCTTATGGTTACTATTTGATTTTAGCTGAAAAAAAAATAAACGTAGATATTTCTTAACTAAGAAGAGGTCTAGTTTTTATACGTATGCTACAGCTGAAAGCAAAAAGTTTAGATGTTCTACCATATGTTGTTTATTGAACAGTGTTCTCTCTCACACTAGTTTTCTAAACTGGCTGTGAAATTCTTCTGTTGTACTTTGGGCTAGTTAAAATACTTCTAGCACCAAATAATTTATCATGCTACTTGTATTTGCTAATCTTTCTTGTAACTAAGTCCCTAGATCCTATTTGTAAACTAATTGTTATCATTTATAGAGCTGGGTATACCTAGAAACCTGCGATTTAACAATCTCTTAATTAGATTCTATTTATACGTGAGGCAAGTAATAAAAAGGTACCTAAAGGTAGCTTTCAATTTTTTCACTTCTTTATTCATTTCCTGAAAATATAGAGGCTTCATAATGAAAAGTCAAAGTCAGCTATAGCGAATGAGTAACAAAATGCTGTTGTTTGCAGTAGACATCTATGCAACTTTCATTAATGACTTCTGCTTTTCAGAGTAAAGACTGTAATTTAGTAATTCACTTAAGAACAAGCTTAATATTAACCATGAGTGATGCTGCTAATCTGTGTATAATTAGATTTCATATACTTTACTGGACCTAAAGCAGCAGCTATTCAGCCACAGGACAGCCCTTCTCAAAGGGGTGCTTAGCTGGACACCTTTCTTGCCACAGCTGCCAATATATGGACCCAATAGTAACCCTACTTCAAATTAAATGAAAAACTGAGGATTGATTGATTCCTGATTCCAGAAACATCCTCCTTTCTACACACCTGCCCATGGACCAGACAGTGGCCCAGCGTTCCTCCCTACTCCCCTACATACTAGTAACTTTTGGGGCTCAAAACAGAAGGGGGGTAAAACAGAGGAGGAAAGGTGGATGAAACAAACTACCTAGTGTTACTGAATCACAGTTTCTGAAGATAGTTTTAAGTCACCAGCACATTCAGAATTCCTCCCAGGCACCCCTTAAATACCTGATGTGAACACTGAATAAAGATGTGCTCAATACAATGAGCAAATGCTGGGATGTGTCTAATTTTTGTCCATGCATCCAGCTCAAAGTGGCTTATTTTAGAACAACGTCATGCTACGCAAAATTTCCTTTATAGCTGGACTCAATGATATCATAATGTTGAAGGAAATGAGATATTCTGAATCAACAGTGCAAACTTCTATTTTTAGAACTAGCTGAATGTGTTGTTTACTTATCACTATTTGATAACTTTTCCTTTTGTAGGTTTATTTCATGTAAAGTAAAGCAAAACTATCAGATTTAGTATTCCCACTCACTGAGTCCTACAGACTTTTAAAATCTCTGAGATTCAAAGATTTTATGGCACCTTACAGATAAATATAAATATTTTCTTTTCTCTCTTGCGAAATAATATACACTTACTGCTGCTCCAATTGTGATACAAGAAATTAATATTTTAAAACTATTTACATGTTATTTACTGCTATAATAAACTGAACCTTTTAACCTTAATCAAAATATTTTGAATGCAGTCCAGTAGATGCCTAACTTTTTAAATTTAGTTCTCTGAAGACCAGCTGAGATACTTTAGGATTAAGGAAAGGGTTAAGCAAATGAGCTCATGAAACGTGGAAAGCATTGGAAGAACCAAATGAACGGAGCTTCCATTCATGCCATGCATCCACTTAAAAAGTAAGCAAACCCACAGGCTGTTTAAAGTATAAAGGGATATGGCTGACAGTTGGACCAGATGCTGGTGGTCAGAAGTTTTGCATCAAGCACATCTTTCAAATAAGTTTTTATGACGGTGTCTTATACACTTCCAGAGACATGTTTGCAAAGTGTTTTCTGCATGGTGTATGGTACATATGTACAAAGTGATTTCAATGTATTCTGACACCATGTGTTTTTATCTCTATGTCTGTGAGCATAATGTAATCATTGGAAACGTAACCTTTGTGCGGGCAGCTGTTTCAGGACATTTTGATAGATATTTTCCTTCCCTGGCTATTTATTTGAAATGGAGATTGTTACTTAGCATATGGTCTGGGTCTCATGGGCAGAAAGGAGCAGGAGATTGTGAAACAGGGAGTGCATCTGCCTTTACTGACAAGTGGCAACTGAAGTATTATGCCTTTTCTCCAGATGTTTCTTAATGAGGTGGGCATGCATGTCTTCATTTCACCAGCTTTCTCAGACAGTGGAAAACACCATTTATAAATAGTATCATTCATGTTTTATATCTTGAACAGTTTTCTCACACCACCTATGAGAACATTGTAGGACAAAATAGCAGCCATATACAAGTGTTTTTCTTTCATAGTTAAAAAAATATTAAAGCCACTATTACATTTGAACTTGTGTCGGAACTGTCAAATTATGTTCTGTTGTGTACAAGCACTACTCATGGTGACCCTGTTTTGCAGATGTAAGTAATTGCTTCTTGTAAATTACTGTCATTGAGTCCCAGAGAACTCTTTAGTTTCTCTCTGATCGCTCTCCATTTTTCTGTTTCATACACTTCCATTCTCTTCACTGGCTCGTTCAGATAATACATTATAACAGTCATTACAGGATAAGAGCATGAGATGATATTAAAAAATAATCATCAACTTTTTATTTGATTGCAAGAATTGGCAAATACCTGCTTAAAGATAAGAGAAATGTTGATCCACATGAGTTTTAGTGCCAGGTACTCAACCTGAAGTTTAGGAATGACATATTCCATTTTCCTCCACTTTCAGATACACATTTAATACACATGAACACAGAATCAGAAACTGTTTTTCTGTTTTGGAGTACTTCACTAAATCATTATGAAGTACATGGGAGAGGCTGCCCATAGCCTTTGGTATATTAATGCTAAAAAATTAAACTTTCATCATGTTCTTCTGTTCTTATGAAACAGCAAAAAACCTACAGGTGGTCTTCTCATTCCAAAAAGTTGAAATTGGAAGAGTTCCTTTTGATCAACCCTAATCATCACATAGGAACATTTAATTAAAAAAGTAATTAGGGTACAGGAAAATAAATTACTGTGATCATTGCCGTGATGTTCTTCAATAAAGAAATTAGTTATATATTTTTATTGACTGGTGTATATTAAGTATTTTCCTGCAAGACCTTTTCTTCTATTGGAAAAAATAACGCACCCCCTATTGCTTCATAGTCATTTATGCTTTACATGTACACGTAACTACTTTTCTCAGAAGAATAAAAAGTTTGAATTATTACTGAATCATACAAAAAGCACATGTGATTTTGGCCTATACCTGGTCTTTGACAAACTTTTAACTTCTTACTCTGCCAAAATTGGCAGAATTTCTCACCTCTTTATAACCTCAGTATGACCTATACATCCACAGCGTGTCTAAGGTACATTTGACAGTGCAAAGTCAGATTATTAATTTTAACCACAAACAAACCAGAATGATAGAAAACATCCAAGCTGTGATTTACCTTGTGCAGCTTGTTCAGAAAGGTGGGTTTCTCATACAGGCAAGTCTGAGCCTGAGCAACGTGGATGGAGTGACCTAGGATACAGATCAGGCTCCACAGTGAGTTACAGTGATTATGCTGGCTTCATTTTCAGGTAGACGAAATCCATCCTTTCTCAGTCTACACATAAATCTATATTTAATACTGTGTGGAAATTAGGGTTGAGTGCTGGAGCATTATCTAATATTAGACAGTATTCATGTTGAAAATGGAAGAACATTTACTGCCAAATTCAGACAGCTGCTATCCTTGTATCAAGTCTTTATCATTTATAGCCAAAACCATGAATTTAAATTTTTGTAACTGTTGAAATTTGAACATTTAGGATGAATCTTCTTAACACTGCCCTTAGTCTTAGACTGAAGCATTTTATGTAATTATATACCAAGAAGCACAAGGTTTGTCAGCTTTTTCATTCCCTCAAATAGCTACCTAGTATCAATTTATATTTAATTTTCTTTCTTTCCATCTCCATAAGAATTTCTACTAAATTTCTTTCAGGAGTTGGCAAAGCATTCTATATATTTGAAATTTAAAACTTCATTTATTTCTAATTTTAAATGGAGTTTTTATTGCTCCATAGTTGAAACATTTATATGTAAGGAATACATTGGCTTTTTAGTAGGCTGTACTATATTATTCAGTTTCATGTAAATACAGAAGTGTAAGGCATTTCTGCCTTGCAAGTCTTTGTTTACATTTAAAGAGTAATTTTAAGATGATAGGATTTTAAGGACAAAACTTAGCTATGGACTAGCTGTTTGCTAAGAAATGCTCCATCTCCTAAGCAGGCAAGGTAAGAATTTTATTTAATTCTGTATAGATTCCTATAACAGAGTTACAATGTGAACATTAAAGGTTACACTGAAATTTAGTAGGGAGATGAGAAATACAATAATAAATAGAAACATGCATTGCCTATGAAATTAAGGTGACAGAACTGAGTTAATTCTTGGTGTAGTACTAAATGACTGTCTTTCTATGGAGTCTGTTTTACTGGCAGCTTAGTAGTTTCTCGGTTTCACTTACAAGTAAGATGATTTCCTAAAAACATACAATTAAAAAAATCTTTTGGATAGTAACTGAACATATTTTTAATCCTCTAATATTTCCCATCTATCTGTATTGAGAATACTGATAATTTCTTTTTCATTTAATCTCAATGCGAAATATTTCACATATTAGCAAGCTAAACTTGCTTGGACTGCTTAGTACGGTGCTGTAGTCAGTGAAGTCATTCATGCATACACCAGCACCATGGCAGAAGAAGATTAGGATTTGCTGAAAAACAGTCTAGTATTTACCTGCTAATTGTCATCTCTCAAATAACTGTTACTTGACTATGTGATCACTTCTAGTCTGTCAGAACTCGCCTGCTTGGCTTTGCAAATAAAATGGAATAAGAGCTCTCATCATCAACATTGCCTCTTGGCTGAGGACTCTGCTTCTTAAAAGCTGCTTAGCTGCTACCCTGCCATCTCCCAGATGTTCATTTTGTGGAAAACAAACAAACAAACAAAACACCCCACAAAGTAAAGCAAAACAAAAACAATTAATTTAAACTAATATTAAATACTTTAAACAAGCAAATGTTAAGGAAGTTGCATCTTAATTTCTCTTAGATCTTAGTTTTCATCCAGTCTAGAAGGAATAAACTTAAAAAATACAGACATATCTTCAGCATGATAGCGATGAGACACTGACAGGAAGAGTTAGAGAGCCTGCCGAGAGTGAACTTAATGAGAGTGAGTCATTAAAACAAGGAGACATACCCTTACATGCAGAGATAGGCATATATATATAAATATATATATATATGTAATTTTTAAATAGTTGTAGCTTAATAGAGTTGTTTTGGAAATCTGCAATGATTTGGTAAAGGTTTGTCATTTTTGTTTGTACTTCATCATGTTTGTACTTTGAAGAAAATAGACTCAACAAACTAGCATTTCTTTCATGAAACTTTGCTTAGCAGACAAATTGGAGACAAATTACTCTCTCCCAAGCTTCACTCTAACCACATTAAATCAAAGAATTGACTTTTCCACTATCTATCAGAAATAGGTCCATGGATATAAAATAAAAGTGAAATTATGACTGAGATCTGGGGCTTAAATTCCTTTGCAACTGCTGAATCAATATTTGTTTATTCAGCCAAAAACTCATATGGGTTCAATACAAAAAGAGCAAATTACTGTATTTACACTCAATAAGAGCTACAGCAACTTCATAGAGTCATGCCCCCATGTTTCTTTATGTATTTTTCATCTTAAATTTTATTTAACTCCAGTTTAGATAGAATGACAACTAATCAAAAGATATGCCTGGTTCCAGAATGAGTAAATTCTGTCTTACTGAAATCCTTAAGGTATTATTCCTTACAGTTGAAAACAGGATCATATCCAATAATTTTAGTAATTTTGTAAACCTCATATTCAATTGTAAGTATCTACAGCAATTTTATTGGATTTCCCATGATAATCATTAAGCTAGATTTTACTGACAGGAATTGATTGCTTTGGTCTTCATTTCATCATGCAATTGCAACATTAGTACTTATATATTGCAAGGAGAAAATACAACTGATATCAGTCTAGTTATTTAAATGACTTTCTGTGTTTCCATCTTGATCCTGTACAGAACTACCCCAACTGGGTCAACAGAAACCTTTTCTATGTTCTCATCCACATGTGTTTTTGATACTATGCTGGGCATTTAGCTTTCATGTAGTAACGTGTATGAATGTGATACTAACAATTAGAATATCAACCTGCTAGTCCAGAAGAATAAATTGAAAAGATATAGGATAGAAATATAATTATGTGAAATGTATTAAAATTCTTCTATTTAGATGCACCATCCTATGCATGCTTTTGCATTGGTGTCAAAAGGACACATTCGAACCTTCTTATTTCACTCCTGCTCAGTAAAGTGAATATTCCAGCAATATGAAGAGATTAAGTCTGTGTATCAAGAAGTTAAACTAATATCTTGTGTATATTTGGAGTAAAGAGCATGCAAAGGTGAAGTTTAACCTAGGAAACAAAAAAAAAAAAAAAAAAGGAAATCAAATCAGGAGATAACAGTAATTCAAAACATAATTTCTTTTAATGCAAGCTCAATACCTTTAAACTAACTGATCCTAAGAAAAGACCTTTTTATTAAGGATTATCTGTCTCTTTTGCAGAGACATTATTGAAGATTAATGAATTTAATGAAAAACCCCATGTAAGCATCAAATTAAGAATTCTGTTGCTAAAACAGGGCAGCTGACTTCCTTCAGTTAAATCACATTGTTGCCTTATGCATGTAATCCCAAGCAGGTGACCATACTGTTTAATGAGGAACAGTTACAGCTGAATGGCTATCTCATAAAAAGATTTGGCCTGTGTATCCAGGCGATTAAGAAAGTGAAAGTAAAAACAATTAGTGAATTGCTGCTGATTTTTAGAGAATTTGGTGGTAGAAAAATGTTTAAAACAAACTGTATAGAAACTCTTATTTATTTATATATTTCTCAGATACTGTGCTGTTTTTCTTAGGGTATATATATTTTTTTCCTATCACAGTTCATATTTTTCTTTTGATTCAGTTCCAAAAACAACTGTTGGAACTGTTTTTCTTCCCCACTTATTTATTTTGGAATTGAACTGAGTGCTAGTGAAGGTGACAGCAGTCATCCAGGAGGGCTGAAATCTACCAGTACTGCACGACCAGTGAAGTGTGCTTCCACAGATAAACTGCACTTCAGCTTGACAGTCTGTTTTATCTTTGGAAAGCGGTTACTTGCACTTAAGTTTACTTCAAAGAGAAGATTGGTTTGTCAGCAATGGCAATTGAAATTAAAGTGTTAAAGCAGGAACCTGTACAGCTGTAGCTGATTCAGCCTGTGGATGGCCCCACCACCAGAAGGGTGACCTCTGAATGGGCATAGCAGTCTAACAAAACTAGCTTTCGGAGTATCTATGTATCTGTAATAAAACCTAATTTCCCCCAAAGTGCTGAAAATTATTCTGGTTATGTTCCTTGGACAAAAATCTTTACTGTCTGAGATGGAACATTTTAAAATTAAAATTTGGATCTGGCTTGTACTGTTCCCTCAGAATGTGTGTCTTCATTTTTTTTTTCCAACTCAGATGAGTAAATAATATGAACCCTGCTAAGGCTCCAAATATTTTTTCTCAGTATTGACATGATTTACTGCCATGGCCTAGCTGTGGTCAACAGAAACCAGGAACAATGAAGGAAAACCTATCGGTAAACATAATTTCATTCTGATAATTTTGAATAATGCATTGATTGCATTTCATTAGAATTAAAGCCTAACTTTATACCGTGTCATAAGAATGACTCAAAATTCATAAAATCATAATGACTCAAAAGCCTATACGTAGCTTGGGAATATAATATACATTTAACCTAATACAATAATACTGGAGCTGTTTTTTCTGTCTATTTCAATTTTTAAATAAGGAAAGATTTCACCTGCCAAAAGTCAGAAGAAAGAAGAGAACTGAAGAGAAACATTTCACCCTCAGCTGAACTTTCATACTTTTCTGGCATCAAGTTATCCCTTAATTGCCTGGGAATTTCCTCAGGGGCTTAATATTATTTATTTTTAGTCCATGAAATTCTCAAAAATCCAGATGTTTGAGGTAATGCTCTATTGACCCTAATCTTCAGTATCAACAGATATGCTGCATTGATTTCAGTAAGTCCAAATGATCTTTTTCCTTTACTCCCTTTTGTAGTAGTAGAGAATCAGTTATGGCTAGATTATTTTTTTTATTTATTTTTTAGTAACTGCAGAAACATGTACTACATAGCATTAAATTTATATCATTGCATTAACATATATCATTTATATAACATATATATACACACACACATATATATAACATTTATATAACGTATATCATTTATATCATTGCATTAACAGTGCTTAAATGAATCCAATTATTCTCCTATTTCAGAAGCCCAAATAAGACAATAACCTCAAGCTTATTTTTTACAATTCTGTATCTTCTGAAAATACCTTTTACCAGTCTTAAACAATGTGCCAGCACACAACACAGAAATAGTCTGTATAACGTATCCAAAATAGTTTAGATATTTTACTGTGATTTTTAAATACCTGTTATTGTCCATTACAGCAAAAACTATTGAATATCTACTATTCAATCCTAACTTCTCAGCAGAGTATAACAGAATAATGAAACAGATCTTTACTACTGATCTCTGGGAATTAATTTTAAGTTATTTGCATACCTTTGTGTAGTCAGACCATCACTTTCAGAGATGAGACAGACTGCATTTTGATAAAAATCTGTGCAACTCTTGGGCTGTGTTTTACTCATGTATGTTGAAACTATATTCAGTAAAGCAAAGGTCATACACATAGTTGAAAACTCTGCAAAGAGGTTAGGCAAACACTGGGAAGCAATGCAGAAAAAGTAATTTTCTCAATTTTTTTTTTTCAATGCCTTAATTCATAACCGTTTAATTCAGATGCTTACTAGGCAGGCATTTGGCACTTTTAAGTATCCCTCTAAAAGCTGATGTTTTGACAATCTTGAGATACTTCAAAAAATCTCAGATCAAGCTTGCTGTTTGGCCTAGGCCAAAAAGCTTTCAATCCATAAGGCATTCAGATGAAAGTTATCTGATTTTACCAAAACATCTACAGAAGAGCAGGAGTCACAAAAAAATTAAAAAAATAGTCCCTCCCAAGTAAGGGACGTGGTACTGTTTTCCACTCTATCTGGGGAATCTCTTGTACTAAATTCCGATATAAATTTGTATGAAGTACATTTAGCATAGCTTCCAAATGGATAAACTTTTGAAAGGTTTAATGTGGTATAAATCAAAATTTTTACATCTTATTAAGTCTGTAGTAAAAATAAAGTTTATCCACCCAAATATCTATTACATATTTGATTTTCTTCTCAACATTTCTTGGAAATACATGTGTCCTTACAGAAATCATTAACTCTATTTCTGAGGATTCAAGCCAATGCTACATACCAACAGTGGTATGTAAAGATAGATATAAAAGTAATGTAGTATATTTTTTGACTGTTTTCTTCAACAATTTGTGCCTTCATCCTTTCTTGACATCAAGGATTCTGTTGAAAAAACTCCCTTGATGACTTGAAGTATAAACTAAAATCTATCTAAAAATAATTGTGCAAACATTTTTTATTTTTTTTTTTCTCATCAGCTCTATGGTAAGCTGGAAAGAAAAAGAACCAAACAATATAGGATATTTAAACTGAACTAAGTAGTCAAGGCATCTGATTATTATTATTATTATTATTATTATTATTATTATTATTCAATCTGTTTGAAACTTGAAGCTAATTAAAAAAATCCATATTAGATTTTTGGAGAGCTTTTTACTGGGACAATTTCTTAAAATTGACTCAAATTCATAGAAAATTTCTGATACATTTATGCTACAGTTTTCAAGAAAGTTGCTAACAAATGCCTTTTCTAGCTCTACTTGTAAGCTTTAGAAAAATGCTTTCAGTAAACTTATCCTATTATTATGACTATTCTGTGTTGCTAGGTTGGAATGGTAGTGGGGTTTCTTTTGTACTGGTAAAGACTGACCACAGACCAGGACAACAGCATACAGTCCTTCTTGTACAGTGATGTCAAGGATTTTCCTCTGCATGAAATGCTAATTATGCCAATTATTATGCTTGTAGTCAATATGCCTATTGACTACGTACACATATAAATGTATGTGCTGCTATATGTGAACATACCATATATATAGTGTGTTAACAGTTTTCTCATTGACAATATAAATATTTTTCTATTTCTCTTTTGAGCAGAAACAAAGTAAAATGATACATATTGTATAGTCTCCAATACAGCATATCACATGTAAAAATAGGTTGATGATCTTCAGTATCAGTTGTTAAAATAATTGAAAAGAAATAAGGTTGCTTTGGTTTTTTTTTGAAACCATTTTAACATGTGGATAACATTCATGGATTTTTTCTTAAGTGGCCCTTAGTGTTTGGCATGAGGTGGGTGTTTCAACAACATGTGATAATTCTGTCTTTCCCAAGCTTCAGTATTAACCCCATGGACGACAGGAGCAAATAGTAGTGAATGACAGTATGCTGGCCATCTGAAAATGTCAGCTCTCAAAAGGTTAAAGAAAGAGTAAAGGGTTAATGTTGCAGGCTCTTGTGCTGTATGCAGTGTTTTTGGAACGTTATTCAAAGGCTAAGCCTGTCCCCTACTATTTTTTTTTTAAACAAAGCCTGCAGTACTTGAACCTGTCTACTTCAAGCCTTGATTAATGTTGTTAACTGCTATTCTAGCTCTCTCCTTGTAGCTGCCAGATGGAATGCTGAAGATTATTCTGCATCACTTAATTGGAGTTTATAATTAAAAAATGGTGAGTGCTATGGATTACGTTTTGCCCCTTTGATCCCTACCCAGATAAACAAGCTTCTCTAATCAGTAATTCTCCCATGTCCTCTTTCAGAGATGGTCTGAGATCATATGTCTCTAATGTCTAGAGTATATATTAATATTATGTCATTTACAAAAGTGTGGAGACAAATTCTGGTCATACATGCTGTTTCCCTTAAAAACGTAATCCCACACATAGAAATATAACTCTTCATATGGCTTCCTGTGCATACCTCCCACAAACATGCAGAAATATACTCCCTGTGCAGAAAAATAATAATATATGCCAAACATACATATGGGTCCTATACAGCCAGTTCCAGGACATATTTTTATAGTTCAGTTAAGGACAATTTGGAGAAGTGACTTTCTGCATCATTTTGGAGGACAGCCAAACTGAGCAAGGGCAATTATACCTCTGCTTCCATTTGTTAAAGCAGTCAAAATGTGTATGTGCATGCACAGGAACATTCATGTATGTGGACAAAAGTTTAAACAGTGATTTTAAAGGAACACTTCCTACGTTTGTCTATGTAAGAAATGACACTGCAGGCAGAGACATTCCACAGAGGGAATCATGCAACATGCATTTGTTATAACAAAGTGGTCCAGACCTCTGTTTCTCTTCTGAAAACACACTGCAAGCCACAAAACCTCCTAAAAGCCTTCTAATACACATAAGATCTTCAGTACAACAAACTCTCACCACCTAAAACATGCTCATTCAGAAAGAGAGATGAAAATATGAAAGACGTCATTGGCCTTTAATCCTGCAGTAGCAAAAAGGCTGTTAGACTGTAATTCTGAGGTGAGGTAGATCAATTATTGAGGAAGGAAGAAAAAAGAAGAAAAAAAAGCAGCAGCATAACCCAAACCTGCCACTGATTCCTCTTGCTGTTTCCTGAGGTGAAATTGTTGAAGATGACAGGAGTCCAACGTGCTAATGCTTCTGAGCCTGCTTGAAGTTGAAGCACTTGCATAGTATGTCAGTGGGGAAGAGTCCTCTATCTAAGACTCTGATCTCTTTAAAAAAGATCTAAATCTACTTTATTTTCTTAAACAAATTGTATTAAATGCAGTGTCCTACCTGGATTTGTTTGGCATATGGTTGTTCTGTTCTAATCTGCAGCAAACCATCAAATAGCAGATCCTGAGAAAGCAACAAAAGAAAAATGATACTACTGTAAGATTAGTATACGTTGGGCAGATGATTTTAAAACTAAATGTTATATTCTTTGGAGGGAAAGAATAGAAAGTCACTTTTATAAACAAAGCAAAAACCACAGAAATGAAATTTGGATACATTTTGCAGTGGCAAATGGATAGCTATTTAATTACATTATAGAGAGAAACCTTTTCCCTTAAGGTTCTGTTGTGATATCACTTTGTAATGACTATATTTTGATGTGATTCACTTTAAAATGCTTTGGAAATATGGCACAATGGGATAGTTTTTCTTTTGTTAACCAGGTTTATGATTTAAAAAAAACTTAACTGTGCCAAATTTATTCCAGAAGCATCTTTTTTTTTTTTTCTTCTAAATTTGCATCATACTAATTCACCTCTTTTATAGTAAGTTCTATTACTTAAGAAAAAGAAGTACTTCCAAAGAAGTGAGAGATGAACTGCTTAATGGCATATGGAACTGCAGTAGCTATGGAAAGGTTGACCAGTGATTTGCAATCCCAGAAGAAAGACTAGGTAATTCCTTACATGTCCAGAGCAAGCTTGACCTCTTTCCAGGTCATGAGGACTGAGGAAACAACCACCAGCTCTTGTATATTTCAGTGTCAGCAGATGACAAGGAATTTTCCAATACTAGCATTTTCCTGGAAAAGAAAAAAAATGGTCCTGGAAATAGTTCCCTGTGATGTACAAATCACTAAGAAGCAATCTAACTACCTAGGCTAGAGGTAGCAAACCTCGGCAATGCTGTGCCTACAGGCTTCTACAAACTGCAGTGAAGTATTACCCCAAAATAGATATACCTTTACACATTTAGGGCCCATGACTGATTCTATTGTTCTTATGATACAGTAAAAAAAAGAAAAAAAAATCCTAAAATGCTGAAATGATCATACTTATAGCTTAATAACAGAGTTTTCAAGGAAAGGTATTCAGCTTTCAACTATAATATTTAGTGTTGTTGAAATATAATGATTAGATACTTGAGATTCAAGTCTTTATGTGTAATTAGCTTAATCCATAAATTATAATCCATGAAGGTAATAAAAACAGTCATTTTGAAAATCGACTAACAGAGCCCATAATTTTCTGCAGTAACTGTGCTCTGTAACAGCAGCACACAAAAGTCAAAATGCTGTTTGTTAAGGAATGCTGCTCATCTTTGCCCATATTAAAATAAATTATTTGACAAAAAGTCACTCTCGTGTTACGCATGTGGTTTCTTTGTCAAGTTATCCCAGTAACTGGAAAACTAAATAAAAAAAAAAGAAATCAGAAACACAGGATGACTACTCCTAATCCTCCCTTGGACAGAATTTATGTAAATAGCCAAGATCCTAACTAGAAGCAGACTTTTTCTCCTGAAATTACTATTATTTCAGCATTTTATATTTTTCTCTGAGTAGCTCTGCTTGCAAATAAGACTCAGTACTAACCTACACTTAGCAAAAAGAGTGTTTCCTTGTAATTAGGGTGTTTCATTCCAATTTAGGCCAGAGCTATGATTGAAGTACTTTTTGATTTAATTCACTGTTTTTCCTGCTAATCATCTGTCCTCATGTATTTTTTTTATTTTTTTTTCCCTTTAACTTTTGCAGTCAGTAAAATACAGTTTTAAAACAAAGAGAATATGAGGAAGGAAAGCTGGAAGTGTGTTTATTTTGTGAGTCTATCACCCTTAACTTAAATGGGAATGCTGTGCATTTTTTTCCCACTGTTTTGTAAGAAGCAAGAACACACTATAGTACCAGGGCTGTTCTTTGTGAATGATGAAAATGAAACAACTTAATGAATAGTTTAGTCAAAAATAGTTTCCTAGGCTATAATCATGGCATACAAAGAAATCAATGTGCCTCCTTTGCTCCTCCTGCAGAATTAATGGATTTGTGGCACAGCACTACCCTCTGGAAGTCATTATGGCAAATTGTGTCAGTGCTTATTAAATTGCAATGTATAAACAAATGTTTGATTATAATACATCTCCTTCACATGTCATATATTATATTTTTATTTTTAGAATATACAGGTTAAAATTTTAAACTGAGTGTTGCTTACAAACTCATTAAAGTTATTCATAATATTACTCAGCTATGAATGAATCATTCTTGACATACATAGAAGTAAGTTTCAAATGGGCATATGCAAAAAGTAGGGTTGTATGTTTAAACTCACACCATTTAGTAGGTATGGTTAAACTCCCAGACTAATTAAAATCAATGATTTTTTTTTCTCCAAAGTCATCGAGACAGGATTTCACACATAATACTTCAGTATAACAAAACCACAAGTAGATGTGCAGAAACATTTAAAAATACTTTGCTGAATTAGGATTAAAGCACATGCATGATATTCCCTATGTATAAATTTAAAAGGAGAGGAGCTTAACAGGAATGCTATGTGAACTATGAGGTGTTTACAGTTGACACTCTCTTTGTCTCTGGTGCCTTGGATGATCTGATTCTAGACTGCTTCCAGTTACAACCACATTTTTATGGTGATCCCAAAAACTAAAATAAGCAGTACAGTTTTGTCAGATTTGTGATCCCACTTATAACATCTGTGATACATAACATTGTAATCCTTGCCATAGCTAGAACCCTAAGAGGGGTGGCTTTCTGAAAACTCCTATGGGATGTATAAGAGGTTCAGACTTTATGAAACTTTTCCAGAAGAGGTGAGATTCAAGGGATTTGAGGTGAGATTCAAGAGATTTTTTTGTCTTTTTGCTCTTTTCTTCAAAACTTTTTTTTTTTTAAACTGCTGACAAACATGTCTCACCCGTCTGAACAGAACAGCTGGCACATTACCTTGGGGTGTAAGCCATGGAGAATCAGACTGAAACAGATGTGGTCACTGATCTGCCACATCATTCCTATTGTATTCAGGACTCCTTAGGCAGTACAACATAGATGACAGCCTCTGTAAGGGACTGAAAACCTATATGGAGCTAAAGTGTTTTAAAAATTCTTGTTCCAATGTATCTGAGGAGAAAAAAAAAAAAAAAAAAACAGGTCACTGTGTAGTTACGATTGATCAAATTGTCATATTGATTAAATTCTCCCATCCTCAGTATTTTTTTATACAACCGTAAGAAATATATTTACTTTGCACATTGTAATATGATATGCACAAATCTTTTATTTAAAATCCCTCAGTAAAGCTTCTGCATAATTAAAGTTCCTAATGCTTAAATAATCTTTCTGCACAATTATACAAAACAAGGCTAGAATGGTGCAGTCTACTATGCTGTGAGAATTAGAAGAAAACACTGCAAGACTAAACTAAAAATTTTTTTTTGAACAGGCTGTAATGTAAAATTTTTTTTTTTGTGAGACACTTCTTTGTCTAAAGTATTTTAAAAACACTTTTTTTTTTTTTTTTTTTTTTAAATCACAACAATTTCTAGTTTTCTTACATTACTCAGTGGTAGCTTTTAAAGAATCACAATGTGTAACATTTACTTTTTACTATTTGTACCTGTGTTTTTATACTGTGTTATGCTGTTACAGATAAACAAAGGGGCTCAATGCACTACCATAACTATTCTTTATATGAAAATGAAGTTCTGCAACAACTTCAGCTTTGGCAAACCCTTCCAAAGATTAAATACATGAACTAGAAAAAAATGCATTTTGCTATTTAGAGATGTGCTTCTTAACACTATAATTGTTACAATACATAAATTCTGTAAGCTGCTAAGAAAATAACTGTTATAATCCTTGATCTTGAATGCCAGAAAATAAAAACAGAAAACATGCTTTTTGACACTTGCAATCACTAGTTCCTGCTTTACTTTTGATAAATAGCATCAATCTGTGGTGGAAAATGTCATATACTAGTGGCCTCATATCTACATTTTTAATCAGAAAATGCTTGTTTCTTCATCAACTTTTTATTCAGTGAGTTTGCTGGAAAGAAAGAAAATGGACACACTCCTTGCTGTAAGACTTTCTTTTCCTTTCTTCTAGAGAATTTTCAGAAATTCTTTATCTGAAGAATTAATCTGGCCAATCTGCTGTCTAACGGATAATAATTGGTTGCATTTCTCACAAAACAGTTATAGAAAAAATCAGAAAATAAAAATTATTTAAGTGAGAGTATTTATCACACTGTTTTGAGCTAACTTCCTTTCATTTGCAGAAAGGGCTGAGCACTGCAAAAGAGATTAATAATTGAAAAGTCACATTAAAATGTGCTATAAGGCAAGCAACAGCTTGCAATACAAATGTTGACCCATCTGAACTTTCACTTCAATATAGTATTTGTTTTGCAAGGCAGAAAGAAAAGATCTGGTCCATGGTTTTCAGTTGCAACAATTTCTTCCTGCCTTGGCAATTTGTTGGTCCTCATTGCTCCCTCTTGTTAAAGAGAATTCAGAAGAAAATATGGTTCTGGGTTGCGGGTGGTCAGATACCACAAAGGAATCTGAGACAAAGAACAGGAAAAAATGCATGAATACACTTAGAGGTTAACACTACTAGAAATTGTCTAATTCTTCCTGGTTAGATTGCTGTCATTTGCAGTAAAGCATCTGCCTACTGCTGTAAAATTACAGGAAAGCAAGACCTGTTGTCAAGACCAGCCAATTAGAGTTATGTCTGCCTCTGTAGGGTGCTTGCATAAAAGGCTGAGCCATTTTCACAGATAATCCATTTATAAATCACTGTAATAAAATGGCCATCTTGACAGCAGTTCTGTAGCATTCTTTCACGTGTTCCAGTTGTATCTAGGCAACAGAAACATGTTAGTTAGATAAAAGCTGAGGTGGGGATGTATGGGTAAGGGTTCTGGCATATTTCAGTGACTAGGGTAGAAAGGGCAAAGGACTAAAGATAGAGTATTGATTAATATTTGAATCTATTAGCATAATAAAATAGTTTTTTTTTTTTTTTAATACTGAATGTGACATAACATACAGAAATTTGGAATAGTATTTTAAATGAATAGCTAATGATAAAATTACATTTCTTGCTATATGTATTTTTTTTTTCCTTCTCTCTTCCACTCATCCTCTCTGCTACTTCCTCTAATTTCCGTTGAATATTGAGTTTATGGTAAGTTCAGCCCACTGTATTAGCTAAGACAGTAGGACCAGATGGCAGAAATTCAGGTACACACTATCCAGCTGTTAGCAAAGGTATTTTGGTTTCCTACACATTATGGGATATTAATTATAAACACCGTAGATAGAACAAGCACAAAAGCAATTTTTCAAGCACAATTATAGTGAAAAATGATGACAAGTATATCCCTTCTTGAAGGAAAAACTTTTGTAACTTCTCCATTTTATCACAGAGGCAATTCAAAATCAATGGGACTTTGTTCTCTTATCCACATATTCTTATGCAAAACACAACATCAGGCTTCACTATCATATAACATAGTACAGAAATCCCAGTCCTAGTTATAAGGGTGAAGATAGTGACGGTGTTACATGCCAGCAAATAAGATATACCCACTTAAAATATTTAGTCCAGGTATTTTAGACACCAGTCATATTTAGTTCAGTATGAGGTGAACGAAAACTTATTTTCTAATTTTGAGAAATATTTATTTATTTTTGCATAAAAAATAAATAAATAAATCCGTAGTGAAGTACTTGTAATACTATGCATGCTGAAAATAGTACATTTTTTTAGATTGCTATTAAATAGCCTTCTTTCATATTAAATAACCTTTCCATATATAAATAATAACAAACCAGAGAAAGCACCTATATGATGCAATTCACCTGCATCCTTTAGAAATGAAAATAAGAAATTTAATCCCCTGTGCAATACTATAGCACACAGAACTGTTAGGGAATATTGCCTACCATGACATACACAGCCTAATGCCTGTGAAATGAGAAGAGTCTTCAAAAACTGCTGAACCTCAGCAGAATGTCAGCTCAGCAGGGAGCAAACCCAAGAGCTCTCTTGGAGGTGTCTCTTCAACTTTGAGACACTCACTCGCCAGACATGTATCACTGCATATTACTGCTAAACTGTTGAAAATACATTTAGTTCTTATTTTATCTAGTATATTAAAACATTATGTGGATTAGAGAGCAATTTCTGTAACCTGACTTTGGCACCAGATTCTAATAGCATTTTAGCTGCCTGGTTTTAGAGTGAAAGAACAGAAAAAAAGGTTACAGATCAGATCCTGCCTGTGGCTACAGAGCAAGCTGGAGGGTTGAGATTTAGTTGGCAAAATTAAACCAGCTAATCAAAAAGTGCTGAAGCAGCATAAGTACAAAAAAGGCTGTTCATACTGTAGGAAGTGTGCTGTTCCATTGCTTATGTCTACAAAACTTTTAGCTAAGCATCCCTTGAACTTTTCTCATAAAAATGCAACCTAATTAACTACTTGTGCTTTCATGTACTCTTTGTATTTTAAGCAGGGCATTTTAACTAGCTGAGTCAAACCTGCAGTTCAAGCCCAAAACAAGGGTTTTAAAAATGCAAGGCTGCACACAAAATACAAAAAAGAGGGCAAAATACAATTCCACAAAAGACATTGGAGAAAAATGGTGGCATGAATTCCTGTTAATATAAACATGTGAAAATATCTGCAGAAAAGAAAGAATGGACAATAGGAATGGGCCTTACTACAGTTTTGATGCTTTGTTTTTTCTTTTCTTTTTTCTTTTTTTTTTCAGTAGTTTAAATTCTTGAGCAAGATGGGAGTTGTCCTATATCAGTTAAGAGTCAATATAAGGCTGTTGCTGTACATTGTGATGATCAGTGAAGCATACCTTTGCACTTCTATTTTCCTTTCAGAAAAACTCCAAGGCTGAGTTTAATGCCCTAAACATAGGTGCTGATTGCCATTTCAGATGCCCTGACGTATTTTAGCCCTAGACTAAAGCTGTTGATCCAAAATGGCATGCATCTTCTCCAAGTTCTGCATCATACCTGCCAGATCCTTGTTGATGTTTCAGATCAACAGAATATCCAACGTATAACCTATGATGAGGCATATGCATTGATCCCTCAATTTCGTATGGGTTTCCTTCATGAAATGTATCCTATATATTAAATGTAAATATATAGTTATAAATTTAATAACCATTATATATATATAGTTATAGTTAATATATGTTACATAAAATTGCAAACAGCGCTCAACAACATGAACAAAAAATTAAAGAAAGAACAAGAAATACCAAACATGGAAAATCAGAGGAACTGCTAGAAACAATCTTCCAGAAATGTAAAAGGTATGGTTACATATCTTTAAAATATTCACTGATGAAATAAGACTCAAAAATTGAATTATATGTGGGTAATTTCTGAATAGAAGCACAGAAATATAGTACTTGCAATGAAAAGTCTCAGTCGATATATCAGATAGACATTAGCTGTCTGAACACTTTATATGTTTACAGCCTGTTTTTCATGAACAGTGACACAAAGTATTAGTTTCATTCCTTTCTTGTCTTGTCAAACTATTTGCTTATTTTTTAAAGTAAGCAAATAACTATTGTCAATCATATGAATTGAGTATCTAATTATGTACAAGCAGGTTTTAAACAGCAAAATATGATCATGTCAAAAAAAGGTTGCTAAACTACCGGTTTTGTCAAAGTCATGATTTGAATATCCTCTCACAGATATCCCAGCAATACATGTCTTCCTATGGCTTGGATGATGTGATTTCCCTTGTGAGCCTAACAAATGGAGAAAAAAGGGCTAGGATGTTTTTCTTTAGAGGTTTCCAGTAAAAAAACATAAACAACAACAACAAAATTTAGAACTGTTTTGTCCACATTTCTGCTTTCAATTCAGTGTCAAGATCTGTTCCAAGTGTTTCCTGTTTACAGGATTTTAGTGGTTAATAGGAGAAACACAAGATTTCTACTTTTTTTTTTTTTTTTTTTTTTACTGCAGATCTCTATTCAACAACTTTTCTCACAGAGACTTGTTTTTCTGAGCTCTAAAATAAATTGGTTCCTGAGCTCCAGTTCATCCAGTCATCACAGCAATCGCAGCAACACAGACCAGTTCCATTCAAAGTAACATTAACAACTTTTTTCTTCTCCAATAAGACTCTGTATTGCTTGTAATTTACAATATTTCTAATGTTTTCTTGCTGTCATAGCATTTAAAAAGAAGGCCCGGAAAAGCTTGAGTTGATGCCAGCTGCTTTGTCTACCTGAGTAAGACAAGCAATGATGGAAATGCAAATGGCAGCTCCTTATTCCTCACTCAGGAAGGGAAGGGAAGATCTCAGAGGAGAACAACATGCCAGGGATGATGTGATATTTTATCATGGTCTGTAAGTGAGTGACAGGCAGAGAGTCATTGGCTTCTACTTTTACCTCTAATATGAAAGCATCCACACACAAGGCTGAGAGCACATTCAAGGTATGTCAAGGAGTAATAAAGCTCAGAGAGAAAGAATGTGAGAAACGTGTTGTTGTGCTACTTCTCCTAGGAAGTGCCTAGTTTGTTATGAGAGTTTGGCTAAGCAGCACTTGGTCTTGATTTCTGTTTACCAGCTTCTTATTTTTCCAGGACAATTATTTATATTTTTCAATGCTTTGGATAAAACTTTCTTCTTTAAAACAAACCCAAGTAAACCTAAAAGAACTGCAAAAAATTGGGGGGAAAATGGTGAAAAAGATAACTTAAAGTATTTTAAATATTTTGGGTTGTTATCAGATTGAGAATTGGCATACAGTCTCATGCAGAAGGGAGAAAATGAAGCATAATCTCTAGGGCTCCTTAACTAGGCAAGAGTTTCAGTCCATATACTATTAAACAAAATACCACACGTCAACTGTGCTGGTCTGGCATATACTCTGCAATAGAGAGAGAAACACCCTGATAATATTTAAAAGCACCGCATGTGAAATGAGTCTCCTTCCTGTCTTCTGCACTCCTTTTTATTTATTATTCCAGCCAGTAACAGCATTGTCCGAGGCCAGTGAGTCATTAAGACGCTCAGTGTTCCCCACCATTTAGTCCAGTTGGAGCAAGAGAGACTGACACACATGACTTTTTCTGGAGTGCATGCCCACAGAGCTGGCTTGGATCCAGAGCACAATTCCAGTTCAGCACAAATCCTATTAATCTCTTGGGAGCTGAAGGTGCCTCCCTAGACAGCTGACATATTTCAGGCCACTGATATTATTTGGAGATATTTGTTGGTGTCTGCCTAAGATAATATTTGGAACATGGTGCATCTAGCCAAGAAATTTCCTTTCACCAAAGCATCAAATACTTGAAGTAACACACATAAAAGATAGGTTTTAACAACTGTTCTGCCTTGAGTTTACGTGTTTGGATATAAATGTAATAGGATGCTGATTAGCTCTATAATCAGATACTACTGACTCATGTCATTCTGGAAATCTGACACACCATAAATTTCTGAGCATTAAAGAGAGAATCACCTCTCACTTTCTGAAAGCAATAATTCTTGGCAATAGGGGGCTTTATATAGTGCTAAAAGATGAGTGTGCAAGAAAAGGCTGAAGTGGCAGTAGTCTTTCAGACTTATCTAAAATCTTTCAGAAATAGTATATTTCCCTTTGTTTAAATCCATGAAATCACTTCCAATCCAGGCCAAACAGGAAAAAAAAAAAAAAGAAAAAAAAAGAAAAAAAGAACACTAAAATGTCAAGCTATTATGTTAACATTTTCCAGTTTCAGGTCTTTATCAACTTTCTGAGACAATGACCAAATTGAGCTTTCATGTCTGAACATGGGTAGTGGGATACAGTTGGTATAGCACTACTGTCAGACATTTGGATCATTCTTTACCAAGCATAGAGAAAAATGTCAGCTGAGTTGTTCACACAGAACTTGACATTTGGGTAAGTGAATATAACCTTCAGATCTGGCTCTCCTTTAACAGGCAGCAGAAAAATAAAAAGCTAATGGAGACAGGCAAAGCAGAGTTTGAAATAATCATCGCACAATATCTTCTTAGTAGTCCAGATCCTGCCTACACAGTCCAATCTAAGTATTTGTACCAGGAGCTGTATGTCACCTTAGAGAAAGATTAATATTATTATTTTTTAAATAGAGAGCAACATGGTGTACTTTTCAACTCCAGTCTAGGGAGGTTGTGATCTCTAAATAGGTTCTACCAGTAAGTGATATACCTGTATCAATTACCCACAAATGTAGGACATGCTGAACATGGAGGATTTGTTCTTTGCCTCTCTGCATGATAGAGGTACTCCAGCACTCTTCGAAGAGGAGATGCTTCTGCCTTACAGTGTGTAATTATCTGCCTCAGAGTCTGTAAGCTGGTAAGCTTATCATTGTCACCTATAATGTACCCTTAGAATTATATTACTAAATTCATAATGTAAATAGTATTGAAAAGTGATAAACATCCACTAGTGCAATTTTCCAAGTGTGCAGCACCAAACTGCATTGTCCCCAAAGCTCTGTTGTCTCAAGAGATTGAGTAGAGGCAAAAAGTGGGGAAAAAAGGGTGTGTGGGGGTAGGGAGGAGTGCTATTATCAGCAGTGACAGTAGCTAGTGCTTTTGAGGAATGCTATTAAAAAAAAAAAAAAGCATGGACAGAGGCAAATGCTTTATGCTAGGTTTGTTTCTGTAATTTAGATAATTGGAACTCCACTTCTTGGAACACTTTAATGATTTGTATTACATCTTTGATGGGTTTTAGTGTTAAAAGTTATAAAAACAAAGCCTGGGAACTAACTGTCAGTTAATATCTGCTTTGTCCATAGAACTTTTGATAAGATTTTATTTGAGGCTTCCTCAATGATACAGTTATTTTATTCTCAGATACTCACTTTAATTACTCAATTCATTCATTTCTTTAGCTTTTTTCTCACATTTTTTGCTAGTACAATTTCAAAAAAAAAAAAAGCCTTTATTAATGGTTTATGATAGCAATAATAAGATTATGGACATAAACCAGTAATACTAAATCTTATTCCCCTAGACAAATCTCAGAAATGCTATCAAAATCAAATAAGAGTAAAATACCGATCAAAATCTATTCCACTAAAATACATACTCTCAGCCACCACCATTTTTGGGTGAAGGTGAGAACACAGCACCTTACAGCAGGGCTCCACAGCCTGCATGACTAAATCTACAAATAATCTTAATTTTCAGGATTCTTGTCAGCAATAAAGTTTGGGTGATATTGAGCACTATTGAAAATTATGTTCACTAACTGAGATTTAAGCTTTTGAAAATCTTAAATGCTCAATAGATTCAAGAAAGTTCAAACAGATATGCTTTTCTCCAAAGCAGCAGTGTACTTTCTGTTAAAGATTTACCTTTTGGAAAATACAGTCTTGATTTTACTATAATTTTCCAATTGGAAAAAAAAAAAAAAAGAGACTTTGCTGATGATAGTAAATTCTGCTATGTAACCTCAAAGACCATGATATAAATCACTTTACTATGCAATCAAAATAACTTCCTCTGCAAAATAATCCCTAACCAAAATATTAAATCAAACAACCATCTCTTTTCATGCATGACTGACCAAATAATCTGGCCTCCATTTAGCAATGACGTAAACATACAGAATCTACCAGTAAATAAATAAAATTTTTTGTCCTACCAGGCACTGAAATCATCATGAATCATTCTCTGGAGTTTTCAACATCTAGGGATTGGAAAGACCTGAAAAACTCATCAAGGACAATTCTGCTATTCAGCAAACAAGAAAAATATCAGATTGGTCAAACCAAACATGAAAGAAACAACAAACCCTGGAGCAATGTTGCATATTTGCTAATAGTTAAAAGGAGTTCAGATTCTCAGTGAAATTAACTCTAAATGACTCACTGAAAATATTTTTCAAACTCTATCTCCTCCCGACTGAAAAGAAAACTGGTTAATAAGGAATAAATCTATTCATAACACATGTAACAACATAAAGCAAAGAAACAAAAACCACAAAACACCCTGCACAATAGGAGCTGTATATACACCTAACCGTACAACCTCTAAGCGGTGTCACCATGAGGTTATATCAGAATTAGAGCAATCTTTTCTCAGAAAATTATGTCATTAATTACAGAACAAAGATATCATAATCTTTGGCCACATATTGTAGCCTGTAGCATCTCCTTTAAATCAATTAGAAATTGCTCACTTACATTTCTCACTGTCTTTTGTTCCACTTATTTATGTGCTGGTCTGACACTGTTTCCTTCTGACTAGTCATATTTTAGTCTCCCTGTATAATTCAGTTGAATTATATGAAACAGAAAAAAAATCTAAAATATTTCATTTCAATACTATCTAAATGAAACATTCACTTTTTTTGTTTTATAGTAATACATTCAGTTGCTTTTCCTACTTTCTATATCAGGAGGAGAAATGAAACAAAGAATCTTATTTTTCTTTGCCTGTTTTCTGCTTAGCTCATGAGCTTTGAATATTAGACTTTGTGTTCTTGTCTCTAGAGACCTAGGATGAGGTACATATATGATGATGTAATCTTCCAAATCTGACTGAATTATACCAAAAATGACAAATGTTAAGTTTAGACCTTCCATTTGGGTTATATTTTACTTCAACTTCTCTTGGTGGAGAAGAGGTTTAAAGAGCATTTGTATTTCTTTTCCTCTTTCAAAGTTGTTATTGCTTTTGTAACACTGCTTGTGTAACGTTGCTATAGCATGACTAAATCAGACTTTTCAGTCAGTAGTTTCAGAGACATTTAGTCCCATTTGGCTCTAAAGAAGGGTATGTTTTATTATTATTATAGACCACAATATGACTCATATACTTTGTTTTGTATGTTGCCTGTTAATATAAATTTCCCTTTAATCCTTGAAAAATTAAAAAACAACGTTTAAAATACATATTGTCCTGAAGCCATAAGTCTAATTCTTGATACTGACTTGCTCTAAAAATCTCTCTGAAAACTCAGAATCAAATAACGTTTGCTTATAGTGTATTCTATCTTTAACCACTAACAATTGACTTATTTCATCCTGCAGAAAAATCAATGTCATTTTAGAGCAGTAAATCAAACAGTCAAGGCCTTAGCAAATATTCCTAGTTCCTAAACCCATTAGGGGTAGCAGCTGATGAACTCGCAGAACACAACCAATTCTCAACTCTGTGGACAGAGTAGAAGTTTTCATCTTGTATCAGAAGGTCTAACTCTGGAGATACAGTCTGAGCTGAATTGCCATGAACCAAGAAAAATGATTGACTTTTTGTTCGTTTGTTGGTTCTACTGTTTTCCTTTACATAGGAAATCAGTAAGAATCATCTAAAGCATCTAAACAACCACCTCCACACCTCCCAACCACCTAACATTGAATTTAAGACAAATGGTTATATTTTAGCAGCTGATGATTACCAAATACAAAGGGGATGCAAACACATATTATCTATGCATATCAGTGCCAAAATAGCACAGATATGCATATCCTTGTATACGGAGATGAAAATAAAGGTATGATTGTACGATACACTGAAGATGACAAGGAGAGGCTGTCCACTTGTGAATATTTTTTTTTTTTAAACATAACATTTCAGGACACTTCAGAACTAGAAATTTACAACATTGCATTGGCAAAAGCCAATGTGTAATGCTGACCATGTTCTACACCTGCCACAGCCTAGGGAGGAGATCTGCCTATGTCAGTCTGCCAGGCAATATATTTTACTCTTCATGCTAATTTACCAAGAACTTATCCTTAATACTGAAAATTTTATCTTAGTGTCCAAACCTAATTTTTTCTTCTTTCAGTTTATGCCTCTTCCTTGTATCTTATACACATCTTGCAGCATCTCTTTATGTGCCTGAAGGTCAGAATTACTTATCCCCTTACATTTCTTTAGACTAAACATCCCCCAATTCTCAGAAGCTTTCCTCGCAGTTCGTGTATCTTAAGTCTCTAATTTTTCGCATTATTTTCTTCTGGTTGCTCTCCAGTTGATAACTCTCTTGTCATTATTCGTTTTCGGGCCATATTAATTCTAAGAACAATGGTCTCACATAGCTTAAAGACAGCTATTATTTGTGCATCTCTGTAAAACATGTATATATATCTTCCATATATATATGTGTATATATATATACACACAATTTAAATGTAATATCAAATTTTTATCAGCAGAATAGTTCAGTCCTTAATTTCAAGGTCTAGAAGGACTCTAAAAAAAAGTGCAATTGTAGCCATATATATTAATCTGGAGATCTATTTCCAACCATTGTGACAAGAACATTTAGAAGTTAGCCTGATCTTTTGGAATGTTTCTTGGTGTACAGTTATAACACAGCCACATGCCCAGTTCCCCCTCTGTCCCTCAATATTATTTTGTGTGAGCAGCAAAGATGTCTGTGCATTCTTTCCTTATGAGCTCTAGAAATGAACAAACTACTGCTCAGGTTAATGAGAACCATGTTTTGAACTCAATAATAGTAAAAAACTTGCTGAAGTATTTGAAAAAATTTTCTGAGTACCTCAAGTCTCATCTGAAATCACTGCATGCTCATGATTATTTATTTCTGCTGCAGTTTGCTAGATATAAAAGAGAAACACTGAAGTTGTGCCAGGATTCATAAATTGATAATGAATATCTGTTAAACATATCTGATATTTTTGTTCATGCTCTGACTCTTCAAATCCTGTTTTCTGAAAATTTGGAGGTGTTGAAATTAAATTTCAAAGAGAAGCCTGGAAGCAAAAATCCTAAACTCTATGGAGCCAGTAGTCAGATTAAGGAAAAAAAAAAAAAGTCCAAATTTACTAAATGCAATGTTTTCTAAACCTATTCTGCAATCTCCACAACTAATTCTTGGATTTAAATGCTTGCAGCTATCAGTACTACCTTCTGCTGCAAAATACTTTACAAATGTTACAACAAAAATGTTGTGACACGAAGATGCTAAAGAGGAAATTAATGACTGTGTTCAGTGTGGAGTTTAAATGGTGTGTGATAAACAAGATCAGCAGTTGCATATTTAGCAACAACAACAAAAAGTTGCTTTCAGTGCATATCAGTAAAAAGAAATATACAGCTAACTATTAAGTAAGTAAAGCTTTTGCAGTAAGCAAAAGGGAGAATACCAGAAAACTTAGAAGATGATTAGGTAATAAATGACCCTATACACTATGTGCATAGATAGTGGGAGTCAAATTAAGTTTATGTCTGACAACCAGTGTTAGACGTAAAAGTTGTCTATGATTACACTACGACTAAACATTAGGTGCTCTGAGTGTCCACTGTGTTCAAGGCAGTATCATTCAAAACCAATGTAGTGTCAGCAGTGTGATTTAATGATGACATTAAAAGGACAATATTTGGTGTTTTTAGGAATATTATCCCAAAAATAATAAAAAAAAAAGTTACATGAGAAGTTTTCAGTAAAAGCTACCGGAGGACTAAGATCACAGGAGACAACATTCTGTAAAATTAAACCCTTATAAAGAGTTTGAGATGAGGTGTGAAGTCATTTGGGGGTATTCTCATTTTCTGTTCTATGTGCCAGAAAACACACAGCAAAGAAGTCCAGATGCGCTTCAAATAAGATTTAATTACTTTCACAGTAGAATAAAGGTATTAAAATATGTTCAAGGATTATTAAGAAACGAACATTTAACCAGGTACCAGTTTTAGCTACAAATCATGAATTTCATGAAAAAGGCAGAAAAGCAAAAATCTCTCTCATAAATAATATAATGCCATTCTAAACTTCTATAATATACTAGATTTACAGCAAATCAAAGCTTGTTCTGGAAGACTTGCTTAGATCTATAGTCACTAGAGGTCACTATTACAGTTTTGAATCTTTCAGGTCTGCTGCCTATTAATTTTTTCTTCTGTATGATTTAAATATTAAAACTTCTCTCTATTTAAATAATTCATGTTTGAATAATGGTACTTGAAAAAAAAATGTATAGATATGTATATATGCACAAGGGTATTCTTCAGAAAAATAAGTCTAGGAAATCTTAGTCAAAAGTTCTGTTTAGGAGGTAATTTTAAAATACTTAATTTGCTGCAGTTCGACCAGAAAATTTAATAGTGACAGGTTTATTCTAATAACCCCAGCAAAAAGGATATTGACATGAGCTGCCCTCATAAGCAGCAAAAACTACCTTGATATTATACAGCACACTCATTCAAGCCATAACCCACCTGAAAATACATAAAACCAGACAGTCGCTAGTTCTTGAGATACTTATGTACTAACTCATCAGAAGTCCTTAACAAAAACAGAATGAGGAAAGATGATAGATACTCAGAAAAAAATGTATATTGAAAAATAATGGTGAAAAATAAAGTTTTTTTAGATACTGTCTGGACCTTGCCTAATATCTATCATCACTTTGACCTGCATTACAGTAATTAGCATGTGGGATGTGCTGCAGAGCAGTCACAGTTGCTGCCTCCACACCAGATTTCTGGCAAAGAAGTTGCCTCTTTGTTCTATTTCCATTTCCACTAGAACACTTGTTTTGGTGAGGACTAAGTGAAAAAAATAATAAAATAAAATAAAAAAATCCACCTTTTAAAATATTTTCCTTTTAGAAATGGAAACACAAGAAGACAAGTTACTGGGTCTGATCAAAATTTTAGGTACATCCAAGTATCTCTCATTGTCTCTCACCCAGGTGACCTGATAGTTGAAGGCATCAACCTACCATCACATAAACACCAGGCAGGGGTGGCTGAGAGCAGATGTGGCACCACAGGTCAAGAATGAACCACATGAGCACCAGCACACCAGAAAAACACACACAAACCAAGGGAAGTCAAATGTGGAAGTGTGAGGATAAGAGCACATCTATATAGAGTATTGAAGTGACAGGTGAGCCAAGACTGAGGTCAGGATAAAGGTCAAACTTTCTGTTTACAAAGAACATTTTGAGAATCCATGTGGGCTTGAGGCTGGAGTTAGGATTCAGAGTTCAAAAAACAGAAACAAAATCTCAGAAGTGATTATGATCATTGAGCAAATTCCCTGCCTGAGAAGGGCAGACCATCGGCAGTTTAAGTATAAACCAGGTCTGAGCTGCAAGTTCCCTAATTACTGCCAGCTGCTGTGTTGGAAGCCAAAGATGTCACAGGAGCAGATTTTGAGTGCTGAAGAAAAAGATGCAGGTGCTCTCTAAAAATGTACAGTTTGGTGAGACAATTTACAGAAGAAAGAGATCTCTTTCACCTCCAAGGCCATCCTGGTTGGGCTGTATCCATGTTTTACCTTGTTTATTTACGATAAAAGACCTCTAGAAACAAGAAGATATTCATATGTTTTGGTGGTGATTTTATTTGTTTGTTTGTTTTTTACTTCCTCCTATTTTCTGTACTTGTAATGAACCATTATCCAGCTATTGACAACGTTTATCAGATTCCTGACTTTCCGCACTAAATTCATCTTAATTTTCCTACCAGAAAAAGCAAACAACCTCAAAAAGAAAAGCAACACAAAGCCCACAACTAACATCACAGGCACTCCAGGTTCCCAGTATTACTTTGTGGGTCTGTCATGCCTTTCATGAGACAGTGTCAGGAAACCGTACACTTAATTATGAATCACAGCCAATGCACGAGTTCTAAACCTGCTGTATTTATTCAGTATATGACTTAATGACATGCCACAGGCTGAACCCAGACATCTTAGTATCCTGTTCCAAGCTTCCACACTCTGTCAGTCCCTTCCTCCCAAAGTGCTATATTTCTTTCTCCTTTTTTTTGCCCATTTAAACTTAGGATAAGAATATAAGATTATTGAAATTACAACTGTTTACGTTGCTGGAAAATTAAATCCTGCCCAATTTTTGTTATGTCTCTAAACAACAAAGGGTGAACTTTATGAACAAGTCCTTTTACAGGAGACCAAAGAAAAAGATTCAGCCAGATGCACTTGGTTTGCATAACAACTGTTTTATGTGCTTATGCTCTCAAAAAACAAATGCTTAAAAATCATAAATCTAAGAATTAATTCCATTTTCACAATAGTGGAAAATGAATCTCTTCTTACAAAGGATGAGAAGAGCCACAGAGCCTGAATGCACACAGCTAAAAGAGATGAATGGATGTCTCACCCATTCATAAATTCTTTGTGCGGCAAATCCAGTGAAGAAGGAAATTTAGAGAAGGAACATGTTCACAGATGAAGAGCAAAGAGACAAAACATACAAGGAAACTAAAAATATTCTGTCACAAAACACTCCTGATTGCAGAAAATGTAATCCCATAATCAGAGATTTGCAATCCTCATGGCTGGCATAAAAACATTACATTTCTATTGAAGACCAGAGTTCATAGCAAAGCTTTCTGTGTATACAAATATAATTGTATATGCATTCAGCAAATGTTAATGGAATTCTAAGAAGAATTAAAGCCAGACAGTGTGGTGAATATAAAGGTCAATCAGAGTTACATTAAAACATTCTGTTCCAGCTTTTATCCATTCAGCATCCAGGAGAGATCATTACGACTTGGAATGAAAAGAAAGAGAAGGTATGGGGGGCAATCATTTCTTCTTACTAGAAGAGCGGGCAGCAAGAAAAAACCTGCTAAATGGCTTTATTTGCAGAAAAATGAAAGTAAGAGAACAGCTGTGCTAAAATAGAGTTTGTCTTTGTTATTAAACAAAGCATAATCACTATACATGACGGATGTAGAGAACAAATAACCAAAGTAAGGCCTTGTGCAAGCCTATGCTCATTTCCAAACCATTTTCCCATTTCACGTCTGTTCATTTAAGGCTCCCGTTCCCAACAGAACTATCATTCCTCTCACAGTAAATAGATTTTTCACTTCAATAAATTCAAGGGTTGACACTACTTCAACACTGATTTTACCCTGTAGTAACATTTTTGGCTTCTGGTTAACCCTTGCTACATAAGATAAAAAAAATAAGTTAATCTATCATTTTTTTATCTCATTTTTCTTGTTCTTGAGTTTGAATAACATTACCTTGCTTCAAATATATATACATATATATTATTTAATTACAGTGTTGGAATTATGGTGACAGTAGTTGCAGAAAGACGCATCAAGGTCAATAGTCAATTTGATCTGGAGAAGCTTTCTTCTTTTGTGCCATGTCAGATAAAAAAGAATATCCATGGTTACAGCTATTAATATTTATCTCCAAAAGGAGAGAAAAATGCTAGACAACAGAAGACAACATTGATTTCAGGTGTACAGGGCATTGTGCAGCATTAAAAAAATGGGACCTTATGATGGGAGTGAGAACAGTTTTCTACTGTACTTAAAGCCCACAAAACTGAGAAAGGATGACTAAGTTGTTTGTTTTGATGCAGAACTTCCAATATTTGATGTTAAAAAGGCTTCTTTCAATTTTCTGTCTCCAAAGCACTGTGAAACCTCTGGAGGAGGTGCTGCAAGGGCACGATATGGGAACATCAGATGGCCATTGCTCAACCCATTCGCATCACAGGATTTCCTCCCTAGTGTGGTCTGAAGCTTGCTTCAAGTGAAAGAGTAAATTTGCTTTCTCACGTTAACTTGTGATAAAGTGCAAGTTCAGACCCACAGTCACAGGCACACAGCATAGATGAGTCTGAATGACTATGGATCATAGATGACTATACATGACGGGATGAAAGCATGAAAGAAGGCAAAACTACAGAATGAGTTCACCTTCATGTGCTTGGCTTCTAGTTCAGGGCAGGCTCTTTCACTGGGAGTAGAAGGGTCCATGCCCCCCCCCCCCCCCAACTTTGCTGAGGGTCATCTCATCTAGCCTAGAAACTCTCATCTTGCACTAAGAGACAGTAATATCAGGCACATGACAGCACAAAGGCCAGTATACTGTACCTGCCTGCTGAGATTCCCAGCAATGTTTGAGCTGCCACCACGGTTAGGTCTTCTAGAGGGAAGATTTTACACACATTTACATTTTTTTTTTAAATATATTTTACACAGAAAATCTGACAAAGGCTGTCATATCATAACATCAATAGCTCTAAAAGAGCAGTAGAACTGAAGACTGGCACAAGATCTTATAAACATCCTGGATCTGAAGTTGTTGACCTTGAGTATTAGTCAGTACTATACAGCAGCTGAGGACTGAAAAATAGACATAAAACTCTTTTTTTTAAATTTTTTCTTCCCACAAAAGACAAAATGTAAATTCTGCTCATTGAGTGATTTCTTTGTATGAAACCTCTCTGTTACAGAATGTTTTTCCCCTGGAGGGGTGTTGCTAGAGAACTGCACTGGACATATGGCACCAGACATTTGAAAGGTACACCTGCCTTATTGCCTTCTTACCAACATCTACTCATACCAAGAACAGGATACAGTCTTTGAAAATTGTCCTCTTAGCACATAGATCTTAGCAATAGTAATGAACACATAGGATATATAAGTGTCTATGTCAACAAATAAGCAATGAGCACAAGAATATGTGTACTAATGGTACACGTACGGTAGTTATTTATACATCCTCTAACATAAACTTCTATTATTGCCAAGTGTGTTTTAGGGTGGTAGTTACAATACCATCACTGATGCTACCTCTTTCCTTGGCAGGACTGCAGAATAGACAGTTCTGGTTTAAGCAACACACAGATCAGCAATTAAGAGCATTATCCCAACAACTTCTGCTTCTGTAGGAGCTGCATCATCTGTTGGATTTTGTGCAATGACTCAGCTTCTGTGACTACCGAGCAGAAATGACACATTTTAGATGTACACATGCAGTACATATATCACAAGCTCAGATGGCAAAAGTAGACAGCCAAGGCAAAAATGGCTTGTTGTATTTACAAATATATATCAAGCCTAGAATATAAATAAATCATTCACAGCAGATACCTGCCTTGCTTCTTCCACCCCAAAATCTCATTGTGCATCAATAAAAGCCTCATTCTCAGTAAGAATTGATTCTTCCTCCAAGAACTGATTTCAATAAGAGAGATTAAGCTGAAGGAAAATTCTCTGCATAGTCACCTCAGCGTCTCTCCAGTGACTACTGAATTAGAAGACTAACAATGCATTTCAACTTTTCTGGGAAAAATCAAATCTCACCTGAACATGGAGAAATACTTGTAGAACTAGGAGTAACAAGGCCAACTCATGTCTCCTGACATAACAGTATATTAAGTTAGGGAAGAATAGAAATGAGTTGGAAATGATAAAGGAAACAGCGGGAAAGGAGACAAGAGCAGCAGAAAAGAAACACCATCAGGAGACAAACTAGAAGTTGGTGAGAGACAGGAGATTTGTTTCTGTTGTTGCAATGAGGAATGACAGGATGGTGGGAGGTGAAGGGGTGACGTGGTCTGTGAGAAGACCGAACCCTGCTAATGCTGGCTGCTCTCCAGGAACGTAGCCATAGGGAGTGTCAGCAGTCTCAACAACCCTAATGCTGAGAAGAGCTAAAAATAAAATAAAATCAAGCTTCAAGGATGCTATTTTATATGCTTTATAGTAAAAAGATAGGGAATCACAAAAAATAATAGGCATTGGGGAGTCTAACAGATTTAACAACACAGTAGTGCTGTATGTAAATTATGAGAAGATGAGCTTTTCCATTTAAGAATGATTTTTAGTTGTTGAGGTAGAATGGAAACTGCTCTAGTACAAACAATGGGGAAAAGAGAGCATTTCTTTTCTCTCTCATCTTTGTAATTGAAATCTCAAACTTTAAGCTGCCAGTTTATTAATTAATTAGTCTAGCTTGCGCTTTTAGCTAGTCTATTTATACTGTCATTTCTTGTTCATGTTTTGCACTTTGTGCTACTTGGAAATCTACAGCAAATCTGGGCTCATGGGCACCAAATATTGCTGCTATTCCTTTAAAATTAAGATTTGTGTAGCTGTCAAAATCAGGGGCCAGATGTCAAATCAGGGCCCAGGAAGTTTTTATTAATGAGTCAGAAAAGATCAAGGATTCTTTTCTTATGGCTTGGGAGAGTAAATGGATATTTATTTAATCAGCTCCTCTGACCACAACATACTCTTTCTTAGCTTTTCAGAAGGCTTTCCTACTTTAAAGGGCAAGGAAAGAAGTGACCTCCGAAGTTTTAAAAGATTGATGGATATATTCAATTCTCCAACTACTTCCTAACTTATTTTTTAATACTAAGCATAAAATGTTTCTGAAGTTTTTTTACTCCTAATGTATTACATTAGGAAAACAATGTATGAACTATATAGATCACTGTTAAACAAGAATCAAAATCTTCAATCTTTATTTCAATACTTCTATTTCAATGGACCTTCATTAAATTCTGAACTCAACAATTCTTTTCTTTTATGGAATTCTTAAATAATCATCTCATTTGTTATAAATAGCTTAGGTATACCTGAAAAATATCAGCATTCATTTCTAAAACCTGTCTTAGTTTGGATAAGATTTGGCTTGCACGGCTCTCAAAGACTATCTGTAAATTTCTCAGATCAAAGTTTTTCACAATGATAAATGCTCTTACTACATGTATCATCCATTTTAAGGAGTGCTGAGCATTTTCTAAGGAGAAAGATGTGTTTTGACTTGAACTCACAAAAATAGTGAACAGAAAGCCACTTGTCACATTGGCAAAGTCTTGGCTAATATTTGTTTAAATTAAATTAACTGTAATGACTTTCGTCTATCATACTTAAGCTGGCACTGTACAGGTACCTACAAATAATTTTCTTTTTGTTTTCATGAGAGCTAGAGAAAATTAATCCTAATTATTTTAAATGGGACTGTGCTGACTGTTTAATATGCTAGTACTTCAGCAAAACACCTACTCAACATATTGCACATTAAAAAAGTTACCACTCTTTATAGGGCCAGTACTGTAGCATTTGGAGAGAAAGACAGATAACTGTGCAGGGGTACAAACCATCAAACTTCTCTGCATTTAGAAGGTGTAGAAAAGAGATCAAGGGAGTGGGTGTACCTGATGGGTAACATTAACTTTATTAGTTTGGGCAATTTTCTATATTTTATGGAAAATGCCACCAGTCATCAATTTACAACATACAGAAAATGGTAGAAAAATCTGATTGACACCAAATCTATAGTATAGTTAATATACTTATGATAATGAGCTTGTTTAGAAAATATTTAATTACATTACAATATGATGCACACACCTCTTTTCAAAATGAGTTCTCTTCAGTCTGCTAACAGACTCCAATAATAATCAGACTCCTAATAATAATTATTATACATTTTTTGTATAACCTTTTAAGGTTCTCAAATACCAATAGTACTTGGGTAACCAGAAATGAATGACTTCCTTAAACTGTGACATTCTACCATTGCCTTCTAGATGTAACATGATTGATACTCACTGGGAAGCAGTGAACATACTCTGAGTGGGAAATACAAAATCACAAGTATGCCTACATGAAGGGTGGCCTTTACAGTGCTACCACGACACTTTTTAGGGTTGCTGTGATTTTAATAGGAAGCACAACCTACATATGCAGAGATAATAAAAACGTATGTTGGCTCACAGGCTTTTTAAAATCATATTAATGATAGTACATACTACTGAGAAACTGCTCATAAATTTGTCCTACTGCTTACCTGGTGTTGCTTCCCAGTACATGCTTGAGAATTATAATTATCATGTTCATAATCTGCTTTCATCATTTTAAAAAGTTGATTTGATTTGCTTTGTGGTTTGCAACTGCCATTGATGAGATAGTTAGACTGGCTCTTAACTGACTGTGCTGTTTTTCTTTCTACTTAAGGTGATTTGAAGTCTTTTTTTCCTGCTTAAAACAGATGATGAATATAAAAGAAACCCACAAATTTATGCATGTGAAGATCTTGTATTGTATGACTTGCCTGAAAGACATTCTTATTGATGTCATTACATGTACTGCAACATCCATACTCCTTTTCTTCAACTCTAATATACAATTGCCTTTTTATAAATCTGTGATTTGCTCTTAATAACACCAGTAACTATGGCATCTTTCCACTAGCTTTTTCATATACTTTCCACAGTGGCTGGGATAGAAATCACGTGCAAAATAATAATGTTGTATGGGAAGAGAAACACAGCCAGGTGTATTGCTTTCAGGCTCAATGATGTTTTCTTGCTGATAGGTTCTATTGCCTGACAACAGGCAGTTTAAAACAACCATTCTTGTTTGGAATTGCAACTGCACTGTCCTGAATACAGTCGCTTACTGCAGAAAGAAACCAAATTGACAGAAGTTTGCTTAGATTAATGCTTATGAAGTGGTATAAAAAAAAGGAAGTGGTTATTTTTTCTCTGATTTAGAAAAGATCCTGAACTTGTAAATATGAAACAGAATATAGCTTCCTCTGAAATTAATAAAAAATGAGCACATTTCTCCATCTACTGCAGCAAAGATTATTTAACTGAAATGGACCTTCTCTGACAATAAAAAACTTGGTAATTTTTCTATAAACTGATGAAACATCTGGAACTGGATTCTGCATCTGTCAAAATATTTTGACAGTTTTAAAGGCAAAGATAAGCCGGTTCAAGACACACCAAGAAGAATAAAATCTGTTCTGTTCTTGCAGCTGGTGGTGTTGGGATAACTCTAATGAGTTATTTAAAAGCATGTTGGAACTTGGGAAAGCTGCAGAAATACTTTGTATTTCCATATGAATATGGCACATCTATGTGAGCCTGTTCTTCTTGTAATTTGTCTAATATTGATCAGACTTTTCGTGACAAAACACCCCTAATGGGTAGAAGAAGAAAAACTACTTGCTTAAGAACTTTTGCTATCCTTTCATGAAACGTTACTGCATTTAATGTCTAATAATTATTTTTGTGTTAAGGAATTTTTACTAAGAATTCCATATGTGTTTTTACAGAGAGACGGAGAGAAATCGAAAGTAGTCCAACAATAAAAGCACACTACTATGAAATGTGACAAACCACAGATATGAAATAAATATATTAAGATCATTGGATTAAAAACAATAAGTTAAGCCCTTAATATTATAGCTGGCCTTGCATTACCTTGCACTTTATCTCTTTGGGGAGCTATCACTGAAATCAAAACATCTTTTACTAACTATTTTCTATACCTCAAGGAATTCAAAGCTGGAAATGTATGTCTTGAGACTGACACAAAAAAATCAGTTCTTCCATAAAAGGAGCTGCCTTTTACTACTTCACATCAAATTATCACAGAGTAATTCTAACTGTGAAATAAAATATATTTTAAAATGTCTTTTCTGAGCACAGGAGCAATAAACACAACAGTGATGTAGCATATAAGATCATGGACGTACCTGCTCTGACAACAGACTATTGTGGATCTAATAACAATGTGACATGAAAGCCTCTGCAAAAACAAGAGCAACCCCACACCCATCCAATCCTTTGATTTTTTTCCAACATCTGGAGTGTTAGAACAATGTTTTACATGACACAAAACAGGACCGACACCACCAACTGCTTTAATATCAGCCATCAAAAAATAGCTATTAGATTGACCTATTAAAACCAGCTGACCAAGCAGAATTCAGTCAGATTATCAGCTTTGCTATAGAAAACAGATTTCGCAAACACATGCAATTCCATCACTTAAAGTTTCTTACAATTCTTCCTATTATTTTATATTGACACTTGTCATATAAATCACAGACTGGGGAAAAGGTGTCAGAAGCTGGTATCTTGTTTCCACTGTGTTCTCAAAGTTTGTATTTCCATTTTATTATGTAGCCTGGAAAATATGAATCTTGGATCTTATACATGTGAAAATTATAAAAGTCACAGGAGTTGAAAAGTAATTTTTTTTCCTACTATATGAATACCAGACGTAGAATACATTAAATAAATGTAAAGAGAGAGACTAATCAATTTCTAACATTTCAAATGATTGCTATTTTTAAGCTTAGAACAGCAAAACACAGTGCCCATATAAATGTAACATTCAAGATAGCAAGAGATATTAAACTTGTAAGAAACATTGCTCTAAAGCCTTCCCAGGTCCTTAATAAAAACATTCATCTGATCTCCAAAATGTTAAGATACTGCATACAAAGTTCATTGGTAAAAAGACTTTGCTAACTTTTCCTCTTTTTCACTCCATCATTTGTCACTTCAGTTCTACCAACAGAAAAAGCATTGCTGTCCAATGTCTTTAGCACAATTAGAATTATTGAAAAATCAGGTCTCATGCTGCTCATGTTTTCTTTATGGCATTTTATAACCATCTGCTATTTGTACTGTTTTGTGCTATATTTTCCTCTGTTAATTAGAAACAGTGATGGTTAGGTTGTTGTTAATTAGAAACAGTGACAGTAAGGTGGTATCTTTCTTGTATCTCTGTAATGTCTTCCAGACTTTAGTGATGCATCTCTCTTTTTTCTAAACTCTCCAGGACACATTAAATATTATTCTTTTTCACCTATCATTGCAAACCTCAAGATGAATCATTTGGTATTAAAATCAGATAGTAAAAAGAAGGTCTGTTTTCTTCATCCATTTGGTAAATTAATTGTGTAAAAAATGTATTTTAGAGATCTTTAAAAATAGGTAGTACCAAGCTTGCTGTAGCATAGAAAACTGCTGAGTTTTCATGACTTGTCCCAATCTGCTAGATGCAAAAAATTTACTGTCTGTTTTGTGTGTGTGTGGTTTTTGTATTTGTTTGTTTTTAAAAAACATTTTGTCTGTATTCTATCTTACATATTCATGCTGAGCTTTCTCTCAATTCCAGTCAATTAAACTTATATTGTCATTAAACCTACTACTCTCTCTCTCTCTTAAAGGTTGTTCTCACTGTGGCAAAAGGTCAATTTATAAGCACCTCAATTTATAAGTCAGCTCTGGCTGACTCAGTTTCCCATCACAAACAACTTGTTCCAAATTCAATGTTACACAATGCAATCATAGTTAAATCAATAGGTTATTATGGATTTCATCACTAATGAGTAATGTTTTGGCTCTGATTTTACCATGCTGCCATTTGAAGGTTTATTTAGATCAGATTCTGAAAATATTTACAAATTCCAGAAATTTAATGATAACAGACCTACTATTACAGTTGCTGAATGTGGCCACAATAAATTATAGTTTCAGAAATCATAAAACATTCCTGTCTTGCAGGATTTAATCTACTGAATCAGTGAATCATAGGAGAATTCAGGAGGACAGAAGGAGGTACAGGGCTGAAGGGAGCACACTGGAGATGTCCCCAAGATAGTGGGAAACTCTGAAGACTAACCCAGTATTTCACAGAACAGTGTGGTTTTTCTTACTTGCTTAGGTCTAGGAGAAAGTATAGGGGAGTTAGAATTAATATACAATTACTCTTGTTATTTCTCAGCAGAACAGTATTCTGCAACTGTAATACCTTGTTTGTGTGTGTGAGCTGATCTTTGCACAGATAACTTAAGTATCTGCACTGCAGTCCCCCATGCTTCCAGATCTGGTGCCAGTACCAAGATACGGACACAATTTCTGCTGCTTCTTGTTGTCTTCCCTATTTTTTCAATCTAAACTTTTTTTTTTTTTGTGTGTGTTGAACTTCTATTTTATCCTCCACAAAGCTCAAAAGTAAATGGAGGAAAAGTTTAAAATAATTCCATTTAAAAACTGACAAGTTCATGTCTCCCCCTGCAACTTGTGTCACTGATTTTTTCAATCCACGAGTCAGTGATAAAGCACAGAGTGATTTGAGCTATTGAAGCTCTGGCCTAGTGCTTTAACAGCTGGCTCATTCTTCTTCTGCAAGGCAGTACCATAATTGGTAATTATAAAGTTAAGAACTAGATTTTGACATTGATTTTGTTTTCTTAGGATAGATCAGATCTTCTATGTATTTTTAATTCCAACACTATTCCATGTAGTTCTGCCTTATTAAGGAATAGATGTTCAGTCCAAAATTACATTCATTTAATTTCCATTGATTGCAACCCTTATTTGTCTAACAGACAGGTCAGAGAGGTTCTGTTCATTTTACTAGGGACTGTTTAGAGGGACAAATGACAATTCAACTGAGTTTTTTCCTTGACTGCTGATTGCCAACTGCAGGTTCTACAGATTTTTTTCCCTGCAGTATGTAGTAGGAAGTGCACATAAACAATCATCTTTGAGTAGCCTGAGAAATTTTGCCATCTGGCAAATAACTCACCCACTACCATTCTCAGTTGGATTTCACCACATAAAGATACAGAATTCCAAAACCAATAACTCATCCCTTGGAATTAACTATCCCCAGGAAAACTGCTTTAAATTATTTCTCCCGTGAGTAAATTACAAACATTTTGCACAGAAATCAATATCCGATTATGTGTATACCCACACATTCATCTTAGGATGTCTCTGAAAATAAATGGAGATGCTATTTGGGCAAGAGAAAGATGTCACCAGGTTTCCTGCAACAACGTTAAGGAAGCCTCAGTGATTCACATGGCGTCTGGCATAGTGTTACTGAGCTGCCCCGTCAGAACCTAGCGTGACTTGATGAGCTGAATGACACTGGGGCAAAAAGGAGTGAACTATCTCAGGTTAGGGTTGCTGACCACAGCATGACCATAACAGCCGCTGGTGGCAGGGGAACAGCATGGACCTGATTTATGAGAAATCTGAACTGATGGGATAAATTAGAAAAAAAGAATTATGCTAAGCAAAACAAGTCAATGTTTTTACAGTTCTGCATATATTATGTTAAATAGATAACAATAGTTTTGTAACATTAAGACATACTTTTTGCTTAAAACAATGCTTTTGCCTAGTTGAAGAAGATCTAGCCAGTAAAGCAATGAAAACCAAGAGACAAGTGTGTCAGTGACATTGCTATTTCTAACCTAGACTGATTTGTTTTGATAGAAAACTGTTTACCCTGGCTGGATAATGTTCTTTATGGCTATGTTCGAACTAAAGCTGCTAATTTAAAGTGACATAACATTAAGGTCTAATTCAAAATGGTGCCATTAAAGAGCAGAGCTGGACGTTCTAAAAAAAGATTGTTTGACAGAGGTTTACTGATGAGTGACCCTACCTCAGCTCATTTAGGAATGAAAATTGATCTAGTTTAAAAAGTAAATTGGCTTTCATGGCTCTGTATGATACAAACAAAAGAAACTGTGTGGTTAACACACAGTGTATTGTGTATACCAGTCTAACCATCAAAGAAGGCATATTTGGAAATGCTTTTTTTTTTTCAGATATGTTTAATTCACCTTGTTGGATGTCACCTCGTGCATTTTCAACCTTTTTTAGTCTATTTTCCTCCCTTTTGGCTGACTACAATTGTTGAATTTTCTGCCAAGAGAAAAGAGTGTTTTCTAAAGAATCTGTGTCATTTCTCTTCGTAATTTCTAATTTATTACCTCTTTCTTTAAACAGTTTAAAGCTAATTAAGTATTTATATTATTATCTTTATAGTTGATTTGCATATGTTTTTAAATCATGTGAAAATTAATGAATTACTTTTAACAGAGATTTCTAACATAGCACAAAAAAAAATCTAGAATAATTCATGAAGGTTGCTGTAACCTGGAAGTGAATTTTGAACAGCAAATCATGTCTGACAATGTCCTAAAGATAGAATAGATCTCAGACCTAAATTCTATCTTCATCAGTGAATCTACAAGCTCCTGGAAATTCAAGTTTTTTATCTTTGTGGGTGCCTTTAGTTCCTTGTATAGGTCAACCCAGATATTTTCAGTTCAAACTATGACGTTTTGAAAAACTAGATCCAAGCATGGCAGCTTGAATTCTTCTCTACCAACAACACATTTTCAGATTTTGGAACAGTGAATGAGACAGTGTAGCAAACTGACCTTATGAACAATAACAAATTACACATTAGCCGTTCTTCACCTAGTCAAACACTTTTCATTTGTCCATAATCCTGCTACATCTCCTGACTCTAGACTGTCAAAGATATTTGTGCTTTAGCAAGTACAAAATCTTCCTTTTCTATACTTTTCCCATCTTATGTAATTAATGAAAAATTATTGAAATATAACAGAAAAAAATAAATCAGATCCAACTAGAAATATACAAAATTGCAGATCAGCTCTGATTAAAGAGAAGCATGACACATGGATTACAAAAGACTTAGTCACACAGTAATATGAAAGTACCTGATCTAAAATTGAATAAATCATCAACTGCCAAGTCTTTGTGAATGAAAGCTTTATGAGATGGGACTCATGGTGTTTCCTATCTGTGTCTTGACCCACTGTGAAAGGAATGATCAATTCATCCTCACAGCCCTGAGTGCTATCACACACAAGACAGAAAACACCATAAACTGGAGGTAAAGATCTATATCCAGACATAGTGCTATGAGAATAGTATTAGCTGTGCAATCATTGGAACATTTAACTACTCTCTATTCCCAGTTGCACTGCCTTTTGAAAATATTTATTTAGATTTATCAAGATTTTCAGCAATTTTGAGGACTGTCTTACAGACATCTTGCAAGTATCTTGTAACATCCTGAGGAAACTTCATGATTCTTTGAAGAACAGTGTATTGGAAATGAAAAATAAGATCAAGAGTATAAACAAATAAATATAGGTGTGTAATAGATTATCCAATAACTATCAGAATGGCTGTTTTATTCTTAACATTTTATAGACTAGATGCACTTACCTTCAAGAATATTTTTCAGATGGATTCTTTGATGAATAATGAATCAGGCACAATTACAATCTTTCTTGTAGAGTTCAAAAAGTTTCTGATACCTACCTTTTAAGTCTCCTTCACAGTCACATATAATAGAACTTCAGCTTTCAGTATCGTCTTTTTTTTTTTGTTGTTCTTTCCACTGGCATCTATCAAAATTTTTATGAGGTCTATGTTTTCTGTGCCAAACTACTGCCATTTGATGAACTACAAAACACAATAAAGCATGAATGGGCTATTTGAGTATCTTGCATATTCAGAATATATAGCATTATATGAATATTTCAAATACTAATTTAAGAGACTTGCCTTTAAAAAGATGAAATAAAAATCTACAAAATGCTCATCTGTGTGTTTCTATATGTATTTTCTTCTGTGCATCACTTAGATTATGTGAATTGACAACTAGTTTGTGGTTTATCTTCTCCAGACTTGATATTTTCCCCAAAAATATCATTATTCAAAACAATTACAGTCCTCTGGTAAGCTGCCCTCCACACATCTTTTAGGTATATCAGAGAGAAACATTCTTTAGTTCTTTTCTCCAAAACTCAATATTTTCAATAAAAGAACAATTCTATTCAATTTTGAGAATACTTAAACAATATGTGCAATATCCAAATTCCTTTCATGTGCAATATTCAAATTGCTTCAGAAAACAAACATATAAATATAGCATGTAAAAGAAAAACAAACAAACAAACAAACAACAAAATACAAAGCATTGACCTAATAGATAACTGAAAAGAAACAAGTTGGATTGACACAAAAATGTTGATTGGTTTCTAGTTCATACAAGTGACAGTAGCCATTAAGAACAGCAAGAGAAAAAGGCAGAAAGAAAACAAGCATAAATGCAATTATGATAATTGACAGTGAGGAAGGAGTGAAATATATCCCATGTTCACAGATCTTAGTCATTGCCATCTAAAATGCCATGGATAATATAACAAACTATATATATATTTTCAGATTTTAAGAGCTAGATATTCATGGCAGAAAATGCACTGTCAATGATGATTATACCATCATAATTTTTGATAGATCGTTTTACTACTAAGAACAAGAGCTATAAGATAAATATACCAAAACATTAACCTATGGAAAGAAATTATGAAGTTTTCCAGAGATAACCACAGCAAAGAAAGCTCTTACAGCCTGTGTTGTAACAGTGGAATTCAGCATAAGAGAAGGACCATATGTCCAAACTATTAATTTGTGCTTCTTTTAGAGCACTTGTTATGCATTAAGTAGTTTAGTTTTTCATATTCCTGCATTGTTGGGAAATAAATGCTACATAGAAACCACATCTCTGACCTTCCTCCATATATTTCTTATATCCTCATAATAAATAAGCGGTTATTGCCTTCCTTTAATCTATTTAACAAATACCTAGAATCCTAGAACAGCAATATCTTTTAAAGGAAGCTGCCAGAAAATTGTCTTCAGGTCTTTGAACATGGCTGAGAAGCAGTTGCAATGCCATTACTGTTGGCCACTGAGGAGGTGTTTCTAGGAGGCAGGATATTTCCTCTTCCAAGTCAAACAACAGTGTGATTATTATAAATCATGTGGGTGGTTATCAAGTATTTGGAAAGCAAATATAGCTGAACAATGTCTCAGAAGGGGCTCTGGAGCCATGTTCCTTCCAAAATATACCACTCTGTCAGTGTGGAACTGAATTGGACTTCAAACATTTCTAAAATATTCACATTCATGGATATCTTTGGAAGGTTCTCTATTCTTTGTCTAAAATACACTTTTTTTTTTTTTTCTATTTATCAGCAAATGAACAGACAAAACTAGCAGGTTGATAAGGCCTATTCTATTATGAATTGAGGATAAGACACATTTGAAATTGACAGTTTATTTTTTCCCCCTCCATTCCATTCAGTTGGAAAATGGATTCAGAACAGATTATTTTAAATGTATGTTTCTTTCATCACAGAAGTGGAATGAATATACTATTGTACAAAAACTGGACAATATGAAAGTTTTGCCTCAGTAAACATATAAAAACAAAAGTTTCTATTTATTTTTTTAATAACAGCATTTCTAAAGGAAGCATAACAAGCAAGTGGCTTACAAGCTACTTGATACTTGTGAGCAAGGGGAATTTCATTTTTCAGTTTTGAGACCTATTTAACATCAGAATTAGTGTTTATTAATATGTTATATAATTCTGAAGTCATTTGGGAAAAATAATTGTGCAAATAAAGCATTTAAAAGAACTGATATACATAAAAGCCATTTGAAAGTATGCTGTAAGAATCAGTCTTACAGCTTTTGTAAATTCAAAAAAATGGAAGCTCAAGAACTTATCGAACACAGCTTTTTTTTTTTTTTTAATCATTAAAGGGACTCAGTTGTGATACCCTCTATGAAGAACCCATCTAAAGAATTAAATCTAATTACTGCATTTTAAACAGACGGAAGTAAAATATCTCTGTCAAGACATTTCTAGCTGTATCCAGAGAAATTTATGAAAACATATGCCCCCATTTAAAGTGTCAAAAGATTTTAGAAATTGTTTAAATCATAACCAACATTCTTAACAAAATAAGCATCAGTGTGCTTCCCATACAGACTGCTGAGTAGTAGTAAAGTAAGTATAGACTCTTAGCCCAAACATTATTAATAAAATTATCACAAGTATTTTGAATATTGAATTTTCAGGACTTTCATTTTCTGTAATTTTTTTTTCTTTTATGTCTGGCTATAGTCACAAGAGAATAAATATTCATATTATCTGGTAAGCAGCTTTATAAAATAATTATGTCTGTATATACACACCTATACACACATCCCAGTGCACTTCCCAATGAAATTCTTAATAGGACAGAAACTATTATCAATATTATATTCTATCACACAGATTTTGAAGTTACTGCTTGAATGGCATACACTGGATAATATCTGAACCTTTATGATCAAACTAAAAAGTCCATAAAACTATGGCATACTTTTTTGCAAAATACTTAATATTTTACACTGCCAGAAGCAGCACACATTAAGCATAGCATACAAGAGACATTGGGAAATAATTTTACACCATCTTCACAATAGGAACTTCCCAAATACGTAGGGTTTGTTAAACCAATATTCAAAGAAAAAGCCAGAAGATGTTCATAAATTAAAACCACAGAGATTCAGAAAGTACAATTAGACTATCCCATGATATTTCCACATGAAAATGCATGAACCAAAGGTTATGAAAATGAAATTCAAGTTAACAAAGTGCAGTTCAATAAAAAATTTTAAATGTAGTGCGCTATTTCGGCTTATGAAAAATTACATATTCATATACAATTTCAACTGTGATTATGCCATTGTAATACGTCATATAAAATGAAGTTTACAGCCTGACTGGTATACATAAGTTGCCCTAAAAGGTCAATAAATTGTCCGTTAGTACTTAATTAAAAATAACGAACGTAACTTCAACAAATTGTATATGGATTGCTACTGAGAGATGAGGGCTGTTCTGAGAGTTAAAAATTTAATTAAACATACATTCATCACTGTTACCTAAAAGATATGCCAATCACCCAAGAAAGCATTGTTAGGTTTTTAATACCCAACTTTAATGGTATGATAGCATTCCTTTTTAAAGTTCCTTTCTAAACATGATAAGCCTGGGGATGCTAAATGTCAATCACAGTTCATCATGTGTAAAACCACCTCTCTGGTTTTATTTTTTCCCCAGTTGGTCTAGCGGTGACAAGAAACCATGATCAACACTTCACGAGTCCCACAGAGCTAGGAAAAGATGAATTTGCAGCAAGTATAAATTGATAATTAACTCTCTCCAAATTCTCTAACTCATTCAGACCAGTGAACCCTTACAGTGTTAAATATCTTAAATTTCTATACTCGGTTTGTCCCTTGACAATCTTAGAGGAGTTTATTGCAAACAAGGGATGTGATTAACTAATGCTGCAAAGAATATTGAGATTATCAGCAACAACAATTCTGAGGAAACCAGTTAAATCGGTATTTAGAGTGCCACTTGATTTTCTAATTGTTTATCCTAATAGCAAAGACTGGACAATGTTATAGCATATGCAATTAATTCTCAGTGGCATGCTTTTCTTTTGCATCATTGCCTGCTTATTTAGCTGTTAGCAAGTAACAGAGAAAAAAAACAACAACATGGGAAAAAGTATTATATACCCAACAAAACAGAGAATCCTAAGCTAGGCTTTGCCTGGAGCCACAGACTGAGTGCCTTGATTTAGTCTGTTTAAAAACAAATGAACAGGGTGAACAGGGTAAAAAAAAATAAAAAAATAAAAAAAAATTATATCCATGCATGTAGTTGAGTTAAGTGCATGTACTTGAGTTAAGTTCATAGTAATTTCTGGATTATTCAAGATAAAAATACCTTAACCTTAATTCTGAACATATTGAGTCTTCTGACAATGAAGTAATATTAAAAGATAACATGTCTGGAAACTTGCAGAGCAGAAAATTACAAAATATACTAGTTACAGATGTGTTGCATGCTTATGTTATGACAACATACTCATCTACTAAGACAAGTGAGTTGACTTTCAGAAAATTGTAATGAACATCTCTGCCAGTTAAGCATGACCTTTGAAAGAAGGCATGTGGCCTTTAATCTTCAAGACTATATGTTGAAAGGTAATTAAAGAAAAAAGGAAGAAAAGGGTGTCACTAACATGACAGCTATTGAGGAAGATGTAAATAAACATTTGCAGCTGACAGTAGAAATATAAAGTTTAACATTTGAGGACTTCTTAATGATGAGAAGTAAAATGTCTCTCTGTGTATCCTCTAAGCTGCATCACTCTAATATCAGAAAAAGCTTTTAAAGTCAACTTAATAATTTGGAAAATTTTTGTTTATCCAGAAGGAAGCACAACAGCAGCATTCTTAATTCACTGGCCTTGGTATGTGAAAACACATGTATGATTCTGAAAAGTCCATGAATTAATTTTGAAGACATAAACAGAAAATGGATAGGCTGAAACTCAGGTAATAGGGATAATGGTAATCTTAGGAAGCTTGGCCCTCCAAGGGAAGAGCAATATCTTCTATTATAAGAGCTTTTCAATATCTTTTTAGATCAGCATTCCAGAATTTTCACTTTACTTACTGAATGCACAGCAACTTTAAGCACAACAACTGGCTGGTGGTGCTTGAAGTGGTAATTTTGTTCAAGAAAGTACTGGTAAAGAAAGCCTACTGGAAAGAAAGCAATTCTGTTTTCACAACAGTCTAGGGAAATTTGCCATGCACAATATCAAAATAACTGGGTCTGTCTTCGTAAGAGATTCTGAAAAGCTTAATAAATCAAGGCATTTTGTTTCTTCCTTACTATGGAATAGCCTGGACTTGAACTTACTGTCCTCCAGTCACCATGCAAGTCTCAGAATTTGATATTTTCATGCTGAACTATTGCTTTGACTTCAGTAATTTGCTTTAGAGTTTTACACTAACATAACTTTAGAATTCCTTTATTAATAGTCAAACTTTATAGAGGTATTTTCACTTTCACATTATCTGTCTAAATAATATTTACAGATAGTATGGTTCATCAGAAGCATTGATTAATAATCTAATATCTTTACAAGCAAATGATAAGAGTTGACAGAAAAGAGCTGAATAAATATGATTCACTGTATGTGAAGATATTCACAAAGAAATTCCAATATAAAACAAAAAGAGGAAATAGAGAAAATATAGTCACTGGACCAGATCCTGGAGTGCTATACCAAAGAATAGATCAGAAGCTGCCCACCTGTATTCACTGTCACACCCAGCACCAAGAGACCGAGAAAATGCCACTGCAAAATACACAAAATAAATACAGGTGCAGGCTTTAATATATGGCTTTGATATGAACCAAACAACTCCCTGATGTGCTTTGAGATTTACAAACCTTTAGACGATCATTCATGAAGTGGTTGTGTCTATCATTTTATTCCATTTAATGTAGACATATGTATTATGCTTATTTTCCAGGGCAGTTCATTTCAAACCCTTAGGTTTTGAACCTTTATTTATGTTATAAATATATAATCACATATCATGATATTGCCAATTTTGTTACTCAGATGAGAAAAAAGGCTATGAAACAGATAAGGATATCCAGCTAGCCTGCAAAATTCTGAAAGTCCACCAGGGAAACAGAATAGTGCTACAAATACATTTCTGGTATTCCAAAGTGAAATGTTTAGAAATTCTAAGAAATACAAAGTGGCCACTTGTTTTTGGATCAAGTATTGCCTTACCAGCATTCAGCACAGCATGAGCACTGAAAACATGAAAAGGAAGGAAGAAAAAAAAAGGAAGACCTAAAGGGAGACAGATGTGGGGGAGGCAGAGGTAGCAATAGTTCCTGTGCAGTGCTTGCCTCTTCTCTAAAATACAACCACTCTATGTACTCTAGTCATTAACTGTCAGTAATCATCTTCAGCAGCTGGACAAACTGCAGCATAATTTAACAAGATCATCTAGAGATGTTTCACTGAAAGAGATTTAAATTTCCAAATACATGATCAGATTTTTCCATTTATGCAGATCATGATTTTTATTCCATGCTCCAGTCCAGAACAAGAAACATTTATAAAAGAAAATAATCTCTCTGTCAGTCTTATGAAGTCTCACTACCTGTCCCAGATATCTTTGGAAGGGAAACATCTGTCTGATTGGTGTCCAATATTCAATTTATCTTAAATAATCTTGTAAAACTTATAAAAAGACTAGGCACACATTCTCCTCTCCAGAAGTTACCCACAAACTGTTCTAATTGGCTGAAGACATTTTCTGGATTCACTTCCCCAGTGACTCCTACTAGTAGCCTACTTAAAGTAGTTTGGGGAGAAAGTTAATTAATGCACCCCTGAACTACTAGAGCTTACTTGCCTAGATTTCAGGCAGAAGCCCGGAATAGAACAAGGCTAGACTTAGACTCATCTTAGAATTCCTTTAAAGATGATTGCCTCATTTCAGTAAAAATTTTATTTTGGAGCAGAATCAAGGTGCAAGATAAGAACTGTATTTTGACTGGTAACTTGTTTGTTTGTTTGTTTCTTTAACAGACAAGAAACAAATTGTCCATTCTGATGTGGATTTAGTCCTTTTGTAGCTGTATTTTTAAGTTATCTGTAACAAGGAGCCAAATTTTAGGTTGATATTATTCAATCAGCATCACATAGTTTCTGTGAGAGATACTGAGCCTGAATTGCTGCCAGACTAGTTGTCATTGGTATAACCTGTACTGTAGCTTCATAGTTCTAATCAGTATTCAACAACGACAGGACATTTCCTGCATTTTCTCCATAGATGGTCTGGTTGGAATTATAAAAAGTAAGCATTCACAGAAATCTGTATTCTTGTAAGCAAAAAGAACACACATTTTTACACATGAAGCATTTTGTTAAGATATCAAAGGAAATTTACAAAACAGATTGACCCATTTTCAGCAATATTTCTGAAGCCTCACCAAGATGATCAATGAAACCATACCCCATGTGTCTGCTTTAAAAAGCTTTAAAGATCTAGCACAGCACATGTCGAGATCTTGTGACCACTACTTGGCCAAAACTTAAGAGTGAACAAGTGGTACTGGACAGAATGCAGCTTCACTTCGAGACTGACAGATGTTTCACTGTGTGAGAGAAGTAGTTTGGCAGAGGAGAACTCAGCCCACAGAGTACTGTTCCACAGACTGCATTTTAAGAAGTGCTATTTCCAACAGCTCCAAGAAATCACTTGGAAAACAACAAAAAGCTACATTTGCTTATTTTCTTACACTTCCCACAAACTGTACACGTAAGAGTACTAAGGTAGAAAAAGCTTTTATATTGATTGTTTTTTCCTCTTTATATTTGACAGCTGGAGTGTTAAAACAGAATTCTGAGTAAATTAAAGCAATAACAAAATTACACAGGGCAGCTGTTTCAGCTATTTCCACAGAGCAATGCTCTTTAGAGGAGCTAATGAATCTAATGGAATCTAACAGACACTGCCAAAGCAGCAATAAGTGATTTAAAATGCAGGGGAAGGTCTTATATAAACAGCCTCACCAAGCACTAAATGAAGTAATGCAAAACTCTTGGGGCTTCTCACTTTTAGCAAAAAAAAAAATCAAATAGATCTCTGTTAATTTATTACAATGGTGCGCATAAGTTCTCTACAGTACAGGACCTGACAGACTTTCTATTACACCTTTCATTATTGAAGTTTTTGTAGCTTACCTAATTACAAATTTGCTTGAGGCTGTAGCTTGCTTTCACTTACTGCTTACTTAATCCTCATTTCCCATACCACCCAAATTCTGAAATGATTTTTTTTTTGTTTATTCTTTGTAAAGGAATGAGTATGAGAAATTTGTTCAGCTACTAAACTTCTGGGCTTTTCTGTTTTGCTTTAAAATGCTGCTTACAAACATTGACATGTGGAAAGTACTGCACTGTAAATCATTCAAATGTGACAAATTGGTTTTCTTTACTGGGGGAGGAAGTAATGATCCTCATCCAGCCAGCTTTCAATTTGCAATTTGGGGAATAGGCCTGTGGTATGCTCTAGTTTCCTTAAGGGGGCTGAATGTTTGTTTTATAGCTCACTGTTGAGTTATTTTCATATCTTGCAGGGTCCATTGGGTGCAGGGACCCCATTGCCTAGGTTGATTTCTGGGGACCACACGCTTCAGCGTCTTAGAAAAGTCCCTCGCAGTCCTAGCACTGATCAGTACCTGAACGGTACTAATTTTACACGGAATTAGGTCCTGTTAGACTCCTGTTGAGACTCTCAATACTCCTAAACGCTCTTTAAAGCTCCTCCCAAACACGTTCCACACACTACCTTCACTGGATGTAGACATCTGGCTCCTTCCTCTCTACAAAGGGCTGCCAAAGCAATTTGAATTGGTTTCCTGAGTGGAGTTCTTGCCGAGAGATGAACTGTCCCCTTATCTTCCTCAAAGGAAGTAAAAGCTTATCCTTCTGGTTTGATGGGCTGTGAACATTGAAACCAAAAACTCTAAAATGAAAAGTCAGATTTAAAATGCCTACTTCATTGATGCCTGCAGATCTTCCTTAGGAATAACTGGAAGTCCTATTAACCATTTTTCATGACTGCACAAAAAAGAATCCTTACTTCAGTGGGAGCTGAGTAGTGTGCCCTTCACTGATCATGGTTTGCCATTGCTAATACACCCAGTCTGCTGGACTGCAAGTCCCAGGAATGCAAGCTCTCTAACAAAAACAAGAGAGAAATCTGATACTTTCACTCATCTTTGTGTCAGATAAATCACTTATTTTCCTCTAGGTCAAGATTTTTCTTTCTTATTTGTATTCAAAGAAATAAATAACATTATTTTCTTACAATTATTGACACTTTTTTTTTAACAGTCTTAAGTGAGGTGTTTCGTGTCGTATGTAGGAAAGCCCAATGATTTCAAATATAAAAGATGGAATTTAAAGGTAGCTTTTCCTTTTTAGCTTCAATTTTTATGCAGCTAGGTTTAACTCATAGTATTTACATTTCTTGGACAGAATTTATAGTATTTAATTTAGGCTGTTCAAGTACAAAATAACTAGATCTGAGTGCAAAATACGCTTGCACGCATTGCACTTTTATTACCTTTTTAATCAGAAAGACTCATAGCTGTATTTTTTACGAATTAGTTTCATTCATTTTTCAAAGTAAAGCTACTAAAAAATTAGTTTCATTCATTTTTGAAGTAAAGCTACTATTGTGCTCAGATTTAGACAGAAACCTGACTAGTTCTGAAAGTTAACACACACAAAACTAAAAGAGAAAACAACCCTCTTTAATGTTTAAGATTAGACAATGTATATCAAAAAGGCAGATGTGTTGTCCCATTGACTTCTGAATCTTATTGACAATTGTTCACTATAATACATAATGATCTCGGCATATACTACAAGTTGTGGCCCTGGGCAAACACATGTAAAAGATAGGCTTAGTTACCATGTAAATACAGGAAAATTATGTACATGTCTAAGTAATTTTGTAAGCAAGGTTTAGAACTTTGATTAATATCTGAACAGCTATAACCTGCAACATGCCAATCAGTTGTCAATTCCTTGCTAAAATACTAACATTTATAATACTAATTGAAACTAAACTTCCTATAATGATTTATTATTCCTAGTTTTCAAACTCTTTATTATCTCACCCATAGAACCACGGTCATGATGAAAGTAGTTCTATTAAATTAACCTCTTAAGTGGGGATGCTGAGAAAATATATTCAAGAACTGTGCAGTTCAAAATATACATATATACTTTTATAATAAAGCTAATCTGATACAGCATCTCAATTTCATTTTGCCTGAGAAGTAGGAAGTGAGTAAACACATCAGTATAGCACATTAGTATACAATGCATTCATAGAATGTACTTCAGATTTCAGTACTGCGGAGAAATGATGTATGGCTGTTTCTGACATGATGAAATCACTTGCATGTTTCTTACTGAACTTTTATGTGGTCTGATAAAATTATAAACTACTTTTTTTTTTTTTTTAAAGGAGGTTGGTTGAACTGAAGAATTTTTAGTGTGTACCAAGTAATCTATAGTTTCAATAATTAAAATAGATTACTTTGACTTCCGTATTAAAATTCGTATTTTCATAAGTCAGTGTTGTTATATAACTATTACAGAACCACATACAACAGTTCCTAATGATTTAGATAAATAATATAGATATAATTTAGGTAATATGAAACAGAAAAACAGAAAAAGACAAATTTTAATACACTGCTTTGAACTGATTTTTTTTTTTTCTGAAATAAAAATTACAATATATATTTTTCAATCTGGGTAATGGGTATGGGGGGAGTCTTTGAATTTCCATATTTGAAATGATATTCTCTGCTTCACTCCCAGTCCAGATATTATGTTATGCTAAATGTGTACCTTACTTTTACTGAAATTTTGCAGTTATACACCCTGGAGCTTGCTCTCTTGCAGCATAAGATAGAGCATACTGACAGCACAGGCTTTTCCTCGTGCCAGCTACTGAAAGATGGGCCCCAAGGGGACTACATACAGATCAATGAATAGCTGAGGCAGCCCAGTCTCTGAATTTCTCTGCTCTCCCCAGTCATTGCCCCTGGTGCCAGCAACCAGTATATGAGACTGCTTCCGCATTTCTAGACAATCCCCATTTTCTGGGCAAACCCTTTTGAGGCCACTTTATTAATGATGCTCCACAGACTGTCCTCAGCAAAACCCAGGACAAACATGCTAAATAAACATGTTCACTTTTGTAGCTAAAAGCTCAAAATATCTCATTGCATCTCATTGCAATGTTCTTGCACTTAAAATTCAAGGATTAAGTTGAGCACACATGCAGTGCCATTGACCTCAGCAGACAAACACCACAAGTTGCTTTGTTTATTGGATCTATGCATCTTCTTCCCTCCCTCAATTAATTTACCTCTATAGAAAGCCAAATCTATTTTTTTTTTTTTGCTTTAAGGTCTGATGAAAACCTAACGGGCTCCCTATTAACTTCAATGGGCTTTAGATGTGGCTTTTAATGAGAAGGGCCCTGTAAAATCTGCACAACTGACAGCTTCCTGCTTATCAAGTACATTTTCTTAGTAACTAACCAGTGAAGTATAAAAAGCTAACAATTGGTTAAAAATGATATGAGCCCTTGTAGGAAGCAACACTCACTATGCAAGCTGATTAATAAACTGGCAGTGCCTTTCCACAGGGTAGCCACCCTTCTGGTTATGACGCATTAAGGAATGGTCCTGAAACCACTGTCAGTGATGGTATTATGTTATGAAGATGGACATAATGACATTTTTATAGAAGCATTGGTACAGAGATCTGGAAAAGTGTTCCAGATCTTACAAACACTGTAAGAAGATGTCAAAAGTGGCCAATTTTCCCCATCCCCTCTGAAAAATACCATAAACCTATTGCCATGGCTCTTAGTAGGAACAACTGTACATGAGAACTTCCAAACCGCTCCTGTTAGAATGGACAAAATGCAAGCTAGCGAGTACTGAGCTAATTTAAAAATCTAATCCTGATTAGTTAAAGCTGGATTTTCTATTGAACATCAGCTATAGCAAAATCATATTCCTTAGTTTAGCAATGACCAAATAAAACACAAAGGATCAGCAACTTCAAGTTTACTGATTAATACTGGGATATTTAGTGAATACTCTGGATATTCTCCTGTCCAGTAGACCATACTTAATGATGACATGACTTTCTGAAATAATGATAAATCAGCAAGAAATAGGATTTTGCTTTTTCTTTCTTTTTCTTTCTCTTACAAGGGATGTGCTGTTTCACCCAGATCTCAATCACCAGAAAAGCAAAGAATTTAAATTAGGTGTGATAGCCTTAAGCTATTTAAAACAAATGCCATTATCCACAGATAATGCTCTTGAAGTAGATGTTCATCTCTTAGAGCTACAAAATTTTATTTTTTTCCCCAGGAAAAAAAGTTTTGCCAGTGATCCACAACAAAGGGCCTGTTATTCTGAAGATCATACACAACTTTAAAAAAGGAACCAGTCTTAATTGAATACATAATTGTTTTACAGCTTCAATGTTTCTTCACTTGTAAATCCTGTAAAAATACATGACTCAAATAATTCTCCCTGCAAATGCTGATATTTTCACCTGAAGTGGTGTAGTCACACGGAATCTACTCAGAGACATTATGTCTAAAAATACATAAACAATGCACTGCATTAAATGTTCCAAGGAATGTCAGAGTAACGGTGGATACAAGTAAATTCAAAAGTACTAAAATTCAAAGACTGCTGAGAAACCATAAGATTCACATTCATTTGCAATGTGCTGTCTCCTCGCTGACATGCTTCCCTCCTTTCACTGTCGACTATTTACTACCTTAAGCCAAGACTACCAGAGTGGGAGACTGAAAGGGTAGGAAATTTGTGAAAAACAATATGTAGAGCTCAATATTCAGCAAAAAAAGGGGGGTGGGGTGTGGACAAAAAAACAAAACAAAAACAAACAAACAAACAAAACACCACCACCAAAACAGAAAAACAAAAAATAAACGATATGAGGAACTATAGAGCTGATCATATAAGCAACGACTAAAGATGAAGGAGATGATGGAGAGGTTTAATTCTTGCAGACTCCAAACATTATTTTGACAGTTCATCTAACATGTCCTCGAAAAAGATGTTCAGACAAACTCTTACAGTTTCTCTGTTGTTCTTAGAAGCTATAAAGTTAAAAATATTATTGAAATAAAAGTATTTATTTAATTATAGCACAAATCCAAGTGAGAAAAGGTAATTTGAAAATTTAGGAAGGCTGCAGTCTTCAATAGGAACTTGTACCAAAGACGTTTGTAAAAAGAACAAAGCATTTATAAGTAAGCAACTGTACTTCTATTAATTATATACTGAATCCAGTATTCTCCTGTGTTTAGTTTATTTATTGCAATTCTTTTGCATTTGTCCTCATTTATTATACTAAACATCTTATGTATGCAGTGGGATTTTTAAATTGCTTCTGCCCAAGAGCAATCATTATATAAAGATGTCCTTAGGGTACTGAAATATCTATAGCACCTTCTTACATTTACGGGAGATGCAGACGCTGTCTCTTGTAAAAATGAATTTTCTTTCTGTCCAGGACTGAAAAGAATGTTGCCCCTAGATATCAACATTAATCAAGGACCACTGTCAGGGAGTTAAAAAACAAAAGGGCAAACCAAGAGGGAAAAATAAATAAATAAATAAATAGTGATTATCTAAGCTTTGCTATCAGAATGTGAGTGACATCAGGAGGGACATTGGGACAATATTAGTTTCAAAACCAGCATTTCTTACTGGACCAGTCAGATGCTCAGAAGTAGATTCAAATGGCAACAGTTTTAATGGTGAATACAGGGGTTTTGTGCTGGCACGGGCCTTTGTTTCCACCCCAGCTCCTCCAGAGACTCCTCAAAATTACACTCTTTCCCAGGACACATTTCATCTGGGGATTCATGCAAGTCAGTGGCTCAGCACGGTCAGCCTGCATGATCATAACACTGGCAAAAAGGCATATTCCTGGAAGCCACGTGCTACCAATATATATAAATGAGCAACCTTATATAGTTGAATTTTTCAAGTCCAAACACCATTTTTCATGAAGTTCTATAGGATTAATGGCTGGATCTAATCTTTGCTGTTCTTGTCTGTGCCCACAATTCTGGTGCAAATCTAGAAGTATCTGAGTGATACACAAAGTGGAATAATTATAGAGGATTATTTGTTATGAAATGAAAGTTATATAATGAGTTCAAACTTTTAAATTACTTACTTTTATATTACTCTTTTCAAACTTTTCTTACTTTATTTGAAAAATCACACATGTATTTATATTCATTCAAACTGACACATGTAATATGCAAATGCTCTGAAGAAGGCTCGCCAGCAAACTCTTTGCCCTTTGCAAGTTACAGTTCTCAGTAATGTGTAAATGAGATGCAAAGCATAAAAACAGTTTGTTTGTGAAACAGAGAAAAGAATGTGCACAACAACTGTGTAGATGGCCAATATTTTATGTCCTCAGCATTTCAAGAGACACCACTTAAGAAACTGATTTAAAGAGTTCTCAAGGTAGTTTTGAGAAGTTTTTGAAACCAATAACACCACTACAAATATACACATACACATTTTTGTATTCATAACAGAATGAATAAATGGGAAATGTGTACAAATAAAGTAAAATGCAAAGTAAACAAAAGTTTGGTAGGCTATTGTCTCTGTTGATATTAAAATATCAGACAATAAGTAGACACAGAAGTTTAGTCTTTAGTCATGTGTGATGGAATGCGCAAACAGAAAAATCTGGGAAAAAAATCGAAATCTGTCCATTAAAAAATTATGTCCAAGAGCACTTCTCCTAAGGATTATTGGAGGAGCTGAACAGACTCTTGGCTGAATTTCATTCATGGATACAGACACATACAGAGTCCATTTTTCTGTTTGGCAACAGTCTTTGAAAAACTTGGGAGAGGTGGTTGGTAGCAGAGTCTGATGGCACATCTGAAGAAAGCAACCTTGATCCTTTTGTATTTACATATGGGAGAGGGAGAGGATAGACTGAAATAAAATAGACAATGAAAATACCTGCATAACACACAGATTTTTAATGTTCTGCTTTGTTTTCTGCTTGCTCAGGATAGATGTGGAAAGATAAAAATCTGTCTAGCAAGAGGGAGAAAGGCTTTGGTGCATCAAGGAGACCATATGCAAGAACAAGGATTCAGGCCATATTGGGAAGCGTGGGGAATCTTTAAAGCGGGCTGAACAATGTTAGAGAGAGGTGACATATGTGAAGCCTTGTTTTCATATTGTGCACAGAAGCTACGATGGAACATGACAGTGGGGACAATAAGTAGCTAAATAATGGCAGGGTACCTGTATTATGCCAGAGGTCTACCAGAAAACCCATATGCAAAAGCCAGTTCAAATGGTGAATGTCAAAACAACACTTAAACACCTCAATCTCAATGCCTGGATGAATTAATTACTACAATTTTCATGCATATTTAGCTTATAAATAGACAAGTAAAAAGTACATGACTCAAGATGAAAACCAAGAGGAGAATGCATGTCATCAGATATAAACAACCAATTGCATATGAAGGACAGATGTAGGCTTTAATTTCAGTCCAGGTTTATGAACCTAGTACATACAGTTGGGTTATCATTACCAAGATACCATGGCTATTATTATCTATGCTATGTACCATATTCCCCTAGATCAAAACAACACCCTCCAAGCCCTACACGGTACAGCTGTGCAAATGTAAAGGCAGAAGGAATCTGATCGATACAGAAGATAAGTTAAAGAATGGATTTTGGAGTCCTAACAGTGACCAGTGGAAGAGGTACACCCTGTACTGAGTTGCCAACACTTCACTTATAGATGAAGTTCCTTTTTAAGTCCATATAGTTTACAAATATTACTTTTGTTTTCAGATTTCTAAATATATTCTTCTAGTTTGGGAAGAAATGTTCACAATGTGACTATCTGTACCATATACATTATTTTATATTTGTTTTTATATAGGGCAGTTAAGATTATGGATAGTGACAGAAAAATAATAAAAATCACGAATGTTTTAATGTTGAAAATTATGTGATAAGTTTTCTAGTGACTTTTGTTGTCTATATTTCATTCCCTTCAAGCATTAATTTAAGCAAAGATTCAAAGCCCAGAGCTCATTTATCATTAATAATTTTGTGGAACCGGCAATTACTAATATGTGCACAGTACTATTTTACTTTATCAAAATGTCCTTTTAAAATTAGCCTGTCTGCAGTTCCTGATGTGCAAATTAAGCATCTAATTTATCTTGCCCAGTCTTCTGGGATGACTTGATCAGTCCTACATTACCAGGCAGCCAGAGAGTGAAAGTTAAATGTAAAGCAGCAATCTCTCCTAAAATCTATGACAGGAAGCAACAGCAACCAAGCAGAAGATCAGAGGTCAGTGGCCTCAGCACACAGTGAGAAAAATGAGAATATTTCTAGTCTAAAACCATCTCATGAAGAGGGGAAGGGAACAACAAGAACCACAGTAGAGGGCTGACAAAACTATAATCTATCTTCCTCAATTCTGGGGCTACCTTGTTCCTCCAAACTCTTTCTTTTTTATGCAGAGGGACACATGTTTCTCTGAATATAGATAAATTTTTCTTTGGGGCTATACTGTGCAGTATAATGGAACCTGTATAAACTCCTTGCTATAGTAACTGCTTTCACAGAGAAAAGTATGTTTGGAGTTAAACTACACAAGTATTACCTCAAATTAAAAAGACTACATTGTCCATAGAGGCTTGGTATCAAATTTAAATAAAAAGTAAACAGGCTTATTTTGTATTACTTCCCACAATATCACATCGTTTCTCACAAAACACTTATGAATGTAATTCCAGTGTGTGCAATTGCACAAGATAGCGATTTGCTTAGCTATTAAAACCTGATAAAATATAAAATAGCTATAATAATTCTTCAAGAGCATTTAATATGTTGGGTGTTTCATTACTGCTTTCAAAATTCTTGGTATTTTATGGCTGTACACAGATTGAAATTCCCTATATTCAGCTCCTCATGCTGTTGAATTGGAGGTATATTAGAGATAAAACTTTAATAAACAATTTCTGAGGAATATTTTTGAACAACATTAGCACTGACCTGGCACTTTGATTGAATTTAGAGACAATAATCAGCAAATTTAAGATGTTTGAAAACTGTACCGTCTGTCAGATATTTCTATTAGAATATTTACTTTGTTTTCATGTCAAAATCTCCACTGTGTTTTGTCTATCTTTTCCCAAGAGATTATTTTAGAAAATAATATTGTCATTTTGGTTCCTATCCAAAATATAATAAAGCTATCCAGTAATACTATTTGAGATGAACTAAGAGAAGCTGGCGCTGAGGAAAGTTGGCACTGTAACCTCTTCAAAATCTTGTTCATTTATTCAGAAGTCTAAACAGATATCATTGGGTCCTCAGCTCTTTTGTGGAGTTTTCCTCTTTCCCAATACTCACTGTGAAGCATTCACATAAATCATTTGGAGCTGTTCATTTAGCTATATTAGAAAATGTTTGGTAGTAATGACTCCTGAAAACAATGGATTAGGCAGCAAAGAGAAAGATTCTAAAGCTGCATCTATGAAGATTAGGATGGGAGAATAAGTGCTTCCTAAACTACTGATTATCTCAGTACATTTGATTTTTATGGTTCCCACATCAAGGCCTCTCTAAAGAGGACTATGTTTCCAGGGGCTTGAAAATATGACGGTTTAAAAATCTCAAACTTACAGTTATGATATCACAGTCTACCCTGAAAGGAATCAGTCATATCATTACCTCCCTTACCTTCATTTGAGATATGAGTCTAATTAAATACTGTTTAGCTTGATTTAATTAGGCTATATTACTGTCTGAGGGACATTCCTAATTTATTCCTCAGTGCTTGGAACTGGCTACTTCATCTAGCGAGATATTTTTGAAAGAAACAAAATGCTGCAGCTTTAATCAACGCTTTTCTGTGTGAGAGGCACAAAAACACACATACAAAATTCGCAAGTCAAAAAGTAATATGAACAATTCTGTTGCCACTCTACTAGAAAGCAAGGATAACATCACAATGTGTGGTGATGTTATCTAATCCATCCATGCATAATGTCAGCCAGAGTGAAAAGCTAACACACTACATAGTAGGTCAGGAAAAGTTCATAAAGAATTCAGTTGGAAGTCTCCTACCTATTAGTAGCATTGATATTTCAGTATGAATTATCACAACATGAAGCTAGATGAAGTATCTTAAAAATTAGCGCATTTTCACATCTATATGAATGTCTAGGTGAGTTAAGTATAAAGCTGGATAAAAAGCAATGTATGTTAGAGCTAAAAAAAAATTGTAAACATAAAACTATCCTCTTGAAAATGACTGTACATGATGTACATCATAGACGAAGACAAAAGATCAAGATGGTGGGCTAAGTTATAGGCAATATACTCAGAAGTTATAGTTAGACTTACTTTAAACCCAGCATTTGTGTGCAGAAAAAAAAATCAATTTCTTTTGTTTACTTGTTTTATGTTGCTTTCTAAATGTTTTAGTGAAAGGCTTCAAGCTGAGAACTCAAGAGAACTGCAGCCTCACTAACTTCTAAGACCATGGGCAACACTACTTTTTATCTATGCATTCCAACTTACTCAAGATTCAGCCGATCTGCAAGCTTCTTCCAGCTTTCTGCAGCAATAGTTTGATCCTATCTTGTGAAATGGCATCGATCCCCTTCCAGTTCTGTTTTCTTTCTTTCTTTCTTTTAAACTCTGGAACACAAAGAAAGTAAAACAGTACCATCCTATATGAAACCATTTTTATACTGATTTCCTCAATGTCATGTCTGACTGTCTTCTCCACATTAAATAGCACGCCGGAGCGGTTTATTCTCTCATCCTTTCATTAGGAGGAAGACCTCATCTAGTCCCAAAATGTAGAAGGAGCCTTTTTTTTTTTTTCCCCCGTTTTACATAATTCAGTATATTTGTGTTAAATAAAGCAAAACCAAAAAGAATAGAAATTAGAAAAAAGTGAGACTTGCAACAGTCCTTATATCCTGATGTAATCCACTGTCTTGGTGAAAATACTAAAAAGGTCAGGCTTTGGAATAAATATGCCTTACAGCTGTTTTGAGTGCCCACTATGTAAGAACAACACAAGATGGATTGCAAACTTGATAGTAGTTAATCCCTAAAACTTCAGACAGGCCTACTTGTGGTAGTCTACTAGTGAAAAGTCAGAAAGACTATTATTATTATTATTTCTATAATTTTCTAAGTGCTGATAGCTTCAGTATATCGACACACTGTACCTCAGAGGTAGCATGAGGCCTACAAAAAACTAATGTATACAAGAAAGCATTAAACCACACACCCAAGAATCTTCTGGATCCAAGAATCAACATTGAATACAGAAATATTCCTAAACTATGGACTGAACTAAACAAGTGTGGATAGATGCCTTCAAACAAAAGAAAGGTTGTGCTAGGTAGTTCTAGAATTTTTCATACACTTATCAGTCCACTTCCATTCTACAGATTAATTAATTTACCCATTACCGAGATCACACTTCAGCCAAGCTCTTTGTCTATAAGAGGACGTTGCTCACAGAGACATGACCAAGTATACCTATATATCTGCTAACTATTCATGGCATGAGGTCATGTTATCTGACTTCTTTTCCCAACATACTTTGAAAGAGCTGAGGAAAAAAACCAAAATACAACAACAAACAACAACAACAACAACAAAACAGACAGACAAACAAACAAAACTAAAAGCCATCATCAAGTTGGATATCTGGCTGTGGCAAGTGCAGTTGCTCAGCATTCCTTTTTGGCTTACTCTGCATGGTTTCTTTTTCCATCCCAGGCACTATCCTTAAGTTGCTTGTCTAAGAGGCTTGAAATTAGACTAAGAGGTTCTGCTGTTATTCTGAACTTGCGCTCCAGGCAGTCAGAGATGAAGGCTGATGAAGGTGATCTATGAGTTCCAGCTCCAATGTTTCTTTATTCTCTGTTCTCCAGAATTTCATATCACAGAGGTTTTAAATGCCCTGCCTGATTATTAGCAAATCTCTACATACTGTGAGTGCAACTGTTTTCACTTTCTGAAAGTGCCTTAGGTCTTCCAGCCTCTGACAACACACCATGTGGAGTTATTTTCTCTCTTTTGCCTAGTTAAGAAGTTATTGATTGCCACTTGCACTTTGAAGCAGATAGCTTTCCATTGCCCACATTTGCATTCCTTTTGTATTTCAGCCTCTACTTCTCTTCCCACTGATACTCTTGACATTTTAAAAGTGTGTATCGGTGTGAAGGTCAGCATCCTTTGCTGGACGCTGCCACAGTGACTTCTCACACGTCTTTAACTATGTCCTTATATAGTCCAGAGTAATTTCAACCAATGACTGGAAAACCACCATAAAAAAAAAATCCTGCAAGCTTTTTATGTTATGGTATTTAGTGAGTACTTATTCACAGATTTCTCTAGGTTGGAAGAGACCTCAAGATCATCGAGTCCAACCTCCGACCTAACACTAAGTACTCCACTAAACCATATCCCTAAGCTCTACATCTAAACGTCTTTTAAAGACCTCCAGGGATGGTGACTCCACCACCTCCCTGGGCAGCCCGTTCCAATGCTTAATAACCCTTTCGGTAAAGAAGTACTTCCTAACATCCAACCTAAAACTCCCCTGTCGCAACTTTAGCCCATTCCCCCTCGTCCTGTCACTAGGCACGTGGGAGAATAGACCAACCCCCACCTCTCTACAGCCTCCTTTCAGGTAACTGTAGAGAGCGATGAGGTCGCCCCTGAGCCTCCTCTTCTCCAGGCTGAACAAGCCCAGCTCCCTCAGCCGCTCCTCGTAAGACTTGTTCTCCAGACCCCTCACCAGCTTGGTCGCCCTTCTCTGGACTCGCTCGAGCACGTCCATGTCCTTCCTGTAGCGAGGGGCCCAGAACTGAACACAGTACTCGAGGTGCGGCCTCACCAGAGCCGAGTACAGGGGCACAATCACTTCCCTCGACCTGCTGGCCACACTGCTTCTTATACAGGCCAGGATGCCGTTGGCCTTCTTGGCCACCTGAGCACACTGCTGGCTCATATTCAGCCGACTATCCACCAATACTCCCAGGTCCTTCTCGGCCAGGCAGCTTTCCAGCCACTCATCTCTCAGCCTGTAGCTCTGCTTGGGGTTGTTGCAGCCCAGGTGCAGGACCCGGCACTTGGCCTTGTTGAACTTCATGCAGTTGACCTCAGCCCATCGCTCCAGCCTATCCAGATCCTCCTGCAGAGCCTTCCTGCCCTCGAGCAGATCGACACACGCACTTAGCTTGGTGTCGTCTGCAAACTTACTGAGGGTGCACTGGACGCCCTCATCCAGATCATCAATAAAGATATTAAAGAGGACCGGCCCCAGTACCGAGCCCTGGGGGACTCCACTAGTGACCGGCCTCCAACCAGATTTGACTCCATTCACCACAACTCTCTGGGCCCGGCCATCCAGCCAGTTTCTAACCCAGCGAAGCGTACGCCAGTCCAAGCCCCGAGCAGCCAGTTTCTCGAGGAGAATGTTGTGGGGAACGGTGTCAAAAGCCTTACTGAGGTCAAGGTAGACCACGTCCACAGCCTTTCCCTCATCCACCAAGCGCGTCACTTGGTCATAGAAGGAGATCAGGTTCGTCAAGCAGGACCTGCCTTTCATAAACCCATGCTGACTGGGCCTGATCGCCTGCTTGCCCTGCAAGTGCCGCGTGATGACCCTCAAGATAATCTGCTCCATGAGCTTCCCCGGCACTGAGGTCAAACTAACAGGCCTATAGTTCCCCGGGTCTGCCCTCCGGCCCTTCTTATAGATGGGCGTCACATTGGCTAGCCGCCAGTCAACCGGGACCTCCCCCGATAGCCAGGACTGCCGATAAATGATGGAAAGCGGCTCGGCCAGCTCCTCCGCCAGTTCTCTCAGTACCCTTGGGTGGATCCCATCCGGCCCCATCGACTTGCGCACATCCAAGCTCCGTAGCAGGTCGCCAACCATTTCCTCATGGATAGCGAAGGCCACATCCTGCTCCCCATCCCCTTCCACCAGCTCAGGGCACTGGGTGTCCGGAGAACAACCGGTATTGCCGCTAAAGACTGAGGCAAAGGCGGCATTAAGCACCTCAGCCTTTTCCTCATCCTTAGTAACTAGGTTTCCCCTCGCATCCAGTAAAGGATGGAGATTCTCCCTAGTCCTCCGTTTCGCGTTGATGTATTTGTAAAAGGATTTTTTGTTGTCTTTTGTTGTCTTTAACGGCAGTAAAGACACTGTTACTGGCATGCTGTTGATATTTGGTCAGTACCTCATCCCAGAATTTATTCATTTGTTTCATCTCTGTTTTTCAGAATCAAATGCTTGTTAATTATCATTGTCTTTTGGAAGTATTCTTCCAAATCTGACGTGACCTTAAAGATAAGGAAGGTCATTCACAATTTCCTCTTGCCTTTGAGTTTACCAAAAATTCCCTTCTGGCATTTCCAGCCTGTATGATTAAGGCTGTTGAGTAGAAACACTCATATCTACCAGTACATGAACAAATGAGCTGACACCTCTTTAGGTCACTGAATTTGCTAATTATGTCATGATGTGAGCTGTACAATGCAACTAATAAACTCAAAGTGATAACAACAAGAACAAACCAAACATAATAAGGAAAATGTGCTTTTTTTTTTTCTCTGCAAGTTTTTTCAAGATCAGTGATCTACAAGCTGAGACACTCCTCTAGGTTGCCTATGGCAAGGTTCAGATTTAGCACCTGCATAAATTTAAAAAGGAAGATTATGGTGTACCAGAACCACCACAAAGTATCCGCACGTAAATTTTGCTGCCCAAGAGATAAATAGAACAGGAAATCCTAGAGATGGAGACCTTGGGGCTTCCATGAATATAACTTTTGAAATTTTCTTCTGTTCCAGCCAGAATTTATCTACCTTTAAGATTATCTTGACCCTTTATTACAAGCAGTCCAAAATAGGCTTGTTTCATTTAATGCAAGGTGATGAGCTGGTTTCAAATTTAAAGGTCTATTAATCTATAAGTTAAAGTGCAACGAAGGATATCAGTGCAAATTTTTTTTTGAAAGCTTAGCAATAGAGTGTCCATATCTTACAGTTTAGCTGTCTGTAGTTACATGGGAAGCAGTTAGTGTATTAAGTTCCTTAAAACAGAATTTCAATGATGTTTTATTACTTTCAGCAGACACGCTGAATTGATTAAAATCACAAGCTACATAAATGGCTTCTGACAGCTAATAGCTATACACTGCAAGGACAAAAGCTTGTTAGGAATAAACTCTAAAGCAATACAAACTGATAGCAAAAGGCCTCTTGTTAATCTAGAGCAGAATGACTTTAGATTTTTCCCCTTTAGAAAGCAAGAACAAACTGCTGGAACTTTTCATGTGAAAGATGCTACCTGCTTTTCAGGCTCTTTACCAGTGTGTAACGTAAAAATTCCACAAGAAAAGACAAAATCATTTTCTTCATTAATAGGTTCCAGAAGAAATCAAAACATATTTCATTTTCATTTGTGTGATTACTGAAGCACTGTGAGAAGACAACTCTAAATAAAGTATAGGTCACACTCCATGAACTGGCAACAGGTGAAGACCAATCGAACTTTATAACATAAAAACAAGATGCTCAGAAGCACTATAACACTTTGATCCCAGGAGAAAAGAGCAAGCTAATTGTATATATAAAGTGGCATTATTGTGTCAGTCCAAGAGGGACTGAATGACTATGCATGATATGCCAAAGCTACATAGGCATCAATCAATCAGTTATGCTTCAGAACGATCACACACAGCCTGGCGTGCAAAGCAGCATATTTAAGTCAACTAGAATTTATGTCAAGTAAAAAAAGACTAAATTTTAAAATCTGTCTAAAGCAATGTTTCAAGATATTTTTTTCAATGTTATCATCTCCCACAACCAAACACCATCTTGCCACTTTATCTAAATAGGTAGATCTTTGATATAACAGAAGTCAAACAGCCTTTTAAACACAGTGATTCTGGTTCCATGTGGCTTTGTTTTCATGGAAAGCGCTTTGATGAGCAAAACATAAGCACCTGACTAATGTTATCATTCAATTCTCTATCATTTTTCAGCAAATACTTAAAAAAGATGGATTCAGCATATACCATAAATGCCAATATCGCTTTTATGAAGCTTTTCATTTAAACATGTACACAGGGAGTGGTTTTACCTTGTTTAAATCTCACAGGAAAAAAAAAAAAAAGCTGGTGAAAGACTGAAATTTCATGAAAACTCACTAGGAAAACAAACAGTGTAGTGCAAACAGAAGTGATATTTAAAGTAAAGTGAAATGCAATAGAAAAAAAATGTAGTCAGCAAAGATGCTTTTTGTTCTTATTAGTAATCTCAAAAATAATATAATTTTTAGGTTAAATGGCTTAGGAACTTTGAAACGTCTGTGATTCTACTTAAAAAGTTTTTCCACACATCATCATACAGTTTGGAAGAAAAATACTATTCTAAATTCCCCCAAAACATAAATCATAGCTCAAACTCATGTCCAATCTGAAAATACTTATTGGACATATTTTTTCTCTATTTCAGCCAATGGTTGAAATTCATAAAAAATCTCAAATCACTACATTTATGAAAGGGAAAACAATATTAGTGTTTTTAACAGGAAAAAAAAAATATTCAGCACATGGTGTAAAAGAATTAGAGATTTGGCTTCTGAAATGACATCAGATTACAATGGATAAGGACATTCTGTTTAATATTTTCCCTGAACCTGTATCTAGACACACAACTTCCTACCTATAGTCCTAAGAGAGCTGACCTCAGAATTCCCCGAGGCATGCCCACGGGACAGATCATAGATGGAGCACCAAGTATGAAGGCTGTTCTCTTGGGATTTGTGTTGATGGCTGTAGAGTTAGTTTTAATCCCAAGGGCTGTGTGCAGCAACATTTTTTTCAGTATTATTTAAATAATATGATCCAGGAGATTAAAAACAAAAACAAACAAAAAACGTTCACACACATATTAAGAGTAGGGACAATATAATGAAGTGATATGCGCTCAATTGAAAGTGAATGAAAAAGAAACTAACATTTAAAAAGCAGTAAGCATTGCAAAATACCCAAAATACACAAATGTGTAACATATATTTTAAAGAACAAAAAGAAGGTAAGAAAAAGAAAACTCCGATACCAGCAGTAGATCTTTCTGTAGTCCGTTTAGCATAATGGTGCAGATATGAATATCCAGTACAGACAAAAATATCAAATGAACTTTAGCTATGACTCAGCAGAATTTCATCCAAGCAGCTTTACATTGCATGTCAAAGCTGTATCACTACATTTAACTCATCTATAAAGTGCTGCAAGAGCACTGTAACCAATAGCCACACAAGATTTTTTATTATATATATATTTTAATTTAAGCACTGCAGGCTGTATATTACCAAACTATCCCACTTTGCAACTCATAAATGACAAAGTTTTAGAGAGCCAACTGTATTTTTTCTGCAAATGAGGGTCTCTGTAGAGAAACAAACAAAAATGACCTTCTTAAAAGCTACCTGCTCACCATACAGGAATAAATTCTTATTTCCCATTGTAAGTGCATTCCAATTTTTAAACAATATCATTATCTTGAAATAGCATTGTTAGAATTTGACATTATGCACCTAAGACCCACATAATTTAGTATGACCTTCAGATGAGCATGATTATTTCCATGGCAGAATGCTGTATACTGAAGCCTTAATTAGTTAGCCAGCAGTATGACAAAACCCCAGTACTAAAGAACAGAGTAAAAAAATGGCAGGAATGATCCTGCATTTTGTTGCTTTATATGTTATCTGTACAATATTCCCCATTCCCTCATCAAGAGGAAAAGTAAAATCAAATTCATCACACTTTTCCACCATTTTATCAGCTCAGCTCATGCTATCATTTAAAGGAAGCTTCAGCTATATTTATATAACTTCCAAAGCACCTAAGCCAGATGCACTTCATGCCTAACCATTCCTGAAAAAAACTTCAGAAATGCTACCACTGTTACTGAACTAGAGAAGTGCTTTAACAAGTCCATGCCCTTATACTCTCAGACATTCACATCAACAGGTTGTCCTGTAACACTGGTAAGACTCCTGCTGTTACTGAGTCAAAGACATAGGCACCCTAAGATAAAACTAGTTTTATAGTCTGGGTACAATTTCTATCATTCTAGCACTGATATAACCTGCATTCTTAAAAAAAAAATGAATCTTCAAAGCATAGTCTTTCAAAAAGGAAAACAATCTCTAAATGACTTTGAGAAAATTGATTTATAGGGAGAAAAAGAAAAGAGAAAAAAAAAAAGGAAAAAACTCTTTAGCCCCAGTCATTGCTTCTCCTTAGCAAATTTTCAAACATTACTCCATTAAAAAAATCATTTCTTAAAAAAAAAAATAAAAAATTAAGAGTTGTTCTTCCCATACTAGTAAGACTTGCTAGACACACAAGATTACAAAGGCTGGCTCTGGATATTTGTGTTTGGTTCATGTGACACAAATTAAAAGGCAATCGTTACAGTATCATTTTGCCCAGAGCTTACTGTACTCTTCAAATTGAAGTGAAAGGTCTATGATGAAAGGTGTCTGAAAATTTCGTGAACTAACTGGTAAGTATAATTGTAGTGAAACCCTTGAGAAGTCAAAGAAGAAGGGAAAATGAATTAATCCAGACCTTCTTTGGGCAGGCTCTTACTTGATTTCTTGAGTTTTCAAATTAGATCAAGAGCAAAAATCTTGCTCTATATAAAAAATCTACTCACAGTATGTAAAAACTTAAACTTATTCCAATCAAACAAGATATCCTGGCCATGGAAATTTAAAGAAATAAATAGAAGAAAGGTGCTTTTCTTGGATCTTACGGTACAACAAGGGTATGTTCCTACAGTAAATATTTAGACCAGGATATCTTTCCCCATACTGTTTCATACCAAATGTTAAGAAGAGTTAGGTTACCTAAACTGTAAAATACTGGTAGCCTCCTGGATTCTGTAACCACATCCCAGCTGAGGTTAGAATGTTATAAAATGTCCCAGGTAGTGGTTAATAATAAGATGTTAGGCATTCATGCTTGAAATTGTGGGTCATTTTTGATTAAACATCTTGCAGAGGAAATAAGGCATGGCATTTTCAAAGTGAGTTTGTAGCATAATGTGCAAGTGCATAAAAGCTAAAGTTGTTAGAGGTGATATATATAACTAACAGGAAGGGACAAGGGAAAACCAGTTCAGCTAAACTTACACTTAACCGAATACTGTTCAAAACTCATAAAGTATATTCGTCCAGAGAACAGAGATAATCCTCTTATAGAATGCTGGTTTAGTTTAAGTTTCTATGTTCAGATTAGGACTAGAAACAGATTTTTGTTTGTTTCTGAAGCTAGAAAAAGTTAAAAATTTAAAAACACGGGAATTTTAAAAGATGCTATAGGTACAGAAGTCCAGAGATTTTTATTTATTTTATTTTATTTATTTATTTGTGGGTAGAGTTGGTTTTTCAATTTTCTATTTTTTTTCCCCCAGAAATAATATCAGAGGAAGTTTTATAATTAAGGCATAAAACATCAGATGCCTAGTCTCAATAATGACTCATAATTCCTGAATGAACCAAACATTCAGGGACTAATTGTTTGTTTGTTTAACCTTATTTTCTGCAGTTAAAAGAATGAGAATATACTCTCTATTAAAAGGGGGGGGGGGGGGGAAATACTTCAACTCAAATTAACTTTCACAAGATTACAAGGTGAAGCCAACACTTCAAGGAAAAAAGCAGCTCACCAATAGTACCAGCAGTAGAAATACTGAATAGTACACAGGCCTTATTTATTGCAGCCTGACAATAGTATACATGAAGAGAAGGAATGCAAATGCAAACAGCTGACACATTTAATAGAAATTGTCTGATATATACCCCAAGACTGTATTTCATAGCAAGAATGTAAAATCTTTTAGACGTTATGTTCCCATCCCATGCTGAGGGATCCAAACACATAGAATCACAGAATCACAGAATCGTCTAGGTTGGGAGAGACCTCCAAGATCATCTAGTCCAACCTCTGCCCTTAAACTAACAAGTCCTACACTAAACCATATCACTAAGGGCTACATCTAAACGTCTTTTAAAGACCTCCAGGGATGGAGACTCAACCACCTCCCTGGGCAGCCCATTCCAATGCCTAATAACCCTTTCGGTAAAGAAGTTCTTCCTAACATCCAACCTAAACCTCCCCTGGCGCAACTTTAGCCCATTCCCCCTCGTCCTGTCACCAGGCACATGGGAGAATAGACCAATCCCCACCTCTCTACAGCCTCCTTTAAGGTACCTATAGAGAGCGATAAGGTCGCCCCTGAGCCTCCTCTTCTCGAGGCTAAACGACCCCAGCTCCCTTAGCCGCTCCTCATAAGACTTGTTCTCCAGACCCCTCACCAGCTTTGTTGCCCTCCTCTGGACTCTCTCGAGCACCTCGACATCCTTCTTGTAGCAAGGGGCCCAAAACTGAACACAGTACTCGAGGTGCGGCCTCACCAGAGCCGAGTACAGGGGGACAATCACCTCCCTAGACCTGCTGGCCACACTGCTTCTTATACAGGCCAGGATGCCGTTGGCCTTCTTGGCCACGTGAGCACACAGCTGGCTCATATTCAGCCGACTATCAACCAGTACTCCCAGGTCCTTCTCGGCCAGGCAGCTTTCCAGCCACTCATCTCCCAGCCTGTAGCTCTGCTTGGGGTTGTTGTGCCCCAGGTGCAGGACCCGGCACTTGGCCTTGCTGAACTTCATACAGTTGACCTCAGCCCATCGGTCCAGCCTATCCAGATCCTCCTGCAGAGCCTTCCTTCCCTCGAGCAGATCGATACACGCACCTAACTTAGTGTCATCTGCAAACTTACTGAGGGTGCACTCAATCCCCTCATCCAGGTCAGACACATGAATGTGTGGGGTCTTTCCACACTGCCTGTAGGTGCACTACATGGAAGACACAACTTCCAGCATCCACCCTTACCTCTGTTGTGTGTTAGCCATGCCTAATCTGCACGCGTGGATGAAAGCCAGGTATGCACCATGCCCTCCAGGGGAGGAAAGCTGCAACACATCACATGCCATGTAGAACATGCTATAAATCATACTAAGGAACCAGGATGAAAAACTGAACCAGGGATGGATAATCAGGGACTGGGAATGGAACACGCTTATAACAAGTAAAAATGAGCTTAAATATTTATTTGAAGATCCCTTGGTGATACAATAAGTAAAGAAAGCTGTGATCACAATTATAGTCTTGCTGGGCCTTCTTTTTTATTTTATTTTAATTAAAAATATAATAATCCACTGTGCTATTGACTCAGAATCAGTCATTTTGAACTTCCGTATGTTTAACCATGGCTAAGAATGGTCAAGATAAATATTTATAAAAAAAATCTGCAAGTGCAAGCTGTGACAGATCATAAAAGATAACTACTTGTATTTGGCAGATTAATTTTATCTATCTTCAGCCTGCATCTATGGTATAGGTTCTATTATAGAACTAATCTTTAATACAATTTCATGTCTGTTCAATATTGCCAGCATGTGTGATTGCAGCTAAACTTTCCCAGTGAACATCACAAGTCCTGCTAGAGCTGGCAGGCAATACAATCAAGTTCATCATGTCTGCTCAAGGGGCTAAATAAAAAGAAGATTAACTTTTGCAGATACTCCAAATGTGTTTTTGGATTTTACTCTTTATCCTATATCTTATTTCTTCTGGTAGAAGAAACTTCTAAATAAAGATGCTGCAGAACTGTGAAGCTCTGAATTCTGATCTCCTGAGCAATTTGCATGGGTACACTGATTGAGATGGTGACATAAGAAGCGAAAACCCTTATCCTCTTTATGCTGTTTTGTTTAGGAATTTGATAAAAGCTATAACATTCGCATCCACCGAATACAAAGTTTTGCATTCTATGAACAAGTAATATAAAGATATATCCAAATACATTTGAAAATACATTTGAATTTAAATTCTATACCTGCTGTTTTCTTAAAGCACAATGGCCCATAAATGAGAACTGGAGATTTGCAAGCCTACTGCCTCATATCATTAGTACACCTCTGTTCACAAAATGTCACAAATGTGATTTTTAAAAAGATCTATTTTTTTCCAAAAAACAAAAGGCTTGAGCTAACTCAAAGAAGATTACATGTGACTGATTCTATGCTTTATGATTTCTAACTGCTTCAGCTATCCCCAGTCCATCTTAACTGAATAATATCATTTAAATATTTTAGGTAGTTTTCTTTTAACAGGCTCTTAGACTTAATGTTTCTGCCTTGCTTCAGGACAACATCTTTTAATTGCTTTAAATTATCAGTGATGTCTCTAGCATTTTCACTGAACATGGATTGATTTCAATTAACTTTCTCACGCGTTAGCATAAAAGCAGTCTTATTCAATTTGCCCTAATTAGATCACACAACCTCTTGAAGCTAAAGCAATGACAGTCATTAGAAGGTTGTACAGAGAGAGAGAGAATATCAAGGTTGTTTACTGCATAGTTAGTCCTTTTGTAATTTTGAAACTGCAAGGAGAGTCTGTTCCTGTGATGGTATGAAGGATTTAAAATCAAATCCAGAATTAATTTAGGATGTGTGGAAATTCACATGTTCAAATTTCCTGTAAAAATCAGGATGATTATTTTGTTTTTTCCATATTGACAAAGATCAAGTTTTACACTGCTGGCAATAGCACACCTGCAGCACTGTTAGCTGCACAAGTCACTGTTTCCCCATCTTTCACTGTATGGAGAAAGATATTAGTAACTACTCCAATAGATAGTTACACAGAGAAGATAGAAGAAAACTTTAATGATGTGTAGTTGTAATCTTTCTTCAGTTTATTTTGCTTTGGAAATTTTCTCTTTCCTCAACTGCAAGCCACACAAAATAGCACTGACAAAAGACAGATCACCTCTACAGAGAAACTTTACCTGGCTACTGAAGTCAATGGGCATGAGGCAGAAAAGGTTATGTTCGTTGTGTGCCAGCTGCTAGGGAAAGGGACATAACACAAATTTTAGAGAGGTTCCTACAAGGAAAAAAAATAAATAAATCTTGGCAGCCTTAGATGGAGGGAAAAAAAATAAAAAGTAAAAAGAGGAGAGGACATTGTAATAACGACCTCTAGGACCTCTAGTAAACAGATCCAAGGGATCATGAGACTGCACAGAGTCATTAAGTCTGGTCCTCAGCTATCACCAGAGTTATGGAAAAGCTGCTAGTCTACAAATGTCCTCAGAAACAATTACTGGTTTTCTCTTACATTTCAAAATCTACAAACAACCCTGAAATGGAAAATAAATTTATGATTTCCAATACAAAGGGACAAAAGATACAGAAAAAGAAAAGTGGAGAGCAAGACAGAAGAAAGGAGAGCGCCTTTGGTGTCACTTCAATGTTAATATGTTAAATAATCCTATAAATTTACTCAGACATGTAGAAGATAGTGAGTTTGTTTATTTTCTGGGGAGACTAAAAGAGTTGTAGCATCTCTCCCTGACTTCAGTACTGAGCAGGTACAGAGTGTTCAATGTTGCTGTTCCTTATGCAAATATTTATAAATTAATCCATTTTGGAGCACTGTGTAGGCTGGATTCAAAACTAGGTTCAGAATCAGGGAACTACAGCTAGCTACAGCACTTTAAAAGAACTTTTCTTTATGTACTGTAAGTACTATAAAAAAGGGACAAATTTAATCCTTTTAGGCCTGAGAGTCTGAGTCAGATGTCTTCTAAGACTCAAGTAGTATAATATGCATTGTGGCAAATCCTTTTATGTACTCCTCAGACATGAAAATGCATCCAGTGGGCTAGTAGCTTTCTGTTATTAGTTTATGTTCAGCTTTTATAGACAATGCATGTAACTCCACACGTGTTATTTAATTAAATATTGCAATGTTGCAAAGCTATTGAGGTGTAAATCTTAGTTCCATTGAAATCATATGAAAAATTATGTTCCACTGTATTTAGAGTTCATAAGGGACAAAATTTTACAGTCACAGGCATCCAAAAGTAGCTAAAATACCATTTATCAATTTTCTGACATGAATGAATTAAATAAACCCAGATTACACATTAATGCATTTGAGTAAGTAGGAGCAAATATTTATCCATTATTTAATCGTAATAGCCTGTTTCCAAATCCAATTTATCCAATGAAAATCTTTTCTAGAGTGAATTCTCCAGTGCTGGCACCTCCTGAACTGGCCAGAGCAACAAAGTTATGGACCAGTAATTAACAAAGCAGCTCTGCCAAGTTGTGATATTTCAAATGAAATCAAAGAGTTGTTTGTGACTTTTTCTAGATCATGCAGCTTCCATCAGTGTAAATGGTGATTACATCTGCTCTTTGGGTCACAAGGTGGTTAACACTACATATTACAGTTCAGTTCTAGAAAAAAATATTACTGTCTCCTGACTCCCACTTAGGTGCTAACATTTCTGTAATAAGACATAATGAATGTCAGATCCAATATGAAAACTTCTATCTTTTGTTTAATTGGATTGGTCAGTGGAGCAAGAACAAGGAGTATGCTGAATTTGGCAGAAGCAGTTTAGATATGCATTTTAATCCATTTTAGAAGAGTCATACCAGTATGTATCTGCGTGCTGAAAGACTTACTTGAATAAGCCAGACCAGAAAAATTTTGGATTAAGAATTTTCTTGGAGCACAACATACCTCTAACTGCATTCCTCTCACATGCAACACAAACATCACTAGTATTAAGTCCTAATACTTCTGTAAATGTAATGGGTTCCAAATGTATGTAGCTTATTGGAAAGCAGAGGCATTTCTCACCCCCGATTTACAGCCATACTGTCAATATCAGCATTGTGTATTTAAACTCCATTTTTCACCTAAAATCTTCTGAAACTTCAGATTAAGAGGACCAATTGTCTGACTGAGGGTCTATTAACCTTCCATTTACTAAAGACAACTTGTGTTATGCCCTGCAAAGCATTCTAGCAAAATCATGTTGCTGGCCTAGGAAATGTAAGTTTGTTATTATGTTTGAAGTGTTATTAGGTTTGAAATCTGGAGGTAGCTTTCTGTTGCCCTGCTTTCTTTTTTTCTTCTTCAGTTCTATTTCTTTTTCTAGAATTTGTTCCCACACTAAATATTATTCCTTCAAATCAGCCAGAGAATCCTCTTCAGTGCAGTTAAGTTTGCATCTTTGACTTTGTTAGAGCTCTTTGATTTATGTCTTTGCCAAGACCATGGGATGTTGCTGAAGCCAGGTACATCAAAGAAATATTTAATCTCCAGAATATTTTTCACAGACTCTAAGCTTTGGTACTCCTGTTGCCTCCCAGCATTTTTATTGGTGACAGGGCTGACAAAAGTACAGCAGCAGCTACCTTCATTGATACTATTTTCCTATGTCCTGTATGGCCTCTGGAGAGCAATGAGTGGGTTGTAAACTAGTCTGTTCTCCAGAAAAGGAGCCACTCACTCACGATATGGGAAAGATCAGAGAATATGGTTACTACTTTTATGTTTGGATGAAAGGTAATATTCAATCTCTCTTTTACCTGTCAGAATATTTATAAACCTATCCTGGAAACAGATTCTGTCTGTTACATAAAAAATAATGGAAGGGTTAGCAAACTAATTATTTTGTGGTTGAACTAAAAAATTCAGTCAGTTTCTAAATGTATAATTACAGTGGTGGACACCCACAGTCATTTAGAAACAAACTCCTTGAACTTCTGTTTTAGGCAGCCTATTTCTCAGTGTCCTTCTGAGCCAGTCACTGAAAGCAATATATCCAATTTCTTATAATTCATCTAACGGCATTCTCTAGAATATATTAGTAAATTACTTGACTATTGGCCAAAGTAAATTTATTATCAAAGACTTGAAATATTCTAATACTTTTACTGGGGTTGTGTGTAACTGACTATCTTAATTGTTTCAGGAGGTAATAGGATGCCACTGGAAGTAGATGACAAAACATTTCCTAAAATTCGCATTGGCCATGAAGACTAGCACAACAGAGTTAGTTGGTCAGCATTCTACATGTAAATACAGAAGTTTTAAAAGTACTTACAGTACATATTAAAATTACATAGGATTTTCTCTATCCCTATTTAATGAAATACAGGGACAGAAAGAATACATCTAGCAGGTGATAATAGTAGTACAAACAGTGGTCCAGTTTGAAATAAAAGGAACACAGCTCTTTCACTAAACCTCGTCATATTTCTCAAGGCACTCTTGCAAACATAATAAGCTTTGCAACCCCTGCATATTCACAAGCAAAGATAAGTAGGATACTACACAGCCAATGTTACAACATAAAAAGAAAAAAGAAGAAACCAAGGAAATTCGTGCATCTGGTAACTGTTTGTTGCTTTCCAACCTTTGGATATATTTGAAAGGTCTTTTTGAAAGATTTACTATTTATCCCTAAAATTTCACTGTTCAAAAATGTAGAATGAATGATAATTTCAGGCTGAGGTGGAATTAGTACTTCCTTATGTCAGTAATGTTCCCATTTCCCTCTTTACTTGATGTTCCATTATTATTTAATCTCTTATTATTTAACTCTCTCGGAGACACAGCATCATTCTTCATAAGAATGAAAAATAAATTTATTCAGCTACAGTTTCTCAGTCCATTTAGGACAATTCCCTACAGCATATGGTCACTAATGATATATCTACTTGTATTTTATATAGTAATTCCATTATTTTCTTTGGATCACCTAATTAAATTTGGTGTGTGAGAATAATCTGGGCATATTAGAGTTTGTATTTCAGTGGCCTGTAAAGGACCTTCAATGGACAGCATGTGCTCAAACAACTGCCCACTCCCAGCAGATTTTATAGCCGGAGTTACAGTAAAATACTAAAAAGTAGATTAAACAATGACCTAATCAGGGAATTGGGAAGAATGCCACCATAGTCAAATGAGCTTATCTGGATGCACAGAGAGCTTTAGCCATGTCTTTTCAACTGACTAACCATTGTCAGCTGGAAGTGTCTGTGAGATGTATTTATTTGCTGTACACTATGTAGTTCTGCAATACTTCAAAATAAAGAAAAGTCCTCACTGACTTCTAGAGGTGTTCATTCCACTTGCAGGATAGGATAGAGAGAATTATTTGGCTGTTGTTTACTTTTTTTTTTTTTTTTTTGGGTCATCTTGTCCTTTGCACTTTGTTACCACTACCCAAAGCAGGCATTATGCCACATACAGCTGATATATTAGCTGCAAAATATTTGGACACTTACATAAGAAATACGGAAGTTCATAGCTGCAGAAAACTGGAAACTTCTTACTATTTTTCTACACCACACTCCCAGTTCTGTTGTATTAAGGATACCAAAAGAACCTAAGGGGTTAAGAAAAAATATGGGGCGAGGGCAGGACTCTGGCAGATGTTGATACAAAAGTACATAGCTATCATTCAATGGGTTCCTATGCTTCTTACTCAGCTGGATTGGGTACTTATGTTTGTGACACAGTGATTATCTTTTAATTACCTTCAGAGTGGTAATCAAAACAAACTGACTTATCTGGTGATCACATAACCGGGATAGCACAGGACAATTAATTTGATTTCAAAGCAAAACAAACTACTACTGTGTCAAACAACTGTGAATACGAGAACAATGTGCCTACCTTTTACTAGAGCAAAAAGTCATGTTTTTTTTTTTCCTTAGCTCAAATTTAAGACCTGATTCCCTCTGCAAATTATATACATATATATATATATAATCTCATATCAACTGAATCCAATATCATAATTTGTACGGATTTCTATTTAAACAGGGTTTTGAGTATTCTGTTAATGAAACATGCCCAAGTGAGATGGCTAAAATATTCTTTCTTTCACTGTTAAGATGTGGCATAAGCAAATGAAGTTTAAGTTAACTTAAGATAACTTAAGATGAAGTTTAGTTAACTGTTAACAAGATTATTTCAGTTAGAATAGACTCCTAGCAAATAGAGGTTGTTCTTCTCATGTCTATTAATTCTTTAATCTTTTCAATTGACATTTATGGAAAGTCTAGCTCCCAAGTAAATTGAAGTCAAAGATCAGAAAAGGTAAGGAAAGTTTTGGATAGGTTGCTGGGAAGACATACATCAATACCATGCAGTCCTGGCTTACCAGACAAACTCTCTCCTTGTACAGGTATGGTACTTTCAGTACATTCTGCTTGTTTTCTTGCCAATTGTAGTGGATTCTAAAAGAAGATAATTATATTGAAAATGAAAGTTTAGTGTGATTTCTTCTAGGCAATAATCATAACATGATGCAGAGAGCTCATGTTCAGCTCCTCAAGTACTTGAATTTTCTAAGTTAACTAACTGGATTTAGAAAATCTAAGTACCCATATCTGCAATTATAAGTTACAAAAGAAGCAATTTACTTATTATTTTTTTTTTTCCCCCACCCTTGTAAGGATCTTTATTTCAGCAGCTTGTCAGAAGATGCATCATAACAAAAGCCAGTCTACACAAGTAGAGGCTGCAAAGCATGAAACCCACAGTTTGTAAAATCAAGTATTTTAGCTCTGAGTAAGGCCTGAAACATGGTTTATAGCTACAAGGAAAAAAATCTAGTAACTCTCAGCTTGATCAAAATCTAGAAAAGCCATATTAAGTGCAAAGACTATCAAAACTCCAAGAACATGTTTTCTCATGGGTTTGCATGGTTTTGCCTATTTTAGCATAAGGATGATTCCATATAAATTAAGCAGTTAAAAAAAAGGAGAAAAAAAGAAAAGGAATTACAAGAACATTCATTTCTCTTAAAGACACAAACTTGCCTGTCTAAAAATAACAGTATTATTATTATAAACTATATATTTTCATAGACTTTATATAGATCAGTGTCCTGAAACATCTCGGGGGCAGGAAGTACACTTGGATGAACATGCTCAATCTATGGAAAAGTTGTATTCAGTGCCATCTAGTGAAATTTCATTAATAAGAACAAATAGGAGCAATCAAAACTAATGATTCCCAAAAGATTCCTTAAATCCCCAAATGAAAGCTGCCCTTAATTTACTTTGTCTTATGCCATAAAGCCTACAGTAGGGAATCTGGTGCTTTCAGACTACTTGGCTTAAGAAATAAACAAAACCCACTTATCTTAAAAACTCTATTAATATAATATGCTTATTCATGGTAATAAATGGGGAATCTTACCCATTTTTCCAGCTCTCTCTGATATTATGCCACTCAAGTCATAAAAATTATTTAAGAATTATAAAGTAAAACTTCATTAAATAGAACAGTTAAATTTGGAGAAAATTTTCATAATAAAATTAGCACATTGATTTTTTTTCCAGATTTTTTTTTTTTTTTTGGTCATGGTTCATGTACAGTCTGTAAAAGGATTCTCAGTACTGCAAGATATTATCAATTATTATTCTCCCTCCTAGCTTTTTTTTTGTTTTTTTTCAATTCAAACAACTCACACTAACTAGGTAGAAATGTGGAAGCATTCTGACAACCTGGATTACATCAATGTTTTGTGCAAAAAAGCAGTAAGTAACACACTTAAACAAAAAATGCAGCATGGACTTTTTCATAGCTATCATCTAATTTCACATGAGTCTATTAAGATGCTCCTAACAAGTAAAGCTCTTTGCATTTACGGTCTAAGCACTATTTATAATTTTGTGTAGTAACAAACTCTGAGAAACTTGTATACAGAAATTTCAAGCAGTTTGCTTAAACCTGTGGAATTTGAGGGTTGAAAATCTCTCTCTCACTCTCCCCATGCATATGTTCTACTGAAATTTCTGTTCTCTGTCACACATCCAGCCTTAACTGAGTGGATTGCACCTTTGCTTTATAACTATTTGTCTTTGAAAATCTATCCAGACTATTTTGTAAAGCGTGACTTAATATCATATGTTGCCCTGAATTACTGAAATCAATAAAAATAAATTTAGATGATTGCACTTTGCTGATTAATTTTCCAAAAACTTTTCAGCATGTTCAGCATGTTTTCAGCATTCTATTCAAAGAATAGAACAAAACAATAAGGAAAAAGAGAAAACACTTAAATACTTTCTATATGAAACTGCCTCCTTTGTTATCCTACTTCAGATCTGTCTATCCTCAGATATTTTAATACCTTATTTATGTCTTTTGCATCTTCATACAGTCAGATGTGCTTACAAAAAAAGCTGGAGCAGTTAAAGCCACAAAGCTAGTCTCCTGGTTCTGGCATGGTAGCTGCCCGTATGAGCACCTCTAATCCATTTCAGAGGGAAACAAAGCAGTTGAACTTTAAAGCACAGCCAAGATTAAAGTTGCCAACCCCTTTATCCACTACAAATTGTTCTACAAATAAGGACCTGATTACATCTTTGTTGATTCAGCAGTTATTTCTTCTTGCATCTGATACTAATCACCCATTGCAAATGATAAAGCAAACAAAATGACTTGCCAACTGCATCACCCCTGATCGTTCCTGCTGTGTTCCAATTCTTTCTTCTTGTGAATGTCATTCTGCTGAATGGATGAATTAAAAAAAATCAGATCTCAAGCCAGGCACCTTAACAGCTGGAAGAACTTAAAGACTGAAAAAAATTAGAAAAAAAACTTAGAGAAAAAAAGCCAAATATGAATTTTCCTATTTGCACATATTCAGTTATAAACCCAGGCTTGATTTTTAAATGATTAGTGTATTTTGGTTTATGCATGATTTTTATTGTATATGTTCTTCATAAAATGCATTTCTCAACTATTTTCACAGTTACTTACAGTCTCCTTCAACATCATCTTGTTCCTTTAGGCACTTCAAACATATTTTATTTATCCTAACCTCCAGCACTTTCCTTTTTATTCTCCACCTTTGTATTTCTTATCAGGTATTTTTACACTTATTTGTCTTTAATCTTTATACTTCTCCTTTGGTCCGGATATTTTACACCTTATAGATGTAAGATAGATCTTTCTGACTCTTTATTTTTCATCTACATTGGATCATTTTTTTTTGTCATAGTATATTCACTGCTAGATGAAATACCTTCATTTATCTTTCAATGCTTTCCATATCCTTTCTACATCTTTGTTACATTGATTTTTCTCACCTTCTACTAAAATAAGATCAGATGAAATTCAACCATCCTTTTACTCCATTTTATCTCATTTCAGTCCAAAATACAAACTTAAGATTAATGTACATAGTATTTTGAGCTTACTTAATATAATCACTTAATACATTGCCATCAGTGATGTCCTATTCATTGTTAACAGTATATGGATAGCATTATTTCTGCTTGTTTTATTTCTAAACCAAAGAGACGATCAAATACAACAAATCTTCATTCTTGTGTAGCAAATTATGTTAACAATCAACATAAAAATGTTAATAGAACTAAACACAGAATAAGCCATATTTATGTGCTTAATTTGCACAGCCTTGACAATCATTTGCAGGCATGTCGATGACCATGAATACAAATTCCAGAAGACAATCATTGGCTTGCATGAAATTGTTGGAAGATTACATTGAGGTTTCTTTATGATAAATTTCTCTCAACCGTTTAGTAGAGACCATGCATAAGTTTTCACTATATATATTTTAAGAGTTCTAAGAGATGTTGAAGATGAAAATGTGGACTGTAGGTTAAAAATCTTTGTCATTTTCTGCTAGTTTTCCCCTTGTCTGAGCTCAATACTCTGGTCTTCTGGAATAGTGACAACACAGCAGCAGAGTAGGAAGCCTTTTTGAGGATAACATATGACATGGAAGCAAGCAACAGGGAACTGCATAGCAAAATCATATCAATTGGAAAAATCAAAAAGCTTCCTAGAAGATGCTCAGCATCACCTACTATTTTTATTAACAATATTTCCAGTTCTTTTTAGCTTTGAGCCATCATTGAGAATTCATCAACTTCAGCAGTAGCAGAAGTGTGATCTATATGGAAATTTAGATACATTTTTAGTAAGATCACAGCAGTATTGTCCAATTCTGAACCCAGCAGTGTATTAAAAAGTTAAACCATGTTGCAGGAGATTATTTACCTTCTATGTTAAAGTATTACGGTTATACATTTAACTTTATCAACATCTCATCACCACCATGTTATCCAGTCATCCAGTTTGACCTGATCCTTCAGGAAATGTTACTCTTCTGCGAGGTTTACTTTAACCTAAGTAATTTTCTGTTATCAACAGCATTCACCAACCCATGCACCAAATCAATAATAAATATACTGAAGAATGTCAGGCCTGATGCTGTTACCTGGGGCAGCCATTACCAACTGCTTTCTGCTTTCAGAAAACTATCTGCAGTTTTCAAGAAAGCAGGTCTTTTAAACCAGGTTTCCTGTCTGATGTGTCATACTGACATAACTCAATGCAAGTCACATAATTACATCATGCAACTTTATATTATTTGACACAGATGAGGCTACGTATCACAGTATAAAACATCAGCTGGAAAAATTATACTTTTTTTTTTCCCCAAAAGGAAAGGGGAAAGGAGGGGGGCGAACTCTCACAATCTTTATATTTTCATCCCTAGTCTCTGGAGAGAGAGAAAAAAACAGTTTGTCTACAGCATTGATTTTTATATATGTAACTAACACACTGAATTGACAGTGTCTTCATACAACCCGAATCTAAAGCTTCTTGGGCAATGGTCTGGTGTCATGATCAGAGTTCTGTACAGATTTCAGCATACTCTCAGGACTATATAAAAAAATACATAATATGTATATTATACTACATTAGATTAAACCTGTGTGTGAACTACACTGCCTCCTTATAAGGCTGCAACCTTGTATTCTAATATATCTGCGATTTCTCATGCAATTCCTTTCAAAAGAAATGTTTTTAAAATAAATTACAATGCTAACAAAAGCAGTATTTTTATATATTTACTTTTATCACTGTAAAATCAGTAATGATATGATGTTCTGATGCAATTATTACCACATTAGTGTAGCATATTGCTGTTTCCTGTCTATTAACAGGAGGATAAGAACTATGAGATTATACATTATGGTTCACCTTCAGTTATACTACCTGTAGTCTCTTTTTGTTTGCAAAAATCTAAGATTATCCTTGCCCTAAGGCATCAGGAGATACAAAAAAGGAACTAATTTATTGGCAGTTATTTACAAAACACTGAATTCAGCATTCAGAGGAGACACTAATTTAATGAAGGCAAGGAATATTGTCACTGTATGGAGAAGGGGAATATGGAAGTTAAGCAGGGACTGGTATGAGATGAAACTGAGAAAAGATTACAAAGAGCAATTTATAATAATAACCAGACTCAGCTGAAGCTGAACCATGAATTGACATGGATATTCCCATCTGCCCATCTGGTAAATTTGATTGACTGCTATATTTAGTTTTTAAGACATTAATATGGGTTATCACAACTCACAACAAAGAGCTCAGCACCAACAGCAAGATGAGAAGCAATACACAGTACATTTGTAACACATAAAGAAATATTATATTAAGGAAAGTATTCTAGAGAAATGAACAAGAGGAGACAGAAGCTGAAGGCTGTGTCTAGAACTGGGTGGTTTGCAATGTCATGTTTTACATAACAGAGGTGAAGGGAACAAACTGGCCTGTTTGTCTTTTGACTTCACACTGGTTATAATAATACTAGTAGCTGTCTAGTTACTTAGTAAATAATGTAGTTGCCATTACTTCTTTATCTTAGTCTTTGGTTTTAAAAATAGCATGTTAATATATGATCCAACATTACTCTTCTTGAAAATAAACATAGTTGAATGATTGGCAACCAAATGCCTCACAAAAGGAGAATTCGCAGCTTAAACAGCCAAACTGTTAGGACGACTGTCACTTGAGTGAGCTGCCAGGCTAGAGAGTACCACAAAAACCTTTAAGGTCCATGTGGAATACATATGAGTACCCCTAGTCCAATCCCCTTTCTATAACCAAAAGTAGTATATATCTAATTCAGGCAGTTCTTATCTTCTTTGGAATCAATTATTAGTTAGAAGTACAAAGTTAACTGAATGAATGAGCAGCCTTAATGCCATTCATTGGTTGGTGGATGATCAGAGCCCCACACTCTTTCTATGGGGACACAACCATTTAGGGATTTCAGAATGGCACTGATGGAACAGACACTTCATTTTCAACAGACATTCTGCACTTATCTTGGCCAGTGAGTGGCAAGCAGGCATGGGTAGAGGAGACAACATGACAGGATGAAATTATCAGCTTGCAGCTACAGGAAAGCAATCTACTGGTGTTGTGAAGATAGGAGAGTATGAAATAAAACCAAAGTTCCCCCAAAACAGGACAATCAGCTATTTGCATTCAGATGCATGCCAGCCTCTAATGAGAAAAATAGAAAAGTTTTAATTCTGCTTTTTATCCAGTTTCCAGGAGCAAGAAGTAAGGCCTAAAAACTAGAAGCTTGGATGCATGGACACAATATTGTGTTCACCTCTGGGCAGCAGCCAATCCCCCTTGAGATGCACAAGTGAGTAGATGGAGATTCTGCGCTGACACAGAAAGCCTGAAAGACACAGCCAATACCCTTTCTGTGCTCTTTAACAGCCAAGAAATGTGCATCTGAACAATGCTTGTATTCCAATGAAAAATGATTTTTGTATCCAGGAGCTTCTGGATGTACTGGGAGACAAGACACTGTTTCTACATGTGGGATGCAGTCGCTCTGAATAACAGCTGGGAGATAATAATCAATTAATTATTCCAGCATCTACCTGATGCTTATGGCAGTAGCCATAACTGCTACCTAATTGCTGCTGTTACAGATACCAAGTACCTAAAATATGAAAGAAGCAAGTAATTCTATTTTTGCTTTTTCAGGCAAACAGATAGCTAAGGAAGCAGCTATAACACTTTTTTTTTTTTTTTTCCCCCAGAAGCAGAGGCTAATATGGCCTCAGCTAAAGGCTGGGTACAATCTTCAAAGGCAGTATATAAGATGTATCCTTTACAGTGTAGGACTAATTAAAGAAAAAGTCAATATTGGGTCTGCAGGTGGGACAGCCTCTTGTCAAATTCAGTAGGGACTGGAGCAAGTTCAAAAAAAATCACTCAAGCTTGGTGCATTCAATTAGACTACATTTGAGGTCAAGAATAGTTTAACTGTGAGGAAAGTAACTTACTGAAGAAATGCAACTCTGTTCATCAGTGCATTCAGAAAACATTTTGGGAGAAACTTACATGCTTATCTGCATGACTAGAGATTATGACTGCCACATACATGATTCCATATATATATATATATTTTTTTTTTTCTTCCAATGCTAAAAATGTTTTAGAAAGTGAGAGATCTTGCTAGCAAATATTTCAGTAGAGTAGACACGCAGTGGAAGGGTTGAAAGAGTAATATGATTTAGCTTGTTCTCTCACAATCTCATTTAAAAAGTTAAAGAAATGCAAATGTCTACTTCCTTAAAATATTCTACAAATCCAAATTAAAAAAGGAAACAAACAAAAAAACCTACCTCTTTATTATTAAACAAAAATATATAGTGAAGCGTTTTCCAAAAGAAAAGAATGTGAAACCTGTCATAGTAATAAATATTGAAAGAGAACATCTTTCACAGGATTTATTTTCAGAAATTAGCATAATTCCCTTTAATTCAAAAAACATTTTACATCACCTTTTTACTAAAAAAAAGTTAGATTCAATAGTTTGAGTTCATTACTATATCTATATTGCAATTATTTTCCATGCAAACTATTATGCCTTGCAAAAAGAAAACAAACCTTAATTATCTTTAACAACTACCACAGACTTAAATTTGTGTTTTCTTATTAATATAGGGAAGAAGCTGTAGTTAGAAAGAACCTTTTAGAACAGTGATTTGCAGAATTAAGAACTTATCCAGCCTTCCTTCTGTACTGTACACTTTAAACTTTTTTTTTTTTTTTTTTGGTTAATAATCAAGATGCGCTGTAGAGTCAGTTTTCACCCCCTTGACAGGAGGCAACAACACAGTACATTTCCTAGTTGATATTTACCTCTTTTTCAGATCATATATTTTTCATTTGATTTTTGGAAGAATCCCTTTTATGTAAAGGGATATTCCTACCATGGAGGAACACCCATTATGGTCAAGTACATGCAAGTTTATTGTGACAAGATTTTCAAAAGCAAGTGATGGGTACAAAACCTTGAAGGAACTACACTGATGTCCTTGTCTGTACAATTTTTCTTTAGTTACGACAGAAGGAGTGTACAAATGTGTACTGCATTGATTTTTTCAAAAAGCTTTTTTTCATTTTTCTGAATGCAGAAACCCTGTTTGTCATTAAAAATGTAAAGACACTTATGTTTTTGTCAGTTAAAGAAGAAAACGAAAGGAATTGCTTTTATGACAACCTGGTGTAGTAAAAGTCATCCAGTTAAGGAACTGCCAAAATACATGAGATTAAAGCAGATGCAGCTTGACATAACTTGTCATTAAAAATATATGCGGACAATATCAGCACATGTCAAAACAGTAAAATGTTTGATAAGTGCAACTTATTTAAAAAATCCCAGAATGCTTGCCAGTTTCCTACAGCCTTGCAAAATTGAAAAGAAAAAAGGGAGAATAAAACTCATTTTTTACTACAGGACTTCACAGAAATTGAAGATTTGACTAATTGTGGTGCAATAAAGAAAAAAAAAAAGGAGATATGCAAATAGCCAATATGGTATTCACCATTGGAGGATATTTATCCTATTTCTAAATTATGCGGAGCTGAATGAGGGAAATATTGAAACCAAAGTTTTCTCTTTCTTAGAAAAGTTAAAAGTCAGTTTTATCCTGATGAAAAGTGGGAAGGACATGGAAATATCCAAGAGTTTCAAGGAGCAATAAGATAATTACCTGGGATTCAGATGTGCTCTGGAACATGCTGCAAGCCTCTTAGGCAAGGACAGGATTTGGAGGACAACATCAACTGAGATCAAGAGAACTGAAAATTCTCAGAGTTTTCCACAGCTCAGGACCTCCTCCTAAGAAGCTGTGATGATGTCTGAAAAAATGAGCATCTATGAATATTGTGCCAAGACATTTCATGGTCAGCAATTTATTACTTCTAAATGTAAATTTTGGTTTAACAAACCTTACAGACAATTACAGAATCTTTGTTAGTCCATGCTTAAAACAATAAAAAGGTTCAGAAACCAGTGTGATTTCTGGATGTGCCAATTTTGCATCTTGCCTAAGCCCTAAAATCAGTAAGACTCATTGTTCAGTAGACCTATTGAAGTCTGTTTGACCAGAATGCCTCACAGAAAGTTACTGAATTTTTGTTGAGGCTACCATACTCTCCTAAAGAGTGACAATGCTAAAAGGATTTTAATTTTTAATTTTAAGGATTTTAATGGAGGATTTACGTACAGAACAAAGTTCTCAAAAGTGGCTTTTATGCTATATACAAATAATTGAAATAATTAAAATTCAATGTACCAAGAAGACAAAGCCCATAACTTTTTACAGTGACACAAAGATCTATTTTTAGTGGGACAACACCTCTTCAGTACAGGAAGCATATAAAAGGATTTTAATAGTCGTGCTTTGGGTTCTCCTAATGGCATTTGGTATTTGCTAATAGAAGCAAACAACATGATTATCATCTAGAGTAACTTTTGTTATCAAGCATTATCAAATTAGTGCCTCCTATTTCTAACGTAAATAAGTATTATTAGTTTTCAATATGAAAAATTTACATAGATAATGGAATGACTACGAAAACATTGTCTTAGGGCAGTTAAAATCTGTGTTACATTTATCAAAACTGTGAACATGAATATTTATTTTTCAAGAACAGCAAGAATAACCAACTTCTTATGAATATAAAATGATGAAGCAAATAGTGAATAACATTTCTAATCAATAATCATTCTGGAATTAATTTGTGTAAAACTGTCCTTTTCATCTTCTATTTCCAGTAAGTTTTGTATTTAATGGAAGAAGTTCAATCCATTAATCAACATCCCAGTATTTGGTAAAAGGCACAGGAACAGTTCACAAAAGTGTATGGCAAACAATATAAGGCTTTTCAAAAGAAAGCAGCTTATGTGAAAGAGGAAGAAGATGAAAAATAATAAATTAAAGAAAACTACTAGTCATAAGCTTAAATCTTTCTTTTAACAATACAGAGTCAGAAAACACAGAAGACCCTCTTTAGTTCAATGTGCAAAAGAGAACATGAAGGAAAATTTTGCCCCAATATTTGAAAATAAGATGGTTTTAAAACAGTCTTACAATTCAATTTCCCCTCCAATCTGTCTCCCACATTTTGGATTAAAGTTGTCTACATTCTTCAGAGCTATCTTCAGAGCACTGAACACATAATACCAATCTCGTGAAAGAAAGCAACTGAAAAGTTGCTCCTATGGTCTGTTAAAATATTTTAGGTACACTCACATTTGATAAGTGTGCTTAGACCTATTAAAACAAGGTGTATTGTGTTCAGAATGCTAACAAGGCCAGTTGACCTTCATAAAAATACCCTGCTCAAGTTTGGCAAACAATGGTACGTTAATATAATAATTATCACTCAAATTATGATTTGCTAGGCATATCCAAGTTTTTCCTATTTTCCCATTTATTTTTATACACTAATTTCTTTGCAATGCAACATGCCAGATACTGTACATAAAAATGTTGGCTTATTAATTGCAAGTTTACACGAATTGGAATGCAGCTTTCTTATCTCTGAATTGTATTTTTTCCATATTTTCTTCATTTCCAGTATATCTAACTGAATTATTTTTGCTCCGTTAGAAGCTATTTTAAATTATTCTTGTTTCTTACAGGAAGTACTGACTTCATGGTTGTTGAGCTAAAATGGAAGACATTCTTAAAAAGAAAGTGCAAGAGAATCATTCACAGATCTACTAGGAGCCTTTTCTTTGCAATGATCAAGTCAGTGATATCCAACTGCCTAACTTTGAGTTAATTAATTAAACTTAGGCACTCAGCAGTTTTGAGAATCCAAACTACTGTGTCGCTTTTTCCCTTATCTCTTGAAATTTGAGATAAACACGATCTTCTCATTCTCTAAGGCAGACACATATCCAAAACATCTTGAATTCATTACCTGGAAAAAGCTACAGACCTGTCATTTCTAACCTGTAGGACACTAACATGGAATAGAGCAGTTCCAGCTTACTCAGATGTGCCCACATCCTTCATACAATGAAAATGGAGCTGAAGCTGATCTTGGTTTCTTTGCCAATTTAGTTCCCCATCTTCCCCAAATAAACAACCAGAAAATGTGCCAGGTGCCTCAAGCTACATATTTATGTGATTTAAACACTGACTTTGGAGGAACAGGCCTGAGATCACTCCCTTACAGTGATGATAATCTGTCAACTATGATCACAGGGAAGAAAGACCTTTTGGACCAGTAAAAGCTTTTTTTTGAGCCACATCTTTAGCACTAACGGAAAAAGAAATGTTATTTTTTTTCCTTGCCAATCACATAAACCATTTGGTCCTCCAGAATTTCAGAATTACGAAGTACAGTTCAAAGTTATGAAAACACATTATTCCCATAGTCTCATTTTGCATGAGCTGATTAGAATTATTTGACCCCCAAACTACTCAGTTTTTGATCAAATAATGGACTTCAATTAACAGCAAATCATTAGAAGTACTGCTCAAAATGAATTTCAGTTCTCTAAGTATTTTGAAGCCACAGAAATCAGTTAGGTCAAGGTTCTCCGAGGCAAATGAAAGTTTATTGCAGATAGAGACTGTGGGTATGTATCTACTCCCATGGTCATCATAAGAGCTGTGCCTTCTAGTTCAACAAGAAGTGCGCTGGAATCCTTCAGATTTGACTACGCTGCTACATGGTGAACAGAGCAACCAGTTTTGTCACATTAGGAAAAATAATGAACTTGGGCTAAACCTTTTCAGGAAAAAATGTAAGATTTTCGGAAGTAGCTCAATGTCAGCTGAAAGTCAGTACAAGTTGATCTGATATTTAAAGTTTCTTCCCCCAGTAGTTAGAATTAAAGGTAATTTTAATGTTTTTACTAAGGACTAATTCACAAGCACAAAATCCATCGACTTCCAGGTTAATGCTCCTCATCTTGTGTGCAATGGTGCCAGGATGGCAGGTAGCATATGTACTGTCCCTGTACAGTGTGCAAGGCATAAGGCTCATGAGTAAAACAATACTAGAGGGGACTTACCCCACTAGTATTAGTGCAAGAGCTGCCCCTTGTTAGGATAACACCTAACAATTAGCTTTTCACTACTGGCTCAGAAACACGGTATAGAACTAAGAGTTATTCGAAGTTATCCTAAGAGTTAACTAATAGTTATTCTGAAATCCCTCATTCACAGCCATCTTACCACCTTACTAAGGACTATGAACATGGATTTCACAGTTCTGTGGACAAATAATCCTCAATTTTAATATTATTTACCATTTGTCCAATTATCAATGGTAACCATTTCAGAAGAGTACATCAAGCATAATCAAGATGACTGGACACTTGCTTTGTTTCTACAGTGCTTGGAACACTAATACCTGTACCGTTAAGTGCTATGGTGGCCCTGTCTGTCTGCATACTCTAAAACAGGATGAAGGGAGAGGGAATGCTCTGTGAAGTTTCAATGATTCAAAATCATTTCGGTATAATGACTTCTCTCATCTCTCCACAAAGCTACACAATTCATTGAGGGTAATGATAACACACTGAGAAAATTAAGTGCTCCTCCTGAATGAGCCAGAAGCTAAAAAGACTTACACAACCAGCACTTACTTCTCACATTTCTCATAAATACTAGGATTATTACGAGACTTTCCCTAAACTAAAAACACAGCAAATAGCTCCTATTATTGGTACAACCCCCCCAAATCTGATAGAACTGAAACGTTTAATAGAAGAGATAGTCTGAGAGATAAATGGACATACAAAGAGTATAGATCTGTGCTGCACCTGTTTGACCTTAGGGCACAATTACTGTTTCTTCAGGGAAAAGTATATAGCAGTACAAAAATAAGGCCTGTCTTTAAGTTTAAGAAATCTGTCTCTATCTATGGCTAAGATCCTAAGTGTTTTTTTTTCTTTCTCCATATTATATTATGAGACAATTCCAGGAGACAATTCCAGTTGGATTGTGTATTTGTAACTGAAATCTAAAATTTTACTTCCGATTGAAACTTGGCACACTAGATCTCAGTCTGACAGCAACTTTTTCTTTTTATTGTAACAAAAAATCCAGAAGGTGAAAGGCTGCTAAAGTCAAGCTTTAAGCTTCAAAGCTTCAAGACTACAGAGTAGTCTATTTAGACATATACAGAGTAAGTATGAATCCTAGTTCTTCCATGAGACATGCGTACTTCTGCACCTCCTGAAGTATGAACAGAAGCAGGGCACCACATATGTGAGGACAATATGCATTGTTTCTTACAGTCTGGATATAGTTTTCATGGTTATTACCACTATTTATTGTCACAGAGGGAACATTAAAAGGTGAATTGGAAGAAATGCTACAAGATTCTACTTCAGGTAAAGAACTGTTAGCTATATTCAGGTTGGCTTAAAAATAGTTTGCATTATATAGATTTATGGGAAGCTAAGACTTAGGAAGAAAGATAATCAGAGATTCCAGTCTTAGACATTTTTCATTGATGGAACTTTGCAATGTCTAAAATAGTTCAATACTTACTTCAGTAGGGCTCCAAATGCTTGGAAGCTGAGCAGAATGCAGTAGGAGATTACAAAAAAGTTGTTTGAAAAGATGAAAGGCCTGCTGAAGATTTGTGCCATGAGCACTATTTTCTATTTCTTAGTTTCATTCTGAGAACATTATGAACTACTGTATTAAAATTTTAGACACTCACTGAGATGGATTTATCAAGGTTGATCAATCAACCTTGCTGGACCATGCCTTTTGGAAAACGTGAGCCTTTCTAGCAAGGAATCTTCATGGGTATATGCACATAAAAGAATGAGAGCATAAACTGCCAAGCTGCTATTTACTGAACAATCACCCTGCTGTTGACTAAAAATATGTAGAAAACAATTTAGTTATTTTTATTTATTTATTTATTTATTGGGGGGGGGGGGTAAGGGTGCTGGTGGTGAAAGGAAAGGCATCAGTGTGATTTGTTCAATATAAAATTTGTTCTGGTTTTTATATATGAGTTAAGCTTAGGCATACACAGTTCATGTAAGAATGGGCCTGAATAGTGTATTTCATCTAGCTATAAGTTGTGTATATTGAACTATTCCTGCTATTAATAACAACTCCTACAGGCAGGCAAGGGCATCTGTTAAAGTCCCAAGGTGTGTAACTTTGATTGCTTGTAGATACATTGCATTAAAATTGAGTTATTACAGGGACACTCAGTTAATTTGAATACTCATCTGTGTGAGAAAAACTAGGAACTGCTTGGGATAGTATAATCAAATGGCATTAGACCAGTTGCATACTCATATCACACGATTCCAGCGCATACAGATGGGAAACCTGCCATACCAGTGTTGTTTTTCCATAGGATCCACTCCTGAATCTGTACCCTTTATTAGCTCTCCAGAGGATATAATGTATGTCATCATTGCTGATATATGAAGCTCAAGCAAACTTGTAAACTAATAAACACATACAATTTATATAGAGAGAAATGGATATACATAAAATCTACATATACATACACCTGTGCAATTCATAAGATTAATGTTTCGTGTATTAATTACATATCTACCATGCAATGCTAATCTTAAGAAGAGTACTTATTACATTGGTTGATGTATTTGATTAATTCAGTATAGATAAACATTACAATTATAACACAGTTGTAAGGTTTATAATGCTTTTTTTTCCCTGGAGGAATTCCAAAGTACTCTTTATAATTTAAACAAATGCCTCAAAAGCATATGCATACTGCATGCTTTGTAACATATTTTGAGTAAAGAAAAGACTAAATAAAAATTTAATGCTGCATTACAGAGGAAACTGGAAATGAACTATATAGCTCTGTCAATACATTTCTGAGCTCAGCTTTAATATTAATGTTTTTAATAAAGATGGAGAAGAGAGATGCTTTTTCAGGTAAAGAAAAAAAAGAAAAAGAAAGAAAAGGAAATAAGCTAAACAATAAAAACAAAACAAATAGTTGAGAAATTTAGACAATAATTCAGTGGTAGATATTCTCCATTAATTTGCTTTCATGGCATATCATACTCAGAAACTTGATTAGATGAACCTTATCAAAGCTTATCTGTCATTCAGCAAACTGAGAAATATTCATATGATTGTTCTGTACTTCAGCTGGTTGTAAATTCTCAAGTTCTGTACATCTTCTGTATATGGTTGAAATGCCTTGGTCCCAGGTCTATGAAAGGATTTATAACACCTATAGCAAGATTCTAGTAAATTTTTTAGTTTGCAAGCCTAACAGTGCAATTTACATTCTTCATCACAGGAACATTTGCAAAACTCTGAGAGTGCAAGATTCCTCTAGAAGGGGTTCAAGATGCCCGGTTGTGCTGCGTCTGCACTTACTCAAGTCTATTGACAACTTAAAAGGGCTGAGGGTGCCAGTGATCCTAAGCTGACTCAGGACACTGATCCCTTTCAAAACAAAACCAGAAAAAAAAAAAAGGATTTGTTTTTCACCTCCTTGACCTGTCATGATGGCTCAAGCATTCAAGCTGGTGCAAGGGAGAGAGAGAAGTTATCCTGAGAATAAGACAATCCTGACAATCCAGACAATCCTGATTGCCTGTCAGGCAATCCTGACATATTTCTAGAAATTTCCTTGGAATGCATCTCACATGCCAAATTCAATAAGAGTATTCAACTTTATGCCTCATGCACACAGACACTATTGAATTCTGCTAAGGCACAATGACCAGTGCTTATTAAAAAAGTGATAGGCAGAGAGGAAAGAGGAGGAAAAAGATGCACATTCACAAGAGACAGAAGATAGGTTAGCACACATACATTTCTTGGTTTTTTAATCAGGTAAACAAATTTTCTCTCGAAGTCCATATGAGAGAGTCTCAATACCCAAGCAAATGTTTTTTATTAATAATATCATAATGTATTCCTGCATTATTATGTTATTATAAACTTGCCTTACTCTTTATTAAAATTTAAGAAATGGTTTTTCATATTTAGTCTGCTTGGAAAACATAACACTTTTTCATTATTTATTTTATTGAATTAGATGTTCAAGCTACTAAACTCCAGGTAATTTAGTTCAGTATCACGTAGACGTGAGTCAGCTCTTAAAACATACATGGTTTTGTTATAAAATTGTACAGTGCATTTCCACATATACTAAGGTGTGCCCTTTGGAATCTCTCTTTTCTAATTTTCCTCTCTACAACATTTTTCTTTATTGTATTTCAAACAAATATGGCTGTTTAGTGAAAATCATGTTTTCTATAAAACATTTAATTGTTTATCTGAAATAGTCTGAAAAATGGTCTATGAAAAAACTACCTTATAAACAGAAGAGTGACTGTAGAGTATCATAAAGATAAGCTGTAAAAAGATTTCTTCTACTGTAGTGGCTCTTAAGAAAAAAGATTTTGATTAAATTTACTCACAACATGTTTTCTATTTTCTCATAATCACTCACAGTAATCTCATGTTACTCACAATATGCCTAGTACTTTTCTAAGAACAATAATTTTAAATATGCACTCAAAATACGAGGGTACATTAAAATCAACAAAGATTTATGTCCAAAATTTGCTCTGAATTTTTGCTACCTGGAGAGAAGTGCACACAGAGCTGTTGCCATTTACCATTAAAAAATAATACTTGGAATTAAGAAAGATAAAGTTAGTCAGTACTCAATAAACTTAAAATATTCCTACCACTATGTTTTAACACTATTTCAGTTACATTAGTGTTCCTTGATATGTGTACTTGGAAGGAAAAGTTCCGTTGCTCCTTTGCTGTCTCAGTACTAGCAAAAAGACATCTAGAGAATTGTCATAATGCAGCTAATACCCTAAATATATCATGCAAGTCACTGACTATTAAACATGTGCTGGTAACTTATCAATTGAGTGCATGGACATGAGTGCATGTGTGCATAGGCACACATATCAATATTAATTTATTAGAAAAAATATTAGGAAACTGCTTGAAGAACACTGTCAGATGTGCATAATATTTATTTATTTATTATGTGTTCTAGTTAAAACTGCTCTAGTTTGTTGCTACCTGGATTGAAGTATAAAACAGAAGGATATTTGACATTGTATACATATTCTAGGAAAAGAGGGAAGAGAGAGGGGAAAATTGGCTGCTCTAGAGTTTTTTCCACTTTCTTCCTATAAAAGGAACCTAAAGCAGTAACACAAAAATCAGCTAGTCTCAGAGCTTGACCTGAGTGCTGCAATGATGCAGATTAAAACACTGCCAGTGTTTTGCAGTACTGCCTGCGATCCCCTGTGATACAGTACTTTGGGACAGTCTGACAAACTGCAAAGGTACCCAGCTCTAGACATCATTCCACAGCTCTGTGGGCTCTTCCTGTTTATTTTCTTCACTGTTGGGCCAGCAAACTAAAATATTTACTTTCAGTCTTCCTCTCATCCAACACACATAATAACCTCACACATGAAGGAAGCTTTTAATAAGAAACTTCAAAGAAAAAAAAAAGGAGCTGGTTGAAGATATCTGCCTGGTAAGTGGAAGTTTTCATTCCGTTTTCATTTAGAAAATGGAGATTTTAAATAATAAGCTGTTATAACAACTAGCAGTTAACACTTCTGTGCAGATGAATTTTTTTTCTTTTTATTTTTTAACAGATACGTTATAGTATATTCAGACTTGAAAAACTGAAAACTCAGCAATTTAATACTAAAGAAATTCATCTTCACTACTATTTTTAATATTATTTTTGCATTAGAAGGTGTATAGATACCACTAGCAGCTGACTGATATGTTAACAGAGGTATTGACCTAAGACAATTTTCACTGCACTGGCAAAAACAACCAATTGATCTGCATACCCTCTCCTAAGAAGCTTAGCTACCCACAATGTATTGGACTGGTCAGGCATTGTATCCAGGCAGGTAAAGAAAAAAAGAAAAGTAAAGAAAAGAAAAAAAAAAAAGACAGTATGCAGACCTGAACAGGAGAACAATCCTAGGTACCTTGGTATTTCCTGCTAAATGACTGAACAAATTGGTGGTGAGTGGAAAGGAAAGCGGAGATGAAATCTTTCATCTTGGGAAATTACTATATATTAAATTAATTATTATGCCAAGTATTTTGATAATTACAATTGCAGTTTCTAAGATAAATTCCACTAAAATACTTGGCAAAATAGTGACACGCTACAAAGAGTTGCTTCAGTTCCACAATACATCTTCAAAATTTAGGAAGTTACTTTTACATGCCTAAACCACATACACTGAAGCATGAGACCCATACTTATGTCCCATAGGGTAAATAACTTTGATAAGTAAAACAAACCCAGCAAATCTCTTCTGTTCACTGCAACCACAAAATTAATTTGTGTATGTTCTCTTAAGGGACATGTTTGCTCAGTGCTCTACGTTATGAAGCATTCACAGAAAAACAAAAACTAATAGAACTTCGTAAGTCTTGTACACACGAAGTGTACCTTGTTTCTCCCTACAGCTTCTTAAATTTACCACCTTGGAGGAAAAGACATGATCAATAATTACTTGCAAGAACTCCAAAAGGAATTTTGTGCAGCACAGGAGGGAGCTAAGGGGAAGATAAAGGCAAACATCAAGGTACCTGGAAGCAGAAGTGATTTAAAGGGTCAAGAGATGGACAAGGAGAAGCCAGAGGGGCTTGTCACAGTCTTACAAACACGTTCTTGGTACGTGAGAAGAGTGTTAAACACAGGAGGTGAGCTATCCTGCTTTCACCAAGGGAATAAACTATCATAAATTACTCAACACTGACTACAGAGAAAAACTAGGTATATACTGTCAAGCAGAAGACACGGAATGAAATCTCTGTCTCACCCACTGAAATGAGGTCTGTCCTTTCTCTAAGAAGCCACATAAGCTCAGCACCTTGCACAGCTATATGCAAGATGAATACATTTTCCTAAATCTTATTACAGCCAATGAGGAAAACGACTACTTTTTAACTTAATTGCAAGGTAAAAATAAGGGGTCAATCTCCTCTGAAGACAAAAAATTGCCTTCATCCATGCTTCTCTGCCACAATCTCTTTATAAATGAAAATGAGTTTATTATGTAATTTATTATGAAAATGAACAAACTGATACATAACACCTTACAAAAGAAAAAAACATTACATAATAAACCATTAAACAAAACAGTAACACATGCTATAGTCTTCAAAAATGGAAACAGGATTTCAAAACTAAATAGAAATTGAGAACAATTGCTCTGTTATTTTTTCCAACTGTATCAGCTAAATATTAGAACTGCTTGTAAATCTTATCCTGCCTATACACTTAAACCATCCTCGTAAGTTATCATTGTGTTAGTTCCACCTTTAATATCTTCCTATTAGTAAAAGGAGCTAGTCCCTACCAGCAAGAATATTGCTGTTACGCATATGTATTTTATATACATATATACACATATACACACACACATGGCAAAGGAGTAAGAATAGCAAAATAACAGGACTACATGAAATGCAGAGGTAATGAACTAAAAAAACATCATTAACAGTAAGCATGAATGCTGTTTAGTTTGTCCTGGTTCCAGTTAGGACAGAGTTAAGTAGCTCATAGTAGCTGGTAGGGTGCTATGTTTTGGATTAGGATGAGAAGAGCGCTGATAACATGCTGATGTTTTAATTGTTGCAGAGCAGTGTTTACACCAGGCCAAGGACTTTTCGGCTTCTTGCTCTGTCCTGCCAGCGAGCAGGCTGGGGGTGCAGCAGGAGCTGGGAGGGGACAGACCCAGGACAGCTGACCCAAACTGGCCAAAGGGGTATTCCATACCATCTGACGTCATGCTAAACAATATATAGGGGTGGCTGGCCGGGGTGGGGGGCCGGCTGCTCGGGGATAGGCTGGGCATCGGTCAGCGGGTGGTGAGCAATTGCATTGTGCATCACTTGTTTTCTTACACATTATTATTGTTAATACTATTACCATTATCACTATTATTATTATTATTGTTATTATTATTTTCCTGTCTTAATAAACTGTCTTTATCTCAACTCACAGGCTTCACTTTCCCGTTTCTCTCCCCCATCCCAGAGAGGGAGGGGGGAGGGTGAGCGAACGGCTGTGTGGTGTTTAGCTGCCAGCCGGGTTAAACCACAACAAGTTTTAATAGAGATTATATACACTTACCCTGTTAGCTGAACATATACCTCATAGCACAGATTCTGAGAAAAATTACACTAGTGAACTTCAAGATGGGGTAAATGTTGTTATCTTTTCATTTCCATTGAGGTACTACCAGTTCTTGATTTCCCAGATACTACAAACAAATCCATATTCTAATTTCTTCCGTGTCAGTAAGGATTAAGATACATGTTACAACAACAACAGATTTATATGGATTAACTGGCTCAAAATCTAACCCTGAAAAAATGTAACCTATACAAGTATACATATTATTTCTATCAATAAATTTGCTGTTGCATGTTCTTAAAAAAATCCAAATGACGACAATAATGACAATTATCGCTTGAATCTGACTGAAATAATAAGTAAAAAGAAGCAAAACCAGATGGAATCCTCCCACATTTCACTTTTTACATCAAAATAACACTCAACAAATTGGTACCTGCCAATTTCTGTGTTTTTATTAGCCAATTAATAAGTAACCTCAAAACATTTTAAGCTATTGGTATTTATTAATACAGGTAAAGTAACTACAAGCATCAACAAATTTTGCATTATCACTCCAAAATATATGGTCCCTCTGATCTAAAAGTTGTATAAAATGCATGCAAATTAAAGGCTACAGCCACAGAATCATAAACATCAGAAATGGAAGTGACCTCGAGTTCAGCTACTGCAACAAGACCTGATTTTATTTATTTTGAGTGAAATCTGTTCTTAACAGGCATGGACATAGCTCTCTGACTAACATACATCCTCTCACACATACTCACATGCTAAATGAAGGAGGAAATGTAAAGGATGAAAAAGACAGGCAAACAGAGGTAACAACTGAAACCTGACGGAAAAAAAAAAATCCAATATACCCTTAATCACCTCCTTACAGTGTAGAATTACTCCCAGAAAAGCCTTTACAACTTTCTTCAGAGATGAGATGGGCTTTGCAACACATTAGTTTGTCAAATGGTTGCTCAAGCAAAGACAGATTATTTTTTATTATATCTATACATATTGTTAGTACAATAGCATAATGCATACCTTCCTGGGATAAGAAGAACAATATAAGATGATGTAAGAGACCAGTGCTGGTCATTTCTGAAAAAAAAACTGATTTATAAAATGTGGTAGTTTAACCCGGCAAGTAGCTCAGCACCTCCCAGCTACTCACTTGCTCTCCCCAGGTGGGATGGGGGTGAGAACAGGAAAGGTAAAAGTGTGAGAATTCACGGGTTGAGATAAAGACAGCTTACTAGGTAAGCAAAAGCTGTGTGCACAAGAAAAGCAAACCAAGGAATTGATTTGCTGCTTCCCATCAGCAGGCAGGTGTTTGGTCATGTCTAGTAAAGCAGGGCTCATCACGTGTAATGATATCTTGGGAAGATAAACACCCTCACTCCAAATGTCCCTCCCTTCTCTTTCTTTACCCCAGCTTTTACTGTGGAGCATGGAATAGCCCTTGGCTCTGTATAAGCACTGCTCAGCAACAAGTAAAAACATCAGTGTATTATCATCACTATTTTCATCAGAAATCCAAAACACAGCATCATATGAGCCTCTATAAAGAAAATTAACTCTATCCCAGTCAAAAGCATGAGAAGAACCATCTTTCAGTACATTTATTCGTACAGAGGAGGATGCATTATCCAACTAATCTTACTACCACATGTGAATATGTGATTTGAAGTTCATATATATTCGATGACATAATTTCGCACAGCAAGACATTTGGAGTTATCAGCGTCAGTTTGCCAGTCTGAATTTCTGGTGAACCTATCATTCTTTCTGAACTGACCTTTGGGAAACCTCTGTCTTTCTATCCCCCTTAACTAGACAAGCGTAAACCAGAGGGACCAGACTCCCCAGCACTTTGTGGATTACCCACTAAAATGAATAGCAAATGCTATTACATGTGCTGGTGTGGAAAGACTTGCCAGGTGCAGCGTTTGCTAAAGCTCTGTGCAGGCTGAAAATGCTGAACCCATAGTATTTTTAGCACAATGCACATGAATTTTGTGTAGACCCAGAAAGGACAGAGACAAGACTGGGATATCCATATATCTGCTCCTATTACATCAATAAAAAGACAGAAGAGTAATGCACAGGTTCATAAGATTTTCAAAACCTTGTGTTGTTAATGGTAGATATTATCTTTTCCCATAGATACCAGCTTTCCCATGTTCATATTTTGAAGGCAAAAAGATGAAAATGACTTTAACAGTAAAAGATTCTATCAGAATTTAAAAAAATTACTACAAGCTATTACTCAACAAATCAGGAATAAGCCAGACCCTGATCATAGCTGGGCATGTAGTTATAGAAAAATTTAGCTTTACTATGCAGAAAAATAGTCCTAATCACTTCTTTATTTGTTAAAAATTCGGAAATGATCTCTTCTCTCCCTGGCTTTGTTGTTAACCCTAACAGTAACCTTAATCAGCTACTTTTGCACTGCAGTGGTTTTAGTGCTTTTGAAAGCTTTATTGTCACATCAAAACAGACAGTTGAAGACACTGAGTTATGGAACAGTAGTGTCTTTTTCTTATAATTATTGGCTTGGGGACAGGAATTAAAGAGTGGAGATTATTACAGTCATTATGAATTTCAATGAAATATCATGTTTTCTTTCTCTTTCAACCTCAAATTTTAAGATGATTTGCTGAAGTTTCAGTTTTGTTCAAGAGGCTGCTTCCAGTCAAAGATTATGGAATAATAGAGTTCAAGAAGATGTAAGACAGACTTGTAATTTACTAAGTCTAGAGATAAACAATTAATTTTTCTTTAACTGCATCAGACAAATTTCACTATATTCATAAGAGCAGCCAACTGAATGAGACAGAACCATTTATCTGAAAATACCCAAAGAGTAGTGCCTAGGGAATAGCATAAGAACAGGAAATGCTTATGAAATGCCTTCCTAGCACTTCTGTGTACTCTGGCCACTTTCAGCTGAGGGACTTCCAGGTCAGATATGGTTTTCCATATCAGGTTTCATCTGACCTTATTTTGCTTCTAATTATTTCAGCACTACTTCAAATTTGGAGATGAAAAATAATACTACTGCAACGTCTGCTATTTGATGTTAAACAAACAAACAAAAAAAGCTGCTTTCAAAATTCAGTGTGAGATAACTTTTGGTAGACCACATTTTTTTATGACAACCTGAGAAGACCTTTAAGTAAAATAACCTTCACCAACAAACCAGATTCTAAAGAGTCAGATGAAATAATTTTAAACACAATAACCAATGATTTTTGGTTAGTATTTCAATGAAATGTCTTGAATTTCACTAGCTATCCCTTCCACTCCCTAAACACCAAAATACAGTCTCCCCTTGGTTCCATCTTACTCATTTAGATCTAGAATTATCCTGCCTGTTTCCATGATATTTAGGATGATCAGTTGTGAAGACTGTATCTACTCATCATTACTGTCTATCAATACTTTCCCTTGTAGATAAGAAGAAATTAAGAACTGCCCTCTCAGGCAAAATAATAAAAAAAAAAGTTTTCTTTCCTTTACTTGTAACAACATTAACAAATGTATCTTCAACAATTACTTACAACATAATAAGTACCTTTCAACATAAAAACAGATCTCACAGTTCAAGGTTTTCTTGGTCTTACAAGAATCAGTACAATGCAGAAATTTTATAATCAGAAAAATCAGCCTTCAGAGGAGAATTTTGATTACAATATCAAAGTTTCAAATAAATCTCAATGGTTGCTTAGATTCAAAGTACTCTAACTTCAAGAGAAATTAATCATTTCAGAGGAGCATTACATAGAAGATAAATGAATGGTTGTTTCCATGTTTCTCCCAGAATTTAGAACTTATCTTGGGATAAATAATCTTCTGGGTAGAGTAAAGAAGTAAAAAAAAATAAAAAATAAAGCCATCCATCTCATTTTGCATAAATGAATTGAGAGGAATAGGAAATGTTATTATGATATGTTAAGCATGTGCCTGTAGGAGCTAATTCTACTAAAACTATTGGTACATACTTAAAAGAAAACGCAACAGCTCATTTCAGCAGGAAGCAGAAATATGTAGTACTGAAGGAAGTAGGCACATTTTACTCAGGAGACCAATCTTCTTTGAAATGAATTATTTAAAATCAAGGAAAAATATATGTAAGACAGTCCTTCTAAAAGCTACATTTATCACAGATTCTTTACTGGAATCCCACAGCAAAATATCCCACAAGGAGGAGGGACCAAAAGCAGACAACTTAACAGCTAATGGAGTTCTAGCAAAGTCATATGTACAAGATTTCGTGAATAATTGAAGAGACAAAATGGAATAAAAAGTATTCTGAAAGGACTGCTTGAAGTCTGATAAATTCAATGCTTTAACTGGATTGATACAATTCTACAAGGCTTTTGAAAGCAGCAGGCTTTTCCTATCACAATACAAAGGATTAAACAATAAAACTACATATACAGATGTATACAGACATGTTCCTGCATACATATTGAAAGGAAATCTATCTGATCCATTCCTACTGTTATGTGAACTAAAAAAAATAAATTAAAAAAAAATTGCATTATGGAGGAAAAGAGATGGCATGAGATGGTACGAAAGGACTTCAAGTGACAAGCAACTGAGAAGACATTATGGAGGAACTGAACAAGATGCAAAGAAAGCTTCACCACACAATGGTGGCACAGTTAATGTGAATTGCACCCTTATATATAACACTACAGCCAAAAATAATGTGTAAGTGAAAGTCTCCAAGGTTAACCTCACGGCTGTCTTAGGCTAAAGGTGGGATGTACACACTTTGATAGATTAACGCACATGTGATCCAGGCACTATTCCATAGAATAGGGAAAGTCTAAGGAAGGGAAAAAAATCCACCAGGATGTTTACTGCAGAACTTCCGTTGAATAGTTTTAAGTAAGAAGGCTGTAAAAAGAGAACCACCTCTGGTTTTAGTATAATAGCTCAGATGGAGTATTTAGAAAAGGATCTCAGAAGTTGTTTATATCAACAATAAATTTCTGAATCACTGTATGTGCAGAAGATGCTTTGTATTCCTGCACCAGATGAAGAAAGGGAAGACAAGTTGGTCAACATTCCCTTAATATTACAAACAATGGAAAGAATGCTGAGAGGGTCTTTCAGATTTACATCAATCTTACTATGCTCATTCATAAGGAATAGCTTCCGCCTTGATATCACATAATACTCTTTACAGAAGTCTGAGAAAAATGGTTTACTGACAACAGAAAAAATAAACATGATTTGAAAAATCTGATGTTTAAATAAAAGAAAAATGACAAGATTAATGGGCTATATTAGATGACAAATTGGAAAGAATAATCTTCTACTGTCAAGATAAAATCAAAATAACCTAATAAATCCTTTTCCAACTATAATTTTGTACAAAAGTATTCCATTAAAAATAATTTTCCACAGTGTTTTCAGTGTGACAGGAAAGAAAGCATCCCCTAAGAGCCCAACAAGGAGCTTTATAACAAGCTGGAGATCTAGGAGGACCACTGACTAATTCTTCTCATTTGGAAGATTTTACGAAGTTGAGGATGCTTATCTACCTTACAAAATGAAAAATGGGGCTAGACTGAGTAAGTATTGCCAAAAAGGTGACATTTATAAAGTCTATCCTTTGTACAAAAACTGTAAGGTATATATATGCAATGCAGCTTTGATGTATTTATCTTATGTTACATGTTCTTACATGTGGAGGATTCACATAAAACACTTCATCAGCACTGTATTCTACATCATTATAGACGATAGTATTTAGAATGACTGCTTTAGTTATTTTGAAATTAACTCTGAGCACTTCTTTTTTTTGTTTCACCTAGACCATCTAGTCTGTAGTCAGAAAAGGAAGCGAGGAAAGTCAGTAACTATATAAGAATTGCCCATTATTTATGAGGAAAAGAAAAATGATACACAAAACATTTACAGAACAGCTAAGTTCACATGAAATATTATTTAAGTCTTGTCTTCCAAATAGAAAGCTGACAAAACTGTATCAGTGAATGTTATGGCAGTGCAAATTCCATTACATTAAGAAAAAAAAAAAAAAGTATTTGTAATCATTCTTTGCAATATTTTTTAAAACCTTACAGGCCCACCCCAGCACAATCTCTGGGAAAATTTATATAATACAGCTAATATTACAATGTCTTAAAAATATTAGCTTGCTGGACAAATATGTACTTTTGGATAAACAGCACCTGACCTTACAACAGCCATTCTTCTAAATGTTACAGCACTTCTAATATTGTTTCAATTAAATAAAAATTAAAGCTGAGAAAATATCACAAAAGGGTAATCTAATATTTGATCATTAATGTGCTTATGTAAAGTGATATTTACAACAGCATTTTGTGAACTGGACAATTTCTCTTAAAAAAATGTAGTTTTAATAATTTCAGTACAGTGCACTTTTGTGGTCTGCACATTATCCTCAAAAGGGTTGTCAAGCTTCATCTAAGATCAGTTCCTCAGTTTTGAGGATGAAGCTTTTTTACTGAACAAACCTGCGCCTTTAGATCAGACTGAAGATTTCCTTTACTGGCCTCTCAAACTGGAGAGAATATAGCATAGGAGATCATCTTGGCATCACTGAAATTAATTTCATGATTTTTAAGGGACCGATTACTTCCTTCTGGTGGTTAAAAAAAAAAAAAAAAGGAAATAAAAAAAAAAGTTGCCAAACATGGAGACTCCTTCCCAAATACTGAGATGAGCAATACTTAAAACCACAGAAATCCTTGAAAACCAGCCATTACGCCTATACACCTCGCAACTGAGAATAACTTCCACACATTAACTTGTTGTCTTCAAACATTATCCATTCCATTAAAGTTAGATATATTAAATGGGGGAAAAAATAAAGAGAACAGTTGGCATAACTGATTACCAGTGTTGGTGTTTCAGGAAAAGAGGCAAATTTCTTTGCCTGTCTCTCTGCTCCTGCATAGTCTAAGGACAGAGGGCCATGTGAGCTTTGGTGTGCTGAGACACAGCTACCATGAGGACTGGTAGCAGCTAAGTGCAAGAAGAGAAACATAAACTACTAATTTCTAAAGAATCACAATACTTATACGACCTGTAGATACATTTTCCTCAAATGCATCCAAGTTTATTCTTTGAGTTAAGAGTTATATCTGCTCCTTAAGAGAATTATCTTCTTGAAATCCATTATATTTCAACAGAGCATTATTTTTTGCTATGTGTTCTTAAGAATTTTCATTTGATTACATATATAGTCCAATTTCTCAGATCAAAATAGAACTGCATTTTGCTCTAAAGTTCCACAGAAAATGTAAGTTTAACATCTTTCCAATTAAAAGAAAATGCTAGAATAAGCTTTTGCACCACTGAGGCCTACAGAAATTTCAGACCTTGATCTCTCTGCATGTTGAAGATAACGATATACCATTTCTATTTAATGCTTGCATCTCAAAGAGTTTCTGTTTGTAACAAACCCAACAGATCTCCTTAGAAAGGCCTGGCTTCGTATATTACATTACTTGGTGGGCAGCCAGATGTTCTGTTCTACTAGAACACAGAGCATGCTGGCAACATGAACGTGTGCTTCAGAAATCAACATTCAAATGAGTAGGAAAGAATCTAATTAGACAGCAAGATATTAATTACTAGTATCCAGCTGAGAAAGCAGAATTTTTCTTACTGCCAATATATAGCTGTCACAGTAGAGAATTGTACAATTTTGTTGTGAAGCTTTCATTAACTAAATAATGTTAGCTTGTAATATTGTTTATTTATAAATAGTAATGAACTCAGATAAAATCATAACAGCTAAGTATACTAATATTTGCCTTTTTTCATACAGCATTCTCATAGATATGAACTAAGGACACATTGTGTCCCTAAAGATTTCCTCCATTAAAATCTCTGAATTTTCTGAAATTAAAATTTACAGCATATGATGGAACAAGTTGTCAGAGCTGGCCAGTCACTACTTAGGCTTTAAAAAAAAGTTCAGGATTTCCCAAGCCTTCAAAATCAGTTACTGTGGGATACAATCAAGTATTTCTGAAAGCATGGTCTTTCTGAAAGCACAACTCTGGAACTGAAGATGTCTTAAAATCCAACCTTTCTCCATTTGTCATCAAGGAAAGATGTATATATAGGGCCTGGGCTTAACAAGGTGTAGTTTGTATTTTAACAGGAATGAAGACGACTTATCTACTTTACTACAAACCTGAAATCTGAAGATGAAATCTGAGTGAAATCTGAAAATGATTTTGACTTGACTGGAAGGATAGTAAGCATCATTTTCCCTTATACAGAAATGATGACTAAGCTTATCCTTTCTACAGTGGAATGGATTTTGTCTCTTCTTTTACCCCAAGGAAATCATGGCAAATACAGGAAAAATTATTCAGGAAGATAATGAGAGATTATAAGAAAGTACTGTCTTCCAGATAGTAGAGAACAGCAGAAACTAACCTCATTTAAAGCTTAAGCATCATCTTTGAATTATCTTGGATCCCCAAGACTCCTTTTCTGTGTTCCTAACACAATGTAGTTCTGACATGGTACAACACATACAGCTTTTCCTTACTTTTTTAAACAAACAAAGAAACTGGGTTAGCTCAAATTCACCTTTTTTTTTCCTTTTTTTTTTTTTTTTTTTTCCCCCTCCTTTACAAAGCAAATTCACTGAAAAAGTAAAAGGAAGGTTTCACAGACAGGAAGAGCACTCCCTATTGATCATTCATGGCAGGTACAACACTCAGATAAAGAAGGATGCTTAGCCAAGAATAGATGGCAAGTGCTCTCCTGTGACCATGGAAGTGCATATATTAAGGATCCTTTTGCTTTATGTAGTTTATCAAACCTTCAGCTGATAGTTTCTGAAACATCGAAGCTTTGTCCCTCTCACTTCAGTGGTGAATCCTGCATACAGTCTGTCTTGATCATTTAAATATGCAGATTTATTCTGATTTAGTCAATTGTTTCCTATGTTTTATACTGTCAGGCAATCTTCTGTCAAGACTACTAGCAAATTCTTTCTTTAGCATTTTCAAAGGCAAGAATGAAACTCCAGCTTCAGGTGAAGAATGAAGCAGCTTGTGGGAGTGCCAAGTTAATTAGAGCCAATTATAACTTGATTGACTTACCTTGGCATTAGAGTGACTAGGAATGTGTTAGATGGAAATTTTGCATCTATACACGTTTGTGATTTATAGGAAGCTGTTTCACGGATTGCAAGGCTCATTCCATCTGCTAATTAAAAGAAGAGTGTCCAATTTAGGTTAGAAACTGTTTTCTTATCCTCGAAGAAACTGTCAAATAGTGGAAAGACCAACCCTCACAAGCACAGCTGTTCGGCTTTTTCATGCCGCCTCCCCCCCCCCCCCCCCCCTTTTTTTTTATATTGCCTCCCCAAGTACTTTATAATTCTGAACTGTATTTTAGACTGAAAACTGCAGTTGTTCCAGCGTTCCTCACATAAGCCGACCTTTAGAAAAAAAATGGAATAAAAATCTAGTCGTTATGAACAGAAAATCTATCAATTCTTTGGAACAATCTATAAAATATTAACAACTCTCTATAAAATATTAACAACTGTGACAACTTTCAGTATGTTTGTCATTCAGTCTTCATCTTCCATGTTCTTATCCATAAAACTGTTCATAATGTTTAGACTGTGGCTTTGTTTTAAGTAGTAAACTGTGGAATTCCTAACATAGCTTTGTCACGTAGAATAATTCTTCTGATCTCACCTCACTCATGTAAGCAATTCTCACCAATGATAGTAAATCAATTCCCTTGAGAGAAGTAGGCAGTTTTTGATCCTTGTTAGTCAATGTTGAGGATTGACTAACACAGGTCAGAAAGAATGTAAGTTGCTTTTAATAGGCAATAGATACCAAATATTATTGCAGTTATAAACCCTGATTGTAAATGCATCAAGGGCAATATTGAGAATATGCTGGGTTTATTTTATTTATTTATTTTTTTCTTATTACCTGCATCTTTCCATTTTCCCTGCTTTCTATTCAAGTTGCCTAATATTTCCTTTACTCTTTCCTTGTCTGGTTTAGTACTTTTAAATTCTGTCTTTTTACACCTAATTTATCTTTCTTTTCGCTGATGGTTTTATTTGATTGGATTTATTTGAAAAACTAAGACCACTACTATTCTGTTGCTTTACATAATATACCTGCAGTTTACTGCCATAAGATGCATTTGCTATAGTGAAACTTTCTGAGAAGGTTCTAATGGTTCTTTTCCACATAGTAGTTTAATGTGAAATAATTTTCTAAGATTAATTTTATGCATCATTTAGATGAGTTAAATCCCAAGTAAGGCAGCCCTTAGCTTAATTATTCTAAATCATTCCATAACTTTTATGTAACATAATGTGGACTTTATTTGCTTCTGGGGAAATAGTTAAATTTTGCATACATTCATAACTAACCAAAGTACAAAGTAATTAAAGCTTTTCAGCGCTTTCTGATAAGCATTACCACGACATAGCAATTAAGCCCTCAAAAAATCACTAAGAAGATGCATGAAATTACAGTCTTTTAAAATCGGTATTAAAATGTGGAATTTGTTTAATTTTTTGTAGTATATATGTGTGTGTATCCCAGGTGATGCTCAGAAATAAATGTATCAAAGTTCTAACAAAAAGGAACTCCTAAGTTTGGCTCCAGAGAATGGCTTTCAAAAGTTCAAATACAGTTTTCACCATTGGCAGCAGGAAAGATTACAAATCTCTCATCTTGATGGATTCCCAGAACTGCTGCCCATTCTAAATACCCAATTTACCATTTTACACACACAAAGCCTGCTAATGCTGCCCTGAGTATGCATAAATGGTGTCTGAAGCAGCCTGGAAGCTCACACTATCTGGACGGGTGGCAGAAAGATTATGAGGCATTTCACATGGCAGTTGCACTGATGGTAGCTCTAACAATGATACAGACAGCTACTGAGTGAAAGGTTGTATCTCACAGACTACAACCAAGGCAAGAACAAGTTTCAAGAAGCAAACATGTTACCCTGAGTTCTTTAATTATATATTCTGTAGCTGACAAACATTCTCTGTTATCTGGGTTTATTCTTAAAAAAAAAAAAAAGGAAAATCTCTTTTGAATTGTTTAGAATTCTGTAGAATTCATTTAAAAATCATGTCTAAAATGCTAAACTTTTAGAATGACATTGATAACAACCAGGCTTGGCAGCATGCTTTTTTATCATTATCCTTGCTTCTAGTAACTAAACACAGTAGCCATATACGTCATTAATTTCAGCAAATCTGGGACTATTCTCAGACATTAGAAAAAAAGGCAGTGCATTGCTGTGTCAGTCTTTGTTTTTTCCACTTTTTTCAATAGCATTCTTGCTGCTGCACCAAATTCACCTTGATGGCATGGCAGGACCCTTCTGGCATTAGTATGGTAAAATTATTTTAAATTATTGGTTCTATGCCATAATTTACACATAAGGTATCAGTAAGAAAGAATCCAAAGGGTACGATAAATCCTTAGTCTCTCCACTTCTCATGTCAATTACTTGAAAGTAATGCTTCAATGCTTCTGAATTGGATTGGACTGTCAACTCTTACCAGTATACAAGCATTACAAACCAGGAACAAATCAGAAGTAAAATGAGGTAGTGGCTTTTGGGGTAGTGAAACACACCAATATCATTAACACCTCATTATTTTACACTAGTTATATTTATATAAAAGACCATGCCACCACAAAAGGTCACCAAAAGCAGCAGTTCACAAAGTGTACTTAGTTTGTCATCACTAATGTAAATTTAGACTGAAATATTCCTTGCTTCCCTTTAAGACTAGGCACACGTTATAAGTTGTCCCCTCTGCCCCTTTTCTGAAAGTGTCCTACTCCTGAATACCGTTCTCACTCCTCCTTTTTGCACTGAAAAAAAAAATAGTCTGGACTAAGGTAGCAGTTAGCGAGCACAGCACTAGAAAAATAAAACAAAACAAAACAAAACAGAACATAGCAGATTAACTGCAATTCTTTCAGAGATGTAAGGCTAACAGACCTTTAGCATTTACAGAAATGTTTCCGAGCCACTAACGCTAAAAGATTATTGAAACAGAAAATATCACCCTTCTATTCTCAGTACTGCCTTGCTGAGTAAGAGATATGTATTCTCATTTTAGCATTATATATATATATATATATAAAAGACTATTAAATGACTAAATGAAAGTATTATCCAGAAGTAATATACACATGAACATAGAAGAGGTTTGATCAGAAACATACATAAATACCTACAATATCAGAAAGTTAGACCTTCTGAAAATTATGTATTACAGATCTTCATTTCACCAGTGGTGAAAACATTTTTGAAACAAAATACCATTCTATGAATGCCTCTGATATTACTTCAGTTTCATATAACTGCAAAAAGTATATACGTTATATGACTTAATGAAAGAATATAACTGTGTTGTTAAATGTACAGTACAGTGCAAGTTTGGTCCATCTTTTAGCCAATCAAAACATGAAATACTGAAAAGGTCATCCATTTCAACCCTCTCCCATAAAATTAGCAAAGAAGAGAAGAGCAGTAAACAAAGAAGAAAAGTAAAATTTTCAGCAATCCATTTATAGAATATTGAAAAGGTCACAACAATATAGTATATTCTCTTAATTCTTTGAATATATGAGGCTTTAAAATTCCAATATCTCACTGAAGGTTGTAATGAGAACATAACAGAAATGTGAACCTATTATTTTGACAGTGATTGTAATGAGAATGTGAAATGCTATAAACTTAATGTACTTCAAGTGAATCTGTCATCTTATATTTATATAACGATATAAATAAAAATAATATACATACGCATGTGTATAGACAAATAGACACCATAGATTTTATCTATAAAAAACAGTGTTACAGAAACACTTTGCTTTCAATTCTAGCTTGTAAGATAAAATACAGTTTAATAAAAAGTCTTAAAAAGACTTTTGAACACTGAAGTGTTTCTTTCCTCATATTCTTTGCTAACTTACTGTAGGTCTGCAAGTACATCACTTAGTTTGTGCCTCAGTTAAACTAATTTATGAAACCATAACAGATCCCTCCACTAGATGATTTTTGCACAGATCAACACTTAAAGTTGCATAATATTCAGTTCCTCCATTTTTATTTGACATCCTCTTTAGGGACTCGTACATCTGTAGCGTATCATGTCTAAATTCATTTCTGGAAGACTTTTACAGTTTGGGAGTTTTAGAAGACGGTGGAAGATTAAGAAATGTAGGTTAGAATGAATCCAGAAAAGGGCCATGAAGATGATTAGGGGGCTAGAGCACCTCTCCTGTGAAGAAAGGCTGAGGGAGTTGGGGTTGTTCAACATGGAGAAGAAAAGGCTCTGCGGAGACGTTCCAGTACCTAGAGGGGGCCTATAGGAAAGCTGGGGATGGACTCTCTCAGGGAGTGTAGTGACAAGACAAGGGGGAATGGTTTTAAACCAAAAAAGGGTAGGTTTATATTGGATATTTGGAATAAATTCTTTACTCAGAAGGTGATGAGGCACTGGAACAGGTTCTCCAGAGAAGTTATGGATGCCCCATCCCTGGCAGTGTTCAAGGCCAGGTTGGATGGAGCTTTGAGCAACCTTCTAATTAATGCAAGGTGTCCCAGCCCGTGGCAGGTGGTCTTTAAAGTCCCTTCCATCCAAAACCATTCTATGATTCTATGATTAATGATCTGTTTAGATGGCCTTTGCAGTAAGAATTCAGGAATGAATTTGGGCAAAATAACTTTTCCTATGCTTTCGTATTAATAAATTTATCATTTAGATGATGCTCAACTCTGTGGCAACTCTTAGTATTAGACAAATTCTATACAGAAGTTCATAGCACATTAATTAATACAGTACTGACAGTTACAGAGACAAGCAATAAACTGCTTTCTTAGCCTTACCTGAGGCCAAGACTATTTTTAATTTTAAGGTAAACAGCTAGTGTTGCAATCACATATCATTAGCAGAACTAAATGAAAAAGAGACACTGTCACAGCCAGTAACTGGCTTCTACTTTTATACTTTTTATACAAAAGCACATACTGTGGAAATCTCATTTTCATTATGGTTAGCTAAAGAAGATACTCATTCAAAAATTCTTAACCTTCTATATTTAGTAAATTGATTAGAAAAATTATATAGCTAACAGGATAAATGTGATCATTTAAATAACATGAGCCTCTCATTTATACTTTTCATGATTATATTGCTTTTATTTTCTGACAAGGTGACACACACAAGTACCCAAGGTACAATCCTGTAAAATTTGGCTTCAAGTCCGAATTGAAAGCATAATGAATATCACTCAGATTGACTTCCTATTCTTGAATGGCGCCAACTGAAAGCAATCATTTCATACTGATGGAATCACACCATGCTATAGGTATGACTGATTAAAAAAAAAATTATCTTCAATTACCTGAAGTATGATTTTATTTTTTTTTTTGTCTCCAGAAACAGTGATTTTATGGTATTTGGCAAAAACTAAGCACAAAACAAATATGAGTGAATGTAAGTAGAAAATTAATTTGAGCACTTACCCCTCAAAAGGTTGTTTTGAATGCACACAAGTCTACAAACATTTGTTTTTACTGTTTCCTTCTCTCATAAGTATTCCCAAAGAAATTACTTTTAAAGAAAGTCTACGTTACAAATTTCACCACACTAGAAGAATACTCATGACTAGAGCACAGTATTCTCTAATTTTTCTCTCTGTTTTACAATTTGTGGTCTTCCCTTACAGAGTCCTTTTTATGTATTTGACATCTGACATTACAAATGTGAGCTTATTTGTTTAAGCATTTGTTCATATTATATTTCTATCTCTGTTTCAATTATAATCTTGTTTCTGCTGAGGATATCTTATTTTCCCCTCTGTTCACTACAACTTATAATTCACATTTCATTTCCATTCTCAGTGTTTACCTAAAATTGCTATTCATGCAAACATTCTTGGCCTGTATCCTTGCTTGCTTAAAAGTCTATATAAGCCCAATGCAAATGAATTTTAAGAACAGCCAAAGAAATTCCTTAGACAATCTGAAGAGACATGTAAAAAATAATATCTTGCAGTATTCACTCTGTGTTATTTGTAATCATTCTAAGACTATTAATGTGTTAATCACGTTGATCCACCCTATAAAAACTGCCAGGGATGATTATTTATTGAGATAAAGAGCAAGTATTTGAAACAAGAATAAAAGGATGGTGAAGATTTTTGCCTCTTTAGAAATGTTTCTGTGATAAATTTCTTCCGCAGCCATAAAGTAGTGCATTAATGGATATGTGCAAGGAAGCTTTTCCAATTTCTCTCTGCATTATATATGTCTTCAGTGTCATTAGTTCTCCACTTTGATGAATATTAAAATTTAAAACAAAAGACTTCCTCCTTGTTTTAACCTTGAAGTTATCCATTACTATTGTGCTGATAGATAAGCCTTTGAAAAAACAGTTCAGATGAACTTTTGGGTTAAATGTGTGAGAAACAACTGCTAAAGAAAATCTGTTGTAGTACTGTTCCATCCTTGATTTATTCTGTGGAATAAGGAATACTTAGAAGTATAAGTCAAACCAAGGAAAAAAGTATTAGGACTCTTTCCTGTCATAGCACATAGTTTGACTAGGTAAAGACCTTTTTCCATCCGAAATTCTTTTATTTAAGTTTCTCTTTAAATCTAAGCCTAGACAATAAGAATCTACACAGGAAGAATTATGAGGGGATGTAAGCAGCACAGCAAATGATCTGAAGTTGAATTTGATAGTTAAAAAAAAAAAAGTATTAAGTCAAAATAGGGATAACAAGAAAAAAAGATAGAATGAGCTCTTGTCAGATCTAAAATGTTTTTCCTGTAGAAGGAATTTTATTCTTTTATTAGTGGAAAATAAGAAATATAAGAAAATCTGTATTTAAATAATCTGCACAAAAAATAAATTACAACAACCTTATACTTTCATTCTCTTATTTCTGTATATGGGGTTATCTGCAAATCAATGAACTTAAACATACTGTGCCCTTTCAAAATAGTTTGACTCAGTGTCTCATTCTAAAATCTCACTTATTCTACTTTCCAAAAGGTAGCAAAAATACTAGCAAAAATAAGAGTATCTACTTTCCTGCTTTTCTCTCTCCCGAAAGTCCAGAATTATTTCTGAATTTGACAGTATACAGATGATAATAAATATAAACATCTATAAACATCTTCTGTATCCTTAAATATATTGTAATAAGGCACAGGTTCTATCTGGGTTTGAAGTTTCTTTGACTCTTCTGCACAAAATCTGTTATCCAGCCAGTGTTGTACAAGATGGAAAATACTCTTCTGTATACTTTATTTAGAACCAACCCCTATAAGCTTGCTTCTTTGCAAAACAAAATGTTTAAGAACAACAAAAAGCAGCAGTCAAAAGCCATTATGACAAGCTACATTCAAAGATCATCTCTTAGTTACTCAGGTATTTCAGTCATGGTTAAATTTTGAATTAAATGCTACCTTCATAAGTTTCATTTTTCTCAAGGAAGTCCCTGATGACCAAGATACAGAAAAGCAGTCTGACATTGCAATAAAATAAAAGCATCTAAATAGGCATATGTAGACCTACGATAAAAATATCATGGATCATTGCATACTTTGTCAGCTACGGAGATGAAAACTGCCACGAATATATCTTAAAATATTTGAATACCCACAATTTTCTTTAAAAAATGTTTGCAGCAGGTTTACAAATAAACAGAATACCATGTTATTCAAAATAAGCTGTACACATCACCAAGAGAGTGCTTAGTTTCCCTTTTGAGAACACTTGCCAGAAAGTTTTCCCTTTTCCTATGGGAAATAAAAAGACCAATGATATATACAGAAATGCTTGACTTAGCTTCACTTATTACACCTTATGGTGTTACCTAACAGAATAAATAAGTTAAGGGTGACTATGGTCACTAGACTTGAACTTAAATATATTCATCCAGTATAGAAAAAATTACATTTCTTTTACAACATCAGTAGAAATGGTTGCTCCTCTGAACAAGTAGTGAAACTGACTTTTTCACTGACTGAAAAAAAACAAACACAAACAAACAAACGAATTTAGAAGAATCTACCAGATCTTTAGTGTTAGACAAGTACAATTACTGGGTCATTCTCTACAGAGTTGATTTATAGATGGAATAATTCCTCTATTTTCTCACTACAAGTTATATAACTGAAATTTACCTGCCAGATTACTCAAAATTAACCATAAAGAATGACTGGAATTTGGATGTGGAGCTCGAATCATTCACAGAGCTACTAGTAGAATACTAATGAGAAATGTAAGGTGTGACAAAAAAAAGGAATGTCTCTATTATTATTGACTACTTCATTTCAATACCCATTGGACATTGCACCTGCTTAACAAAGCTACAGGAACACTAAAAGTGTATTGGTTCCACAGTTAAAAATTGTCAATGTAAAAACAAAAGCTGAGCCCCAAAGAAACGTTATTATGGTTGTCTATAGTTCTGTCATAGCACACACAAAACATGCTAATATAGGCATTATTTTAAAAAAATTAGAATAATTTTTACTTGCTAAACAAATTCTACTTTAAAAGCACACTAAACAGCTTCTTTGGCATAAGCACAGAAAGAACTACAACATTTTTATAGCAATCATTTTTATTCTCACAAATGACTGTACTTCATTTTGTGAATAAATTCAAAGAGATGTATGAAATAATGCTGCAAATTATTGTGTGCGTATGTAGAAGCTCTCCCAGAGTGTAAGGGTGAAGGAAAAGTTGAAAAATGATAATAATAAAACTCTAAAAACCACAAATAAGGTTTAATAGTACCTTAGTCTGAATTATCTGATGCACTAAAAATATATATGCAATGCTTACTTCACTTTCAGTGCCTGTTGCTTTTTTTAATAACCTGAACAAGAAATGTAAAATTTCTAGAACAGATTTTTTTTTTTTAACTCTCATTTACCATTCTCTCTTGAAACTACCCAGTAAAATTACACTTATTAGATTTAACAGCATGTATCACATTGAGGTATATGCAACTCATAATTTTAAATGAAAATATTTACTATAAGCATAGTTGCCGAGAAAGAGAGGGAGGGAGGGAGGGAGGGAGGGAGGGAGGGAGGGAGGGAGGGAGGGAGGAAGATCAAAGCAACCCTTAGCCTCTAACCACTGTTCTGACAATTATGTCCTGCAAGATAACAACCACTGCCCCCAGTTTGGTAAACTTTGTTAAAGAGATTTACTTTTCTCCTGCCAAAAATGTTGTAGCATTCACTAATGGAGATGCATTTAAAGACCCAGAAAAGGTTTGTGCAAAATCTTATAAAACTGTGGCAAAGAGAGAAAGAGATTAGACATCTATTCTGCACATTTGAGAATTAAACAGTTTAAACTACTTAGATATTCTGTTACCAGATGTGCTTTTAAAACAATTTCCTGATTTATTTTTTATTTATTTTTCCAAAGCCTAAATTACATTTGCTCCTTTAGTTATTAGCAGTCCTTCTAACTTTTGTTTATCTGTCTAAACCAACAGGCATTGCTTTCACCAGTAAATAATAACCTCTGTCTCATTCTTCTGTTTGCTGAAAAGCTGACTCTTATTCCACTGAGGTCTGGCCAACTACATCGCACTAATCGACCACACCACATATTTAACAATGTTTGATTTTTAAGAAAGAGAGCCTGCAACTTTTCCTGTTGGGATTTGTCTTTAGGCACCTACAAAATGATGCATTTTGCTGTGCACATAGCTGTGTGTGTTTACATATTCTTCCCTTCCCCCCCCCCCCCATTTTCTTCAAGTTCCTACTCATAAAAAAGTTATTCTTATAAATTTCTGTCCATAGTGTGACCTTCCATGCCTAAACATATACTTGTCTAGTCAATACTTCATTTTTACTTGAAAAGATTTATTAAATATTACCTAATATTGAAAAGCAAGAGAAGGCCTTGCCATTTCTAAATCACAGCTTTTGTGTTTTGGCAGAAATAATGCTATCTGTGATGAAATTCAGTTCAACAATACTACTCTTGTCATAACTGTAAGAATACAGAAGGAATTCTATGCAATAAATATTTGTCTGAACTTCTAAAGAAAGTGTAAGTAACCACAGACTTCCTACACAGCACCAGGCACATCACAGGTTTTCTAAGTACCGAGATCTCCTTTACACCCACATTTCCCAGTGAGCTCAGAACATGATGCTCAAATGTTTGGACATAAAATGACTAGTAAAAGTTTTGATCATATAATTTAAGTTTTTTCTTCTTAATCTGAAAAGCAAACAAATGCCCCCCATCTTGACTGTCACTTAATTATCATCCATTACTCTTATTGCAAGATGGTAAGTATACAGACAGTCAGTGTTTTCTTCTGTTCGCTTTTGTCAGGACTACTTATCCCACCAAAACATTCAATTTCTTCAGTGTACAAGTTTCCTTGAATTTGCTACTCCACCCTTCTCTCATAAAAAGAGCTTAATATGCTTATAAGACACTACCACAATTTTGGCTGACAAAGACATCAGAGTCATTACAAAAACAAATGGCCTTACAATGACATTCCTTGAAAAAACTAAATTTATTCACTGAAAGATTAGATTTTTTTTTTTCCCTCAGATACTCATGTACTGTTGGAAACAACCTGAGAACAGTTTGAGTCCAAGAGTTCTTGGAGGTTTCATTGAGCTGTTAGTAGGAGCTAAATCAAGGAAAAGAAGTTTCTCTTCATAGCAGAAGCTTTTAGGTCTAATATAAGGTTATAATAAACTTATTCTCATTTATTTGGTACTCGATGCAGTAGGATGGATGTGAATGTGTTTTCCCACACTTTTACTACAGCAGATGTTACCATAAACTCTAGTTTTAGTTGTTATTCAAAATCTTAACATCTATTTTATTTAAACTGTACTAGGTTTATGAAAGCAATACAGACTGTGAGTTGTCCATGGACCATCTCCCAGGGAAGCCAGTTCCTAGGCCAGCTTTGTTTTGTTATGGAACAATCCCAAACACAACCTAAGAAATAGCTAATGTCTAGTGCACTCCCTCATGTGGGAAGACTTAATCTTGTTCATTGCCTACTCATGGGACAGTACATTAAGAAGTTTCTTTATTTTCCACCTCCAAGAAATACAACAGCAATGATGAATACAGAGGCCAAAGGTCCCCTTGGATAATTCTCTAAACCTGCAGGCTATTGCTCCTTGCCATCATGCAAAGATTGTGTGTAGGATCTATCACAGATAAGATGCATGCAAAAACAATTCATGTGTATGACTGTTTAAACAAACTTGAATCTACAGTCACCATTAATAATGACAGACACCACATGGAGGTGCCTAAGGCATTCTTCACAAAGGTCAGTCACAAAGCACATTCCAATTCACTGCTTTTTACTTTTGCCATTGCCTTCTAGCACAAATCCAATTACTTCTGTTTTGTATGTCAGTATCTTCATCAGCAACACACAGCAGAAAGCAAAATATACACAGGTGACACTTTCTTAGCTGTAGGCAGATATGATTAATGATGCAGGGCTGAAATCAACTTCCTTCTTCATGTCAGGAAGACTTCCCAAGTAGCAAAAAATTCCCTTTCTAATGCTGTTAATTAACATTGCAACCATCACCAAACATGCTGAAATCTAATGCACTTATTAGGCTCTGCTAACCATCCATCCATGTCCTATTATTCTTGTAAATATAATTACATATGATTTGATATTAACAGTCACAGATTTATCTATTTAGATAAGAAATGCAGCTTTTGCTGTAGTTCCAGCTAGTTGGAAACATTCCCATTTACTTCAGTAAGGTTGCACTTACGTAAGTAAGAGGATTTTAAATATAAGTTCATAACTTAAAAACATGACATTTCTTGAAAATACTTGTGATTTTGACCAATACTGAAAAAAATGATTAATACTGAAAACGTTTCTTCTTCTTGCTAGCCATATTCCTCACATATACAGCCATAAAGAATTAAAACATCTATCAGTATAAACAAGTTGTTAAAAAAAGCTCCAGTTAAAATTAACAAGCGAGGAACATCATTTCAAGCACACTGAAATTACTGTCAATGTTTAAAAGTTCTAATGCCAATAAGTGAGATCCTGTGGTTTTCCTTACTCCATGTACAGACCTGCCTATGAAGCATCAGATTACTGGAATAATTAATAGAACAATAGCAGCAAAATGAATTTTTTTTTTTTAAGTTCATTTTATAGTAACAGATAAGTATGAAAATCCAAGCCATAGGGAAAAACAATTGAAAAAAAAAAAGGCATGGAAAAAATCTGGATGGCAAAACAATCCAACTGGTATCAATTATGACAGCTCTATTGGAGCCCTCAATGGAGCCACCCGCTCACCCAGCCTTAAGATTTTCTCTAGCTCTCTGCATGCACAGGTAGACAGATAAGCCTATCATTCGCCACACAGGAAAAATGTATGCTACAAGTTATCACGCTGCACAACCAAACAAGCTTGGTGTTTAAAAGATTAATTGCTTATCCACAAATGCAGAAAATAAAGGCCTATTAAAAAAACCCTATACCCACAAGTACTGTTTTGCATGATTTTCTTCAGTTCTTTGGCTATCTCATTTACATAAATTTATGCAGAATCAGAATTGTGAATCCCAGTTTCCACAGCCTGTCATTACATAATTAAATATCTGTTTGTTTTTTTTTTTCCTGAACTGGGTATGAAATGCTAGTTGTCTTCCCTGATTTCAGACTGGTTAAGGGGAGCAAACATGTCTTGGTTCATCCTTTTCTTCTTTTCTAATTTTAGACTTTTCCAGTTCACTTAACAACCTTCAAGGAACAGGTACATTCAAATTAATATATTTGCATCTTGTTCTTGATTTTCTCCCAAATATACGAACTTCCAGTTTTAAACTGTACCCTCAGTTAAGAGCTTAAATTGTCAGCATTTTGCAAGCCAAGATAAACTATAAAACACACTGTTAACAGCGAATAACTACTCCTAGAGTAGCATTTTGTTAAAACTTAGTAAACCTGAATACTTCCTTCCTGAAAGACTGTGTACTGAACTATATGTCCCCCAAAACATTAGTATGTATACTTAAATACATACACACAGAGATACATATATATTCTTAAGCAAAAAGTGGTTTAAGATGAAAAGGTTAAAACACCCAGGAGAGCATCTGAGCACTACTTAGTACTTAGACGTATTTACTTGCTTAGATGGTACCACTTTAGTTTTTGGTGCTAGCCCGAACTATCTTTATAGAAGTACTTGCTTAGACGGTACCACTTCAGTTTTTGGTACTATCCTCTAAACTCAAGGTCACACCATCCTTGTCAAAGCTCAAGCAGCATGGATAGATCAAGATTATTACACTATTCATGAAATATGTATTAACACATTCCCTTGGACAAATTACAAGTGGAAATTATCTGCAAGTGAGCAGATGGACTGTAATATTTCGAAATAGAAGTGGTACAGGTTATAAGAATATGGGATCCCCACAAGAACATACATCTGCTAATATTCATACATCTAGGGTGGAGTTTTGAAACTACTTTTGAATTTCAATAGTAGTAGAAATCAGAAGACAAGTTGACCTGAGCAGTGCAGAACAATCCCACCCCAGTAGATTAAAATATCTCAGAATTATCAATTATGGTGGAATGTTGGGAAATTACAAGAAATTCCTTTATGTTTTTCTAGCTAGCAGTTCTTATTTCCTGTATATATTTTTTCAATAAGCTATTAGAAAAGAAGGAAAATTTTCTAAAATTTAATTGAAATATTTGTAATATTCAGAAATACATCATTATCATCACATATTTTTGAGCAATACAGAAAAGTGAATTTGAAGACTTACTCTAAGAATAGTATTTTATTCATTAAGGTAATGAGTTACATTATATCATCTAATTATTTTAGAGGCTCTTTATAAAACTTCCTCCAATGTACAAAAAAATATTTTGAAAAGCTTAATAGAGCCTTATGTAAGAGTTTACAATAACATCACCAGCAAATAATGTATTTTCCCTTGGAAAATGTTGTTACAATAAGTGTGCTTTATCAATAATGTACCATGAGAAATCCACTGTGTCTTGATTTAAATTCTAAAACTCATTTATTATTGACCAGATCTAGGATTAAAAAAAAAAAAAAATTACTTGAAGCTGCATATGGCTACGTTTAAAATAAATTTTAGATCTCTTCATATTCAAGCCACACTGTTTATTTCACACATAAAAACAGAAGAAAAACTGCATTGTCTTACTCCCAAGGCGAGGTCAGAATTCCTGACTTTAAGAATAAAATGTCTTAAATATCAGGCAGTATACAGTAAATGCATAACCTGAACAGTCTTTATTTTTATACTGCTACAAACAATCTGCAATTATAAATTAATAAATTACTTACGTTAAAGTTATATCTTAATTCGCATTTCTTCTTTGGCTGTTTAAGGAGTTAACATGTTGGATCAAGCGCATCTTGTAGTTATGGTATTATATCCAAGAGGAAATGAAAATAAGTGTTTCAAAGAAAAGTGCTGCATATCCTGTATAAACCAAAACTGTAGTTTGTTTTCTACAACCAGTCTGCAATAACAACTACCTAATGTTTGACTTGGGCTGAAGACCAATGTTTATAACAACAATATTTTGGAAGAGGTTTTAAACTTTACAGTTCTGTACAAATTTTAGCCTCTCTTCCACCGAGAAGCACATTGTTTACTTTGAGTACAAATATCGGAGCTCCATCTAAGGATAAATTATTTTATATTTATTCCAAGCTAAAACTCAGTATTAGAACATCAGTATTTAATAGCGATTAACTTACAGCTATTAGAAACAAATAAAGCATGTACACAGAAAGTTAAAATCCCCATAAAATTTCTTTTTGTTGCTGTTAACACTTTTCTCCAAGTTCAGTAATTTTATAGCACAAGAAAATGCTAGGTAATGTGTAATTACATTTTGTGCATCTGTAACTTATGCACAAAACTGTGATAGTTTGTTATATTGCATTTTTAGTAGGTATATAATACAATTCAATGAAGCAATTGAAATTAAAAATGTATATGCAAGACTTAAGTACTCAAAAGAGAGCCCTAACTAAAACAAATCATAGTGTTGAAAATTTAAAGAGTTGCAATTACAGTGCCTTGGTGTTACTCAGATAATCCAAGGTTGTGAAACAGAGCCGCTGCAGTCATTTTTAGACGAGGTTCTAACACCCCAATGAGCGCTTTGAGGATGTAAACTCATGAGCAGACATTAGCCATTTCATTTTTTAATTCTACTCTATATATGCAAGTTCAGACATAGTTCTTCCATTGAGGTTCCTAGGCTTATTATAACTGGATGTAACTCTTCAGGTCTAGGTCTCCTGTTCTTTTACTTGGGTTGTATCTTGTCTTCCCATTCTTGCAAAACCTCTTCAGTGAGCTGATATTTTGCAACTGTGATCAATACAGTCACAAGAAAGCTAGTTTCCTTTCTGAAATACCATATTCCCTGTTCTGTTCCTTCTGTGCTCCTATTAGACCACAGATAGATCAGGCTGCCAGAGGGCTGGGGTAACTGGACTAGAAAAACGAGATAACTTTATTTTCTGAGAGATTTTAGTCTTCACACGAAACCAATTTCACAGGCAGGTAAAATAGAAAAGTTTAGTTCTATAAACTACCAAAACACTACAGCTGAGATTTAACTGTCAAGATATACACACCTATAGCTCTGCCAGTCTTCTCAACTGATGTAGAGTCAAAGAAGAAAAATAGGTACCCTCTACAGCATGATTCATGTCATCCTGAAGTGAGTATCTTAGGATAAGACAAAGAGTCCCTGCTTTTCAACTATAAAGGCAGCCTAAAGGACTAGTTCAAATGACATCTATTTCTCAAGTGACACCTACTTTATGAACATCTTCAGTGACACAAGATTACTCCAGTTCCAAAAATCAAAATCTTCCTGTGATCCAGATCAATAGCTTTCACCTTTCAAAGAAAGGTATTGGATCCATAACAATTTGAAGACTGAAGTATTTTATAGCCATACAAAAGAGCAGATCTGTAGGTATGCCTATTCCTTTTGATTACAGGTATACATTATAGTATTTAAGCTCTTTTTTTTTTTTCCTGTGACAGACTAATTAATATTGTAACTGTATAAAACTATACTAAATCTGAAAGATAATGTTTCTTAATTAGAAAAATAAAAACAAAGCCTAAAAACTAAAAACGAACAAACAAAACCCACAAAGAACAAAACCAATCGGCATTCCCCAGGATGTGATACTGTTTGAACATCCAGGAACATAGCATATTGTCATAAATATTTTGAATGTTTGTTACTTTTTTTGTGCACAGAACATGATTACAAACAGTCAAGATACAGTAGTTCAAAGAACACTTTATTAAGGCTTTATTAAGGATTACTCTAGGCTACTTATAGCTGATACATATCATTACTCTTTTTGAAGCTGTACCATAAGCAGCTCAGTAAGGCACATGTGAAAAGCTATTGCAAAGGAAAGTTTTTCTTTTTACAACATTGTCATCAAAATTTACTGGTATATTAAAAGTTCTAATTTGACAATAAGTTTTCTGCCTTTTTTATGGTATGTGATATATTATACAAATTACATTCACAGAGGATCTGGAAACACAATAATTAACAACTTAAAGATCTTCTAAATGCCAACTCTATTTCATGGGCTGACCAAGAACATTAAAAAGTCATGAAAGATGTTAGAGAACATATTCCCCAAGATTAAATTATTCCTGAAGGAAAGATTAAAGCAGTTTACAAGCCTATATCTACTGCAAGAATATAGTCATGGAAAAAAGCCAACCAAAAAGCCAACACAAATAACAAGGATAAAAATAAGAATGTACTACAGCACAGTCAAACAATTTCTGATACATTCTCCCTTTATTGGTTGATATGTAAATTCAATAAGAGTGTTTTTTGTTTGTTTGTTTGTTTGTTTTAAGTGTAAGAAACATGAAGCCAATATTTGTTTTTTTAATCTTTTCAAAGAAAGTTTTCACTGCCTCCTCTATCCATACACCTTTATGCCTTGCCAAAAAAATAACAACAATAAATAAATAAAAAGGAGTTGTGTATCTGCCATTTTCCCTTAGAGTAATAGAGAGCCCTCCTGGAACAAACATCAGGATCTTTGGCCAAACACAACAGCAGCAGCCTAATGCAACTAGTTAGTTCCAAGATTATTGGCAACTAACTGGCCTATCAATTACAAGGGTAATAACTCATCCAGAAAATACAAAACGTTCAATAAAAGAAAGAAGCACAGATGCAGGACTATATGAGGGACCAAAACTAGATCATATTTGTTTTCTATGCAAACCTCATTACTGTCTTCCTCCAGGTGTTCCTTTTGCTTACTTGACTTTAACAAATCACCACAGTCTGTTAGTAGATGCTCACATGAATAAAAATATTTGCTTTTACTCTAGCAAAATCTTACTTGAGCAATAACAAGTATTTACTGATATAGAATTTTGTGAACTACTTACAAGTTAAAGTTGAACTCTTTCAAAGTCGATCACGGCTTACTTTTTTCTCCGTGTTAGTTAACAAACCGGGAAAATCATGTTGAAAACAAAATGCTTTCTTCATTAGGCTGCCTGAGCTTTCTTGAAGAAATAAAATAGTATAGTAGGAGTAAATATTTTATGCCTAATAACAGTCTTCCAAAATAAATTAATGAATAAATATCAACTACAATTTACCTAGAAGTGAAAACTGTTGTACTAGTTTTTTCACACTCAGACACTCAGTCTGAAAGAAAAAAAAATTAAAAGTTATTGGTAATACAAAATTTTGCTAGCTTTATGTAATTAAAGCTATGTTAAATACTAGCTTCTAGCGTTCCAGTGAACAAAATGGTCATTTGCTAATTATATACCTTTATGTTGCTGATAATGACTGCCAGTGAAGTGATTCAGCACAGAGAGAGCACAATTCACCCATCTTTCCCTCATTTGCAGAAGTGAATCTGTTTTACTCTCTATCCACCTTGTGCAGGATACTAAAGGCACCCTTGGGAAATACCCCGTGAACCTTTCTTGTACACAATAAAGGAAGGCCCCAGAAAATACTCCTGTGAAACAAGCATCTTTACAAACATTCTCATCATGGATGTAAGTAGAACAGTGACTACCAGCTTATTTGAAAGGATCCTTCCTTCCTGTTCCTGAACCACTCTTGGAAAAACACCTGTGTGAGTCTGATTTCTTATTCATTATTCATCACTGGGGAACTAATATGGCCTCTGTTTCCTCAAATAACAAACTGAAATTATGATATGGTTGCTTGTTTTTCCTGAGAAATCTTGCACATGTGGAACGTCTTCCCACCTCTGAGGTCCCTTGGTTTGTTCAGCCCGGAGCAGAGGAGACTTGAGGGGAGGCCTCATGGTGGCCTGCAGCTTCCTCATGAGGGGAGCAGAGGGGCAGGCGCTGAGCTCTGCTCTCTGGGGACAGCGACAGGAGCCAAAGAAACGGCATGGAGCTGGGACAGCGGAGGGTCAGGCAAGGGTGTTAGGAAAAGGTTCTGCACTGAGAGGGTGTTTGGGCACTGGAACAGGCTCTTCTGGGAAGTGGTCACAGCACCAACCATGCTGGAGTTCAAGAACCATCTGGACAATGCTCTCAAACAAAAATTTAGTTTTCAGGTAGTCCTGTGTGGAACCGGGAGTTGCACTCAATCATACCTGTGGGTTCCTTCCAACCTGGGATATTCTTGGGATATCTTTCACCTAACTTGGAATGAACTTTTAGGCAAGTTTTTTCCCATCTTTTCCCTCCCTTAACTTTAAAACCCCAAACTAAAAGGTATACTGACACTGACAAATTCTGTAATGGTAACTGTAACACTCCTTTCTACTTACCTTTTTAACATGAAACACTAAAATCCACCCTAAATAATCTCACACCCATATGATGAGGGAAACTGGTCATTCTTCAGGAGAGTAAGGCAGGCAGCTGGGCTGGGAACAACTGCAGCCATCCAATTTCAGCCTATCTTGGCATCTGATTTTAATCTACTTATGCATGTTTTTCCAATACCTTAGATGAACACATTATGGCCCCCAGCAAGTTTGGAATGATTACTTACCAAGTCCTTCCCTTAAAAATAAAAAGGGAGAGGTGGGAACCACAAAGGTAGAACTTTTTGCATCCCTATATTCTTGCTGTATGTGATAAATATTCCCAGTACTGGCTATGCTAGAAAGAATTCTTCATCCTTCAAAAATAAATCCCCATGCACCTGTCCACTTCACAGTGAAGGTTCTATGCCTATTTGGAGACGACCTTACAATGCATCTGACAATCTTTCTTGATTCCCATACAGCAGTAGTAGGCAGATGACATTCCTCTTGGCTCCAGGAAGTGCAGGAGCTGAAATCCTGTTTAAATGCTGCAGAGAATGTAAGCACTCTTCTGCTTCTACCTCTTCTATAGAGTTGGATTTAATTTTACCTCTTTTCTACGGCTTCTACAATGGGCAAACAGTGTGTATTCCAAACAGGGGCTTTTCTCATTTAAGAGTCACTGAGAATGGTCAAAATTTTGTTCTTCAATCAATCAGTCTTTGTTTCCTCTCTGCCATTTTTTCCTGTCTACTGATATAATAAATGTCAGAAAATATTACCTTCAAATATACTGAAGAGAAGGAAAATCAGCAGCCATGGAGTTTATCTATGCTGACGTCCATTTCCACACTATATTTTCCAAGCTCTGCAGACACGGTGCTGTGAAAATGATATTGTTATTGTTTGTCCTCCTTGACTAGTGTTTAAAGCCATGATCACTATAATAGCACCAACGCTGTGTAGAAAACAATGTAGATCAGCACTCTCTCAGTACTGGTGACAACTGAAAGAATAATTACCTTAATTTACCCATTGTCAGAGATATGCACACTTCATAATAACTGTAAGCATATATTCTGAAAAACATTTCCAATATTCACAAGACAAAATTTTTGTTATGCCCTACAAATTAATTTCTTCAGCTGAGGTATGCACATGTATGTTCTACTTCTGACTTTTTAGTTCAAAGATACAATTACTTAGATATATGCTTGTAAATTATCACAATTCAGTAACATCTTATGAATCAAGAAATGTTACAAACTAAGCAGATAATGAAGATATTAGTATTTTGCCTGGAAAAAAGACTGACTAGTAATGTACAGAGTCCTGAAATCCTACAGAGAGTTATGAGGAGGAGATGAGCATTAAACAAGAGACTAGATCCATACAAACTGGTAATTCCAGAGAATGAAACACATAGCCTGGAGTTAGTTATTTTGGATCTTTCATAGAAGATGTAACAAGGGATTTAAAATAGCATATTAGCAGGTAAATCAGCTAACAAGTTGTATTGAAGAGGAGTGAGTGAGTGCCAGATAGGAAAATCTAAACTACTCAGTCTTGCTGTTGCAGCTACTTTGTCCTCCCCAACTAGTGTTTATAACTATGATGTGGCTACTGTACCTACTTTGAAATGAGTTGATTGTGGATTATTTTCCATGATTCCCAAACGTATGCATTTCCTCCACAGAGGCAAAAGGTGCAAGTGTTCCACAGCTGTGATTTGTGTTGAGCTCATTGTGTAAGTCAAGCTCTGTTTTGTTGGGCATTGTGGCACAGAACCACTTCAGAAAAAATAACAAGGATCAGTGACTGGTCCAGCTATGCAGGTACCAAACCTTTCAGCTATGAGTAGCAGTTACAGGAACGCTCAACGGAAGCATGACTGCCTGACAACCTCATAGGCTTAAACATCAGAAACAAGATTGACATAAACATTTACCAGCCTACATGGAAGAGATATATCCACACAGACTTTTTATTGTAGTACTGCAAAATGTACAGGTATACTAATTTAGACATCCTACTCTGAAAGTTACCACTATGTTGGACAGTCTGTATCATATAATCTTCAAAAACGAGTTCAAGAAAACTGCTTAAATGGTCAAAATGAGACTTTTCTTTCTGCTAATATCTCATTTACAGAATTTTTTGTTCATAGTACATTATGTTTTCCCTATTGTCTCCGCAAATATTTGTCATTAAGTACAGCAGTTCATCCATTTTGATTATATTCAGATCTCCACTCATAACCACACCTATCTAATCTGATTAACATAAAGTGATGAACATTACTGTCATTAAATATGACTAAAAGGCCTAACAGCTGAATAACCTTACTTGACAAATAAGGATATTTAAGAAAAAAAAAAATCTCTGTTCTTTTCTACCATGAGCTCCTTAAGATTTCATGTTCAAATAATCACTGTATAAAATGGCAAGGGATAAATTATCAGTATGATATTTAAGGAATTTGATTCAGAGCCTATTGTAATAAAAGTCTTAAAATCACTCACAAACATGGTGGTCTAAAACACATAGTCTGTGGAAATTATTTCAAAAGGAAGGCTGTATCTAGAGAAAAACAATACTAATTTTCAGAGTCATGGGTGAGGCAAATGTCACAAGCCCATGGGAATCTAGGCCCGAGCACCTCCTCCCCATCCTCTTCCTCTGCCCTTGTTGCTCACAGGACTGTTTCTCACTTTTTTTTCCTCAGTACCTGGGAAACATTTTCCCCTTCTTAAATGTTTTCACAGAGGTGCCCATAGTTTGGCTGGTGGCCTCAGCTGTGGTGTCTGTGTCAGTTGGGGAACCGGCTGGAACCGGCTGTGTCCAGCATAGAGCAGCCACTGGTCTCCTCACAGAGGCCACCCCACAGCCCTCGCTAACAAAACTGCACTGGGACGCCCAATATATATTCCCCAATGGTAAACACTAACCAAGACAAAGTAATGACTTCTAGCATTTTTTTGCCAATACTATAACTTAACAAAGGGACTGTAGTTTAGTTGCAAAGGTGCTGACAGTTCTGCTCACTTCTAGTGAAGACAGCCTGCCTGTGCAAATGGCGGACAGGCAGAATTACCAGTTGTTTACGTGCTTAAAGATGAAGAGAGGCAATACAGCTTTCAAGAATTTTTAAACACCTAAAATCTCACCATTTTAAAACTCTCAGTTTTATTAGTGGTTTATATGTAAATGCACATAAAAGTTTTTGATATTTTAGACATGCAACATAACTTTTAAAAATGAAGGTATAGTTATGATAAATGCAAAGACTGGGTAAGATAAACAAGAAGGTATGAGGGAAAAAGCACTGTAGAATTTAATTTACCCAAATGAATAAAGAATGTAGGTTTAGGGTTATCAAGAATAGGTCTATTTAAAGATAAAAACAAATGAAATACTTAAAATATTAAATTGGAAAGTGAGATGATCTTGCCTCCCACAAGAACGGGGGAAAAAAATCATACTAATTTGCATATGAAGAATGTTTTAATTGCCACAACATAAGAATTCCCTTGTTAAGATGTGAGAATAATAAATTTAAGACCATATGAATGGTCACGTCTTTTACCTGCTTTCAATAGCAATTGTTTAAAAGAATCAGTTTAATTTATTTAATACTGAGAAAGCAGGGCACATTTGATGACAGACACCCCCAAACCAAATCTGGAAAAACGTTCTGAACATCAAGCACCTGAATTGATTTTATGTATGAATGCTTGACCTAGCAAATAAAAGTTACATTTTAGATTCAGGGAAATCACATTTATAGAGAGCAAGGATTTGAGCAATTTTAAGATATTACAACCCTGATTCAGCAAAGCAGTTAAACAGAGAAAATCAACACTGGTTTCAATCTGCTGAAATATATGACTGAAGGTTCTCTTGGTGTAAGTGTGATCACTGGGATTGTTCATACATGCTTAGCTGAACTGAAGTCTCTATGAGGAATTTTAGGGACAACAATTTGGACAGAATCCTTGAAATGATGAAACTTAGTAAAAGGATGTTTTACTCATAGGAAGCTTCCCCTTTGAAGGCTATACACTTATACACTATACACACCATTTCATTTTAAGGTTGATAAAAGGGACATGCCCTTTATAAGTCAAATATTTACTGTGTATGATAAAAAAGCCATGCAAAATGACAGTCTGAAATGTAAACCCAATTAAAGTATATCAGAGAGTAAAAATGGATACAGGTCCAGATAACTGTTGAGATTAGTTATGAAGTCACAAAAAAAAAACCTCCCAAAAAGCAATAGCAAGCTCACCAGTGAGGAAGCCGTGCTGTGAAATCGGACAAATATAGATGAACCAAGTTTTATATTAGTAACATAATCTGTATAAAATTAGTTCATCTGAATATATGATTACTGTATCATTTCATATAATTCAGATGAAGGAGAGACTCAAATGACCAGCTTTTTATTTGAAGTCTTCCTGTGTTTGCTAAATGAGGTCATAGATTAAAAAACAAACAAACAAAAAACTTCAAAGTCTATTCAGCATATAATAAGACTTAAGTTCTAGCATAAGATGCCAGACTCAAATTTTGTTATATGCACATTTTAACTGACCCAGAACAAGAATCAAAATTCTGTTCTGCACAGCTGGTGCAATGTAATATTCTTTTACTGCCAAGAAATATGTGTGAACGCAAAAAGAACTAGATGACTTATTAATATTGTTCCTTTAACATTTAGACTTTTATGAGGACATCCAGAAATTTCAATAGAAGTATAATAAAAAGTTTTATATTTGGCATATTACAGAATAGTAAATGTAACAGGCAAACCTTAAGCAAAGATGAAGGATGCAGATATTCTAGCTTCAACTGCTCAGACTTCCTACTGTGTTACTTACAAATATTTACTCCAAGTTAGGATGCTAAACTCATTTTACAGTGAGTTTTTATTTTGATTCTTTTTTTTTTTTCTAAATCTAAATCTAATAAAAAATTAGAAGTATCTTTTTTTTTTTTTTTTTTTTTTACAGCACCCTGTACATTATATTTTAGGGTGTATTAAAGTGCTTTGCAAGGTTCACTCCAAGTTTTAAGAAACCTGTAAAGGAAAGAAGACCATAATTATATATTTAGCTTCTCTCTCTCTCTCTTTTTTTTTTTTTTTTGTAGTTTTGAAGGTCTGTTTTATGTTCTTCCTTCCTTGTCAGCTGGAAATATAATAATTTGGCAGAGGCCAGGGAGTATTTTTACATGGTCAAGTGACACTCAAATCCATTCGATGAATTGAGCACTCTTCAAGGAAAAAAAAAAAAAAAAGCAACATCTTTATCATCACTTCAGTTATTAAGACTGCCTATCTACCATTGACTGCCATGCTGGATACTATTAGAGTGCTTAACTCTTGTTTGGAATGACATGAGGATAAGACCAGCAGAATTAAGTGCCAAAACCTAAGTGCCCTGACTGAAAGTGAAAAACTCTAAGTCCAGATAGGTTTTCTTGTGTTTTATTGCTAGAATGTGTGTCCAGAAATATGCCAAGAACTCCTGTGATTTGTTGAGTGTCTCGGCTTTTACTAAAATCAGTAGCACATCTTTCATAATTGGGTCTGGGGCCAAGTCCTTCTTAAATTAATGAGTTTGTTTTAAACAATGTACTGCAAAAGTTAGATTCATCATAGTCATTATTAATTATTCATTTTCTGTTTAACATTAATAACAGTGTTTAGCATAAAAGTATTTAAAAAATGAATTGCAGGGAAAAAACCCTCTATATTATATGTGGAAGAGAATATAGGTAATAGCTAAAAAATCTGTCAGTTTTTGGATTATGTTGATATTTTAAACTAAAAAAAAAAAAAGGAAAAAAAAAAACAACAAAAAAACCCAACCTTCTCTAATTGTTGATGTATAAAAAATACCACATACTGTAAATAAAAATATATAACTACTCTCCTCTACTGTTTTCCCAGAGATTTCCGTGTTGGAGATCTATTTATTTATTTATTTATTTGTATGATATGTTTAAAACAACTGATTTATGAGTCTGGCTCCCAGTCTAAGCAGATTCTGCTGTCACAAAATAAATCGGTGAAAAATGTATGTGAATGTGTGTATATGAAAATGTGTGTATATGAAAATGTGAATTTTGATGATACTCAAAAGTCACTTAATCTGAACGTGTCACATGCAAAAAAGTTATTTCTCTCTGCAATGTACTAAGTAAATAAATTAAAGCTTATAAGAAAATCCTACCTTTAAATCCTATTTTTACTTTCAGTTTTCAGACTCAGTTTTGGCAATCAATTACCATAGCAGGAGGATCCCAATGACCCATTACTGATTTCAGTGGGTCTTCAACATGAACCGGCTTCCTGTATCATGGCCAGAGCTGCACCTATAACAAATGTTTCACTTTACTATCCATTTCAGCAAATGAAAATGTAAGAACATAAACATATATATTTGTGTGAGTGAGCAGTATCTACAGCAAGCTACATGAGTTTCTCCAGTATGTTAGCATGCACCATTCATTAAAACTGTTCTCTTGCACATGCCTTTACAGGCTGCAGATGTGCTTCAGCTTAGATTTTATGCAAGAAAATTCAAAATATATTTGCAAAGTGAAAAGCAACAATAAAAATATTTACATAAAGCATAAGTTAATGATTTAAATAAATAATGAGGCTATAATAACACTGTTAAATCTTTCTAAGAGGTACTTATCTTCAGAGCTGTAAATGTCTGTGCAGCTTTTAGTAAAAAGGCGAAGAATGAGAAAACAATGTAAACATTGAGAACTTTGGATACTGGTTAGTTCACTTCAGTTTTACACTGTAAATTATGACACACGACAGAATATTTTAACTTGTTTTTCCTCTAATTTAACTGCTGTTCCTCTCACAATCCTACTGAAGAACACCTATGCATGCATGCTAAAATGAAGGTGCTTTAAGCTAAGCTTTCTCACATTGTCTATTAGGTGAAAAAAACAGTATTCATGCTTCTGTGAATCAATAGAGTGCCACTGAAAATATCAGAAAAAAAAAAAAAAAAGTATTTTCAAACCAGAATATTTTAAGAGGGAGAGGGAGAGAAAGAATGAGAATCATAATCCTTTATGCTCAATGCAGAGCATAGACACAGAGAAGCGTACAGAATGCTGATGCCTGCATATATGTCCCAGGAGCAGTAGTTTGTTCCACTATTACTTATGCTTGCAAAATCCCAGCCCATAAACTGGTATTTTCCTAAAGATTACATTCGATAAGCACTAGATTCCAGTAGTTGTCACTAAATAACATTGACTCCATTGACCTCCTATAAACATCAATGGAAAAATTTCTGATGACTCCACTGAGAAATTCCTCAGCACTACCCAAGCATAAAGGATGGAACTTATAAATAATGAAGCTATTGACCTTGAGAGTTGCTAGATATTTTCACTGTACTCTTAATACACAATGTAATCTGAACAGTTACTGTAATATTGCCCCATAGCCTTTTATGTATATTTCTGCCACAGTTTATTATTATTATTATTATTATTTTTAATTTGAAGCATCCAATACAGCCAAAAATTCATATATCTGTTATTGCTTCCACTAATTGGCCTATAATTCCAGTGGGGATTGGTGATGAATGGAAGGAAAGAATTAACAGGAGGAGGTTCTGGTACAGGGCACTAGTGTTCTATTATATCACTATCATGTTATTCTCATAATCAAAAAAACAGTAAGGTTTTAAATTCAACAAGCATATTCTTTCTTTATCACTTTGAGTCTATGACAATATAATATTACTCTTAATTTAAATGTACGTGATACCTTTAAAGGGGTCATGGAAAAAGAATAATCATATTTATAATATGATTATTTTATATACATCATTCTTGGGCTGATTTATTTATTTATTTATTTATTTATTTTGTTTTGCCTTCTCCAGTGGACAGTCTCTGTCATCCAACTCAATAAGCTGCAAAGATCCACTGGAAAACGTTAACTTCTATTCTTTTGAGGATTATTTTCTCATGGCTGATGATAGGGAAACCTTATATTTACTGAGCCACATTTGCAGACACCAGCTCATGTTTTGGGACCTGTGGACCGATGGATATAGCTATTTATTCTAATAATATAGGCTCACTGAATAGCCAAAATCCAGAAATAATTTCACACTCTAAATTCCATTTAGCGTGTGGTTAAATAACTGTTGGGGTCAACAGATATTTTGTACATACTAAGAACATATGATAAGCAAAGCAAGAACAAAAAGCTTTGAAACAAATACCAATGTTTGTTTGTTTTTCTGCTTTTCATTAGTTGTTAGAGATGAGAATGAAATTACCACGTATAGGACAAAACACATTTCGTGATCCTGGAAGCAGACGGTAATGTAAATGCTGTTAATAACAGGTGAAAATTGATGATTCGTGTAATATGTAATGTGTTATGAAAACATTAAACTTACCCAGTTTAATTGGGTAACATTTACTGTCCTTGAGATTGATGTCTATGGAATGACAAGAAACTATATTTAACAAAATGTAAGGAAGGTAAGGTCTCTGCTACAGCTTATGAATTAGTGATGAGATCTAATGATTGATAGTAAACAATCTGTAAAAAACAGTGATTGATCAAGCTGTTTGGTGTCTTCAGTCTTGCTTTCATTCTTTCTTTCACAATCATTACTCCCTGAGGTTTCTTAGAAGTCTGGTTTGATAGTCCTCACTAGTACGCTCTTGTGTCAGCTGTTTGAATAATTTTATTTAATTTTTATCTTTGTGTCACTGTTGGGAAATAGTAGAAAATGCTATATACTGACATATTTTGATATTGGAAAAATTTCAAATAGAGATAGTGCTCATGGGTTTGTTTGATCATGCCAAAATTCATCTGACAGATGAATGAATGCTGCTGGATTTACTATGATAAACACTTTTGACCCTGGACAGAAATAGAACTGCAGCACAGGTTCCCAGTGTCCCGAATATCAGAGAACCAAATCATCTGTGTAGTAAACTTTAGATGAATTATGAAAATGTACTTTGCTGGAATTAATTTGTAAGTATATGAATACATATATAGTAATACAGGACCTGAACTTTGATATTCTCATGCTATTAGTGTTGCTGAAAATACACATAGACGTAATCATAATACAGTGGTCATAGTTAAGTCACTCTTCTGAGGATTTTGTGATTTGTGGACAAAACAATAACTTTCACATGCTATTATCAAGAATGTTTTTGAATGAATCACAGCTTTCAGTATTGATCTCACTGCTGTGGACTGCTTCAATTTTGTACTGTCTTTCCCTTTTCTTAATTATTTTTTCTTTCACTGCATTTCAGCCCTTGTTCCGCCCCAACTTCTTCAATATCATTCCATCCTCCATTCCTTCTTATAAAAATCCCATTCAGGTTTTATATATTTTAGGGAATTGATCATTTTCATTTTTTCTTTTCTTTATGCACTGCTATAGATTTTGCTTGTTCCTGATTACCACTGTTTGTAGTTACAGATGCAGGTGAAAACAGCTGTCACTCAGCCCATGTTTAGAGTGGGGCTTTGTTTAAAGTCTATTGGCTGCAGGTGGGCAGCCAGAGATTATTTGTTGGCAAGTATTGTGTCAGAGACTGTCACAAACTGACACAGTAATAAGCTTATTTCCACCCAAATGAGCTCATTACCTCCTCCTCATCCCAACTTTAGGATTATTCGTGCATCACTTAAAGTAGTCTGTGGTTGTTTCTGATCATCCTTTGGAGGATTTTTAAATTTACAGCCATTGCCCTGTATAACCAAAAAGATGAGGGTAATTGGTAATATCTCAGATCCGGGTAAAGTGTCTGCCAGTCACTTAACTTTTGTGCAATATCTGACACACAGCAGTGAATCAGTTTTTCATTTCACCTAACATAATGATAAGATGTCATCAATAACTAAATGTAGTATTTCATCTACTCTATCTAGTGACAGTAAATTGATTTTGAACTGCAGGATGTCAAGGCTTAAAAGACAATAAAGCTTAAAGCTTTCACAGGTTTGTAAGTGGATTGAGAGGTGATCTCAGGGCAACAGCAGGGTACAAAGAGTGGACAAGGGCAAAGTGTGTCTTTAAAAAAACATCTTGACTTAGAAAAAAAGGAGTATACGCATCAGAAAACCATCAACTGGAGCAAAGTAAGATGTAGGACCAGAGTTCAAAGTAAACAGAAAGACTCTGAACAACATTTCCCAGTATTGACAAGATATTAATGATTATTACTGTAACATATTAATATAATATATTATAAAGATGCTAGTCTTTCCAATAAAACCACAGTCTCTCTCTTTTCCCCAGCCAGTCATGAGCTTTATTCAAGAAACGGTAACTTGGCAAATAATACAAATACATTCAATTATAAAACAAGGAAACAATCTCACTTTCTTTGATATGCATAGCAAACTAATTAGCTGCTGTAGCAGGATTTTGCATGTTTATTTCCTGTTTAATAAAAAGCTGACACAGTGGTCATTAGCATCTTAGGATGTACTCAGATTAATATGCAAAGCATACAAAAATTATCATAATAATTATGTTAGAACAAACAGGATACAAAATGTTTAGATGAATTTAACTCATTAAATAAATCCATCTTTACATTAACACACTAACACAGACAGTTGCAACATTTTCCATCATGTAATATACTCAAATAAATTAAATACATCTTGGATTTGTCCTCACATTGTGTTCAATTTAAGATGATCGACTCTACTAAGAAACTAGCTCTCCAAAAATAGAAATCTCTTTAATGTTGTACAATATATTTTTTCTCCCTACAATGCTTTTGGCAATTCCCAAGTCCTCACATAGGGAATAAAGAGGAGAAGGTGAAAGAAGCCTCCTAATAGGTATGAGGATTAAATGACAGAAATAAGAGGAAATGTAGGAGTATCTTGAAGAAAGAAAAAAAAAAAAAAAGACTGGAGGAAGGATGCACAGGACGTGCAACATGCCACTGAAGTCCTTTCGTTGGGATGTTTGGAACATTTCCAGTGTTTTCCCCTTATAAAAAGCATTGGAATACCAAAAGAGAAGGTTCACCTGCTTCTCCGAGGAGAGACACACAGACCATCCAATCTACCCTTGGAGTTCTTAGACAGTTAATTTGATTTAAATCTAAAGAAACATTAGCTCATTGCTGTCTGTCCATTTATATTTTTAAGCATCTTATTTTGTTCCAAAAATAAAATAAAACGTGAAAGTATGATTAAGGTTGCCCAGGTAAAAATCACCAAGTTTGAAATCTAACCATAGCTTTTCACCAGCACAAAGCTTTCACTTTTATAACAGCAAGAAATGCACAGAGGGAAAATAAATAAATAAATAAATAAATATATACACTGCCAACTTGGTGTTGGAATCCTAGAGCAAATTTAGTATCATTTTGTAATTTCATTTGGTTTTCTGTAAATAAGAAGTAAGGAATGGGGGAGTAGAACTACCTATGGAAATTCATGATCATCTTTCTTTGCCTGCAGTTTTGTCCAAGGTTTTTATGTTTTTCTGGGGTTTGTTCCATCCAGCCTTTGTAATAGGCATTCCTGTTCTCCCCAGACTCAGGTGAAAGCTATGCAATAATTTTTAAAATGAAGCTTAGCATTCTTGCTCGCCTACTTATAAAACCTTTTCCCCAAATGTTTCTTTACTTTGTTAGTTTTAATCCTTTTCCTTCCAGAGGTATAAGAATGATGAGAGACCATGATGAGAAGTTAGCTCACTGGAATGAAAAGTGCAGCTAGATGTATGAGCACTGAAACTATTTTCACTTTCTTCACATATAGGCTACATTTATTAATTAATAATTCGATCTGTTTTATCTTTCAGTGAAAACTCGCTTTCAAGGATAATCTTTCAAACTGTTCCTCTTTACTTTCCAAATACCTCTTTTACAGAAAAAAAAAAAAACTTGATTTGTGGCCACTGTGTAGCGTGACTTTGTATTCACTGGTGACAAGACCCCAAATTGGCCAGAGTTTTGAGGTGAAACTATCTAGAATTTCCATCATTAGTACACCAAAGACGAATCAATATTCTGAGTCTTTAACTTAAAAAAAGAAACCCTTTAGCTTTTTATTATAATAAAAACACAAGAGCAACCAGAGATATCAAAAAGAATAAAAGGGTTTCATACACCAATCTTCCTTATCTATTGTGAGCTTGCAAGCTTTCATTTGCAGGCTTCATTTTGCTCCACTCAAAAACTAAGAACAAAAGTAAACTTTGTGCAGTTTCATCTGGTCCCCCTCAGGAAAATCTTTTCACCTCCTCTGCAGTTCCTTGTTTTCTCATGGTAGTGCCCCAGCCCCATAGTGTGATCTGTACAGCCTTTGCTACAGCAAGTGTCTGGAAGGAAGAAATAACCCCCTTGCCTGCACATCCTTTTTTTTTTTTTTTCCCATAAACATAAGTAACACAATTGTGGAAGAAAAATAGAAAGGAAAACACACTCAAAACAAACAAACAAACGAAACCCGTGAAATCCTACAACAAAAAGTACACAGTAACACTTCCAAAACAGCTTCTTGTAAATTTGAAATAATAGCAATTCATGACATTTTCATACATTCTGGCTTTTCTGAAGTGACTCACAGAGCATTCTATTTGATATATTCCAATATGGATATGTTACAATAAATGTTTAATGCAGTTTTAAATCTAGTCTGCTGATCCTGGATCAAAAGATCTCTCTCTACTGGTCTTGATGTCAAGATGTTCCTAATAACTGTATATTTCATGTTTTTAAAACAGTCTTTTTCCTTCAGACAACACTCCGCATAGCTGGCAGTGATGTCTTAAGTTTGTATGCAAGACACCTTTTATATATTTATTTATTTTATGGAGGTAAGTGATTCACGAGTAATAATGGCTTATAGACATCAAGAGCCAAATTTCTATCTGAACCATGCAAGGTGGTGTGTAGTTCCTACCTGCCAAGCTGATGTTAGCTGTTATGCATGTGCACAGCAAAGGAAGTTAACCGTATTTGTAAACTATCTGTTAAAACAAATGTGTTTCTGAATTAAAGGCCCTTTTATATATATATGTACATATACATATACAAATACATATATAGAGACATATAAATCTGCAGATTTTTTTTCCTGGTAAGAAAAAATTTAATCCTGGGACTTTGTTATTTTTCCCACAATAGATAAGCTTCATTACATACTCTTCTGAGGGTTGTATTAAGCCAATTAGGCTATAAGGCCTGTTAGTTATACATTGAGAAGATTCCATTCAACAATTAAATCATCTTTGAGATTTTTTTTTTATCATCTTTTTCAGAGAGGTTTAAGGAATAGAGACATAGGCAATCTAATGTCAACTTGACTCAATATAGATAGCTATACTGAGCAGTGATTTAAGATGTCCCTGCTTAAATTCCCTTCTGGCACCCACATCAAAGATGGCAAAATCTTCAAATAAGGTACATCATTAAGACTTCAGATATGCAGGCAGTTCTTGGACTCATACAGATAGTTATTGTTTGTTTTAAAAATAACTGTAAATATAATAGAGAGCAATTGGAGAAAAGCTGGAATGGAAAGACAAATTTTACAAATTAGCCTGGAAAGAGACAATGTCAGATGATGCACAAATCAAACCCATCCTCGCAAGAAAAACTTCATTACCTTTACAGGAATATTTATCCTCTTTCACAGCTTCTGAGCTCTACAGAGGAATATCTTCTACTGGTCCTAAGAGACTTCAGTACATGTAGGACACATGGATGAAGCAAAAAGGCTGAAGAAATGTATTGAAAAAGGTACCCCATAGCCAAAACCTCAATAGCCCACCCATGAGTTTAGGGAAAAAAAAAAAAAAAAGAGGAAAGAAACAAACAAGGCAAAGAAACAAACAGAACCACACTGGTTTTGCTCAAAACACACATCTTAATTACCCTTTTAATTTATTCTGCTGGAATGTGGGACGCTCAGTAAAACCAACCTATAAAAACTATAACTCATGTTGAAATACCTCATCTGTCTTGGTAGTAACTAATTATTGATTTTATGTAAGAACTATTTAATTAACCAGATACCTGGGAATAATAAACTGGTAAATGCAGAGGGAAAACTCTATAGATGCTCATTAAATTTGCCTCCATATGGAAGCTTCTTCAATCTTTTAGTTTTTTGCATCTTCAGTAAGACACTCCTCTTATCACTTGGTAGTGTTTCTGATGTGCAGCATGTTGCATGCTTATTTTAGATTGCTGACATTTCTGAGAACAGTTGGTTTGATATACATGTACTAACAAAACAGAGTTGGTGAAAGATTAATATTTTGTTGGCAAAGGTCAGTTGCGCGATAATGGCTTTTAGTTACCCAGCAAAACTTTTTAAGGAAGGTTACAGTAAATTAACCTAACTCCTGTCTGTCAATCAATATACGACCTCATGACATGTTTGCTCTTTGATAAACTGTTACAGTTCAGCATGCATTATACTACGCTATAAAAGAGTTAGAAGGAAAAAGTTTCTCACATGGACAGATTTAGATTCATTGGCAATTTACCCAAAGAGTGGTACACTTTATTTAGAAGAAGTGTCACAAATGTGCAGGTCAAGGGACAGTATCTAGGTGGGTGTTAGTAGTTTATGACTGTAACAGTGTAGAACACAAGGATAGAAGACTTTATGTTAATACAGTCAAGATAGAGTTTGGTGAGAAACTTTTTTAAAAAAAATTCTCTGTGTTTCTCATGCTTGCCAAACGCTCACACACATTCACTCCTCTTTTTCTCAAAGAGGGCACTGATTCAGCTCAGCAGAACACTTAACCATCTTCTTGGTGGTGGGAGGTGCTTAGGCTGTAACACTAAATGCATACAAAGATGCATCCTTGCACGTACTTTATTCACTTCTATCAATCTGCAGGATATGGAAAGTTTTGCTTGACTAACAGTACCATGTCCACATTGTCCCCCATACTTTTCAGGAACAGGGAAAAAAAATAGAAAAACGCTTTGTCCTTAATTCACTCCAGGCAGTCCTCAAGGAAGGTTTCAGTAAATGGAAGAGCAGGGAAGGTGACTCTTCCTTCACATGATGCACCACGAAGCACACTGAGAACATCAAAAACATCCAGCCTAGTGTTGTTCCTCTGACTATCACTCATCCAGGAAGTTGTCCAGAAGACCAAGATGGCTCACAACAGTAAAGCATTTGCTATTATTGAGAACCATCATCCACAGGCTAAGCATAACCAAAATATAAAAGAGATGCAATAATGGTACCCCTCATCTCACCCCCACAGAGTCAGGAACTATGACATTAATGTTTAAAAATCATACTAATATTCAAAACCCATTTGTTTAGGCATGAATACACTTTTTGTCCTTTTCACCTAGCAGGTTCTTTGTCTTTTTTTTTGTTTTTTTTTTTCCCTAAACCCAGAAGCCTTGATTTCATCCTGTGAATCATTAGGATGTCAACAGCAAATGTCTTGAAAATAAAATAGACTTAACTGAAAGGAAGAATAAGAAAACACATTTCTCACATCAATTTCCAAAATTGTTCACAGTTTAGTGGATGGCAACCCAAGAACTGAATTAGTTAAAACTCATTATTTCAATTTTTCTAAACATTTTAACATTTCCAAAATTGATTTTGCTCAGAGTTAGAAATGCCTACCTGTATGAAACTTCTGGTATGAAAAATCAAACGAAGAAATAATATTTTCTATTTTTAACTTTGATAACTTTTCAGTTTAAGAATTCACAGCTAACTGCAATTTCATTTAGAAATACTTATCATTTATCTTTTTACAACTTTTATCTTGTTGCAGAGATCAATACAAGAGATGCAACACAACCACTAGAAAAACATGATAGACACTCTAGTCTCAGAGCAAAGACTACCTTTTGCTGATACAATTCTAACTGGTACCTGATCAATCCACTTGGAAAATCAAAGGATACTATGAACACCTGGTCTTCTAATCAGTACGCTAAGGGCTAATCCCTTCTATTTGAGTGTATACCTGCCTCACTTGTAGCAAGTCTGATCTAGGAAATAAGACAGAATTAAAATCTTTACAAGGAGACTTGTGATTAATGAATTAGAAATACCAAAAAAATCCCAACAATATTGATGTAATTTATTATTATATATGGTGTGCACCGTATTAAAATGTGAAAATATATACATTGTATATATATATAATATATATACAAAAATATCATCAGGGCAGTTTCTAATGGAAAAAGATTTCTGTTGCTATCTACCATAGTCATTTTATTGCATTTTATGCTGAATTTCCTTGAGAAAAATATCTTTTTTTTTTTTTTTTTGTACTTTATTTTTTAAATTGAATACTAGGTTTCCTACAATCTTATATTTTCTTCTATTAAGATCACTGGAATTTAGATTATAAGATAATACTGTAAATTGAAAAACGAATCAACTTAAAGTTTATGTGTTAATCTTGAGGAATTAAAACTTCTGAGGTCTGGCAATCTCCAGAAAAGTATCAGGTCCCTGCTATGGTCCACACTTGTAATGAAAGGTGTATTAAATTACCTCATTTAACTCAGTTCAAAGTCATCATAAGCAATATTATCTGTGTATGTATCATCTTTGTATTGCTGTACTTTGCCTTTTCATATTTTTACTAAATAACCAGAGCCATCACCTAAGGAGAACAGAATCATGCTCCTCTATAATCATGCTATTCTTTTCATTTCAATTCCTTCACCCTTCTAGCTTGTAGCTAGTACTGAGAGGAAGTATTGAGCTGCCAAAAATGACATGTATTTTCTTATTGTATTTTTAATGCTTTTAGGACTGTGTCTACTGAACAAAGATGTTGTCTATCCACCACAACATTGCCAACTCTGGCAGTTATTAAAGAACAAACATCTTTTAGCAACACAGTATTGTACAACTTGCAGAAAGACTACGAACCACAGAAAAGAAGACAACAGTGATGAAAGATAATACTGGAGATTTTTTCAGTTCCCGATTATGACCAAGCAATTCTGGAAAGAAGAGAGATGTGCCTCTTGCCGAGCCAAAAGTTTTATTATGTTTTGGTTCTATTAAAAAAATCATACTACGAATGATTCATCATCAAGGATCTAATTCAGTGGAAAAAATAGTAATAAACCTCCCCCTCACATATTTGCATAGCAAAACCCTCAGGTGTAAACTCAAAGGGTTTTACGAATCTGGACTGTTATTTTTTAGGAGGTGGCCATTCCTTGTTCTCAGTTATCTGGTTATTCTTAATGCTTATATTACTTTTCACCAGTTGGTTATTCTACACTTCTGTTACACCAGGTAACAAAACAGGTATCTTAGGTGAGATACTTTCTGTCTCTATTCCAGTTAAGATCCAGTGTGTGAGAGAGCTAGCATATGAACATCATTTTCTCTTGGGAAAGAATTACTGGGTCAATGCGTTTGCTAGCGAAGAAATCTGAAAGCCATGACTGGAGCATACCGAGGTAAGAACAGAGGACAGCACTTCACATTAAAGATATTCGCCTAGCAATTGTGTGAGGATAAAAGCAGCAAAGTAGGGCAACATATATATATATATATATATATGTATATATATACACGTCCTCACACGCTTGAGATGTGCTTCTTCGTTTCTTGTATCAGTGACTCAGAACAACATCAGCTCTGTCAGTAAGCAACTTCTTAGCTATTTTTAAAAATAATCTTCTTACTTTGAAGTTTTCAGATTATTATAAGAATTGATTTTATACTAATAAAATTACTTAGCTTTACCACTGATAATCATACATGTGGGCCTATGCCTCTGTTCTTACAGGATCTCATTTTTCTTCAATTGGGTTTTCCAGAATTGCTTGGGTATTACCTGCACATCATGCTACAGAATAACCTCTATCAACTGGGGAGATATCCATGGTCACAGTTAGAATGACAAAAAAATTATTTCCTAGAAAAGCTAAATGCAGTCTGAATCCAAGTCAAGGTAACATGGGGTACTTAAGGTAAAATCAGGCAAGGTTTACAGGCTGTAGATTTAAGCATGAAAATCCTTCAGAGAGCTTTAATTCAGCAGCTGCTAAACTGTTGTAAAAACCATACCACATCATACTTCTTCTTATACAGCATTGGTATAATTATTGGGAACACAGTAAAAAGCAAATTGCAGAAAAACAGAAGAGAAATTTCTAGTGATAATAAATCCCCTGATATTCTTAGCCAAAAAAAAAAAAAAAAGGTTTTGTGCTCCTGCAAGTGGCTAAAATAATATTTTGGAAACTTTTGTTCTGTCTTGAGCTTGTATTAATTTAGCAATGAGAAACATCTTAAAAGCAATACTATTTGTAACTGTGTCTCTTTTGTGAAATATACCCAATAGAAATTGCAAAAGCTAATTAGCAAATAATCTAATCAATAGCATTGCTTTAGTGTGTATCATTAAAATGTAATTTTATTTTATTTTTTTACTGCCTTTTATTAAGACTTCAGGTTGCACAATTTAAATGCCACGGCAATAGTGACAAAATTTAAATGAAGATTAATTACTGACTTCAGTTAGACCACATAAAGATTACCTGCTGTATTATACAACCCCTCTACATTCAACTATGCAAGGTGACATAACAAACACAGAAATTTAGCTGCTCTCTTAAACACAACATCACTGAAGCGTGGTTACTGTTGGTAAGGTGAAGCAGTAACTAACTGAATAGCAAACTTCAGTATGCTTATGAGGAAAAAACCCACACATCTTCAGGGAGCCCAAATATTTCAAACAGGATATTTCAGATAATAAGATATGAGAATTAATCAAAAGAAATTTGAGCTGCTCTGACTGCATGGTAGAAACCTCTGATGAGAGAAAACAAAGGAAAATTACAGGCAAGATTGACAACAGGGATAAACATAACCAAAAAAAAGAAAATTATGACTGGCAATTTATCAAAATGTGGATGTCCAAAAATGTTTTCCTTATAAAAAAGTGTAATTTTGGTCAAGGATCCAATACAGTAAAGGCAAAAATACGAAAGGAAAACAAAATAATAAGAATAGTATCAAGTACATTATTTTTAATATAACCAATAAACAGATAAATAACTATAGAAGTCAATACACCTAGAGAATGATGAAATCCAAAATAAAAACACAAAACCAGATTATAACAAAAACACAGTATAAAGGACATAGAATTCTTGAAAACAAACATACTACTTTTCTTCGGTAAACCTAAAAATACTTGCTCTCCAAATCAAGACCAGGAAAGAAAGATGTTCATGATGACAGTCTACCCTTACATCTAAAAGATAAATGACAACCATTTATTTCATTTATTTATTTGTTGTATATGTTTGTTTTGGGGGAGAAAAAATGTACTTAGAAAGCAAGGAGAAAGGCTGTCTCTCTTGTGACTTGAGGTATGAGGATGAATCAGTCTTCAAAAGGAAAGTGAAGAGCTTGTGTATCTCAAGAAACAGAAATAAAGCCAGCCTTTAAAAGGGATGAAAAGGAAGAATCATTCCTCAAATCATGGGGAAAACTGTCTGGAGTTTGAGTAATTCAGCAACCCCTTCTCCCAGCCCAAGCTGCCAGACAGTTCAATAAGACTGGAACAACTTTGGACAAGGCTGAGGCTTATTTTCTATTTTTATTTTTTGTTTCTTCTCTTTCATCTAGAATTTCCCAAGGCATTTTAATCTCTTGTATGGTATTGGAATTTTAACTAAGGTACTTTAAATACTGGGCTTTTGACAAGTTACCTTTACAGAAGAGCAAAGGAGCAAATCCTATCAGGCCTCTGCCTGAAAAAGAGCCCTGGCTCATACAGCTGAGAGTCACTAAAATACTATTTAGATATCATAGTTTGTTAGGATGAAGTGTTCAACGGAGGAATGACAAACCACTTTCCTTAGTAATGAACTACAGCAGTAATCCACAGAACATTAACCAATGGTACCAGGCCTAAATAACTTATGTGAAAAAACTCAGGCATAAAAGTGAAACTTCTGTCAATTATATTTTTATCAGCAGCAATGTGAACAAATGATGCAATATGAAAGCGTAAAACAATAGTATCAAGTTACTAGACTTTGTTATCATAGTATCTCCCCAGTCGTAGGTATCAAACAACATAAATAGTATGGCGTGGAACAGGTAGAATTAAAAATATGAAAAACTACGTATGGTCCAAAAAATCTTACCAGAACTACCTTTCCACTCCCTAGAGGTGACCTGAATACACTCTATACCTTGAGAAAGATGACTTAAATGATATCAAGGCATACTACAAATTCCTTAGTTTAACTTGTTAGTGATTCATTGGTTCTTAGGTATCCTCTGACAGTTGCAGCACATTTCAATTTTATGGGATCACTGACTCATATGCCTGTAATTTTCCTCAGTGGAAGAATTTATGCACAGTTTCAGTGGCATGACAATTGATAAAATACTATAATTCTTACAGATAATATTTTGATGCTACTGTCACCTACTTCTGAGAATGCCAGGTACGTTACTCAGCAGGTGAAGTATTTATCCAGGGACTAATGATAGAGCAGCTTACAGTCAAAGGACTGTAATTAATTGGCCACTGAAACAACTCTGAAAAACGGGCCTGTTAACATCTGTACTGTACAGATGAACAAAAGGAAAGAAGGCAGTCAGTAAGTCCATATTAAAGTCAAAAAAGAAATGTAGAAATTCCTATTTACAACATACTCATTCCCAATGTCATCTCTTTAAAAGCAAATCAAATTGAGTAATTATTAATTATTTATTGGGATGTGGGTTTGTAAACTACCATAAAGAGCCTCACTGGGCTGCAGAGGAGTAGGAATGACAAAGGCCAGAAACATACAAGAGGACTGAGCACACTATAATATTAATTAATAATTCTAATATGCTTTATGGCTACAAAGTCATTTGGGGTTAATAAACTGACTGACCTTCAACCTTGCAGTGCAGTAAGCATAAGATATATTACTGCTTAAAAAAAAAACGCTCCAGCATTGCCTTTGAAAACGTACATGTTATTTGATAAGCATAATTTGGTTTATTACATGTTATCCTTCACCTGAAAAAATTGATAATTAGCTACTAAACTCTGTGAATATAATATATTGTAAAATAAGTTAATATTTATTTTTTCTTGGAGCTCAGGAGAAGATGACCTCAGAGAAACAAGATTTTTCATAAGCAGGTCTCCCAGTAGCAGATATAGCATTTCAGTCTTAAAATCTACTGGTGGAACTGTTGGGTGAACCGTGACGATCACACAATACCAAAAGTGTATGGAGACCCATCTGCACACAAAACTAATGTAAACTCAGAAATTCTGAGCCCTTAAGAGAAAGGAATCACAAATCATAAATTTGCAAAAGCAAATATCCACAGTTATGCAGGTTTTGGCAGTGATGCTGCAAAGCATGTGCTAAAGTCCTTTGAATTCACAGTTCTTTTGCATGTAAAATGGCTGGTATGCAAATCTCAAATCTGAGTTCTACAGAAGCCTTCTTCTGTTATTATGATGTGGAATAGGTTTAAAATTGGTATCACTGACCATGAAGTTAGAGGTTTGTGAGGTAGCTTGCTGTTCTGGTTAATATTTACTCACCAAGTAAATCACCATGATTTTTCCATTATAAAGCATCTCTATATAAATTCAGGATCGTGCAAATCTGGAGTATTAAAATATTGAGAATATCATCAGAATGAAGAGGTAATGGTTGCCAGGGGAAAATGGGTACTTATGGCATACCCAAAGTAAAGGTTTAGTCACTTGTCAATGGATCTCTGCAGACAGTCGTGACTCAGATTTTGTAAAAAACCCATCTGGGGCTATCAGTGGGTGGTTAATGAAAACATAATCATAACAAACATTATTGTTTAACCCTGCTGTTTAAGTAACATTGTGCGATTGAAAGCACAGAATTATTTACCCTTATGACTGTGCATCCCGTGTACAGTCTACCTTTGGTAATAAATTACCATAGCATTTTTGCTAAACCAATTTATGGGTTCATTTAAAATGTTAATTCATAAGTGTCCCCTTGGATTTTATAAACTGAATCTCAGTAAAATGTTTTACCTTGTTGTACAGACCAGTATTCTTAGCTTATCATATAGGCATACTGAATTGTAAAATACTAAACATACTATATAAATACTACAGACATCATATTCTTTTTATGATATATATAGTATAGTGTCTCAATAGGCTCAGCAATGTAACAGTGCATAAGAATCTATTTAAGAAAACACATTGATTTATTTCTCTTATCCTATAAACACACATTCTTGAATCAATTACTCTAACTTACATACTAGTTTAAAAGAAATGTGTAGAGTTCTTGTTTTTCTAGAACTAAATTTATTTTAATAGTCTGTGAAGCTCAATAAGACATAAACCATTAATCCACATTAAATAAACATGTAAGAAATTAAAGATTTATTACCAACCAACTAGAATGTTTTTCAGATAAGGAATCATCACATTCTTGTTATCCATAGATCGTATTTCCTTAAAATATGCTTAGCCATAAGTTAAATAGCTAATTAAAAAAAAATCAGGCAAAAAGAATTAATAGTTTCTAACATACTGTTGAGAGCAAAATAAATCTGTAGTGGTATATTGTTGACTTCTACTGTTTTATCAAATATTTTGCATATTTGCAAAATATAGGGATAAGATCACGATGAACCATGGCTATCTGGCTTCAGGTTCTAAGAACTAGAAATAAAATCGAGACTTTGACAAAAGAAGTAGCGCCACTGATTTTAAAGAGAAAAAGGGTTGTCTTTTCTGCATATTAATGAGGTACAAAAGATTTTTGTCATCCCAGCAGGAAAAAAATAAAATAAAATAAAGCCAGTTGTATTTATGTAGAACATAATTATTTGTTAAAACATATTGCATATTTTCATGTGACCAAACACATGAAGATCCAGCAAACTACTATCGATGAAAATGGTCATACATCAAATATATACTATTTATGCAGGAGGAACTGAATGGCATTACTTATTAGAAGGGTCTGTAGAATCAGACCTGTTTGCAGTTAGCCTTGTTAAAATACGTTGGCAGAATGTATACGATGAATATATTGCAATAATTGTTGTTGTTGTTGTTAAAAAGAAAAGGACGGGAGCTGCTTCATTGGCTTAAATACACATTTTGGTTTGGCAAAAATGTTAACAGCAATTTATTATCAGAGCTAGAATATATAGGAGAGGCACTGTCTAGTCAGTAGATAATTTTCAGCCATTAGTCATGCAGACGTATTTACACAGGACGGTTTTATATTGACATGTATATACTTACTGATATGGTATTAAAATGTAAAGCAGGAACAACACAGTATGATACACATATATATTCTTAACAAAGCACAGGCTGTGTCCACTGAACATGAAGTTCCTATAATCCACAAACAAAGAATAACAAAATTCTTTGATTTAGTGAGGAACTGTGTGCAAGTCTCAAAATTAGGAGGTCAGATCTGGAGTCATCCACTCCCTGTCACAAAGAGGTCCGTCATTCTGCACTCATCCTTCTGGAGGATGTATCTCTTGGGAGAGGGCTAGCTGTGTTCAGAGAGAAATATGGTATCGGCAGCTGGTGTTGTTCATGAAAAGGTGGGGAGAAGGTCAGCACTAAGACTGACAGAGAAGAAAATCTAAAGTAGGGCTTCAGAGCGCTTTCTGCAGAGATGCTTTAGACCTCCCTGTTCACCCTTAGCCATGCAGGAAGTTTCTTTTCTAGCACAGCTTCTGCTTCACTGAAATTATGAAGGTAGATAAAAATGATTTGACCGATTTTTTATTTTCACCACAGGGAACATCTTTGTTGACATCTGCTATCACCAGTGACACTTTGAGATCAAAAGAACTGTATTTTTCCATGTTCTAAAAATTAAATATTTACTCCAGCCTAAATGAAGGCCAGACAATTTGTCGCCACTTCCACATTTTCCTAGGAATCACAGAAATTACCAACAAGTGACTCCTGGGTTATGGGTACTTTTGCTCAGCCTCTCAACACACTTGACTCAAATCATCTCAACTGAGTCTTGCCTCACGCTTCCATTAGAGAGAGAAAAGGCTACCAGAGTAATGCATTTTTTAGAGGTTAATTTACACCTCAGGTTAACAGAGAAGAGATAAGCAGTCTAGACCAATAAATGCACTATTTTCATTACATATCCGTATTTATATCAAGATATCAGAGATAAAAAGAACGACACCTCACATTTTCATATTTACATGTTTCAGAATTACCACCTCACAGAAATTCATCACTATTGGAGATTATTTAGCCCAGTCCTTTCACTGACTGGGTAAATTATGGGTATACATTCAGTAAGTAGCAGGCATCATTTTAAGCTATCTACCTACCTTATTTGTTTGATAACTTAATTATTGGTGATGACTAATCCCTTATTTTTCCTAATTCTTGATGCAATCTCAGGGATTTCTAATTGTATGTCTGCTCTTTAAAAAAAATTTTTGGAGAAAGGTTGATTTAATTGATCTTTTTTTTTTTTTTTTTCCCCACTGGGACATCCTTTTTCTGCTTCAGATCGTTTGAAAAACTATACTACATGACCAACAAGACCACTTGTCAGGCTTATGTATTAATATTTGGAAGGCAAAGTGTTTCCCAGATTGAAAGGTATAAATACAAATATTTTGTTACTTCATGAGAAAATTCTCATTCACTTTCATATATGCATGAGAATACACAACAAAAAGCTGAGCAGTTCTGGCATCTATCAGGAAGAAGACAACATATCTCAAAAAGTATGTCCTAGCAGCATTTATTAATATACTCCACATTTGTTTTCTTCCCTGCAGAGTTAATGCTTACACAATTTGCTTGTTTATTATTGTACAAATTCAGCCTCTTGCTGTCTGAGGATTTCAGGTAAATGCATGCAGTCTGAGCACAGACTAGTCTAGTTCGTTATTTGTATTTTTATCCAACAGCTTTACAGATACAATTACTTCCCTTACACATGAAGAACTCTGTGAGGGCATGGAGAGAATTGCAGTTATTTGGATTATTGATGTTAAAGGAGAGACTATCACTGGCCTACATGTGCGTGTGCAAGAACAGAAAGAGCACAGAAACCTTCTGTTTCCCATATCCTCTTCTCTCTCTGCATAAATGCAGTTCCAGCACATTCTTGTCCAGATGGTAAAATTCACTCTTCAGAAAGTGAAAGGTGGCAGGAGATCAAATGACAGCTTAGATACCCCTTATGGATCAGTCTACAAATAGAGAAAGAGAGCATGCCAAGCATCATCCTAAGGTTGCAAAGACCATATTCCTGTTAATGTCTAAGCAAAGCCCACAAAGCAGAGCCTCACCCAGAAATTCCCTGGAGATCAGCACAGTGCAGAGTAGAGCCTTAAAAGTGCAATCTCACTCTTAAGGATATATATGAGCTTCCTAAATGCTCAGTCAGCAGTAGGAACATTAACTATCATTTCAGTCAATCATAATTTTCAAAAGTTAGGAAAGCACTGCCTGAGACATGGTTAAGACATAATGATTTATAATATATCAATCCCTGGTAGAGTCTCATTACTTTCCTTTTCACAGTTCCTTCCTGGGAAGGCTTCTTCTAAGCTACTACATTAAGATCCTGAATCAATTTTATACCTAAGAAATCTCTAAAAGATTCTATCAATAAAACATATTGGTCTGGTAAAAGTCAATTTGACCTTTGCGGGTTTGTATAGTTTTCTGAGAGATCAACTTTAATTACAGTCTCATCCAACTCCTTTTTCCTGAAAGTACTATTTTAAATGTCCCTAGCAAACACTGGTTGACTACCATTTTCTTAATCTAAACTGTGTTTACACTACATTTGTATGTTACTATACCAGTTTTAAACTCATTAGGTGAGGAGACTATATTTGCTCCAAGTTACTTAGGAGACCCCTGTCCTCCAATATCTACCAGTTTCTAAGCAAGATTTTGCAGTAAGATTATCTACAAATATAAATGATTCAGAGACCAAAATCTACGTCCATGTAACAGGAAAACCATGTATGTGTGAAAGCAATCCAACAAACAAGAAAAAATACACTCTTACAGTCCTGGTCCTGTTATGTAATTTCATACCATAATTTACTACATCTGTCTGTAATAATCTACTCCTCATTCATTTGAATGCTCGAGAGAATTGCTCTGATATGATTAATAGGCTACTGATTTTTTAAAAAACAGTATTGTGTAAAATTTTGGAGTCTTCATTTGTCAAAGTATCCTACTGATAAAAAAGAGATGTAATTTATAATGATTTTACAAAAAATACATTTGCCCCCAAAATTCCACAAAAACAAAATAAAATCCAGAAGGATTATGCTTCTGCCAATTTAGAATGTAATCTTGCAATCTTTGTATACAAAATTTTTCTCACATAGGTATCCAGATGCAATTGATAGAAGTGTGTATCTGAATGTGATTATGTACCCATACATATTTATAAAGAAGCACCTGACTTACTTTTTTTGTGCTATTTTAACCTTAATTTCTTGTTATCTCATTAAAAATAAAAGAATCAGTTTCCAGCAGTCCCCAGCACTTAATGTGTCTTCCAAAGGCTAACAAAAATAATATTGTGACATCTTTTAATAAATACGTGTAATCCAATTTCAATGTCTACTAATGTCAGTGAAAGGACTCCAATTCGTTCAACAGGTATTGGATTAGATTCATATTTCATCCAGTCTTATTCATAAGACATTCTTTCTCTTCCATTCCCTCCAAATCATTCTTTTAAGAAATGGGATGTTGTTTGGAATAAAACATACAGACTTCAGAGCTTTTTAATGTGTTCCTGGTAGTTGCTGCTATTTTAATGAATCAAGTGAATGACACTAAGTGATGCATTAACACAGTAATGGCCAGCGGGATTATTGCTCACATGATGTATTAACAATGTACTGGCCAGCAGGGATAACATTCCAGTAATATATTAAGAAGCAACATCTGGCAAGTACTCATGCTAAACCTTCAACCACTGCAGTGTTAATTGCAGTGTTGCTTCAATTGAGGTTGCATTTGTGGTTTATAAACAGGAGGCTCTTCATATTTATCAATATCATAGTATTGTGCTTTTTGAACTATGTATACTGAACATAGAAGGGCAGATATTGCATCCTTTGGGATAAAAGAGAAAGATACTTAGAAAATTGTATTTGAAGCATAAGCAAGAAATCTTTTATATTACAGTAAAGAGACACCTCTTGGAACATATTTCCACTGTGTATAAATGCCTAAACTGTTTCAATCTCCAGATCTAAACAAGAACAGGAAAATAAGGACAAAATGGAGTAGAATATGCATTGCAGGAAATTCTGCTAATAACAGCTCCAAAATCCTTATATATGGTTCCTTGGCTTCTTCTCATGTATCTCTTTTTTTTTTTTTTTTTTTTTTTCTGCAATGGAAGATTGTTTTTTCTCAGTCTGCTTTTAACCATTGCTCTTCATTCTCCCAGTGAACTATTCTATATTCAGTCAGTGTTCTAGCATGTAATCAGCTAGAACATGTAAAATTGAAGAAAAAAAAATAAAAAATGAGAGCATGCTCTTTCACAATATTCCAGGAATTTATCAATTCAATCAAATTTCTTGCAAAACAATTGCATTAGGTATCTTGATAAGGCTTGTTGTAATGCAACAGTTTGATTGTAATACAAAACGTTTAAGTTGGAATGAAATATTTTAAATGATGCAAAACAAATACTTCATTTCATGCATGCTGGAAATTCTAAGACTAACCAGTGTCAGTCATTGATGGAAAAGTTTTTGATGCTCTTGCTGTATCAGTATAACTGTACATCTCAGTATAATACCAGCTAAAATATCACAGTTCTTATTAAAATGTAATATACCACGTCTCATAGCTTAATATCCATAGCTTAACTCCAATCTTAATAAGTATTCAGAATCATTTTACAGTAGTTGAAATGTTGCTTCTTATCTGCTGAAATTCTGGACTGATGTTTGGCATTTAGCATTATGTATGGCCTTGGCTTTTCTTCTATTTGTGTCATTAGGTTCCTGAAGCTGCTCCTTTTGACCAAACAGAGAAGCAGAGCTCCATGTTAACACTTTCTTGGGTTCATCCTATAGATACAATGTCTAGTCGTAATTTTTGATGTGCTTCTCTAGAACATGGGAAATGTGTTCACTCTTCTCTAGTAAGCAGAGTTCTGCAAAGCAGAGTAATGGGACATCACTGGAGTCTCTTAACTTTTTCATATTTTCAAATAAACCATGCAGCACTACAAATGGATTGTGATAAATTGTACATTTCATAATGATCACGAAAATGTACATTTCACAGAATTACAGAATGACTGAGCTTGGAAGGGACCTCTGGATATCACCTAGTCCAACCCCCCTGCCAAGCAGGGTCACCTAGAGCATGATGCACAGGATCCAGGTAGGATTTGAGTATCCCTAGGGGAGACTCCACAGCCTCTCTGGGCAACCTGTTTCAGTGCTCTGTCACCCTCACAGTAAAGAAGTGTTTACATATTTTCACAATGTAAAAAAAAAAAAAAAAAAGGATTGAGAGTGTATGAGTTTATATCACTAAAACATTTCCTATTTCTCAAGTATGGAAGTAACTAAAATTTGACACTTCAAAATACAAACAGATTTTTTTGACAACTACTCTTGCTTCTTAGCAAAGAGCTGTAAAAATGATCTTCAGTAATGAAAAATGACCTACTGTGAATTATTAATGAAGAATTTAGTACTGTGTGTCATTAAAGTACATGGCAAAATTCCCACTAACTTCATCTGAGGTCAGAATTTTGTCATTAGTAAACAAAGCTCTAGAAGAAGATTCCAACATGAAACAGAAACTACTGATTTTATCATGTCAATTTTATCATGTTATATTTCTCAAATTAAGAGAAAATTCTAACTCTGGGTAAGTAGCAAATGGTAAGTGCCTGCGATTAACTGTTGTAAGTACAGTATAGCATACACTGCCTGTAAACAATCATAGATCTAAATTATATCTTAAACATAGAATGAATCTTTAATTTTCACAAAAGATTTATATATCTAAGTCTGTATAGGGTGAATGGTCAGACCTTCATTGCATTGCTTCACAATAGTATTCTCCTAATAAAATACTGAGATGTGTTTTCTTATTTGTATGGGTAAATTTAAAAGTACCAATCTGAGTTTTGCATATGCAGAATCTAGGGCTGGAAAAATGATTGATTTAAAAGTTGTGCTACTGTCTCTTTTGCTTTCTAGATTTTGTTCTCTAATAATTATTCTGAGACTTTAAAATCTTTTGCCATTATTCTAGTCTCTCCTGTGCTAATTTTTTATGTGTACTACCATAGATTCTAAGCCGTTCCAGACTTGCACCAATGTAAGTACCTCTGAATTTTAAAAGCAAATATATTTTATTATCACTAGGGCTTACACTGAAAGAAATTATATCATTATAAGAAAGCCCAGGCTGCTAAGCTGTGCATAACTAGGTTAAAACAAGAAGTGTACTGCTGTCACCACCTATAGGTTGTCCATTTAGGTGTAACAACCAAATCTTTTAGAGAACAGAACTGAAGCTAATTAGAAAAACTAGCAAACACTGAAGAAGTAATAAGAACATTTAACATTAAGTTAAAAATCTCAAATTCAAGTCATTCATTGAGAGTAACTTAAAAGTTCATTTAAGCATATCTAGAGGAATGAGAAACAAATGTGTCCAGCTCTCTGTGCTTATCAGGAGAAAGATTACTTCCCAGTAGCTGAAACATCTGACAAAGAAATGGATCCTTAATCTGGTAACATACATAAACTAATTTCTGACAATCCTTTTCAAGGACAATCTAAATTACTAAGGTAACTAGCCTTACTTACTAAGGTTTGCCCTATTAACTTGATCTAACATTTTAAGAAGGCAAAAAATTTCCAGCATCAGGAAATACAGTAAACACACTTAACACCCTACAATGCACCACTGTACAATGCCAAAGCCATCATAAAAGTATTAGATGTATGTCAAGATGAAAACATTGGCAATGAAGTCTGTGGTCTAGTTCAAATAAAGAGCACTTTGTGCACATCAACAGCATCTAGCATGGTCAGGATACTGGGACAACCTGGACAGGACTTGCCTGTGCAAGATGGATGGATCAAGGATGCTGTTTACACTGTCTGCACCCTGCAGACTGGCAAATACTAATAGGCCGTTTCTGAAGGAGAGCAGGCTACTCTTTATATAACGTGATAGCAAATACTGCATTTGGCAAGAAATTCAGCAGGGTGTTTTCCAAGCTTAATAGGGCTTTCTGGGACTGTTTTTGACCCATTCAATTCAGTTCTTTGTAGCATGGCTTCCTTCCAGCAGTTTCAACATGCCATTCATTCAGGGAAATTCACTTTAAGTCAATGGCAAGTTTGCCTGTATAAAAGTATGAGTTCTGACTTTATTACCAATTAATCTTTGGAAGTCAGCTTGTGTGTAATTTCTTTTAAAACTGAAGTTACTTTCCTTTGCATAGTACATACTTAGGAAGTAGTGATATTTTGTGAGAACTCTAAGTTGCAAATAAGGATGTATATTTTTTAATAAAATAAAATTCAGAATGACATTGATAGGAAATTGTACTGTTTTCATCTATTTTCATCCTACCATCATTTATAATATTACCACAAAAAATTATATAAGTGGGTTTGAATTTTATATATAACCAGCTGACATACAGATACACATTAAAAGTCTTGTCAATGATCAGTGCATGTACAAATTTGTACTTTCTGTTTATTGCAGTTTGCTTTGATTTAGTGTTTATAAAATGCTTTATATCTCTGAAGGACATTATATCAGAGAACACCTGAGTAAAGAGCAAAGCAGCATTAGTAATGAAAGTGAAATGTCAAAAAGTGTTCTTTGACTTAATTCAACAAAGTAAAATTCACATGCCCAATTCAGTTTACAAGGTTTCTTTCACTTCATCCTGATATCACTCTCTGCATCAGGGTCTGACTGCACACAAAACATAACAGGTAATAAAGGGCGGGAAACTCTGTCACAGTGTCTTGTTCATGAACACCCAAGGAATGGAAATCATTCTAAATAACGAGCCAGACCAGGATGAGCTTACTGAACTGAAACAACAGGGATCATTTGTGGTAGAAGCGGATTCTTTGTGTGAAGAAGTTGTCAGACTCTAGCCCAAAAAGTTCAGACACTTTCTTCACAAAGGGTGAAACTCAGCAGCTCCCATGCACACTGAGCAACTGCTCTTGGAAGTAGCACTACCCCAGGAACAGGACTCAGTAAGAGGCAGGGGTTTGATCTCACCCAAACAACTGAATAAAAGTCTGCCTGCTTGCTGATAATTCCTTAGCAGAAAACAAGGCTAGATTTGTCATGTATAGTATTCAGTCCGAATCACTCACCCCGCTCCCCACTTGAAACAAACCTTCTCTTTGTTTAATGGAAACGTTCCCTAATTACTTATGACTGACCAATTATTTAAGTGTTAAGTTAATACTATATTTAGTCAATCTGCTTGCATTTTGTGTCACAAAAGGATTCTCATTTTATATACTGTACTTCTCGATTTCCCTTAATTATGCCAAGTAAATTAACATCAAGGTTTCTGCCTGCTAGTTTGCTCAAACAGACATGTCTTCTTAGATAACTTTTAAACCAGTTCTGACATTTTAATGGGATATAATTATTATAATGATAAATCCATTATAGGGATGAGATTGAGGTCATATTAGGAAAACATTTCCCTCCTTTGTTATTCCATGCAGTGAAGTCTGTTGATCTTTTGAAACAGGCTGTGATTTCAAAAAAATCAAAATAAATATAAAATTTTCATTCAAGTAAAACAAAGTAAGTCCAGTGTGGAAGCCTTTTTGTTTCTATAGATCTAAGGCAAAATGTCTTATATGTATATTTGCAGTGACTTTGAGAAACTCCTAATGCTATTCTGCAGGTATACAATCCTTAGAGAAAAATGGAGCCGCTCTGAATTCCCCCTTTAATCTATCCTGTATTCTATTTTGTACATCTGTCAAACCACATAATACTTCTTATGTAATACAGGCCTATAGAAAGCATTTTTTATTTCCAGCTGGCATACTTCTAAATTCAAACGCTTAGACATAATTTAGTTATTTTTTCCCTATATGTGGACTGTTTATTTACGTTACAAGCTTGCGCAGAAAATGTAACTGTACACTAAACCATTAGTATTCTGTTGGGAAGATTTGTGTTTTGTGTTGGAGGCAGTTCACATTAAACTCAAGGTCTTAATACTCCTTTGAGGCTTCTGAAGCCCCATGGCAACTCTTGAAAAGACTTTTATTTCTTCAGCATATGTAAATTGGATAGGGTGAAGTCAATGTGATTTAAAGCTAACATCTCTTCAAGAACTCAGATGAGACAAAGGTTTTATTAAATGAAATAGTAGAGGAAATTGAAGCTCCAACATTTCAGCGTAATGTGATCATGAAGATGGAAAATAATATTTAGTGAAATTAAAAGTGCAGGCTTGAAATTTACATCACTCTTAATCTACATCTGTTCTTTTCATTTAATTTATCTGACATGCCCCACTTCTTCCAGGGGAATTACAGAACAAGATCTATTGGATACAGGGATATTAGCAAGACTGCATTGGGGTCACACGGTGATTTATGCAACAACCTTTTTATTATATTAATTAGGCGGAGATAATAGAAAATTAAAAAGAAGAGTTAAAGTTTGTATCACACAAAGATCCTTGCCTGTGCTTATAATTAAATACAATATTTATATTCATGTGCCTTATACTGTTACTTTAGATTGTTTGGAAAAGAAAAATATATTTGAAAAGTTTTAGTCTGAAAAATAGACCTGACTGCAAGTTATCTGTTTGAAAACTGAGCACATTTAACATTTACTGAGATGTCTGATTTAACTGGTGCTACATTAGGGCTTAACAAGGTGTTACTGTTTGTCAAAAGTTGATCTATGACTTGTACTGGGTTATTTGTGTCATAAATTCTTTCATCCTGTACATTTTCTCAGACATTCATAATTAACTGTTCGGAGTTCAAAATAATGCATTTCCTGATAAAGTAAGTACTTTTTCAGAATTTGAAAAAGGCAGAGAGGAAAAAAAAAAAAAACAACAAAAAAACCAACAACACACTAACACACACACATACAAAAAAAACCCACAACTTGTTTTCAGTGATTTGAGCTTTAAGTTAATAAATAATTGTCATGGCAGAGGTGAACATGCAAGTACAAAGACTACAAATGTCAGAAAATGAACTTTAATTCTTGAGGGCTTTTACAGTCTAAGAGGTAACAGCAGGTATGAAGGATGGAGGAGGGTCAACAACACCATTTGTGCCTTTCCAACCTTCTCAGGCCATTGGCCATTTTTTTTAAATGTGTGCTCTGGTAGTAGACATGGAGCATTTTAAATGATTGTGAGAAAACTGTGTCTAAAAGTAACTTCTTTCTATTCCTCACACCTCCGAGAAGATACCAAGCTTGATATGACAGCACAAACTTCAGCAATACAAAACTGCAATTCTAGGGTAACTGTTTTAAAGGCATTGTTTAAAAATGATAGCCTTCAATACTTAAATTATAAGACAAACTCAAACTATTTGAGTTAACATTTTAGTAATATGTACTGGCTTCAGCTGGAACAGAGAATTCCTGAACTAAGTGTAGAAAAACAACTTGCCCCACTGGGAATTAAGAAAATCGGTTCTGTGATTATTTATTTATTTATCTTTTGCTTCACTTCTATTGCTGCTTTTTATTCCCTACATAAATTTGAATTAGGTAGAACAAAACAAAACAGCTGCATACATCTTTACTGAAAATAATATTGGGTAACATATAAATGAAGAACCCTTTGGTTCAAGAAGGACCTTGTCATATTGACTGTGCATATTGTATTTGGAAACTTGAAGTTATACTTGGAAATGGGATTTTCAGATGTGGAAAGGCAAACATTTATTTTTCGGTAAAGAGTGAATATATAGCCTGGTTACCATTCATATAAATGGTTACATTGGAATAGATTGCTCAAAATGGTCACTTTGATAGTCTCTCTTCACAGTACGTGGAATAAGACAACTACCTCCAAACACCCTCAGCCCACATAAACTGTGATTGTTCTCTGGAGTTGCTAATACTTCTTTGTTGCCTTTAAAATGTCACAAGTTGGGTAAGCTTTTAATTTAGGACTCTCAGTGAAGAGGCTTCAGAAGCTGGAGTGAACCTGAACATATTTGACTTGATTATTCGGCAGATTTGACTTACATCAGGGTAGTGAAGTAAGAACTTACATCAGGGTAGTGAAGTATTCTATACAAAAATTCATACAAATATGAATAAGTTAGTTCTGTCTCTTAACATTCTTGCTTCCCATGGACAAATGAACAATTCCAGATTACTTGCACCAGACCAGTTAACATTTAAAAATAGTGTTTGTCCCTCATACTTGAACGCCACAGTCAGCGCGGGGCCGGCCGCGCCGGGCCGCGGGGCGGGCCGGAGGCCTGAGGCGGCGCGGGGAATACCGGGCGCGGCTTGGGATCAGCGGGGCGGTGCTGCCCTGAGGCGCTGGCTGGCCGGGGGCTGTCAAAACGGTGCCTAGGGCGCAACCTATGGGGCTGTGTAGCTGTTAGGCACCCCTAGAGCACAAGCTGTGGGGCTGTGTGGGTGTTAGGCACTTGTGAAACGCATCTTGCACCCTCATGAGTCGGGGTGTGTGGGATGTGAGGGGCAGCGTGCAGCCTGGTGTCAGGCTGTGTGGCTTCCTGCTGCTTGCTGGGGTGGCTGGGGTTTGCCCTGTGCTTGTGTGGAAGACAGCGTGCATTTGTCGAGGCCCTGGAGCGTTTCCAGAGAAGGGCTGTGAAGCTGGTGAAGGGCCTGGAACATGAGTCCTATGAGGAGTGGCTGGGGGAACTGGGGTTGTTGAGTCTGGAGAACAGGAGGCTCAGGAGAGACCTTATTGCTCTCTACAACAACCTGAAAGGAAGGTGTGGGGAGCTGGGGGTCGGCCTCTTCTCACAGATAACTACTGATAGGACTAGAGGAAATGGCCTCAAGTTGTGCCAGGGGAGCTTTAGATTGGAAATTAGGAGACATATCTACTCAGAAAGAGTAGTCAGACATTGGAATGGGTTGCCCAGGGAGGTGGTGGCGTCACCATCTGTGGGGATGTTCAAGGAAAGGTTGGAACTGGTGGTTGGAGACATGGTTTAATGGGTGACATTGGCAGTAGGGCGATAGTTGGATCAGATGATCTTGGAGGCCTTTTCCAACCTTAATGATTCCATGATTCTGTGATAATGCTTAAAACAGCAGGAGAAACCAAATCCATTAGCCAGTGATCTAACATAAGAAGTGCTAGATTTGTCTGACTTCTTCATGATCAATTCTGAAAATGAATGTAATAACTCCCAACAATACTGCTGCTTATGAGGTACTCTTGTGAGGTATATTCTCATTGAATATATACAATTTTTCAGTAGAACAGGCATGGACTAAGTGATAATCCCAAGTCTTTACAAAGATAAGGAGAAATGGAAAAAATCTAGCATTCTGATGACACCAGTTCTTAAAAGCACAACAAATTGTTTTACAAATCTATACAGTTTCACAAATAATACAAGTTCTGTTCTTAGGTTGTGATGACTTTCTTAATCTATTTTACAGCTTGTAGATCAGTCCATATTCAAAATGGAAGCAGTTTGTTGTTGTTGTTGTTGTTTTTGTCTTTTTTTTTTTTAATTAAGTACTGCTTAAATTATGGGACATGAAGCATATAAATTGAACTTTTAAAACAATTTTGACTATTAAACAATAGTCTTTTACCATAACTGTTGTGTACAGCTGCCAAAGTTCACAATTTTTCCTATAAAACAATCTTCAAAGTTGCAACTTGCTATTTATGTTGAAATCCCCTTATTCTATTCATCTGCAGTTGATTCTGTTTCTAGTAAATCACTCCAGTGTATGCTGTCTGCAAGCACTTTGCCTGACATCTGGACTATTTCCCCTTAAAATTTAATGCATGATGTTTGAAGACAACTATCTATACAGTATGAAGAGTACAAACAGCACAGAGAAATAGCAACGCATATATTTCAAGACAGTTAAAGAGATTATTTCCTTATCATGACAGCAAAATGGCTTTATGTGTTGTACATTCATTATCATTCAGGAAGTTCAGAATGTCATTTTTCCCCTCTCCAAAGCATACATATTTTACATTGATTTCTGGTTCCCATGTTACAGCATACCTAATTTCAAGAGAGTGAAAAAAATAAAAATCAATACTATGCTTGTGAGATGCTAAGATTTTCTGTGAACTGCTGTATGTTGAGAATTACATGTGTATGATTGAAGTAAGCCTTATCACTTAACTACAGAGATGAGGGATGCTTTGTGTAAATCAAATATTATTCTTCAAAGCTCACTGTTTATGGATAACGATTCTTTTACTATTGTTTGTATTGATCAGTTGGCCATTTCATTCTCTGACTACAAATGCTACTTGTTTCCCAGATTCACAACTCTCAAATATTTGACATAACAAATACAACTATCCTGTTAAGTTGGCTGAGCCATGTAGTGAAATAATGCTGTTCTACTATGGAGATGAAAGAGAACACAAGTGCAGATACTTCAGGAATACTTCAGAAAGCCATTCATGACATGTTATGAAGTCTCAAATAACCAAGATACTCTTTTCGGTTCCAGTTCTGGAATTGCACTTTCCTCCAATCACCCATGTCTGTGAACAGCAAGTTGATATTACACATATAACATTTAGACAGCAATGAGAAGAACATGAAAGATTACCGTGAAATTCTCACCATAAAATCAATAGCCTAAGCCTTGAGCAAGGCCAGGGTTGAAGTGTTGGTGGTAGATTTATGCCTTCATAGAGCTGAAATAATAGTTTTCTGAGGTTGAGAGAAATTATGGAACTTCATTAAAGCTGCCATCATGGACAAATTTTGCAACGAAGACTTCGCATTTGATGAATGATGCTGTGTGCCTAAGTGCACTGGCTGATTTAGAGTTCAAACCTTTTGTAGTACATTCCATGAAGATAAAATATTTAGTGCCACTATATTTTGGGGGCCATATTTTTGACAATATGTTTCATGCCTCATTTGCTACCAAAGTAATGAGATTTTAGTCAACGTTCAAAGACTGACTTCACATTTTTCATGGCAAAAGCCCAAATGGGTTATTTTTTTTTTTTGCGCTAGTGTACTGCTAGTTCAATGAAGCCCTGAAGTATATGTAGACCTTGAGGCAGCCAAAGTGTAAAACATTGACTTTACAGCACATAGAAGACAAGGAGCAAAAACACTGATTAATGATTGTACTTGCCCATTGGTTCCTGGAAAATAGTCCTCTAATTACATTTTTTCCAAATAGTAAGGTGTACTGATACGATACTAATCTCTTCAGAAAGTAAACAACTTCTCATATATGCAATTATAGAAATGTAGAACACAGACCTTTCTTGTTAAGTGTTCAAAGATTTCTGTCCCAACTCCAGTTTTGCTTTCTCTAAGACACCTGAGATTATAATGGGCCTTTGGAAGTACAGACAGTGAAACATCCAATAGAGCATTACATGAAACATTGACAATAATTTCTCTCCTTTTTTCACGAATAAATTACTGCTCGAAATACTGTTTTACTGATACAATATGTACCTATAAGTTCTGTCAAAAGACAGGACTGTCTTTTTATTTTCCAAAATGGAAGATAGGGGGAATTTTCTTACTCTTTTACAACACTCATGATGGTCTTTTACTGTGTAGAGAAATAGTCCTACCATGAAATTCTGAATAAAAAGATAATAAGAAAGCAAACACAGGGGGAAAAAAAAGCATACTTAGAAGCCCTGGAATGGCTTCTAGTATGTCAGGCATGGTTTGCAGTGGCTAAAAAGGAGTTTGCTCCCTCTGCAATCAGGAGTACCAATAGTGTAAATTGCTAGTTTTAAATCAAGTATTGAGTGAAACAGTAACTGGAGTACAAACATCAAAGAACATGGTAAAAAAGCCCAGCCTGAACAGCATTGTGCCAAGCTTACCATTACTAAACAATCTAACACAAAGCTATGCTTATAACCAGAAAAGAACTAGAGATACAAGAGATTTATGAGAGAGGTGTTTTTAAAATACAGAAGTTACATTAAAATAATAACAATTGATTGCATGAGTTGCCCTTTGTATATTATGGACAATAATATTATAAAAAAGTAAGTGCCTGGTTTCAAAAAGAACGTGCGACCACTGTGGAAGGCTGCCTCTGACACCTTAAGGAATAGCTACCAATCACCATATTTGTTGAGAAAACCTAAATTCTGTGAGCGCAAATACATTAGCAATCATCATCTGTAAAGAAAAGTATATTTAAATTGAAGCAGAGTTCTAATGGGAGCTCCGATCTTTCTGCTTCCTTAACTACAGTTCAATGGCTAAACTTCAGGCATAGATATTCGATAATATTACGGTACGCCACTATATGTAGTGTGTTGTAAAGTACTATACAATCTCTATTACTAATAAAGTTTTTGAACATATGTAAAGCACAATATCTAAGCATGATTTTTAATTAGAGAAACAAATGAAACTATAAGTAAACTTTCTAAGACCGTCTGTGTCAGAGCTGGCAAGCAATTAAATTGTGCTGCAAGTGCTTTTAAGAGGAGACATCTTTGCAAGTTTGCCATTTTCAGTGCAATTGTACTCAATTCCAGAACCGCATACAATAAAGCCTTGTATAAGAAGATGTCTGAGAGTGTAAAATCTTAATCTGATGGCACATCAAGATGAAATTGATTTTGCAGGTTAAAATTTTATTCCAGAGCACCTACCTTTTACATAGCTATGCAGGAAAAAGATGGTATCACTTCCTCATAACTATTCAGAAGGTAAAGGTGTTCAAGTGAGCACCAGGACAAGAGGGAAAACTAGAATTACTAAATAAACTAACACCAATTTATAAAAGCCTGAGCTATTATGTTACAGAACAATATTTGTAGGATGATTTATTCCCTGTTCTTCCTCCTTCCAGTCGTATCCACCCTACCCTCACTTTCCTAATAGCAGCAGTGCACTGTAAGATGTATATAGAAAATGGGATCTTAGAAGTGGCTGATGCTAACATGGAATAAGACTATGGAGCTGTCTAGCCTCTCCCAGACATTTTTGGCATAATTCATGTCCATCTGTTCCCTTTCATGCTGCAGTCCAGAGGGAAGCAGATGGGACCTACTCTGTAGTCTTCTTCTGAAACTCATATTCATTATAACCTAATTTTTAAAATGACAGTCTTGCTGTCAGCAATGCCGCTCAACCAATTTTTCCCCCCTCTACAGAAGTAAAAATAACCTTTACAATAATGGGCTTTGCTGATAAAGGTCATAATGTTAAACAGATACTAACAAGCAAACCATCTCTTCATCCCTGGAAGCAATCTTGTTTCCATTCCAAGCCTTGGACTGGATCTGGGCATGACTCCCTAACATGTGGTGTGGCTGATGCTTCTCTGACATTTTTCAGCAAATGCAGAGGAGTGATTTTTTTTTTTCTTTTCCTACTGTGTCAGAAACTGCTGCTGCTTTTTTCACTAGCTGCCAGATTGCTAGCTCTTTTTCTTCCTGTCGTTCTGTTCTGAGGCAAGCACTATCTTAAACACTTTCCCATTTTATGATGACTTATCTTTAATAAAAGTCTTTAATAGTTTTGCTTTTCCAACATTGTTAAGGACTATATAGAAAAATCACTGGATGGAGAAATAGTTATGCTTTTTGCTACCATTCTTCTAGTGTTTTTGAGCATAGGCCTGTTCTTTAAATTCTATTTAATGATAATTTTGTGTATGGATTTGGTGCATAATCTGCTCCTTTCCCCCTTTGTCCCTGAATAAAGCATACAGTGATGCTCTCCTGACATGTTAATTAGAAGTTTTATTCTATGTATTTTTTTAGATAGTTTCTTCTTTGTTGGGATAGGAATAAGTTAGTGTCATCAGTCAATCTTGTACTCCTGTACTCAAGGAAATAATTCATTTGACAGAGCACTGGGATGGGTTGCCCAGAGAGGTTGCAGAGTCTCCTTCTCTGAAGATACTCAAAACCTTCCTGGATGCCATCGTGCACAATGTGCTCTAGGTGACCTGCTCAGCAGGGGGGTTGGACTAGGTGATCTTCAGAGGTCCCTTCCAACTTTGGCCATTCTGTGACTCTGTAATATTAAACATGTTGCAAACAAGATAACAAAATACAGTAATCGATAGACTGCCACAAATCCGTTGACTGCAACCTATCAGAACATAAGTATATGAAATTATTTATTTCTAGCATTTCCTTCATACAAGTTTTGGGAATATGCTGATTCAGGCATAAGCAATTGCCCATTTAAATGCATTTGATGGTTGTGTGCTAGATCAGTTCTAGTTCTATCCCACTGTGGTACATAAACCTTGAGGAGCAAACACCACTTCTCATTCCTGTCTAGATCAACATTAAACAAGTGAATGTAAGTCATCATTGCAGAGATACAAGACAGGCAAGGGTTCACCCTTAACCTGTTACCCTGAGGGTAGAGCAGACAATGCATAGTTATGAATGAATAGAATTTTACTTATGTGTTCATCCCTGTGTCTGACAGAAGAAATGTAGAATATCAGAACTCTGCATAAATAGATAACAATGATAAATGTTAAGAAAACCAAGATGACAAACAGAAGTGCTGCTCATTAGGAAAGCTTCTATGACTTCCCTACATGGAATGCCTCACATGTCTCAGTCTGACCTACAGTGATGAGGCTTTTTTCATACTGCTGCATCTTAACCAGCAGTTCTGCTGATTAATTCCTTTGTTGTCCTGACATACTGTTCCTAGATAGATATTTTTAAGAGGGCAGAAAAAGCAAAATATTTAAGTGCACATTGACACAATCACAGAATACTGCTCTTCCTCTCTTTGCAAAGGAATACACGAGAACTTTACACAGTATGTCTTTCTTTCTGCCTTTTTTTTCCTATGAATTTGATCTGAGGTTCAGAACATGTCTTTATACCTTCTGGTAACCTTGAAGAATATCTGGGAGTATGCAGAATCTTAAACATTTTTCATTCCCTCAAGTAAACTGAAAAACGTTACAGGCTGTTCCATATACATGAGTTACTGCTGTCTAGTGCTGATGAATCAGGCATACCACATACCCATTCTTGCCAAAAGGCAAGAGTGGTTATCACTTCCTTTTTGCAATGCTTAAGTAAATTATTTATTATAAGTTCAATTGAATTTTAAAATACTAAAATATATTAGTTGCCTTAACTTTAGATTCCAGTTTAATTGTTGATTTTTTTTTTTTCTAAAGGCTTAAGATATTTAAAATGTAAGAAATCAAAAGGAATCTTGAAGAAGTGTTTAAAACAGTGATTGAGCACACTGTTTGTTGCAAGAGTGGAAAGATCTTAGTGTACCACATATGATCATGAACCACATGCAATTAGAGCATAGCTTATACATATACATATTTTGTTTTATATAGCATGTGCAGCCTCTCAAAGAAATGAAAAAGAGTGTTCAGAAGTGATGCAGAATTCTCCTGCCCAACTGCGCTATCATTTCCCTCATCCGCTCTCTTTCACTTCAGGGTTATAAATCTTTGTTTCTCTTTGAAGAAGTTACATTAATATTTAATTGGAAAACTTCATAAAATGTTATAAAAACATTATACCAAACACAGAGTAATGCCCAAGAGAGTAAACAGCAGGATTTGTGTTATGTAGTTTAGTTGTGCATTTGCATTTCATTCTAATATCACTGACCTACTAAAAAAACCTGCTCTCATTCTTACTCTATGTGTAAAGGAAATATATTTTTGTCTAAGGAAATTAAACCCAAGAAAAATCCCTGTCTTATTGCCATTTACCTCAGCCATTTTGGGATGGGTTTTTAAAAGATATAGACTTGTTTTCAAGGCATTAGCAAAATGCATAATTAAATAAGTAGCTCTCAGGAATTTGAGATATATTTCATTGTGCACAACTCTTCTTTTTGATTTAATATCACTTATTTTATGATGCCACATGCATTATAACTCTGATATTCAAAGGCATTCTAGTACTGAAGGTCAAACCATAGATGTATCTGAAGTTATAAAAAATTGATAGATTTTGACACAGAAGTATCACTGAGAAGAACAAATAATTCAAAAGATTCAACTTGAGATGAGCAAATTTAAGGGCTATTCTTATGCTGCATCTAATGTATTTAATTCATTATGTGAATACATTGCACTTAAGATAATCTGGCTATGAGAATGATGAGACTCAATTTCTGGGTCCTCACAGTGGAGAAATATATTACCAGATGCCCTTACCATCTACCCCTCAATTGCACATCCACGGAGCAGCTGAATAATGCATTTCATATCAGTGCCTTATCAGTTCTAGTGCTTCTTATTAACCTTATTTTTTTGTTAGCTATTGAGGATTCAGGTTCTGAAAAAGTATATGATGAACTAACTAAGGCCTATGGAATGTAGTACTCTAAGGCCCTACATCCTAGTAATTAGGTGTTTTTTTCACACACAAATGACATGACATTAATGCAAACTATTAACGCATTAAATTAAGTCATTGATAAACCCTGTATTCAGACTTTTGTCTTAATGTATTTTTTAACGCTGAGCAATTCATTTCAAAATAATTATGCTAAAAACCTTACTTATCCAACTATTCTATTACCTAGATTAGCGGTTTCACAAAATGCTGTATTAAAAATCAAAATATAAATATTTGTAAACAGAATGCATGATTCAATGAAAACTTAGAACCACATGTCAAAATGGTGACAGTTTCTGAAACAACTTAAGTCAATCTTTAAAACTGAGCAAACACTTCATCACCTAAGACTGTTTTCTTGAGGTTTTACAGTCACTCAGATTTGACTCCAGAACACGTATTTCTGTCCATGTAGTCTGAGCTTTTTCAAACACGGAACTTCCACTGGTATCTCAAGTAAGCTACTGCTCCATATCTCTGTAAGTCCCAAATGAGTACTTGTTCCAGTTTTAAAGTCCAAGCTGTAGCTCTTCTCCTGAAAGAACTCTGTATTTGGGACAAGTATAGAATATGTAATAGATATGCTGTACAGATCCACTTTGGACTTGAAGGAAGATTTTACCTTTTATCTTAATGTTTGTAATTCTCTGTAGTATAACAGAATGTGAAGTTTCACTTTTGGATGTACAAACTCCTCTCCCAGACCACAGCAGAGTTAGAGAATGAATACAGACCCTACAATTCCCTTTGTCCACTAATTCTGCAATATTATGCAAAGCAAATTTAACACTACATTTTTTTTGGGTCATTTGTTTGAGAGTGTTTTCCATTCTCGTACTGAGGAAAACCTTTAGATGTACTGAACAATAGCCAGGATTTTGAAACTCAGTAACAACAAATATACTCCACTATGAACTGAAATCAGATATCTAAATTCCTCACAAAAATCAAACATTCCTTCAGGGGGAACATCAAAACCAAAGTTAAAAAAAATAAAAAAAATATTCGCTACATTTTGAAGACTGTGACTGAAATCTTTCTCGGATTTTTAATTTCTCCAACTGCAATACAGAGGCTAGAAAAATACATCCACCTTTGAATTTAAGGCACTTTGAAAGAAGAAATAAATCCTTAAATGCAAAGTTTTAGCAAGACATTACTGATATATAAGGGTGTGATTTCTCAATCCACCCCCCTTCTCCCTAATTGTGATTTCTCTTTTCAGTAGTTGGTTTTCGTATTCTTTCATTCATTTTTCTATTTTCTTTCTCTTGCAGCCATCAAAGGTGCTGTGAAACAGCTCGATATTGCAAAATAAATGTAACTTGTATGATGGCAGGAAAAGGCTTTCTGTGTTTAAAAAGCAGCAACTGAAAGATTGTCAGAAAGCAGAATAACTTTCTGTTGTCCAGTTACTTATATTAATGTACAAGTCACTTCTAATTTTGGTGTGTCATTTTTGTCTATGAGCAGGTTCAGATAAATCAGATGGTGAACCTGTTATCCCACCATTTCCAACCTATTTGTATGCTGTATTTCATACTGTTCCACTTGTATACCAAAAGTTTTACACCTGCTATTACCATGATTCTATGCTGTAACTCATTACTGGCAGAATTCCCTGATACAGAGGGTTTTTCAAATATTAGCATCTAGTACGTTGTGCTCATCAGATCAAAGATCTCTGACCACAAAATTCATGTGCCTGGAGAATTCTGCTGTTTTATGATGAAAGAGCAGGAAGAATTCGGATCTGGTACAAGTATGTCTCTGCGTTGTAACATTACTTATAAACAGGACAGCTCTTCTGTCAGATCTTCCTTAGGTTCAGCGTATGTCCTAATTTGTAACATTTTCAGAGTACCACCATACATATTTTCTTGTTCTGCCACTTCTTTAGCATACTTTGAAGTCAGAAAGGCTTGGTGTCTGAAGTCTCTATTTTTTGTAATCATGTTTTATACTTTTTTTTTGCAATAGGAATTTGCAATGAAGATATCTTTCTGCTCAGCTGTTTTGACACAGAAGACAGCAACATTTTTGTACTAAAAAAGATATGACCTATTATAAAGATCTGCTCCCACTGCCTTCAGATTGCTTACATATCCTAATTATTATCCTTGAATATTTGCACTGAGGTGCAGCTATGAATGATCCACTACAATAATAATTTATTAAACCTCATCACTGACAGCTGAACTGAACAGAAAAAAGACAGATTTTACGTTTTCCTTTAAAATCCTTATATTGTTATTTTTTGGTCCACCCTGCCTAATGAAGGTGTTACCATGCACTCAGTCAAATTTTGATACAGAATTTTATGTAAATGGAATGATAGAAAAAGTTATGTATATAACACCAACTTGCCATCTCACTCACTGACATCATTACTACATGCCATAAGCAATGCCAATAGCTATTACTTGGCAAATGAAGTTCATTGAAATCAGCAGAAATGCTGGATCTGCCCCTGAACATAGTGGAATTTATGTAAGGAAAATTTCTGTACATACACACATGGGTACAAGTGTTCTTAAAAGCGAAGATGGTACTATTATACTGGGAGGCAAAAAAATACCTCTGGTAGGGCTTAAATTTTTCTTGTTTGTTATTCCAAAGCCTTAAGGTTTAACATTAATGTTCTGAGCAGTGTATTTGCTGATGAAATTTTAAAAATAATAAGATAAAGAAGTTCCACCACAGACAGAAATAAACTGCTTTGTCTTATGCAAAATACATATATGCAAGAAACAGGCATAGTTCAGGCATAATTCTGATCTAGACAAAATCCAGTTACTAAGTTTCAAATTTCTTGCCCAGACATTTTTTCTTTAATAAGCCCAAAAGTTGTATACAGTTTTAATAGAACACAAGAACCTCATTCTGTGATGGTTCTGTTATATTTGTGAAAAAGATTAGAGTGAAGCTAAGCAGTAAATTCTGTTATGTTTCTTTTTCAATCAAGATTTCTCATAACTCAATTGTGCCAAAACATTTCACGGGTAATCTAATTAACTTGCATGGTGTACTATGTTTTTAATGCCTGGTAACAGATGCTAAAAAGGACACAGCTAAAGGTTCTGTGAGAAACTATAATTCTCTTGACTTCATGCCCTTAAAATGGGGTTTAACAATGTCTTCAGGATACAGCTTGTGCAAGTTCATTTTATGCTTTCATCCAAGTTTCATTTTGCTTAATTGTTCATTTATTTCCCTTGCCATTTTTACTGTATTTTTCAAGCAAGCTGTCTCATTAAGATAGCTTTTGGCCACAAACTTGCTGAAACCCCTGCTGAGAATGCAGTGTTTCTCAAATAGTATATAATTTTATACACTGTAACTGGGAGATTATCATAATTTCATATTTTCTATGTGGGCACAGTCTACTCTAACTAATGTAGCTCAATGTTTTCTCTACTCTTAACAAGTTGGAAGGATCTTCCACCTTCCCATCCAGAAATAATTCCTAGATTCAGAATCACATGTTCTATATGATGATCTCAACTTGATCTCCTACAATGAGAAGAAAAAAGAAGCCTTTCCTAACCAAAATTTTGATGAGTTACCCTTCACTGGCAGACCTGAAGGTATTTCAATATGAACGAGTGTTGCTATCACTGATTTTGCTGGACCTGAGCCATGGGAATATGTGGAAGATACTATTTATGAATTAGATCTCCATTTGTATACACTAATATTTTAAAGCCTTCTCCCTTTCCATGTTCTGCTGATGCTGTAGAGCTGCAGATCTTTTCCTCATGTCTGAGAAAATACGAAGCTGAAGGCATAATGCCTACATCTGAGATCTGTACAACATCCACTTAATAACCTAGAGAGCATGCTGGTCTCTGAAGCTCATGTTATGGTCAGTAGCTTGTGACACCTGGGAGAACACTGTGATTGGTGTTGTCATCAGCACAAGATGATACACAGAATACCCTGACCAAAAAAAGAACTCCAAAGTAAAAGTTAGTTGAGGATATATCTGTATCTTCAGTCTTATTCTTGTTTTCTTTGAGAGGATTAGGGAGATTATTATATCTTTTTCAAAGGATGGAGCATACAAAATTTAGTTTCAAAAGTAACATGATTGATGACAATATCTTCCAAGAAAAGACATTTTTGCTCAGTGATGGTTTTTGGGGGTATGGGGATATAAAAAGAAATCACTCCTAATCACTCTAAACTGCCAAAATGAAATTCTAGTGTTTTGTTTTAGCAACGATGAGAGGAAAAAAAAAAAAAGTTTTTAATGAGAATATGCTCCTGGGAATATCTGTTGGCCATTATCTGAAATTAAGAAAATTCTCAGTAGTTTCATGACTTACACAGACTCGGTAGTGTTACTGAACCAACTAGACAGTTGACTGAAACCTGTCTGACAAGCACGATTCTAGCACTTTGTTATTCTGCTTGTCAAAAATCAACATGCATACTCAGAAGTGTTTCAAAGAATCAGCATTTTGGGATGAAAAAAACTGTTCTATTGGAAAATCTCCAACTGGTACTACTTATAACTGGCTTAAGAGCAGAACATGATTTCCCTGTACAGCTGTCAGAAGACAGTTTTTACTATAATGGTTCAATAAGCAATAGTCTTTTTTCCAAGAGACCAGAAGACAAAAGAGTGAATTGGAGTTCATTTTTTTGTGTGAGAAACAATACTGCAAACATTCAATAGAAAATTTGTAAATGCTAATCAAATGTTACCCTAAGCTAGCATATTATATTGAAATTTCAGATTCATAAAAACTACCTTAGGTTACTGAGTTTCCCTTTGAAAACATAATTCTGCCTGAAGCTAAGCCTATACGGCTTTGTTTAGGTCAGTTGGATATTCCAGATCATATCCGTAATAAGAATAAATTTACTTAGATGCACAATGTAATACGATATTTTATTTTTAAAATCTTTCCTATCTTTGAATTCCAGCTGAACACACCAAAATTCAGAGAAATTCGTGATGGCACTGGAGAAAGGGAAACGTGGGGCACTCACCTGGAGCAACAAGTACTGTTGCAGCTTTTCTATGAATATGTTCTCACAGTCAGAAGCCAGTTTAGTTTTACAAGCATAAAATAATTCTAATCAAATATCTCACCCAAGATAACAAATTACAGCCAAGACACTACTTAACATCCTATCAAGTAACTACCTGTCTGAATTGCAACTGATGTGAATTACAATTCAATATTTATTTATGCCTTTTATTATCTAAGTCTTTATTAGCTTTTCCAAAAGACTAATAAGTCTTTTAATTTCCATGGTACCTATTAACTGTTCAATAACTCTTAACATTCCCAAATGTTTACAACATGAAGGTACAAACAGAAATTCAGAGTAAATAATTTAGATTTAGGAAATGAAATATTACTGCAGCATGACATAGCTTTTATCATTTCTAGACTTATTATAACTACTACGTAACATACGGCAGGGCTTTAGTTTTGCATCTTTTTTGAGAAACGGTATCTCCAGCATTTTTGTTGCTTAAGTGATGCTTAGGACACTCTGAAACTCCAAAAATTGGAAAAGACTGACTATTATAGATAGTTGGAAGCATAGTGCAGAAAAATGTGACTAACTCTGGTTCCGGCATTAGTCCACATCACAGGTCTAAGCTGGTGCTAATAACTGCAAGCTGTCACCAGCTGGGTCTAGCATTGCTATGAAGGCATCCCTGTACCATGCTCTAAAGCACTTTGGATCTCATGAGAGTTTATTAATTCAGTTATATCACTTGTTCAGATCAAGCTAGAGGCATTCAATCATTCAAGCATCATGCCCCCTTAGGACCCAGACTGCTGGCAAGTACGTTGTGGAGAAATTCAAATTATTCCTGCACTATTAATGTAGGTATGGTTAGGCATTTTGGCTCCAGGTCAGCATCAGTACATGAAATTTATCTGAAGGAAACAAATTACAGACTGTATGAGAGAGCAGTACTATAGTGTGAAGAGCAAGTAAAAGAGGAGGGAGAATGAAGGGGAAAATAGAAAGGAAATGTTAGTGCTACGAGCCTACAGATGATATGGGAGCTGTTGTAAGATCACAGGGCTCCATCTTGTCAGTATTAATCATTTACTCAGATCCATATGTTATACCAAATAAAAATTGAGTTGCATTATAGAATACTCATTCCATTTTGAGGGTCTGAATAGTGTTCAAGACGTTCAAACTTTGCTTTTCTGGTTTATGAGATCACCAAATCCCTTCGCTGGCATTATAGACTCATAGCTTACAGCTGTCTGCTATTTATTCTGTGCATAATCTGCCTATTTTCAGGAAGTTATAAAGTGTGTATGAAAGGTTCCCTAAGGGATGAAACACAGTATAAAAAAACCTCAAGCCTTGAGTGATTTATTTCACAAAATCATTTTAGAAAATAAGAAAACCACTTCTGCTACTCTTGGTCTTGTTTAAACTGTAGCAGAGCCAAAGCATGAATAGATAATTGGAGTTCTCTAAACATTTGGGCTCCTGGAAACTAAACAAAAGTAAATACCCACACACGTATATGGTCATCCCAAAAGGATCAAAAAATCCTTTAAGAAATTTATTGTCAAAATTTCTAAGTCAGAAATATATCCTTAATGCAAACACTTGCTTTCAAACTTTTAGGAATCCTGACGTAAATAAAACCACTATTACTAATGACAATTTGCTTAGTCTGTATTAGTACATATGTAACTACTTTTATTTTTTTAAACGTCCTTTAGTATTGAAAGCTGCCAAGCAAACCATAACACTTTAACTTGTTTGCCCTACGTTTTCTTTGCTTTAACAATTTCTTTACTGAATGTAATCGAGTCAGTAAATTCAGAATTATTAAGCCACACACATCATTATGAATCTGAGCCATAATAACTGGATCATAGAAGTACAGTGAGAAGGACATTAGACCTACCACACATCTCAGGACCACAGTGAATGGGAGGGGTTCATGGGAAAAATAACTGTAACTTTCTTATAAATGTAACTAAACAAAAAAGCTTCTAGCAATAATAGCAGGCAAGAACCATCCTGATTCATCTGTAAATCAACTTTTCTCCTTTGTACTTGAATCCAAAACAACAACCCGGCTTAACTGTTAAGTATATTGAGAAGAAAATGAGGAGAGCAAGACATTTAGTCCTCAAAGGCAAGAACTAAAATTATAAATCTAGAGGGGCAGATAGAATCTGATTCTACATGAATAGACTTGGTTTATTTCAGCAGCCTTGCTTTCTTTAATGGGAATTCTCTTTGTGTAAATAAGATTGCTTGCATTAGGCTGACTTTTCAAAGGAGCCTAAATAACGCAGGGATAAAAAACCTACTGGGTAAGATTCACATATAAATTAATGTTCCTTTCTACTGCAAGGACAGTCTGTAGTCTTTTAGTGTAAATAATAATAAAATCCTTAAGCTTTTAGTGGAAGAAAGAGTAGCTTATTTAGGTTCCTTTGAAAATCCAAACCAGAATTCTCAAGAGGAAAAGAACATAGTATAAATAATAACAGAGCTCTTTCATCCATCAGACACTTGGAATCGTATACCATGCAAAAATACTGAATAAGGGCCTTTGTACTTTAGGATTAGAATAATGCAGGCCAATTTTTTATAGGCAACCAGAAATCCCATTAATGTCAACTTTTTAACAGTAATGTATGTATGTACATTTCATACTTAGGTAAACATGCTTAATTCATATGGTTATTATGGATCTCCACTATATTCCTAAACAATTACACATGTTGAGTTGGAGCTTGAGTCTTATTCTCGCAGTATACTCAGCAAAGTTACATTTTATATTGCTTTTCTTTTTCCATTCTTTTTAAACTATAGATTGATAGAGTGGCTGACCTGGTAAGAAATGTTTTAGATAGTGAAGTATAAAGGTTCTTTAAAGTATTCTTAATTCCTTATTTTTTTAAACAAAATAGCTCTGAAAAGCCATTAACTTCCCTTTTTTCATACACCATCATAATTACAGCTATGACTCATACAAATCAACCTTTCAGATATCTTGTCATAAAATAAAGGTCAAGTCACGGAAAATCTTAACAGAATTTCTTAACGGATATAAATGGATAACATTGTAGCTTTCATTAGTTTTAGCTTTTAAAACACTTAGAACTTATTATTCAAGATAATTTCTGATGACTGCTTTTGAAACTACAGCCTTAAACTAGCTATACCATGTGGCTAGTGCTATACATGGAAAAACTTTATGATGCATATTAAAATGTTTATGGCACTGCTCTAATTTTATCAGGGGTTATCAGTCAACACTGCATGAAAAGGTCTGCAGTTTTACACACCGTCCTTTTATAATTCTGGCACCAGCTTCCTATTTAGAATTGCTCCAGTCTTATTTAAAATGAAAGAGAATACAGAAAGTGTCAGACAATCCAGCTTTAATAATCTGTTCATCATCAATTAGCATTGAGAATAAATTACTCTCTTAACCAAGAAATTATAGACAACCATACATAACTGCACAGACTCTGGGACTAGAAATCTTTAGCACATAATTATGTAGAAATATTGTATATAATTAGCCTCAATTTAGATGGTTGTTGCCACAGTTCAAATGAAAAAAGGCAAAGGGATGTTGATAAGTCCATCTGCTACCACAGCTTTTTAAGTCTGCCAGGTTTTGCTTTATATTTATGTTCAAAAGGTAAAAACCACACAGAACTTAAATAGCTCTTCAGTTGTCAGTTTAACTGAACAGAAGAGAAAATGAGTGACATAGCATAAGTGGAGCTCTTGGGTGAACTAGTAAACAAAACCAAATTATTGCATATAAAAATTAATCAATGTGCAAGGTTTGACACAAAGGTCATTTTAGAGGCAATAAATGTGTCACAGCCATCTTTATTCCCATCAGATTACTGTGACAATAGAATTTTATTACCTTTCTTTTAGGAAGAATAATATAACTTACAGTGCCTGCAAGCAAATTAACACTTACTTATCGTCTGTAATTTCCTCCTAGATTTTTAACATACATATAAATATATTTCAAAGTGTCAAGCAAAATTTTAAGCCAGGTACTTGAAAACATAGCTCAAGTAAATTGCTTGTATTTTTTAAAGTCTTTCATAGCCCCTCATAAAAAGACATTAAGCAAAAGCAAGGCGTGGAGGCTGAAGTATGGCATAATTTCCCCTTCTTCTTTGCCAAAGGATTCCCTTTTTCACTTTAGATGGAAGACCTCAACTACGTCTTATAATGGAGTCTTATAATGGTTTCAACCCTGCAATTGCACAGTCAAATCTGGAGGGCTGAAAGGGATGGGACGTAGACACAGTCAACTGGATGAACAGTCATGTTCATTTTTTTTTTAATTGTGTAGAGCAGATAGTTTCCTGCAGCTCACAGGCATTATCATCCACAGAGTCCTGTGAGAAGGTAAAGGGCTCAAAATCTTAAATTCTTTTTCAAGAGGAAGTTAGAGAGACAGTGTCCCAAGAGAACCCTGACTGTAGGATTAAAATTGTGCTTCTTGCAAATAGTAACTGACTGCATGACAAAGTTTCATATTGTGTACTCACTGGACGCACAGTGCAGTCAGAATTTTCTCAGTTATATTGTATATCTGGTTTTACTAAAACAACTCCTAAAAATGTTGATTCAGGCCAGTTATGTGTTAAAAAAGCATGTAAAAATGGTACACGAAACACATGCAGAGCCTGTGAGAAATCATTGAAAGGAGATGCTATCCTGCCCTACAGCAGAAGAGCACAACCGCTAGGTACCTCACCAATACATACAGCATAGCCTGAATGCCTGTTGCACTCTTCCTCATGAGCATAGATAATATTCTGCTACCAAAGCAAAGTTTTTCATCTCAATTATGTTTCATTTCTTTTTGCAGATCCCCTGCTACTTAGGCTGCTGACTTGTTCTACTTTTTAAAGGCCATCATTATGTTGAATACTAAAGCCCAGGGTATACAGAATAATTTACCACTTGGTATTTCATGCAAAATCCGCGTTCGTAATAGGTGCAAGATCACATTTATTCAAAGTGGATTTCATCAAAGCTATAAATCTACCACATTTTATAAATCAACCGTAAATGTCATCTCTACCTTTTTTTTTTTTTATTTCATTTTACAAATTAGTTCAGAGAATGACAGTTTAAAGACTATGTAAATCAAACCTATACATATTTTCTAACACAGAATAATGACTAATGAATTATATAACCTGTGTTGTAGCAATAAAAAATGTGAAAGAAATGAAAACATTAATCTGATGATTATTATTGAACAAACATGCTTTAGTAAGACTAATACTGCAGGGCATGTTAATTCATTTTCTGGTGGAAAGTAGTGCAAGCAACATTTACAAGGAGGGACCTGAGTTTTAGTAAATTGCTGCACTGCAACTCTTCCTTTTTTTTCATACATCTGCTCAGTGTAATTCAAGAGGGTACACAGTGTCCCTTCAGAAACATCATTGCTTCTGGTTTAAATCATTTAGAGGCTAGCAGTCAGAAGAAATACATGGCAACAGAGATTTCTTATCTCATGGGAGTCAGACACTAAAGCTGGAATCTTCAGCACACATTTCTCTCTGAAATTTCTTTTTAAGCAATCACGTAAGTAGTGCCATTGTTCTCATTAACAATTTATTCTTGGCTTCCCAGAATTAAAAAGATTCATTTGTCAAGATACTGCACAATCAGAAGGATTAAAGCTTCTTCAATCAGCAGTAAGTTTTAAAAAGAATGCTCTACTCAAGGATATGAACCATATACTTATTTTCAGCATCTTAGTCTTTCAAAAGTCGGTCTCATTCTTTAGGATAGCTTATGCATCAAGTTGAAACTTTTCTTGCCGTCACACCAGATGCAGTATATATAATCGCCTTTCTGGGGAGATACTAAATATTTGGGGTTGGATTCATTAGTGCAGATCTGCCTGATCTAATTTCATACATTCTTCAGATCTAAAGTGTTATGACATCTTTAAATGTTTAGCTCAGTCTCAGAAGTCATAATGCAAATGAATACAATGATATCTTTGATAACACCAGGCACCTTTAATGAAAACCTGCTCCAATGAGCCAGTGGTGGCTTTGACTGCAAGGTGCATTTCAATTCATTCATTTGTATCACACTGACCCTCTGCTATAAAAAATTACAAATCTGGCTTTTCTGCCAAAAGTATTAATTGATGATGTAAGTTTTCCCATTTTCCTATACTGCTTTTCGGTATTATAAAATTTAACAAATTTTGTTCACTAGTATGAATATAGAACATTCCTAATCATCCCATACAAACATTTACGGTCATATATATTCAGAAAAGCTTCAAGGAGTTAAGAAATCATTAATGTAGGGTTAACAAGTCCCCTGAAGAAAAAGTGTTTCTTTGCCAGTTGTTGCCTTGGAAGATGAGATCACCCAAGGTGATAGAGTAGGATAGCTTGTAGAGTAAATAAAGTTGACTTTCTGACTTTTTGCATGTCTAACCAATGAAAACATAGGAAGCATTACAAGTAAGTCATTTGCAATATAACTGTTGAAAACATAGTTATTAGAGATAGTTTCTGAAAATGGGAAAGAAAAGGGGAAAAGTATTTCGTTGAAAGTAAAGATATAGATATGTAGATATAGGTCAATACGTAGGTATCGGGGGAAATCGGTGTGCCAATAGTTGATTTTAAAAACAGTTCTGAAAAATTATTTTCTGAATTAAGCCATTTATTGCTTAAATTGATTTATGATTTTTACACATTTTATTGGTACTCTGAACATATATACACATTACAAAATTTATTTGAAAAGCAAATGTAATGAATCTTGATTTACAAAGTAATAAAACTTTGTAAAGTAATAATACTTGTGTCTAACAAGATTTCTGAAACATATTTCAGTTTCACTATACCCAGAAGAGACAGAAGATCTTTATAAAAAGATAAAATATTGACTAGAGAGATTTCCTTTTTGGTAATAGACTGCTTTTAAGCCACAGTGGGATATCAAGGAGACCTGTGTGACAAAATGTGACATGTAATTTAAACATAGTGAAGAACTGACATTTCCTATTCTATTTCATGAATTATATTTATAAATGGAAATAAACTCACAAATAGAAATTTAAAGTTATTTTTAAGGCTTTGAAACCTTTTCTTTCTTCTACACTGAAGTGTGTTCTTTAATGGAGAAGGCCCATTGTGCATCTGCAACATTCTGTTTTTTTCCAAACGTACTAAAATTCATGAAAAGCTGCTGAACTTTCTAATGTCAAACAGATAGAGCTGTAGCTGTATGCAAAAATATGTGCACACATTTGGACTGTAAATTGATTATATAAAGAGAATGTTCTTTAAATGTTTGTTTTCTTTTCTTTTTTCATTTCTTTTCTTCTTCTGTCCTTTCACTTGTGTGAAATATTGGTGGGACTTTATGTTCCATGAAAATATAAATACATAGCAAGTGTTCTCAGAAAAAGAGGTCTTACAATACATGCAAATGTAATTATGTCCCCTTACAACTACAACAGTGCAATGTAAAAAGCTTTTAGTGGAGATCAGAATCAGTTCTACTAGCCTGTCTGTCTTGCATAACTACATGGGTTCTTTATATATAAAACTTAGACCCCTGCTGTGCTGCAGCCTCAGGCTCTCCATAACATGGTCTTTTATTAAAATTATATGTACTACAGATCTAGAGTTATCACTTTTATTTCATTAAATCCTCCATTTCCAGCTTGTCTAGCTATTGGCAAGAGTTTTTTTTTCTCTGTTTTCGGTTTCATTTCCAGATAAAATTACTCCAGAAAATAGAATCTCAAAGTCTTTAAACAAGTTTTCATTCTGCTGTGCTTACACTTTTTTTTTTCTTCTGATACTAGATGCTCTGTATCCTGATTTGTTAAAGACCTATGTACTCAAATAAAATGGTTGAAGGAGTACATAGGATAAAAATTCCTACTGCTGCATTCATGCCTGTTTACCAAAATGTCTTCACTGTTTCTTTCAATGTTGGTAACAGTAATAATAAACAAACTAGCAAATGAAATCATAGATACTGGAAGGCCACTATAAGGTCTCCCCAGAGCTTTCTCTTCAGGCTGAACAACCCCAACTCTCTCAGCCCATAGGAGAGGTGCTCCAGGGCCTCGTGGCCCACCTCTGAACTCGCTTTAATAGGTCCATGTCCTTCTTATATCAATATAGTTTTCAATACCACATTGTATATCCTAACTATTTTACCTATTAGTAGAAATTAACAAAATAATACATAACATAAATACAGAGGATTAGACTACAAAATGGGAACACCAAAAACTGGGGCATATATCAGCTGAAGCAGACATAACCCAACAGAATTTAAGGATAACAGGAGATCTGACAATGCAATCACAATCATATCTTTCTTTGCTCTTTCTTGAAGAGCAAAAGACAGCAATCCAGATGCATTTGCGACAAGGTAGTAAATGTTCTGGTGCATGGAGCACATCTCATAAACAACAGAAATTCCAAATCCACCAGAATCAATCAACAAGCTGTTCTCTCTGGATATAAAACTAAATATGCAAACATCAAGGAATATTTGTCAAATCAGAATAGTGACAGTAACATGCATCTCTTACACAATACATTTAAACAGAAGTTCTCAAAACACTCAAAGAATACAAATATCAGAATCACAGTGTTGTTAATGGTAAAGCTCAGACAGAGAAGTGGAGATTTGCATAAGACTGTTGAGCAATCTGGGACAGAAGTTGGAACAAAACTCAGATCTTACTCATTCTGCTGCACTGCACTTCCCTTCTCATGGGTGAAGCTATTGTTTAAAACCAGTATGCTGCAAAGAGCACAAAGTGTGTATTGATTGAAATAAAACATCTATCTGTCTTTATTCACAGATGATATATCCCAATGTAATGTTTCAGTTAAAATACTATCAAGGACATTAAATACCAAGAAAGTAAAAATAAACTGAGAAAAAAAAATACAGTAGAATTCTAAATGTAGATAGCTAGGCAGTTCTATTAGGGTCAGGAGGACTATTAGGTCCTTAATGTGCACAATTTCCTAAACTTGCTGTATATACTTCTTTTGATTATTCACTTACGGACACATGTCTCAGTCTCAGGCTGCCTGCAACAACACAGCGATGTGATGGATGAGTCCGTATGAATAGATTATTTATTATGGATTAATAAAGCATTTGGGGTCACACAGTGTGGTATCACTTGTTTTATTAATCAAATTCAGTACAGAGATCTTTATGTTAAGTAGATCTTTTCATAACATTAGCTACCACAAGATCTGCCCAAAACTGCAAAATCCCTAAAATTAGTTAGATTTGCAAACAGTTCTTGGATTAGTTAGATGAACTGACCTAAAGAGGTTTCAGCAAAAGTGTGTAAGGCTCCGGAGAATCAAATGAGGAAGAGAAAAACTGAGTTTTTTTCTAATCTAGCCAACTTCACAATCAAAAATGAGGTTGCAAGTAAAATGGATCTCAGTTGATCTCATCAGAGATGGTCATGATGACTTAAAACATCTTATTTCTACCTCCTCCTCAAGTAATGTGATATTGATGAACTCGGTAACAAGAAACATGAACAGTCCAAGTGAAAACATTAAAAGAACCCAGTTAGTAATACGTGACTCTGGAGTCAGAGCTACTAACTGAATCAATCAACGAATCAATGCAGCCAACAAGCACTGCAGCAAGATGAGCTGGTTCTCTAATTCCCTGATCTTCTTTTTAGTCGGCACTGGCTTCTCCCTGTTGCTTTCACTGTTTAATTTTTTTTTGTTTTGTTTTACAAATTAACACCTCTCTCCAAAGTGTGAAACAAAAAAAACCAACACAGATGATGCTATAAGAAGTCACAAATGACAGTAGCTCACAGATGGGATTAGAGCTGTTGTTATGTGTTGTCTGGAGAAGAAAGCAACATAAGTGAGAAGGTTAGGTCGCACAGTGGTAGGGCTTTGCAACTAATTAAGAACTGTGAAATGAGGTGATTCTGCAAAGCAGACCAGATACAGGGAATGATGGGTGTGACTGTTCTGAAAAAAAATCCGCCACCACCACCAACAAAACAAAACACTTGAAAGCGACTCGGGTAGTTTGTGAAAGGTCAGTTCAAGCTGAGAGGCCAGAGGAAAAGCAAGTATATCTTAACTACTTATTACAGACCGAGGGAGAATTTTGGAGTGAATCAGGTTGGAGACATCTGCCTCTTTTTGGCTGCAGATGTCCTACTGGAGAGATTATTGTCCCCAGCTACTTGTTGCAGTCTCCCTCCTGGAATTTAGTGCATTCACAGTTCTGGCAGCTGAACTCCTTGCTTAATCACTCCTTGACACACTGTTTTAATCAGTTTAGCCCATTAAGACTGATATGAACGTGAGTGACCACAGAGCAGCTCAGACAGCATATTTAAGACACCACTATCCTCAGACAGAAGTGCAGTGATGAGCAGAGTGGGGTAGGAATCTCAGTTAAACTACAGCCAGAAGAGGACACAAAAAGTGACTAAAGCCTGTAATTAAGTTGGGTAAATGACTTGTGTGAATCACAAATTTAAAGGAAAGAAGGCACTCTGAGTTATCAATGTGAGCTGAAACTGTGGACGAAACAATGCTAGACGTAGTTTAAATAGGACATAAAACAAAAGGTACAGCAGGAGATTAAGGTAACACCGAAGCAGGTTGTCTACATTTATAATGGTTGCTTTTACCACTACTGGCATATAGGTAAATATTTCTGAAAATATATATTATTGTGATACTATTGGATTTTACAGTTTATCCTTACTAACAGTTAAGATACTAAATCTCTAACAGATACAGATTTTATTTATGTATATATTTATTTATTTTAATTTCTGGAGAACATAACACAAAATATTGGTGTATATAGGAGGTGTAGACAGTTTTTCTTTTTTAATTCCTAGAATTTTTTAATTTCTTGTGACTACATCTTGACTTGGACGTCACAGCATGATAACTGTTGCTAGCTTTCTTTTCACAATTAACAGTAGAAAGATACACTGCAGCTTTGTTATGCTCACCTTTACCTTATTTTCTTCATATTTGAATTACAGTGTTACTTGGTTTCTTATTCTTACAGTGTGCTAGTCATGCCTTTTTTTTTTTTTTAACAGTGTCTACTTTCTACAAGATAAAGAGATAAAGAAGACTTGGAAAAATCAGAGTAAATCATCCCTCTACATATAATCAGGAAACTGTACCTTTCACTGAATGGAAGATTATTTTACTGACTGCTTTGCAACCAACTTAGTCAAAATCCTTCCTTCTATAAATTTTCTGACTGTAGATGTTGTGCCATTTTATTCAGAATTACCATCTCAAGTGTCCTTTCTACAGAATTCTAATAGTTTAATCTCATGAAGAATTTAGTCCTAAAGTATGCAGAATTATCAAACCACATCAAGTTGATGTCTTTGGGTAAGAAAGAGTATTACCAGACAATCTTCATGGAAGTTCAGAAATTACATGGGAAGGAATAGAGAGGTGACAGTGTTTTCAGGTGATAAAAATAGATTCAACAATACAAAATCTAATTGCAAAGAACAATGAAGAAAAAATGTACAGTACAGAATGACATATAAATGACACGTGCAATGGAAGACAAAATTAAACACACATGGGAATAATCTTGAGTAAGTTAACATTCTGATACCTTGTAAATTTCTCATAAATACAAAGGAAGGTCATTTTGAATCACTGCAGATATTCTCTGAAAATGCCACTTCAGTGGTCAGTGCCTATCAAGAAAGCTTATACAATATACGGGGGGCATTCTGCTCCCCTTCAGATCTGTGGAACTCTACATTACAAAATGGTAACTTCAGATTTGAAAACTATACAAAAATAAGTTCATGCCATCTCAGAAAAGGATATGATAGAACTAGAAATGTCACAAAGAATGATGACAAGAATCATAATTACTATAGCATGGCTTTCATACAAGATGAGTTGTACTAAGCCTCTTCAGTTCAGAAAATAAATGACTGAAAGAGGATACAACAGTCGATAAAACATACGTAAAAGTCTCAAGATTACTTAAAATTTCTTACAATATATGAACTAGAAAGCAGACAATAGAATTAGTAAGTGAGGTTTTTTTTGTTGTTTGTTTGTTTGTTTTGTCAAGCATGTATAGCTCTGGAGCATCATGGCACAAGAAGCCACAGAAACCAATATAAATGAACAGCAGAAGGCGTTAGATAATATATATATATGCAATGATGGTTCACATGTAACCCCTAGCTACATCCCTTAGTTGCTAATGTTTAGAATCTGAGTGGTATATAACAGTAATGAACAATTTATACTTGTTCTGTGTCTTGTAGTCTTTCCTTCATAAATTGTTGCTAGTATCTGTTGGCATGGCTTTTCTGAAGTTCTCAGGAGTTGCTCCTCCTTTGATATGTCTGATGGCCAATATTGGCCTCTTGTCTGAGTGCTAAAATATCATTCTCAAAATATCATATCTATTGTTTTTCTTTTGAAATGAACACGCAGCAGCAGTAGCATACATAACAGCTTAGTCTGTGAGCCAGAGCACTTGGTACAGTGGTTGTGCAGCAATATGTCTCATCAGGAGTCAGACAAGTAAGCATTTTAATCATAGCAAGAAATCTAGAGAAATCCTGCTTTATTGTCATCTAAGACTTTAATAAATGTAAACATTGTGTGACTTTTCTGCAGTGATAAAACCAGAAGGAGAGACATGCAGGCAGTTCCAATAATGATTGCAAACTCAGCCTTGATACCTGTTTATCTAACAGTCTGGAAGTAACACTGATGCTAATGTAAGCATATAAGTATCACTCATTACAGCAAATACGTGTGTCTGACCTCCTGTGTCTGTCAGTGTTAGTTCACTACTTTACAAGGTTTCATATCTGTAAGGTCATTGAAGCAGATGAACAGACAAAGTGAGCAAGAAAATGCAGGGATATTTTTCTACATAATGGAAAGCCTAAGTACAAGACTATGTCTGGAGAAAAATATGTACTGCAATTTCCTACCAGCTGGAGATGAAAAAAAAAATACCCAGCTTGTCACAGCTAACTATAACTGTTAATTTTATTATTATCATTATTACATTTTTATTGAAATAGCACCTAGATGATCAGTCTGGGAGTTGAAGGCCCCACTGTGGTATGAACTGAGCACTCAGAACACAAATAAAGCCCCTGTCCCATATTGCTCACCTGCAGAGGTTTATAGAGAATTTAAATCTGACTGGTTTTTCAAGTACAGTAGGTTTTAGTGCAGAATTTAGTGTATGTAGTTACAAAATGTGGTGTGTTATGCTAAAATAAAGACCTATACGCTATGTGCATTTGTATCCACTCTTCTTGCGCTACACAGAACAGCTGTGGTCTATTCTGGTCAGCTACAATGACTAAATAAGAGCCAGCTTGCCAGACCAATATGAGAACAGACAATCTCCATTTTCTTAACATGTGATGCATTATTAGATGCTATGTCGGGAAAACTGCATGCATCTGCTAAGTAGTAGGTGTTCCTACTATTCAATAAAATAAGTGGCGTTAACCTGCTCTCTCTTCAAGTAACCTCTTATTATATTCCAGCAGCAAGGCTTCTTCTCTGAAATTTCATCCACTTTGCTAGCAGTCACCCTTATTACGAAGAATCTTCTCTTTTTGAAGAAAAGTTCCAAATACCTAGCTGCCGTTTCAAGAAACACCAGTGAACACTAGATTCTTAGCACTTGTTAACAGGATCTGCCCCTAAAAGGCCTATTCCCTTAATAAATTAAGGAAACAGTTTCTTTAACTGAAGAAAAACTCTTGGTAAAATTACAGTTTAAAAAGTTTATAGAATCAACTGGATCTCAGCACCTCAGTGCTTCAGTACAAACCAGGGGAAAAGCTGATCCAAAATCACCAATGTGCTCACCAAGTGCTGGCTAGATAGAGAGCTAGCATCTTCTCTTACCTGAACAGAAAACAACTTCAGAGATACCTTAATGATTCCTAGTAGTAACTGACTATTATGATACCTGCAAGTCTGCTTAAACACCACATCCCTGGTCTACAATCCCTTATTGTCGGGTGTGTAACTAATGCGGTGTTTGCAATGGAACATAGTGTGCACTGTGTTAAGAAATCCAATGGTAAATTATTAATTACATTCAGGCTATTATAAAGCAGACTAAGGTATTATTAAAATCCAGCCTCAAACAATGATGAGTACAAGATGCTTCAGAGAACAACTCGTGAAACACCAACATTTATAAAAATCTGCTTCTCAGCTCCAATAATTCTTTTCAACAGGGTCTTTCATATGTTAATGATATCCAGTTTAACACTGTATAGTGCAGCTCATACGTACTGCTGAAAGGTTTGCTGTGACTCCTGCTATAATTTTTGACTTATTTTTCACTGCAGAGGCCTGCAGCATGCTCAGCTTATGACACCATTTCCTCCTCTAGGTGTTCACCCAGCCATCACCATTCATTGTTTTTTCTGAGTGACACTACTGAGAGGGTTACTTTTCCTTAAAGTGCAGAAGCTGAACTGTGGAACAACTGAGAAAGTCATATTTTGCACATATGAAATTAATTTTTTTTTTTAAGGTTGTAATTCTCAGCTCTCACAGAGATATTAAACTGGTTTATAAAGACAATCTGGGTCCTTGTGATGTAGGTTATTACAGTAGAGTGCACTATGAGTGTAGAACTCCAAAGCTCTCAGGGTGTTATCATGTTAAAGATTAAAAATATAGTATATATCAAAAGGGACTAGGAAAACTTATAGAAGTGTTGCAAAAATGCTAGCTGTAAAATACCAACATCTCTAAGCTCATTTGACAATTACCATTGGCATTTTTAATTTTGTAACTTACAGAATTTAAATTGGTGAATGATACTGAAAGATGCCTTCTAGGGCAGTAATGTTAAAAGGTACATACTGCTAGTATTCAACCTTCATTTCCTCTAACGTATCTGCCTTTCTGTAAGACATTGGGAAAACAACACTTCTAAAAAGCTAACTAAATTACATTCCATTGGCTCCTATCTTTTGTTCATGTAGAAGGCTGAGCCACTTTTATAGATAATGCATTTATAAATCAATGTAACAAAATGGCTATGCTGACAGCATTGCAGCAGGCTATTTGAATAGCACCAGCTGTATCCAGGCAACACTAATGTCTAAGTCAGAAAGACCATGTGAGAAATTTGTTTACCTTCAAGGGCAACACACACCTAAGTGCTCAAAGTTGTCATAAGAATAGAGTACAATAAAATAGCATTGGTCTATTTTTAGTAAATAAAGTGCAAATCAACTAATATTTGTTTAGTGAAAAAATAAAATTATTTATGATTATATAAATGTTTTTAGGGTAAATTAATGAATTGGTGTTGAGAAATAAAAGAGATTATTACTTTCCTAGGTTACTATGCTATGATAAGAATTTTTTAGTTTATTATATAATTAATTTACAATAACAGCTGAACATTTTCAAATATCAGTTAATTGCACTATTTTTCTTTTCAAAATTGACACCTCTGTTATCATTACATTGTTAAAAAGGGCCCGGAACACAAGTCCTATGAGGAGTGGCTGAGGGAACTGGGGTTGTTGAGTCTGGAGAAGAGGAGGCTTAAGGGAGACCTTATTGCTCTCTACAACAATGTGAAAGGAAAGTGTGGGGAGCTGGGGGTCGGCCTCTTCTCACAGATAACTACTGATAGGACTAGAGAAAATGGCCTCAAGTTGTGCCAGGGGAGGTTTAGGTTGCAAATTAGGAGAATTTTCTTCTCAGAAAGAGTAGTCAGGCATTGAAACAGGTTGCCCAGGGAGGTGGTGGCGTCACCATCCCTGGGGATGTTTAAGGAAAGGTTGGAACTGGTGCTTACAGACCATGGTTTAGTGGGTGACATTGGCAGTAGTGTGATGGTTGGACCAGATGATCTTGAAGGTCTTTTCCAACCTTAATGATTCTGTGATTCTATGATTCAAGATAAACTACCTTTAACACATTGACAGTGTGGAAGAAATACAAAGCCACAGAATGGAAAAAAAAAAATACACTGATATCTGTGTATTCATAATTTATATTCAGTCAGTTTAACTTTGTATTTGCCTTCTTTAGCTTGTTGAGTTTGACAAAGTGAGAACTAAAAAAATTCTACAGCCTTCCCCTTCCACCAAGAAAAACATAGTCCTGGTAGAAACTCACTCTTTCTAGATCTACAGAGCTTTTACCAGGGTATGAAAAAGGTTTATGACGAAAGTTTGGCAGTTGGATTCTCATCTAAGGAGTTAAAGTGACAATATTATGAAAAAAGTCCAGAGTAACTGCTAAACATCTTGTTCAAGAGATTGCGTGTCCATAGACATGCTTGCATTTAGGAGCTGTTTCTCCAGTATTTTAGATAAAGCTTCATAAAACACTTTGTTAGGGTGTATTCCCCTGTGCCAGTACCCATTTGAGATTGTAGCAAGGAGACTGAAATAAAAATAGTTAGCAATAAATTTGTTCCAGTTCATTCATTAATTTCAAAGGTATTTGTACTTTTATGGAATTTTCCAATCAACAGTAATCTTTATACACATAGTGGCTATCCAATATAATAGCCCTAAAATTAAATGTTTAGATTAATTACAAATAGTCCTGGTGCTTTTTTATTTTTTTTTCCCATATCCAAGCATAAACATCAAGCATTAAAGAAGTAATAGCTTCAGTCATAAATACCCAACTGCACACTCAGAATAGAATGCAGTTTTTATGGTTACTGTTCCACTTTAAATTTACTATACTATATCTTAAAGATATCTTTTGGAAAATGTATGCATAAGCATTGGCTATGGTTGTTTGTGATGCATATCAAATATTTAATAGAAGCTTAAACTGCAAGTTGCAGATGAAGTACCAGTAATACATTTGAGAGCAAGAAATCATCTGGTCAGCAATCAATCAGCAAATATGGACATCTCCTCAAAGATGAAGAATCTTTTGTTTAAGGTGTAAACCAAACAAAATTTCTAAGACTTCAATATATCTTATTTTTTTAAATATTTACTTCTGAAATATGAAGTTATATCATGTTGAGAAGCAAAGACAATGGAGAGAGATTCTCCAGATTTTCCACTGTATGTTAGAGAAGACTTCATTCTGTGCTCACACTAGGGACAGCTGTATCTTTCTTTTAGAAAACACTTTCATATTGTCCTCAAAATTTCATTTTAGATGTTATAAATGCTGGTCTTCCATTTTTACTAGGTCACCAAAAGAGAAGATATTCATATAATCTGGAAGCATAGCTACTCCATATTCCTGTCTTTTCATTGCTAGACATGACTCTTGTAGTTCTTACTTAATTTTGCTAAGGCCCCAAACTGTGGTGCTATTTCAGCCAAGGCTCCTGAAGAAAACTTGTGTTTTGTTACCCAAGAAAATTGTATTCTCTCCTTTAGAAACTTTGGCTGCTACAGGAAAGAACAGTAAGCCGAGGAGTACTTTGTGTAGAACCTTACAGGAAGACCTAGAATGCTGACAGAATCCAGGCTTACTTTTTTTGTTAATGTATCACCCTCATAAGTGATGCACTTTTACTTGGCTTAACTCAAATGGCAGACTTAATCACTTGGATCTGTGTAATAGAAATTAGTACATGAGATGGTGGTATTTGTTCTGTCTTAACATTTAATACAAGGCAGCAAGAGACCTCTGCTTTTGCCAGTGCCACATAAGAGGAGCTCACAGCTCACAAAAAAGGTACTAGATTTCAGCTTAGATTTCATACTTTTTTCACATCTTCCCTTTCTCATCTGCTTTCTCAGTCAATCTTCATGTATAAAGATAGTACAGAAATGATAGATTAAAACATAGAAATAGTGCTGGCAGATTTTTTTGATAGAGCAACTAGTTTTGACTCTGTCTTAGACTGGCTGGAGTCTTCACTATTAGCCAGTTCCCAAAGATCCTCTTCTCTGTCACTTCGTTTTCTAGCATGCAGCTTGCAGAGCACCATGAGATTCTGCAAAGTTTTTTTGGAATTGCTGATAAAGAGGCACTAAAGTATTGGCTTTCTCATCTTCTTCACGTTCTTTTTTTTTTTCTCCTTTACCAAGCTTACTTTTACCACTTTAACTCTCATTCTGTAAACTACAGCTTGCCCTTCTCCACTCTCAGATTAATAACTTCTTTTAGAAGGAGCTGAGAGATACAGAGAATCAGTCACCAGGCAGAACTAGCCTATGGCATTTGGCTGAAGGGATGAGAAACTACTGATAAAATACCACACATGGTGCTCTGTCAATATTAAAAAATATTTATTTACTTTGTTTTTGTTCAGCTGAAGGAAGGGATCTGGCTTCCTTCTGTGCTATTGAATTGCCTTGAGCATCATTAAACACAACTAACTGCTATGAACAACCCACCTGTACCCACTCTGTATATATCACTCCATTATTTACATGCCTTTTCATCTCTTCTGCTTGAAATGGTTCAGTCAAGGACTTGCTAATGAAAAAAATAATTAATTGGGAGGAAACAAGAGAAAAGATACAAGTAATAAAACACCTAAAATAGTCTAAATGTGTGGATGATTCATTCTGCAATGTCTTCCCCCCAACAGGCTATGGTAATCCTGTGATGTCAAATTTCAAGAGAAGAATGGAAGAGATAATCCCTTTATGGGTCATTCAATTACATAAAATTAATATAGATCTCCTAAACTTTACTACAGTGCAAATGAAAGCCACAACATGGAAGGCAAGGCTAACTCAAAACAAACACTATTTGTATTATGTTATACTCCAGGGCTAGCAGAATCCTAGTGCATGAGTTTTAGCACTAGCCACATGCAAAATTTCCTATGATGAAAAAAGTTGGTTATCAGAATTATAATCTAGGAATCCTAAAAAGCACATGTAGAAGAAACACCAGGAAGGCAGACTTTCTGCATATATTTTGAGTGCCCTCCTTCAGGGACAGTATCTCTGAACAATCCTCTCAGTAAGATGTTTAAGAAATAGGGATTTCCCCTTACATTTTTACTACAAATGGTACATGAATGACAAGACGGAGAGGAACTGAACTCAGAGAGGATCTGAGCAGATCAGAACTCTCCCCTAAATAATACTATTGTGGCTCAATAAATAAACAAAATCAAAATCCTTTTTTTTTTTTTTTTTAAACAGAAATATTCAGGAAGCATAGGTAAAGTATTTAGGGTAATACTGTCAAAGTTGCTGTTACAATAATATTTCAATTTTTAATGTCCATATTTAAAAAAAAAATCTAAAATATTTCTTTAAAAAAAAAAATCAAGTGCCAAAGTCAGTAAAATGTATATATTCAATATTTATCACAGTGGTAGACTTATATAGGTCATCATATTTAGCTTATATGGAGATCAAAGGTGATTTGGTTGCACTAAATCAATTATTTCCATTCACAAACAAGAATGGAGGTTATTAAAGGCTCTGCAAATTAGCAGTAAAAATACACAAGATCTACTGCTGATGATTGTTCATATAAGAAACATGGAAGGTGAATAATTATTAGTGTAAGGGACCAAGATGGATTGCCTACCTCCTGCTGTGTTGATTTCTATATGATGTGGCTCAGTATATTTGTACCTGTTAAGACTAAACACCATTAAATTTCAGGTCTTCAAGATACCACGGAGTGTTCTTGGTTTACACTGCCTTCTGTGGGAACTGAGAATACTTAGTATCCTTAAGAAAAGATTAGTGCTTTACAAGACTGGGAGCTTGATTAAACAGTTATCTATATTACTTTTCCCTATACCGTCTTCCCATCTGATATTGGGGAATGAGAATCCAACCTTGCCCTTCTACCTCGTGAAAATGCTAAGAGCAAAAGTTCTTTCTCAGGACTTTGAGAGATAAACAGCCAATTTTTCTTTCTTGAAAACACTGCAAGAAAGTGCTGTCATACAGTATTTCAGAAATGGTCTATAACTCAAGGGCAGGCAGGGGGAAGCCATTAGGGACTGGAAAGAGGTGAGTCAGAACAGATGAGAGAGAAATATGTGTTTCAGCAGCAGATTCAGAAACAGAAGAAGGCTGAAAACTTCCAAAGCTATTATCTTAAAAAAAAAAAAATGTACTCAAAAAAGTTCATCGATACAGTTAGGCTTGAACTAAGCATCAGATTTGGAAAGTAACTTTTTTGCACAAGGGTAAGACTTCATAGTGGACATTAAGGTTTTATATATGTTTCACTACACGTATTTCAAGGTCTTAACTCATGTTTAGAGCCCAGATGGGCAGTAAAATACACTGTGATAAAAATTGACATACTAGAGCATAATGTCTAAATTGCTTTTAATCAAAATTAAATGTAGAGAACTTCTGTGGGAAAAACAAGTAAAAAATAAAGACAACTTTTTCATACCCTACCTCACAATCAAAAGAAGCTACAACCCTGCAATGTGAAACGATTTCTCTTGTTGGGGACAAGGAGAGAGAAAAATTGTCTCCATGTGTTTACAGATAATGAAGAATAAAGTGTCTGAAGAGCCTTGAATGAATGCAGAGATGCAGTGGAGACAGAAATGAGGGTAAATTTAATTGAAAGAGGGAGTGACTTAGAAAGATAGAGCAAACAGTTTAGTGATCTTGTATTGTAATGTATGCTATCTGACAGCAGTGGGGTTTGCAGTGCATCAACCTGTTTACAACACTTGTTTGCAATTGAAAGTAACGATACCACAGTGGAACATCATACACTTGTGGATGGAGTCCAGGCTTTGGAAGACCTTAGTGTCTCCTGTTGTGTCAAGTTCTTTAGTACAAGTCTCTACCCTTCTAGCACTTCTTTTACCCTTCTGTACCCACTTGATTCCCAGGCCATTAGAGTACACAAACTGTAAGGGCAACTATTTACAGAAATAATACTTTTGTCAACAACACTGGCAGCAGCAACAGCAAAAATACTAATGAGCTTGTGCCTTTTTTAAGCACCATTGAGCATATGGTTAGCCTTTGTTATCAGACCAATATCTTGCAGCAATACCCATCAAATTATTCTGCTTTCATTTCAGTGGAAGGAGATTTTTATGATGAGATGTATGTCTCTCTATAATACACTGGGATGGAAAAATACAATTGCTTCCTGGTATCTCAGAGGAAAATAACCGATATACCTTATAAGCCCTGCTAAGGCTAATCAAGCCAAGAGCTTTACATCCAAAATAAATAAATAAATAAATAAATAAAAATCTCATAACACATCCTGTATAAATAAAAGCTGATCCAGATTAATGGCAATGAGTTTTTGAATATATTTTAAACTGTAGCACATTATTTGTTCTTTGTTTAACTAAATAAATTTTGAAAGAACTGTTTTCTGAGCAATTTAGAAATTCCTAAGAATTTATAAAGTTTGTATAAACACCAAGTTTCAATATGGCAGACATACTGTACTGCAAGTATAATTTATGAACTAAAGGATGAAGCAGAAGTAAGAGGACACATAGTACTAATTCTTTCATGTTTCTTCAGTTACCGAGATTAATCAAACACAAACTATACTGCTTCTAGCAAACCTATTCTCAAATAGAAGGTGAATGAAGCAGCTACCAGGATGTAAGTGCCTTATTTTAAATATGTGAAAAAGTAAAAATTTCTCTTCTTTCCATATTTGCTTCAAATCATGGGGACTAAAAGATTAGTAAAACAGTAGCACTGATTCCATGCCTCTTCAAAATTTCCTGTATCTAGCAGATGTTACTTCTCTATTCCCAATCCATTTTAGCTTTTTCTAGGACCTGTTATCTAGTTTTAGCTTGGCAGTCTATATTGGGTTTAGTAAAATGAAAATCAAGTTACTTATTTTTACATCTTAACATATCATAACAATACAAAGCAAATATTTTTATTTATTTATTTATTTATTTAATGAGACTAGGCCTTTACTTTAAGGAGTTTTCTAAATGCAAATTGAATGTCTCTCACAGCTCAGTGTTGAAAACAAAAACATTTCCACATGCGGGCATTCAAGAGCTTTCAAAATTTCCAAGCTTTAGCCTTATAAACTGTACAGACTACTGTCTACATTTTTGCAAAACAGGTATTCCCTGATGGTATTTGGAATTCAAATGTCCATTAGTCTTGAGTCTACGGCTGAAAGCAACTATGAAGGTTAGCTTTGGGGCATGAGGGCATCTCCTTAGAGAATCATCTGTCTTTCCAACTTACTTCTTTGGGTGGAGAACACAAGTAGGACCCAGGTAGAAAATGCTTAATGTACACTTTGCAACCTCCCCAAGGAGGTTATGCCTCCTTATGCCATTAGGTTAACTTAAATGGTTTTCCTAGGGCTATGAAGTACCATCTTTAGATTCTAAAATTGGACTAGTAGCATAGCTTAAAGCATTGTAAGTTGAAATATTCAGTGATAAATGTTCACTAAATTACTATCATTATGTAAAAGATATTACCCTTAATAGTCTGATGGTATACAATAAGGAGTTCAGAAGTATCCTGCAATTAGGAGCTTAATTTCAGACTCTCAATACAGTCTAAGGTTTTTCTTCAAACCTAGTTTTGAATGAAATAGTTTCTCCATAATTAGCCATTAACCCCCCCCGAAAAAAAAAAAAAAAAGGAAAAAAAAAAGAAACCCACCTTCTTAAATGTCTAGAATCTGAGGATGATATTTCAAAATAATTAAAGAGTTTTATTTTCCATTCAGTTAAGCAGAAGGTAACGTGATGGAGTAACACCATTATTTTGAGATGCAATTAAGGTACCTTTTATAGTTGTGATGGCAAATGTAAATGTAATCACATACCAATTAGCAAGTAACTATGCTGTTACTACCTAGCTTCATACTTTGAGTTAGTACCCTGAACCTACTTTCTTAAATATTAATTTCATTAAATGTCTATACACCAAAGAAAATAATAGAAAACTTTCATATAAACAGATATACATAGACATTATATTGCCACAGTATAAAGGTTATATATCTGAAATGATCAGAAAAGTGACTAATACTAATGACTCATATTAATAAACTTTGTTCATACAGAAGCAAGATGGCACGAGCCTGGCCCATTAACTATGTTTTTTATACTAACTATTGAAAGATTTTGTGGGCTCAGAGCAGCAATTCACTAGCAGTAATTCAGGAATAGCTTTAATAAAATGGAAGAGAAAAATCAAGCTGAGAATAAGGTCCCTTGTCAGCATTGTGACCGGTGTACTTTAATTTTTTTGTCCACGTATTTCAGGAGTTACCTTCACTACAGTGAACTTTTGAGTGTACTAACAGCCATTTCACCTCACTCAGTCTAATAAAAGCACTAACCAATACTATTTTGCAGATTGTAGGCATAAATTGGAAGCTAAAATATTAAAGCTTACAATAAAATTCAAAAGAAGAAATGTATGGCTTAATGGAAATGAAACTCAAGTTGTTGTCTTTCTGTCTGCTATTAAAGATGAGTGATGGTTCAATCTTTTACTTCTTTTCCTAGAGTATGGGTCATTTTGAAAATGGTCCTCATTACTGTAACTCTCACCACAAGTTTATAAACTTAATCAAGATCAATATAACAGCATTCTACATCACCTTCCTCATTACTAGGAGATATTTTAATTTGTTCTCACAGTTAGTGCTTTGGAGAGGCTTTTTCTCACATATGTATTGATTTCAATTTATTCGACTCTTCAAAAAAATTGGCTGGATCAGGGCAACCTTTTAACATAATTGAAAATTAAAATAAAATCTTAGCTTCATGTGTTTTGCATGTCCTAACAAGTACTTTTTGTTTTGTTTTGTTTTGTATTTCTCTGTCACGTTCATATCATCTCTTACATAGCTAATTGCACTGTACAAATCAGTATCAATCTACACGTTGTATCTGCAGTGTTAGGTGTTTGTACAAGACACAAAAAAAGCACTTGGCATCAAAAGTGAACAAAGCTGAACATCAAAAATGTTCACAAAAAGCAAATCAGGCTTTGAAATGAGCAATACACAATATCAGGAAGAAATGCAATAAGTGCTGGAATCTCTAGAGACTGGTGGTTTCCTGCTGGAATACGAACAGTGTGAACGGGGGATTTTTAGGAAGAAAAGTCAACACTTAAGGCATATGAAAGAGCTCTGATACATATTTCATACTAGCATACTGTGCTAGTCCTGCATTACAGTAATTTCAAAATGTTTGCAATGAAAATTCTGTTTTAATAATTGTGTAAGATACACCTATCTCTGTAAACTATAGTGATACTAAAACATTTTCCATACACTATCAGTCACAAAAATAGGACGTCAGTACAAAAAATGAACTACTACTAATTCAAATACTGTCACATATATTTAAATAACACTAATAATACAGCATATTCAGGTTTGATGTAACTTCAGTTTAAATGTGTTAGAATAGTAAATATTCAGTCTATTTTTCCACTCACTAACTAGATGCTATCTAAAAAAGATGAAAATAAAATTCAGTTGTTCTAAAGGAACCTTTTACTTCATTCAAGAGCAAATCTTAATCCATTTCCATATGAGTTTTATGAAAGATCATGAATCGTCAATAATTTTAGAAGATGACAGGACAATTAATCTCCTAAATCTTTACTTGTTACACCTTGAAAAGGCAGTCTAGTAGGTATTATAGTTGGATGCTCCTATTTTTATATCATCTATACAAGAATTCAGCCTCATGCAGGACTACTTTCAAGGTCAAAAAGCTCAATTATTTTCAAAGTTTCCCTTGCACACAGAATATTCCTCCCACTTATTCCAATAAAATTTCTCAAGCTTTATACCTTGCATACTTCAATATTTGCCCTTTCTAGTATGCTTCTCTTTAACACTGTTATGGTCATACCAGGCATATTAGCACTTAGGCACTGTATGATATGTGGTTGCCTGACAAAGAATACTTGCAAATACTTAAAACCTCAGAAATTGCATAAATAAACAAAATAAAGATTAGTCGAAGCCAAGGATTGGCAAATGACCTTGAAAGGTTGGCAAATGACCTTGAAAGGTTGCAAAGTCTTTCTGAGTTTCTAATTTCTTTCTCTAAACTAAACTTGTATATATTATCTGAAAAGCTTCACTGAAATATGTCCTGCATGTCAATAAAATTTCTGCTCTCTGTAGAACCTGAGATTATGAAAGAACATTTACTAAAAACTTGGAAAAATATTTTTAGAAGCACCTTTTTTATTAAAGACCAGTTTAGACCATATTTAACTTCACATTAGGGACATACTTCAACACTGAAATGGGAGAAAATTCATTAAAGAGCTTATGTCACTAATTTAAACAAATGTTCAGGACCTAACTTTAGGACTAGACAGGGTTAAGCTTTCATATATAAGATATGTGATGCAATCTGAGACATCTCCTGAAATACTCTGTATAATATGCATCAGCCTAATATGGAAATAAAGATATTTAATGCAGATTTATTTAGGGGAAGCAAAGAAAATGTGAAAATGCACCAGGATTTATGACTAGAAATAAACTGGTAGGTCACAGACACACACAAACTGAATGTACACGAAAGAAATCCTTCCAGTGATGACTTATGTCAGCTTTATGTTCATAGATTGTGAGACGTTATTTCATTTTCTGCATCTGTAGTAAAAACTTTTCCAGTAGAATCGTAACTCACCAAATGCTTATTAAACCTTTTTTAAATCTCACTCATCTAAACATGTCTACCTTTTTCTTTGAAACTTTACAACTTAAAAGTTTAGAAATGTTTTCAGAAAAGCACAAGGCTTTCTGTTTAATTAAAAGACAGAGGAAAACACAGAGGATACCAAAATATGAATGACTGAATTTTTACCTAGCTAAAAGCACTCAAAATCTTCTTCAACATGGCTATCATTGCTCTCATGTTAATGACACCTTGACAAGTCAGGAGGAAAATGAAAAACATTGATTTCTGAAGGACTTTTCGAATCTGTAGCCAAGTAGCACTAGAATATATTAGCTTCTAATATTTTAATAAAGCAAAATATTTTCTGATTTTTCCTCAGTAGCTTATGGTTCATCTAAGAGAACAATAGCACACCCAGTTAACAAAGAGTTACTTCTAAGTATGTTACCTTAATCTCTTTACTTGGTAAAATGATGCTTGGATAATGCAATTTATCCTTTCATGAAATACGAAGCCTGGTTAAAGCCAAAGTTCCCCTAATTAGATAACCTTCAACATGCTTAAGATACAGGTCTTTAACTGAAAATTAAGCATCCTAAAATGAACCTATTGCAGCATCATTGTAGATAACTGAATTTCTTTTGTTTGGTCTCACTAACAATCATTAATACCTTCAAGTTTCAGACTCAAAATGTAATGAGACAAACATTTCAATTACAACTGTTATAAACAGAACTAAGTCACAACAGGAATAAATTTTACTTTAAAAATATTTAAAGCTAAGACATTCTAGATTTGAAAAAAGCAAAATGCAATAGCTATGTAAGAAATCTGCATTAGAAGACTCTACATGCAGTAGATGCCCTTTGAAACGAAATGTGACAAAAAAAAAAAAGCCATGCTGTTAGATTATGGGTTTGTTATAGGTGATTTTTTCAGATATCGTTTGTTATAATTACATTTTCAGTAACTCTTGATAAACAGTAGAGAATGAAAAACACTTAGAAAATGTGTTTACATGTTAAGATTCTTGACTGACTTTTAATAAGCTATAATTATTCCCTCTATGAAAAAGGAAACAATAACCCTTTTTTGGGTCAGCAGAAACCTCAGAAACATACCAAAATGTTTTTCTCTCTCTCAGATATAATGATAATGTCAAAAGAGAGACTTAGAGATGACTTATCCATTTCACAGCCAGCAAATATATTACAAAGAAGCTTTCTGATAAGGAACTATTTCTATTTAGGAAATCATCTGTTTAAAAAGGAGACAGTGCTGCAGAAGTCATATGCAAATTCACCTCCACCTCCACACACACACACACGTCTCCTTCTGATCATGTGAGTTCAGTCTTTATTCAGAACTGGCTTTTCATATTACAGGAATAAGAACATAGCGACAAAATGAAGATCTTAATCTCTATGGCAAAGGCAGATACCTTCAAAACATTAAACCATGCAGTTCACTGTAAGCCACTTCCCTTCTTCCAAAATCAGCCAAATACTATCTCAAATTCACCATTTTCATTCCTAATTCCCTGCTATGGTTTTGGGCTCATGGAGACATGATTATGTTGAATTCATTTTCTATTCGGCTTTTCACTACAATGTTTTGACCATGTATGATTATACAGCACTCTGAGAGCAGAGAAAATTACTGGTAATTTAGGAAGAAATTCTACAACGAAGGCTGCAAGAACATACTCTTCAATTTAAAAGGAATTCACAGAACATGCTTGTTTGTGCTGGCTGTAAGTGCTGCTTAAACCTACCATAGCCAGATTTATCATTCAAATAAATATCATTTTATATCTTTGTCGTTCTCTCACTCTCCTGAGAATTTAAGTCATCTTGCAGAAATCTTTCTATAACCACTGAATACATAATCCTACCATTCATCCAATTATACATACAGCAGCAGGAAGGGAAATCAAATAATATGTTAGTACTGTGATGAAACACTGTGTTAAAAAATAAATTTTAAATAAATTTATTAAACTCAGACACTGGCTTGGTGTTAGTTCACTGAGTTTCTCCAAAACAGGAGAAAACAGTGATCCTCCTTGGGAATATTTTATTATATTAATTTTTGATAGAAAATGTTCATTCACAGAGAAAACAGAATTAAACCAATGTTTCTGTTAACCCGTGATTATCTGTTATATGTACTTGAACTGCAGATAGACCTTTATGCTAGCTTCTGTTTTAATTAATTCATTTTCTACTCCTTCAGTATTATTCCTATCTAAAATTTATTTATTATTTACTTTCAGCTACTCTGCTATAACTTTCCCAATTATTTTATAGACCAAATTCTTACTTCTTTAGACCTGCTTTTAAACCTACTTTTATCCTTTTATCTATGGACTTTTTTTTTTTTTTTTTTTGTAACTAGAAATGCTTTTTATAGAATAGATAAAGCCCAACGACACAATTTTTCTACCATCTATTGTTTGTCAACCTTGTTGATTATGATACACAGAGGATGTTAGGGGTCAGGTCACAGCTAAATTAAGACATAAAGGGGCCTATTTCATCCACCTGCACTTCCGTGCTTCTAAACATTTTTAAAAAAGTAGCTAGAAGACGAGAGATGTATGGCTAGCCCAGATATATCCTGATGCTTCGTTGGCTTTTCTCTATTCTCCAAAAAGTGTAACAGTTAAGAAAAAACAAAACCCGCAACCTGAACTGCAGAACACAACAGAAAGTGTGGATTTCAATGTGAATTTAATAGGTAGATGAAACTGAATAAAATAACAGGTTGCAGACAGAATGATCCACCTGGTAGCATAACATGATTTACCTCTGACCATGCAAGAATATGGTAGGAAAAAGTAAGTGGGTATAGTTTTGATACTTGGTGTAACAGCTCATTCACTAATTCCAGCTCTTCAACTTCCCAGTCTTTCTGGCCTTGAAGGCTGCAGGAAGGTGCATGTCATTGCATATCTCCGGAAACATCTCCAAAGGCCGCACTAGAAACTAAGAAGGCTCCCTCCAAACCATGGAGGTTTCCTTTCTGTGGAAACCTGTGGAAACCACAGGTTTCCTTTCTGTGGAAACCACAGCTTGTGGGTAGATGGAAAGCACTCATGTCTTCCCCAAATATGGCCACAATAGTCATCTCTTAAGTTTTAGCCTCCACATTTCAGTTATTAACATATTTTACAAGCTTGCATATTACCTAACACTTTAGTTAAGCAAATAAAAGTACCTCATTTCTTCTGGAATGCACAGAGTAGCTTTACTATTCTACATACTTACAGCTCAGACATCATTCTGTTTTCAGCAACATTTATCTTATTTCTGTTACTGATCTGCTATAGGAACAAACCCTTCTGCAATTTCAGATCTCTGTTGCCAGCATAATATGTGATACATAAACTAGAATTACTGTTCTGTATTGTAATAATCTTTGAAGCTAAAATAATTGGCAAGAACAATAAAAATCTGAAAATGAACAGAAGCCTTCATTTGCAGTCCACGTGTTGTTCTGATCACAGAATAGGAATCATCAGAATATTCTTATCTCCACTCCGTAGGAAAGGAAGGATCAGTGCCACCAGATGAGCATGAGAGAGAGAGAGCAGTACATAAACTCCATGAGGTGAAGGTAATTAATGGGTCAATTAAAAAGCAAACAGGGCCACACAGAAAACAGACATACTTCACTGAAATGTTAGCCTCAGGGTTGGTTTTCTTTTTTTTTTTTTTCTTTCTTTGCGAGATCTAGATTAAAGCATTTATACTGTAAAGGATATTATATTAACATTAAAATATGTACATAAAAGCCTTGGTGAATCTAAAACACATAGCATTACTTAAATACTATAAAGTAAAAGTTAAAACAGTATTTACCGTCTGAGTGAGCAGTACTTTCAAAGCAGACTCACAGCTTTCTGAATTCACTCCAGATAACAGTTCACTCGTGTTCCTTTATGCTAGAAGACACAGGGAAGATAAATAAATAGGACTGCCTCCAAATGACTGTTCTCTTCCTTAGCCTCATTTTTTTTTTCAGATACACTCTTTGTATATTCTTGGGTATATTCAAGTGTGCTTTGACATTACTAGGTGGTATCAACATTCAATCCATTTTCTGTAGCACAACTACACAAGCATTAGGAAATATTAGAAAGCTTATCATTTTGGCGACCTGTGTTTCATTTTATACCCTGATGCTTTGAGGTTAAAGATGCCAATTACAACAGCTTCTAAATGCCTTCACAGGGGGATAGTATTTCGTTGCCTAGTAGCAATGGCAGTAAGTATCTGATGCTGCATTTGGATGTCAGTATACTTCTGTCATGCTAAAACTATAATAATGGATCTGTAGTGATATCTGCACAGCTAACGACTTTTGGTTGATATTAGGGACCTCACTTATACAAGTGAGGCAGCAAATTTTCTCCTCTGCTTATTTCCATTGACTTGTTTTTAGACTTTGGTTTCGGATGAACTCCAAAAGAGGGACAGAATTTGTGATGATAAACTTCCACAACTCCCTATTTGTGCAGTAGGATTCTCAAATACAGTTATAACAGTGAAATCTTTTTTCCTCCCTAGCTTCAATGTCTGAGGAATGAAGTTACAAGGACACAAACCACCTGGTGCAGCAAACATAGTGTCCTTAAGAAATGTACGCTACAAGTCATTTGCAAACACATATTTACCACATCCCTTCCCATTATTTCCTACCTTCACTCCAATTCTTTGCTGCCACCATTTTTGTGAAGAGCACAGAGCTGTTGTTCAACTCCTAGCCCTTCTTTACAAGGCTGAGGAAAACAGAATGGGGCCAGGATACAGGGAGGTAATCCCTAGAAGATGTGGAATGTTTAACCAAAATGTGGTGCTCCAGTAATGAACATACTTGAACTGCTAGGCAGTCTTCCAATGCAGCCTATATCTACTGTGGTGCAAGGGTAAGCTGCTGCTGAGTAGGAAAGGCCCACTTATCCTACTTGTTTTCCCCGTTTGTTTTTAAGCCCATACACATTAGGAACACTATAATATTCAGAAAATAAATGAGCACTTGTGTTTTTCCAACATACTTCTCACTATTCATATTGAGCAAGTGTGTACAAAATCCTAGGGCTCATGAAGGGCAGTGTCCAACATTCCCCATCTGAGCAACGTTTCTACTTAACAATCCCAGTCGGAAGTTTTTGCATGAGCAAAGGCTGAGGAATGAATCCAAACAAATAGCCATAAGCACAGAGAGGTTTCAATTATAATCTTGTTTAAAGAAAAAGAAAACAAAACCTTCTCAAAGATGTTAGTTTTCTTGCTATAGATAATGCCCGTAAAAGAGAACTAGCAACACAAAACACTGTTACATAATGCTTAATACATGGAGGGTCAGCTGAGGTATTAATCAGCAAATTTGGGACACTTCCTAAGCAGTGACCATACGCACAAAAGTAAGACTGCAGATATTTAAAGATTTGCATTTTTATACAAAGAGGTGGCCTTTCAAAGCTGCTCTAAGAAGTACTCCCAGGTCAATTTCAGTCAATGATGCTTGAAGAAATTAAAATTGTACTCCAACATTATGTAGCGTGGGGAACGTTTATTTTTATTTATGTGAAGTTACTTAGCCAGAGTTGGGGAAGGCAAGGTATAAGCATCTGTGGTTCACCAAACCTTGCTGCCATGTGATGCAAGGTGCTGTGATGCAAACAACATCTCCTTGTGAAATTTAATCATATGGTTGTGCTGTGTAACTGAATACATCATGTGTCCCACATTATTCACAGGACTAAGTCTGGTAGCTGTCATATGTCCAACTGTCAGCTTTCAATAAGCAATATGCTCTATTGCTAGACCCACTGAAACAAGTGCTAATTCAGCTTCAGTTTGGCTATGCAGAATAAGACTCCTACAAATGTTAGTGCAAATGTCTGTTACCTCTAGAGGTCAAAGGGAGGAAAAGAAAAGCAGAGAACAGCCTCACTTTTTCATGTTATTTTATAATTCATCTTCTTCAAAGGCATCCAGGCACTAGCAAGCAATTTATTCTACTAGTGAATTGTCCGATCCTTATCTTTTGGCAAGTAATAGGTAGGATGGGCTAAGAGATTTATTTAAAGTAGATACCATAACTGGATTTAAAAGTCACTGCTCTAGTTATAATTTCTAAAGCTCATTATTAAATAAAATATTACCACTTTTTAATCAGAAAGTAATCATTTGGAAAAAAAATCAAGAATTTCAGTTTTGCGTATTTACACTAGATAGCTAATACGTTTTCAAAACCAAAAATACTCCTGCAGTACTTTTTACTAAACATGCTGTTGTGCATTTTGAGAGAGAGAGAAACAGTCTTCAAAGGAATTTATTTCTAGATGTTAATCGCTGTGAAACTACAGTTAAAAAATTTGTTTTAAACCAGACCTTATTTGGTGTTTTTATGCCAGTATTTTTTAACAAGACAAAATCTGTGGTAACCTGTATTCATTCCTGTGATTTGTTCAATACGCTAGCACATTTTCATTCAGCGAAGAGCCCTTTAAGATTTTACTGTAGTATATAAATTCTAGTTTTCCTGTAAGGGTGGACCTTTAAAGAAGAAAACGAGTACAGTTCACAGAAAGGAGTTTTCAGCTGCATTACAGACAGCTGAGAGAATGCCTTATGGAGCCAGATTCATTGTATTAAGAAAAAGCTGCTCAGTGTAAACGCAATTGCACAGCAACTCAGTAAGTTTTCTACTCATTTTTTAACCAGAATGTAGTCAGGATTGCAACGTTGGCTTCATGAATATTCATTTAGGCAAATGATGTAACAGGCCTCTTGTTTGACCAAAAGGGCTGCTTTTACAAGAATACAAAGGTCAGTTGAGCTAAATTGCCCCAGAGGACGAGTGTGAGAAGGTTTCAAAACCATGACCTGATAACATTAAGTTCTTAAAAGTTTAACATTTAGATGTTGTGTTTAACACCCCTTTCATTGCTGTCCATTGCTTTCCACAGACTCAGAGGCATGAAGCATCGACAACACATACCAGTACCTCATGCGCCAACATGAGAGGCCTCCAGGTTGCCATCAGGGTACTGTAAAACATGACAGCTGTACTGTATCCCTTTCACCTCTGCAAGTAACTACATTCATGTTTCAGGAAGAAACATGACCTCCCCAGGCAGAATACTCTTAACAGTAATAAAAATAAAATCTATTTTAGCAGACAAGAACCACTCTTTTGGTGACAGGAGGTTTCTCTGTAAGCACTGGGCCAGAGTCTCAGCTAGATCATGTCAGAGGCATCAGCACTGAAGCTGATACTGGGCAGGAACCTCTCTCTGTATTAGAGAGGAGCCCTGGTTCCACTCCAGCACTACTTCAACAGCATGAAACGAACTGAAAACAGAAGTTTATTTAGTAACCTAGGACTTCAGAAGCCATCCAAGGTTAACGACAGAAAAATCACCTCACCTGCAGATAAAACACTAATGCAGACAATGGTCTTAATATTTAGAAGGGTAACAATTTCTCATGATTCATCATCTTTCTGTAATCATTAATTCTTCGAACTAAACTATGATTTGAACCAGGTCAGGTGACAGACAGCCCTAATTTAAACAATCTCAGGACATCGGAAGGAGAAGTTGAAAAAGCTAGCAGCATCTGCCTGCTCCTCTGGGTAATGGGGCCTGTGACAGGACCTGGAGGCCCACCACTGACAGGAGGCCGCCCACACTTCACACTGCAATCCCCCTCCACACATACCCACAAAGAGGCTTTACAACTCCACAAAGTCTGGCTAAATGGAGGCATATACTAGAGCATCCAGAGGGAAAACTCAGGGAAGTGCAGCTAGAAGGCTGTTTATATACAACTCTACTCTGGGCCCCTGCAGCGCAGTCTGTGGATTCCACTGGTAACAGGGATTTCCTCAGTTAGCAGAAAATATTTCCAAATGCCCAGGGAAAGCTCTTCTTACACGTACTCCCCCCCCCCCCCCCACTTTGCACTTGCCCCTCTCTGCGTGAAGGCCCCAGCTTGCCATGTACTCAGTATTTCCCTCAGGAAAGAGCCACCTTCCCTCATAGCAGCTGCTCACTAAGGGAGCATAAGCGACACACAAACACAGCAATCATTGTCTACGCTTCCTTTCCAGTGTCTTCTTGGTTTATGTGGCCCTTTAGTCAGGGACCATGTCTAAGGCATGTTTATGTAAATACTTGATCTTGCACTAGATCATGAATCTAGCAAAAGTGACGTGCAGAAAGGCAAGGCAAGGGAGCATAATAGGCCACACAGGCCTCAGATCTGAGCAGGAGTCTGGTACTGGGATTTTTAATTCCCAAACAAAAGCAGAGAAGCAAACGCCAGTCATTATATATACACATGGTTTTAAATATTGAGTAACCTTGTGGATTTTGGAGGGGGGAAAATTGAGTGTACAACTCTGGGAGGAACACCAGCTGCAGGAAGGGTTTAACTGTTCCTCATCAGGTAGCATTTGTGCTCCTTACAGCTCAGAGAAAGGAATTGGTAAGTGTGGTTGAGTTACTAGAAGTGAAATGAGGTTAAAGAAAGTCCAGACCCTCCGTCACCCTACAATCATCTTTTGGCTGTGTCCACACTCACTGCCCCACATCACTTGTCTGCAGCATTCCATAGCTGCATGGTTGTTAAACTGTTTTGTGTCTTGCTCCCTTATTGTCTGTTTCTATGCATTTTTCTTCCCTGTCAGAAGGTATTCTCCTTTCCTGTACCTCAATAGTATCTCCTTTTAGAGAGTTTTCACAGTTACACCTCATTCTAAAAACCTAAAGAACATCACATATTTTAATCCAAACAATTAACACACCACCTGAATATCTGCAGTATGATACAGCTCCATACTACGATCTTAAGCAGAACTGAAAAATTATTTCAATGTCAATAGAACACAACCCGCCTATGGTTTATCCTCAGGTTACCAAGGATAGCATGAAATATTCTCAGGCATGACCATGCAAACTGTCCTTTAAAAGCCTCTTATTTTAACGAAAAGTAAGGAAATAACTCTGCATAGACATCTATAGGTCTCTGACTGCCCTCTACAATTTACTCCAGTCAACAGAAGATAAGCAGATGACTATAAAACTGTCTTGGTAGCAAAATACCTACAATTTTCCTGATCAATATTTGCCCTGTAGTCTGGACAGAATCTAAAAATCTGACAGTTCAATGGACTTTAAGGTGATGAGTAACCACTTGCAAGAAAACAAGCAGTCAATATTAAAATTTCATTTTAAAAGACTGTGTCCTAACCATTTTATAAGGCAGCCAGCAAAACATACAATTTCTTGACTAATCTAAAAAAACTCCTAACAACATCCATGGATACTCAATCTTGCTGTCTGAGCAGTTGGGCGCGCAATGATTCATTAAGGTCTTGTGGAACCTCTGAAATAAAGCAGTTTCTCTCACCCAGCTTGGCTTCATTTGTAACCTCAGATGGAGAGCTTGAGGTATTACATAGCTTTTAATGCAGAGCTCTTTTGCTTCAGTGTGCTCCAACCACTGCCACCCAAGAGTATGTATCCCATTCAGTGTGGCAATGGCAATAATTTTCTCTTTCAGATGTGTTGTTACAGCAACAGAAGATAAAAGTAATGGGAAACTACAGGAAGATACCATGCATAATGAGATAATGCCACAGTGAAGAAAACTCCTACTGCAGATTCTATTTATGGAGAAGCTAGTTTTGAAAATATTTGTTGTGTGTTCTGTTGTTTCTTCTTTTCTCCTCTAGATGCAAGTTAACTATAATACTTATTTGCAATGCTTGCAGTGAGCTGGGCTCTTTCTATTTGGTGCTATATGATATGGACTATTTACCACAAGCAACATGCAAACTACAATATATATAAATCAAATTCTTAAATTTCTCCAGCACCACTTTCTTCCTCTTCCTAATCCATTTCTCAGGAGGCATGGTAGCTTTAAAATGTACTCAGGAAAACACATAACCAACTGATTTTACATTGAACAAAAAGGAATTAAATGATTTACTGCAACTTACATTTGCTTGCCAAAATTATCAAAATTGCATGCTCCTATCTTGTCCATTTTAACTGGAGAGCTGTTTTGATTTTCATAAATTTGAGGTAGCATTATGCTTAGCACATGAATATGTGACAAAATAGAAGTGAATAGAAGTGAAAACTATCATCATAATAAACCAGAATACAACACGAGAGTTTATACACTATTGTTTCTTTATAGCTTCTTTCTGTCCTGGATTCTTACGAAGATTCATAGCTGTACTTACACATGGAGGAACATATTTTAGTTTGTCATAACTAAACCATCAGTTTAGGTTTGTTTGTTTGTTTTACATGGAGAATGTAGAATAGAACTGGAACATTTCCCAGAAAGTTTTTAGGACCTGACACTAGAAACATAAAAAAGAACCTTATGACTTTGTTGATTAATCATAAAATACTTTGGGAATTACGTCTCTGCAAGATGCTAAACCAGTGGTAGAGTTAAAGGCTGACTGAAGCTTATGAAACTGTACTCAGACTGAAAACAAAACGCTGAAAACTTTTGAGTACTTTCATGAATACAGAAGAGCCAAAATTGGTTGGTAAAGAAACAGACTACCAATTACTTGAAGCTACATTAGAGAATCCACTGTGCAAAACACCACCTACACATCAACAGAGGATTACAAAATTGTAGGAGCATTTGTCAAATATGAAATAGTTCCCTAGCAAGTGACTTCTTGTAGTGGACATACTTTCAAGAGCACTTGTAAACACAGGAATGAAGGATACATAGAGCTTGAAACGAGTATAACAAAAATAATACACTACTCACTCCTAAAATGTGAAAAGATGACATAGGAAGGAAAACATTTCAGAGGGCAAGATGAGGTGATCTTGATAAACTGAAGAAACACACAAACCTGTAAGGTGCAATATTACATAGAAAAGTGTGAAGTACTGGATTTAGGTAAAATAATCAGCTATATGGAGTATCAAGAACAACTCTCTGAGCAGCATTTAATAAAATCTGAGAATACAGCAATCAAGAAACTAAATCAGAATCAGCATTATCCCATAATTACTAGATCAGTAACATTTTATGCAACTCATTTGAAGCAATCCTCCTACTTTATCCAGCATTCTTGACATCCAGTGAAAAAGAGTAGTTAATCAACTGGAAAGAATCTAAAGGAGACAATAAGAATAACTGGAGGTCTAGAAAATAATAATTTATTAATCTTGGGAAAGATTGAAATAGTACATCTATTAATCCAGAGAAACAAATTACTGAAATCAGACCTTAAGAAAACCTTGAAATATGTAGGAAGCAGCTGCAAAAAAAGATGGTAAAAACCTGAGTTTTGGGTCCACACAGTTTTAAATATTAATGTTCATAAATTACAATAAGGGAGAATAAATCCATACTTTAGAGGGGAAAAAAAACAACATAAAAATCCGGATAGCTGAGTATGGGTATTCTTATATAAATGTGTTGAGTCTTCACCATTGAAGATTTTTTTTTTTTCAAGATGCGATTTATTAAAAGCAATATGTATTTTTGTGAAATAAAAGTCTGCCATAGCTACTAATATTACTCTTGAGCAAAGGAAGGAACCTAATGATCTCTCCAAGTGTTGCCAGATTTTATTTTTACTATCCCATGGTTCTAAAAGAGGGGAAAAAAAATATTTGGATGATGAAGTGACCAATAAGAATGTCCTGGTATACTAAAAAACAATCAAACAAAAAACACTTAGGAGAATGACAGAGACAACATAAATCTCTTGACAATTCCACTTCATGTAATGCATTTAATACTAATTTATCTGCTTTACAGCCTTTTCAAATGAGACAAAAAAATCAAGTGTTTTTTTGCATGTTTATGAGAAAGCTTTTTACGCTTATGCTCTATAAAAATTGTTATGTTTCACTATTTAATAAAACTAACTTTTTTCACTTCTGGAATGCTTAAACAGAAGGATTACATGGGCTTTTTTATGATTTATGATCATGACATCTAAATATACAACATTGGAGGATGTTAATCTCAAAATCTCGAAAATTGGCTGAAATCCTAGATCACAGAAAAAAAAAAAAGAGGGATTAACAGTGCAGAAGTTGACATGAAAAACATCAGCATTATTTGTGTACTTTGTAACACACAAAGACACGATAGTCCTTCAACAGTAACAGCTTCAAATGTCTGGTCTTTTAAGATTTAAGTAAATGCTTCCTTGGTAAATGTATATAGAATAAAAAAAACAATTTCATTTTTGATATGTCTTCAAATACATACAGGTCATACTGTCTTGAACTCTTAATACAAAACACTGTTCTTTACTAAACGTGCCTCCTGATACAGCATTTTCAGAACTAAAAAGAAGGTATATTATTATTTTGGCCCTTATTTCACTTCCAGAAAGTAAAAATTAAAACATAATATTGTGTTTTTTGATAATAAAACTAAATATAAATAAAATATAATAATAAAATAATAATAAAATATAATAGTATAATAATAATAATAAATAAAATATAATAAAAATAAAGTCTGATAAGATTATGCCTTATTTACTCTTTCTGTTCAGAAAACTGCAAATGACTTCTCAGATTCAGGTTTGCAAACTCTTTTCTCTATGTTAAACACTTGCAACCCATTCCTAAATCCTGAAGTATCTGCATGTTGTGGATGAATTTTGGCAATTTATGAATAAAAATTAATACAGCTAGACATGTATGCCCAAATAAGCATAAGTGTGGTGAACTTAAATTAGACAACATTATACTACCTGGAATTGTATTGCTTTGTCATGTTATTTGTAGTGTCATCTTCAAAGCAAAGAAGGGAAACAAAACAAACAAAGCTTTTCTACCTGTGAGCTGTGAAAAACACAGAAAGAAAAGGCTTTATATTGTTCAAGTCATTACATTTGCAGATGTAGCAGTTTGACAGAATTTGCTAAATCATCAGAAACAAAGCATGGTTAAAAAAATACAAAACAAACAAACAACAACAAAAACAGAGCCACACCACCATCAAATGTAATTACATTATTTTTAAAAACCAAGGTTTACTGAAGCATCCTTAACACTCATACAATTTTCAAATTCATTCTTATGAACAGATAAGACAGAAAACCAGTTACTCAGTGTAGACTCAGGTCCTTTGATTTGATAATAAAAACATAGGTACTTTAAGGCCTTTTATTGGTGTTTTTTGTTGTTGTTGTTTTTTAACTGAGCAATACATTAAATAATAGTTCAGATGTTTCTGAGTTCTGTGAGAAGAAATGGGTAGAGATAGTACTGTAACTATAAGCATCCTAACAAGCTAAATGGTGCCTCTTTTAAGTTCTTTCTTTTTTTTTTTTTTTCCCCTTCACAAAAGCTTCTGAATTGTTTTTCATTTTTCTTCCTTTATATGAACAGGTTTCTTAGTTCATTATTTTCATGTTCTTTCTCAGTTTTTGGATACTGCTGCTTTCTTACATTTAAGCAGGTGAATTATTTGCAAAAAAGTTTTCTCACTCTAGCTTTGCACACACAGATTTGAATTTCTAGTATTTCTGTACAGTTATGGCCTTAGCAAAGTGTGACACCTCAGTAAGAGGACATTGGATGTATTTTAATTCAACAGCTTCTCTTTTGCATTGGAATCTGTTTTGCTGAAATTTTGACAGAATCACAGAACATATTGGAAGGGATCTCTGGAGAGTTCTAGTGCAACCTTCCCGCTGAAACCAGCTAGTGATGCTCAAATCAGGGCCGCCTTCAAAGTCTTCCAAGAATGGGGTTTCCACAGCTTCAGTTTTATTTCCAGCCCTTTGCCACGGTCACAGTAATCATGAGAGCTTGTGCAGTAACCTGTTTCCATATAAAAACAAGTATGCTGTCTTTAGCAATGAGAGGTGTTTTTTACTCTCAAAATCATTTCCACACAATTCTTCCACCTGAATAAGATGACAGTTACAAAATTAGCTATTTTCTTTAGCTCTAATTTTATTCAACTTCAGCACATCTTGTCTCAAGTGGTGAAATCATAAGTTTGGGATGCATTTTATGCAGTCTTCAAGTCCTTCTTGGCTCAGAAACCTGGCTTTCAGGGCTTTAAAGACTAATTGAAAGTTTGCCAAAAAATGGGAAAAAAAAAAAAAAGCAAGCTGTGCTGCTAGTGCTGTCCCAGAATGTTCTGTTTCACTGCTGTGTCCGATTTCTAATTTCTGATATAATACATACACTGCCTAATTCAAAACAAAGCTTAAGGACAAGAAAAGACACTAGCAGAATTTGATTGCTTTTAGCTGTCATCTCAAGCTTGTACACTGAGTCTTTTCCCCTTGATAATCACAGACATTAAAATACAAAATAAAAATAGGCTAGACAATGTCAATGTCCCTGAAGTCAGACATAAGCAGGTGATATTGCACAATTCATCTGGTTTCCCTGTTTTTCCCCCTTGTAAGGTGACCAAAGATATTAACCTTCAGAATTTTACTGGAACTTAGCAGCAAAAGCTATTTGGAGAGCTAAGCTATTTTATACCCTATAAGGCTGCTGAATATCATTAAATGGCATTTTTTTTTAATAGTTAATAAATCTGATTATCTTTGCTGAACTTAAAGACTTGAAAGTGAAACAGTTTATGAATCAAATCAGCAAATACACTCATCCTCTTTGTCCTTTACAGATTTCCCCCTCTTTGTAGCAAGTCAAATCGACGATTAAGGACAGATTTTAAACTCCTCACATTTCACTCTAAATGAGGTTTGAACTACAGCTTCTTGTGGGGATGATAAAGTCACCATAAATGGTTCATCTTGCCATACTGTTTTTCTTTATGCTATTTCTATTAACATTATATTAACATAATGCTGTAAAATCAAACCTGGAGAATTCAAAAAAAATTCCAGACAAAAAAAATCAAAACGGTTCTGCAATGGAAAGAGAATATTCTATTCCTTTTACACATGCCTATTGTAAGCTGATTTCTCTTCCTCAACATACAAAAAGAGTAACTTTTTAAAAAACTATTAAATTATCTGAGGATTTTCATTTCATTACTTTTTTTTTTTTTTTGAGCAGGGTTTACACTACTCTATTTCACATTGATTTGACACAAAAAGAGAGCACTCCCATGTAAACGATGTGAAGATAACATTGATGCAAGTTAATTTCTTAAACCACTCGAGCTAGATTTCCAAGAGCACAACTGTCTAAATTCAGCATTTTAATCTGCATGCACAAAATGGAACAAGTTTTAGTTCTGCAGGTCATTGATTTGATGTGTCTCTATGCTTCCTATAAATTCATCAAATTCCTCTTCTAAACCAAAGGAAGCTTTTCATGTTTCCTGGAAATATGCAATTAAAAATAAATGATCTGGGGAAAAGCTGTTTGGATTGTGAATATGACAAAGCATTACAAGCTAAACTGTGACTCTTTGATGGTGAAGTGTTCAAAAATAAACAGCTTCAGCTATTTGTTCAAATCGTTTTCAACATTCCAAACTGAGTTTTAAGACTAGAATATTTTACATGTTATTCAAATTTCAAATGTGCTTAGTAAGAACAAACAGAACAGTTCCAACCTTTAATGAATGAACAATTAGTCTTGTTACATGTATTGTATTTGATAAGCACTAGTTTGAATTTCTGATGGAGTTAGACTGTGCAGAATATGAACTAAACAGTGTTGAAACAACATCAGTTCAATTTAATGTTTCTTTGCCTCTTGTTTTTATACATTCAAACTGCTCCTTAGTTTAGTACAGGTAGGAAGACTTGAAAAAAAAAAAGGAAACATTCACACTGAAGATATTTGAGGTAGGAATTAAGAACTCAGAGAGATGTTTCAGGTTATTAGCTTCAGAATAAAAATCTGAGGAATGGAGCAATGGAGAAGGGGGAGAGGGGGAAGAGAGATTTACAAATACACACTAAGAGCAATATAGTGTTACAGGAGATTTTAAAAAACCCAGGGAAATGCTTAGCTAGACTGTAAATAATCATTCTGCCCTGTCAGGGGAAGTGACAAGGTTACCTTACCTAAAATGTCTTTTCCATTGCTAAGCTTCACAATTCTGTGCCTAAGCTAAACTATTTCTCCCCTCAAATTATCTGCACTAATTCCTAAGAAAAATGAATTTTCTGTGAAATGTTCAACATGTCAATTTTGCACTTTTCTTGAGGGCAATGACATAGCAACCCTGATAACTGGAATTCATGGGGACTTAACACATTTTGTTATGTCTTTCTCCATATCTGTTCCTTTTGGCACTGAAGGCTTCAGAATATACTTTCAGCTGTATTGTGAGTTTGTTACCCAACTGTGCTTCCCATTGTCAGCTGCTTTTCACAAGTCAGATCCCACCATTAGCAAAATCTTATTTTAAAGAGAAAGATGCCTGAGGATAACTTGGTTGCACAGTTGCTGTTATTCACTTCTTCACTGGATAGATTTTAGTTCCAATACCATTTAAATTGACTATCAACAACATGACAGTAAGCTGTTTTATCCATAACAGCACCAAAGAATACAGTACAAGATGTCAGTGTTTTCTATCTCAGTGTCTTCCATGCAGTACAATACAAGTCTGTAATGATGTTGTCCTGTATGAGGCACGTATGGTAGAACAGTACTGTCAGAATTTTAATGGCTAGCTCTTTATGTGTTGCTAGTATTACTAGCGTTAAATGTTTCATTTTGTACAATGTCCAGTACCTTGCTATGTGATAGGCCTAACAGCTACTCAGCTAGCAATTGCTGTTGATATCCATCTCTGAAGGATAAAGAAATAAAGCAAAACAATGGGTCAGAGTACAGGAGTTGTAAGAGAACAGGAAAATATCCTTCCTTTCTGCTTTTCTTTTCCTCTCTCTCCAGGTTCCCATTTGGAGCTCTTTTTTTTTTTTTTTTTCTTTAAAGTTTCAAAACTTACAAATAAACAAAACACTGACAATTGGAGTAATCTGCTATCCACATGCTTTGTCCTTGTTACTGAACTCTATATTTCATAATCTCATTGATATAAACCAACAGTCTCAGGAGTTTCGTCAATTATGGATAGGAATCTCTCCACTGAGACTTTACCAGAATGCAGTTAGCCATTGAAGAGGGTGAAAAAAGCCTTGAGGGCATGGAGGACATTAGATAGATTCTGACTCAATTAACTTTGTAAATATTAATTTGAAAGAGGTTATTAAAACAGCCAGCAACCTGCTTGGAGAAATCAGGGATCTTTCCAAATTTGCGAGCATGCTGTATTCCTCACCATGGCTCACTGGTTAATTCCCTTTCTGCAGGGAGCAGGAAAGGTGAAACAATAGATCCAAACCACTGCGTGCTCTTCATAATGAGCAAGAACCAACTCAAGAACAAGACTGGATATGTGATTCAATGTCAGGCCTGAGGCAGTGACTAGGGTGTAGCCTTATGTTTTCATCAGAAGGAAAAAAGAATCCAGCTACACAAAAATACAAAAGACAGGAATAGCTAGCCCCGGAAGTCACTGTCAAGTGTAGCTAATGTTTTCATTATATGAAATTATGCATTTCTAAACTATGCTAAAGTATGAAGGCATATACTATTTTGGTATGTGTTCACCTGTTATCATGTGCTGGTGTAACAACATCACAGGATGTTATTTGCTGTTGCAGAGCTAATTCTTATGCTGTAGTCCTCCCTTGTGGTCAGATCACAGCAGCTAGGGAGTTGTAAAATCACTGCATTCCTGAAACTTATTTGGCAATAGAAGTTACCAATACTTAGTTTGTTGATATTTCTGAGGGACATATTAAGTTTTGACTCCAAATTTCACTCCAAGTGTTTTGATGTAAAAAAATATATATATATATTAAGAAATTGCATTTTCCAAGCATCAGTATTTTAAACTGATCTGCAAAGAAAAATGACATAAAAGTATCAACTAAAAGGTGACAAACAAAGATGATGTTAATTCTCCCTTGAACTATCTCACCGTTGCCAATTTTGTTGATGTTACTAGTAGATGTATCAGAAGAATTAAATAATCTGTCTTCAGGTGCTATAGAAATAGTTTTGGTGGCTGGAAAAGTAATTAAGACTATCATTCCATGTTAAATATGAAAATTAACTGTCAGCATCTATTTCAACAATTAGCAAAATAGAAACGATCAAAATGTAATGCACCTCTTTACTGTCCTGCTGAAATAAACACTTTAATAATCAAATACTTCTAGAGAAGATAAGGATTACAAACATATTCTCAGACTTGTGAAGATACCCAAAAATGTAAGGATTAACATGCCCTAATCTTAACAAATCTGAAGCAACAAAACACTGCAGGAGGAACGAGGGCACAGAAAGTCTGAAAGCTGGGCCAAAATCACACAAATGACTGAGGTCCATTCCAATAGGTAGTGCAGAGTTTTTTTCCTCCTTTTTCTCCTTTTCTTTTTTTTTCCCTCCTAATAGCTTTGTTGACCTAATTTAGTAATCCATCCTCAACTTCTATCAATAATTATGAATGGACGTTCTTTGAAGACGTTAGCAAAATTTTTCACTTACTACACATGTGCAAGAATCTACATGTACGTAGTTAGTAGTTAACAAAAACCTATACGGCAGAGCTATAAAACTGGAATTGTAAGCTTATTTATTGTATAGAAAACTCTTACGTTGATGATAAAATTTGCAGTATGGGAGCACAGCTCTCCCTATTCTTACTGCCATTTTCCCCTAGTTTGAAAAACTGTAGCACTACTTCCAAGAGCTTTAGTTCTCCTGTTTTCTTTATCTACTTTTGTCTGAGGGTGAAGTTCCTTCAGAGAAATACATCCCATAGTACTCAGAAAAGTGAGGAGACATTGTCTTGGGGAACATGGTCATCAGGCACCTATTCAGTAATTACAGGGAAGGAAATATCTCATTTTAACAGTACTTTTCTGAACCACTGGGCCAGTGCATAAATGAGATGACCAAATCTCCTTCTCTTTTGAAAACAGCCTTAAATGTATTTGTTTCCAAAAGTTACAAATACCTCTGCTACAACCAAAATGGCAAATGTTTTAACTACTGTTAAAAAAATACTTTCTGTCGCTAACTATGCCTTTGACTGTAATACCAAGCACTGTTGTTTTTTTATTATTATTTTTGTCATAGAAAAATATCAAAATGGAGTTTTAATTTCACTGAAAAATGTGTCAAACATGATAAAAAGATCTAAAAAATTATATCACTTAAATTACAAAATTTATTTTCACCTGAAAGTTTTTCCTTAGGTGCAATGACTATTCTTTATTTAAAATTTCCTTTCTTGCATGGTAGAGTTTTCTTCAGGCTAAGAGTAAGGAAAATAATTCAGACAAGCTCCACTTGTTAGTGAGACTGCTTCGGGTTTTCAGAGGCTTTTTTAATCAAATAATTATCTAGGATATGTACCTGTCACTAACAACCACAATTTCTATTGTGATTGTAGGTGCAAGCTTTGGAAATTATACTGCAAATACATTACAGGTAAACTACAATTTCACAGTCACACAGTGAAAGTATTCTGTGTGTGACCCTGGTTATATTATATACATTCACTTCACCCCAGAACTTTTAAATTTAGATTTCTAAACTGTTTTAGTTAATGCTTGCTTTAATTGGAGCTTTGTATTTCCTTAAAAACATCTAAGTTTAATTTAATTCAAGCTAATTAGAGCTTTAAGAAAATGTAATCGAATTGTAATTAAACATGTTAGAATATCTTTTGAAGTGAACTTTAATGTTCAGTTCTACAAATTAATAATCACCTTAATTAGAATGAAGTTTTTCCTTATTCCTGTTTTTGTTTAAGATTTAAAAGTACATCAATGTCTGAATAATCTAGGCTGATTCAAACCATTTGCCATGATCCCATTTCACCCCAAATTAACCATTTTCCATGATCATGAAAAGTTACTTAAGTATATTAATAAATCACGACATATTAAAAATATCAACTTGCACAATGCTGTAGTTAAAACACCAGATCAACCTACATCCTGAGTATATTGGCCATTTCTTTTAGAATATTTTTTGGCTATGTGAAAACTAATCTATTCCTTTAACGAAAGCTTCTTAGATAATGCTTTAAGAAACTAAAAGCAAATAAAGCAGTAAAAAATAAAATAAAAATACATTAAAAAATGAAGTTGATTATTATTATTATTATTTTTTACTTCCATACCTAGCATCACTAACTTATGACTTATGACTCATTGATGATCTTGCATCATGCAAGCACTTAGCTTGAAGCCACATTAGCCAACCAAATGTCCTCAAAAAGATTCTTTAACATGTAATATGAAAGATGACGGCAAGGGTTGTCCCACTGGTTTCTGATTCTTAAAAAAAAATTAATTTTTTGCAACAGTGAAATATCAACAGTAGCTGAACTAAGAAGTTGATTCAGCATTATCGTACTACATTGTTACGTTTCCTTTTTCAGCACATTTGAAATATAGGTTTGAAATACAGTTTTGAAATATATTTTAATGTAGTGTATATAATATATAAATACATATATTATATATTAAAAACACATACATCATTATGAACCAAAATGACCAGTGAATTCATACTAAGCCTGATAGTTAATACACCACAATGAAGACTTACTTTCTTCACAGAAAGTTTGTGACAGTCAGTATTTACTCGGATGAGTGTGCTGATTATGTTATTTTGATGAAAGCAACTGGGCATGACGTACCACTGGGATAAGGAATTTTAAGAATGTCTTTTGCATTCTTTCCCTCACCCACATTTTTATAACTTTTAACGTAGATCGTGACCATGCAGTTCTTTCTCTGGAAAAGTTCTTATTTGGACAAAATTCGAGTAGACAAAAGTAAGAATAATCTGACCTTTTTTCACTAATGAAAATATGAATGGCCATTCACTAATGCACAGTACAAGGTACAAGGTCAAGTTCATCTACCAGTTCCCTGCAAGAAAGACTAGGTTTACATATAATATAAGCACAAAAAGCCCAAGTAATTTGTTCATGTTAGAGGTAAATCTGACTTATTTTTCCCCCCTCAGAAAATGCAAAACGAATATGTAAATGATTAGTAACGATTATCACTGGAGTAGGGAGATATTTTTTGTCAGAAGTAAAAATTGAGTTTTTTTTTTTCCCCACCATGTGATGGTTATATGGTTCCAAGTAACTGTGACTTCAGAGAGAGATCTCTAAAAAAGCTCCACTTTTTCCCCCTTTCTGCTGAGCAAGATACTAAGATATTCCTCTTACTCCAACAGCCAAGCTTCATGGGATCTCCTTTCACCAGCCACTCAGGAGGCAGAGCACCTGAGTACAGAGCTATTGTACCTCCCAAAACTGTCAGAAGAAAGTATGAGAGTATGTGTATGACTTGTGGAGGTGTTGCTCTTAACTTACGCATTGGGAACAGAAAGGGATTAATTTGGAAAGCCCTTGTCATCTGGAAACATCAAGTGGCACAAATTGCAGCAAGACACGCTACTGAAAGATTAAAAAATAAAAATTAAAACAAAAACAAAACCTCAAGGGCACTTCCAGATGGTTCCTCTCCTACAGATCTATACATTCCAGGTATAATAAGTGAAAAGAAATTTGAAGCTGAGAGAATAGGGGAAAAGGAGCATGGTAACAAACAGAAGATCCAATTCCACTGGGAGATGGAAAGGGACAAAAGACCTATTTTAATACGGGAGATGAGAAACATGAGCTTCAGGAGAGATAATTTGACTAAACAGAAAGGCACAATTTTAGGCAAGGATTTTAGGCAAGGATTTATCAAGGAAGGATTTATTCAGTCCTTCCAGATGTAAAATTTATGTCTCTGTACCAAAGCCAGAGGAAGTATGTAGGAGAGACCCTTCCATGCTCCATAATCCATACAGTATCTTAGCAACTGTTATCTATTTATGGCCTGAAAGAGCAGCTACTGTCCCTCTTAACCCCTGGATTTAACTATATACATACAGCATGATTTCAACAGATGCTGGGTTTAGATAGCGAAAGTTCTTTTATGGACTTTCTAAGCAAAACAGATGGTTTAATTTCATAATATTGAGAAGATCAAGTTTCTTAACTCTTTAGTGGGCATCTGACACGAATCTCCATCTTAAAACCACTTGTCATCACTAAGAAACATATGTGAGTAAGGTAACTATCTTTTTATTCAAATGTGTATTTCCGCACTTAATTTGCCGAAGCCCCATTAGCAAAGTGCATCAGTATGTTATAGTGGGAAAATCAACTTCCAACACCAAAGGACAGAAAATGCTGTGCCACCCGTAGCTTACATAATATTTCAGGTGGTTTTCTTTTTTTTTTTTTTTTTTTTTTATTTTAATCTGTGAGTAGCACATTGCCACTTACTCATCTCTGCTACTTTTAAAAGAACTGCGGATGAAAACAAAACAACCAGAAACTGAAGAGAATATCCCTAAGAGCCAGTGTGGCTTTGGATACATCCTAAAAAGCAATTCTGATTGTTACTCAAGAGCACTCCACTTAAACTTTGACCATTGCTTACATTCACATATGTAATGTGTTATGAACCCTTTTGGAGAATCAAGAGGAAAAAAGTGCTTACTTGCCTATAAAAGCTGTACACATCAAGTTTGTTCTGCAAGGGGAAAACCTGAAGAATCTTTATAGCAGCTAATATGACAGATTTTGTAAATGGACTTAGTGAAATATTGTTCTCTGATTTCTTTGGCATCAGCATGCAGATTATGGCTAGGCTTAATGCTTTTAGATAGCAGCTAAAGCTGGGTACAGCATTCACTCTGCAGTGCATTTTACAACTGGTGTGTATTATTATTGATGCCTTCCAGCTCTCACTTCATGAATGTTTTCTAGTATGTGGGTGTATTTTGTAGACAAGGGATGCTTAGATTAGGAATGAGTACATTTGTTGTAGTCCAGAGATTTCCATATTTCTGTTAATACTTAGTTTCATTTTTAAGGCAAAGTTACCATTCATCTCGAACAACATGCCTTTTATCACCATGTGGACACAAGAATCCCTAACTGGAAATGTGTTTTTGACAATAAGTAAATGTAAGAAAGGAAAAAGCTAATAATTGCAGTTATCTAAAAATGCATTACATGAACTTATTTAGATGTCATGAACCAAATACAACTTCCACTATGCTTATATCCAAGAAGCACTTGGATTAGTCACATGTACTATATTGCTCAAGGCACAGACCACTGCTGTATGACTGTAGAGCAGATTATGTTGTCCAAAAATCCATTACAGTGACACCATTCTGTGGATGCTGCCAGAATTGAAGAGCTACACCTCCTTTAGTGTTACCAAAAAATCAGTCATCCAGACAATAATTAATAAATAGCAGGTGGACGATGTGGTCCAAACCATCCCAGTTGCATTACTTCCAAATGCAACTTCTGAAGATGAAAATAATGCAATGATAATATTCAGTATTTCATACAACCACACAAGTGTTAATATTGGAATCTAGAAAATAATTCTGAAACTTTGTATGTTAAGAAATCTTTTATTCTCCAAAAAGTGAAAGTGGCATGTAAAGAAACCCACTGAGTAAGTATGGAGAATAAGTATGCATTAGTACATTGAAAGACTGTCTAAGTTTCTTCAGTGGTAAATTTTCTAATTTAATCTATTTTCTTTTTTTTTTTTTTAACCTTGACATATACTGCAAGCTTACAGGCTTGATTTCTACATTTTACTCACAGTGACTTACACTGTAAGTAATACCATTTCCTCTGTACAGATGAATACTAATTAAACAGTATCTATAAAATGATTAGCCAATAGAATTTTTTAAGTAATTTCCAGATAAAGCAAACTTTACTTAGATAAACTGTATCTGTCGAAAATTAAAAAAGATAATGTAAGTAGTGACTGATGAGAAAAGACTGATGTTTATCCATTGGAAAGCCAAGATTTGCTGTGCTGAAGACTGATGTCTAGAAGATCTTAGAAATACACAATAGGGTGTGTGAAAGAGGACTATGGAAATCAACACAAAGGCCACCAAAAATCATTTCTCTCCTGTACCTGTCTGTCAATTGATTCTAGTTTCCATAACTTTTCTCTCTGCTCCAATTCTTTGTTGAGGATTCTGAGATGAAGAAACTCACCTGACTAAACATACTTTGGAGATCTGCCTTTAAGCTGGTAGAATTAAGTCATTAACTACAGCAACTATCTATGTACCACTTTTGAAAATACAGCATCTGATGCATTCACTTTCTACAAGCTGCATTCACCAACCAGTGTTAGTCAGCTTTGTATCTCTTTTGCCTAAGTGTTAAAGATGTGCACCAGTCTCAGTTTCTCTAGATAACTACATCATATATATTTAACTAGAATCAAAGTAATTTTAGAACACTTTTTCTTTCTTATTTTATGAAATGTACATTTTCTATTTACCAATAATGTAAATAAGGTTTTTCCTTCCTTGGGAGTAAATTTTGTCTTTGTATGTCTCTAGATATTGAGTCTTCAATATGTATTTCATTAAAGAAAGCATCTTATTTTTATTAATACATTACCTCTCAGATCTTCCTGATTCAGTCTAATGAAAGCATTCAAATACAGCTACAGATAAAATTTAGCTCAAGTTCAGATACTCATTCTTATGGAAAATAGAACTTAAAAACATCACGTCTATTGAGAGAGCATTACTAAGATTCTTAAAATCTTAGCAGGTCCTTACTTCACTGAAGCACAGAGGAAAGCTTCCTTAGATTCAGGGATGCTTATAATCAGTCAATCATACAGCTATCACTGTTTTCTCCATGTACCATGAATTCCCCCAGCAACAAAGTTATGCCCTTGGCTGCAAAACACAAACTATATGGAAACTGGAGCACCTAAAGAATGTTGCAATTCATTTCGTTATGTTGAGATTATTCATGTCCCAGAATTAGTAGTATGATAGATGCTGAAATAACTACACTCAAATTAAAACAGAAATATATTTTAATTTAACATTTTTTACAACATAATATATATATTTAGAATAATTAGTTGATTTAGCAAATTTGTATGTGCTGATTAATTATATTTGCTTGATTAATAAGCTCATGCCTCTTTAAAATATTTTTAGTTGCTACCTCTATGAATGCAATGTCCTTAGTAAGGATGCCTTTATACTTAGCTTATCAACAATAAAAAACGTAATCTTTTCATTCTTTGGGTGTTAATTTTTATACTATACTGTATTTGTAGAATAAGGAACATGGCATGGTTCACAATCCGTATTTCATAGAATCATAGAATATCCCGAGTTGGAAGGGACCCATAAGGATCATCAAGTCCAACTCCTGGCACCGCACAGGTCTGCCCAAAAGTTTAGACCACGTGACTCAGTGCACAGTCCAGTCGCTTCTTAAATTCAGACAGGCTTGGTGCAGTGACTGCTTCACTAGGGAGCCTGTTCCAGGGTGCAACCACCCTCTCAGTGAAGAACCTCTTCCTGATGTCCAGCCTAAACTTCCCCTGCCTCAGCTTAACACCATTCCCGCGGGTCCTGTCACTGGTGATTACGGACAAGAGGTCACCTGCCTCTCCACTCCCCCTCGCGAGTAAGTTGTAGACTGTGACGAAGTCCCCCCTTAGCCTCCTCTTTTCCAGGCTGAACAGGCCCAGTGCCCTCAGCCGCTCCTCATATGTCTTCCCCTCTAGGCCCTTCATCATCTTTGTTGCCCTCCTCTGGACACTCTCCAACAGTTTTACGTCCTTTTAGTACTGTGGTGCCCAGAACTGCACACAGTACTCGAGGTGAGGCCGCACCAGCGCAGAGTAGAGCGGGACAATCACTTCTCTCGACCAACTAGCAATGCCGTGCTTGATGCACCCCAGGATACGGTTGGCCCTCCTGGCTGCCAGGGCACACTGCTGGCTCATATTCAACTTGCTGTCAACCACAACCCCCAGATCCCTCTCTGCGGGGCTGCTCTCCAGCGTCTCGTCGCCCAGTCTGTACGTATAGCCAGGGTTACCCTGTCCCAGGTGCAGGACCCGGCACTTGCTTTTGTTAAGCTTCATGTGGTTGGTGTTCGCCCAGTTCTCCAATCTGTCCAGATCTCTCTGCAAGGCCTTTCCACCCTCATCCGAGTCCACAACTCCTCCAAGTTTGGTGTCGTCAGCAAATTTGCTCAAAACACCTTCTAGTCCTATATCCAAATCATTTATAAAAACATTGAAGAGGACTGGCCCTAAAATGGAGCCTTGAGGGACCCCACTAGTGACATTTCAGATACTTCAAAGAAAAACCAACTGATGATAACCACAACAAGGTAAAGGTTAAAAAAAAAAAAAAAAAAAAAAGAGTGAAAGCAGAACAAAAGAACTAAGGACAAGTCACAGCAAGCTGGATTCTTTAGGTCAGACTGTATGAAATTTAGGCATTAGGGTTGCCCAGGGAGGTGGGGTGTAACTGTCCCTGCGGGTGTTTAAAGAAAGGTTGGATGTGGTACTTAGGGACATGGTTTAGTGGGTAATATTGGTGTTAGGGGGACAGTCAGACTAGATAATCTTGGAGGTCTTTTCCAACTTTAATGATTCTATGATTCTGTGATTCTAAGTCAGTCTGGGATACAGTGTATGAGTTTAGGAATAAAGGGGAAGCAGAGTGAATATGCTGTGACGTTCAGGAAGCAGATTTCTTTATCTGAACTAGTGATTGGCTAAATCAGGTCATGCCATGTTTCCTTTGAGTCCTCTGGAATGACACCATTCCTTTCTTCTCTTGTATTATGAGAAGGTGTTTAATAGCGAGGCCTGATTTGTGTAATAATAGGCATTTACAAGGCATGTAAAGAATGCCTTGTGTGCCAGATTAAATAAAACTGGAAAAAAATACTTACAATTAAGACTCCAATAATTCAAAGATAATATGTGTTCAGCTTAGTTAATATCTACTTATGTGCAAGGAAGAGACAAAAATAGCTGGCATGTTAAATTAGAAGTAGAAAACAAACAACACTACCTGCTGAATTTAAGTAGTCCTAAAACTACTCAACAAGATCAAAAAAAAAAAAAAAGCTGTTTAATGCATATCTGAAGCCAAAAGAAGAGCCAAAAGAAGAAGCAGCAAAAAGATCCCATTAAGTAAAAGAAACAAAGATTAGCAAGAGGTAAAAAGAAGAATTAAGCAATAAAAGAAAAATGTATGGCAAGAAAATAACTTTCAAAAAATAGCTGGTGCTGTAGCAACACAATTGTGTTTTAATATATCAACAAAGGATACATTAGACATTTTTTTTTTGTTTATTTGTTTTTAATTAATTATGGTCTTAATATCTTTCTTGGTCAAACAACTGTTCATGCAAAGTACTGAAGTGAAAACCAAGACCGGGAAGTATCCTGGCCCAATTATCTGAAGAGATGTTAATTTCAAAGGTGAAAGCAGATGCTCAGAATAGGCAGAGAGGACATTCAGAGCAGCTAGCATTTGTTCTGTTTTCCTATTTGATTTATCATGATATCAGAAAAGGACACAGCATATGTATATCATAACGTACATCTTCCTCTGCACCAAGTGAATCAAGTGAACCATATCACCAGCTCAGGACTAAACTGTTGTAATTGCACATTTATATCGCCAAACAATCCACTGCTCCATCTTAAGAGGATAGCACTTATAAATAACATGCAGAAAGTAAAGAAAGTATACCCAGAGATAAATAAGGGTTCAGTCTCTCCATGGGATGCAGACCTGAAGAGGATATTGCAAGAAGAGTTATTGCAAGTTAACTGTCTGTATTAAAAAGGAAGAGTTGCACTATGTTAATTAATTCATTTGACCAAACAGCTACTCATCTATTCCTAAATTTTAGTTATGTTTCATTTGCAATTTTACCCAAAATATTGATTCAGGAAGTATATTGGATATAGATGATAGGCAATTTGCTCTAAAGAAAAATAAATAATTTACTTTAATTGCATTGTCAAAATCTGTTTGCACCAGGACACTAAAAGGTTTATAGGGCACAAGCTAGATTGGAAAAGCCCTATTTATGGACAAAATCTATGTGGATGCCTTCACGATATTTTGATTTTTCACAAGGTAAAATTTACATCAATAATTTAATCATGTATGAAGAAGATAAAAACATCAAGGTAAAAACATAAAGTATTTTCTCCTCTAAATATGAGATTCTGCAGTCACACTGCTTCCGTGTACTGTATTTCACAGTCCTGTAAGTTCCCATGGAGTGACTTTTCACACAAGTCATTAGATTTCTGCATCCATTTTAGCTAGTACTCCATAGAAGAGTCAAGCATTGTCCTTTAGAATTCAGGCTTTAATGTAATGCAAAATGAGTTAATGAAACTCGGCTACAAACTGCTAATACACAGGAAATCAACAGCAGAATAGTAAAGACTCAGCCATGCAGATGACAACTATTTTCCTAAATAATGTGTGTGTACATATATATATATATATATATAAAAACTTATATGCAAAGTAGTATGTATATAAAGCTAAAGTATGCATTTCATTTTGTTGTTTGGTGGAAAACTGCTTCAGACAGACAGCGCATAGTAAAATGTTATAAAGCCAGTATATGAAAACATTAATAAACTATATTGTATATACATTCTTAAAGTGATTTTCTAAAGTGAAATAGAATTGCCAGTTTTTTGTATGTTGAGTTATGGGTTCCCTTAGGAAACTTGTGCATTGGTTGGAACTAGTTTTGCTTCTAATCTATTCATATAATCATAGAAACATATTCCTCCATCCAGGTTTGTAGATGTTTCAGGGAACCTTCCGAAAACTCTGAAAGTAAACCACATTTTATATGTTTTATCTTTATTCTGACTAATGTGTTTCTGCCTTACGTTTGACTGTGCAACTCTCCATGATTCTATCTACTACAAACACTGCCATATCATATGTCCAGAATAGAAACATCTAATATTCTACAGCTGTGGCAGTGACTTCCCCAGACTATATGTTTTGATGAAAGAGTATACACTCAGTTGTAAGAGGAATAAAAAAATATATATATATATGCATTTTTTCATGCTTCTTATGTCCTATTTCATTCCTTTTTACTCCACGAAGGTTGTAATCATTCCAAATCTATCCTCTTACAAAGTCATTCGAGGTCTGTAATTATGTAGTCACCCTTCTCTGGACCTCTTCTATTTTTGCTAAATGTTTTTCAAGTACCTCCTCTGACATTTTAATTTACGTTTTTTGAAAAGAGTTACAAATCACTTAGCTTTTCAGCGTAAACCTTATTCACCTTAAGTGCTCCTTTCATTCTTTGGTAGGCCCACTGACCCAGCAGCTCTCTCACAGACTGCATGTGTCTGAAATACTTAATTTCTTATTAACTACTTCACTGAAATAATTCCATGAGAGTCTTTCTAATTCCAAGCTTTTCAACTATAGTGGTAAAAATTGTTTCTTCTTACTATGCTCTACTAGATCTGATTTCCATTTGCAGAGGATTTTTCTTAAACCCTCCTATCATACATTTGCTGAGTTGCGACGTCTAAGTGTTCCTGCACATCCCCTCTTCATTTTAGTGCCTTTTTGTTTTAATAAGACTATTTAAAAAAAAAATAAATCTCAAAATGAAGCCTTTATCTCTTAGTGGCACAATTCCTCTGTTTCCAGGCACTGATTTCTCTTCAGAATCATGTATATTTAAGTTCATACTTCAAGCTAAACATGTGTGACTTCTGCTTTGAAGAGATACTAACTTTTCATACTAACTGTCCTCCTAAATAAGGACTCTGTCTACACACTTTGGAGTACTGAAATGAGCTGCCAATCCCTAATGGCTTATTCTGACAGAAATGTCTCATCTGTTGGACAGCTCAGAGGTTTTCAAATCAAAAAGAGACAGATTAGCAGGAGCATTAAAACTTCAAGGTAAGAAAAAATAATGCTCCTGAAAATAATAATAATAATAATAATAATAATAATAATAATAATAATCTACTTGGAAAAAAGCCCTAAAACAGATAGCTGTAACAACAGTTACAGTCTCCCTGTCCTTGGAATCTTCACATTGACCTATAACTCAGCACTGTTAAATAGAATAGTAAAAGTAAATAAATGGTCTCTTTCAAATATTTAATAAAGGATAATATCCACTGCATTTAAAATATAGCTTTTTTATGACTGATTTTAATGGCAAGAGAAGGTCAGTCTTCTAATTTATCTACAAAATCAGAACTGGTAACTTTACAAATATCTTTTCTTCTCATACAGCATCTTATAAGTGTATGTTAATTAAGATACGGTTTACCTTCACATACTACTCATATACCAGTAAACCTTTTTTCCTGAACTATGTATATTGCACATACTCTAAATTCAAATGGACCATCTTGAACCACAGGGACAAAAGATAAGTTTTATAATTCTGCAACATATCTTACACAAGATGTTAAATACAGAAGAAATACAACAGGAAGAGGAAACAAACTGTGATACCATTAACTTTGCTTACAGCAACTTCAGGGACAACCAAGCCTCTTGATTATACTAGTTCCAACCCTATAGGCTGAATAAAGGCATTTTAGTTAAGTGACATTGAAACAGTCAAAAGCCTTTTTGACTGTCCTTGACACCAAAGAAAAGATAGGATAACAAGTCTCCAAAAAAACTCCTCAAAGATAAATGTAAAGAAAGAACAGGACTGGAAAAAGGGGCACAAAAGCTACTGTATGGAAGAGTCTGATTTTCTGCACTGACACCAATTATCAAACTAAATGTGTGATATGATTTTATAAATATTTGTTGAAGGGGCAAGTAACATTAACATATTCTAAGAGGCTTTCCTCTCATGCAAATTCTTCCTTATTTAGAGCCAACTATGTCCAACCTTCCTTTCGAGTTCCAAATGCCTTCTGAGGTTCTTAGGTCAACCCAAGCTCAAAACATTAGTACCATTAATAATTTCTCTGGACTTCTCAGTCCCATTAAATATAATAAACAACTTTTAAAATATTTTTTCATATTCCTTTACAGTAGAAGCTGTACAAAATTTTTATCTCTACTATCTCTTTCCTTGAAAAAAAAAAAGGGAACAGGTTCAGAAATGGTCATAGCTATAATATCTCAGTCAGGAGTATTTGGCAGACTAGATGCAAATTTATTATCATTTGATTTGCCAGAAAATTGTAAATGAAAGTGATACATGCACAGAGGTCAGCTAAATTATTTTAACCTAGGTAAAAGTCACCTGTTCGTCAAGTAAACAGTATATTTCCTTACCTCCCTCTTGATCTGACACTGCTCTGACGCTGTTTCAGGAACTGGTCTTGGGTTGGCCAACAGCCTGACTTGTGTTATGACCCGGAAAACAGGGAATGTGGTTCATATAGTTCTGTTTGTTGTTGTTGTTTTTTTGCTTACTTTTGTTTTGTTTGTTTTGTTGTGTTTTTTCTTCCTCTAAAAGTCTCTGTAAAGAATCCTGGGGAAAAGAGCTTTGCTTTTTCTCACAACTAATGTTATGCTTTCATTTTATAGAGATTTATGAAATTGAGAGAGTTTTTTTTTAAAAAAAACAGTTCTCATTTAATGCCATACCACAATAACATCCCTTACTGAAGTGGTGTGGGTGGGGCCATTTCTATAAAGTGTCAATTGGCTTCAGTGCTTTTATTGTTTTTAATCACTTCCCAATTTAACTGGGATACACACAACAGAAGGTACCTCGTCAATTCTTCAGCTAGCCTAAATTGATATCCATTATTTCATTTCAACAGCTACAAAATTGGAAATATGATCGGTTAATTTTATCCCTCAGCACTCATTAAAAACAGAGATACAAGAAAGTATTACACAGGAAGGAATTATATAAAAAATATGAAACTTGGGGCTCTTATTTTAGCAGCCTTTAAAATAAGACTGTATATGTATAAACTAGAACCAAAATAAGAGAATATGATAGAATCAGCTTCCCTGTTCCCTGTGTGCATATACTCATATGCAATACTTTTTATGTATATCATATTGCAGTGTTATAAATAAAAAATGCCATGTTATTATTGCTAATGTAAAAACATATATACCAGAAAGTTTGAGTCTTGTCCAGAAGTTTTCGGAAATGCTTTAACTACTTTATTGTACAGAGTAATATTTTATTATGCTCCATAAAACATTTGATAATTTTGCAAAAGAAAGCAATAGCATAATAATACAGTAAGATGATTAGTCAAATTCATTTGAAGCCAATGTTTTCATTACAATTTGTTTGAAGTATGAAAAACACTAAGGAGGTACCTTAAAACATAGGAAAGTTTTTTGTTTGTTTGTTTGTTTTAACAATTTGGACTGTGTTTTAATATATAAATAATACACTATTACTTCAAATATTCATAAACACTGATTCACACCAATTCACTCTTGTGGAGAGAAAACATTTAGTAAAGTTAATGAAAGATGGCATATTTTATATTCTTATTTTGGCATACTATTTCTGTTTCCCTCCACTTCCAGTCAAGAATATTCTTTCACTGGCTAAACTGCTGAACAAACAGTATATTCAGTGCAGTGTAATTTGGTGATTTTTTTTTTTTTCTGGGGGGACAATTTATGTCAAGTGTGCCCTGGTAGGGCTGGGGCAAGAATCAGGTATCAACATGTCCATAGCTACAGGAGATGAAGGGTTTGAAGAGAGATCAAGATAGCAGCAGTAGCCAGCTATCTATTTGTTGTTGTTTTTGGATGTACTCTTAAAGATTTACCTTTTGTTGTAGATTCAAACAGAAATGGAATATTAAAGTTTGGGGATTTTGTGTGTGTGTGTTTTTTTTTTTTAATCTCGGTACTCTTCACGCAACATCCTCTCTAGAAGTATGTAATTAGATTTTTGCATAAAGGAAAGAAAACACTGCATGTTTAAGAACACTTACTACCACTTTAAGTAAAAAGAAAAATCATTCCAAAATGAACCTAGTCACACATTCCCCCATTCTCTACCAGGTGCACATCAACTACTAGTCAATAAAATATCATAAATATCTTCCTAACCCTTACATAACCCATCGGGTACAGTACAACAGTCTAATCCCTCACATGCTGAATGAACACACACACCTCTGGGCTCATCACTCCTTCCCAAACCCCAGTACATTTGAGCCACATAAAACCTACATGGAGAGTCAACCGTAAAGGCAAATATTCCTTACAAAGTATTTGCAAAAGTGCTCCACAGTTGTTGTGGAACTATGACAACTATTTAAATAAGACTACACTAAATATCTCTTGCTTCAGTGATTGTAGGCCACCCATATTCCATAATGATCTGTGAGGACTGTGTAATTGGAGAAAGAGCATTGTCTCTCTAAGTTAAAAGTGAACAAGAAAAGATGAAGTTACTGTCAGGACAATCTGCTGGGACTATGACAGTTTAAAAGAGTAGGTGATAAAAATAGGCTTCTTATTCAAACAGAAGCAGCGTATGCAGATAGAGTAGCATCATGATAGTGGCACGTAGAAGGATATGTTAGGATACATGAATTTGTCAAGTGCAAAGCAAGTATTGCAAAGACTACATTAATCAAAAGACTAGATTAAAGCTAAGAATTAGTTTGTATGTCATGTCTATAAATTTCTCATACTTTTCTTCCCCTACAGAGAACACTTGCAGCAAGCTCCACCACCTCATCAAAATATGATGGACCCATCTTGGCTTTCATGTCTTCCACTTAAAATTCTTGAAAACAATTCACTGTCTTCTGAGATGTCAAAAAGATCTTTTATACTAAATATATTACCAAAAGTCATCTTTAAAAACTGGCCAATCTTTCATCTGAAGTTTCTGATTCATAAATCAGAACTGATTTAAATAAATCAGAACTGTCTATGTGCCCTAACAGTGTGAACATCTGTCGATTCCTTCAACCTAACTAATTGTCAGGTTGGACTGTCAGGTTCCTTCCAGTATGCTGGATTGTAAATGCACTAAGTCACCTGAATATTTACAGTGGTTAAAAGTGATCATAAACAAAATCACTGGACAAATACAGGATTATGCATTTAGAATACTTAGACTAACATAACTAACTTTGACTATCTTTTATTTACCAAGAAAAGTATTACTAGTGAATTCTGGTGAAAGGCTTAAACTGAGTCTCTTAAGAAAAGAAAGAGAGAACAAGAAAATGAGAGAAAGAGAAAGAAAGAGAAAAAGAGATTGAGAGAAAAAAAAGAGAACAACAGGACAACGAATGAATGAATGAAAGAAGGAAGGAAGGAAGGAAGGAGGGAAGGAAGGAGGGAAGGAAGGAACTAGCCACTAGACAAATCTTTCAAGTCCCTTATAGGAAAAGGGGGTGATGGCCAGAAAGTTGAAAAAATGATCAGTAGCATACCTCCTCACTCCAAATTCAGAAGAAAAAAAAAAAAAAGAAAACAACCCACCAATGCATTATCACAATACAATCTGTATACTTGGATGTCTAAATGTTCTCCTGTGTTACAAGACTTTGCTACTGTTAGGGTTGTGCTACTTCAGTTGGACTGAAGCCTAGCATCCTGTCCACTGTGATGAAAGAACATCAGGGGAAGTCTTATTGCTGATTAGTTAGAAAAAAAGCATATAAAAATATTTATAGGAAATAGTTTCAGGGATGAGTTAATTGCTGTTAATTTTGGTGAATCATGTAAAGCATCAACATAAGCAGACATTTGGCAGAAAAATATTAGCATCGGGTTAATTTTCTTCAAGAAAAGTACTAATGCTTTTCCAAATTTTCTATTGTTTTAATATTACATCATTGATGAAATACTTAGAGTAGAAATCATAGGAAAGTAAATTGCTTTAAAAATAAAAGCCAAAAAACCCTTGGAAAAACAGATTCATTATTCATTTTAACTGAGCATTAAAAGAAATGATTCTTTTATTTGCTTCGTTTTTCATCAGTCAGGAAAATAAAATATTTCAATGCATTTCATTTGTTGCATTGACAGTTAAAAACTGCATAAAAATTATGATGTACCTAATTTAGACTTATACATGGCTAATATTCAAAACTGCGAAGTGAACAGACACTTCTTACTGAAAACTTGGGTTATTGACTTAAGAAATATCTTTACGTATGATGCTGTGGGTTTTTTGTTGTTTGTTTGTTTTTCAGGTAAATAGTTAAAGTGAATTCTACCTAACAAAAAATCAATTTTCACTAAGCTAATATATAACCATTGGGTTTGGGTACAGAGATTTTTCCAGAAATTATTGAAAGCCTATTACTCTGGCAAAAATAAAATGTATGGCGCAGCAGTTCGCTCAGGCAGGGTGAGCAGGGAGGGCAGAGATCGCAGAACGTTCCCCCCCCCGCCCATATGAACAACTCCTCTAACAGCTGTCGACCACAAGCTGGGCTGCAATGGTCTACACCAGGCAGACTGCTCTCTCTAGAAAGTCTGTAACCACGCAGACTGACTGCCTGCTCAAAAATGCGGCAGTTCAGGTCTCCGGATGCAGGGAGTGTCTGAGCCTGTTGCTGCCATCTGAGGGAGGCAGAGAGACTGTGTGTGTGAGGTGCGAGCAGGTGGATGACCTAGTCCGCCTGGTGTTAGAGCTCAGGGAGGAGGTGGAGAGGTTGAGGACTATCAAGGAGTGTGAGCAGGAGATAGACTGGTGGAGCAACTCCCTGCAGGGCCTGAAGCAGAGGTACCGGGCTGAGACACCCCAAATGGGGGTGGAACCCCTGCCCTGTCGGGCAGAGGGAGAGGACCTAGCAGTTGAGGAGGAATGGAGACAGGTCCCTGCTAAACCTCGCAGGAGACGCCCCCACCTACCGCCCCCACCTTCCCAAGTGTGAGTACAAAACAGGTTTGAGGCCCTAGAGCTTGAGAGACTGGTGGGTGAAGATGCGGTAGAAAGTCTACCCAGGAGGATACCTAGGGCGAGGAGGTCGACTCCACGCCTCAAGACTGCCTCCACCAGGAAAGACAGAAGGGTAATTGTTGTAGGCAACTCCCTTCTCCAGGGGACAGAGGGCCCTATTTGTCTGCCTGACCCTACCTATAGGGAAGTCTGCTGCCTCCCTGGGGCCAGGGTCAGGGATGTTGCCAGAAAGCTTCCCAACCTGTTTCACCCCTCTGACTACTATCCGCTTTTGATAGTCCAGGCTGGCAGTGACAATATTGAAGAGAGAAGCCTGAAGGCTATCAAACAGGACTTTAGGGGACTGGGATGGTTAGTGGATGGAGCGGGAGTACAGGTGGTGTTTTCATCCATCCGTGCAGTAGCAGGGAGGGGTACAGAGTGGACACGGAAAGCCCACCTGATTAACACATGGCTCAGAGGCTGGTGCCAACACAGAAATTTTGTTTTTTTGACCATGGGGTGCTTTACTCGGCACTCGGCCTGATGGCCGCAGACGGGTCCCTATCTCTAAGGGGAAAACGGATCCTAGTCCAGGAGGTGGCAGGGCTCATTGAGGGGGCTTTAAACTAGGTAAGAAGGGGGACGGGGCTGAAATAAGGCTTGTTGGAGCTGTGCCAGGGGGAACAATGGCAAGGCCGGGGGAGAAGGCAATGGCCCGACTGAAGTGCATCTACACTAAGGCACGCAGCATGGGTAACAAACAAGAGGAGCTGGAAGCCATCGTGCAGCAGGCAGGCTATGACTTGGTTGCCATCACGGAAATGTGGTGGGACCACTCTCATGACTGGAATGCTGCAATGTCTGGCTATAGGCTCTTCAGAAGGGACAGGCAGCACAGAAGGGGTGGTGGTGTGGCTCTCTATATTAGAGAGTGTTTTCATGTTGTGGAACTCGAGGCTGGGACTGATAAGGTTGAGTCTCTGTGGGTTAGGATCAGCGGGAAGGCCAACAAGGCAAGCATCCTGGTGGGGGTCTGTTATAGACCGCCGAACCAGGATGAGGAGACGGATGAGGAGTTCTACAGGCAGCTGGCAGAAGTTGCGAAATTGTCCGCGCTTGTTCTCATGGGGGACTTCAACTTCCCAGACATGTCCTGGAAGCACAACACAGCCCAGAGAAAGCAGTCTGGGAGGTTTCTGGAGAGCATGGAAGATAGCTTCCTGACGCAGCTGGTTAGGGAGCCTACCAGGGGAGGTGCCCCGCTAGACCTTCTGTTCACAAACAGAGAAGGACTGGTGGGAGATGTGGTGGTCGGGAGCTGTGTTGGGCAGAGTGACCACGAAATGGTAGAATTCTCTATTCTTGGCGAAGCAAGGAAGGGGACCAGTAAAACTGCTGTCTTGGAATTCCGGAGGGCTGACTTTGAGCTGTTCAGGACACTGGTTGGCAGAGTCCCTTGGGAGGTAATTCTGAAGGGCAGAGGAGTCCAGGACGGCTGGGCACTCTTCAGGAAGGAAATCTTAATGGCTCAGGAGCGGTCTGTACCCACGTGCCCAAAGATGAGCCGGAGCGGAAGAAGACCGGCCTGTCTGAACGGAGTTGTGGTTCAAGCTTAGGAGAAAAAAGAGGGTTTATAATCTTTGGAAAAGAGGGCGGGCCACTCAGGAGGACTATAAGGCTGTTGCGAGGCTGTGCAGGGACAAAATTAGAAGGGCCAAAGCTCATCTGGAGCTCAATCTGGCTACTGTGGTTAAAGATAACAAAAAATGTTTTTATAAATACATCAACACAAAAAGGAGGACTAAGGAGAATCTCCATCCTTTACTGGATGTGGGGGGAAACTTAGTTACAAGAGATGAGGACAAGGCTGAGGTGCTTAATGCCTTCTTTGCCTCAGTCTTCAGTGGCAAAACCAGTTGTTCTCTGGATACCCAGTACCCTGAGCTGGTGGAAGGGGATGGGGTGCAGGATGTGGCCCTCACTATCCACGAGGAAATGGTTGGCGACCTGCTACAGCACATGGATGTACGCAAGTTGATGGGGCCAGGTGAGATCCACCCGAGGGTACTGAGAGAACTGGTGGAGGAGCTGGCCAAGCCGCTTTCCATCATTTACCGGCAGTCCTGGCTATCAGGGGAGGTCCCAGTCGACTGGCGGCCAGCAAATGTGATGCCCGTCCACAAGAAGGGCTGGAGGGTAGACCCGGGGAACTATAGGCCTGTTAGTTTGACGTCAGTGCCAGGGAAGCTCATGGAGCAGATTATCTTGAGTGTCATCATGTGGCACTTACAGGGCAACCAGGCGATCAGGCCCAGTCAGCATGGGTTTATGAAAGGCAGGTCCTGCTTGACGAACCTGATCTTCTTCCATGACAAAGTGACACGCTTAGTGGATGAGGGAAAGGCTGTGGATGTGGTCTGCCTTGATTTCGGTAAGGCTTTTGACACCATTTCCCACAACATTCTCTTCAAGAAACTGGCTGCTCATGGCAAGGACTGGCGTACGCTTCGTTGGCTTAAAAACTGGCTGGATAGCCGGGCCCAAAGAATTCTGGTGAATGGAGTCAAATCCAGTTGGAGGCCAGTCACTAGTGGTGTCCCCCAGGGCCCAGTACTGAGGCCAGTCCTCTTTAATATCTTTATCGATGATCTGGATGAGGGGATCGAGTGCACCCTCAGTAAGTCTGCAGATGACACCAAGTTAGGTGCGTGTGTCGATCTGCTCGAGGGTAGGAAGGCTCTGCAGGAGGATCTGGATAGGCTGGACCAATGGGCTGAGGCCAACTGTATGAAGTTCAACAAGGCCAAGTGCCGGGTCCTGCACCTGGGGCACAACAACCCCAAGCAGAGCTACAGGCTGGGAGATGAGTGGTTGGAAAGCTGCCTGGCCAAGAAGGACCTGGGAGTATTGGTTGATAGTCGACTGAATATGAGCCAGCAGTGTGCTCACGTGGCCAAGAAGGCCAACGGCATCCTGGCTTGTATAAGAAGCAGCGTGGCCAGCAGGTCTAGGGAAGTGATTGTCTCCCTGTACTCGGCTCTGGTGAGGCCGCACCTCAAGTACTGTGTTCAGTTTTGGGCCCCTTGCTACAAGAAGGAGGTGCTCGAGAGAGTCCAGAGGACGGTGACGAGGCTTGTGAGGGGTCTGGAGAACAAGTCGTACGAGGAGCAGCTGAGGGAGCTGGGATTGTTCAGCCTGGAGAAGAGGAGGCTCAGGGGCGACCTTATCACTCTCTATAGGTACATTAAAGGAGGCTGTAGCGAGGTGGGGATTGGTCTATTCTCCCACGTGCCTGGTGACAGGACGAGGGGGAATGGGCTAAAGTTGCGCCAGGGGAGGTTTAGGTTGGATATTAGGAAAAACTTCTTTACCGAAACGGTTGTTAGGCATTGGAATAGGCTGTCGAGGGAAGTGGTTGAGTCACCATCCCTGGAGGTCTTTAAGAGACGTTTAGATGTTGAGCTTAGTGATATGGTTTAGTGGTGGACTTGTTCGTATTAGGTCAGAGGCTGGACTGGGTGATTTTGGAGGTCTCTCCCAACCTAGACGATTCTGTGATTCTGTGAATTCACTCCTCTCTTCTTCCCATTAAAATACAGAGTAACAACCACTTATCTTCTTGTACTATCATCAAAGAATTCCCATTCACTCAACATCCTGAGTGCTGTCTTAAATAGCTAAAAAGATAGGTCAGATAATTTATTATACTACCTTAAAAGCCAAATGATTCTGTGCCTATACCACATTTCACAGTTTTCACCATAAATTTACATCTTACACCATGAAGTCACTATTTAAACTTTAGTTAGTTAATAATGAGTAATAAAGCACTTTTTTTTTTTTCAGGATTTTAAAAATTTTCTATCCTGAATCGGTTTGTTTTATATTCAATAACTCATTCAGGAAGGTAAGAGCAATGAGGATCTAAGTTTAACTTCCTAGAACATTACCAAAAATTTCAGCATATTTTTAAAGCAGTTTAACACTGCATGATAAATCAATCAAATGTTGTAGCAGATGTCTAATGTATTCCTTTCACATAAGCCAAATAGAAGTGGGTAGCATCTGTGTCAGATGCAAGCACAACTGCTTGCCAGCTAGGCTGGCCACAATATGGTGGATGTTGATTGACAGTAGCTATCAAAGGTTGAACTAAAAGTTTGAGAGAAATTCAAAGGCGGTTGTTTTATAGAAATGTTTATCTGAATAAATCAATCTTTTTTTCTTCTGATTGAATGTAAAAACAATTGTTTTCCTGAAACTTTTTAACATGAAAATATTTTATATAAGCAGGAACATTCAGTTTTTGTTGTTGTTGTTGTTTTTATAAAGTAAACAGTAACCCTATCGATTTCTAACAAAACCTGCTAGATTAGACCTGTACTATTGATTTATGAGACTTGGTTTTTTTGCTAATCAGAGATCAATTTTATTAAAGCTTATATTGGTTTCAAGAGAAAGAATATCTCTAGCGCTTTGATAAGAAAAATATTACTACATGAACAGCAGAAAGAGATGTCAGATTACGGTTATTTGTACAGATATATTGTACGCTGCCCTTGTACACCTTGTCATCAACTTGAAACATGAGCATAAGTGAATTCCAGAATAATACAAGGCTTCTCCCTCTCATACTGTACCATTATCATTGCTTGTCATTATCACTGAAGTTTGACGCCTGAGATTATGCCATCTGATTCATCCCTTTCTCTCCCACACAACTGGATTTTGACTCAGTTTTGATGCTTTCTCCCCCCCCCCCCGAATTTCTCAGGTAAAATTCTCAAGAATCATATTGTTTTCTTCATTGATTTAATTTTCCTTCTCTGTTGAGTTCATAAATAACTATGTGAAAATGCATATGGTCTCCAGAGTTATGCTTAATTCCTGCCCTCATGATTTTCAAGCCTTTCTTTCAGCAGTTCTCCTGACCTCCCCTTTTCCACTTCATCAGCAGGAATCACATCTTCCAAGGCAAACAGAATAGATCTGCCTGCTCACTAATCTTCCTTCTTTTTTACACTGCTGCTGCATGGCCATTGTCCTACCATCAAACCTGGCAGGAACAAAGCATTTATCATTTTTTTCACACATCTCTGCACTTGCTTGCAAATCACCCTTTCTGACCTGGGATTTCCTCCAGCTATCCTGAAATGCAACAGAAAGACTCTACAAAAATAAAAAATAATAATAAAAATAAAAAAAATTCCAATATACCAAGTTTTTTCTCAATACTGACCTGTCCTATGATGCTTACAATAGCAGATGTGCTGAGAAGAATGAAGATAAACTGGGAATCAAAGACCTAGTAGCAACTCATATGAAAGTAATCTAATGCTTCACATTGTTTTTGGACTTGATTTGACATGTTAGGATTTATAAAACTGAATATTTCCAACACAGCTTTGGACTTTGGCTTAAAGGTAGTTTGGGGGTCACTGAACAAATGTATTTTTGCTGGTCCCATGAAATGTCATTTAGATTTGGCAGTTATAAACTACAGAGAATCATGATTTCCCATCTGTGATTTCAATTATAAAGCTTGATTTTGGCAACATGTCAAAACCCCAGAGCTTTCCAATGCACTGCTCACACACCACGCACAGGCCTCATCAGTGTTCTACAAAGAGCTCATTTCCATTGTGAGTGAGGAGCTGCCAGCAGCAGAACCTCAGGATAAAACTAGGCCACGGTACATGGAAGATCACAAAGTAGAGACCTGCCCATCAACCCTTTCTTAATTCCATTATTCTAATTGGTTCCAATAGAAATTTACTTGTTAAAATGCTGCCAGCTGGACTCCCATGTCCCCCCATACTCCCCACCCCCATTCTCCCAGAATCTACCTCTCTGCAAATTCAATTGCACTTCTGTTTTACAATGTTTCATGAAATTTTTCATATCCAAACCTTTCTTTGTCATTTGAGAGTATTTTAACTCTCATTTAACTGTGTTCTGCTTTCCATAATATGATTTGGTTTGGTACAGTACACAGAAAATGTCTTTATTTAATAGAATCTATTGCAGTGAAAAAAAAAAAAGGAACACAGAAGACAGACTATAGAAAACAACAGATTATTCTAGCCAATATTATACTACCTTTGATCTTTTAATAAACTAAATTTGCATTGTTCAGTTGTGTTAGCAATGTTAATGGTTAACCACTGATAATGTAGTAGCATAGACATTTTGTTTCCCAAATAGTTCATTGTAATACAGCTCACTGTAGAGCTATATGGGAAAAGAGCTATAATGCGAAAACACATTAAAAGATATCACCATAATATTATTTTCCTCGGGGGTATTATAGTATCCTACAACACATTTGAAGTCAGATCTTTTCTCCACCTGTGCTAATTTCCCAATAAGCCTACCGGAAGCTAAGCAGGTGACTAGACAGTAGCAATGCTCAGTTTTCTATTTTCTAACTTGAGGTATTTCAAAAGGATTTGATTTCCAAAAGTAAGGACAAGTATTCAATTTGCTTAAAAATTAGTCTTCGAGAAATCTCAGATTGTCATATCATTAATTTAGTCATTAGTAACACCTAAAAATTTAGATTACATTAAATTAAATTGAGAAGGAATTTTTGCTCTGCGTCATTATCTACACCTGTGGATATATTAAAACTCTACTAGCTGAAGAACATTTTGTTTAATCTCCTGTGTTTAGTAGTAGTATGCATTTATTTTGGAGATTCCAGGCTTAATTTTGCTTTTGGACTGATCAAGCAATTTATTTGGGTGGGCAGTTTATTAGATTGTAGGCAACAGCTTTTTCACCTGAATGAATAGGCTTCTTTGTGGTTACACATACATAATTATAATAGGCTAATGTTGTTATTGTGAAGACCAAAACCAAGTCTACTACTGTCATAAGAATTTATACTAATTTTCTATTCCCTTTCCTACTGGCAGAAAATTCACATCCCCAAAAGGTGCGTTTTAGCTTTGCAGCACAAATCTCAATTCCACATCAATAGCTATTCTGTCCTACCTGCTGCCACTAAGCCATTATACTAAAAACAAGATTCATAGTTAAACTGCTGCTCCTGTGCTGATATTCTGATTTTTCTAAAGTAAGCAATCCTTGTATTTTTTCTTTCTCTGCATCAAGCAAAATATCACTTGCAAGAAACAGAAGAAAGAAAATCCTAATCAATGCAAAGTAAAAGGAACAAATGCTTATTTATCTTATGCTGAATTTAAAAACAAATCCATACAGAAACCACAGAGAAATGGCTTCAAGGATGCATTTGTGGAAGGACTTTTCTGGGTCACACAACAAGGACAAAAGCACTATGTGGGAGAAAGTCATAGACGTTTCACTTGATCTGAGTAATCTGATACAATGTTGTGTGTAAGGGGAATGATTATAATATTGGCGCTGCTGAGCTGCTTGAGTGGATAATGGACTGGCTTGCTTATTAAAGACAAGCGCTTCTAAAAGAACTCAGTTCAGAGCAGAGGAAAATACTAACAGCATGCTATAAAGATCAATACCAGACCACTTTTGTTTGATTTATTTAATCAGTGACCCCACAGAAACAACATGCAAGGATAAAGAAAATCTGCTGACTGCAGAAAATGGAGGTCGGGCAAAGTGGTATGGGGAGGGTGGGCTACTGGTTTTGTGGGAGGTGAACGGAGCAGTCAGCTTGGAGAAGTAGAGAAAGCTTAGCTCAAACTGCCCAGGCAAGAGTATAGGGTAAGGAAATGAAAAAGTACAAATCCTGGGCATCTGAAACAAGAAACAGACTTAAGTATTTATAAAGCATTGATTGCGATCATATGGCAGAGATTGAAGTAATCCTTCCATTTTACACAGTTTTGCAACTACTGTAGGTTCTTACTGTAGTTTTGGCTGTATCAAAGGGACCAAAGATATAGAGAGAATCCCAGAAGATAGCAACAAGTGGTTTAAGGCATACAAAACACAAAGTCAGCCTGGAAGGGATGAAATGTTTAGCATAAAAAGAGAAGACTGACAACAGTGTTCATGGACACAAAATGCTTCTGCAGGAAGAGGGTATTTGCTCCTTCATTACCTATGAGAGAAAGAATGGAAAAAGATGAAATTGCAGCAAGAAGTCACTGGAATAGGTTGCCTAAAGTGCTTGTGGAGCCTCCCTCCTTGGATATCTTTAAAAGTTACTGAGATGTGGTCCTGCTTGAGCAGGGAGGTTGGACCAGATGGCCTCCAGAGGTCCCTTCCAACCTTAATCATTCTGTGATTCTGTGAAAGCTCTGTTAAACATGAATAAACTTTTTTATAATGTTTCTAGAATTATTCTAGTAGTTCTGACAACTAAGTACTAGGGCAGCTTAAGGAGATAAGCATCTGTAGGTCCAGACTATACAAACAGCTGTCAGGAATGGTGTGAGTATAGCAGATCCTGCGCTACGGATAAACAAAAATGCTAAATCATGTAACAAAGTTCCTTCAAGTCCTACTTTACATTATACTGGTAGAAACACATCTCAAGACTCTTGATGTATGGCTTAGCTGCAGTAAAAATATCATAGCATACAAAAGATGACAATTTAAAATATTAAAAAAAAATAAATAGTAAATAAAAATCAAAGGAAAATATATTTCTGCTCAGATTTTAGTGTTCCACTAGAACATTTTGATTTTTATTTTTTTTTAATGAAAAGTACATCAAATATTTAGAAAGGGTGAAACAAGGTCATGCAGAACTCAAAAGCTGTAATTAAGTGAGTCTTCTGTTTAGAAAACAGTAAGTTAAAATTATATGAAATTCTTCAGTGAAAAGAAAACTGTATGTCAAAGAATTTCATGCTAATATCCAATACAAAAGACAGAGACTCTGGCTTGCAGTAGCTAACAAAAAGCTTTCCCCTTAAAAGTCTAAGAAGAAGGTATTGTCCAAAACCTGTGCATGTTACTGATCACATTTTATGCACTTTCTTCCAACCCTGTACATTGAATATTCATTTTGGTAAGTAAATACATTACTTTGAATTAGTCTTTGCTGCTGTAGCAGCAAAATGCTTTTTCACCCAGTTATGCTTAGACTCATTTTTTTTGTCTTCTTTTATTTCTGAGAAGAATTGAATTTTCCAAAAACATGAAAACAATTTCAAAAAGAACACAGGTCAAGATGTATGTGCATGGGCATGTTTAGGTACATCACTCTATTAGCTGCTTACAAGGTATGCAATAGCATTTCCTCTTTTAGTGTTCCTCCGTTTCAATCAGGTCTAAATAGGAACGTATTGCTTGATGTCTACGGTAGATGAGATCTTGGTCTGAATATATATTAAGAACCTCTCTAATCCATGACTTTATACAAGAGATCCATATTTGTTATTGTTCTCAGTGGGAGAAAAATCAGTTTTGTAGCTATGCCACAAAAATTCATTAAGCAACATAGGTGCTTAATTTCAAATCTTGATCTAATACAGCTATTAGTATACAGTCTTTTACATACCTAGAATGAGCATCGGCAGATTATTATTCGTGGAGAATCACAAAGGCATTTGTTTGTAATCTATCCAAATATATTACAGCAATCTGTTATTTTTTTGGGCATTATAATTCCAAGCATAAGGAAATATTTACCATATTTTAGTAACCATAGTTTGAAGTGTTCCAGCTGTATTCTCAATTTCATGTTGTCAGGTGTGTCAGCATTTTAAATGTACTTAGGTTTCCATATAAGACAAAGAATAATTCATCAATTGTTAAGATCCAGGTACTGTAAGACAAATAGACACTTGGGAAAGAAAACAACAGACAATACCCTCAAAAAAATGTACTATGCTACTGTAGTATAATACCTACTGAAAAAAGCTTGTTTATATATCCTGTGCTTTATTTACTGGGCAGGAGTAGCATGAGATCAGCAAAAATCCATTTGAGTAACATAGTTCCAGGATCTGCCATTAGATCCTGACATCCTGTTTTCTGACTGATGTTGATTTTCTCACTAGCTTCGAATACTAAGCACTCTTTTACTCCGCTATAAGTATTAGCACATTTCTCAGAGATGTTGCTGAAGGTAACAGAGCTACTGCAGTTACCATTAAAGATGTATGCTTGTTCAGTTGGCCCACAGAAAAGGAAAGAAATACTGGTTTTAGAAGAGATGTTTTGGGGTAATATTAAATTGGGGTAATTATTAATTATAATAATTAATTATAATTATTTGGGGTAATATTAAATTGAAAAATTACTTTGATCAACATGAATACCAGATACAAAGACTTTCTTTTCAGCAGGAATTCTTAATTCATAAAGCATATTTCATTCATACCAATTATATACTATTTTCTCAATTTTTAATTGTATTCAACAGACATGCCAGTTCAGGCCAAAAAAATACTGACGTACTCCTTCCTACCCACAAAATTAATCGAGTAAATATTTATTTTCAAAGCTCATTGTAAATATTTAGTTACCTATTAAACCCTTTTTTCCGTAGCAGAATTTCAGCTCATCATCTAGCTGCGCTCCACCAAGTAGCTATAAATAAAAATGCAACCACTTCATGTAGAAATGTCTTGAAGTAAAGTCAAGGGCCCAATTCATTACAAATGTTTTGCCAAGGTCTGAGACAGTTTACACTTTTTAATTTGCAGAGCCACCAAAGTGTTGATTGTATTCTTAATTCATATTGGATAATTTACATGCAGGTCACACGCTTTGTTGTGTGTGCTGGGTTTAATGCCATTATGAAAGTGTCTTCAGAGAAAGACAAGAGCAGAGAATATATTCTGTTTTGGTATGTATAAACCAAGTCTGATATGCCCAGTAATCAATTTTTATCTTTAGTTTGAGAGAACACACATCATTAGAAACAAACAGAAGGCTACTGGGAAAGAAAAAAAATAATGTAATTTTGGCACAGATGAATACACAAAAGAGCAAGGCCAAACACATGGACCTTTATCATGATAATACTAATATTATCACATCATGAAAGGTGTTATAAAAGCACAACCATGGTGGTTTTCACTGTTCCCTGGAGCATATAACACGGGCTAGATTCCGAAAGCAAAGCTACTAGAATTTCACAAGGGCAGAGCCTGCCATCAAGGCATATCACTTAGCTAAACTGAAATCACACATTAAATATCAATATGAGAAGAAAAGAACAAACAGGACATGTAAGGGTTAGAAATTGGAAAGGTCAAAGTTTTTCTTATTTTGTGTAAAATGCAGTGTAATAAGTGTCCCAGAGAAATATAAGAAAAGCAGGTGCCACAGATAATTTTCAAGGGAATCTATTAGTGGTTTTAATATATGTACTGAAAGAAAATCTAATAACAGTATTTTCTCTAACACTACCCGAAGATATATGTCAGACCTCACAGACCAAGAAATATTGTATTTTGTCATTTATAGTCACACTGCATAGTAGTATTATGAAAATATACAATCTGATTATAACAATAAGTTTTGTAATGCATCCTATTCTCACTATCATTTTCATTAAGAAGTATTTGTTATATTGTTTCTTGTGGTAAACTTCATAGCTAAAGCAGAGTACAAGAAATCAGATAAGGCAATAAATGCTTAATATATTCTGAGAAAGTTAACAGCAAACTGTCTTATACTGACATTTTTAGTGTTCTGTAATTTAATTTGTCATTTCCATTTTCTTTGTTTATATGCTCAGTATCTCAAAACAGTATGGATAGTCACTGAAAAACAAGGAATAGTTGAATGAATAACTTAGTTTAACAGTCCTTTCACACACTACTGTGAAGTGTAAATTCAATGTCCTTTCCAAACAAGAAGAGAAGTGAAAACGAGATGCATCTTATTATGAATCTTGCATATCATCAGTCTCCTGCCCCCAAAATTACTTCTACTTATTGATCAACATAGTTCCCAGTGTTTTCCAATCATAAAACATGTGTTTCTATCTCTCAACTCAATAATGAACACAGTCAAGTCAAAATTCACTGCAATTCTGGAAAGTCTATATTATAATTTTGAAGTTAGCAAAAATTTGCTACAGAACAGTCTGGAAGTCTAATAAAAAAGATATTGAAGTCTATAAAACAGGCTTTTTCTCTGTATCATATTGTCTGTTTTCTGAAAACTCCTGATTGCTTAAGTCAAAAGACAGTAAAATATATTTGAAATTCTGTTAGTATGAAAATTATCATTCATTATAAACAAATTTTTCAACAGTCCCCATAATTTTAAATATTAGTAGGGTAATCATACACCAAGAAGAAGGAAATTATAATAAACAGAATTCGAAACTTGTTATACAGTGTCCTCACTTGGTCATAATGATGCTAAACACTACTACCTTTTTGAAAAAGAAAATACTGGGCAAATAATGTGTTTTTTATTATAGTGGGACTTGATGGTCTTGAAGATCTCTTCCAACTGAAATGATTCTATGATTTTCGTCTATCCTATCAACACTCCCATCCCTAGGCAATGTGGATTTTATGTTCATAGAGTATTTATGTGCATATTTTTGAGACTAAGTGCACAATGTGATCAATAACTTCACTGTTTCAATGAAAGATGGATATAAAGTCTCCCCATTAGCTAAATTCAAGTTATGCCAACTCAGGACAAGGGAGCCATTTTAATCACGTAGTTTGATTACTGTGGTTTGTTCTGTGGTATTCTTATTGGCTGAATTATAGCATATGTTTAGATACCCATCGAATCTTGAAACATGAGAAAACTAACCAACCAACTACAGCTAATGAATCATTAAAATGCATGTATGACAAGAAATGGAAAAAGGGAATGTAGCTACCCTGGTTGCAATATAAGTGACTTATAGAAAAATTTACTCAGAACCAGATTTTCAAATGAAGATACAGGATAATTTAGTATTAAAAGGTGTAAGTTTTTGCTGCATTTAAAGAGTAAGCACTAAGACGTGTACTCCATGCAATATATATGGTACTACAAATAGACATGAAGCATAGATTTTTCCCGTTTGCTAAAGCTGTTCTCACAAAAACCAAAGATAATTATACAATTCTGATTCAATGCATCAAACCAATATTGTATTCAATTATTCTCTAAAGCCTTCTATGAAATGGTTCTAAAATGTCCTCTTAAAATAAGTATTTGGCAAAATGTCTGTGAGACTTCTTATTTTTCCAAGACTTGTTTCTGTTTCTCAAGGACAAAATCACATTCTGTAGGGCTCCTTCTTCAGTAGGACCTGGCCAGTTGCTCTCTGCCCACAAAGATCACTGCTATCAAGCCTGTTGACACTTGATACATGGGTATGTTATCACATGAAGGAGATATTATGCAATTTTATTTCCTTTTGCATTTGTCCAACTGCATAATAAAATGTAAGTGTGGTTAATTTTTATTTCTGGATTTGCTTTATATCCAGCTCAGGAAAGATATTTCATGCAATTCATAAACAAAATTGCAATTTAGGCATGTGCTAGCATATTTATAGAATTATACTGCATACCAAATAAGGTCTAAATTAAAGTTTGGACATGGCAATTTCCCTTGTGATGACAGCATAAGGTAGTAAATATCAATCCTTAGTCAGATTATACAAATATACTGTGATCATTAAAAATGAGATATTTTCTGTCATAGAAAGAAAACTTTCAAACTCAGAGCATGACAGAGAATCAGAGGAGGGACCATTCGCACTAAAAAAAATGATTTTTTTTTTTTTTACTCAGAAGGGAATGAATTGTTTTCTTTAAAGCATCTCATCATTAAAGCTTCTGCTAATCTCCCAGTCAAAACATTCAGATTTCTTTCTTACTTATGAAGATAAGCTAATTTATTATGGCCAGATCTTTTTGTCCAAATAAGTTTGTTTTCCTATTAGATTTTTGGGAATTATATCTTGAATTTTACTGGTAAATACTAATTTATGTAATATACTAATATATTTGAATGGATTACTTTCACATATATTTAATGGATTTAATTCCATCAACAGTATTCCATTTAATTCAATTTATACTAATGGAAACAAGTCCTGTTAAAACGGAAGCTGAATAAGACATGGATCACAAACACTATCAGTATTAGAATCCACACATTCATATCATACAGGTTTTATTGTGTAGAATGTAGTTCTTCATACAAATGGTTTTTTTATTTAAAGGCAAAATAACTTTACAGGGATAAGAATATTCATTACTTGCTTATGGTTTACTATTTTAAATTTCTTGCTCCTCATCTGTTAAAGAAGTTCAAATCATTACCCAGCAGAAAGCTAAAATAATTCTTTCTTTCAGTTACAAATAAAGCAACAGTGATAGGGAACAGAAAAGAATTTGGAAAATGATTCAGAAAGTGATGTATCCCTATACTTGGTGAGGAACCTATTTGCTGAAATACATAAACTACTTGGCAAATACTTGATAGAACTGTACCCAGCTGGGATCAATCTGTGAGTAATGCACATAAGGGAGAAGACCAGGAACATTATCCAAAGCTGACTGTCAAAGAGAGACTTTTTAATTTCATTTATTTATTTATTTTTAATGTCAACCTCAATGGGATTTTGATTAAGCCCTAAAAGCTGTGTGATAAACTTAGCATGCTGTGCTCAAAGGTGAACCTTAAAAAGAAATGTATGTTATGCCAAGAGCAACAACCAAGGACCTTCAATTGGAAGTTTAATATGTTACAGACGAAAGAGATATAGATTCAAAAGGGTGCTCTGGAAAAGTAATTACTAAAATACAATCAACCTTTTGAAATGTAAGCACATTCTGATGACGAACAATAGCTACAATCAAGAATATATATACAACTCAAAATATCTAATTAATGCCTATGCAAATACCAGACATCATCAATAAAAGCATCAACTGTAGCCAGTTAAATTCTGTGATAATCTCTAAATACTTTCTTAAGTCATGGGGACAGAAGATAGACAAATGTAAATGATCTGGATGAACAACTGAGCTCAGAAGTTCACATATTTGATCTGATGGTACATGAAGTATCTACTTTTGCTGTCCTCATTTGTTCTGTTCAATGAATATGGATTAGCAATTAACTACTGCTACACTTGAAGTTAAGATATATTACAGTAATAAATTTAGTGTGGATTATGTGATGTAAACTTCTTATTGATAAACTTATAGAAAATAACCTCAAAACTACTGTCAGCCTTATGATTATAATTACTTGTTTCATTGTTGTTGTAACCAATTGCATTAGATCTAATATTATAGATGTGCTAGTGCTGCTAGGAAGCAATTAGGATTAAAGTGGTTCCAGTATGTTTTATTTCATTTTTCAAATAGGCATTCCATTTTCTTTTATTCTTCTGCATGAAGTAACTGATAGTGGAAAATGGCTGTATGTTACTCAACTCACTTCGTTCAGCACAAAACTCATCAGGCAGTTGCAAATAAAATAAGCTGTAGCTACAGGTGCATACATTGCAGTTCGCATAGCTTCAAGATGAGAAATCCATATTTCAGTTAGACATGGATATCGTATAGAAAGATAACATAGGAAAAAACATGGATGTGGAAGAAATCTAAAAAAAGTTGTGTTTCATTTGGAAAATGGTACAGCTAATGAACACATCAAGAGTCATCACCTAAACATTCCCCTTTTGCTTTGGCTAAATAGTCATTTAAGGTGCATAGGAGATAATAAAGGCAGACAAACTCTTTTGCACCACTTAATATCTAGTAAGGATGATTTTAGTACTAGCATGTTTATTTTGACTGTGCTTGATGATACCCTATTTTGCTAAGCATTGTACAAGCAGTATAATAAACGCCTTCTGTCACACAGGGACCTTATAATCTATGCAGGTGGCACAGACTAGACGAAGAGGTAATGGGTAGAATAACACAACTGCACCAAACATGTCACTGCCACGTATGTGTCTGAATTACAGGTGCCCTTTAAGGAAGATACATGAATGTAAGGAAACTGCAGAGAATACCTTGGAGCAGATAAAGATTTTTAGAGAAACTGGCCAATTTGAGCATAGACAAATATCCAGTTTCATACTTAATACTCTGAATGAATCAGGGCCTTAGTGGTAATCAAGGGTCATAAAGTTGCCTGTTGAAAAACATAAGACTGTGTAACCTAATGATGTTAGGAAAAGCACAAAGCTTTGATTCCATAGCTCTGAATGGCCCTGTTTTACTATTAAATACTGCAAGATAATTAAAATACAACCAACCAGAAGAAAGGAAATTTAGTTTTTATTTTGAGGTCAAGCTCCCACATTCATAATGCCAGCACTACCTGAAAGTAGTCCATAGTAGTTCTGTAGTTCACCTGACTATTGGTGTTTGAAAAAGGAAACCACTGACCTTAAGAGGGGTAAATGTTTCATAGTTCCAGAACTGAGTCACTCATAAAAAGTTTAAACTTGTATATAGGTAATCAGACAAAAATATTATCTATTACAATATATTTTATACATTAATTTAAATTACTGAAAAACAAAGGCTTTCAAGTGCAGTTATCTATTAAGTATTCACTATTAAGTATTTTATTATGTTTTTAAATAGAGAAAATCAATTTCAATAGAATATTAATACTCCGTAGGCGCAGGACCTGGTGCTTGGCCTTGCTGAACTTCATACAGTTGGCCTCAGCCCATTGGTCCAGCCTATCCAGATCCTCCTGCAGAGCCTTCCTGCCCTCGAGCAGATCGACACACGCACCTAACTTGGTGTCATCTGCAGACTTACTGAGGGTGCACTCGATCCCCTCATCCAGATCATCGATAAAGATATTAAAGAGGACTGGCCTCAGTACTGGGCCCTGGGGGACTCCACTAGTGACTGGCCTCCAACTGGATTTGACTCCATTCACCAGAATTCTTTGGGCCCGGCTATCCAGCCAGTTTTTAAGCCAACGAAGCGTACGCCAGTCCTTGCCATGAGCAGCCAGTTTCTTGAAGAGAATGTTGTGGGAAATGGTGTCAAAAGCCTTACCGAAATCAAGGCAGACCACATCCACAGCCTTTCCCTCATCCACTAAGCGTGTCACTTTGTCATGGAAGAAGATCAGGTTCGTCAAGCAGGACCTGCCTTTCATAAACCCATGCTGACTGGGCCTGATCGCCTGGTTGCCCTGTAAGTGCCACATGATGACACTCAAGATAATCTGCTCCATGAGCTTCCCTGGCACTGACGTCAAACTAACAGGCCTATAGTTCCCCGGGTCTACCCTCCAGCCCTTCTTGTAGACGGGCATCACATTTGCTGGCCGCCAGTCGACTGGGACCTCCCCTGATAGCCAGGTCTGCCGGTAAATGATGGAAAGCGGCTTGGCCAGCTCCTCCACCAGTTCTCTTAGTACCCTCGGGTGGATCTCACCTGGCCCCATCAACTTGCGTACATCCATGTGCTGTAGCAGGTCGCCAACCATTTCCTCGTGGATAGTGAGGGCCACATCCTGCACCCCATCCCCTTCCACCAGCTCAGGGTACTGGGTATCCAGAGAACAACTGGTTTTGCCACTGAAGACTGAGGCAAAGAAGGCATTAAGCACCTCAGCCTTGTCCTCATCTCTTGTAACTAAGTTTCCCCCCACATCCAGTAAAGGATGGAGATTCTCCTTAGTCCTCCTTTTTGTGTTGATGTATTTATAAAAACATTTTTTGTTATCTTTAACCGCAGTAGCCAGATTGAGCTCCAGATGAGCTTTGGCCCTTCTAATTTTGTCCCTGCACAGCCTCGCAACAGCCTTATAGTCCTCCTGAGTGGCCCGCCCTCTTTTCCAAAGATTATAAACCCTCTTTTTTCTCCTAAGCTTGAACCAAAACTCTGTTCAGACAGGCCGGTCTTCTTCCGCTCCGGCTCATCTTTGGGCACGTGGGTACAGACCGCTCCTGAGCCATTAAGATTTCCTTCCTGAGGAGTGCCCAGCCGTCCTGGACTCCTCTGCCCTTCAGAATTACCTCCCAAGGGACTCTGCCAACCAGTGTCCTGAACAGCTCAAAGTCAGCCCTCCGGAATTCCAAGACAGCAGTTTTACTGGTCCCCTTCCTTGCTTCGCCAAGAATAGAGAATTCTACCATTTCGTGGTCACTCTGCCCAACACAGCTCCCGACCACCACATCTCCCACCAGTCCTTCTCTGTTTGTGAACAGAAGGTCTAGCGGGGCACCTCCCCTGGTAGGCTCCCTAACCAGCTGCGTCAGGAAGCTATCTTCCATGCTCTCCAGAAACCTCCCAGACTGCTTTCTCTGGGCTGTGTTGTGCTTCCAGGATATGTCTGGGAAGTTGAAGTCCCCCATGAGAACAAGCGCGGACGATTTCGCAACTTCTGCCAGCTGCCTGTAGAACTCCTCATCCGTCTCCTCATCCTGGTTCGGCGGTCTATAACAGACCCCCACCAGGATGCTTGCCTTGTTGGCCTTCCCGCTGATCCTAACCCACAGAGACTCAACCTTATCAGTCCCAGCCTCGAGTTCCACAACATGAAAACACTCTCTAATATAGAGAGCCACACCACCACCCCTTCTGTGCTGCCTGTCCCTTCTGAAGAGCCTATAGCCAGACATTGCAGCATTCCAGTCATGAGAGTGGTCCCACCACATTTCCGTGATGGCAACCAAGTCATAGCCTGCCTGCTGCACGATGCTGCAGATGTAATGTTCACAGACAAAGAATACACAGTATTGAGGTTCTGAACCAGAAGTGGACTATTTGTGGACAAACATTTTTCAAAGCAGCTGTTCTGGACCAGAAATAAGGTAGCCAAGAGCAGAAGTACTCTTGTGCCTTGTTCCTTTAAAACACACTACATTTTTTAAAAAAATATTTTGTATAGGCAGATCAACATACACTATTCTTGCGTGTCCTCAGTCATATTTCATATTTAATGAACAGTATATTTCTATAGTGATCGTTTAGTAGGTTGATTAGAGTTATCACTGCAGGACTATACTAACAGTTGCTATTTCACATTCAAAACCATAATACATTAAAGAGCTTGCGTTTTGAAGCAAACAGACGCGCCACTTAACTAGTATAAATAACAGGCCCTGCTGTGATCTGAACAGTGTGTATTCAGCAAAGGTCCCCTTTTGGCAGACTCTCCCCAGCATTTTCACTAACGCTGGGGGATTTGGGTTTGGTATTTTCAGCTGCATGATTTAAAGAGGAAGTATCCAGTTAACTTTTCTCTGAGTTGCAGATCTGGATAAAAATAAATATAAATGTTTAAATATAACAATTTATGATGCTATGTTTATTCATATTTAATCTTTAGTAACAAAATTTCCTTTCCCCAACAGCACTGAAATGATTACGCAGTGGTATGGTTTAAGTCTTCATGCTGTTAAATGAGCTTAGGACCACAATTTGTTGCTTATTTCTACCTCTTTTCTCTAACCTTCGTCTTTAGGTAACCTTCCACAAACTTCAGGATCATATCATGATTCATATATTATACACTGTACCTTTACCACATATTATGAACTTAAGAATTCTGATAAATTCTACATTTTGGAAAATGATGCAGTTGAGCAGATGTCTTCATTATAAGAATGCATTACTTTTAAGACTGAAATAAAAGTCGCCATGAAAAAATATGAACTTATTCAATTCTTAAAGTTTCCAATATCTAATGAAGATGTGTGATTGATAACCCATATCAAAGCTTTTTTTTTTTTTTTCTTTGAGGTCTAGAAATAGGAAGTTAAGCCAAAATTTTCTATCTTTCATAACTAATCTATTACAATTCTAGACCAAATATTCCCTTTTTTAGTGAATGCGTGTTAAAGCTAACTTAGACAACAAAAGCAGAATATGCCACAGAAAATTCTAGACTTCCTGGCCCCGTGAATTGCTCTTTATTTAACTTCATGAAATAATTATGCAAGGTTGTTCTACAAGTTATACATACGTAGAAGAGAAAACTTAAAATTACAACTATATAACCAGATTTCTCAATTTATATAAAAGCATAATGCAATAGATATCCTGATATTCCTGTATTTGGAAAAACAAACTCTAAAAAGAATTTTTTTTAGATTTTTTTTTTTGGAATTCCTTTAAGAGTGGAATTAGACCTAAACAGAAGCATTTTTTACTGACCATTTTAAAAAAAAAATCAGTGTAGATTGTTGTGAGATTTTCAGAGGAAGATGAGACCCTTACAGGAAAGCAGTATGTGCTAAAAGGATGCAAGAGAGACTATTTCCTCTCTCCTCTTATTTTTTTGAGGAAATAAGGGAAGTTTAAATGAAACATTTGAGTCCTATTTCACTAAAAACAATAGTTAAAAACAGTATTTCAATAAGCCCTTCTCAATTATTCCCTCAGTTATTCCTCAGCGTTTTTAGCAATAGGATAATCAGGATGCCCAAATATTCAGTCTGGCATCCATGAAAACAAACAAACAAACAAACAAACAAACAAAAAAACACAGCTGTTTCCTTTTCAGAGCCATAATTCAAGTTGCACCTACCCTCCAGGGAGCACCAAAATATTCTAAGCAAAATAATAAAACTTTCTTCAAAATTATAATTCAGGTTCATCTCTGAGTTATTTTCAAACTCCAGCAGGCTGATTATATCTTTTCTTCTCCCTGATTATTCCTAAATCAGCCTTTTGTTGTTGTTGTTCAGTAATAAATCCTTGTTTAAACAAAATCCAGGCAAGACAATCCCACTAATTTCTGTAAAAATGGCAAGAGAAAAATGAACAAATACAATCTAAAAATGAAAACATGGAAAAAGACAACTATAAGTGCATTTTTATATAAATAATAGCTCTGTGCAATACTGTACAATACCACTGTAGATATATTAAATAACTGAAAACCTTCATTAGAAAAATAAGTCATTTAATTTCAGAACCTGCTCAACATTCAGTATGGTATACATGCAACAACTGTAAAGAAAGGACAATTAGAATCATTATAATGTATTGTACCACTAAACGGTATGATTTTTTTTGTTACTTTGATATCCCTTATTTTGTTAGCTGAACTCTTTCTTGGGCCAAGCCCAACCCAGAACAGAGAAATAAGAACATTTTAAAAATTATTATTATTTATTTACAGTAGCCTTTAAAATACTTAGCTCTATAATGGCTGAGGGTGTCGAGCGCCTCTAAGAAGTTACCAAGAATCACCAAAAATGAAGCCCTTGAAAATACAGTGTTTTGTCTTTTGTCACAGTGTATGATTTTATTGGATTTTAAGATTCAGTAAGGCAAAATTTAAAAAAAAAAACAACATTGTTTTCCTATACCAGAAGATATCTTCCAATTTATATTCAAATTGCATTTCATCTTTAATAGATCTTTATATTTTAAATTCAATATCCTAAGTTCTGTACTCATTGTATGACTGAAAAGAAATACTATTATAATTGTAGTCAGTCTCTGAAAGTAATACTGGAATGTTCAGGGTAGCTGCCTCCATATAGGATCAATAAACAACTCCAAAAAGGACAAGAAAAGTTTCATGAAAACCAACACAGAAGAAATTTCACATTACAATGTTGGTATGATGTTCTATGGTAAATTAACAACAGGAATATTTTTAAAGCTTGTAAATCATGATTGATACAGCTTTTCAGGTGCTATTGCACTTTTACAAAACACATTCAAGCTGTTTCTAAAACTATAAAACCCAGGATGAGAAAGTGATCCAAATCTTGATCTACTCCAGGATATTGTCTAACATCTGGACAAAAATCCCTCTGGTTATCAGCATGTGCCTATGCTTCAGTAAGGGGATTACCTGACAAGGTTCTTCACTTTTCTTCATAATTTGAAATGAATTTAGAAGTTTACCTTTTATTGAATTTTCTTTAATGAGATTTCAGCTAAATATTGCAGATTGCATTACCCTTTCCCAGGCTGAAGAAAGTTTGCACCTCTCCCATGCTCATTTAAATGTTTTTGGGAAAACATTTAAATGTATCTAATTCTAATCTGTCTATAGTACACACTAGGTGCACTTTCCTTCACCCCAGAATGGTTGCCAGATGCCTGTAAAGTCACATCAACATTCACAAACTTGACATCTTCAGTGTAAGAAACAGAGGAAAGGCCAGCAAGGCCACCAGTTAAAAGAGATATGTCTTGTTCTTAGCTATAACTGCTGTGTAGAAAAGGACCTGCACTGACCACTACCCTCTATACAGCTGCAGAACAGAACAGGAAGAAATGAATTCAAATTCTATGAGTGCTCATACAGATAACATGCTTGTGGCTGGACTTCTTTCTTAGAACAACTTCAGTTTAAGTAAGCTGAACAAATAATAATATATATATATATATTAATAATTACAATAATAGTTATATTGGTAATATTTCAATATATTAATAGTAATTTCCTTTGGATGGGAGAAAGACCTTATCAGAAATATTTGTATGCATAAGGATACAAGAAATTTAGAACTGAAAGAAGTTAAAGGGATGTCTGTAAAATATGAATAGTTGATAGAATTGTGTACAAGTGAGATGGGAAGTATAGTATCCCCATTGGCTGAAGTAAAACAAAGGCTGCTACCTAAGGAGGCATACCAATAACATCTGGTTACATATTTAATTAAACATATACTCTTTAAAAAGAATTTATCGTTAAAACCTGTTTTCAAATTGCCAGAGTGGGGATTATATAAATAAGATCATTAAACGGAAATGTTATGAACTCAAGGCAGGAGGGCACTAAAAGAGCAAGTACAAAGTAGAAACATGAGATGGCAGGAATTATGATTTCATTTTGTTTGCCTTTTTTTTTTTCCTTCATTCTGAAATGTTTTAGCATTATAGAATAACTATAATTGCAAGTTTTGTTTAGGAACATTAGCAGTAGTGGACATAGGCTGGATGTTGTTTACATCTCAGTGAAAGTCATTATTTCATTTTAAAGTTGGTGCTTTTATCTGGAAGTCTCAAAGAAGCAATACCTATGCAACTGAGTGGAAGCTTCACACTTTAATTGAGAAAAGCAAGTAAAATACAGCATAATACAAGACCGTAAACTCTCTACCTGGAAGGTAGCAGCACGGAGTCCTCACTACACACAGGATAATCTGTACTGCTCGGGGTTATATTAGTGAGTTATAATCACACAAAATCTATTCACAGTGAATGCAATTCAATACTCTCTTTGAATATATGTCTTCCACATGTAAAGTTTCTTACTCAGAGAAAGGCTAAGTAAAGCCTATATGCTCTTTAATGACTTCTACTAACCTGACATTCTATAGTTTCACAGAATCACAGAATCACAGAATCGTCTAGGTTGGAAGAGACCTCCAAGATCACCCAGTCCAGCCTCTGACCTAATACGAGCAAGTCCACCACTAAACCATATCACTAAGCTCAACATCTAAACGTCTCTTAAAGACCTCCAGGGATGGTGACTCAACCACTTCCCTGGACAGCCTATTCCAATGCCTAACAACCGTTTCGGTAAAGAAGTTCTTCCTAATATCCAACCTAAACCTCCCCTGGCGCAACTTTAGCCCATTCCCCCTCGTCCTGTCACCAGGCACGTGGGAGAATAGACCAATCCCCACCTCGCTACAGCCTCCTTTAATGTACCTATAGAGAGTGATAAGGTCGCCCCTGAGCCTCCTCTTCTCCAGGCTGAACAATCCCAGCTCCCTCAGCTGCTCCTCGTACGACTTGTTCTCCAGACCCCTCACAAGCCTCGTAGTGAGGGGCCCAAAACTGAACACAGTACTTGAGGTGCGGCCTCACCAGAGCCGAGTACAGGGAGACAATCACTGCCCTAGACCTGCTGGCCACACTGCTTCTTATACAAGCCAGGATGCCGTTGGCCTTCTTGGCCACGTGAGCACACTGCTGGCTCATATTCAGTCGACTATCAACCAATACTCCCAGGTCCTTCTCGGCCAGGCAGCTTTCCAACCACTCATCTCCCAGCCTGTAGCTCTGCTTGGGGTTGTTGTGCCCCAGGTGCAGGACCCGGCACTTGGCCTTGCTGAACTTCATACAGTTGGCCTCAGCCCATCGGTCCAGCCTATCCAGATCCTCCTGCAGAGCCTTCCTACCCTCGAGCAGATCGACACACGCACCTAACTTGGTGTCATCTGCAGACTTACTGAGGGTGCACTCGATCCCCTCATCCAGATCATCGATAAAGATATTAAAGAGGACTGGCCTCAGTACTGGGCCCTGGGGGACACCACTAGTGACTGGCCTCCAACTGGATTTGACTCCATTCACCAGAACTCTTTGGGCCCGGCTATCCAGCCAGTTTTTAAGCCAACTAAGCGTACGCCAGTCCTTGCCATGAGCAGCCAGTTTCTTGAAGAGAATGTTGTGGGAAATGGTGTCAAAAGCCTTACCGAAATCAAGGCAGACCACATCCACAGCCTTTCCCTCATCCACTAAGCGTGTCACTTTGTCATGGAAGAAGATCAGGTTCGTCAAGCAGGACCTGCCTTTCATAAACCCATGCTGACTGGGCCTGATCGCCTGGTTGCCCTGTAAGTGCCACATGATGACACTCAAGATAATCTGCTCCATGAGCTTCCCTGGCACTGACGTCAAACTAACAGGCCTATAGTTCCCCGGGTCTACCCTCCAGCCCTTCTTGTAGACGGGCATCACATTTGCTGGCCGCCAGTCGACTGGGACCTCCCCTGATAGCCAGGACTGCCGGTAAATGATGGAAAGCGGCTTGGCCAGCTCCTCCACCAGTTCTCTTAGTACCCTCGGGTGGATCTCACCTGGCCTCATCAACTTGCGTACATCCATGTGCTGTAGCAGGTCGCCAACCATTTCCTCGTGGATAGTGAGGGCCACATCCTGCACCCCATCCCCTTCCACCAGCTCAGGGTACTGGGTATCCAGAGAACAACTGGTTTTGCCACTGAAGACTGAGGCAAAGAAGGCATTAAGCACCTCAGCCTTGTCCTCATCTCTTGTAACTAAGTTTCCCCCCACATCCAGTAAAGGATGGAGATTCTCCTTAGTCCTCCTTTTTGTGTTGATGTATTTATAAAAACATTTTTTGTTATCTTTAACCACAGTAGCCAGATTGAGCTCCAGATGAGCTTTGGCCCTTCTAATTTTGTCCCTGCACAGCCTCGCAACAGCCTTATAGTCCTCCTGAGTGGCCCGCCCTCTTTTCCAAAGATTATAAACTCTTTTTTCTCCTAAACTCAAGCCACAACTCTCTGTAATTCATGTTTGAGATTTAGAAAGTAGAAAACACGGTAACATGTAGCTTTTCTCTTTACCACGCTTAAAGAGTCTGAGGTGTAAGTATAATTAACATTAAAAATTGCTTAGTTTTCAGCCCACTTGTTTCCTACGTTTGGCTAAGATAAAACAAAACATCTCAGTAGATGATGAAAGAACGTTCTTTAGTTTCTACTTAAACCATTGTTTAAAATTCCATCACACATAAATGAATATTACCATACCCAGTAAAAAACAAACCAGGAAAAACTAGCTTCTCAGACCTGAAGGCTGCAAGAAATTGCAGCCGAAATTCCCCAAAAGTCATCATTAAGTGATCTTGATATCAAAGTAGGACCAAAATATCTAACTGGGCTTCTGTCATCTCTCAGGTCAGAATAGAAAACAGAACATGACTAAAAACATTGGACTGAACTGATGAATAAGATCTATCTTCTGCTACTTCAAAGTAGTTCAATTCTGTAGTGTGCTGAGTTTTCCATAGCAAATCAGTATCTACAGTATTTTTTTTATTTTGTTTTGTTTCATTTTTTGCATTGTCATAGGAAACAGACTTCCTCTTGAATTTATTAGACATGAAATTTATTTATTGTATTCTAAATTTATAAATCTATAAATTCCCCTGAATTTATTATTGATAAAAGGATAAAATATGCTATTTTTTTCATAATACTTAACTTGTTATGCACTATCTCTAAACTTGAATCTAAATGCCTAACACACAGGAGTTTGGTGTTACTAGCTGCTGGTAATAAGGGGTCAACTCATTCCCCACTCACCAGAGCACAGCAGAACTCCCCCAAGGATCACTGCAGTTAACCAGAAGAAAAGGCAAGCAGTGTCAAGATAGTACTACTGTCCAGTGGGAGAAACACAAATAACCAAAAGTGACTTAGAGGATACTCCTTTCCTACTGCTGAAGGCTACATTTAAAGACAAAATATGGTCTGAGCTAATTAGTGCAAGTAAGCAAATGCCTCAGATCACTGGCTCCTGTAAATCACATTCTTGATAGAAGCTACATACCATACACTGTGCTACTAATAGAAATGCTCTTTCATTTCAGTTGTTAGGGAATGTTTTATTACGCATTGTAAATCACAGCTAGAATTCTACGCTTGCATAGCTCTTGGCACTGATAAACTAACCCCCCAATTATCAGTAAAATTTCAGCAAATGCTAATGGTGCAGTGTTCCTAAATTTATAGAATCTTTTGCTTAGATGAAAATTGCTTGGAGCAACGATTAACTGAGAAGGAAAGTTTGGTAATCATTGCATATAGCATGTGATGCAGATGCTGAATGATAAGAAAATTAGAAAATAAATCCACTCAATCCACACAATGTGATTTACTAGATGATGAAAGGATACACAAACATCAGAGCCTCAAGGCCAGAAGGGAGAAAAATAACATACTTGGACAATCTCCTGTCTCCTGAGGTAGCAATTTGACAGCCTCTTGTGCCAAGGAAGAGAGAGATCCCAGGTAGCCAACCCATGCCATCCTTCCAGCCAAAGCACCTGCTGCTTGGCTGCATCTGTCCTTTCAGAGCAAATGAACTGCAGCTCTCATTCCCAACCTCCATAAAGAAGAAAACTTCCCACAGTTTTTATTTTATTGCTTTATTAGTGCTGGAGAAGGCACTTAAATCACTGTTCACACTGAAAATGTTCCCCTTAGAGTGGCAAGAACAAATTTATTTTTTGCCTATAGCAGGTGTTATTCAGAAATTTTAAACAAAAGTGTTTAAAATGCCATAAAAGTAACATTTTTTAAGTTTTATATAGTTTTCTGCATAAATGATATTAAAATATTTTGCTCCTGCACCTGCCTACTCTTTACATTAGCATAAGTATTCATATCTTAGCAAATACATTGTGGCATTTAGTTATATGAAGAGAAAAATAGGAGTTATGTCCTTCTGTAAAGCACCTGCCATGACAGGAAAATTCCTGTCTCCTAATTATGCAAAATAAAAAAAAAAAAGAAATTGTGTATATTATTTTTTTAATCAAAATCTTCAAGAAATACTGGGTCCTCTTCCTTACATTCTTAAAATTCCCCCAGGAACCACATGGTCTTACAAAGCTGTGATGTGTGTCCTGATGAGTATTCACCTAAAGAATAAAGTTACAACCATACCTACCATAATCACGATAGCCAACCATAGCAACTACTGGCTAACATCATGACACCATTGCCTGATCCTGATTTGAAAGAGTTCCATAGTGAAAGCATGGTTCTCTCCAACACGCACACAATGGGAAGAGGGGACAATTTCTTAGAAACCTATGGACATGTGCAGAATCTTTATAAAGGTGATGCAATATCCATTGGATACAGAAATCCGTGTGTCCATACATGTTTCAGTACACGAAGTTCACACTAGACAGTTAAAAGCTTTCCAGACAAAGATATGTCTTGAAGTAGGTAGAGAATAGCACAATGAAAAGAAGCCCATATCTCTTTCTTTCATTTCTAATTAAAATAGCCTAAAAATAGCCTTTAGGCTTTTGGCCTAAAAAGAGGAATTTCTTACTTTTTATTTAACTGGAAGCATTAATTTCTGCTTACCTGTGGAGGCTCTTTGTTGACTGAAGGACTAATACTCTGAAGATAGAATAGTATGTTATCTGGGGAGTTCTCATATGGAAGTTGCAAACTGTATTGTTAAAACTCCCATTAGATACCACATAAAACTGATGTTCATTAGGTATCAAACTAATTTATCTAAATAAATAATTAATTTTATTGTTTTTCTGCTGTAATCTTCTAAATTATAGCAAACCGTATAACAAGTCATCCCTTCTGCTGGTCTTCTCAGCATTACTTTTTTATTTACTTTTGTTGATTTCTTGCTCCCTGAAAGCCATGCCACTGACATATACATTTGTCCCAAGGAGTATTTTTAATCACGATGTGATATAAGACATTTTATCATCAAGGCCTATGAAGGCAGCCAACACATTTTGCTAATATTTTTATTTTGACCAGCTTCAGATCAAGATTGCCTGCAAAAATCTGAGACTATTCCAGACCATGCAGGGAAAAGTAGGACTTAATATTCCTTACACTGCTAAGATCACAACTTAGTATGTAAGAACTGCTTGCATATTTGCAGTGAATAGTATTCTGCAATATATATTCACCTGACCATTTCCAAAGATATGTTCAGTTTATAAAGGTGGAGCCATTTGTGAGTCTGTGAAGGTTAAGCTTTCCTCCTAAGTACTCAATTTCTCAAATGCCTGTTTATCTCAGAACTAGTCTTTAAATATAAAAGTTTGCCATCAATAAGTTTGTCCATGCACTAATACATACAGATATATTAGAGGAGAACACAGAATTAATTTTGAAAGAAAAGGTAAATTTCCCCCCAGACACAATTTGATATATACCTTTCTACACTTTACCTACCTTGCTACTTTCAGTAAGTTCTGTACATCGTTCAGCTGATATCGCAGCTGAAGATATTTTTCTCTATATAGCCTGTATGTTTGCTTACAAAAATCAGCCCATAAAGATAATTTAGATCCAAAACGATTATGTTTTAAAACAAGGAAATCTTGCCTGGCAAAAGTAGGTATACTTTTAAGAGAGTTAGAACTTATTTCCAGGTGCCCTCTTTCCAGAATATCTTCCTAACCACTTGAAAATGTGGCAATATTTATCAAATTGCTCCTACATACATTCTTATTTACATATAGATGAATTTTTATGGGTGTATATACACATACTTCTCTCCGTTCACAGCTTGCATTGTGTTTAATGAGTAACTTAAAGTTACTGTGTGATATGAATCAGTGCCAGACAAAAACGGCCTAGCCATCACATTGGGTAAGTGTAGCAGGGTTCTAATGGGAGGGAAAGGGAGAGTAGGCTTGCACAACGATACTGGGTTCCAGATAGGCAAGTAGCTGAGAAGGGCTGTGAGAGCCTACGTGTAGAGATTTCTTTTCCTCCCTCTCCCATTTTTCCAGTATAGCCGTGGAGTCCCTCTCTTCTGAGCCCACAGTCCAGCCAACAATCTAGGGCAATTTTCTGTTTTAGGATGCACAAAAGAAGCAGCTTGCTTTCTTCCAGCTCATCTTGCTGTAGCCTTTTAGTGGCTAGAGACCATGGCAGGAGAGGACACCAGATGATACCGCTCCGGGAGTAGAAGCAAGATGGTCATTGCTGTTTTCACTCCCCAGCCATAGGCAGAGAGACAATCTATTACCTCCTGCATCCTGCTACTCTCAGCAGCTGCTATTCTCATTCCCACTAAACTGGCTGTGTTGTCGGAGATGACAACACTAGGCCAATCCAGCTCTCCTTTTCTCAGGAATGATACAGGGAATAGTACAAGAAAAATAATTCTTGTTATGTGAAATATATAATAATATGGGAAAATGTCAGCTGCTAAATGCACACACTCACTTAGAGTGATTAGTCTAAAGAGATAACCATGCTTTAAATAAAAATGAACTGTAAAATATTTATTATCTAATCATGTTCACTTAGCATAACACTATACATATATTGATTTTAAATTTAAAAGAAGAAAATTACTTAAGTACATGTTCTTATCAAGTTCTAATATTCCTGTGGTAGTTTTGAAAAAAAATAAAAATAAAAATAAAAAATAAAAATAAAATAAAAATAAAAATAAAAACAAACCACCTTATAATTTCATTTTTCTTTTGAATACCATTCTGTCTTAAATTCAATAGATGCCAATATTATAAGCATCAATATAATTTTTGTGCTTCTAGTAATCTATATACAGTTGATAGCCTATCTACATATAGTCTGATCTATAATCTATGTACAGTCTAATATGTTTGAGTGAGTTTTAGTGATAAAAACCTTATATTAATTCAGAGTTGGGAGAAAAAATTCCCACCTGTCTACATAAAATAGAATGAGAACCCTGAATGAGAATACTAAATGATTTATTAACAGCCATGAAGCTAAGATGCAAAACTTTAAAAGCTCATGGCCTTCAAACATATTTTTTTCTTCTTCTCTGATGATTTTACATACTTTTGACCTAGTTATATAATTACAGAAACAAAAGAAAGAGAAAGAAATGATACACATTCAAATAGAACTAAAAACCTTTAAACATATTTGTTGGAAGGTTAGATTTCTCATTTAAAAGCCCGATTTTCACCAGCTGCCCAGCAACAAAAAGTTTGAAGCTCATATGGGGAAAAGCCTTTTGTTTAGAGGTTAACACACTAGAGGAAAACTGGAGAGCAATAGCAGCACAATAAAGGTCCACAGGGAAAGATTCAGATAATGCAGTCATGTTTTCAATCATACATACCTATAATTGTATTCCTAAATAAAAGTGATCTTATTAAACACTCCTGATTATCATCCAAAACCTATTAAAGAAATGCTACTAAATGCTACTAAAGAAATCTCAAGTATCATCTGTATTTTTCCTTTGTTATGCTAATCAACATCAAAGAGTGGGTGACTTACTTCTAAACAGTACCTCTCACCAACTGATAATCAATCTGTGCATTTATTTTTTTCACCTGGACAAGCAAAAGACTTTGTGCCAAAAATTTAAATCACAGAGACCTATCTTGTTCTGAGATGAAAGACAACTACCTTTCTCAATCATGTTGGAAATTTTCCCTTTTTGAAATACATAACCTCAATTGTACTTCAGAAAGGGAATAAAATTTGTGGTTTAGGATTCCTTCTTACTAAACTTTTATTGTTTACAAAACTCTTTAAATTAGAAATACATTTGCAATTCTTATCAAAATTTTAACTCACATTTATGATGGTTGTTTCTCAGCAGAAGTTAGTCTTTGAACATCTATTTCATTATTATATGTCAGCAAGAAAGTGATATGCTTGGTATATATCAGTGGATTAAATCCAAAGTTATTTCTTTAACATCTATCTGGTTTTATGAAAACTGATTTATTTTAAGATACTCATTTTGATGCAAGCAAAATTGTTTTAACTTAATCAGTTGGTTAAGTTAAACAATTTAAATGTGACGCGTTAGTTTAAACCAGATGAAATTATGCTGTAAACACAAAAGGGTGTCCAGAAAAAAATGTTAAATGTTTTCCTAATGAGATGTTATTGTTCAGAGCCATAAGCACATAATCCTAAAGAGCTAATCTCCTTGGACTCACTTCAGTGGATGTTTGTTTAAGGAAAGTGGGGAGGCTTTCAGCCACAGTATACACAGTATGGGTAAATTGCCCAACATTCCCGCTATCAGTTTGTGTGGTTTAGAGTGCTATTCAATTTGGGTTGAAATCCGTTTTCTCGTTTGAAAAAGATTTTAAAAAATTAGTTAATCTGTTTCTGAACAGTTAGGAAAAATAGCTTTTCCCCTTGTTAGAAAACTTATGGTGACCTTTTCTTCCATCATTTGTGTCACTTACTATTTTGAAATTTGGCAGAGGTTACTGTGTATGTCATGGGTAGACCTTTTGCCATCTATTTGAAAGTCACCTATATTTGACAGTTATAGCCTTTGAAAATTGCAGCATGCAAATGCTCAACAGATAATTACTAGCCCCCAAACCTAAGTTTCTTTAAGAATTCAAACATTAAAATTCTGGATTACTATAGGTCAACCTGGGTATTTTAACTGAGGTGAAGCAACTTGCTTTTTAACTTTCTGTGCTGCAAAAAAATAGAAATATGAAGGGGATAGTATAGCTATGGCACAAAGTTGTTTGAAATGGGTAGTCTCAGGTTATTGGAGAAAGATGAGAACTTGGAACAAAGACAGGTGGAGAGTAGAATATTTTAGCAAGTAGATCTGTACAGCATTCTGCAAATGGTGGCTAGAAAGGCATTTACAAGAGGGCTACATATCAAAAGATAGCAACATAAAAAGACTGGACATGGGAACTAGTCAACAGGAATGAAATTCTGTAAGCTGAGGAAGAAGAGTAAGGGAAAGAAACAGAGCAGATCAAAAGTTACATGGAAATGAAAAAGGAACTTTGGGGAAGGAAAAATTTATCCTTATATAGGGTGGGTAAGGCTCTCTGTGTAAGGTTAACAAAGAGAAGCAAGAGAGGAGAAAATACGATAGTAGCAGTTTAGGGAGCATGAAGCATAGGGTAGGAAGCTGAAACAAAACAAACAAAAACAATTTACTAATAAAAATTTTCCATGTCAGATTGCCATTAATTACTTTCACTCTGCTGTCTGTGAAACCTATTGTCAGAGAGTTACATACTACATCAGTCCTAATATTTATGAGACAACATTTCACTGTACTACTTGTTCAGGCTTTGCTAACTGCTGACATGGTCATGCACGGATATAGTGAATCAAATACATATAGTGAATCAAATACATTATCTTACTGATAACACCCCTGGAATTCAATGTGATGTCAAATTTCAGTTCATTTTTCTTAAATATAAGAATATAAACACCAAAAAAACTGTACTTCAGTACAATTAACAAACATAACATAGAAATGTCATCATTCAAATCTGTGCAAATAATTGCTAGGAAGGCATTTACACTTCTACATTTGGGATTGTAGCACACTACATGGCATATTTTTTCCCTGCATTTTTCACCACAGGACCCAAGACATATTTTGTTGACTTGTTTAATTAAAGTGCACTGAAGGATGTTGTTCATAAGACTTCTGCTTCACTTGTTGTAGAAGGTGAAAAATGAATAATGAATGAGGCAGGAGACTCAAGAATCAGAAAGGTTGTTTTACAGTATACATTAGCGCTACAGAAATTGAATGACAACTGACAGAGCTAATCGCCCTATGTCACCAATGTCTTATCCATGATTTGTCCAGAGGATTACACAGCCTAGATGCCAAACTAGCAGGCTTTAGAACTACAACCAAAGGCAGTGGAACTCACTGCAGAACTTTGAAATGAATGTTATGAGCTGAATCTGAAGATCTGAATACAGTGTCATTTCAAATGACACTTCCAAAATGGACTAGGCTGACATCAGTCTCTAAGTACCTCATGCCTTCAGCTACTAAATGAGAATGATAGTACCACCTCTTCCTGGAAGCTGATCTGAAAATTCTGTCAGGCTCTCAGCCGCCAAAAAGATGAGCATCACAGAAACACAGAATGAGCATCACAGAACCTCAGAATCATAGAATCATAGAAAAATTTAGATTGAAAGGGACAACAGGAGGCTACCTAGACCAAATTTCTGACTGAAGCAGTTTCAGCTGAGATCAGACCTGGTTGCTCAAGCAGCCTTTATGCAATCAGGTTCTCTGCAAACCTCCAGTGATGAAGACTATCCTCCTGGTTAAAAAAAAAAAAAAAAAAGAAAAGTCTGTCTAGTTTCAGTTTATGCCAGTGTTACTCCCAACATGCATCAATGTGAAGAACCTGTCTCCGCCTTCTTGACAGCCTCCTCAGAGGAAGACTGCTGTTAGATCCCCCATGAAGCCTTCCCTTCTCTGCGCTGAACAAGCCCAGCTCCCTCAGCCTCTTCACATGGCAAATATTCCACCCACCTGGACATCTTGCTGGCCCTCCTCTGAACTTGCTCCAGTTTATCAAGAACTGTATTGGCTTTGGGCGGCCAAAAGCTTTGCTGCCAGGCTATACTACTAGTTGAAGTTCAGCTTTCTGTACCAGTCCTTTCCATCAGAGCCAATCCCCAGCCACTCAGCCCCAAGCCTGTATTGTTACAAGAGGTTACTCTTTCCCAAGTACAGGACTTTTTATTTTTTGTTCTTGAATTTTATAATGTTTCTGATCAACCATTCCTGTGGCCAAAGACACTGTGAAGTGTAGTTCTCTCCTGTAGTCTCCTGGGGGACTGTTTCCCCCACTTTAGCGTATTTTGCAAACTTGTTATCAGACAAATCAATAAGAAAAGTAAACATTTCTACTCATATTTCCTAGACAAAATGACACAAAAAATGTATTAATATATATGGAATTAACACAATGGATATTATTGATTTAATCTAACTAAAATTTAGAAAATGCTCCTTTTCCATTTTTTTCTCATTCTCCAAGATATGCTGTTGTTACATGATCTGTGGCCTGAGCAGAGTGTTCTGTGGCAGATGCCCAAATGCCTTGAAGCTCAGAATATGCAGTAACACAGATCAAATGCAACAGTTAGTTGTATAAGATAGAAATATTAGTTACTCTATTACTTTAAAATGGATTGCTTTATTTCATCAAAAGCATTGGGCTACCTAAATTTAAACAAAATTACTATTGGTTTTCATGAGAGTGAATGAGACTCACTCCCAATAAAAAAAAAAAACTCAAAATACTAAGGAAGGAAATTGATGTAAAAACTTAATATAATGAAGAAAACATTAAATGCTTTTAAAGAACATTTAAACTTAACACATAACACATTCCAATTAAGAATCTAAAACTATCTGATTTTACATCAAGTGTTTGAAAAACACCCTCTGTCACCATTAATCCAATCAGTTAATTACCCAGTAACACCTTTATTTATTAGAAGTGACAGCAGGATGGGATGGAAGGAACTTGGGAAACCTCAAGGAAGTAATTAAATAGCATCCCCATCATCTGAACATACCAATGACTGAACTGGACAGATGGTCACAGAATGTGCTCAGACTATATGTTCTTGTAATTTATGTATATGAAATTCATTTCAGATGAGATACTCGCTGAACCCCAAAATATACTGGATTTGAAATGGTCTCTTAGATGTATAGCTTCAAGCAAAAGAAGTCACAATGAGCACCCAAAGAAACTGTTGTGACAGGACTCGCACTGAGCCCCCAAGTAATCATCCATCAGACACAGGTAAATTATAAACTGAGGAGCTGAAGGAAAAGATGAATATCTAAAAGGAATAAAAGCTAAGTAGCAAACAGAAGGGAAAATTGGAAGTCTGAGTGAAAATATTCAAATAATTGTGTAAGTTTCCAGTCTAAAAAAACCCAGAGGGTTAGGTCTAGAAATGGTGACATAATGATTTCATGAGTCAAGTTCTGTGCACACAAAAGGATTTAACAGAAGAATATATAGAAGTGAGAAAGAGGGTTTTTTTTTTTTTAATATATATATAAAATAAATATATATATATTTGTGTATATATATATTTGTATGATAATTTAAAAAATATTTTTGATCAGCTCTACTAGACTATAATATAAGGCTGTTCCCATATCCTGGTCAGAAAACAGCTGTTTCCATGTGTGGTAATACCAACACGGTTTCTGCCTCAGTGACGTATGTATTGAATTTATATTTTTTCCTCATTATGCATCAACACAGTTACTAATTCTTACTATAGAATTTAAAGTTTGTCTTTAACTGTCTCCTACTACTTCTTCTTTCTTCATTTTTATAAGAATTCCTGATCTTTATATAAAAAAAAATTGCCCTTTTCATTCTGTACAGTAATTAAACATTTGTCCATGTATTAATGATTTATTTATTGATGAAACAATGTCTATATAGTCTGTTAGACATATAGGATTTTCTCCAGTTGCAGCTGACTTCAATGCATTTGACCCTTAGAAGCACTATATAAGTACTATTAATGTAATCTTCTCTCTAGCTCTTTATTACTGCTTTTTCTTGTTCATTCAAATTCATCACCTTTCAAGCAATTCTACCATGCATGTTATCTCAGCTCCTTAGGGAAAGCTCTTATAGCAGTAAATACTTTGCTACTTAATTACATTCTGGTAAATTATTAGATTGTCCCCTCCAGTTTATCTTGTAAGGGAAAAAGGGAACTGCGTATATTTTCTTTATGAATTTCATATGCACACCAGTTCACATATTTGATACTGTTTCACTTTACGGTAAGGAGTTAAATTAAAAGAGATCAGCAGCAGTAAAGCAGACTGAGGAACCCAAGGAACTCTCAAAGCATACATGCCGTCAAATACACAACCTACAGCTGGATTTATTCTCCCCTCTGTATGAGACCAGAATAAAAGGGAACATGAAAATTCAAAGGGGGTAGTATAGGGAAGAAGGCAAGTCGAATGACGTCTCAGAAGCACCTCAGAGTGAGGATGCCAATAGAAACAAAATACTAAAAGCACACAAGACACTTCAGTAAACAAACTGTTTGCCCACTTTTGGTAAAAGGTATGTATATTACCTTTAGCAAGCACCTTAAGAAATATGTGTGTTGAATTTTTCATTACAGCCCTTTATCTTGCACTAAGTATTTCTATGTGTACAGTAAATAGTTACAGGTAAATAGTTTTTTTTTCTCTTCTTTTTTTTGTGGTGGTGTTTATTTTATTTTTGTTTTTATTTTTTATTTTCATGACAAACACAATTATTTATCAGTCTTTAAGCCACTGCCACAGTGTCCCAGAGGAAAAACCAGTCACTGGCCAAACTCATTGAGACCTGTCAGATTAACATAGTTCGGACAATTTGAGGCTATAACCTAAGAAACAGGTTCATGTAATGTCTTATAAAGAGAAATGACAGCAGCAAAATCAATTGTCCAAATTGTACATTAAAGATGACCTAACATATAGCTTGCTATTTACAAATGATAAACCATAAGATTGTATAGGCACAATTTATTGTTGTCTGAGTGCAAAATGTACCTGGTTTAAATCTTAAAATGCATTGTTAGCACTACAAATTTGTTCTCCATTTACACAGCCTTGAGTAGCATCCTTTAAAAATGAAGCATATTATTCTGTCCCCCAAATGTCTAATCTTCATATTAATAAAACTGTCTCTCATGCAAAGGAGCATATCCAACTCCTTCTTTCTTACAGATGACAAAAAGCACATACCATTTTTGTACTGGTTGAAATAAATAGTTGAGTACAGAATTCACTTTTACAATACATTGCTGATGTATTGATGATGTTCACAGGAATCAAACAAAAGCTTTCAACTCTTGCATTCTCTTTATCTAGAAGATTAGATTATCTGTCTGTAAGCTAAAAATCAGTTTTATGCATTTTTTTCTCCTTTCATTTTCATAAGGGCTGTCAGTTGGACTTTAAAAATGTTGGTCTGGTTTCTCTTGATGGCGGTATATTTATATATTTCTCTCATTTGTGTTACTGAATATCCAACATATGTTTTACCTTAAACAATAGCTCCCATTGGTGCAGCAGGATCACTAATTTTTGATTGTCTTCTATTTTTGTACTGTTGCTTTTGTGGCATGTGGGCTGACTACATAAACTGCATATAATGACCTATTAGTTTAAGATGCTTATAACAGTAAGGCATAAGCACCAGATATGATCACCTGCTACTTCTCTGACACTCTGATTAACCACTACAGCTACCCAGAAATAGTACACACTCATGCAAATACCCTGAAGGTAAAAAGCAAGCAAAGCAAAAGCAAACCTTAGGTTGTGGCAAATTCCCAAGAAAAGATACTGAAATGAAGCAATTCACACTATCACAGAGGAAGGCCATAAAAGACACCTAAACAGAGTTCTACTAAATGGACATCCCTCCCCTGACCACCATTTCCAGAATATTTATTCCAGAAAAGTTTTTGCAATTCCTAAAGTACCTTGCAGTCCACAAGGTACCTGATGTAGAAAACCATATTCAGTCACCTCTGAGCAGACAGATTATCACCTTCTGTGACAGTTGAAGCTTCATAGTAGCTTTTTAAGACTCGTGAGAGAACACTACAGCAGTCTAGAATGATAACAAACTCAAGATTGGTCTCTACAAGACAGAAAAACAGAGTGCTCCCAGCTGATTACAGAAAATACTCAAATATAGCGCAGTAATTACTAATCCCTTCAAAAGAAGGGATTTATTACACTTTCAGTAGTAAAGAGCATAACTGAGAAGTCCTCAGCTGTTTTCAGTAAACAATTTCTTTTTTCTTTTTTCCAGGAGGATTAAGGCAGAATGTGATGTGGAACTCATTCTAGCCATTTCTGCTTTTGCTGCTTCCAAATACTATACTTGGAGAACAACCTAGTAGGGGCTATATACATTTATAACTTATGGCACTTCATAATTTTTGGATGATAAGAAATATAGAAAGACCACTTAGCAAATTTAAGCCTAGAAAGTAGCTATGTGGTTGTCAGGGATGTTTTTCTATAGGAACCATATTAAACCTATGTTCCCGTAATTCATGCTTTGTCTTTGTATTTTGTTCAGAGAGTCTTCCAATATTAACCTTCCAATATTTACTATTGATTTATACAGGTAGACGAGCTGTTGAAATAGCAAATGGTGCTGTATCATGGAAACATTATGGGCATCCTGAATCTCTTATGACAGTTTCATGTATTTTCAAACTCCTGTGTAACATGCATATAAACAATGTTTCTATGGGGATTAATTATAAATAATAACATAAGATGGATCATGCATGTCACTGTAGTACTGATGGATTTGGGAATGATTAGTTGCTATAGTGATGACTTGGCTGAGGCATGCTGGGAGAGGTTAGTCAAAGAATAGGGGAGGCTGTGTTTTACATGCACAGTCAACTTAATTAATCTTGATATAGTGTAGAATAGAGCAAGAGTCCCTTGAAAGAACTTTTTCTGTGAGGCATTTCTTATATCCTTGACCACTGGAGTCAGAAGGTGGTTATGCTAATATATATATATATTTGTATATATATATAAACATTTGGCATTTTTACTTAAAGTGAGGCAACTCTTTGGCATTTCCAATCCTACTTTTAATCTTAAAATCATTCAAGGAACATTTTTGTTGTTGTTGTTGTATAGTTCTCACTTTAAAAGTTTGTACTGATTCAGCTTGTACAGTTCCAGTGTGCTTTAGCTAATGATTGAAGAAACACTTAAAAAACTCAGTGAATAATATTTTCATTTTATAGTTAGGATAACTGGCACACAGACAGGGAAAGCAATTTGCTTTGTTACCTAAATATATAAAGAACACAAGCTGAGAATGCAATTAAAGAATCCTTAATGCCTCTATGATATCCATTAGCCTATTCTTTCTATTTTCATTCACAAAGATCCCACCACAAATGAAAATATTACAAATTATTCTTATGCATATCCTTTTTTTCTCATGCAATCATACAGTTCAGTATTCAGAGTCCAGTATCTTTTTTAAAAGCAAACAAACAGAACAAACAAACAAAGAAACAACAAAAATCCACAAAGGCAGCACCTGATAGAATTCAACATTCATTAGATCTATATGTTCAAAACACTTGCGAGGATGACATATATTCATGATTTATACCAGCCTTGGAAAATGGGAGATTTTGGCCATTGAAAAACTGGCAAACACATGACCACCTCTAAAGAAAGACTGTTGAAGATTTTTAAAGGCTCATGAATGTCTTTATGAGCACCAGACTAATACTCATGTCAGTAACTTAATACACTCTTATTTCTATTAACAAATGTTGGATGGCCCACCTGACATGCAAGTTTTACTTCTCTTAAATGAAAAAGTTCTGCATATACCACACAAAATTCAAACTTAAGAATAATACAAAATTTCACAATGCTCTCTGTTCCTGAACACATGGAATTAAAAGGTTGGTGTAACCCCCTTTAAAGGACAAAACAGTAACTTGCTTACTAATTTAAACATCTTAAGAATGAGTATTTGTTTCACTAGTTCATTTGCAACTATAACTGAGTCTAAAAGGTAGCCTTGTCTTTTCAATAAAATACTATTTTTACCCTTCAGAGAAGCAACAAAGATACTGTCTGCCCATATGTGTATGACATATAACGTTATGTCTTGCTTAAAGTCTGGCCTTCAGCTGTCTACTAATTAACTCAAGAAAAACCTATCATCTTTTTCTTTCAAAACATACTCAATAATTTCTTTAGAGATCAGAATGAAAACTGTGCATATAAAAGGACACTAGGATTTTGTGGAAAATCCAACACTAGGCATAAGATTTTTTTTTTGTTACCTTTTACAAAGAGAAAAAAATAGCAAAAGCACTGTAAGCCTCGCTTGCAGAATGAATAAAAAACAACCTCTAAGTAACCTCTCTGAGCCACAATTCCTCCCCTACTCCCTTCTGACTCCAGTGTAGACAATAATCCTGACCAATGAGTGCAACTCCTGACATTTCCTAGTGTCTTCCATACACAGTTTTGCTTACAGATTAGCTTTATCTACAAGCCTATGTAAAAATGTTTTGCTCTCTTTTATTTATTTATTTATTTTTCCTGCACTTGAAGGATCTGAACATTACTGACAGTTATAATTTCTGCTTGTCATTAATCGTTATAAGTCACTTCCTCCTTAAGTGAAATACACAATTTCTAACCTATTTTTTTTACCCAAATTCATTAATTTATTTCACCATCACTTTCTTTTCTTTCGAATTATTAGAAAATATTTTAAAATACATTTATAAACATTTATTTCTATTTAACACTTAATCAGCACCCATTTCATAACCATGCTTTCCTTCTATAAACTGCCTTTATCTCATTAGGACTTTATTTCACTTAGATATATAAGACTTCATTTCCTTTTAACTGCAATTGCTTAGAAATGTCACCACGTCAACCTAATTTACCTTTGGATTAAGTATAGTTTTGCATTTAAGAATTATTACATGTCAGGCTAGTTTACTGCAATTAATAGTATGATCCATAGAAAGTGACCTGTTTTACCAGTATAGCAATACTATTTGGAAGCCATACCTCAGTTTCTCTGCATCCTGAATCACTGAAATAAAATATGTGAATTGTGAAGCATTCATGAAAAGCACTTTCTACTTTTCATATATATCTATTTTTCATATCTGGAACACTTACATTGGATATATGACATTCATTGTACTTTACTTTTTAATATCCACTAACATATTCTCTTGAATTTTCCTTCTACAGAAACAAAGGAAATGAGTTAGAATTACTAATAAAATTCTAAATACATATAAAAATATCCTGAGCTATGACCCTTAGCTAGAAATTGGTTTGGGTGGCTTCCTCCATCAAAATTTACAACATGTCATTTTAATACGTGGAACGAGTGAGAAAGGAAATAAGATACAGATAAGAAAGTCAAATAAAGGACTGCTTGAGAAACTTAATTTAACTTGGAAATAATTGTAACATACCTGCATCATAGAAAAAGTAATTTGGCATGCCTAGGGACAAGAAGTGCAGGCCCAATAATGAAATGAGATGTAAAGATAGAAGACCAGATTTGGAAACCTTGTAACTTTAACGCTAAAACATGTTTACTAAAAGAGCTGAACCATGTTCTGCTACATCTTCTCTGTCTAGTCCTCAAATAAATCTGTTCTAGCTCCCAATAGTAACTCCTTCCAATACTGCCCTCTTTGTAAGGACAAGTTTGTGCCTAGAACAATCTGGTTGACTGTTCTTACAGTGCATTAGCAGCCAGATGGGATCTACTTGTCACTTCCTTAGAAGCCTTTGCCTCTAATGCTTATTAAACTACCAGTTTAAAAGATTCATAAGCTTTACCTCAGAGTTTTCATTACAAACCACTTACAAAGTGTTTTCCTCTAATTGCTCTAATTATGCCTTTTCAAAATACAAATAGAGAAAAAAAAACAACTCTGGACGTGAAATCTTTTTAATTAACATAATGAAAAATGTCTTAAAGCCCTGTAATGACTGGAAACTGTCAAGTGACTTTAGGAGTGAGGGTTATTCCAACCAGCTCATTTTTGTTATAACTTTTAAAGAAACAACCTTGACATCTGATCTAGGAAGGATCCAAGATTTTAGATATCTGTGGAAGAAAATACATTTTTTGTAACATTGGGCCGTGGATGGGGACTGAGGACTGATGATCTGAAATGGAATTGCTTTTTAAATAACTTGGGTTTACCAACTGTTCCAGGCTACACTCTGAGCATGCAGCAGGACAGGTTGGGAACTGATTCCAAGGCATAAAATTGCACTCTGTTGCAGATTCTTCTCTGGAATTCAAAGTGTTTAAAGAGTTTAACATCTGGAAACATATAAAGGCATACATAAGGGAAATAAATGAATACTCAGATATATATCCTATTATATATTCTAGATATAACTAGGAAGGGAAATACACTTTATCTCCCTGTACCTTTATGGAATAAGGATTGCAATTATTTCATTTTTGTGGCTACAATAACACAGCCTCACATGTAGACTGTACAAGATTTCAGTCAAACATATGGTTGTATATGTGTTGTATTACTGAATACAAGACGCTATAATCTCTTATCAAACTATGCATGTTTATCTGTTTTTGTTTGTTTGTTTGTTTGTTTTGTTTTCCCCATTATTTTTTTTCCAGTTAATTTCAGATATTCTGCCTTTGGAAATGGGAGTCATGAAGCTTAACTCTAAGGCATCAGCTTCCATATTAGAGTGAAGGGTGTTGAGACTACTTACTCTTCACAAAACATGACTGCCTTCATAAAAGATTAGATCCATTACACGAGGGGAAAAATGATGTAGAAAATACACATTTTATTTGGACAATAATTAGTTTAAGTAACTTCTTATATTTTGACTACACCTTCCCTATTAGTTGATATCCGTTCAAAACAAATATCCAGGAATCAAATATTTGGAGACTTGAAGTAACTTTTGCTGCCAGAGTGCACTAATGAGATGGGCTAAAGAAGACTGACCTTAGATCTAATTGGACTCAGAATGCAGCTTTTTACATATTTTCCTTGAAAGGTCCCCATGACTAATTCTAATTCAAAGCTGTCTAAGCAATACATACTCTCAATTACCAGAAGCAAAGGTTACACTAAATGGGTAACTGCTGGTTTAACCATGCGTTATCAGAGCCTGCTAACATTACATTTCGGGAAGTGTCAGTTATTGATACAGCTTGACTCAGGAAATAACTTGGACTCATTTAAAGCGTGTAGGAAAGCAAACTTTATTCTACTTCACTCCTGTTTCTAATTTATACAAACTGTTTTAGATTTCATGCCTGGGAAGCACTATGTGTATCTTCAGATATAACAATCTAAAAATTATTTCCTTCTTCAGAATTACCTGTGAACTAAGCCACTGACAGAAATTTTGGATAGTGGTGGAGTTATACATATTCCTTGAAGTAGCAGAGGAAGTAAGGAGGTAACTAGCAGGTCAAGGGATGTGATTTTCCCCGCCGCTATTCCTCTCTTCTGAGTCCCCACTTAGAATATTGCTGTTCAGCTCTTTAGCCCCCATCATGAGGAGGAAGTCCAGAAGAAGGCTGTGAGGATGAATAGAGGGCTGGAGCACCTCTCCTGCAAAGACAGGCTGGTAAAGTTGAGGTTGTTCAGCCTGGAGAAGAGAAGGCTCTGAGGAGACCTTATAGCAGCCTTCCAGTACCTAAAGGGGGCCTGCAGAAAAGCTGGGGGGGGGGGGGGGGGACTCTTTGTCAGGGAAAGGAGCTATAGGACAAGGGATAATGGTTTTAAACTAAAAGAGGGAAGATTTAGATTGGACATCAGGAAGAAATTCTTTAATCAGAGGGTGGTGAGGCACTGGAACATGTTGCCCAGAGAAGCTGTGGGTGCCCCATCCCTGGAAGTGTTCAAGGCCAGGTTGGATGGGGTTTGGGGCAACCTGGTCCGGTGGGAGGCCCATGTCAGGGGGGTTGGAATTAGGTGGTCTTTAAAGTCCTTTCCAACACAAGCCATTCTATGAATTCTGCTTTACTGCTTCTACTTTTTACTAGGTGTCACAGAAGTGTCTTCATCCCTACAACAGTAACAAAAGGAATATAGAGATTGCCACTGAATGCAACTGGAAATATAGGCTGTAAGTTCCTGAGAAATCTGTGGTGACTGCTGGACTGCCTGCTCCCTTATATAGTTTCAAAGAAAGCCTTTACAAACTCTCATTCCAGACAGATGTGCTCAGATTTTCTATATTACACATATAGATTTAATTGCTTGGAAAGACAAACCTATGCAAAGGGGTATCTAAAGTCTTTTATTTGCAATAGAGGGGCCTAGACTGATGAGCAGCAGTCTGTTACTTCCTAGGGTAGTTTCTACAAAAGCCTAATGCCAACTTCTGTGATTGCTCCCAAATTTTTCTCTGGGTTAAAAAAAGAGGTGAACTGCATTCATCTGTTATGTTCTTTCATATCTAGCCTTCTTTGATTATTAATGGATTGAACTATAAAAGGTTCAAGTGATTATGATAAGAAATCAGGAAATGCATGACTGGGCAATGTGCTAGATTGGAACAAGCTGTGAGAGCACAGGCTGGGGAATTTTTACAGTAATTAGGAGAAAACACTGTGAGGAAATGGTGTTTCACAAGAGAATTGAGGCTTCAAGGAAGGACATCAAAATAAGCAACAGTTCTTCAGGAGCCAGTGACCAGCTCACCAGTATATAAGATTCCCTAGCACTCATTAATATTAGTACTCCTGTTAGCTTTGTTTGAACTTAATCACCAAAGTTTGGGTTTTACTGAAGAATGACAATTACTTGTTATATGTCCTAGCGCATTCTTGGTAATGATATCACTGTCTGGTACAAAAGAATTTGTATGAAGAATTAATCATAAAAACCTATCCTTAACTATAGTTAAATATAGTTAACTATCAAGTATTTAGCATACAAACAATTATGCCACTTAAAATCATGCCAATTAAAAAGCAGGCATATCTATTACATAAAAAATCTTTAATTTTCTCATACGACTTCAGCTGAGTCTCAAGTCAACTCATTAAGACTTTTCAAATCCTTAATCAGTGATTTCCACATTTAATTAAACTTATATAATATGTGGCCAGTAAAGGGTCTCTGCACGATATCTTTTTTTTCTTTTTTTTTCTTTTTTTTTTTTTTCATATTATATTTGTAGTTACTGGACTAAACAATGTGCATAAACCATTCTATAACAAGTTTTCACATTGAGAACAATGATTAACTTAACATGAGCAGTGTTAAGCTCATCCTTGCTTAGCTAACCATTAAATTCAATCTCCCAGTCCCCTGGGGGATGAAGCACAGACAGGGAGAAGGCAGTATACTTCAAAAAGGAAGGATATGCACTGAAGTGTCAGGTCATCTGTTGTGATTTCATGTAATAAGTTCACTAGAGCATCCATTGATTACCAATCAGAATTCATCACATTATATTTTTTATGCTGCTCAGAACACCAGGTCCCATTAAAATAAAAAAGACTTGAATTAGCTTCACCATGCTCCTACAAGGATGCACTAACACAGTTTCAGAGACCTGGTTCCAGTTTTATTTTCATAATACAGTGGAATTCTCCTTTACTGCTATTTCAACAGTTTATCTACGAGGATGTTATGGCAGACATTGTCAAAGGCCTTGCTAAAGCCAAGAAAAGCAATTCCACCATTCTCCCTAATCCACTGAGACAGTCATTTCATCTTCAAAGGTTATCACATTGGTCAAATATGACTTCTTACTCAAAAATCTCCCAATTACCTTCTTGTCCTTAATAAGATGTCTTAAAACTGTCAGCAGATTTGTCCTGGTTTTAAGTTTGATGCCTGGTTTTACGGACCATTTCATGGCATCAATGGGAAAAAAAGCCAAAGCTGAGGAATTCTAACTGCACCAATGGAAAACAGTTACACGTGCAAATTGTCTTCTCTGTCAGCAAAATATGAGCTAGGAATGAGTCATTTTTTAGAACTTATTATATGCTTGTGGGTACAATAAGAACTTTCTGTAGAAATGAAATAAGAACTACAGCAGCCACAACTCATTTAGTTTGAAGTTTTATTGCCAAACCAGAAGTTAAACCAGAGTCAATGGAGGCCAAGCCTCTTCAATTAACTTCAAAGGAAGCTGTTATGCATGATGATTCATCGAAGTCATGAGAAATATGGTCTGCCAGTTTGACTTTTACTGAAACCTAAATTCAAGGCAAATATTAGAAATGCCTAGGATCCCTGAAAGCTGAAATGGTCAGTTTTTACAGTTATAAGCTATTCTGTTATAAGCTAGGAGAAGGGCTGCTCTCCATCCTTCCTGTTTTATGAGCTGTTCTGCACTGCATAACAGAATGAAAGAGGCTGATATGAACAGTGGAAAAAAGGAGTGAGCAAAGCTGTATAACCTGGGATTTCGGAATTCTTCCAAGATGCAAATGAAGGGGACTGCATTCACAGGTGCAAAAGCAAACCTTTGAATCCCTATTCCTAGCTGAGTTCTCTAGTTTACAAAAGACTGAATAATACTGACAGGGGCAAGGGAGGGACAAGAAGACAGGAATTGTCTCTCACTCATCTCATGAAAGTAGTTTAATCTCTTTAAGTTTTTAAAAAGAGAATTATAAGTCTACCTTCATAAGAGACTGCAAGTTGTCAACTACAACTGAAGAAGGATACCTACTTGTGTCTAGTGTATACAAAGGCCACATCCATCTTAATGAACCTTATATACCCATCCAAGACAACAGGGTGGTTGATACGAACTCCCTGCTCTGCCAGCAATGAAGTATCCTTCCCATTTGAGGTCTATTTGCCTTCTCAATGTATCGATCTTTCTGCATGATTGCTACAGGGGAGATGAAAAAGGCTGTGTCTATAGGTGAACTTGGGTGTTTCAGTCAGGTAAAAGGCCAAAGAAGGCAGAAGAAACAGAACATCGCTCCCTTTTTGAAATTTCTTACCATTTTGCCTGTCTCTTTGTTCTTCATGCTAATCTGCATTTATTTCATCCCAAAGTACAAGATTATGCCTGCAGATAATATAAGTGGTCTCAGCTCAGTATTCAGTGAAAACGATTTTGCTATGGTGATCAGATGCCTAAAGTTAGGTGTTGCAAAGACCTGTGTCATGACACCTAGTGCCTTTGAGTCTCTGGGCTAAGTTGCTAAGGCTAAATCAGAGCCTCAAGCAGTCATTTTTTCTTGTTAGTGCTTAAGGCTGGCTCCAGGAAAAGCCTTGATAAAATATGAAAGCCTTTTCTCAAGAATGGAATAAAATGTCTTAGGCCAGGGGATTATCATCAATATACCTACAGGGAGAATAAAAATACCCATAATCTAAGCATAATTATCCATCTCCTTTTCTCTCTAAAAACAAAATTGCACATCTGAAGTGATACATTTCTAACACTGCTGGCCTAGAACATAATGCACTGGCTCCAATGTAATGCACTGCAGTCAGCCATTAACAGTCAGGTTTCTCAAGCTTTTTAGAGACATGGACAGCAGTACTTCTGTGCTACCTGCAAAGCTGCCAGCTACTATACCATATGTTTGTTCGGGCAGATAGGTTATTCATTCACCAGTTCGAAGTGTCAATTTTATATGCGTTATGTATCAGTTCTTCAAAAATTGTTATAATCTTCAAAACTGTTATGATTAGCATCATAAAGAGGCTAATATTTGGAGCAGTACATGGTAATTATCGTATGCTTTCAAACTATAGCACCAATCCATAAGGTGACATTTCTTCGATTAGCATCACTAAACTTTTTTTCAACTGGACTATACTCAGAAGACCTGAATAAACATTTCTATATTAAATACACTTCTGACTGAACCAAAGATTTACTTGGTCTGATCAGTATCTGGAACACATTTAAGGAAAATAAAATTTTAAAATGAGGAAAAAAGAACTTAGGCAAGAAAGTAGTGCAATGCATTATTTCCTGAAAAGTTGTATAAACAAATGAGATACTCAATAAACCCAGATATGAAGGCAACCTGAATTTGAATCAACCTGTGAATTAAATATGCTTTTTAATGCTTTAAGAATGATACTTTGCCATGTTAGTCACTTAAGCTGAGGATTTTTAAAGCATTATGTATCAAGAAAGGCAAGCTTTAAAACCTGAAAAGAATTTAAATAGTTCTAGAAATCTTTCCAACTGTGTGCATCCAGATACCTAAATGTCTTGAAAACCTGACCAAGACTACCTACTTCTTCTTCTTATTATTATTATTAATAATAATAATATAAAGAAAGCATAACCATAAATATGTCAAGATACCTTAAAGCCTGGAGATTCTTTTAGCACCTTTTTGTTTACAAAACACAAAAATCTGTTGTTTTTTTTTTTTTCCTTCCACAGACACAAAGGTGGGCATTTGCACAGCTATTCAAACTGTGCAAACTTTTTAATTGATAAGTAAACAGAAAGAAGGCCAAGAAATGATATTTTGGGAATCTCCTGCAGTTTGAAAATATTGGGCAAATTTTTGAGCAAATCATACAGGTGAATTTAGCAGTATATTAAATGTGACTCCTCAGTTGTAACTACAGCCTCACTATACTTTGTTTTAGTAACAGTTCATTGTGTTGAGTTATATAGCCTGCTCAGACGTGCAAGATATGTAATTGAGTTTGTGTTGGAAAATGACTAAACATAGCAGCAGAAATGCAACGTGTGCTGCTATCTGACCTTTGTCAGCAATGCCAGAGGCTTTTTTCATATGCTATTGCTAGTTGTCATTATTAACAGTGACCATGAATTTCTTTCTGTCAAAGTAATCAAACCACAGGAGAGAAGTTTCTGAGGTACTCTGTACAGAGAAGGTCACAGGCGCTTGATCTCATCAAGCTGCTTTCTTTCTTATTTGAAAAGTCAGGTGAGAAAATGAGTAAATGACACCCTTAAGATTTTTAAGAAAATTGGAAAGTCATTATTGGAGTTTCAGACCAGCAAATAGTATATCCTATTGATCAAGAAGACTTGTCTTCTTGATATTGAGGAAAAAATTGTTTTGTTCTCTTTCCCCTTCACTTAGACAAATTAAATTCTACCATGCCACACCATTTTTTTTTTTTTTTGAGCATTGATTTTTTTCAATCTTTGCTTGACATTTGAGGTGACTGAAAGGGTTCAGTGTGAGATCCAGAAGAAAAATAGAACTAGAGCAATAATGCTATATGTGGTCTGCAACCTGCAATACATCCATAATATATGAAAGATGACAAGCCAGACGGATATTAAGCCATTTTCTTTTTGTGTTATTATGTAGTTTGCCTCAAATATGCTGCTAAACAGTCAGGGAGCATATCACAAGGGGCAACTTCTCCATAACAACTGCAAAATGGCATGTCCACCCAAGGAAAAAAATAAAAATAAAAAATATATATATCTTTTTCAATAAATGCGGTAGGAGCTCCCTCTACTGATATTTTTCAGCTTTCCAATCTTTCTGGCTTTGGCAAGTGTAATAGACCCAAATACATTTGGATTACATACACATCGAGTGATTTCATTTTCTTTGTTAAATACAAGAACAGAACTCATCATTTAGTGCTAAACATGTCTAATACAGGAATTATTGATTTCATAGATATATATTATTGCATTCATACTACATATTTATGATTCACCATCAGAATTCCTTAATTAAAGAAAAAAGTCTCTGCTTTAAAAGAGCAATTCTAGAGGTTTCTCATATTGTGAGAAATAGCAGCAGCTGTGTAGCTGTATTAAGCTGAATTTGGCCTTTTAGTAAAAAGTTACAATTCCTAAGAAGCTTTGTCAGGAGATCTTCAGTTTATTAACATTTGTGAATCTTCAAAAAAGAATATGCCCAGTTTCACTCACTGCATCTTAAAAACAACATTTATTGGAGGCCTACTTTAGCAGGCTATGTTGTTTTTAAGATAGTTTTGGAAAACATATTTAATTAAGGAGGATCAGACCAAATTTGTTCACCGTGATTCAGCTGGGTGATGCATCCAATCTTTGTTAGTTCAGTTTCCTCCAGAAAACATTAGGTTTGTTTGGTAATTTGGTCTGTTGGAGGTGACATACCTGCAGATTTATTTTTGGTTTCATTCTTCATTAGAAGTTTAAGATAAGATTACACTATGAATAGTAGTGAAGTAGTGTCTCCCCCTAGAGGAATAAGGTGATTCAAATCAAAATGCCCATACAGCTTTCCTATGGAGTCAGTTATATTCCTGAAAGCTTTTTGGGAAACACACAGGTGCCTGATTTATCCATTACAAATTATTGCTTTTTTAAAGAGGAAGTCAGTATGTGCAAAAGCCAAAGAACTTAATAGTATTAACCATCATTATTCAGCCAGGTTTCTAGGTATAAACATTAAGTATGGTAAAATAGGGTTCTGAAAGACACTTTAATTTCATACTAGTACTGGTTAAAACAGTTGTTTGCTAATGCTTTTCCATCCACTCAAAGAAGGATTTAAAGACCAAGTGGAGTTTGCTCTTAAAACCTGATCTAAAGGTGGATTTTTTCACTCATTTCACCAAATTCAGTCATTATTACATTAAAACAAACAAACAAACATCTTGGTACAGAGAAAAGTAGCGATAGGAAGTATAGGAAGATGGGCATTCTGTCAGGCATGTTAAAAATGTATATAAGCCTAGAATATTTGAGATGTGAAATAACCTTTTCATAACTATGTCCTTTTAAAATATTCTCTTTTTAAAAATTAGCTAAATGAAATTATTACAGTATACTTAGATTACTACTATATACATCCAGTGTTAATCAAGAGCGACTTCTTTATAAAGAATATATACATGGATACAAAGATTACCAGAACACATGCCAGAAGACTACCACTACTGACTCTGGATTATCTCTATGGGGAAGAGTCTATCTAACCTGGAAATATTGATATTCTTGCTATGCTATAAACTTTAAAAGGTTGTGATCAAATCAAGCATATGAGTACTCTTGCACAGTAAAGTTAAGCCACTGTATAAGTTTTGCAAACAATAGTCTTAGCTGTTGCATATGGAAAAGTCTAGAATATAGTTGAGATCTTTTTCTGATAATAAAAAGATATATCCTTCTTATAATTCAATACTGTGTTAAATTTACAGGCAAAAAATCATTGCTTATTCCATTTAGGTTTATAGGGTGATCACAAAAGATTTAGGAGCACAGAATTGCAGGATAAGGAGACAGAAGAGGGAGGGTGGGAGCAGAGAGAGAGAAGGCTGTAACATTTCCCTTTGTGAAGGACCTGGGATAGCGTAAGCTCTTTTGTGAGACACAAGTGTCTTTGCCAGACACTCGTCATAACAAAAAAAGTCATGACAAAAGCCTTTCATCTTGTTACTAGATCCATTCTTACTGATAGTACATCCACCCAAGAGATCCAATGCATTTCAACAACCAACAAATCAGATTGGTTGTTATGCATTCTTTTGGGTTTTTAGCAACACCTTTATACGGAGGTGCCTTCAAATTCCCTATGATCTTTATAAAGTGTTATCAAAAAATACTTCTTTAAAGACACTCCTTAGCTGAATGAAGAAAGGTAAACACTGGAACAGGTTGCCCAAAGAGGCTCTGGAGTCTCCTTATCTGGAGATATTAAAAACCTGCCTGGATGTGATCCTGTGCAATGTGCGCTAGGTGACCCTGCTTGGCAGGGGGGCTGGACAAATGATCTCCAGAGGTCCCTTCCAACCTCAACCAGTCTGTGGTCCTGTGATTTCGTGAATATAGGTCACACAATATGATGCAAGAGAGAATACAAGTAAATGCATGAGAAAAATGAGATGCAACTTTGGGGTATTTGCCACAAGATGTTCAATTTTCGTGAGTCAGAACATGATATGAGTGATAAAATATGAGTGATAAAATCCCTTCACATCATCAGAGAATGCTACCTTTGGTTTAATGTGGATTAGGCTTTTCCTATCAGCATTAAGACTTTGAAAATCAATTTGGAGACTTATGAGATTGATGATTTTGTCAATTGTAATGTAAAATTAAATATTGCTATTTATAAAATTGCTATTTCCTACTTCTTAGGCCTCTCAGTTTTTGCCAGTGCTATTTTCAATGATATCCAGGAAGCTGAATGCGATCAGGACAGCATATGTCCTTCTGTTTCCATACAGTTCTTTTAAAGTTGAAGTCAGATAAGTCACATATATATTTCAATGCTTTACACCTCAGGGTGAAACTTCAGGCTGTCATCTAGGGGTTAGTGATAAAAGAAGGACTGATTAAAAGAGACTGACACTTCAGAGCTGATAGAGCAAAAGGACTCTAAGGGTATGCATGCTATTAAAAATCACTCATGATTTTCTTTCAAGAGGACTGTTTCAAACAATCAGATTTAAATATTAATTCAAACCAACATTTGTTGTCCCTCTGCTATGTGTATTTCTGGATGCCTCATTATAAAAATAATTTCATTGTCATCTATATCTGTCATAAAAATCCAACAATATACTGTCTGTATTGTTAAAGTTTAAGTATCAAGGTATTAAAGGTATCAGTATATTAAGAAACAGCTTTTTATTAAATTCTACCCAGGCAGATTCCAGCTGAAAAGAGAATGTTTACTGTGGTGGCTTTTCCATGAGGAAATCTGATTTAAAGTCTAGTTTGGATGCTACAATTTAATATTTACAGTCATGCCAACTATACTGTTTAACAGTATGCTTCCTGCTTAAAATTCACGAATTACTCATGATTACTCATAATGAATTATTCAGTAAAATGTTAATACATTGGACTTACACACTGCCTCAATTACAGGATCTTAAAATGCTTTTTAAGCATTAATTCAGCTTCACATCATCCCTGAGAGGAAGGGACTGGTAAGAAGCATTATACTTGCTTATTAAAGTTGCTGAGTAATAAACAGGGAAGGTAGTCTTGGCCAAAAGGCAAACAGCAAGTCAGCAGCAGAATCAGAAAAGGAATTTACAAGTTCTGGTTCCTACTTCTCTTCTTCCGCCATTACATTACATTTATTTTCATATATATATGCCAATTAAGATCTTAGGATGAAGGACATGATATATATATATGCCAATTAAGATCTTAGGAGGAAGGACATGCCTGTCCTTCATTATCTTTGTCAGGTGTTTATGAGAATATCTGTCCATGGTATTCAATATATAGTATTCATTGAAAAGTTGCATGAGTATCATACTCTGTATGAAATCTAGCACAAGAGTCATTTACCATTTGCATTTATCTTCTAAATATTATTTAGTTTGATAATGTAAAATAATGTTCTTGAAATAAGTGGAACATATAGCTAGATTGCTACTTCACACCCAGGGAATAATGTCTGAATCACGCAAGCTTATGTGAGCCAAAGAATAATATTCACAAATATTATTTGACCCAAATTTGACCAATTTGAAAGAAAATTGAAACTTTTAGCCAAATAAGGTGAAATATTAAATCCCTGAGTTACCTGGCTACATTAACAGCTTAAAAACAATGTAGATTCAACTAAATTATTTGAAATCCTGTCATCCCTAACCCTGGCATGAGGAATGTTGTAATTTATTCAGTTACTGCCAATAAATTTTGCCACACCAGAATACCAAAGAAGAAAATTAAAATGGAACCACAAGGCCTGTGTGAGGAAGGATGTAAACACCACACAAAATGAACTAAAAATAGGTTCTCACTTCAGTGAAAAGAACAGTAATATGTCATTTTCAAAAAATGTTCTCTGCACTATAAGTGTCCCATAAACTTTTCCTTTGGATAGGATACTACTGCAGCAGCATTAGTTATTTGCTAGTAGCAAATTTTCTTAGCATTAGTTATTCTTTGCTAGGAGGATTTTTCATTTTTTCAAGGATAATTTAGCAATAGAGAACAATGACAAAACCTTATTCCCTGTGCCAAAAGACTCTGAAGAATCTTGTTTACTGTGCTACAGGGTCTTCTAAAATGGCACTACTGTCAGAGGTTTCTGACTTTCAGTGTGTTTTCTTTTGTCATTTCATAAAATGTGTAATGTCAGTTTATATCTATAGTTTCTCTACATCTCTTCTCCTGTCTGTCTCTTTCTATACAATGCTTTCATGCATTGTTTAGCTGATGTCAAGAACTGTGAATAGCAGGTAAGTAGTTCTCCCATTGACTGCTTAGGCAATTCAAAGAACTTCATAATAACAGAACAAAACAGAAAGGGAACAGTGAAAATCTGATGATGTGTAAGAGATGTAAAAGGTGAGCCTTATACTTTTCTGCAGTTTGTAACATGTAATTATTTTTTAGGAGTGATACAGTTGCATTAATACTACCAACATTGTAAACTGTAGTATTATCTGAACATATGTTTTTAATGACCGTATCACCAAAGCTTGGTAGGATTCAATCACTGAAAAATCTATAATTTTATTTTCTAATACAGAAACAGTTTGAAGTAAAATTTTATTTCACTGAAATATTCCATGAATGCATGAAGATCACAACCTCACAGATATGAAATATTGTCTATCCTCCTGATAAACTGATGAAGAAATGGGAAAGAAGATAAATGGATGGAAAGAATCTTGCTGTCTTACTGTACTGCCTTCCTTAATCTGCCAGACATTTTTCAAAGGATTTTTGATCTCTTTTTCTGGGTAATAGAAGGAATTACTGAAAAATAATCCTTTTTAGTAGATCTGCTATCTGGAGAAAAAAAAAAAAGAAAAAAAAGGCCCTCTTTACCTTTTTATGAAAGATAAGTTACAAAAAAAAAAAAAAAAAGATCTCAAATGTGTTGCTTAAAGAAAGCCATATTTCATTTCTGCTGTTGTTAAAGGGACTTGTCTATAAGGGAACTGGTGGTAAGCTATTCTCAGTCCTGCTTTATAGTGTGGAATATATCTGGATATTCCTTGTACCATCAGGACTTTAACCTGGATGGTCTGCTGAAGAGCTGCAAATACAGTAGGATGAAGGGTTCTTCAATAGCTTTTCTATTAGTTTTGTTAACATTATGCCAATTGTTGATTTTATCCTTTTCTAGAACTGATTTTACTTTACACAGTATATACTGAAAGCAAGAATTTACCAAGATCTTGATAATAGAATGTATAGAGCACGTCCGAGGACATATCTATGCCATCTTTGAATACAAAAGGAAATTAAAAAAAAAAATACCACCAAAACAAAGCCACAATGTGATAGCCTTCATTCTCTTAATCTGAAATGTGAAACTATGGGTTTGGAAGCTCTGTACAGGGGAAGATGGTCTCCTCAGTTACTCATCACTAATTACATACTTTATAAGTTCACATGCTACTGATTTTACCCACAGTTTTATAGGTTCAAAAAGAGGTTTAGCAAAACCCATACTATGAATCTGGTTGATTAGGTCTAACCATCATATGACAGAGAACTTAACTTCCGTAATTCTGATGGGATCACACCATCCATGTGTAACAACAGCACATTGTGATACTTGGCTATATGTAAAAATCTGAAAAGTCTCTTAGGACCAACTGAGAATGCATTTAAAAAAAAAAAAATGATATAAGGAGATACCAACTAACATGACATCCAACTGCAGCTTTAACCAGAGTTCTTCATCCTTGCAGACACCATATTCTCCTTTTAAATTCTGTAAAATAAATGCTGAAGATGTAACAGCATTTTTTGTTTTGTTAAACTCTCTCTAGCACAGAATTGCAAGCTAGGAACCTTTTTTCAAGAAATATTGTGTATTGTTACAGGTTCCAAAAACAGTTTCCACATATTATCACTAGCATAAAAAAAAATATGAATGTATTAGTTAATCAAGATCTATGTCAAAAATATGTATGCTGAACAATTTTATTTGCTAAATATTTTTAATGGAACTAAATAAACAATGTTTTCTATTTCTCTAATACTTTTATCTTCGTTTATTCTTCCAAAGAAGACAGGGAATTTCTTGGGGAGGTGAACTGCAGACAGGACAAGGTTGACAAGGACAGACTGCCCATCATGCAGCATAATATAATAAGAACAATGAAGCACTTTTCAGAAGCAAATATCAGATGAGCTATCTAAGAAAGAGAATTCTAACTAGGAAAAATGAGGTCTGCAACAAAATCCACATTTTTAGTACCTGAGACTTAATTAGCTTTTTCCTCCATACATAAAAGAGTTAATTTTTCAGAACCCTCTTTAAAAAGCTTAATTAGTTATCTTTTAGAGTTGCCCTGAAGAAAAAATAAATGTTACAAAAGAAAACAACATTAGGAAGAAGAGTATTTGCATATTATATGATGGTGTTTTCATTTCTCTTCTCAAAAAAGAGAAGACAAATTGTTAGGACTGACCAATTACTAATAAACATTGCAAAAACAAAAAAATAAGAGGAAAATCATCTCAGAAAATATTTTTGTATTAGACAACAAGCAACTAACCTACTTATTCAAGTTAGTTAGAAAATAATTTCTAACGTTTTAGAAGAATAAAATATCTGAGTAGTAGTGATTTGATATATCATGAAACTAAAAGGCAGAATAAGAAATATTGTCCCCTAAATTAGACATTAAAATAAGAATGTAAACCATAAAATTCTTGCTAAAGTGCATCTCTGTCCAGGTTTGAAAATATAGTCAGCTGAGTAATCAACCAAATGTCTAGAATTGCTAAGAAAGTGGGATTTGAGTGAAGTGCTCATGCTGGTGAAGTAAATGGCTGCAGAACAACCATCCTGGTGAGTGTGATAATCGTCTATCTTTTTACTTAAGAACACTCACCATCTTCAGCGTTTTTACACTTTAGACACAGCTTTTCTTCTTAGATTGTGTAAGCATATTCATAGTCTCTCTGCATGTACTTTATTCTGTACAGATTAGACCAAACCCAAAACAGCGCTGTGGTTTGGATGCGGATCTGCTGTTAATAAACAAATAAATAAGTACATAAACACAGAAGCAAAAAACCTTATGACACTGTTTGAAAGCCACTGAAGATCCACTGATTGGCAGTATCAGATACATTATTTTATAGTTGCCATCACAAACTCTCTGAAAATGTGTAAAAAAGTGTATTTTTATGAATTAGGTGTTTGAATGAATATTTGTACTCGTGTGAATCAAAGAGAAACTAAATTAAGCATTAACACTGGACATCTGAAATTCTATTCCTGTATTTTGACTCTCAAAATCTCTCATTTGATGAAGGTAAACTGGCTGATCTTACAGAAAATATTGTAGGAGAATTTAGGAGGTACATTTTTGACTGATTAGAAATCTTTAAAGACAAAGAATAAAAATCTCCATACACATTACATTATTTGTTATGCTGGACACAACTATAGAAGATAGCTGGCTATCTCTACCTAATGGATTTTTGTATTGCTCTCTAGATTGCTATAAGGATCAGTTACATGAAAATGTATGTATACTTACATTCATGTTTTTAACTCCAGGGTTTTCCTACAAAGCAGAGAAAAAGAACCACCTAGTTTTTTATTCAGCAAATTAAAGATATAAAAACAGACATCCTAGCCATAAAGTGGTCTCCTGTAAAAAGACTTCAGTAGAAGTTATTTTTTTCAATTATGTTTATCCTGGTCTCTCTGAATTAAAAATACCTTCACAGAATCTTTATTTCTTCACATAATGCTCCAGTATTATTTTAGTTTTTTATTCTATTTTATTTATAACTTGATGCGTCTAGATGGTATACAGTGATATACAGTTATTTTTTTGAGGTTTTATTTTGATATATAAGTACCTGAGAAGAGAGTGTCTGAAAATATTCAGTGAAGTCTCCCTATGCAATTAGACCTGTTCTTTTGCAAGCTCTACTCTCACATATTTTATAAACTATATAAAGATTAGCATAGCAGCATTCAGTTTGAATGGTTAGTTATGCAATTAATGGCAAGTCTGAGGTTCAGGATTTTTCCAAGTTAAATTGCATCAACAACTGGTAATGAGAAAGATAAGCAGCAACCTCAGGTGTTGTCAGGTATACACAGAAATTTGGTTACTCCTGAAGATCATTCTGTAACTCAGCTCAACATTAACTCCTTATTCATATGCTGTGATTCTCTTTCCTTATGAATGGAAACGCTCAAGAAGTTTACACTCAGCAGACAACTAGCTCTTCTGGATGACCTTGCGAGCAAGTTTGCATATGCAGTGTGAGTGACTTAAAGGCAGACTAAGCATATGTTCCAGCTGAGAAATGGAAACCTGCATCTGGCAGTACTGAGGATTTTAAACCACCTTGAGCTCATTTTGGTACAAAAAGATTAGCTTCAGCCAATTTTGACAAGCTGATTTTACTTCCTTTCAGATACAGGTTAATGCCTCCAGAAAAGAAAAGTGCCTCTTGGTTGGCTTCTCAAAAGGTGATCTGGTTATCTGGACAGAAGGCTTGCTAAGTCAGTCCTGTGCCTGGCCATGCATTATAGATGTGTACTCCAAGAAGTATAGAATTGTTCATTTTAGTCCAATTCTCCCTCCTCTGTCCATTTTATACTTTAAAGGGACTTTCTGATTAGCTGTTAAGGAGACTTTTACCACTTTTTTTTTTTTCCACAATGAAGAAAAAGGAAGAAGGATGCAGAGAAATTGTTTCAGACCACAATACAAGAGTCATTATGTGCTTTACCCCACTGCCTCCTCAGAGTATATGTATGATCCTAATTCCCAAACTAAGCCGTGAGTCAAGAAGTTTGCCAACGTTTCCTAATCACTAGGAAACATGTAACTTATTCTGCAGTCAATAGTTAACAGTTGGCAGGAGCATACCCTTTGGTTTGGAATTGATTTTGCATTTGTTCAAGGATGACATGTATGCTGACAAGCGAGACCAGATAATTCAGATTTATCAGTTCTGACTTGCTGAATAACCATGTCAGATAGATGATGGATGGCTCCCAAACTGGCAATAAGAAACAAGTTGGTGAAGGTGATAAAAAAAAAAATAATTAGCCTTGTCTATGCTGAATAGCCTAATATTCCAAAATGCCAAATGGCATTATCCCAATATCTTCTCAAACATACTAAGATTCAAAAATTGGTAAAGCATCTATATGAACTACAGTAGCTGTTAGACAAGAAATACTGATGTCCACACGCTATGAAAGACCATGGACTTAAATAAGCTTGGAGCAGTAGTCACACAGTCTGATATTAGAGGCCAGGAGAGACTACTTCACATGAATAACTCCCACCCACTCCCGCCAGTCATTGCCTGCAGCAATAATAAAAGCAAAGTTAATTTCTGACTTTGGCACGACAGCCATTGATTTTGTCTGAAATGGCAGTATATCATCAATGACATTCATGACTGATAATGGAAGAGATAATTTAGATACAGTTGGGGGCAGAGGGTATTTTGGGAGGAAGAATATGAATGCATAATCTTTGACTGGCTGTATGCTATGTTTATGAAGAACATGACTCTAGATAGAAGCCTGTGGCTTCCAGGAGTTGCTAGAGCATGAGGAAGTCCTGGCTTAACACTGTTTCCCGGGACTTTTATTCTGGCAGGCAGGATGTTGAAGAACCAATTCCGTTACGCTAAGGGATACTTCAGTAGTTGAAACTGAGTTCAGGAACACTGAATGTGTCAGGCCCTGATGAACATGGACCAAATTGGAGAAATTGTAGAAATGCATCAAGTTATGCACATATTTTATTAATTGTCTCAGTCATCATTGCCCATGCAGTGGCTGTAATTAACAGACACTGTACAAATATTTACTGAAAGTAAATTTACAGAATACAACTTACAGGAGAAGATAACAAATAAAAACAAAGTAATAACAAATAAAAAGTGCCCAGCTGTCATCTCTGATATTTTATGTAGTAATCAGTAAAAATACATGAAACTTTAAATGTTTAAGAGGCACCCAACAATTTAGTTATGTTTTATTTATACTGAGACAGCAATATACATAATGTTTTCTGGAAAAGGATGTACTTAAATTTTGAACTATTCAAGCTCCTTTATTTGCAAAATTGGTTTGAAGTTTTCATAAAGACTTTGGTTTTTAGTAACATCAGTTTCATCCTTTTTTGTAGTATAGGAATATCCTACAATTTGACTCTTGACTCACCAACTTAGAAGCAAAATGCGGAAGCATATAAAACAACCCTCAGATTTTAATACCTGGTAAGAGATGAATTGGCTGATTCATGACATATTTTAAATTTTAAAGCAGACATAGGAAAACTTATCTCTAGAAGTCTATTAATACAGTACTGGAATCACAGTACCTGTTCATGATCTCTGAAATGTGGTACCTTATGTTTAATTACTAGGTCTGGTATAGAAATCCTAAGACCTAAGGTGTGCTGGCTCTTGCATTTGGATCACAACAACTCAATGCATCAGTACAGCCTTGGGTAAGAGTGGCCTTAAAGTTGCCCAACAGAAAAGGACCTGGGGGTGCTCATTGACAGCCGTCTGAACATGAGCCAGCAGTGTGCCCAGGTGGCCAGGAAGGCCAGTGGCATCCTGGCCTGCATCAGAAATAGTGTGGCCAGCAGGACTAGGGAAGTTATTGCCTCCCTGTATGTAGCACTGGTAAAACCACACCTCAAATATTGTTTTGGACACCTCACTACAAGAAGGATATTGAGTTGCTCGAGCACATGCAGAGGAGAGCAATGAAGCTGTTGAAGAGACTAGAAAACAAGACTTATGAGGAGTGGCTGAGGAAACTGAGGCTGTTTAGTCTGGAGAAGAGGAGGCTGAGGGGAGAATTTATCGTCCTCAATGTACATGAAAGGAAGCTGCAGTAGAGAGGGTGTCAGTCTCTTTTCTCAAGTGACAAGAAATAGGACATGAGGAAATTGTCTCAAGTTACACCAGGGGAAGTTTTGATTGGATATTCGGAAGAATTTCTTCATGGGAAGAAGAAATGGTCAAGCCTTGGAACAGCCTGCCCAAGGAGGTGGTGGAGACCTCATCCCTAGAGGCATTTGAGAGAGGAGAACATGGCACTAAAGAACATGGTTTAGTGGAGGGACTGAGCAGGTCAGGTTGATGGTTGGACTTCTTGATCTTGAAGGTCTTGTCCAACCTAGATGATCCTATGATTTTATTCTATGTTTCAAAGATCAGAGACAATAAAGACTTTGTATTTTGTAAGTATAATACAGAAATGATTATATATTTCTTTCTTATTCACATCCATAAACAATTTCTCATTAAGCACTGGAGACAGAGATATCTTCTATAAAAAAAGATTTATCTTAAACAACAACAAAAACCCCACACATCTAAAACAAGATATTTGGATAATTCCAAAATCTGGATGATATTATTTCTTTGGTTAAAAAGTACTGCACTGTAAAAGTACACCTTCAACATCCAGCTGGACTCTGACCACCTGGAGAGACAGTCATATACATAAATACAGAAATAATGCACTGATTACTTAAAGATGTTTGGGGAGGGTAATTGCTTCTCCCCAGAATACACATTTTAATTCTGTCACTGACCATAATCCATGTGTAGCCTACAGCCACTAATAAAATTTTAAGTACTATAAAGTAAACCTTACAAAAGTAGTTTAGAAAACAGTATCAGTGCATTATTAAAGCCAAATCTACACCAGCATGCAAAGTAACATCTAGAGTGCCTTTTTGTTATTATTATTGATAACTGGACATTAAGTCTGACATTTAATAACAACCAACTAAGATTCACAAAGGTTACCTAATTTAAGATATGCACCATTGGAACCTAAATATGTAATTTTGCCAAGAATCTTATCTATCCAAGATTACAATACTTACAAGATTATTTCAACTACTCTTTGGGTGCTAGGAAATCCTTGAAGGCTAAAAACCTAGACCAGTAAAACTCAGACATATCATGGAAGTTGTTCCTTAAATATGATATCCAGAAACTAGAGCTGTCTGTAACTATATTAAAATGTCCAAGGATCAATGTCCTTGACTTTTCCCATATAAATAATACAGGAACAGCACAATAACCTGAAAGAACAGCATTTCACCTGTAGCAGGAACAGATTCACTGCAGCATTCGGAGGTTTGATATGAACTCCTTGGTGTTCCCTACAGCCCCCTAACGTCTAACGCATATTTTTGAGAAGAAAAGGCTTTCTTCACTGTATCTTACAGAAGAATTAAAATATTTTTTGTTCTTTATCCATTTAATTATTCATAGTTAAAACACCCTCATTTAAACCGACCCAAAGCCAAAGCTATGTCAATGGTCTTTTCTTTCCCCTTCTCTTCTTGTCATTTTAAAGATACAGTTGGAAGCACACAATTAAGAAGTTCCAAAAGATAAATTTTACAAAATTCCATGCTACAAACTGGAACAGTAGGAGGTAAATATCCATATAGTTCTATTGACAATAAGTCTATGCTGATTTACATTGGCCAAAAATTTGCTCATATATCCATATAACCTAACCAGGCTTTTACATAACTTCACAGTATACACTATAGTACCTGAGTCAAGCAGATCAAAATAGAAAGTGTTATGTCTTAAATCCCTTTGTGACCACAACTTTAAACTGAGAAATATTTAAAGACATTAGCGTAACTTTAAATTGTAATAGAATATTCACTTCATAATTGAAGTGATATCCATGAACAGACAAAAACTAAAATCCCAGAAGCAGCTGTCATTTTAAAAGGGTATTCTAACTCTATAGCTCTGCATGCTGTTAATAGGTGAGGTTTACTTTCTTCATTTTCAAAGTTAATGCTGGTTATAGCAAAGGGCTTACTATCTTCTCCCACTGTAGGGCTTAAGTGCTCATCTCAAAGATTGTACCAAGGTATACTTTTGTTTGCTTAACATACTGAATCACCCTAATATTTTTACAGTTCACACCTGTAATTCTTCTTCAGAGACTAAACAAAAGAATTTCTAATGTTTATTGATTCTGAATGAGCATTACTTGGTGATCTACTAGTAACATTATTAGTGAGGCAGGCTGCTTCTAACATCCGTTCATTAACTGTTTAGGCTTGCAAAAGGAATAACATCAACATAAAAATTATGGGGCCCAAAGCATAATTACTTGTTAGTCTCCAGAGCAGCTGGAAATTGGGAACCCATAGCTCCTTGTTTCTCTGCAGGACTCCAAAATGCCTATTCCACAGGACCTGGAACACACATGACCATAAGACCTGAAAGAGCATGCTTATATGTGGAGGCAGAGGGAAGGGAAAAGTGACAGGGCAGAGATGGTTATAGTTTCTTTTTATGTAGGCCTGACATTGTGGTTCCCTTACAAAGAGAACTGAAAAGAAGCTATGGCTTTTAATGTGCTTTGGACTCTAGTGCACCTACAAATACAGAATCTCTATGTGGACAGTCAGTCAGTGATCTCCCCTGAGTGCATCTGTGCTTCAGTGTAGTGTTTCCACTTGGTACAGAAATACAGAATTTTCAGATACCCTGCTGTTAAGTTTGCTTCATGCAGTTTTCACCAGAACTTGGACTTTGCTGACATTTAAAATGCAGTGTGAGGCACCACTTCTTGGTCAAACATTTGCTTGATGCTATGGCTGCACTTAATTATTTATTGTGGTTGTTTAAGATGATGCAAGGTCTGGGAATACTTATCCTGCCTATTGTCAGTTTGATGTTTGCTGTTTTAGGTTTTTCCCCAGAGCACTCTGATGACATTAGGAAGGGAACATAAAACAAACCAGTAAACAAGCAACTGCAAACTGTGATAAATATGGTGTATTTGCACATACAAACACACACACAAAAAAGCCCCAGGTTGATTTTTTTTAAATTATTCTAAATGGAAATAATTTTTCTTCACACATGAATGTCAACATCTTTACCAGCACAGAGCAAATAACGTGAGAAAACCGTTCAATTCTGACATACCCCACAATTCTGTCTAATGATTCACTATTTACCCAAACTGGTGTAACAAGAAGTTTATTTGGAAGGTTTCTCATTAAACAGATAATTCACATGGATCTGCTTAGTTTGAGATCTAACAAGAGCATAACCAGAGGTGGTCTGACTGTGGTTAAAGCAATGCTGAGAGCAGCCCATCATTTCAAATCAATCAAAATGCAACTTAAAACAACCCAATCAAATACAAGCAACAACCAGGAAAATAAAATGCAGTAAAAGAAAAGAAAGAATCAACATGTGACAACAGGATTCACAGTACACTCTTAAGACCTGAGACAGAAAGTACTCGATATCATCCCTAAAACACGCTGACACTAAACTCTCTCTTGCTCTTTACAATCACTTTTGAGAACTCCATGCAAAATGTCTCACTGGATTTGTCTTTCATGTGCTCTTAATACTAACAAAAGAATTACGACATTGTCTTTGACACTGCCTAATCTGTACAATGATAATTTGAATGCATTTATTTCCTACCTATTGTTTTAGGTGACAGGTGCCAACCCCCACTGCCAGTCTACAGTGTCATTCTTAAGACATATAATATAAAATTCCATATTAATTTAGCTTAACAAAAAGAGGAATTTTGTAGAGTAATAATTCTGTTGCTTCTATTGTATTTGCCAAAGGTTTCCATATTTCTGTACTAGATCACCGATTTTGATTTAGCACACTGCTATATTATTCAGTTCAGAACTAGAGGAGGCCATTAAAGCATTCGAATCCAAAACATCTTAGAACTGCAAGTGGAAAGACAAAAAGAACAGAGACTGCATAAAAATGGGGAGTCAATTTGATCAATTTTTATTTGTATGTCTTTGAAATAGGTTGTCAAAAAAAAAAAAGGAAAAAAAATATTTTTAAATACTCCGGGATGTTCAATAGAAGATCTGTCTCTATATGGCATGGCCAATTCAGGATAGCAAACAAACAAAATTAAATACAGGTAACTTCTATTTGCTGCACTTACCTCACATGAGAATTAAGTATGTTATTCTGTTCTGATTTTTAGTATAAAAATTGATTAGGGTAATGGATGTAGCAAACCAACAAAAAAAAAAAAAGAAAATTTGCAGGTACTTATGAAACAGACAGTTATGTGACATTGTTTATTTATATATATATTTTTATATTATTTTTATATATTATTTTTTAATGAAAGACAGAAAAGCAATCTGAAGCATTTGTATTCCCTAAAATTCTGCTACTAATGAAGGATCAGTGAAGCAAAACATTCAGATTTAAGATACCACTGAAGTATAAAGTTAGAAAGTTCACTTCTGGAAATTTAAGTTAGCTTCTTCTCATTTTAGGTGAGTGGAACATTCAAGGTATTTGTCACTGTCATCACTAGCTTTCTTAAAGGATATTAATAACATATGTGTTGTCATTTACGCATGGTACTAAGCTGCCAAATGTATGGGCTTTATCCCTTTAAAACTAGAGAAAATACTATAGCATCTGATTTTGTGTTTAATACACTACAAAATACACATAAGAAAATACATGTAATAAAACAGCTTTTAGGATAGTAATATTAAAAAACAAAAAAAAAAGAATGCTGTTATTTTTCAGTCAATGGATAACTAGACTGAAGACAAGGTATGGTAACCAGTGGCACTGAGCCACAATCTAATTGAAATGCAAATGGTGCTGCAGAGTGCCAGGGAATGTTTGGCTTACTGTAGAAGAACTAACCTTGAGAATCCACTTTCCTTTGTCCAAGAAATACCATCACTAATCTAACAGTGTCGTTCATTTGTAATTAGTGATCAATCAGGCAAATTTCCAAATTAATTAACAAAAATTAGTGAGTATTTAAAGGGGCCATTAAAACAATCTACAGATCCATGCTTCTAATTTAGTCTTAGTACACTGGGACCATTTCATCCTTGTTTTTATGGAAAACTAATGAATCTGTATACGTAACTAATTATCTATTAACTAATAGGATTTTTTTTACCTTATTTTCATGTTATGTTGTTGTTTAGATATAACAGAGATCTTTCACATTTTGAATTCTGAAATATTCTGGATCTTTTAGTTTTGTAATAGTCTAAAATATTAACAAAAGTTTGAAAGAACAACACTTTAAAAACACCTCTACCTTATCTAGAGAAATATTTGATTGTCTTATACATGACTGCAAGCAAGATTACACAAAATATTGTGAATGTTTCCTCTTATTCACATTGTTTTATTCACATGGCCTCTGTAGAGACTAGGTAAAACTCTCCTCTAATTGCATCTTTTTAAGCTTCCAACGCTCCTTACCTTTGCTTTATAATAGACCAGTACGAGAACTGGAATAAATATTGACCTGCTGGTAGTAAGAAAAAGCCTTCAAAGGAATAAGGAACATTTGAGTCAAAGAAATACCAAGGAGAAAAGAAACCGTCCTAGAAATAGTAGCAGTGAAACAGGGGAATGGATTCGGAGATTATAAAGCCCACATTAGGAGAGACCTGTAAGAACAATTTAGAAAATCACCTGTTAGCAATATTGTTAATCCTCTCTTGCAGAAAAGGAGTGTCCACCTAAAAGCCTTTCTGCCTGTGATTACGTAGCACATGGCTGTGATATGCATATTCTCTTATCCTATCCCAACATTCTTTGCTGGTATACTCATATGCGCTTTGAGACCCATATTACTGCAGTTTTGAAAATGAAAACAACATATAGCTGCACCTGTGACTTTAGATATAGTCAAGCTGCAATATCCGAAAGAGTACTGCATATGTTCTTCTGAGGCCCCAATTCTCTTATGTGCTGCTTGCAGTGTGATGACCTTGGGTGGCTACATTAATTCCATACTATTCCTGTGCAGTGCCCAATACATTTAATTCTGAAAAATAAGGCCGATGAGAGAGACATTCTCAAAAAATTCTTCTCTGCTTGCTAAAGGAGCTCTAAACTACAGTGTAACAGCCGCTTAACCATCTAGGTGGGGCTACATTGAGCAACAGCAGCTCGATCAGCTTGTTACTGAGGTTTTTGCAGTCTCTAAAGCTCCACAGAACTTCCCACTAGTAGCTTAATTCCTCTCCGTTTTTTTTTTGATCTTTTCAAATATAGGATTAAAAACATTACCCCTTAACAATGACTAATTTCTTTCCTTATGATATCATCTGGTCTGTAATGCCCTGGAGCCAAAACACTAAAGCACAATGTCATGAACACATGTTCATTGCTTCATAGAATATGGTGGAGCAGTTTCTTACTCACTTAGCCACTTTATAAGAAATGCACTATTGGGTCAAGCCAATAGTCTAGTTTAGTAATGTATCTCCAGCTGCAGCAGTGATAAAAGATGCTGTTTATGGCACTCACATAAGCTTAGCTACGTCCTGCAATCCTTTGTTTTTTCTCCCTCAACAGTCATTGGAGTAGGGGCAGTAGAAAGTACTTTTCTGCCAGTCCTCTTTAGTATCCATTTATGAACATATCCACAAATTTGCCTAACTCTCTTTTGACCTTCCTGGCTCTCCCTGCCTCTACCATCTCCTGTGGCAACAAATTCCATAAGTTCGCTGCCTGTAGTGCTGACTACTTCCTCACTTTAGCTGATGTCTTTTGTGGGCCCCCTCTCTGTGCCGTAAGTTACTGCTTTGTAACACACACTCATATGCTCATCTGATACTTTAAGCATATGTTCAACTGCATGTCCAGAAGTACATTAAAAAAAAATCAGTTCAATACTTTATTAGAGAATTGACATATTCATGTATGCGCTATAGGGTTGATCTGTACAGGTTGATCAAGCAGACTGAAATGATGGATAAGTATATAAACATTTTAAATACTTCTAGGACAAATTTTCCAGGTTTAAAAAAAAATAATAATAATGCCAAAGCCTGCAAGGAGAACTTTAAATCCACAATTCCCACGGATCTCTTAATTATTTACTGGCTAATGGTAAGGAAAAGACATCCCTGATACACTATCTAGTGTAAATTGTTTATTACAATGATAAGAGGAATGCAAAGAAGATTCATCTAATTCAAAAGAATCTTTGCATTCAAAGATACAAACCTTAATCTTTTATTTTCAAACAATGTCTCATGTGGTTCAATGAATTTCTGGAGTAAGGTTGGATTTTTGCTTATGTATTGCAGAAGCAAGTCTATAACATCTGTGACAAAAGAACTAATACTTTTCTATCAGAATTCTACTGAAATTTCATTATGATTATTTTTGATGTTGTACTAATTTTCTGACTTTACTGAATATCAAAATTTGTAGAAAGTATATTTTTATATAATTCTACTTGACCAAATATTCACGAAATTAATTCTTCATGACCTTAATGTTCCTGCTTTAAAATTACGGTACTCAAATCATAGTCATAACAATAAAAAAGAACCTCTGGAAAAAAAAAAAAGTGATAACTGCTTAAAGGGGATAACTGCTTAAATGCTTATAGCTTTAGCTAGTGAAATAACAGATAAAAGGCAGAAATAGAGTCTGTTATTACCTATTGAAATTGTGTTTCAGCTTATCTTCAAAGAAAAAAAAAAGGTTTGGGTTAAAAGCAGACATACATTTATATGCTTGAGATATAATATATATATGCTTAAGAAATAACACCTTACTATATATTTTTCATAGTAATAAAAATCCCTTATACATACAGCTGCAGCTGTATGCAGCCGTATGTACAGACTGCAGCTTAAATCATTTTAACAAAAAAACAATTCTACACTCTGTGAAAACAGTTATGAAGTAACAAAAAAAAATATCTTTTGATGTCCAGAAGGAGTTTCATGTAACTGCTCAAACAAGAATGCAGAAGTACAAGAAAAAGCCTGACACAAACTAACATACATATATATTTACAAAACTTACCCCACAAGTCATTTCAGAAGAAAGCTAATCAAATGGTGTTGTTTTAGTATCTATCATATAATCTTATCATATAATTATCATATACTTATCATATAATATACAAAATTATTGAATCTATTATGAACAATGTTATAATAATAGATTGGATCCTGTAGGCATTATTTAAGTCATTTAATTTCACACAGAAATAACACTATTACTGTACAATACTGTATATAAAGTCAAAAACTTCTTAGTATTGACAGCAATGTATTTTGACAAGAAAAGATAGCTTTGCTGTAATGCTCTATTAAAACAAAACAAAACCAAACCAACCAACCAAACAAACAAAAAAACACTATGGCAGGACTTGATCATGCTTAGCAATAAATGCCCATCCCAGCTGTTCAAACTTTAGTATCCTTGCACTCCTAAAATATTATACAAGCCCATGAAGCAGAAGGTGTGGAGCCTGCCTGCTTTGTAATTTTCAAAATACTAAGGTCCAGAAGTTCCCAATCATTTCTTGAGAAAAAATATTCTCAAGTGTTTTATTTGGTTGTTTATTTCTTCAAGAACTTGGGTTCAGGAGGAGGAAACTTAGTGTTTTAGTACTGCAGAATATCTAGCACCAATCACCGAGCAAGACCTTCACTGCAATGAACAAAACATAAATAAGTGGGAAAAGCACTATCCCATTCCAAGGCTTTCTAAATCAATATATTTGGAAGGATACAATGGACTATCACAGCAGGAGCAGTCTGAGATGCAGGGAGAACAATTACCATAACCAGGGCATAGCAAAATTAATTTTCAAAGTGATTTTTTTTTTTTTTTTACTATACCAGTCATTCTTTAAATGTTGCATGTTTTTGAGAGCAGATTTTGACAGACATTTTTGTAGGTGTAGAAATGCACAAGTCTCTACTATTCCAAATCACATCCAATGACAATCAGAACTATCAAGTGGGTATGCTAAATATTAAACCAAATAAACAAACCACCAAAAAAACAAATTAAGTAGAACGTGACCTGTAACAACGTTTCTGGAGTTTTATGTCTTGCTTCAGTTAAGCATTGATCATTTGATATTACAGTTGTGTTTTTAACAGTTGTTGGGATGTCCATTAAAGTAAACAGCCTTCCCTTGAGACACTGATGTACAAAATGTATATATTGAGTTTGTAAAGGATCACACCATATAAATTGACATATATAAGCTACAGTACTTCAAAGAACTGTGGCACAAATCATGATGACGTCTAATAATCGTGACAGATGGTTGCATTTTTTTTTCTTATGCTTAACAACTGAGTAGAGAGAAAGCATTTGTATTAAACTGTTGCATTTCAGAATTGTCTTTAATTACAGAGGAAGGTAGGATACGAAAAGCAAAATATTTCACTGGATCATTTCCCCTTCACACTCCTGATTTGACAGATGTGCATTAAGAAAGCCTATCACACTGGTCTTTTGAGGTGAGAAGACTCAAAGAAGTATAGGTAAGACTTAGATAAAAGGCAAATACATAATATCATATATTGAGGTTTGGGGAAAAACTTAGAAAATTTCAGCCCTTGGCATTTGACACAACAGTCAAAGGCAGATATTTTCTGTTACATTTAGAAATAGGCGCTACTTGTAGGTTAAATTTCAGGATTGTAGAGTTCCACTTACTCAACTGCAGTAAAAAAGCAAAAGAATAGTCAACGGTTCTCAGCATTTTAGTATGCAGACAGTAGCTCTTGCTACAGTGACATAGGGAAGGAAAAATTAAATAGATCTATTACATTATAAAAGGCTTTTATCTTAAATAACTTATTTATAGTGGCATGTCTAACTTCTTAGTACAGGCAGACTCTGGTCTAGTTAAGTGCATTGTAATTTGCTAATGTCTAAATAGGTCCCACAGGAAAAGGGTTCATGTTGATCTTTACCAAGCCATTGCTCTCTAATGAAAGTTGCTGCTGTGAGGAGCACAAAGATGTATTTTTCTGATAGATACTTGCTTACATTTTCTGAAACACTGGTTGAATAGTGTCATTGTGGCATAAATTTTCTTTCAACTCAAAATAACAATAATTAGAATTAAGTAAGAGAACCTCGCACACATTATAAAATCTTTCAATTTTCAGAAGAGATAATACTTGTTTAATGTTAAAGGTATATTAATATCAGGATAACAACAAATCTTTTCAGTAATGAATGGAATACATGGAACAACAAAGTTGTAGATCGACATCATGGGAATTCAGTGTCATGGTATTATTTGATCCAAAGCACTATACTTCATGACACTGATACCCACTCCCCCAAAAAAAACAACAAAACCAAGTAACACCAAACTCAAAAACCAACCTGAGTTGGTTCTGATATCCAAAATAAATGCCATGATTATTTTGTTTTCTTGCCAAAACTCCTCTTAATCTCTTGGATTTTTGACATGAAATCCGACTTCACAAATTTGTATACTGAGATGAGAGACAGTGGAGAAATAAGGCTAGAAGAAGATATGTGAATTTCATAACAGAGGTGGGTGTATATTTTGTGGTGATATAAGATTGTTATGCAGATAATGTGCATGTTGAGAGACAGAAATAAATGAAGGACATGAAAAAGTATTGAGAACCCTTGTGTGATTCTACATTACATTAACATCTCCCCTATAAGCTCAGCAGCCAGAAGTTTTGAATAAGAAACAGTAATTTTTGCAGAAAATTAAATTTCATTATGTTTGGAGAGAACGGAACAAAACAGGAGGATGAAGTGAGAGGATGGGTCTGGAGCAGTGTGCTTCAGTTCTCCTATGTTGTTTTTCCATCACATGGAGCTGAAGGAAGGTAGAACACATTTTATTTTTGAATTCCTACCCCTTCTAACATATTTTCATAATTTAATATTATTCCTGTTAATTTTGAACTTAGTATTTGTGGTCCTGCCCTCCTTCTGCTGCTAACATACAAAACAGACACAGGGTCATACCAGCCGATAGCAAGAGGCAATAACTTTTCTCTCTGAAGTCTCTGATGAGACAAACCATTGGACAACAGAAGACAGTGTTTCAAGAAAATGCTCTTTAGGACCCTATGAAGCCTGTCCTGTATGGTAGCTTGATGTGCCATATGAAGGCACATAAGGACACCTTCACATATGATTAAAAAACATGCATATGGAAGGAAACCTTATACATCATTAGCACAGGAAGGATTCTCCTCTTTTGGGCTTGAGGAAGGAATTTTCATCATCTCACTGTGCCATGCAGGCACAACTGCAATCAGTACAGAATTTCAAAAGCTTTAATAGCAAGAAAAAATTATTACTTTGTTGTAATTTGCATCCAGGTGAGAAAAACCAGCTGATTCCTAGAAATATATTTTGATGAATGACTCAATGATATGCAGAAGAAGGGGTGAAAATGCCCCAGTTTCATTCAGCAATTTATATTTAAGTTTTCAAGAAAAGAGTACATCAGGAGTAAGCTGTGAAAGGCCCACCCCAGTTGGACTGGTTATATAATATTGTACATTTGTTAGATGTCTCTTGTGAAACAGTAGATAGGGCCACATATATAGCACTATTTTTCGGTGATATTTGAGAGAGTGGCCTACCACTTAAATCCTTTCATCAAATCTGTCATCACCTTGGCATCCTACACAAGTAATGAGTGCCATGACGTGATGCCGCTTAGAGGCAAAATACAAAGAAATGCTACCAAACATCATTTTTTAGAAAATTGTGTATTTGGGTGTTACTTAAAAAATACTTAAAAAGGCAAAATATTTATGGCTTTTTCCATAGCATAAAAATTGAGCAGAACAGCTCTACCTTTGTAGTGTGGCATTTACTGTGGCTATTATTTTTCTTCCCTTTAAAAATCTCAAAATTTTCACTCTTTTATTTTATTTATTATTTTTTTGGCTGTCAGTGGAGGAGAAAAACCTTGTAACTAACAGTCACCTCACTCTACTTCCCAGAATATCTCTTGGAATCAAGGAAATACCATCTTATTCACTATTCTTTACTGTTTGCTGGGGTTTGACCATTTCTTTCTCTTTAAGACATAAATTAACCAGTTCCAATAGTAAAGCTCATAAACTTACATATAAGAAAGTCAAGTCATTTGACTTTTGTGCAATAAGATCTTTGGAGAAGATAGGATTTTATAAGTTGAAAAACAAATCAGTTAATTCATTTGCTTAAGTTTCAGGAATTTAGAATTTCAGTAAGTGAACAAGATTTATTAATACCTCCTCTTTGTTTAGCTTTTTAATATTTTATTTCCTTTTGCTCTCTCTGTTTTATGGTTAACTGTATTGTATTTTAATTGCTTGCTTGACATGCCAGCATCTCAGTAGGGATTTATGGAGAAGTTTTATAACATTTTAAATAATTAATAGTAATTAATAGTCTGCATTAAATCAAGCTCCTATAATATTATCTGAATATTCTGTGTACAGCAATGCTTTCACAAGCTGAGGGCGTAGCTCATCTTTTACAATGTTTTAAGCTATTCATTTTTACCACATAAAATGTAAACTACTTTAGGAGCATTTTTTCTGTAACATGCTGTACTTTGTACTCCAGAAAGGCATCAAAAACATTGGAGGATTTTTTTGTTATAAAACTCAAAAACATTTGTGTTTATAACATTTGTTATAAACACAAAAAGGCAATGGTATATATTCACCTTACGATGACTCAAAAAAAAATAATAAAATAAATGCAGATTTTGTTAAACAGTCTGAAAGAATGAATACTTATTTTTAAGTACCAGCTTTCCTATAGATACAAAAGGTGGCTGGCTAAAAAAGGATTCTTGATTACTATACACCCTCTCCCTAAACAAAAGGACCTTGAGATCTTTTAAAGCACATGCCTAAACTATTGAATGAAGGCAGCTAGTAACTAGGATTTCTTGCAAAATGAGACAAGCAGACACAGTATAGTCTCTCTTTTTTTTTTTTTTTTTTTATGTATGTTTCTTGTTCTGAGTTAGTTAGTAGTGGCATTTCCATTCCTGATCCCCTCTCCAATCCCACTCATTTTTTTTTTCATTCAACATGTCCTCTCTATAACTAAGTATCAGCATATATTCATGAGTGTAAATATAGTTAGCATTTTCACTAGATAAATATACCAAATGGATATCTATTCCATAGATAAGCCCAAAGCTCTGCCACAAATCATCCACAGGCACAAGGGCCAAAGAGAGGACTGAAAGAATGTGATGTACCTTTCCCAGCAGGGCTCCCACCAGAGTGGAAGTACAGGACAGAAGTCCCTCAGCTTTCTCATCCTTTTCATCATTAAAAGAAGGAAGCCACAAATGAGGGAAAAAGAAATGTAAGAAACAAGATACTTTACCTAAAAATAAAGCACTAAAAAAGAATTCTTAAGTACTATTTAGTACAAGCAAAATCTATACAACAAATAGTATGATGAGGTTTCATGAGAATTTAATGATAGAGCTACATATATTTCCCACATGAAAAATGAGTGAAGTCGGTTATGTGTATGTTATTTATGAAAAAAAAATATAGGTTGTTGAAAGAAATATGAACACAGAAATTACATATTTTAAGAAGTCAAAAACAGCAATGACAAAGCTACAACTCCTATGACTAAGAGAAAAACAAAGAAGCATTTAATAAGCACTTTTCACATTTTCATGAATATGTGGTATGTGCACTAGGGATCTACTCAGAGGAATGCTACATTTTTCTCTTAAAATACCATCCCTTTACATTTTATGTCAGGATAAAGGGATTGTCTCCTAAATATTTCTCTTCTTACAACACTTGGGTATATGCCTTTATCACAGTTTTCCTTTCAAAAACATGAGTGACAAAATCCTGACTTTGCTCAATTTCGTCACTGACTTCCAAAAGGACAAGTATTTCATTCACTATTTCTATTAAACAATGCCACTGATACAGGCTGAATTACTTAAGAGACTGGATGCTGAGGGGAGCACTTGTTTTAAGAAATAATTTTCCAAATGGTATCATACGAAATATAATAATCCATAAAAGGTTTCATAAATAGACTCAGCTTTTTTAAAAACATTCAGAAAATATATGTAAGCCTTTGTTCAGAAAACAAGTATATAAATATATTTATGGATATGAAGAAAAAAAAACACTGAGTAAAAGCTGTGTTTCAGGATAGTTTGATGATTTTATAGAACTGCTACAATAGTGCAAAACCAGGAACTGCATGTTCCTTAATTTATGGAAAGAGGTGTATTAACTCTTTTATCACAATCAACTTCAGAGTATCGGGCATATGGGTACTTAAGTGGGAAAGCCTTGTTTACAGTCTTCAAAACACTAAGAAATATATCACATGCAGAAAGACAGGAAAATGACCTTACATTTTTGTGGGCATTTTGCCCTTTTTGGTGACTTCCTTAAAGAGCCTGATACAAACAAATGAATGGAAGTCTTTAATTTTAGGTGTATGTAATATTTGTAAGTCCTCTTACATCAAGAGTATGTAGGATGTGTTTAATTAAAAATAAATAAATAAATAAATTGAGTTTGTCATTTTACAAGTGTGGATCCTCGGGACTTAAGATGACTGTGTCTCAGGTGTTGGGTCACATACTGGTTAGAAATAATGACACTGAGAGGATGACTGAGTACAGTATTCTTGGCATTGCTAAAAGCTGCTATACATCTCACTAAAAGAGCAATGTCTGGAATGGTAGAGAAGAAACAAAGAGGAAAAAAGGAAGAAGTGAAAAAGTCAGAAAAAGATGTGTGTGTGAGCATTTACTGAAAGGGTGAAAGTGAAAGTTACAATGTATAGCAATGTGGATTTTTTTTTTCACTTTTATACCTGATTTTCTCCTTCCTTGCTGTCAATGATGCTCAAATTAACAGTACCATTTCTTTGAATTTTACACAGAATTTTGCAGGAAGAAAACTTACAACTAGGCTGAAATAACCATGTAGGCCCTATAATCGTTTGTCATATATTTGCCACAAATATCTAATAAATTAACTAAAGTGTTTGTGCATGTATCTTGTTCTAAATAAGCTACAGACAAAGAATGATTCGGATGATATTCATCATATGTTTTCTGTTCACAAACTGAAAAATGCCAGTGGACAACTCAGTAACAAAACAGTCTAAGTTCATTGATTAGACTCTCAGGTTGGGATCTAAATTGTCCCTTTAAGGATGTGTAGATGGTGCTTCATCTTCATAAGCACTTGTTCAGAGAGACACTTCAATGTCATAAGCTCTCTTCACAGTACGCCTATATCCCACAACTGCAATACATTAAAGTACCCCACATGAGAGGAGCTGCACAGAGCAAGCATTAGGGAAACCACTCACATCTCCAACCCCATGTTCAGGACCTGCCAAGGAAAGAAGTCAAATCAGGCAGTGGAAACTTTCATGAGGCACAGGAGGGCTCCTCCTTCCCTGCTTGAAAGCACTGATCGATTCACAGTCTAGCTACATAAATTATAGGTTCATTTCTAGTAAAAGTCAACAAGAGGAAAAGTCAGTAACCATATATTTGTGGGATGTAATATATTAATGGAAAGTACATAAGGCTTTTTACATAGACTACACACCATTAACCTACTCTCATTCATATTAGTTTATCGTTCTAAACTTAGCTTCTGCTTTCACTCAAATGGTGCATCTGGGTTTGCTCACCTGCAAAAGGGGTAAAATAGCAGGTTATCTAACCATCATGGGGAAAAAAAAAAGTCAAAGTTCTAAAGCCTACCCTCATATTTCATATAGTACAAAAGGCATTATAATTCTAATACCTCATTTCTTTGACAAAGATTATAGCAAGGACAGAAAATGCCCATAGATTAATCCATCATTCTGACACAGTTTTTAATGAGTGGAAAATGCCAAAAATATGATCTATTATCTTTGCAATTCAAAACCAGTAATATCATGGACCAGTTCAAACTACTTGCTAAAATAATGTTCTGGATCTAGCTTTCATGCCCATAAGCTTGCCACTCATTAAGCTTTTTAAAACATATCACACATCATTCTGCACTGATTAGAAATGAGATATGCATGATTTTTATTTTATTTTAGAGAAAGAACAAGAGGATTTTCCTTCCGTATTGTTTTTGAAATGTCTTTCATTTGAACAAAAATATAATGTCCCAGTGTCCCCTAGTGGGCAAACAAATTCATAGTTAAAACATTAATTTCATACATGTCTATACATATCATCAGCAGCATGTTCAGTATAAATGAACTCCTTCTTTCCATCAAAAAAATATACCATGAAGACAAGGTCTAACCACCTATTGTAAATAAATAGTTAACTTTACGAAAACAAAAGCAGATGCATTTATGTTGGGTATCCTACTGGACTGGAAGAGAGAATGGATTTGAAAGACTACTACTCTTTTCTCCTCTGTACTGTAAAGAGTGATTTTGGGAAGCTTATTTCACAAAACTTTGTTTCAGTATTCCTTGAAGATAATGATATTGAAAACGTCTGAATTGATTTTTTACCAGTGCAAACACTACACCATAGCTCTGCTTTGCTGTTATTTTAGTATTAGATGGTGGGCAAGGAGCAGTTGCTACATTTTTTCAAGCATGTCTCAATCATCTTCCTCCTCACTTGAATTACCAAGAAAAAACTGAAGCAAAAAAAAGTAAATCAGCCTAGTGCGATACTTAAATGAAAAACTGAAATAGAAATTTATTTTAAAACTTTTTGTTTGTTTGTTTTTAATGAATTCAGTCCTTGTGAATATGAACAATTAGAAAGTCATTCCTGAATTAGAAGTCCTCTGCACTACACCCTGGGCTTCCAAGTGCATTGGCATTCTTAGATTATGTTGAGAAAAGGCTTTCAGTTATCTGTTGGCTTTATTAGCACAGAAGTGGCAAATGGAGGTTAGAATCACAGTGGCCATTTATGACTTAGAAGTGTAAGCATATCCAGGCACCATAGAACTCAATGCTTTTGGCAAGGAGAAAAGTAACAAACCTGAACATTTCCTACTACAGAGCTGTAGTGCCAATAGCAACAGTGTAAATGATGTTGTTTGAATATCAGGATGTAGTTTTTGAGGAAATCCAGCACTATTTTCATTCAAAGTCAGCCATGCTGTTTTGGGGCTAGATGCATAGAGCCTTTTAAAGGAGTTGCCTTGACAATAAGGACCAAAATGGCATAAATTTCTCATCCTCTAGTCAGCAAAACCGTTCTTATAAAATAAGCCAGGTATGCAAAATGAGAAAAAATACACATATATAATTAATGTCACAGTTCTAACGATATATTTAGGATTCAAAAAGAAATATTAGATAGTCAAATGGCTTCTCAATAATATTATGTAATTGAAAATGAATAAAGTTCTCATGGACGAGAATCTGGACTTGGGAGATTCTGACTCTGATATTCTCCCTAGAAAGCCTTTGAGTAAATTATGGTTAAATCACTTCATCTCTCTATACTTCAGTAACATCTCCAGAATTGCATAACACTTCTTCTTCATGCTTTCTAAAACCTGTCAACTTTGTCTGCTTTTTGAACTCTCAAATCCCTAGGCTAGGTACTGATTCAATGTACGTGCGTGTATGGAATCCACCAACAGCCAGTTTAGGCTATGTAGCAAACAGTACATACATTTCTTCTGAGCTTATCTCTTCTTCCATTGCTTTGATTCCAGAATTCATCTATTTTATAGGAATGGCTTCATCAACCTTACAGGACAACTTTCAGCCTTACAAAAGCTAGACCCTCTGATCTGTAAAGTAACTAACGAACAGCTAAGACATTGCAAACACACTCTGCAATCATGTAAATTAATAAAAGGTATTTTCAACATTTTATTAAAGAAATTGAGCTGTTAAAAATAAAACATTTCATTACATATCTTTTATTACAAAACCGAGTTGCAGGAGGCTAACTGTTATTTTTCTTCTGAATTTATACAGGTATTAAATCACCTTTTTACACAGAGAGCTTATTTTCAATACAAAACCACAGTTTTGCAAAGAGATACAGAACAGAAGAACAAACATAGAACAGTAGGACTGATAGTACTGGGCTTTCTCTTGCAAATCTAACCTCTCTCAAGAGACTGACCAAGCCAGGAAAAAAACTGTTAGGTCATAGCTATGATTCGCTCAGGCTGGACTTATTCCAGATGCATGACAACCTCCGACCAGGGGATCTCTGCCAACCATTCTCCGTGCTCCAGGAAATCTCATGATCATTGTCACCAAAACCAGCCATAACCTCCAATCTTTCAAATACAGATAGATCAGCAGGGATCAAAGTACAGATACGAAGAAGATTCTCAGCTCAGTAGTACACACTTTGTTCTGCAGCCCCAGCACAAAGCAGAAATTCAGGAGTAATTAGGGCAACTGCCTAATTCTCTTTTCTAAGGACTGCGCACGTAGCAGCAGATGCCAGTGCTGCATCAGGCATATTCCCTCTGTGAATGCTACGTTGCCCTACTAGTTGCAGCTATGTAGTTAGCTGCAGTCTGCATCTTTAAAACAATATTCATAGCTGCAGGTCTGACAAACTGCCCCTTCCAAGAAGGCATACGTAGGGTATATCAATGTATGAGGGTGGGGAGGGACAGAATAAAGTACTGAGAGAAGCAATGTGGCTTCACAGAGAAACTATCCCAATGCAAAAACAGCAATAAGAGTATCCAGGCTTGCTTTAGCTATAATTAGAAGTTTCTAGTCTGGACATCTAATATGTATGAGCAACAGCTGCTTTATGAGAGAACAAGTTTGGCCTCAATTCTAGATTACTCACCAAATCAACAATTTCACAGCACTGTCAAACACATTTATACCTTTTTCTTGCCAGTATGATGAACTCTCCATCATTTTTAAACAGGTAGGTGCATTTTTAAGGAGCTGAGATTATTAAATGTGTTAACAGCTCAGGTTATGAGTTATCAGTAATAAAGCATAATACTTCCTATAAGAAGTCCAGTAGTGGCAAATCCTGCCAGTGCAATTCTAATATATTCAAACCCTTAGTTGCAACCTTTTATAGTCTGATATGTCCCCTCTCCTTTCTAGCCTGATGTGCCTATTGAAGCATATGTGTTCAATAAACCTATCATAAACTGAGCAGCAAAAAGAAACAAGGTTTTTCAGTTCTGTTATGTCAGCAAACAGTCTTTGCTTCAGATTAATGGATTGAAAATTAAGATAAAAGCTCTTTCTGGTACAGTAAACAGGAAATGAAGCAAGAGAAAGTAGAGAGAGGAAAAAAAAAGGCATGTTTTCTTTTTGTTTGTTTTGGTTTTGTTCATTTCATCATGTAACAGTATGTGAAATATGTTCAACATCTCTATGGCTGATTTTAAACAGGGTGCTTTTCAGTTATTATTGACCACAAAGGTAATCACAGAAATGAAGAAAGAGGATTAGGGTGGTGATGGTGCCAATTTTAACATCTGCAAGTGTATCCTTGCTCTTTTCTGGTATTCTCTGCAATCTGAACAAGCTTTTTTGTTTGTTTGTTTTTATTTATTTATTTTTTGGGGGGGGGAGGGGCAGGACAAGGATAGGTAGGGTTAATACATCCATTAAAAAATATTTTTTCTGAAATTCTTCTCCACTACCTAGTGAAAGATACAGCAGACTCAGCACTATTGACCCTTTCCTTTCCACATGCATTGAGCCTGTTAATGAAAGCTCTCCTCATTTGATTTTAGATGTGTCCTAGGAGTCTTACAACATGTACAGAATTTAAAATCTAAGTTACCATAAATCTCCCATGGGCTTCAGTAATCTCTCACCCATCAACATTTTACTTAACTTCTGTTTACCTCTCATCTTTGCTAATCTATTTCTATGCATGCCAAATAAATGATATGACAAACTATAATTTTGTAGCCTGATATCACACACAAAGATGATGTACCACAAAACATTAAACTTTCGTTCATGTCTCTCAAATATCTGTCTAATACAAAACATCAGAGATTCCAATGAAAATATATACATTGATAGTGAAATAATTTATTGGATTATTGTATGTGAATCAGTCTGGGTCTGCTTATGATTAAGAAACACTAAATCTGACAGTTTACTTGCACTGAGTTATTTATTCAGATCCTCTGAGAACACAGCCTAAAACAGATTTTTTCACAGAAAGTGTTAAGGTTCAAAACCTCTGAACTCCTAGATACAGAGACACATGGCTACTTAATGTAGTTTTTCTATTACCTATGAAAAATATTTGGTTGAATTTTGGCCTGGAAGATAAAATTGTTCAGTGTTGGTAAAGTGTTTAACTCAGAATTGAATCTTAAATCTGCTTTTCTGCATATCGTACCATCTTTTTCTATATGTAATTATTTTAAAAAGAAAGGAAGAAAAAAAAAGAGTAGGTTCTAAAAAACTTCTCATCTTTTTCTCTGCAGTAACTGGATTATCTACTCTTCTCAGGCTGAACAGCACGCACTAGGAACCTGCCCAACTTCAAGCACATAAATACCAGCATTGAAATGGGAGACTATCCACATGGGCATAAAGCAAGGCTTGTCCAAAAATGCTTGCAGGATAAGGGCCGTAGAAAGTAACCACCCTCTGAACATTGGCTTAGAGGCACTGCAGTCCTAATGAATTTCAGACTCAGACCAGCTTATATTTTCTGGCATTGAGTGCCTCAGTGGCATCTGGTGGGATATTTTTTTTTTTAAACTTGCTCTGCATCATGAGACTCAATAAATTTGCAAGGTTTTCGCAAGTAAGCTTGAAGGGCTTGCTCATCAGACCTTGAATTATCAGTAAGTACCCAAAATTAGTTGTCAGCTTTGAGAAGGCTAGAAAATCCAACAGCATTTGATATAAATCTCTCATGCTTAGTGCTTTTGGGGGCATTCTGAAAGTCTTGCGGACAGTATCATTAGTGTTTCCATTTGAATTCTGAGGTGGAGCAGTGTCATGTCTAAGCTTTTTCTTCACTGGAGAAATTGCAGCACAACTGCAAATACACCTTCAGCGAGTGTGCACATCAGCAAGTGTAAAGATTAGTCATCACACAGAGCAGCCATTACATTATCAGTGGCACGGGCAATTTGACCTTCATTTATCAAAGGAAAGAGATCACATTCCATCTTTTAGATCTCCCAAAGGTATTCACTTTTTGTGAATTCACTCAGTACTTGCTATTTCCACCAACACTGTATTGTTGCTTCTAATTACATTACAGTTGAAATGTATTACAGTACATTTTCTGCATAGATCGGTATGAGACAGAGACCAAAAAATACAATTTCATGACTATCCACTACAAAATATCAGTGTTAAACACAGAATGGCAGCAATTACGCACACTCACCAGCATGCATGCAACCACAAATAATTATATTATGAACACTATTAAATTTATGAAGTCAAGAACTAGAAGTTAGGAAACACTAGAATTAAAGTTAGCTGTACAACATTAATTTCTTCTGTTTGGGAATATATATTATGATACTTTCTGTAATGATTTTAGAATTTAATGCATTTACATCTAATTTTTCCAGTTTGGGAGGCCAACTCCTCCCAACTTTTGATTACAAATTAGTTGAGGAATTAGACTACACAGATTTTATGTTAACCACATAGATTATTGGAATATTTTAAGAGGCACAGCATTTTTCCAGCCCTCAGAAACAGCTGCGCTGTTTTGGCTAAAACTTTGAAAACAGATACAGCCTGAGAGAAACTCATGAAAAATTACAACTAAAAATATGTAGTGCTATAAATGAACGGAAAGAAGTGTGAGTTAATCCATTCACAAGGCTGATTCCACAATGCACAGTGAAAATGGCACTACTATACACATTCAAAGCATTTTAGTCAGCAGCCCCTAAACTAGCCCCATAAAGTAGGTAGACAGACGTAAAAACTGATACTGACATTAATTAAACAGCTTAATTGTGCAATCAGTCAGTAACAAAGGAGAGTTGTATTCCACATTTTTTGCTCTTTAGCATACTGACTATGAAACAAATGTCAAACCAAGAACAAATAATGCCTGCAATCTATTAAAGGTACACAAACCAAGCCTTTATTCCTACCAAAGGATATCTGTATTAATAAATAGACAATTGTGTCTGAAACTGCCTGTTTTACATTTGCAAATACATACTGATAGAAACAAATTGAGATATTTCAGGTAAACACAATTTCAGCATATTTGCAAGTGGAAAATTCATGCCAGCAGGTGATAATTTGGCCTATACTGTGTATTTTTAGAGCTATTGAATTGTATGCTGCAGTGCTGTAATCTAGCATTTTGCAACATCCTGCGTTTTGCCTAAGTGTTTGGTAAGGCAAGGAAAACTAGAGGCAGCAGTGAAGCATACAAACAGAATAACAAATAGGATCACTTTTCATTTCAGGCTTTTATATTATAGAATTATATTTTCAATTCTAACATAGGTCACAATAGTCACAATGGCAGTTTTTAAGCTTGCTTTCTAGGCACGTAGTACAGTTAGGAAAGATTTTCACATAATCAAAGTTGGATATTTCTAGAGAGATCAAAAGAGTCTGTGAAGTGGAGAGCAGGTGCTACAGACATCTTAGAGGATCTGAGAATGCAATTAACCAGCAAATGAGCCTTGGAAAACCTAGTCTTCCTGAACAGATGAGCACAATAAAAGCCACTGAGAAATGAGATGGCCAAAGCACGCTAATAACAGCAGCAAGCATATAGACATCTGCCCCGTATCTTAACCTTTAGGAAAAGATAGAGAATCAGATACAGAAAGGAAAGTAGGTACAATTATGTAAATGTGTGGGCCTCCTGGAGGAGATGAAAGTTTATTGATTGCTTTTACAGAGGCTCAGTTAAGCAGAACACTACTGGCCTCTCCCTTTTCACTCCAAGTGAATTGGTACTTGGGATGGCTAGTGCAGGATGAAAATAGCAAAGTGACTTCTAGAATATTAGAAAAAACAAGTGATTTTACCCCTCAGCATTTACATCGCAATTTTTTTTTTTTTTTTTTTTTTTGATATTTGGATTGCCAGCATCATAGTTTAGCACTGTGAGGTGTTTAATGAGCTTTCAGGGAATCTGTAATCACTGGAAGCCTTTAACATTTGGACAACTGTAATACGGCTTTGGACAAATGAAAATAATTCATCTGAACAATTTCTGCTGATGCCAAATTTCATACAAAGCTTATTTAAGCAATAGAAAAGTGAGTTCTCAAACTTTAAAAATGGGTCAAAATTTCTATAACTCTGTCCCTATTTTTTTCTGAGTCCTACAATACACACTGCAGTAGCTTATGTCTTTACAGGGTATTAATCACAAAAACTATCACGTCAAGCCTAGTACGGATATTATAGGCATTCAGGTTAAAAGGGAGATTTTCTGCCCTGACACAGAGGATTGTTGTATGACAGGGACATAAAACTTCCTCTTTTATGAGAAAGAGAATTCAGTGTGGGAGCACAGGAACGAAGTGCAACGTCATTCACCTTGAAACAAGGCATGAGATACAGGCAGTGCTGCTTGCATAACTTTGATACTATAACTGCTGTAAAATGGTTCACTATGTATCATTACAGAAAATTTTCTTTATTTTAGTCCCCAACAACTCTGAAGTCTTACAGAGCTTTGTCTTCTCCATCACTTAAGCCTGCTATGACTTGTCAAAACTTGAGAAATGGCTGGAGTGACCTTCAGTCCAGCAACAGCATAATCAGGCTGTGTAGCACTGCTGTGAAGATGAAGGAACATTTATTTTTAAATCCTTTTGACTTGTTTCCCTGATCATTTCTTGCTACATAGTTATGTTTGAGGACCTAGGCATTAGGTTAACACTGGATAATTTTTCTTTACTTTTCTTTTCTTTTTTTTTAAAATATACGTAACTAATGATTTTTAACACCTCACAGTCTATAAACTATTTTGTTACTGTATTTGCTCAAATTACTCTTAATATATATATTAATACATATATATGTATATATATACATAATACTGAGCCCAGGTCTTTCATAAACACTTCTATATAGCAGTCCTCACCTTGTGATATTAATACCAGTGGGACTACTTTGGTCAGACGCTGCCAAGTGTGTGTGTGTGTGTGTTAGCTTGATAATTTATTAAAGCAAAGATAATTTATTAAAGCACTGTCGCTGAAAAGTTTAGCAACAGTGACTTCAGAGATCTTTAATGGCTTGGCTTGTACAATAGGACAGTTAAGCATAATGGCATGCCCCTGTCATTTACTAAGAATTTAAGAAAATTAAAGTCTTCCAGTCATGGAACTGATATTTAGAGGTCATCAATCTGCACGGTTTGAAAGATGTTTAGGAATATTTTCTGAATCACGCTAGGAGAAAAATCTTACTATTAATTACCACAGTGTGACAAGCAAAGTTCTCTTCAGGTTTTATTCTTTAAGTCGTGGATAAACTTCTTAAACTTTCATTTGTTCATTTTCACTCACTGGAAGCAGGCTGACTGCCATTTGCCTGACATAACCCATTCTGCCCACACTGCTGGTTAATGCCACCTGAGGTAGCAGAGCTAAGAATAGTGCCAGGGAGAAAAAAGATGGAAGGAAGTGCTTGGATTAGCATGCTCAAAGCACACAGTGCTTGGAAGAGATGACATGCTGAACTTTGTTATTACATGATGCATTGCAACACTTTTCTCCTCTTACAGAGCTAAAGCTTTTGAATGATATACTGGAACTCCATGTCTGCTGACTCTAAGGACCTTGTGGTTTTTTGTTTGAGGGAGACAGGAGGAAGACCTAGGGTGCATGCCCATGAAAGACCTACAGTGCATTAGCAACTACACTTACAATCTATCATTAAGAATAGACTTAGAGCTCTTCCATGGGAAGCATATTACAAAATAGGTAAAGGACCATAAAAAAAGGTCTAATCAAAAGGGTTTTTATTCCCAAATAGTCTCAAGAGGGAAGATACATAGAGCCAGATGCAGGACTGCAAAGAATAGGACAAATGCTGGAGTTTTAATGGCAAAGGTCTCTCATGACAAGAATGGTTTGTTAAAATCCTTGCATTGCAACATGGACAGTCACCATACATTTGCAATTCTAACTACTTCTGCATGATAAAACAAACAAACAAAAAACACTGCATTTTGGTGTATTACAGGTTTTCATCAGTGTTTTCTTCCACACAACTTCTTAAGATTTTGTGATTTCAACTGGTAAATTTTGAAAGCACTACGGAGAAAACATTAATACTACCAGAGAAAAAAAACATAATAATATAAGAGTTTTAAAGGTGTTATGAAAGCAACCGTTAATTATATATTAGTCTTGCATATAATGTTGACAGATTACATTAAAATTTTTCAGAGTTTCATTTAGCGAGGTCTCATTTGTGTTTGAAGTGAGATGTTGCTAAATGGTCATAAACAGTCATTGCAATTTGAAATGGACCTTAGTACTGACCCTTAAGTTGAGAACAGAGAACTAAATAATGTCTGGCTCATATCAGATGTGACATGTCTCTTTCATCACAGAAATAGAAATAACTTGATTGGTTTTCTTGCTCCATCTCTAATCTGATTCTCTCTATTTCACTTTTCCACTTCAGCATGTGATAATACAACAGCTGAATCTTTCTTTTCCAGTTCCCTACAAAAAGCTCCATAAAAAAAACTCCCTAAATTCACACCAGCGCTGGCGTTGTAGCTACCTCTCCTTCATCTCTCTTCTTCCTTCAAGAAGCAGGTGGAACCAAAAGGCATCCAGGCCCTTATTAATTGTGTTAATGATTTATTAATTGAAACATGAGAGCAGTACATCCAGCAACATTTACATTTGCAATTAGGGAATCTGATTCTCCATAGCAGAAGTCTAATTTTATTATTTGGCTTAACTTAGAAATAGTCAGATGGCTTAGGTATGAAAAAAAAAATAAAATGGTATTACTGGGGGATACAGAAATCTAGAAAGAATCTATCCTTTTGTAGAATATGTTGAGCCAAATATGTTAAATTTATGCACTCTCATGACATAATATTTGGTCTTTCAAATGTTTCTATATATATATTAATTTCTATTTAAATTGATTACTAGTCAATTTAAAATACTAGAAATACTGATAGCTTTGCTCTTTTTCAAACTTCATGTAAATGATCTGGGACAGGTGGCTTGACCTCATTGCTTGGAAAGTTTAGGTAGGCAATTGTAGAAGGCTACAAGATCACCAAAAATAATACAACTATTTTCTGACTAACTTTTTAGACAAAAACAACATTATGTATGTATGTGGATTTATTTAAAAACTATATTTTATCAAACAGCATTTCATACGCTCAGGATTGTGTGTTACAGAGAATAGTAGGGGGAATTTGAGTATTTGAATAAGCAGAAGGACAAATCAAAAGAAATGCAATGGAGATATTTTCTAGGAAAAGGTCTGAACTCACTAAATTCCAAAATATATTTAAATGTACTTGTTGCTTCTGTACAATATATTTTAGTATACAACATATTTAATACATCCTATATAATCCAATAAACTAATCATTTGTGTTTTAAAACATTTTTTTGGCATTTCTCGTATGTATTTCTGTATCTAAACCAAATATGAAAACATATAATATTCTAAAAAGTAGTTTGTAGCTTAAACCCTTGCAAGACAGCTGTGTTATGTGCAGCGCATCCCTACCAGATGCTACAGCCTAAACATGGCAAGCAGGAATTGCACTCTTAGAGAGTTTATTCTTTCAATGCTTAATTTTAGCATGATTTTATTTTTTTTTCTTCATAGTGAAGAACAGTGCATGAAGAACAGAAGGCTTTTATAATACTTGTAGCATCTGTGTGCTCAGATCTGAGCAGCACACAGCAAATGGGAAGGCCTATCTCCCTCCTTACTATGGCCTAAAACATGGATGAGTATAAATCTTCCTTTATAAGACATTTCAGCTGCAAATTGTCAGGACATTTGGGAACTCATATGGATGAAATAAAAGCAAGATAACCACAGATATCAATTCCTAAATCATATACCAGGATATGGGAGTCACCCTTGTTATGAAGCATATGGGAGGTAAGTTAAACTGAAGCACTTTTTCCTGCCCTAACTCTACACAGATGTAAGGTTCAAGTACCCACTCAGAAGTCTCATTTGGATTTTCATTCCAATTTTATTCTCCCAGCCCTCTTTCACATATATTGGATATGTCTGCCAAGATATCAGTGTTGTTTACATCATAATTGATATTGATGTTTTCCTAATAGATCCATAAATAGATATTTAGCTGCTGACTGAAATATAAGTACAATGAGCAGTCCAAAACACCTCTGTCACCCCATTTCTTATGTCATCACATTCTCAGAAGTTCCCTTATACTCTATGCAGAGATTTCTTTGGACTTAAAGATTTCAATTTGCCATAAAAACTATAAAGAAAAGTCTGAGAAAACCACTGAAGTTTTGATCTGTAATTTAATTATGAGATTTGATTTAAATTGATGGCATGTAGGTTGGTCAAAGTGGAGCTTTTGGAATTATCCCCTGCCTTGTATATGGAATACAATCAAAGCCTTAAAGAGATTAGGTTTGAATATTGAAGGGATCACAGACTTGTTTTATTCAACCTAATCTCTACAAAAGTATGTTTGGCAAGGTTATAAGTGGAAGAGTGCCATCTGTTTTTCAGATTCAAATCTCTTTTGTCCGGGTGATCTTTAGAAGGACCAAAGAGTAGTGGAAAATGTTTTATTACACTGATTAAAATAATGTTTAGTAATAAAGCAAGATGGTGATGATGAAATTGATAAAAACAAAGTACCCAAACATCTGACTAACTGTATTACAGACATATAGTATCTGTTCTAATCCTTCCCATACATAACAACTAGAACCTTGCTAGAAAAGTTTGATTAATATATAACATAAGACTTCATCATCTTTTACATTTACAAGCATTCAGAAGTTATTTAAAAGCAGACAGTAATAAAGATGTTCTCCTTGCTTATGAAATATCTCCCACAACAATTTCAGAGAGATTTTTAACAAGCAGAAGTGAAAACCAAGATATTTATTCTTAAAGGCAACCTCAGTGGATTTTTCTTTTCTTTTTTTTTTTTGCTTAAAAGCACTGATATAAACAATAATATATGTCTTTGCCAGAAATCAAACAAATCCACAGCTTATAGTACCTCTCAATCTGTCAAATGTAATTTTAAAGAAGATTTGTTGGACTTTTTTCCTCCATTTGACAGTGATCAGACCTAATGTATTCAACATGAATATTAGCATATTTAGTACACCACTGCTCCATCATTTTGAATTATTTTATTTTCTTATTAGAGATGGATAATTCCTAATTCTTACCAGTCATTTCCATTATTCATTTTTTATTAAGCTAGCTAAAAGTCTCAGTCCACAAGTAGATGAGTAGTCATTTTGTCTGTAGTTCCTTTTCTCAAGTGACTGTCCTACATCTGTTCTTCATTAAAAGGCAACCCTGCAATTCAGCCCAATTTTGATTTTGCCACCAGGTTACAACACATAATTTACCAGAGAAATTACTTCCAGCAGAAGTGATTGAATTTGTCCCCACTACAGATTCACCTCTGGGAAGATTCACCTCACCAACCACATGAAGTTTAACAAAGGCAAGTGCCGGGTCCTGCACCTGGGACAGGGCAACCGTGGCTATACGTACAGACTGGGCGATGAGACGCTGGGGAGCAGCCCCGCAGAGAGGGATCTGGGGGTTGTGGTTGACAGCAAGTTGAATGAGCCAGCAGTGTGCCCTGGCAGCCAGGAGGGCCAACTGCATCCTGGGGTGCATCAAGCACGGCATTGCTAGTCGGTGGAGGGAAGGGATTGTCCCGCTCTACTGTGTGCTGGTGCGGCCTCACCTCGAGTACTGTGTGCAGTTCTGGGCACCACAGTACTAAAAGGACGTAAAACTGTTGGAGAGTGTCCAGAGGAGGGCGACGAAGATGGTGAAGGGCCTAGAGGGGAAGACATATGGGGAGCGGCTGAGGGCACTGGGCCTGTTCAGCCTGGAGAAGAGGAGGCTGAGGGGGGACCTCATCGCAGTCTACAACTTCCTCGCGAAGGGGAGTGGAGAGGCAGGTGATCTATTCTCCGTTATCACCAGTGACAGGACCCGTGGGAACGGTGTTAAGCTGAGGCAGGGGAAGTTTAGGCTGGACATTAGGAAGAGGTTTTTCACCGAGAGGGTGGTTGCACACTGAACAGGTTCCCCAGGGACGTAGTCACTGCACCAACCCTGTCTGAATTTAAGAAGCGACTGGACTGTACACTGAGTCACATGGTCTAAACTTTGGGCAGACCTGTGCGGTGCCAGGAGTTGGACTTGATGATCCTTATGGGTCCCTTCCAACTCAGGATATTCTATGATTCTGTGAAGTGCAAAAAATGAATAAAAACAATCAAAAGCACAACAAATTTTCTTCAAAACCTTTCCTTGCCACTTAGCATAGGCTTGCAGGATGCAAGTTGAGGAAGCAGCCTTTCTTACCACTCAGCACATGTGGACAGACAAACAGTATCCATTAGCATATCTGTTCCAAACATCCTCTTCCTAGAAACTTGTATTCAGGTAGCTCGAAAGGTTTGAAGTTGAGCTCAAACGGCAGTAGGAGTAGAAAACAGTCATAGCTAAAAACACATTAGAAATAGAAAGAACACCTGCAACAACAACTTATTCTTAGCATTTTTGCTGAGCTTGTTTTTGCTAGGCTGGGGAGCTGGTGGCTGTCCTGTATTTAAGACCACAGCAGGATTATAACAGAAAAGGCACTTCAGAAAGTCTTGGTTCAGTTCATTTTAGGCTATTCAACTAGCATAACTAATACCTTAAGTGTCACCTGTGCTACCTAAGAGGTTTTCTCATGTTATTTTTTCCCCTAATGTACCTTATCAATATCATTCCTTAACAAAACAATTACTGTTTCATGACTGGTAAGAAGTTCAGGAAAATCCATTAAAGTTGAGATAATAGTACCTGATCTTTTAATATTTACAAACATTTTGTTTTTAATATCCTCCATATGGATTGCCTTTTTTCTCCTTCTGTCTCTGTTCTTCTTCATCCAGTGGGAATGACTTTTGTTGTTGAATACTAATGAATCTATGAGTGGTCCAATTTACAATTGTTTGTTTTGAGTTATTAATTTAGTTTGAAAAACATCTGACCTGTGTTTCTGGCTGAGAGAAGGGAGCTTGGAGCACGAAATAATTGAGATCATATCATGCAGGCCTACTGAGAGCTAACAATGGAAATATGCATATGTATGTGGTAGACATTTATGGATGCATTATGCTCTTCTCATGGTTTCTTCGTGCTTTCCCCTTTGAAGCATCTTCTCAGCAAGAAAACTTATCTGTGTTTCTGTTACTTCTGCAAGCTTTTCCATATCTCTAGTACCTTTATGAAATGCAGAAGAGAAACTAAACATCTGGCAACTCACCAAGCCAGAGTGACTGGGAAAAGCTGAAAAATTCCTCAGAGAGTGAGCAACATCTGTTTGATAGGCAGTGAAAAATAAACCAGCAATAAACTCATTTTAACAGCAAATAAGAGGTACATGGGACTAGGGGAAGGTTTTCTAGAAATGCTGATTACTCATATTATGCAATTAAATTGGCATTACTGTGTTTGACAGTCATAGAAAAGCAATTGTGAAAGGCTTACGTGCTCAAAGAAACTGATCTAAGAACCTAATTTTCTACTTGCATAGAAAGAAAATCTACCTTTTGAAGTCTCCTGGCTATTTTCTCAGGCAAGAACCTATGAACCTTGGCTATTTCTATCTCAAGAAAGTTGTAAAGGAAATACGGTACTCACTTGGGTCTGTAAAGCTTCTGAGGAAATATTACTAAAAAGGCAAAAAAGTAAAAAAGTCTCCTTGTTTAATGTATAGAACGTAATCAGATAATTCAATACTTGAAATTAAATGCAACTAAACCTTTATCGCTTACTGCAAGTTTCATCATGATTCTAGATGAATTCATTGGAACTGATTTGCATCCTCACCAATGACAGGGTTTAATCTAATGGAATATAAATGTAAGTAGCTGTAAGTAAACAAGACAATATTTGTTTTTAAGTTAGGAACTTAAGAGGCATGCTGAGCAATAACACAAAAATCCATAATTCCTAATAAAGTAAAAATATATGATTTTATAATGCACAAATTCAGATCTTCTCTCTATGCTGTAAGTTTGTAAGTGACAGAATCCTTCCCCTAAAGTTCCTATTAATATGATATGAAATACTGCTGAAAACTGTAAGAAATACTCTCTACTCCACTGATACACCACAGTATTATATTTATCAGATTTGCACCCTTTGGGCTACACATGATAAACAGCAACAGTGACAAAGAGTACTGCAACAGTTCAACACTAAAGAAAAGCACACATGCCTTACATGTGCCTGGATTCACCTAAAAGGCATTAGATCTTGTCAGCTGCACTCAGCAGATATACAGTAATTTACTCCTACACATCACAAGACTCTAAAATGGATGAACTACAGAATGCACATTTATCCTCTTTGTCCTGGGACATCAGTGATGCCTCTCAGAACTAGGAACCAAAAGGCGCTTTTAATTTCTTGGCAGTCATGAAGATGTGTAAAAGCAGTCAAATGGGAAAAACAACAAACTAAAAACCAAACAAAAAACTCCACCCTGTTCTCCAGACATGCTTGTTGCAGCCTGGTCAGTCTGGTGGATGAATCAATCAATTACAGTTATAGAGCACAGGTCAAATGCTGGTTCTTAGAAAATCATGCATTTTCATTTTCTTGCATTTTTCATGTCTATTTGGAATACCAGCTTTCATCATGTTCAAGTGGGTGGGAGAGGTTCATACTGTAATATTGATTCTATTTTCATGGATTTAGGTTTTGCAAGGTTCTTCTTGTGAAAAATCAAAACTTAAAGCTAACCTTGGATTATTTTGAGTTCAGTAAAGGACTGTGTGCACCACACACACATTCCTATTAACCTGCATATTGTAGTTATTTGGCAACTTTATAATATGATGATCTTGAATGTATTTAGTTTTTTTTTTTTTTCTTAAACACACAGTAATTTCCTTAAGCAAAATTTCTGCTTAACCAAACATAAGCTTATATTTTAACCAGTGTTAAGTAAAATCATACACAGGTGAAACATTCATATTAAGGGTTCCAGTACTTCACAGTTCTCACTCATTTTTCTATACAGTGAATGGTAAAGAAATTCACTTGATCTTGTACCTAACTTCAAGCATGTCCACAGGTCCTTTGAGTCAACTACATAATTACTTCTTTAAAGCATCCAGTCACAAGGACTGATTTATCATTGTATTTTTAGATCACAGACATTACTTAATTATCAAGAAAACAATGTTTTGTTTTAATTACATATGAACTGCAAGAATGGAGGCTAAACTGCTTTGAGTTCATAAAGGTAGTTCTATTTCAAGAAACAGTTCAGTTCCTAAAATTGCATGCTTTATTTTTCTGTAAAATCTGAAAGTACCTATTAATGCTTATGTGAGTTAAAATATTTTTCTTACCTGAACCTACATTCTTCAGTGGAAAGATCTAAACTGAAAATTTTCTCCCGTCCAGTAACAGTGAATCATTAAAACTAGTTACATGACTGCTTTGAGTTACACATGAACTTACGCATCTTGCTTATATTTGGAAGCAAAAAAAAAATAAAAGTTACAAAATGGTTAAAAAATAAATGAATAAAAAGGCTCTCATCGACTCAATGGGCTGATTCATACAAAAAAAAAAAAAAGGTCCAAATTAGAAGATGCAAATTTAGATGAAAAAGCATGCAAGGGGTTTGTTTCCATTACAAGCATTGCTAGCTGTCTGCTGGAAGAAGATACTGGACAAGTAGGACAACTCTTTTTTGCCTAGAAAAGGCAGAGGGACTCACAGATTCACAACGGCTGTTGTTATTATGCAAGGATAGATGTAGATTGTAACAAACTAATCCTATTCAACTCCAGTGATTTAGAGTAAAGCACAGAGTATAAATGAAGTGTCCCCATTGATCTGTATCTGTTATTTAAATGTCATGACCAGAACCAACAGGTTTTTTTTAGTAACTATAGTGAGTGATTCTGCAATATACTAAAAAAAAAAAAAAAAAGAAAAAAAAAAGATACTGACTGCCAGTAGATTCCACGTACGACTAATATGTATCCACCTTACAGAAAGCTCCAAAATATACATTTGACTTTTCAACATAAAACTAATTAAATTCTTTATAGGGAGAGTATGGCAGATGTTGTTAAAACAAGTTTCTTTACCTTGCTGATATGTTTTAATTCTCTTGTTCCTCCGCTTACCACACCTAAGATTGTTGCTACTTCTACATGTCACTGTTCTGATTTAAGAACTTCAGAGAACTCAGCCACAGAGATGGGAGTTTTATTCTCTTGAGAGTTTAAAAAAAAAAAAAAAAAGCTATTTAACTTCACCGGATGAAAATACCACCAAAGATATAGTCACTAAACACATGTGACATTACCTTTGAAAAGACAAGTAATTACTACCACAAGTGCCACTCACACACTAATATGTTAGAGACTCTTAACTGATAATGTGATAATGGAATAATAGACCACCAAGAGAATATACAGAAATTCACCATTAGACTGGAAGAAATTCATTAAACAATTACCTTAAAAAACCTATATGATTTTACATATTTCTTTGACATTCAGTGTGCTTTAATTTGAACTCTTTCACAGAAGATTCCCCTTTGCTTGCAGATCTGAGCACTGATAACACACCAAGCCAGTTGGCAACTCCCTTTGACGTCAACAAAGTTTGAACAGAGTTTTAAGATGGCAAAGAAGTGTTTTTTCTTCTCATGAAAGAGAAGAAGAAATTAATTATATCTCACAGCAGGGAGAGCTTACGTGCACCCTGTTTCTCTAAACCTCAAGTGCTGTGGCACAGTTATGCTCACAAAGCCTTTTACTGCAAGTTCCAGTACATGCCGGACTGCAGGAAGCACTCATGGCTCCACACATAGCTCTAACCCACTTTATGAATGTTTACATACACAGATAGGTACTTAACTGAGATACAGGATGTAACTACATACATCATGTTTGTGGACATTAAGAATGAAATAGCAGTAGAACTACCTTAGGCCATTCAAGCTAATGGGCAGGTCGTTATTTATATTGCAGTTCTTCAGAAGAAAAAGATGAAAATATGGAAGACTGGCATCACACCATGCCCTGAACCTCATTTACGGAATTTCAAATAACTCAGTACCTGGAAACACAGCTTTCTCATCCAGCCAAGATTATAATGCTGTGCTTACACAGCAGATTTTGAAATTTCAGTGTATGACTTGCTTTGGTTCCTTTCAGTGAAAAGCATCATAGAAGGGCATAATGTATAACATGTAATCCCCTTTTCTCAGCCTGTATTCAACAGCTACTAGAGCTTTCTCCAGAGGTAACCGTAGAGACTCAAAACCAGTAACATCTCAAGTACCCACCAGGAAGACCTACTGAAGGTTACACAAGAATGAGCAATGCTTCTTCAATAAATTAAATGGGCTTTAAGAAGGATATAATTGGATGGAACAGTGAAAAATAATAAAACATCTACTTAAAGCAGTCTGAGCAATTAACAGTATTCAAAACTACTCTCTTCATATGCCCCTCCAATTATATTTGTGAATGCTTTCACCTACAACTTTGAGACTTTTCTATAACTAGAAGTTGCAGTTTTGGCTATTGTTCCATCTAATGTTTCTCATTCAGAGGTCTACAGACAGGCAGAAATTTAATCTTAATGCAATATTTCACTTTTAAACATACTTCACATCTGATATGTAAATGAGGCCTGGCTAATCCAGTTAGCTTCTCTTACTCTCCACAGGTTACCAACAAAATGTTCCCTCTTATTTCACCTTTGTTTCTCAGGAAAGAAGAACAGATCAGCATTTTTCCTTATTTATCCACAGGAGTTAACAGTAGGTTTGTTACTCTTGAGGTCCTCTTGCACATTGCTCTCATTAACTCACTTAAATAGTCAGAAATTTAATAACAACATCTTTCCCTACAGGTTTTTTAACAAAACATTCTTAAATAAGATTTTTTTCAGAGAACTATGCTGATTTTACTTCAGTCACACACACACAAACATATATATATGCTTCGTGTAGAACAGGAATGATGGTTTCTGTGCAATGCTAAAATACCACAAATAGGTGACATATTCTGAAACAGAACGTCTTTTGAAAAGAAGCTTTAAGATTTATAAACTAAATGAGAATTTGAAACTTCCATATGATCAATCCCCTTTTTGAGTAGCACTGTTATTCACATAGAGATTTTCAAGGGTGTTTTTTAACTGAATGTTAGTTAGAACACAGGTTTTCACTCTGATAATCCCTTTCTTGTTCATGGGACATCCTTTGTGTTTCTTAAAAAGAGAAATTTGCAGGTCATTTTGTCTTCATTTTTTAATTTACTCCTAGCTTCCTCAAAAACGCCAGACTGTTAGCCCTTCAGTGGTTAAAGATTTGCTCAAATAGTGTTTCAGGATCAAAACCATAATTGATATAATTATGATTTTGCCAAGTAAATAACAATATTTATTTACACTCCAGCTGTCTCATGAGAATAACATGTAATTACCAAAATCTGATATTTTAATTTAATATATTCACTGCAAAAACACATTGAGTTTATAGCATTACAAAAATTAATGAGCTTTGGTTTGAAAATTAACTTGAACCGTAAATAATTAAGCATCTCCATATCTACATGTCCACAGGAATTTGTTACACACAGTAAGAAAACAGTCTGTACTTCATCCCTTAGTTTGTCAGTGCAATACACAGATTCTGAATATATCTTCCATAGATTTTTAGTGTGTGGGATAGGTGTGTGGCTATGCTACACGTAGCATGGACTTTATTTTCGAGCCTAAGTAATCAAATTGATAGGAAAACAAGGAAGACATTTCTACTTTTCACAAAACTTAGTTATCTTCTAAAGAGACATAAATTTTAAATAAATGGTCTTACTCACTACCAAGAGTTATAACATTTTCAAAATCACTGCCAAATATATTTTTAGTCCCCAATTACGATAGAATTTTCCACATCTTTTTTTTTTCTTTAGTGTAGAAATACAGGTTTTGTATTCTTATGCACAACAGAAAAATCACTTTCTATTACATATTTTTATTAGGGAGATGAGTAATATTGTTTAAATACAAGGTTTTGCCGCAAGGGACCAAATATACTGTTATGCCACAGTATCTTCTGTCTCCTGGCTTCCATTTCACCACGGTTTGAGTTTTTTAGTCACACTTCCTCTCCACAATATATTACAGTCATCATACTGTTACCATACAAACACCATTCTGAGGCTCCAGCCAGTAAATGTTCGCTAACAGACACTGTGATATCAAATACTTAAATGACAGTTCCAAGGGGGAACAGCAGGGAACTTTTCTGGAATCAGTGTTTCACATTTCTGGATAAACTCATTTGAAACCAATCTTCCTGACCAGATTTAGTGCCCAATAGAGTACGCCTAGACACTGTTAATTATAAGGCAACCGCTGCATAAAATAGTAGTAGCATCTCTACAACAGACTAACAATGACAGCAGTACCTCTCAAACATTTACCAAAAGTACCTATCTCACACGTAGAGAAACACGAAGACACGGACCAACCATGCACTGAGAATTGTGTCTGAATCAGTATTTCCCTTTTATATCAATATTAGGAAAAAAAAAACCTGAGTTCTAATGGTCTTAAGCTTTAATAAGAATTCAAAACATTAGTAGGGGAAAAGACAAAATGTATTTCAGATTCAGTTAGCATAGCACTAGGGTTATTTGGAAACTCAAGAACTGGGTTTTGGATTTCCTTAGAATGGAAAAACAGCAGGAAAAATAGATCATGGATGCATTTCTATAAACCATTATGAAGAACATTTACACAAAAATTCTCCAAAATCCTTCAAGAACAGGAGAGATGCAAAAAAAATTGCTGGGATGATAAATATTTATTTCTGCCTATATTGTGAGCCCCTGTATAACAGTTTCAGTTTGTAAACCACTACCTATGAAAATATCTTGAAGTACTGAATGTGCCCAGAAGGCATCAGACAAGGTCTTCAGGTAGCATATATCACTGGATATCACTACTGAAACTACATTATTGCAAAAGCCAAGAATCTTGGATCCCTCTCACCAAGTATTCTAAGTATTTTAAAAAAAAAAAAGGGGGGGGGGGGGGGAGGGAGGCACTGCTTGCAGCATTGCAGCATTTTTTTTTTTTTTTTTTTTACATATTCAGCCTTAAGTATTCCGAATTGTTAATGCTAAAAATAACTATGTTTTCAAATAATATTTTGCAGCAGAGGGTCATCATACGGAAAGTGGAACGAAAAGAAATAGAAGCATGGTTATGGGCATAATTCAGAATATTGTTTTGAGAAAGATGAAAACAAAGTAGGGGTTAGTTTTAGTTTTTAATTATTGATTTAAACTTTATTTCCTTCTCCATATAAAATTGCTTTAAGGTAAATCTAAGAAAACCAACTGTAAGCAAGTATTCCACACTGTTATCAAACAGACTTTTAAAAAATATATAGTATGAATATATTATATTAGCAAATGAAAATTAATATTGTCTATCCAGAATTATAATAATTAAGATATGGACAAAATTTTCAAGATATTTTGGTATTAATGGAATTACAGCTATCTATTTTGATAATTTAAACAGTGGCTACTTTTTCAGGATAACTCTTATAAATAATTATCCTGCTCTACAGAGGCAATTGTTGAAACCAAATAAATCTTCACAGAAAATACAGTCACAAGTCACCAGCCAGAACAAAGGCATATGTAAAGCATGCAAAGGCATAGGGGCTTCATTAGTTATTAATTTGTGAAGCGATGCATGCCTGTGAGAGATGTGGAAAGACAAGAAGCATTTGTGTGAGACAGGAATGAAAAAGAAATGCTACAGAGAAAGGGTAGAAAACCAAGAACACAACCTGAGTAAGCAATGCAGCTCTGATGTTGAGAAAAAGCTTAGATTTTTAAGCTGAAATTTAGCTTAGGTTAGATAAAGTAGATTTTGCGTCTTCTTTATCAATAAACAGGAATCCATTAAAATATTCACTTTTTTTTTTTCCTCAGTCAGTCTCTCCCTCCTAAAAATGCAACGAAATACTACATTTTGGCTAACCACAAATAAAGGGAGAAACGAAGGAACAACATACTCTCTAAAAAATAATATTTAGTGAATGTGGAATTTTTCCATCTAATAGTGAAAAAAAAAATCACGAACATTTCACCAGCAGTATGTTTCTTGTTCTTTAATATACATTATTTTGATTTTTAAGTCCAGTAAAATAACCAAATAGCTAACAAACAGTAGATGGTACAACACTGTCTATTTATCTTATTGCCAAAGAGACTTTCTATTGCTTTTCTGATACCGTTTTTGCTGTTTCCAATTTGTCAGAATATTTCTTCTTAAAAGGCAGAAACCTATGCTATCAGACCTCAGTTATCTTTCACATAATCTCTACTCTAAAATTTCTTACGAATTCTATTTTTTTTTCCCAAGAGGTAGTTAACACTGTTCTATTGAATAAATAATTCAATAAAGGAAAGAGCAATGTAAATTAGCATTGTAATTTTTATTCTATTTTAGAATAATGTATTAGTAAACTAATGCTTTAAGCAAGTTGACAGGGATGTGGAATTAAACACTTGAAGAACCAAATATTTAGACTTACATTTCATTGAACATAATATATTTTAATTTATTTGAAATCTGTGTATTGATTGTATTACAACCTAAATGGAATAACACTTTATCAGATATTTTCACTTTGTTTTCTTTCAAACACAAAGGCAAATAGAAAAGAAAATGTCCTTCAGCACAGGTGTGTTTTCTGCCAATAATTCCAAATTCAGTTGAGGAAGTAGCATAAATTTAGCCAAAGCTGGAGGGCTTAGGACAGAAAAATCACAAACTCAGGCTGACAAGTGATTCTGATTCTTCACTGCATTGTCAGAAGTATCAGATGCATAGAAAGCTACTAGCTATTTACATATCAATTTAGCTAAGCACAACATGCTGCGTGACTGTGATCTTGCCTGAATGAAATTGGCTCATTAATCAAAACCATTTCAACTTGTTCACATTATCAAAGTCAAGAACAAGCACAAATATGAGCTTTGATGAATACATATATATTTATTTTTACAGGGTTGATTTGACTAACCATTCTTATTGTTAACATTTAGTTATTTAAAAAAAAACTTTTAAGTCTTAAATAATACAGACACTTTATCAAAATGACTGGCATTTCCTGCTCCTCTTTGCCTAGTCTTCCAGCAAGTCAGAAGGGCTGTATTCTACCTCACTAACTCAGTCTGTGCTTTTGTTTGTCATCTTACTTTCAAAAGGCTGTCTGCTGACACACTGGTCTCACCCACTGTTTTCTGTGAAAATCAACTTGTTACTTGGCATGTTTGTCTGACAATCAAGTAATAAAGCAATATTTGCAGCAAAATATCTCTCTCTAGCTGGGAGCTGCATAATTGATTAGCAAGAATAAATGAAACACAAAAATCCCCTTCAATTCAGCACTCGTATTTGAGTTACAATTTGTCACCTGGGCATCAGCAGGGGAAAGTGATTCCATATTCACTAATCTATACTTTATATTTGCTAGGAATGGATGAAGCATTCTGTCTTCCCCTCCTCTACCCTTCACTGCCAAATCGGGCACACATAGTTACAAATATTAAATACAATGACTGAACTTAGTGTGTAACGAAAACATGACAGGTTATGTATATGTGATTTCCAAAGCGGTTATGAAAAGACAGAATTCTCTCAATAGTTTAGGATTCAAACTCCCTAAATGGGATGTTAGGCATGTAGAATGACTGAAGTCATAGTCTCTGATCCAGTTACTCTACTTTATATAACACTGAACCTTGGTAGCTGCCTAAATTCAGTAGTACTTCCATAACGAGCCTTATATTTACCTAAGCTTCTCAACCATCTAACTGCAGGTATACCTGTTCCCCTTCCAAACTCCACAGTAATCAGAAAAGACACACGAACATTGCTTACAATCTGCCTGAATTGCCCAAAAATGTAGTGCTCTTAAAGTAAATAACGGTCTCTCCCCTTCCACATTCTTGGAAGTTTGAGGAAGATAAAGAAAAGACTTGGGAAAGCGAACAGAACAGAAGTAACAATTGTATATTTCCCACCTGCCACACATACCTATACTTGCAACACGTCTTGGATCAATGACTGGCTCCTGTACAGTAGGATGTGCTATGAGCGAGCCTCGCTGAAGCAGCCACACAGCAGAACAAGGTTTTGAATATAAACAAGCTTGACTACAATAACTCAGGTGTGTCTAATCTCATTGTCTAACAGTACAATAGTGTAGGGTAAGAAAGTAGGTGGTGAGTAACAAATTAAGGAATAAAAACTGAAAATATCAAAAGTGGCAAAGAGGTGAATGTATGGCAGGTAAGAAATTAACTGTGATGCGGATAGTCCAAATCAACTGTATGATGCAATGTCTGCATGCAGACAGGAGAGTTGGTTAAAAATGATGGCATAGGAGAAACATGGCAAGGAATTGGACTACAGCAAGGAGATACATGCACGAGACCTGTACCAGATAGAAACAAATCAAGTTAAAAGGCTGAGGCCAGAGCATTGGTGTTAACTACAAAATTTCACTACATTTCTGTGTATGAACATATGAAAACTGCTCATAATTAATAGCATAGACAATAGTTGTATTTGGTTTGTGTATATAAATCTGTAACAAAAAGCATTAGCTCTGTTGATCACCCTTTCGAATAGGGGGGGCAGAAATGATCACTGTGGTATATGAAAGTATTTTTCTAAAGAATTAAAAAAGTTTTTGAGTCCTTTGATACAAATCTACAATACTTGTACATAGACTCTAGGGTCAACACTTCAAAAAACGCCTCCACAGTCTAGAGGTAAATCCCAAACTCAGTTATCTGGCTTTCAGAGATAACTAGCCCCCACTGAATTCAGTGAGGATGTTGATAGGAAAACTCAACCAATTAAGAGCTCAAATACAAAGCCAGAATTCCAGCTTTAGGCACCTATTAATGCTTTTAAAACCTTGACCTAAAATATGTTACATATTGTTCTGCCCTGGTAGGGCCACATATTCTAAATTACATTTTCTGCAATCTTTTGAATCTGTTTTTCACTGCCTGTTTTCCATTATAAGATAGATATTTTGATGAGTGAACATAACATTATTACATTTGTATTTTTAATTCTAGAAATCAGTTAGTAAAACAATGATTTGAAGATGGTATTAAGCACCCTCTATGTTTTCCCAAGCTTCTGTACAGACAAGCTGATGTGTGATAGTCAGACAGGACGGGAAAATCTGAGTTATTCTGAGACGCTAGAAGGACATAAATTTAATATGAAGTATTGCTACAGAAAACTAAGAAATAACATTTCAGACAAAAATATTATCTAACATTCCGAATAAAATTCTGCACTGACTTCTATGGAAAACTTGCAGTGGTGGTATTTGAAAATCATTTTATTTTTATTACAAATAAAGCAGTCTGAAGAATATGTACCAACACTCTACATAAATAGAATAGTCCAGTATGCTTTAAATCCTCTCTCAATCATGCACATTCTGTATAGCTACTCTAACTTGTCCAAAAAATACCCCCAAAAATGCTCTCATTGAAATTCTGCAACAATATCAAAATTCAAACTTTGTTCCCTCACAGACAACTAGGAACAGTGACTCCTAAAATGATAATTAGTGTACACGTGCAGAGCACTTCATCAGTGTTCTCTGACATTGAAGTTTTATTTATAAAAAAAACAACAACAACAAAAAACTATCTTTCCTTTCCTCTACACAGTACTATTAGAATGTGCTACTCAGCCAGTCTGGAGCAGGGTGTCAGATCAAATGACCTTCAGAGATCCCTTTCAACTTATCCTGTAATTATACTTCCAGGTGATTTACTTCCACCTGGTAGGGCAGCACAATGGAATGAAGCTCCTTCTGCCCTGTTTATACAAAGCTTTGATCAAGTACAGCAGTATACGTGAGCTCTGTGCTATTTAAATTTGACTATTGCTATTGATCCTAGTGCTAAGACAAAGGGCAGTAGGAGAAGTAACACAGAATTGGGTATTGGAAATTGGATGTCAATTATCCACAAACATCAAACTGCCTCACGCAGAAGCAATAACTTTCAATTAATGTCTGCATCTCTGTCATCTCTGTACAAGAGTAATTTCTCCTCTCTTTATATAAAAGGACAGAATAGACAGTATGAAAATGCTTTTCAGTTACTCTTCTATTTATACTTTTCACTTTGACTTTTTTTTTTTTTTTTTAACACACATATAGTGGCGCATAGTAGGTAGGGTGCAGATGGATGCTCCTGGGACTCTGAGGGAACAAAAAAAAAAGGTGAAGAGTATTTTTATATATGATTACCATTAAATTAATAGCAGTGTTCCAGAACAGATACATAACTCAAGTTGTTTGGTTAAGCCCTTATTTCCAGATTTTTCTTGTATTTACTGCTAGTGAGATACAGTAGGGATTAAATTCAATGTGTTAGATTAGAAAACTATTCCAGTTATATCTTCAGTAATTATAGGAAATCTACCCCACCTCCACTTTACAGAAAATGTGAAAAAAATAATTCTCAATGGAATTAAGTTTATATCTACATATTATTGAATTTCCTTTTTTTATTCCTTTAAAGTCAGTATGAAAGCTTAGTGAGCTTATCTGATTTTAATATCTGATCATTAGATACAGAGGATGTGAATCAGACTTACAGATGTTAGCAGTAGGAAAGAGGGGAAAAGGGAAACTGTCTTTAATGTGTGCATACATATGCTATTAATATCAAAGACACTAGGAGTTAAAAGGTAGTCCATAACCATAAATGCAGGACAAAATAGCCATTTTGAAAATTTGGATATATTTGGATGGCCATTTAGAATGATATCCACTACCTAGGAGAAATGTGTGAATGTTAAAGAACTTGTACAGAGCTGTCTTCTGATTGGTAGGGAAAAGTCCAACTCTGTAATGTTTTGGAAAATTCATCAGAAACAGAAGATACCAACATAAGTCGATGAGCTGAAATACATACACCAATGAGAGCTCCCTGCATTTCTAGATTACTACTGTCAGTTTTCACCTCCCCTGTGCATTTTTCATGATCCCTATTCATGGCTTCTTATCTATCTGAATGTGGGTGGTGGTGATACTGTGGGAATCAAATTAGAGCTGTCTGCTGAAAAAAGAAAACTGTGTGAGGACATGGAAAGAACTGAAACCTCCACCTGCTGATTACAACTGGGAATATACCTACATCATTACTCATTACTGTATCAGATAATACCTCTCATGGCAAGAAATATTCACAGACTGTATCATAACTTGAATCTTCAAAATGGAACCTAAAACACTTTCAAAAATTAGGCCCTGGTAGAAAAACGTAAAAACATTGTATTTTACAGCAATGCAGCCTCATTCTTTGATTTAGAAATGCTTGTTTCCACAAGGATTGGAATACCAATATTAAAAATATATACATATATTTACTAGAAAGGCCAGAATAAAATTCAAAAAATGACATCCTTTTTTAGGATAGAAGAATAAAACATGCAAAATATGTTATATTGTAAATATATATTGTAAATATGTATTGCATATAAATAAATATATGTAGCTATATACTAATGTAACTTCTAAGAAAAGAACAAATTAATTTTAAAACAGTGCAGATAGAAACATTTATTGGAATTGCTTTGAAATACTTGCAAAATTAAGGTGGCAGTGGGCAAGAACTTGATATTTGCCCTTTTCACACACTGAAAATGACAGAGGTTTCATTGTCTTGTCTCTCTTCAGGATCCTCTAATTGACAAGCAAAAGCATTTGGCACCTTTGCAGAAGGAAATTAGTCTTTTTGTTTTTACACAATGGTGTTTAATGAGAGCAAGAGACCAGTGGTTGTTGTTTCCATGTACATCATATACTCTGACATTCATTAAGACAAAACCCAAACTTTTTCTGAAGTGAGTGCTGGTACTGAATTCCTTAAACTGAAGTGAAATTAAAGTGAACATCAACTGTGACAAACAATGAAACCAGTTTCAGAAGTTCTTATGATCTGTAGCAGTAACACAAGGTCCAAATGTTGCAAAGCGTCACACCATACATGATTTCCTAGGCTTATCTATATGTGAACATACTAAGAAATATGCTTACGTACTTTGTAAAGGAAGTTCCTTGGAAATCTGGCATTCCACTTACACAAACTGAGACAAAAAATATAATATACTACTTAAGAGATGGGTACATTGGAACATAATGTTCCTTATTGTTTGACAATGATGTATGACGCAGAGGTGCTTTTAAATGCTCAGCCAAAGGACAAGGTGCATGCATCAAAGGCTCTTCATACCTGTTGTTTGCATTGGTATAAGACCTTAGTGAAACTTCTCCATTAAACTAGGCTCCTTAGATTCTAATCTGCTGTATCGGTTGCAGATCTAATGCCACAAGAAACAATGACTTCATGCTAGGTCTTAGCAGGAACAAACAAGCAGTACATGCTCAAGGCCAAATTAAATATTTATTAATGAATTATAACAAAGTAATTAGTGTCAAATTAGAATATACCAGAGATTTGATTAATAGTTAATTGTCTTTATTCACCTGGGACCCTCTTGTTTCTATAGTCTCTGCCAAGATAAAAATACAAAAGAAAAAAAATTTTCCATTACATTGGAATCATACATCATTTTTGAAGGTGTCCATCAAATAAAAAAGTCAGCAGATCTAAGCAGCTATACTCATATAGAAGTTATATATATATATATATGTTTTACTAGCACTCTTGAAGGTTGCATCTTAATTTGAAGACTTAATATTTGTAAACTACAATGTACATTACTGGTTCTTTAGCAAATATTACAGCAAGATGATGCCTATGATTTGTCTCACCCAACTTTTAGATTGCTAAAGCTGAATATCTATAGTAGTGTACTGGCGATAGGAGATTAAATAACTAGTTTAGGATAGGATTCTGAAGTGACGTGAGGTTGAATAAAAACTAAAAAACCAAAAACCTAGAATTCATATCAATAGCTCATGGTAAAGGTAATATGAATTTAGAAGGTGAGGGAATGATGATATAAATTTAGAAAACAACAAATTATATCACAAACTGGGTACATGCAGCTGCAGATTGTACAACTTTGCAAGGATAATGATGAAAATATGACAGTCTGGCTTTAACAAACAGCTGTAATCAAAATGCCTAGTTCTCTGGGCATGTTCTAGACTTGAATTTAACTCTTAATTATAGAAAACTAGCTCATTTGATGTTCTGTCTGTTAAGATCAGATTTTAACTCCTTCTTCTTCCCCTTTGAATTCATCTAATGACAATCAAGAGAAAGAACATGGGTAACCAGTTCCAATGAATTGTAGATAACCAGTGAGAAGAAAACAAGGAAAGCAAGCTAATCACTGTCGCTCACTCTATTTTTTTCAGGGAAAATGATGGATCATCTCTGCCCTCATGTGGTATTAAAAGGCATTAGAGATTCATAACACCTGCACAGTCAGTGGGCATACTAGTCTTGTTCTAGAGGCAGAAAAATGAAAAATAATTAAAAAAAATACATAATGCAATTAATGCCTACATTCTCACAACATTTTCTATTATGACAAATTAGTCCAACAAAAGAGAGGACTGAACAGGATGTAGCACGATACTACAAAGGATTTGGAAAATTACTACTTTCAAAAAATTCACAAAAGAATAAGTATTTAAATGGAGGATCCTATGGGTAACTCACTTTTAGTTCCTTCCTTTAACCTGTCTGTCTCTTGGGAAGAGTCCATAAAAATACATATACAAAACCACAGATGAAGATGCATGATACATTTTTGCAGTATAAATCTTCAGATCAGTTTTGTCATGTCTTGGTTCTCTGCCTGTTTGGGGACATTTTAATAAGCTTTTGTCAATTGTGTTTCAAGATAAGACCTGAATCTCTCAATATTTCTGCCTTTTCTTTTGTACTGGAATACTTTTTGATTTTATCAGATTTACCAAAAAATAATAATAATAGAAAAAAGATACAAAAGATATTTTGTCAAAATTGACTCTGTAGGTCAGTAAATAATTTAACTCAAAGTTTGTGGACAAATGAAAGAGTTTTGGTATTGTTCAAAAATAATTTGGGCAGTCATGTTTCAGACCGTCACTGAACAGAATAGAGACAACATCAAAAGAACTTTTTTATTCTTTATTCAGCTGATGTAAGCATAACTCTTTAGTCATGTCTGTAACTATTCACATTATAATGTTTGCTTCCTCAAAAAAAAAAGTTTAAGCCAAAATGATATACATATGGAAAATGGAAGCTTAGATACGTACCGACAAATTTATTTACATTAAGTCAAGATTGACTTAAATGTTGCCCAGCAATAGCATAATAGTGTATTTGCCACAGAGATCTAAAAATTTATACCATTGTTTTCAGCTGATGTCAGATGTTCATGTATCAAGAACACAGGATTGGTAAGTAACAAGATACTGACTGCAGTTAAATATATATCCTATGCTTTAACAAATGATGTGACACTGTTTTCTAAGTACACTCACCATTACAGCGTTTACAAAGTTCTCTGAAATGAGTACAGATAAAATACTAATTTTGTCAGAAACTTCAATTTCCGCAGAAACAAGGTACTTCCTTTGTTCTCTGTTCAAATCCACGATAAATTTACTACCAGCAAGATCTTAAAGAAAACAAAAATATTGAGCTCCATATTTCACATTCCTAGTATGTAGGAAAGGTGAAATTTTTGAAATATCAGCAATAGGTTTAAAAAGTACTATACATATATATATATACTACACACTTCACCTGATTTTATTATGTCAACGTGTTGTATAAAATATTAAGGTTTTGTTAAGAAGCATGACATACCACATTCTGCATGTCAGAGGCCAAAAATACCATCTTCAAAAACAAACTCTATTGCATGAAAGCACTCAGACATAGGATTTCAGTCTTGCATAACGAATCTTTTCACTTAGTGGAGACTTCTTTCACTAAAGATATCTGCCCTATTTATCTAGTGATTGTCAGCTTCCTATATGGACGGTGAAGAAAGGAAACTTCAAGGGATGCTTCAGTTCATTACAGCCGTAAGGTACTTATCGATTACAGTACCTGTTTTCAAGTATTTTCATTTTACCAACTTCATACTTAAACATGTTGAAATAGGATTTTTCTTTCTATCTGGTTTTGGAAAGTGGAAACAGTGCAGAGATTGCTGAGGGTTAAGATGCTGAAATCAAGTGTTTGGTCTATAGAAAGCACAGTGGTGTCAGCTCCTAATTAGGCATGATCAGCATCTAAACCTAGGGAACATAAACCTATCAGCCCTACCCAAATTAATACGAAGAAAGACAGGACTACCATCTATTAATTCACTTTGTTACTAAATTTGAACAACAATAAAAATAATTAGATAGCATTTACAACAAATGAAATGCAAAAGGAATGATATTCCCTTCCCCTCCACCCCCCACTTTTCTGTTTCTTTTATTTTTTTTCCTGAGGCAATTGAAAGGCCTCAAAATGTAGAAGCATACGGGAATGAACCCTCAGAGGCAGGTCTTTACAGGGAAGAGGTTCTAAATGTCTTTTAAAGATATTTAGAGCTTAATCTTTGGAGAAACTCCTATTTGCAGACAAATCTCATTCAAGTATGGGTACTGGAAGATGGTTAGCACCTCTAAAATCTAGGACATTTATTCAAGTGTTTAATTTCACACAAACATTCTTACAGTCCTTTGACAAACACTCAAAATATTTCCACTGGGTCCCTTCACAGAAAATAGAGTTGGGATGGAGGCAGACAACACAAACGTCATTCACAACATTTTGGGCAGAAAAAAAAAATCATCTGTATCAATGACATTTTTTGTTTTATATATTAAAAATATATATATATGAGATCAGTGGGTTTTGTATGCAAATTTATGCTTTAATTTTTATAATCATATTATAATTCTGGGAACAAAAAGACAAAGTAAGCAACTTTTGTCTCAGCTTTTCTCTGACCCAAGTTAAATCTCCAAATACATAAAAGAAGCAAAGAGGCCAGTTTCATAAGTGTTTGAACTTTTATGAAATTATTCCATTATTGCCATCTTGTGGATGACCCATAGTATGATACTATTTATTTTGCATCTCCCTTCCCTACTACCTTGTGGAAAAGTGTTTTCCGATATTCCAGATTGCCATTGCAATCTGTTACTTGGAAGTTCTAAAATACAGGGAATCTTTTAAGTCAAAATAATTATTAATTTAATTATTTAAATTAATATATTAATTATATACATTTTATATTACATTATATTAATATATTGTATTAATAATTATATAATTAATATATAATATATAATTAATGTTTATATAATTATATTATAATTATATAAATATTATATTAAATTAATATATAATAAATCAATATATTAAATTTACTTTTATTATTTAATTGAACCAATACAGAAAAATAAGTCCATTTGAATAAATGATGAGTTTATTTTTACAAATAAGATATTGAACACTCCTAGTACACAGAACTGAACTATAGAAAACTAGCAAATGTGCCATAAATGTAGCTTTAATTACATTTGTATAGTTACCTTTTCATTAGAGGTATTTAATAATTATTATTTTCTGAAGAATGATTTATTGTTTAAGGCATAAGGCTTATGTAAATTATGTAACTATTGAATGTCACCAAGCCTTGAAATTAACAGTTTTATATATAAATGTATAACAACTTGTGTAAAACTCAGATACCGTAGTATCTGATGGCAGTAGCCATACAATAGAGAAAATAGCTTTTTGGCATTATTGTGTATTTATTATTTTTGTTCTCATTTACAACATTCTTATAAAAATGGAATGTAGCTAGACTTCTTTTTTTCCCAGAAAAGAAGAAGCCCAAAGGCAATGGGATGCATGACATAATTATGGAATCCCCATATTTTTTAAAAAAAAAAAAAAAAAAAGAAAAAGAAAAAAGTAATGAATAGCAAATTAATCTTTAAAATACAACATTTTTCTCTCCTACTGTGACAAGAACTGCAACAGCAATATCAAGGACATGATAGTAGTCTTTTACAAGCAGATACCAATGCATTCTGTCTATATTCCAGCTGCTTTGCAAGGTGCTTACAGCCCATAGTGGAAGCTGTGATTACTTTGGCACTGTGGTCAGCTAGTTCAGTACTGCTTAAACATACTGTTAGACTATTACAACTATACTTTTTTTTTTTTTAGGGAAGGACAATTGTATGCAAAAAGCTCACATCAGCATCACATTGGCCCCTCTCATACACGTATGACAACTACATATAGTATATTATTATTATTATTATTAATGGAAAGAATTAACCTACTAACCTGATCTAAAATCGTCAAGCCTCGATCCTTTATGATGAGTCAAAATTTCTTGGCCAAATTCAGTTACATGACACACACTCACACAGAATATTACCTAACTGCCAAGCTCCCTGAACATTCTTCGGTATTGTGAATCACCATAGTACCCATATAATTCTTCAACTCTTTTCTCCACCTTAAAGCATTTAGAATTATTTCAATGTAAGAAGTGTTTAAAGATTTTCAACAAGAGTTTCTACCTGGAGTCAGTACAGATTACCAGCTTGCTTAGAAAACAAATCCCAGACTTAACTGGAAAAATAATGGAAATAACTTGGGGGGGGGAAATATATATATATATATATATATATAAAATCATATTCCATTGAAAAGATGTTCCTTCAGTCAGTTTTCTGCAGCTTGGGGTTTTCTTGTAAACAACCTAACTGTACAAAACCATACATGGTATCACACTATGGTATCAAGCCTTTGGTTTTCACACAACAGCAGAATTTTGTCTTCAGAGAAAAACATGTTCTTTGTCAAGGAGGACCCAATCAGTACAAAATGAAAGATGACGTTATAATAAAGCAGTTTTCATAAACACTTAAGCCACAACCTAGCAGAAATAAGCCATTGGACAGATTCAGAGGACAAAAGATCAGATTTTAACTCCTTTTAATGACTCAAATTACATATTTTGACTGACTATATGACCATTTTCTGACTATATAGGATGGTCTGTCATTAAAAATAAATGACAAATGTAGTTTTTCCATATGGTTTTCCCTGCAGTCATTCCTTAATCTCAGACTTTGAGCCCATAATTACTCCATGCCTATCCACACAAACTCTGCAAGCTTGTAAAGTACTATTCACAGAAAAGAGGGCTGATCTAAAATCCTTTACAGTCAGCTAACAAACTCTGTTTATTTAAAAAGTATACTGCAATATTACTGTCAAAATTACAGCATTTCCATTTTTTCTAGGTGCTAGGAGCCTCTTGATATGCTTCTGCATTTGGAATGAGAGAGATAAAAGGGAGGTGGGCAAGTCATGTGGTAATCGACTGGACTACTTTCATAGTAATCGTTATATAAAAATTATTCATGCTATATAGAAAAGTTCGTTTTTCTGTCCTAGTCTAGTCTTATACATTGTACTCACATTTGAAACATTCTTCATAGAGGGTATCTGAGAAAGTACAACAGATATGGAGCTGCACACTAATATAAGAAAAAAACACAAATTTATAAAGAAAATTCAATTTGACCCTATTGTCTTCTACTAATAAAGAAATCCTGGTCACAAATTTCAGATCTCCTCACATCATAAAGTTCCTAAATCTCAAGGTGAAGGAATGCTCTTGTAAACCACATTGTAAACTGCTAGATTCAATGGTCAATTAATGTGGCCATCTAAAGGGTCATCGCATTTGATCACCTGGCACTATATAACATCATCCTTTGGGGTTTGCATCTCTTGCTAGCCTATTGACATTTTAATTAATATTCACAAAGCTTCATTTGCCCTTCAGACACACTGCTACATTTCATTGACTCAGGGTGTAAGCAACATGGCTGGACACAAGTCAGCAAATGTAAAATAGCTCTGTGATAGAAGATTATTTTTTTTAACTGATAATGTTGGTTAGAACATTTATATTTTGTCTGAAACAGTAATTTAATTGGACTTTGCATAAAAATATTTAAAGACTCGAGAGAAAGCGCAGGCAAGCTGTCAGATGATTAAAACATACCCCAGTTCAAACTTATAATACTTTCCATGATATATTTTATTTCACATCAAAAATTATTTCATCTTCAGAAAAGTAATGATTGAAGGAGGAGCGGATAGCAGCTTTTAAAGTTATTTTATACTTCTCTCTATAAAAAGTTCTCACAATTCATTACTGTAAGTTTTTACTAGATGAAAGTAACAAAGATGTCTCTTCATAAGAGATCTCCGAAACATGGCAAGCGATAGTACTCTCTTTCAGAAAGGTGCTTTTCCATTATATCTTGTAATTACACTGTGGTTAAACTATGTTGTTAGACTTCTCTCTTTGGGGTAATGTTTTTTTTTTTTCCTTCATGTCACATATTAGAGGGAGAGAGGCAATTGATGGAGGACAGACCTTCTGTACTTACTAGAATTTGCTAATTTTCATGGGGTCAACCAGAAAAAATTCTTAAGAAAGACAATTTAAAAAATTTACTAGCAGCCCTGGCTAACCAGGGAGGTTCCAGCTGATTGGAGTTTGGTGAATGTGACACCCATCTACAAGAAGGGCTAGAAGGAGGACCCAGGGATGGGCAGTCTGACCTCAGTGCAAAAAGGTCGTGGAGCAGACCTGGATGTGCTGTATGAGTACCGCTACACAGCACATCCAGAATAACAAGATAAGACCCAGTCAGAATAGGTTTCTGAAAGGCAGGTCCTGTATGACCAACCTGATTACTTCCACGATAAGATGACCCAGTTAGCAGACAAGGGAAAGGCTGTGGATGATTACTCGGACTCTATCAAGGCATTCAATACTACCATTTCCTACAGCATTCTCCTGAATAAACTGGCTAGATGGCTGGGCCCACAGGGTCGTTGTAAATGGAGTTACTATCTAGTTGGCAACTGGTCACAAGTGGTGCTTCTCAGAGCTCAGTATTGGGGACAGTTGTATTTAATATCTTGATCAATGACATTAATGAGAAGATTGAGTGCACCCTCAGTAAGTTTGCATTTGACACCAAGTTGGGTGAGAGTGTTGATCTGCTTGAGGGTAGGAAGGCTCTGCAGAGGGATCTGCATACATCGATGGGCCAAGTCCAGTCCCATGGCATTCAACAAGGCTACATGCTGGCTGCTCTCTTGGGTCATAACAACCCAGAGCAGCAGTACAGGCTTGGGAAAGAGTGGCTGGAAAGTTGCCTAGCAGAAAAGGACCTGGGAGTGCTGGAGAGCAGCTCACTGAACATGAGCCAGCAGTGTGCCCAGGAGGCCAAAAAGGCCAATGGTATCCTGGCCTGCATCAGAAATAGTGTGGCCAGCAGGGCTAGGGAAGTAATCATTCCTCTGTACTTGCTACTGGTGAAACAGCATTTCAACAGGCTGCCCAGGGAGGTGGTGGAGTTACCATCCTGTGTGGATGCAGAGCTAAGGTTTAGCAGTGGACTTGTATTGTTAGGTAGAGGGCTGGACTTAGTGATCCTAAAGGCCTTTTCCAACCTAAATGATTCTATGATTCTATATGTACGATTCATATTGCCTAGCCAAACAGTCCACAATTAAGATGCACCAAATATAAATGCATATTCATTATCTTTAATGTATTTCCTTGCCCATGTGCTTTACTGCCTAGACATTAATTACGTGATTGAATCCTATTTCCCCCCAAAGTAACTCTGACACTAGCTATTTGTGTATTTCTTCAGGGTCTTAGATCCCATCAAATGATAGCAACATGCATTTCACATTAACACTGATGGTTTCAGCTTCAGGACTCTTTGGCATGAATGAACTACAAAACAGACTTTTAGAGCTCTGAACAAGATGCCTTAAGTAATTTAAAATAACTCTCATTTATGTTGCTTAAATGATCTGAGAAAGTGTTTACTTTCTGAGGCTATTTTTAAGTTTTGATGTTGTAAGAATTCAAGATACAAACAGTTTTCGTGAAAATACTGAATTTCATTAGAGATTATTAGAAAAATTGAAAGGTCCTAAGATACAAAAGTAAATGATCTGTTCTATTCAAAAGAACACTTGTGTAAAGCTTAATAAAAAGCATCTCTCATAAAGATTATGTCCTATGTATTGTGGGAATTCTGTCACCACAGACAACCTAGATTAATTGTAATAAACAGAAATTGTCACTAAAGCTCACAGCTTATGCCACCTAATATTGTGTGAATAAATTTCATTTTCTAACATTATGAAACAGCGAAGAATATAATAAATCACCTACCTAAGTCCTCTGAGAATTTTTGCATAATTTACCAAAACAAATTGATTTTAGCAGAAAAGCTACTAATTTACATGGGGAGGAATGGTTTTCTTAGTGTGATGAATTTAATTTCAATTTCCCTGTTTGCATGAATTCACTCCAGTAATTCATCACTGCTGGAATTAAACTACAACAATGTTTTAGTTGAGCAGGCACATAACTTACACCTCAATGACAATAAACTGCCTTTAAAAGGTAACGTTAAATTTGTGGAAGATGTCTAGTGAAAACCACTGGAAAGGCCACACTACCTATCAAAAACATAAATAGAATGCTACATAATAACATTAAACATTTAGAGAATTTTATCCCAAGATTAGGTGTCGACTTTACATTTCAGAAGTGTAAGCATTCTAATCTTTTTTTTTTTCTATAATAGGATACTTTCTTGTAAAACAACAGAGGTGTAAAAGAGAGCTCAAAATGTGTTTGAATCAGATTAGAATGAACTCTCACATGATTTCTGAAATGAGTGATGCATCCAAATACTTAGAACATATACGATATGGGAATAAATCTTTTTCAGTCAGTTCAAGTTGGGTCAGCTTGGACTGAAAAGTAAAATGATATGACTGGCAACCCAAATGTAAAATTAATGGATTTGTAGGTTTGTGTCCATAGTATAAAATAAAATAATCCAGTGGCTACTAGCAATCCAAAGTGAATGAATTTAAAGTTCTGGCAATCAGTGCAAGAAACTGTTTTCCCTAATTGTCCTCTTTAGTGAACACTGATGGCAAGGATCAGACTCATCCCCTGAGATTTCTTTAGAGTTAGGCTCCAGTCAGCATTGTTCTGAGATGCTATCCTTTCAACAAGGCAGAATGTGAGACAAAGTTTTCAGAACTGATTTTTGGTTGTTTCATTTCATTTTTCAAGCAGGTATTAAATCTGTGTTCTCTGTCTTAATCCACAGCTTACATTACCCTAATTTTTAAATATGGTTTTCCAAGATATTGAGGTTTACATGACATGTGAATATGCCTGTCTCCAAACACAGCAGTTCTTGAGGCTTTACACAATTTCAGAATAAATAAATAAATAAATAAAATAAAATAAAATAAAAAAATCTGAGAAGAGCAGATGACTCAAAGACTTTTGGCGAAAGACTTGTGAAAACAGGAGAGGACAAAGTACTATCAGTGCTCTTATTGGGGAAAAAAGTCAATGCAAGTACATGAAAGAAAGCATAGACAAGCACTTAAAAGTTCTGACAAAAAAAGAAAAAGGTCTTAAAAGCCTCCTCTGATAGAAAACCAAAGGAAAACTTTCAGAATATGCAGAAATCCAGGACAGAATGCACAGTAACTAAAAATGAACCAGTTCTTTTCTGCCTCTTGGTAAGTTGAGGCAGCAAATCTGTTGCTATCTAACATAACAACAACTACAACAACAAAAAACAGTAAATGAAGTTTCTTTGTTTGCCTGCTGAGCTGGAGAGTTATATTTCAAACCATACTATTTATTGGGATTTTTGGCCCATGGATATTCGTGGAATATTATTCTACAAAAGAGAATGATAGATCCAAAAATTTATGAAAATGGAATCAACACACATACAGGTCGGCTACTACAAGCCATTCTGATCAACCATTTTTAACACCCATCATTGACAGTTGTATATTAGGATAAAAAGCAGAACACTTCATTGCCATGATTAAGAACTGTTTTAGCAGAAAGCCACTCACCTCACTATAAATTTATACCGATGTTATCGGTAGCTAGATAATGACAAGATTTATAATAAAAACACTTCTCCCCCTTATACATTGGGAAAGGAGAGTTGTCACTCTGCTTACCAGACACAATATGTAAATGAATTTCACAAAAAGTAACTTGTTTCTTAGAGGGAAAAGGACACTGAAGATATTTATGGATTATTCGATTACTTTCTTTCAGCAGCACTGAAATAGGACGATGCTGTAGCAGTCTGTATTTACTTAATAATGGACCTGTAAAGAATCCATCATTTGCATGTTTCTCACAAGCACCAGATGCACGTTCTTAAATATAGCAACAAATGGCGCTGACAAGACTTCATTTTTAAATGACAACAGAAACATCGATGGTACAGACTGTGTCTGTACTTCATTTTTCAAATTCTATATGCTTTATTGATATATGCATTTATTTATTCTATAAATATTCTCAATTAGAATAAGAAAGGAAGCTGGAGCCTCACTTGAAAATGCACTTGTTTGCTTGTGGAGTCTATGTACATTCAACAATTTTTGATTTGCATAGGTATAATTACTCTAAATAAAACTGCCTAAATAAATACTTTTACATACAGCAGAGTAATTTTTACCTCCAACCAATTATTCTACCTCATTGTTGCAAGATTCATATCTGTGCACTGCTGACATTGCTTGAACTATACTGCTTCTTAGGAAGTTTTTTCATATTTATAGGTTGTAATAGTGCCAACAGTAAACTTGAGGGGTTATCTTGATTTTTTTTTTAAAACCAGTTCAGGAGTTTTCTGAGAGGGTAGCAACATATAATTAGATGAGCTCAACAGCAACATACAGAAAATGTTACTTGAAATCTGTTTATGGGTAAATGGTTAAGTTTGAAGGGATTTTTTTCTAAATCATGAACTGTTAACTTTAACACTCATGTTCTTTGCTACATCTCGAATGTGTTCTAAATGGATGCATTATTGCTACAGTTTTCATCACCAGCTCCTGCAGTAATCCTTCTGTTTAATGATCCTGATTTAAAAATCATTACAGTTAACAACTACTGATATTTTACTTTCAGCATTTTGGCATTCAGAACTGCTTAAATGAAACAGTTCAATCTTCAAAGTGACAATAATAGTTCTCATTATACCAACCTGCAGGACTTCCATTCTGCCACATTTTGATATATTATAGTCTGCTCTGCTATAATCATTAGCATATTATTAAAAATACACTTAATCTTTGTCACAAAGCTCATCAAATATTGATTTTGTTGTTGTTGTTTGGAAATATAACTGTTTCTTCCTGAAAAACACTCTTCCTTTTCCCATGTTGGACATGGGAAGAAGTCTAGCTTACAGTCTAAAGGTCTGACTTGACCATTCTTTTATGCAAGTATGTATATCAGCGTATTAAACCTACAAATGTTTGCCTATTTCATGAGTACTACAGTCTATACTGTCTTTTTGGAAGCTCTGGGCAGCCTTTCAAATAAGTTCGTTAAATAATGCTGATAGCACTGTAACATTTAAAGGTCTCAACTCAGTTCCACGTTTCTAAGTGATTAGTTTTACTCCTGTTTACTTTATATTGATACAAAAGGTGATGCCCCTAACATTACTAATAGATAAAAACCCTCAAGGAAAAAAATACTGACATTTCTGCTTGTATTTTCATTACAGTAACAGATGTTACTTCCTGGAAGATAACTGTCAAAATAATAATAATTAGAGAAAACATGCAGAATTCTCATTCCTACGTACTCATAAAAGGTAGCATGCTTTTGCCAAGAAGGCAGCATATTTCCAGTAGACTCCTCTTTTGCTTATCTGCATGAGGTGAGAAATATCAGAATCTCACATTAAAATACCAATCAACCTAAGTGTTGAGGGGAGAAGTCACTTCTTTTCATCCTTACAGGTAAACACTGTAATAGTTCTCTACCTATATATCTGAAGTCTGGAAGCTGCTCTTCGATTGCTTTCTTATACATTAAGGCCTTAAGGTCAGATACTAACTCCTGCTTTCCACGACCTACTTTATCTTTTGAATAGATGTAAATATCAGTGAATCTATGTTCATTTCTAGCCACTGAAGTTTAGAGTGGTTTCTGACTGATAGTTTAAATGATCCAGAAGTCAGCTCACATCCTCCTCTGGTCACAAACCTTGTCGTCATATGCAATCACTGAGTTTTTTTACTGTCTGTATCCAAATACCAATGAGTAGAATGGGGTTTTAAAGGTCTGTAGCACTTCTCAAAAGCTCCATGAGAAAATTCTAAAAGCAGTTTTTGATACAAGTGGACTGGTATCAGATACACATGTGAAAGCCACACCACTAACTGTGCCATGATCTTCCTACTGTGGTGGGATCCACAGTGGCCGATGACCTTACAGAACCCATCATAAGAGAACAAGAAGATTGATTAGCATCTGATGTAGCAAAATACTGGAAATCACAAGCTTCATATCCCACACCCCATCCCTGGAAGAGTTCAAGGCCAGGCTGGATGGGGCTTTGAGCAACCTGATCGAGGGGGACATGTCCTTGCTCATGTCAGGGGGGTTGGAGTTAGATGATCTTTAAGGACCCCTCTAATCCAAAGCATTCTATGATTCTATATCAGCTGTCAGCAACTGTTTACAGAAGCTAGTGTTAGACATACAGGAAACTGCACAGAGTGGTTCTGCACACTTCATGAAGCATAGATGGCTTGTAAATATTGGTCAGTTTGTGCAAACACTGTCATTCTTTTCTGGAGTAATTTATACTGCAGTGAAGCACTAAAGGGTCAAGCACGGCCTGTGATTAAGCAAAGAAAGATAAGAGAAAACTTTTCACCATGTCTGGGAAACATAGTGACAACTTGACTACAAATTAACACAGAGCCGAACATAATAGAAAATAGATTTGCACTTAGAGATTTAATAAGCATGGCAACAAGTTCAGTACTTTACCAACTAGGAAGCAAAAGGGAAGCTGTTGAAGCTTTGCAATTTCAAACTTCTGTTTCGAGAATCAGATAGGATCCAGGGAGCAAAAGCAGGAAACAGGATTGGGACTGTCTTGGCTTATGAGATCACCAAGGTAATGGGGAGGAAAATCAAGGTTAAACCTTTTACTGAAAAAATAAAATCTCACAAACATTAATCCTTTAACAGAGTGAGCAAAGATGGGAAAGGGAACTGGCTATGTCGCAGTAATCGTGAGAATAAAGATTCTTTGCTATTTAATTTTGGCTGTGTTTGGTTATATTTATTTGTGAATTTCTGAAAATTACTTCACTGAGAACTTCAATAGACATTTTCTTCAGTTAAGTTAAAAACAATATTGAAAAGAGCAATGCCACAGAAAAGGGTGATACGAAGCAGCTTTCAGTAATAAAAGGGAAACACACAACAAAAAGCTGTCTGTCAAATAATCTTATCAGGGAATTAAGATAACCAAGTCTTGACAAGCAAGTTCAGTTTTAAAAGCTCAGACTCAAAAGTCAAATGAAACTTCAATTGAAATTATTAGAGAAAATAAAATTAAAACAACAAGGAGTAGGGGAAAATGGTGTTCTTGAAATCTGCCAAAGGATATAAATTTTTCCAATTATGACATTATAGTAAAGAAAGGTAAAGAGAAAAAAAAAATTAATATAATTTGCGTCACATCCACCATGGAAAGGGAAGATCACCTTCTGTTTTCTATGTGATTTGTCTGTTTGTCCATCCAGTAGTTCAGAGGAATTTGAGAAATGGGCAGATAATAAATTTCTATGAATTTTATGAAAACAGGGAGCTGCACAACTCCGAGCAGATATAGCTCCATTTATTCTATTCTGCCTCTTGCTGGCTAATAGTTATGGAACAGAAATAAGCTGAAAGTACTAAGAAACAGGGATTTTATATGATATAGGGGAGAAGAAAGAGTATCATGCAGAGGATGGAAATTAAAAGAGTGATGGAAGATGCAGGAAGAAAAAATTAGCAGCTCTTTCTTTTAATCGGAAAGTATTCAAAAAAACCTTGGTTGGGTGATTTTACAAGCACAAGAACAGGACAAGTAATAACAAAACATAGGGGTCTGCAAAGTCTTTAATGCAAGAAATTTCTTTTGATAGGGATGTCTGCAGATACCACGCAAAATGGCAAAGACTTTGGAAATTCCATATTCTTCTGCAGACAGGACATTCTACTTTAAAACCTGATGGGAAGACATGATGATAGGAAGGTACAGAGACAACAGTGGACCTTAAACATTGTTTTGATGTCTAGCATTACTATCAGTTTAAGGCATGGAAATTATTTAGAAGGGGGTTCCAAAGTCCAGATGCCATACACAGAAGGTCTCATGCTGGAAGCTATCACCTCACAGTTGATGTAGAAATAGACACAACACTAGGCATGCATTACAAATTTGCTGCACATGTAGTCTATAGTCCTCTGCACTGTGGTAAACATGATGTCAACTACCAACAGTTGTCAATCCCAACTATACACATCGAAGTGAATCCTGGCTGCATACTCATTTTCTTTTCATCAGTGAATCAGTCCAGTTATATTTTTAAATTATCATTTATTTTCCGCAGATAAAATGCTCTTTAGGCAATAGATCTTCTCATGTTAATGTAGCAGTTGATACATACATTACACACTTTTATTTAAATTATAGTTTATGATTCTTTCTGTAAATATCTGTCTCACTAGTATTGTGTTTTAGGGCATACCATACACTTTTACATTAGGGAAACTGATTTGCATTTTTATAAGGAGATTAACTCATTACAGGTGCTGCATCATTGGAGGCTGACTGCAAGGCTAAAACTCCCACTGAAAGCCCGAAAGAAAACCAAATGGCTTGCAATGGACTCCCCTTTAGATTATTTATACTATATGCCATGTGTTTATAATCTGCTAACTAACATTGTTACAGTCTCATCTAATTTGGTGGCTGCAATCCAGATTTTGATGGCTAAACCATCAAACCAAATTATCAATCAGACCAATGCCAATACACAAAAATCAAAGGATTTTAAAATTGTTCTCATAAACAGCAGCACGATTGGAGAACAGTGAGTAATTAAAACAAGGTACTTCTAGAACACCACATTGAAGGAAGCCACAACTAATGGGCTTAAAAAATAATAATAATAAAGTAATTTAAAAACACTGAAATAGCCATGTGGAGAATGAAAGAATGAGGTGTTTCTTTGGACTTGTGTCCTGGTTCCAGTTAGGACAGAGTTAATTTTTCCTCCTAGTAGCTGGTAGGGTGCTATGTTTTGGATTAGGATGAGAAGAGCGCTGATAACATGCTGATGTTTTAATTGTTGCAGAGCAGTGTTTACACCAGGCCAAGGACTTTTCGGCTTCTCGCTCTGTCCTGCCAGCGAGCAGGCTGGGGGTGCAGCGGGAGCTGGGAGGGGACAGACCCAGGACAGCTGACCCAAACTGGCCAAAGGGGTATTCCATACCATCTGACGTCATGCTAAACAATATATAGGGGTGGCTGGCCGGGGTGGGGCGTCGGCTGCTCGGGGATAGGCTGGGCATCGGTCAGCGGGTGGTGAGCAATTGCATTGTGCATCACTTGTTTTCTTACACATTATTATTGTTAATACTATTACCATTATCACTATTATTATTATTATTGTTATTATTATATTCCTGTCTTAATAAACTGTCTTTATCTCAGCTCACCGGCTTCACTTTCCCGTTTCTCTCCCCCATCCCAGAGAGGGAGGGGGGAGGGTGAGCGAACGGCTGTGTGGTGTTTAGCTGCCAGCCGGGTTAAACCACAACAACTTGTTTTGTTCAATCTGCTGCAGAAAGATGTGTCACAATACAAAAGGGATCATCCAGAGGAGAATAGGGACAGATCAAATTTTGATCTCACCTTCCTACTTAGATAATGTAATTACTTTTTTGAGATCCTTCATCTCCAAATCTGCAGTGGGAGACCTTTTCCGGTCTGGAAAAAACTTCTGATGCAGTATTGGTCAGAAATGACCAGGGGAAACTCAGAAAATGAGCTCAGAGAATAGTAAGACTCATTTTAAGTTCTTAAATCCATTTATTTTGCAAGCCAAAGTAGGCCAACTGTATTGTGTACAAAAATGACTAACCTTGTCTGCTTCTCCTAAATACACAATATCATTTTTATTCACTACATAGAGAACTAAGAGCAATTTCCACTTCTGAAGGATTGATTGTTTGGGAAACACCTAATTCTCTATAACTTTGAAGACAATTTTTAGTTCTCTTCTCTAGCTGAAAAGGACTCTTCCTACAGTAAACACAGCTTTGCTGTTTCACTTCTGTATACCCACAAAATGCTTACTGAGCCAGCAGATACACATCCTGCAGCAGAGTATGGAAAATTTATCAGTAGGCTTGTGTAGTCAGTAGATCAATAACTAAGTATATCTTTAGGGAAAGAGACTAGAGGACACTGAAATAGCTCCAGAGAACATTGATGGACAAATAGTACTTGACCAAAGATTTCCTCAGATTTCAGTACTTGTTGCATTTCTTAATTCATAACCAACTTGTTTAGGTGTTACCCTAGGGACAGGACTTGCCCTACAGAGATTTACTCAGCAGAGGATTTTCAAAATCAAAACTGTTGAATATAAAGCATGAATGGATTAAGAAAAAAACAAAACACATAACAGTTTTGCATTATTTACAATAGCAGAGAATGAATTTCCCAAGGCAAAAATAAGAGATCCTGTACGAGGTTTTCAGTAGGAGGAAAATGTAACATTTCAGATAAAAGTACAACTAGAGATATATCTGTATTTCACTTAGAAAGATTGATAGAAATGTACTGAGCAAATCAGCCTTATGAAGTTACAGGAAGAATACTGCTTCAGTAGAATTAAGAATGGTATAGAACACTGATCAGATTATCTGATAGGTGTTTCAGAGGAAAAAAATAGTTTAGGTTTGCAATCTGGTGATATCTGACATCATTCAGATTAAAAGTAATGACATAGACTCCCAGGGAACACAGAAAATAAAAGCTCAGGAGTGACAAACAGCAACTCCTTCTTCTTTAGTTCTTTCTTGTTCAAAATGTTCATTTGATGTCTGTTTTGATATGAAAAAGTGACTCCTATAAACAAAAAAGTATGGAAAGCAAAACAATTCAGCATCAGAACAGCACTTGAAATTTAAATAATTTTGTTTGATCATAATCCTTTGTCTACTACCTCCACTCCTCTGCTTCCAGCTGGGATAGAAAGAACTGGAATAACTTATTTCTGTGCTTTCAGGATCACAATACCAGCTGCTAACCCTGATTCTAAGACTGTGAACAGTACAGATGCATAGAGAGAAAAGATGCCTGTGCTACCTCCGCCTCTTGCACTGACAGGGTCTGGCAAACAAACTGGTTATACGTGACATTCACAGCACTGTCAGTAATTGTATGAAATCAAAGAGGATGAAATACAATTCCTAGTTGAGAAACTGAATATTTTGGATGACAGAGAGATTTAGACAGGGTAATACAAAATATCTGAAAAACTGATAGAATAGAAACAATATTTGTGAGTGACAACAAAGCCTGGAATCCTAACTAAACTTTGGAATGGGAAGTATTTGGAATGAACTTTGGAGCTGACTATACTTATACACAAATACTAAAACAAAGTTTGTATGATAGTAAAAGAACAAAAAAGAATCATAAATTGCCTGAAATATGTAAAGCATTTATTAAAACAAAGAACTACAATTAATATGTCACACATGGGAAATCAGAATTAAAAATAAAAAGACAGCTTGGAAAGGACTTACCAAGGCAGACTATGGCTGTGCAGAAAACAGTAACCTTGTAGAACTGTATGCCACAATTGACAATAAATGCAAAAACAAACAAACAAACGAAAAAACCACACGTCTTTCCATATCAAATAATTAGACAAAACCTGGCCTGAAAATATGGTAAGTAAGTATTTCACATTGAGGTAAATCACAGCTGTAGGTATCTGAAATGTGAAGTATCTCCTTTTTCCTTTTCATCTATTGAAAACAAAATGGTTCCCTTCCATTTGATGCAGAGGCAATTATTCAGCAGTGCAAAATCATGATATAAATTTCATTTCCTCTACTGTAAATCTCTGTTTTTCTTATTGTTAGAGGGACAATAAAGAACATTAAATGAAGAGAAATTAGAATAAATAGAAACTCTCCTAGGAGTGCAAAGATTTTGAATTTGTGTATTACGTGTTACACAATAGTAAAACCACTTTAGATCAATGAATTGAGGAAATTAATTCCCTCACGTTTTACCTGAGTTAATGTTATATAAGGAAAAATAAACAAACAAGTTCAGCAAGCATACACACATACAAAGGAGTGATGAAAAATTGTAGCATAAGCCAGAAATGGTTGCAGTGATAAATTTAGGTATTCAATTCCTGAAGTTTACTGTGAATACTGAAGTGAGAAAAGTAAAATAACATCTCTCATATTTATATAAGATATAATTTTACATATGAATATGTTCATAACGTTCTTTAAACTTTTTGGCTAAGCACAGAGATTACTTCACCATGTCTACTGAATAAAGATGACATTAAATTGCTACTGCAATATTAATAATGGTCTGTCTACAGTGGCAGATCTGTAATCACAATAGATACCAACAGCCCATGAATTGCCATGATATATTCCAAATTATTCACATGCACATACTGATATCAAAAGGATTCTTACCTTACAGAAAAAGTAAGCTCTTCTTTCTTCTATATGTTTAAAGATTTGAGACAAGTTTTGAAACATAACTTAGTTCAGAAAATAAAACCATCTCCTAGATGTCAGACAGACAAAAACAGCAGTGTAAATTTGGAAGTAGTTTCTTCACTGCTAAGAACTCAGCCAGTGCCTTGTGACTGCCATACATTTTGTGGCGAATCTATTTATCTGGAGTTATATCGTCTCCTTAGGTGCTTCTCCAGGAAATGTGCTTTACTCTAAAAACACCACCAAACAACAATAAAAAACCCACCAATAATACCATACGAGCCTTATTCTATTAACTACTCACCTACAACAGGCTGGCTATTGTGGCTATTGCAGATCAATACAAATAAGTATAAATAGCAGCTCCACTTCTGCAAAATACTTTATCCCAAAAGCTGACCACAATTTAAAAGGCAACTGTTGATCAGACTATAGTATCTTTACAAAGTTTGCACTGAAAAGTACTGAATGTTTGTACCTGGTCGAGATTCACAGTGACAATGCCAAAATATGTATATCACAATACGTTACCATCAGTTACATTACTTTCTACCTGGTCTCATCTACTTTCAATCAAGGAAGGGCTGACCTGATTGGACTAAATATTTAGTTTTCTTCTGATGGCAGCATCTTGAATAAAATAGAAAAATAAATAAATATATAAATAAAGGCCAGGAAGTTGGAGATAATCAAAGCAAGGACATACCCTTTTCCTAGCCCATTAACATGGCAGGCTGTGCTTATCTTAAAAATAGAAGACTAAGAAGATTTAACAAGAGAGAACATAGTTGCATATGGAATTATAGTGGTTAGCTATCAGACTATTTAAAACTGTTAGAACTGTCAATGGAAGCGAGGGAAAGTATGGTGAAAGACAAACTGTTTCAGAAGCTAACTGAAGCAGGATAACTGGAGATGAAAAATGTGGAGAGAGAGAAGACAAAGCAAATCAGTACAACATATGTAAATAGTTAATGCACAGTTTTAGCTGTGCAATTTTAACTATCTTGTTGTCTCTTTGAAATCTAGCATTGTGAGCACACCACAGTACAAAGAGACTTTAATGTTTGTCTTAAAATATTAAATTTAAAATTATATTAAAGACATAAGAGTTGTATGTAAGGCTTTTAACAGCATGAAAAATCCCCTCTAGGGAGGGCAAAGAGCTCTGAGACGCCTTTGTGTCCTGTAAGCAATAACTCATTCACAGAATCACAAAATGGCTAAATTTGAAAGAGACCTCTGGTGGTCACCTTGCCCAATCCTCCCACTCAAGCAACGCCACCTATAGCTGGTTGCCCAAGACCAGGTCCAGATGGCTTCTCTATCTTTGTTTAGCAGAAGATCTTGAAAACATGTAACTTCTTCTTATGAATGTTTTTTTGAGAGCTGGCCTCAGAAGCTATGTTCTGACTAGATTTACCATTTTTCTGAAGCTAATCTTACCTCTACTACTTCTCCTCCCACCTTGTGCTTTGCAGGTCTAGAAACAGGAGAAGTACTGATTATTCCATGAAATATCATAATGCCATATGCTTGTGAAGGCATTATTTCATTCAAACTCCATGTAAAGAGAAGTTGAAAGGTGTGCTAGCTTTAATAATTGTTACTATAATCTGGAAACGTATGTAAAAACCACCACTGAGTTACTACTCAAAGAGTAGCATAGTACTTAAAAAAAACAACAAAAAACATCCATGATAGTGTTTTGTACGTGTTAAACCTGATGTCTTGACAGAGTGAGCCAATTAATACAAGATACATTTTAATATAGCTAAGAATCCATGGCCAGTAAACGTAAGACATACAAACAGAAGAGTAAACTACTGTGGAGAAAGAGGAACTGAGAATATGACGATGTCAGTGATTAGGCAATTTACAGCTGAAACACAAAGGAAACAAACAGCAGTAAATAATTTTACTCCTATACCCGGAATACTTCATGCAGATTGATTGTTCAGATATTAAAGATAGTGCTGAGAAAACAAAGTATGCTCTAAAAGACAATGTTATATGAAGGCTGCAGAAAAATACTTGCTGTAAGAGATTTAAAGAGTTCAATCTATTCAGCTTACCAAAAAGAAGACAAAGAAATTAAAAATGATTAGCGTATAAATATATGTATAAGGGGAAAATACCAGTTAGAAAATGGCTCTTTAATTGAACAGAGAACAGTACAACATGAAAGTGAAGACAGGCAAATCAAAATTTAAAGGAAAGAACAATTGTTTTTAACAGTGACTGTGATGGAACAGCTGAAGTGAACTGACAAATTAATTCACTGAATCACTAAATGCACTGGCATTTGCAAATCTGATTGTATGTAACTGGTATTCTCCTTTTCTGACCTCTCTGGACTATAGTACAATGTCTGGTGTCTGTACATGCTAAAGTTTTGCTCTTAATACACAAACAAGAAAATTTACAGTGATTCTCCTGAAAATAGGGTTGGGAAAAAATTAACAACTGAAAACTTACAAAACCTGATGATTAAAGCTGCATCAATATCTGGGGAAAAAAAAAATAATATAGCCACTTCCTTAAAGAGAAAGCAAACCCTTCATTTATTACTGAAACTTTAAAAAGGCAAAACCAGTTCTTACTTCTGAAATTGTCTTAATCTTAAATTGAATTGTTTCAAAAATAAAATTAGAAAATGGAGAAAGAAATCCCTACTGATTGGGCATGTCAGAAAAATGCTGATAGGCAATATATCATGTTTGACCTCTATAACCTCTGATCAAAATTTAAATTGTCCTCTGTAGAAATCATTATATTGTAATTATTTTCTCAAACGGTTCATGATTATTAAAATGGCACAGGATTCATCACTAAGTGATATTCCCAGAACAAAAATGACTACATCAGAATAATAATAATCTTGCTGGAAACATCAGTATAATAGAAAGTTTGTACCAAATCTAAAAAATTTAAAAATGTCTAAGTCTGCTGCTGAAAAATTTTACCTACATTGCATAGAAGAACACTGAACTATATAAATGGTTGCATCTAAGAATTGTAATGTGGACCAGTCTATCTGATTAGTGCCTCTCACTTTGATATTATCTTGATGACTCTTGGACTCAACTTCTTTTCACTACAACACAAGGAGCAGAAATTTGGCAACTCTTGTCATTTGGTTTATTGGAGAATAGGTTAATTAGCCTTTTTCACATGCATCAGCAGAATGATCTAACATCAAAAAACTGTTAACAGTCCCTACAAATAACTGCATATTATCAAAAGAGACTCAATGAAAGACAAGCATCTGTTTCAGTCTCTGAACAAACTTTGTATCTTACATTATTTGATGCACTTGAAAAATTAAAAGACAGTTTTTCAGTAAAACTGTTGATATTAGTTGGGTAGCTTGATTTTACAATCTTCATTTGTTTTACAATTTTACGACTATGGTCATTCATTAATTAGACAGCTTTTTTTTTTTTTTTTACTATCATTAAAACTTCATATGTCAAAGTATATAATTACGTAAATACAAATAAAACAGTTAATAATAATACAGAAGAACAATAACCTTTAAATACAGTGTTAATTTCAAAGATCACTCCAGAAATTGCATGCATACAATCTGAAATTTCTAGCTTACAGTATCTCATACTGGAACACGTTGCCAAGAGAAGTTGTGGTTGCCCCATCCCTGGAGGTGTTCAAGGCCAGGCTGGATGGGGCCTTGGCTGACCTGAGCTAGTGGGTCGCATCCCTGCCTATGGCAGGGGGGGTGGAGTTAGATGATCTTAAATGTCCCTTCCAACCCAAGCCATCCTATGGTTCTATGATGTGGGGGCTGCAGCTATAATTTCTTTGTACCCTCTCCTCTTACGCCAGTTCTTTTTCATCAAGTACTCCATTGCTTTACCTGCTTTTCCATCTCCATTTCTTCTTCTCTCCCCTCAACCCTCTCATCTCCCGTATGCATTGCATGACACCAACAATACTCTGGTCAGAAGTCAAATATTTTTAAGTTCATACCTTTGAGGGAGGGACAAATATATTCTACACTGAACAAGGCACCCAGTACCTAAAAATATACCACACCACAAAAATCCACTGGGATAAGATAATTTCCACATAATAGAAATATGTGTTGCCAAAAATGTGCAGGACTAAGAGTGCAATGTATTTTGCAGGATAGCATAACCACTGCAAGCTGAGTTGTACATTATGCTTTGGAGTTTGAACACGTTTCAGCCTATTACAATCAAGAACTTTGCACAGAAAGGAGAACATTTCACACAGAAGGAAGCTTTCTGTTTCAGAACATCACTGCTTTGTTCAGGCCACATACAGCTAGGTCTGAAAATGTATTAGTTATGAAATTTCATTAACATGCATATTTTTGCTACTTTGTGCAATGAAACTGATCAGAGTACAGACGTGACTCACAGAATATAAGTATGAATCACAGCAAGTGTTGCTTTTTTCTTAAATTTACAAACAAAATGGACTCTCCAGTAGATTCATTCATTCCCTTACCTCTTCATGATCACGCTTAACAGCTGTCATCATTATAACACCACACCTGGAATAGCAGATAAGCAGCTCTATTTGGAACAGTGTAGTCAGCAGCTTTCTCCAGGAAACTGAATTTGTCACTTCTGCCAAACATCCATCTTCTTGCCAGTTTTGGACTTAATATCCCCAGGCAATGCTCAAAATAGGACTACCCATATTGGAACCTGTTGGTGTGCCACAGTCTAGCTTAGCAAAATATTGAATATCTCAAAAAATTATCCCAGTGACCTCAAGCTAACACAGCACGGTATACACACACACAAATTTAGTATTTGTTCACTTTGTGATATTATAGGAAATATTATTTTGAAATATGCTAAATAATATATGATACTTGTGGAACACACATGTATCAGTCTTTGTTGTTAAAAAAGTTTTCCCTTAGGGAGAGGCATGCTGCTGAGGACTTTTTACTCTATTCAGAGCTAAGACAGCTCTGGATGTGGGTTTTTCATATCTAATGAATAAAGCCAATCGGAAACTTCCAGAATACTTACATGAGATCTCTGAGGAAATTCCTTGAAATAGAAATAACAAATGTTTATTCACTAAGCTACAGATTTTCCAAGGAGCAAACTAATACCTCTGTTTAATTAAAAGGGCCACGAAGAGTTGTTTGTCATGTTGTTGCCAAGAGAGACTTTTTTTTTTTTTAAACTACATATCGGATGGACTGCTATTTGTCATTAAAGTAAGCAAAAAAAGTAAGTCATTAAAGTCAGTAAAGTAAGTCATTAAAGTAAGCAAAACATTTTTCTTGTAAAGGTACTGACCTGGCACATTTGTAAAATCCCACCACAAGGAGTGTGTTAACATGACATTTCTTTTCCTGGATCTCTCAGCTCTAAAACATTCTTTATAAAGACATTTTTCTAACTGTTCAAAATATGAAAACTAAAACATGTTCAGAAATTGTCCTGCCTTGTGTGATCTCTTGGCTCTCAGTCCATTTGGGATATCTACTGCTAAGCATCATTTCACACCTACAATTTTTTTATTGATACTTTTAACATTCCTATCCACGATCATTTTGTAGCTTTACTGCTCTCTGTTCTAATGATTGTGTTTCACCTTACAGGTGTCTGGATTTCTGTAATTCTGGCAACAGTCCTTCCTTGGAGCACACATGAAATAATAAAAAAAATAAATAAATAAATAAATAAACACACGCCTCATAGTCTTTAAAGGAAAACAGACATAAAATTGGAATGCAGTTTTATCATCTCTGTAAAAGACATAATGAAAGTTTTTTTCATTCTTGTCATTCTCTGAAGGCCCGAATCAGCATAATTACAACTGTTTCACTTTAATATACAGCAGACCAAGAAGTTCCTGAAGCACAGTTTATTCTCATGATTCACCCAACTGGGATTTGGAGTGTTTAATCCCAGTACAACTATGGTACTCCTGTCACCTGTGTTCTCTATTTTAGTCGTTCTTAAGGAGTGCAAAGCACTCTTGGTAGCCACCATATAAGAAGTCTTGTTGCTACACTGCCTCAGAACAAAAAGCACCTCTTTGCTCTCAACAAAACTCTGCTGCATACAAGACAAGCATTTAACTCCAAATAAGTTGGTGTTCTCTTTAGTATATTTGCCTCCTTCTGTCCTAGTCTTTGCATGTGGTGTTATTTTCATAATATTCTTAGGTTCAGACCACTGAAACATATGTACTTTGGCTCATTTCTTAATACAGGTAAAATAAAATGCATGTCAGTGAGTGTGAATTTAAGAGAGTACTATAGGGAGCCTTACCCATTCTGATGTGAATGACCATTTGACCCCAGATTTATGCTGTGGGTAGCACGAACATTAATGCCCTTTTCAGATAATACATTAGTCTTATTTTCATATTATGCTTCCATAAATCTTTGGAATAGCTGTTCTAAAGATGAATGACTATGCAGCTTCTGCTGAGAAATTAATAGGAGGTTTGCAAACCATAGCCAATGGAAACATCGTCAACCCACATATAAGCTCAGCAATGTTTTTACTAAAATTGTCTGCAGCTGGGTGATTTGAGTGCAATTTATTTTCAAAGGCAATCATTTCAGGCAGTTTCAGATGGCTTTTTATGGACATTAGTGGCATTGCCCTGCATTAATCGTAGGTATTACATATATTTCTTTTATATCTGTGCTTCTGTTCATGGGAAGGCAAGTACCTATTGGAAGTGTCAAAACAGAATCACAAAATGGGTGAAGCTGGAAGGGACCTCCAGAAACCGCCTAATCCAACCCTCCTCCCCAAATCAGGGTTAGCAATAGCAGGTTGCTCACAGCTGCATCCACGTCAGGTTTTGAATATCAAACAGGATGGATGGAGAACCCACAACCCTTCCGGACAACCTGTTCCAGTAGTTGACTGTTCTCACAGTGATTTTTTTCTTCTTATGTTTGAGTGGAATTTCCTGTATCTCAGTTTGTTGAAATTGCCTCTTCTATTTTTGCTACATACCACTGAGAAGAGTATGGCTCCATTTTCTTTACTTCCTGCCCACCCCATCGTGTATTTATATGCTCCTGTACTGTTAATCATTACCATCAGCAACATATAAATGAGGAGAAAAAAAAAAAAAAGGAAAAGAAATCTTGTAACAACAAAATAATGCCTTGTTCCATACATTTTTGGATTTGCAATGAGAATAACAATTTAATTTAGATTGTTAAGAGTCAAAATATCAAAAAGGCTAAAACAGATTTGGTGCCAGTAAAGAAGGAGTGGAGAGGGAACTTCAGTCTTCAAAATATTTTAGCTACTCATTCATTCTCCTCCACCCCAGCAATGGGACAGAGGAGAAGCTACGATGAAGAGTGAGAGAATTTGCAGGTTGAAATAAAGAGAGGGAAATCGCTTACTGTTGTGGGCAAAACACGTTCAGGTTGGGGAATTTGCCTTAACTTATTGCCAATAAGCATGAATAGTTACTGATTTTAGTACTGATTAGGGAAACAAACCCCACAAACCTTTAAAAACCGTAACCTCCCCCTTTCCCAGCCTCAGCTTCACTGCAGACACTTCTTCCACCTTAGTATTGTCCAGCTTACACTCAATCTCTTCAGTGAGGCAACATGTGGCACAGTAGTTTGGGGTCAGGAAAAAGCAGTTCCCTTCTGCAGCTTCTATGCTCTGGTTTGGAACCTCCATGGGCTACAGCCCCTTTGGGTGTACACCTGCTGTGGTATGGGCACATCCACAGGCTGTAGGCCCTTCTGAGGCATACCTGCTTCATCATGGAGCATCTCCCACTCTCCTGACACTGTTATTCTGTCATTCCTGCTGTTGGTCCCTTCACTGTTTCCTCCTACATGTTTTCAGAGGCACCACAACCTCCAGTTGTCTCAGTTTTGGCATACAATGGGTCTGTCGCCAGTCTTACTAATAATACCTTGCCATTTATACCCAACAAACAAACAAACAAAAAAACACCTTGTTTCCAGTGTATCATGGAGTTCCTAATAAGCGTCCTAATTAAATACAATACAGTTTAATTGTAATTTAAATGAACTAAAAAATAGTAGTAAAGGAGCAGATTGTCACACAAATTTTTAGCCCCTGGAAAATCTTTCCACAGTTACAAAGAATATAAAATACTAGTTTCTAAAGCCTCAGAGCTGGTGTAAACTACTACTGAACACATCAAGGCTGGCCTCACAGACTGTACATCTGACTCATCTCTTGTAAATCACTTAGGAAAATCCAGGTGCACAAAACCAATTTCTACCCAGCCTGCTTTTCTAGCAGTAGAAATTATATGATAACAGCTGAGAGAGAGAGATTTGTTTTTTAGATGATGGAACACGTGTTACTACTACTAGGTTAATAATATTTATCTTCAGGGATTTAAAATAAAGAAGGTGCTTTAATGTTATTCTCTCCTCCTTCTCTTTGCAGCAAGCTGACCAACACTGCTAGTACCTCAGTCTTCTGAGGAAGAAAGGGAGTATTCTAACTGTACCCTAATGATTTTTCACAAGTTTCTATGAAAAAGAATATCACTTATAAGTTTTAGCTTCATTTTCCACTTTCAATTTCTGATCATAAACTCCTTCCTACTCTCATACAAGAACAGGTAGGATCTTGGTGGATAAAGACATGAATATACACTTCATATTACAAAAGCAACCTGGAAAATTTGTTTGACTTACAGAATTCTGAGCTACTTAACAAAATTATTTTCCTTAAATCTTCTTAAATTTCTGCTTATCATAAGTTTGTTTTAAAGTGCAACAGCATAGGGTTACCAGAAGAAACAGGGAAAGAGCAGTAATTACCATACAGCTTTATTATACAGTCCACAAAAAAAGTAGAATATTTGTACCTGAAACCCTGAAAATTTCACATAGCATATTAAAGTTCCATGCATTTTAAAAGACTAAAAAAATCAGTACTCTGGCACATGACACTAAAACGTCAAATTTCAGCATTTCTTCAAAGTAGTTCACAGTACAGCAGAAAATAGTTCTGTGCATACTTCGAGAATATTTCTAGCAAGCATCATCACTTCTGTTCCCTGTATCATCATAATATTCATCACAACAAATTTTAGTCTAGATGGTTTCTTCTCATGATTAAAAATTATATTTATAATATAATTGAGTTTCACATTTGGGAACTTTGTATATTTCATTTGCATTAAACCAGAGTTTGAGTGACTTCAAAAAGTAAACAAATCTACCTATTTTCTGTATACACATCTCAGGATTTGAATATGTAGGTAGGTGTAATTTGTATCTGTTGCCACATTTAATTTTAGTGTAATTTATCAAGCTTTACAAAAGTCCCTCTGCAATATCTTGATTAAACAAACATTAAATTGTTAGATTAATCAGAGCTTTCATAATATTTCCACATAATATTTGTTAGAATGAGGGTAGGTTTTAACTGAGATTCCTTCACGTTCAAGTACTGCAATAGACAGATTACTAAAATGACCATAATATTCAACTGCTATTTCTCTATGCTTAGACTATATTGCAACTCCTGATGACTACAATAGACCCAATGCTAAGGAAGACTTAGATTAATGCAAAGACATGTAAAGTCATGGGAAAAATATTAATACAAAAAACCTGCAGGAAATCTATTCTACTTACCCATTAATAAATATTTGTCATGTCTTTGGACAAATGAGCACAACTGAGATTGAAGCTAAAGGTTTGGGCCAAAGGTTTGTTCTTGACATAACAGAAAACTCAAGTGACTTCAAAGAGTTTTGCATCAGAGTATATCATCTGGAAGACAAGCCTACTGTGAAAAAAAAAAGACATTCGGCATCAGATCTGCTAATTTAAACTGCAACTATTATCCTTCCAACCAGAATTTATGATGAAAGCAGATCTGACAATTAAACTGAGTTCTACAACTGACCCTTTAAAGGAGTGCTATGATCTTTGCCTATTCAGAACATTACAGTCCAGGGGTCCTAGAGGCAACTGTAAAACACTGAAGGCAGTTAGGGAGGGTACGAATCATGATAAAGTCTGTCCCAGTTGGGAAGAACCATGCCTTGCATAAGTAAACAAACATTCTCTATTATTAGAGGACTTATGAGAATTTTAAAAGTGTAGTGGCAAAGAAGAATTCCTGTTTTATATCACTATATACAGTCCACATATATCAGTCCACATCTTAATTATTTCCACTAATTTCCATCCAAAAAGGCTTAATGCACAAATTAACCCCTTTTATTAGACCAGAGACAGCCTTTATGCAAATTGTATGGTAAAGGAAGGTGTTTATAGCCCTCTTTAAATCAGAATACTAGTTAGAAGCGTAATGTGTCTTCTGTCTTACTGATCCAGGGCAATATGAAATGTCTCAGGAAATATGAAAGGAAACAATTTATTTTAGTTTTCTTTGTTTAACAGTGCACCTGTTTCCCATACTCCCAGCAAGCCAAATGATTATCTTTTCCTTAACATTACAGTCCACAGCTAATGAAGACTATCTTTTGATCAGTTTCTCCTTCAATTCCCATGTTTAGCATAAACGTCAGAGAAATTTTAAAAATCTATTCCTCTTTCAAACAAAGTAATAATGAATATAAAACTGCAGCTAGGCTCTTCAAGGCTGGATTCTAGACCTGCTTTATCTCACCAGCCAATAAGGACTATTTTAGATCATCTCTCTTGTGGTTGCTGGTTTTCCAGAGTTCAAGCTGCCTACTGAACTGTAAAGCCTGTATTCTGTATGTCTGGTTTTGTTTCATTCTATCCATTCTCTGTTCACGTTCTTTAATCTGATAGTGGCTTTGTCTATGGTTATAAAAGTAAAGGTGGGCTTTTGTCTGTACAAGAAAATGTTTCTCATCTACTTATAAAGCCATAAAAAAAAAAAAATGCCCAACTACACTTGACAACTTTTTTCAGGAAGAGTGGTTTATATTTTGTTCAGTGTTAATAATTAGGAAATGGTTTAACTAAAGAAGCTATTTGTCTAATGGGAGGCATGTCCGCAGGAGGGAGTAATGTATATTACATTCAGGAAAGATGCTGGGTATCATTCCAGTGTGTGACATGCAGAAATGCCATGCAGTAAGTACTTCCTGGGACAAAAAGAAGTGAACTTTTTCTGATCAAAGAACCATAGTATCATTTAGGTTAGAAACGTAAGATTATCAAGTCCAACTATCACGTAACCCTATCAAGTCCACCACTAAACCATGTCCCTAAGCATCACATCCACACACCTCTTAAATACCTCCAGGGATGGAGGCTCTACCACTTCCCTGGGAAGCCTGTTCCAATTTATCACCACCTTTGCCATGAAGAAATTCTTCCTGACATCTAATCAAAAACTCCTCTGACACAACTTGAGAGGAGTACCTTGTTTCCTAGCACTTGTCACCTAAGAAAAGAGACTGACACCCACCTCGCTACAACCTCCTTTCAGTAATCCGTAGAGAGTGATGAGGTCTTCTCTCAGTCTCCTCTTCTCAAGACCGATGTATGCATTCAGGGATTCTGCACGGAACCCACTCCCAGTCCCTGCCTTCTCTGTACAAACTCTCTTATCTACTTTCTCTTGACTTTCTCAGTCAACTTCGAGCGTTGCTTACCCTATTATTTTATTTTTATTTTTTTTTGTAATTCATAATACACTAAGAATACAACGTCCTTTCTCCAAACTAAATAGCACTGACAATTACTGTGCACTGTATTTTTTTTCAGCGTTATCATAAATCTACAATTCAATGATTGCTTTCCTGCACAGTAGCAAATTGTGATATATTCTTCTATCACCTTCAGTCACTTTTAATTTAAGATATATTTCTAAAGAGTTTGAAATTGCTGATCCTAAAGACAAGACAGGGAACTTTCTGTTAATGGCAGGATATTTTGCTCTCAGAAAACCAAAGTAAATCTACATTTTGGCAAGAAGCCATCATCTACCCACTAGCTATGGTAAGTGTTGGCTGATCCTTAAAGGTCTGCTCTTTTGTCACTCACTCTACATGACAGCTGTCACTGCCTTTTCCTCTGTTCCAGCAGTCTAGTAAATGGCACAACTCATACATATTGCTGCCCAAACAAATACCATGGGAGACTAGATTCCAAACTTTAACAGATATGTCTTTCTTTATACAGGAAGTAATACAAGATACATTTATTAGCATGTACCAGAAACAACAATATTACAGCATATTCAAGTTGCTCATGCACATACATATCAAATGCTGGTATTCTAGACGTGATTGGCACAGGTTAGCCAGATTCATTCTGACTTACAAGTGGATTTTGAATTAGAGTGAATGTAGATAGATGAAAGTCCCTGGAAGTCCAGCCTAGATCAAATGAAACTACAGGCTCATTGTTTTCAGTATCTATTTGCAGCATTTAGACCTGTCAAAGACCTTGGCAGTAGTTGACAGCTTCCTTGCCAGTTGTCATATGCAATTTTTATGATCGTTTAGGCACAGGCCTATACTCAGGACTGAATTGACCGCAAAGAATGTATCGACAATAGCCTGGTGAGATCTAGTGTGTTTGAATCAAATTGCTATTGAAGTAGAAGTTGTGCTAGCAGGGAAGAACAGAATAGCAGGCTGCTAAACTCCAACAGAATGTGAAAGGATTGCATAGACAACAAGCTTTCTCCTCTTTCTCACTGAAGTTCAAATATAAATCTTGGTAAGCAAATAGAAGCAGAATCTGCCCTCACCCAGCAAGGAGGGCTGCTGCCTTAAAACTTCTAAAAAGCACTCCAAATCTGCCTGTGTGGAGTTTCTTCAGAACACTGGCACACACAGGTGCACAGGAAAAATTAATCAGGATTTCATGAAACAAAGTGCTTTGCAGTGGACAGTTTGGGGGGGGGGGGCAAATACTTTTACTAAGGCATTTCCTTATTGACATTACAGTTTTTCTCTGACATAATAGTTTACATACCAGTAATGTGAGAAATGAAACCTATAGACAAGCAATTCCAGCTTAGGTCATCTTGTCTAGGCTTCCACATGGATAAAACATATTGTGGTAGTTCTATGTAGTGGCTTAATTTTAAAATCACTGAACCCTGAAAGCCTTAAATGAGTTTTCCCTTCCTGAAACTGAAAATAAAACTTCATGATTCAACTGTTGAAAAGCTTCCCTAAATCTTCTGGGAATCACTGTGCAGAATTTTATACTGGATCATACCCATAAATTTTCATTAAAATACTGATGTAGCTATATAAGACTGAATATGTCCTATGTGCGACCTTGTTTACATTTATTACAACCTTCAAAATAAATGTATTTAAAAATTACCATATTACATGCTAACGTATAGAGAAAAAGTAATAAATGATCCTAAAGCATGAAACACATTGATACTAAATGTTGAATTTGAGGGGCAAAGGACAAAATTTTAAAGTAAACCTTCCCATTGGCCATTTCAAAGACACTCTGTGAATGGAAGTTGGAAGGTACCATGCATTATACAACAGCAAAAAAAGTGATTAGTAAAGTCAGACAATTTCTAGAAACAGCATGTAAATGCTGCTTTTAGTGAAACTTGAACAGAATTGCAAAGTCAAGGGACAACACTAGTAAGAAAGAGAGAAAAAAAAAACTAAGTGGAAAAAGACTTTCCTCACAGGGAGCATGAAAAAAAAAACCAGAAATCCACTTAGGCAAGTAACAAAGTAAAGCCAGTAAAATCCAATACAAGGAAAAAAATACTGAAAATAAAAACAGAGGAGGAAAGAGTTCTAGATGTGCAATTACTGGAAATAAAAGCAGAACCTTCTTAGTGTTCTGTGAGGATGCCAAGCTCCTACAATGTATAGCAGAGCCAACCACTATGATCTATTGTGTGTCAAATGGACCTACTGCAAAAACATTCACACCTACCAAGGAGAGCAGAGCAAGGCTAAGGAGACACTGAGATTCAGCAATGATTGAAGTCAGTGGAATTAAAGTACAGGAAGCTGACAACAACAGAGCATGGGTTGAAGCATGAAAGCCTGTAACGATGGTCGTCCTGGAAAGCATGCGGCTGCAATACTCAACTATGCTTGCCACTGTCTTGGAAAGACATTTCATTTTATTTCTATGAGAAAGAGTAAAATATTTGAATGTAATTATTGTGACTATGAATTACTTCACTGTGATTCCTTTCTCTCCATTCTGTGCTGCTGATTCTGCAAATGACCTGTAATATTTGAATACACAGAATTAAACCTAGCGTGGTCTCAGGAAAGTTATGCAGAATAGTTTTCCAACCCCATGTGTAGAAACAAACCTACAAATAATTTTTCCCATTAGTCTTCTAATAACATATCAATGACCATTTTATTCAAGCGCCTTCCAAAAACAAACAACGCTACCACAAAAATAAGAGCACCTGTAACAGCTCAGGTAAAAGGCTTATTTTCCCTAATTGTCCAACTATCATAGCTCTGAACCATTATTTAGGAAAGAGTATAGAAAAAGTCAGGTACTTGCAGAATTCTTTCTCAGCAATTTACATTGAGCAATTTCCCCAGCCAGATGTTATGTTTTCAATGGATTTCTACTCAATGAATTTGAGTCTCATCAAAAACCAAATAAATGACTTGCCTCTGCACATGTATGGAATTTCATTGCTTAACAACGTGAATGTTAAAAATGGGATATTTTAAGATAAAAAAATGAGTACTGACAATTTTTCAGCACTGTCCCCTCAGTCTGTCTGCATTCATTCTGTACATGAAAATGAAAGTAAATCCTTTTTTTTTTTTTCCTGAACATTAAGGCTATGCAACTGTGCATGTGTTTAAAGAACTAATGTTACTGTGCAAGCACTTGTGCTTTTGGTAGTGGAGAGAATACCGAATTTTTAACCATAGTGAAGTACAAAGACTGAACAAGGTGAAATGAATGATATTCAGTCTCATTTACTATCTGAACGGTTTGTTTGAATAGAAATTCAGCTGTTATACTCTGACTTGCCTCACGATGGCAGTGGTATCATTCAAACTTTTCTCATGGTTAAAATATGCAACTACACAGCCTCAAGAAAGTCAAACACCTCCTTTTGTCATCCTCAACACGGAACTGAAACCATTGCAGGCAGCTGCTCTGAAATATTTTTAGCCTGTTTCTTCTCTAATTTACAGCAATGTGTTTATAGAACAATAACTTGTTCACAATACATTATTGTGGAAATAACATTTAATGAACTATTTTTCAACTTTCAACTTTTTTTTTCCTACAGTTAGCCTTCCAGAGTGAGCTTTACTACAGGTGGGAAAATTACGGATGTTTCAGTTCTGTATGCAAGCCCTCAAAAAACAGAGAATGTTTTGATTGACTTGTAACAGAACTTGTGGATGGAAGACACAGAGAGAAAACAGCAGGGAAGGAAGAAAAACAAAACACCTTATTGGGGTAGCCTGAAATGTAGCATTTAAATCAAAAATACTACACAGAAACAACAACAACAAAAGCTATTTTGAGAAATCAGTGAATAAATATTTAGATGTAAGGATTTATTTATCATACAGAATTTCAATTATGATATAGAAGAACTAAACACTTCAGTTGTCCTTCCAATAGGGTCAGGTAAACCCTTCTTTGGTATTAGCAGGAAAAACTGGGAGAACTGAGGACTATCACTGTGTATTTATAAGTGAAAGATACAGGTTATATATAGATAGATAGATCATTCAAAAAGGCTATATATAAAGATATCATTTACAGTCAGTTGATGTTACTCAGCTAAATGGCTTTGAATTTACATTGTTCAGCTGTTTGATCTATTTTATTCGACTTTTTCATTTTCAGTATAATTGTTTGATATGCCAACAGAATATAAGTTTATTTTACTGCAGAAGAAGTCCACAAAAACTCTTGAATGTCCTAATCTCCCCATAATCAAATGTAAAAGATTTGAGTGCAAGCTTAAAAAAAAAATAGCCTCCCGTTAGAGCTCTTCATCTAAAATCTTTGTACATGTCAGGCAGCATCCTGGAGTTTAATGGGAAATCTCTTTTTAAAGCCACTGGAGGTAAATGATACAATGCCTTGAAAGGCATTCACCTTGTGTTGAAAACTGGTGGTACAAGGTGGATCCAATGTCTACTTGGATAAGTGGACAGACTTGTTTGGATCAAGACCTTTGTGTGCTGACTGTCTCAAGTAAAAGGACTCATTTTTTTGTTTGAAAGATGATCTGATTCATAAACCCACATTGCTCAGGAAGAGAGAGAGAGAGAACTTTTTGCCATACCAAGGCATTCAAAAGAAAACTATTCTAACACACATAGAGCAGGCAAGAATCACCTAGCTATTCTCATAATTTCTTCCAAGGAACAGGATTCTGATTGCTAGCTATTTGACACAAAAATCCTATGTGTATTGCAGAACAGTACTCAAAATACAGTTCCACCTACTACAGTGAAACACACTTAACGTTCTTGCCAATGCAAGTATGCCAACAACAGTTTAGCATATGTAAAGAATGAACAAAGTCCTTCAGATTAAAGTCTGTAATACCTTTATTGCTTGAAGAAAAAATACTTGTGAAAAAAAAACTACCAATTAAGTATCAGGGTTGGGGCAGAGGTATGATTTCTCAAAATTTTATAAATTTCTACTACAGTAGCATGGAAAACTCAACTTCGAAAAAGCTACTGTATTAAAACAGAGAACAGACTCAAGTCAAATACAAAATACTCAGCAAAAAAGAGGTAAACCTGATTCTATGCCTGGAAAAATAAACAGCATGGCTATCAGTAACTTTACTGGACGCTGAGTAACACCATTAGATGTAACTGACAATTTTCTGTAATAAAAAGCCAAAAATATGCCATAAATTTTCATAAAGATTTATAGATTCATGTAAACTAGAGAACAAGGAACCCATTCCTTGCAAACATCCTGAGAGAGTAGCTGTGGAACCTGAATGTGGATCTTCTAAATAAGGAGTTATTTCAAAATATACATATATATTTTAAAGCATTTAAATATCAGAATATATTTTGAGGGTCACATCACACACATTCAGATAGTACCCAGTCCTTCTCAGAAAGCCCACACACTGGAAACAAAACATACAAAATTAACTGAGTTTACCAAGAGACTTGGGCACACCATCACATTAAAAAAGAAAAAAAAAGGCACAAGACACAGACCTCAGTCTTCATTCAACTAAAGCAGATCTCTGAATCAATTTTCAATTTCAGCTGCTTTCATATCTATTAAAGAAAAGAACTGCATCTGTTTGACAAACTTGTAGCCAACACAAGTGTGGCTTTATTTCCCCCTAGCTATTGTATAAAGATTATAATTAATGTCCTTCATGAACACGGAAGGACTTCATTTTATCACACCAAATATCTGAAAGATTTCATGCATCAATGGTGATACATTTCTGTATTTTTCTCCACATTAGATATTCTTCACAGGTCATCGGTGCTACAGTTTTTTGGAAGTTATTCTTCAGTGTTGCTGAAGGAAGCAAGTCTTCCTTTTGAAGGAAGGAGAAAGAACTCCAAAATTTCAGCCTCACAGTTTCGGTTGAGATTACATTTGTACAAGTTTTGAGTACTCAGGTAGGATTCTGAAAGCTATGGGTTTTTTGAAAAAAAACACAAAACACCACCACATTATCTTTGATCTGTTATTGGTTGTTCTCTTTTACACACGTTCTGAAGTTTTGTAATGTGTTATTACAAGAATCCTTTTACCACCAGCATCCTCCATCTTCCCTTCATTGTCTGCTGCTTGACATCTGTTATTTATTAGAACACATTATCTCTATTACTTGCCTATATTCTGTTATCTGCCAACTTATGGTTTTTGGTGAAGTTTTTGTTTGCTTACATCTCCTTTTGAATTTGAATTCTTAGTCATTGAGACTGTTACGCAAGTAGCTCCAGTTCAGCTGTGCTTTCACTTTTTCTAAAGGACAAATAACAGAATATAATGGTTCAGTGAGAACCACAAAGATTACTTTATGTTCTTTGCAATATCTGCCCCCCCCCCCATAATTTCTTAAAATGCTTCTCTACTTAAAAAAAATAAAAGATAAGTTTTTCTTATTGGTACAAGCATGTCCCATAATACAGAGTTCATCTTTTCCAACCATTCATGGTTTAAATGGATTAATTTCAAAAGCATTTCTGTAACTTATAGATGTCTTGAAATTAATGCTCTAATAATCAGAAATAACTGTGACTTTCCTTGTTTTTGTTATTTGTCTGGAAGGCCATCCACAGAGGACAGCATGAGGAGCACAGCTACATTATTCCTCTTTTTATACTGTAAGAACAAATGTTCCTCTGAGTTCTTTTCATAATACAAAAATAGCTAGAACCAAGCAAAACACGTCTTCTATTGGGACTCCTTTTGGTGCAAAATACACTTGGGAGCTACTCCCTCTGTATTTGTTACACGCCACCATACCACACCTTGCTGTCCCATTTAGGGCTTCTGGACAGAAAAAAGTCATGACACTGAAGGGGAAAATCATGCTGGAAAATTCAGGTGGATGTATAAAGCAGGACACTCACCATATACTTAATGATATTACCAAAGCAGAGCACATATGAAAGCTGAGAGCCTGAACAAGATCGTTGTTCTTGGGCCTGCTATCAATAAAATACAAGAAAGAATAAAAGATTGCACTCCATCCTTACTGATCATATTTAAAGCATCTGATCCCTTGACAATGCTCAGACTATTATCATCACCATGTTTCTCTTAAAAAAAAAAAAAAAAGAGATAAATACCTTCTTCTGTAAAGCAGTTGAGACTACACATCCTGAGCAAGAACCTACAGCCTTGGACAAGGCCTCTCACAACAAAGAATGTATTTTTTTTCCCAGCTAATTTATCTAGTGATTAAATCTATCAGCTTTGTCTAGAGTGATCTGAATCCTATTCCATGACATTAATTTCTAATTATTGCAATTGCATAGGTGTATATATAACACTTCCTACATTCTAGTTCCATTCTGAGCATTGTGGGATTAAAAGCTTTATGCATAGCACATAGATTTTTTATTTATTTATTTTGTCAGACTGTAAGGCTAGCACAATTTGCACCTATTATACAGTTGACAGAACTAAGAAATCTACTTTCTTTTCTCTTATCTAGGAATCCAAACCAACCGCTCAAGCATGCAGAATAAAGTTTCTTCTGCAAGATGAATATAAAAATCTTTACTGGAGCTCTCCTTGCTTATCACCCTCAAAAGCCATGATTTTGCCTGCTGGAATCCTTAATGTAAACTTCTTATGGCTATAGTTTCTGATTTCAGCCAAATCAACAACAGCATTTCTCACTCATTTTGATTCTAAACAATGTGCGCCATCTCTAATAGTCAAGGAGTTAGCAGACAGGTTTGTATTTCAGTGTGTTCTTACCAATATAAAGCACCCAAGATTACAGAATTTCATATTTAGGGCTAGCTAGTTAGATTCTGTTTACATATATACTTTAAGTAATGCTGTTGCATCTTTGAACTCATTCTAAAACATTTGTTTAAATGACAGCGATGGTCTAAATTTCTTTTACCTTATTAATAAAAATGACTGTCATTTTCACTTACAGTAGTACAGCATTTTTGTAACTTTAATCCAGCTCTCACTCTTTACTTTAATATGTGTTGCATATTAATTGTATTGTTCTTGGCTCCATTTATAGCTTCATGAAAACTACACAACCTACTTTAGTATTCTTTAGTCTTTAACAAGTGAGACTGGGAATTGAGGAATAATCAGTAATGGTTATCTGCCTTTCCTATTTAAAAACAATAATGATGTTCACTCATCCTGAACAAGGCCTTTAATTAATCATTGTAGTAATGCAGACTGAAGTCCCAGTGTTACTATCACTGACGCATAACAGTAATATAAACTCCTGCTTAAATGCTTTTGTTCTGTGAAATAAATCTTTACATCTATTCCCAGTAATTTAGTAAAATTAAAATATAGCCTCATTATTCTATTTATCACAATATTTTCAGGTAGGTATACTTATTTTTTATCATGCAATGGCTGAAAACTGTACTTTATTTAGAGGACACCTTATCAGGCAGTTTATAAATAAATATACTTTTATATATTCAACAGGCATATTTCTTTTATATATATATATATATATAATTCTCACTCTTACAGGCTAATTCCTTCATATATTTTTTTTCATTCAATTTTACAACATGTAACTAAATTCCACAAAGCATTGTTTAACCTCAGTTTTTGTTGTTGTTGTTTTCTTTTCTAAGATTACTGTTTTAATGGGTATAGGGAGCACTACAAAACCATATGCATTACCTCAAAGACTAGTACTCCTATTGGCTGAAATATAATGTTAATCTTCTATTTGGAGATGAACATCTTCTACTACTAGATAACAGACTAATACTAGATAATTAGATTAAAAGTTTGCCAGTATAGTGTCTTTTTCCCAGTGAATAATTCAAGTGAAATGACTAATTAAATTCTTAAGGGAGCCATACATCTATTTATGATGATAACTTGGAGTTCCCACCATGTGGCCATGCACACATCTCTTTCCACCGTCAGACTTCAGTATATACCCCCTAGGTTGGAAACAGTGTAGAAGTAAAGACTATGCAGATGAGTCCTCTGAAGAGCAAGAATCAGCTGCATAGGGACTTAACAAACACTTTCTAATGGAGAAAGAAAGCAAACCCCAAAGAAAATACACTTCTCCAGTAGCCTGAAAAGGGCTACATTTCCTCTCCATATGCTATGCTATATACACTGTAATACTCTGAAGGGCAATGAATTATACATAGCCACTATTATTTTTGACACCTGAATCCACATAGATTCTGTCAGGATTTATTACAGTTTTTCTCAAGCTTCACCATGGCTTTATCTGCCACAACTACTCAAAATAAATAAATAAACAACAACAAAAAAGGATACTATTAACTTTGCTTTCCATCTTAAATTGCCTTTTTTTTTTTTGCATACTATGCAAATAGAAGAGTGTCTCAGCAAGGCACAAAGCATACTGTCTTCATATGGGGAAAAAATGATTTTTTTTTTTTTTCTGAATGAAAGAACATTTCTTGTATGCTTAATGGATGACATGGAATTCCAGAGATAGGGACTGTGTCTTGCATTCTAGGTGACTGTGGAGAAACCTCTTAATGTCTGAGCTTTCATTCCCAATATAAAATATGGTGATGCTGACTTTTCCTTGCCAAGGTCATTAGGTTACATACACACATATCAATCAGTGGTTGTTAGGCACATGGGTAATACAGAAATCAAAGTAATAAGTACAGCGTCTAGATACATAGAAACCTGATATCAAGCTCTCTGCATGAAAATTGAATTTGACTCTTAATGAGGAGGTTCGGATAGGTGGTCTGGTTTTGAACTTAAAAACACCGAGAAACACTTTCCAAGTATATTTCTGTACATTTAATTAGAGACTTTTATCATTTTTCCAATCCCTTTCAACAATCCTGTAATATTTTTACAGCCTTGCCTTTTGAGGAGCAGACACAAAGTGAGCTAGATACACCGTACAAGGAGATATCAAAGAATGAATTTCCCCTGTTGCTTTAACCACATGAAAGCTCTCCCAATGTATTCCCTTGCTTCTCTTAGTGGTTTGTATAATGAGATCAGTAGAAGTGAACACTAACATCTCCCTGTTCCATTTGCAGCTGCTAGTACCTGAAGGATAACTGTGCTATGGTAATGATTCTATTTGAAAAGGGAATATTTGTTACTGCATTTTTTTTTTTAATATTCTGACAGTTTTCTTAGTTTTGGTGGGAAGGGAAGAGAAAAAAAAAAAAAAACGGAGAAAGGGATGATCCCTGCCTCAAGAATTTAAAGTCTGAAGAAAGAAAAAACAGGACAGAATTAACTGGTGGTCTCAGAGGACAGAGATCATTGGGTAGGGAGGAAAGAAAGCATAATGGTTGCTTATCAGTTGAACTGGAGCTGGAACGTCCAAGGTATTTTATGTCGATCTTCAGAATTAGGAACAGTAGAACTCCACAAGCATGGAAGGTTACAGAACACAGGGTGTATTGCTTGGGCTAAACTATAAAATTTCTACCCTCTTGGATCCTTCAGTTAATCCCTGTGGTACTGATCTGTGCTGAGTATAGATACTTGAATTATCTAAGGCTTTGTCAACTGTGAAAAGTCACTCAGTGTAGTATTACATAAAGATCTGTGTGAAAAGAGATTCCAAATGAAAAGGCTCCATACAGGTCTATTCTTAGACAGATTCATCCTCAAATTAGGACTCTACATTCATCCTATTTTAGGACACCTCTCATCTCTCTCACATTAACATGTCAATCCCATGTTCCTCTATTACTCCATCCTCCCCCTACAGTACTCATCCTCCCACCAAACAGTTCTTCCTCAGCCTGCTCTTGCATTCTCAGACTATAGGTTCTGATAATGGCTGAATACCTGCACAACCAGCAGGATGCTACTTGCCTGTTTCTATCTAAGACAGTGTTCTAAGGCAGTGGGTTTTGTGATGGCAGGCGATGGAAGCTACTGTGTTATCAACAGTATCTTGCTGCTGTCCAGGGTAACAGCAACTGCTTTTGCTCAGTTTGCAATACCACCTTAGTGGGAACATTCCCTTACACTTTCACACTGAAGTGCACTAGATGAAGTATAAGCACACAATCTTTTTTGTGTTTTCTTAGAGGAAGGGATTAGGAATTAACACATTTGTGTGTTTGACCACAGAATAAGGTCCACTTCCCAAAATCCACATTAGTATTTCACTGCTATACCACACCGCCAGTGCAGAGGCCCAGTGCAGAGTTATTTACCATACCTGTGAAAGAATCTGCCTCTCACTCTTTCCTGGAATAGACTGTCTTGTGAAAGAGTCCAGTCCACCTCCCAAATACTCCTGACTTCAGAACATAACCTATTTTGAGAGATGTTGAAACAACACCTTGCAACATTCAATGACCTTCCTTTCTCCAGAAATATCTCAAGAATATTTTACTTTTAAAATCAGAGAACCCAGACATTTAGGAGCTTTACTAATTCTTCTCCTCCAATTACAGCACGTGCAGTGGTATATGGGAGTACTGTAATATATGAGAACAACCCTGTAACAAGGAGCTCAAAATGGGGTCTTTGAGAACATATTGCTTTGAGGGCTTCTCATGTTAATAAAACTAAGATCAAGCAGCAGAGTTTGAAAACACAAACATGTCTCACCACTGGTCAGAGAAAAATACCAGATACTGGTGAGAGGGGGCAGCACAGTTTTCATTAGTGTTGTTTGTAGATTAGCTGCTGTTAAATGTGAAAGTGCCAGCAGTTGATAGTTCACTTGAACACAGTATAGAAAAAACTTCCCTGTTATTTTTGGTAAATGTTTGAGGTGGTATGTCATTTTACACAGTAACAATAAAAAACGGATCAAACACTGAAACAGTTGCTTTGTTTGCCAGTCACAGAACAATGACAACTGTCAGCATTTGAATTATTATAGAACCATTTGACGTGTACAAAAAAGACTGTATTCTTGAATTGCCTTTTATTGCATCAGCAAATAGAATTACTTAATGGGATTACTATTGAGCTATACTGTACACTTCTATTTCAGTTACAGCCTTTGTACATTGCTTCTCTTTGTACTTTACATGTGTAACTATAATATTAAAAAAAAATTAAACACTGAAGAGCAGGCTGCCTCATTAAAGAATTTTAGGCATGTTTCAAAATATCATTAAGCTTAACCAGTGATGGTAAAACAAACTCCACTGAATCACATTCTAAAAGTTAATTTTAATTACTCAAATATTTTAATTATTTGATTATTAATATTATATAAATACTGAATATTTATCCTGCTCCTGTTATTTATGCTTTCCAGTTAAAAAGGATAAATCAACTGAATTCACGGAAGAGAGTGTTATTTTGATGGGTCCAATTCTTGTACCTAGAGGGAAACACTGTAAAACTAGAATCTCACACACTGGCAGGAGTGAAAATTCAAACTGCTCAATAGTAAATGGGCACAATCTCAGGGAGGTTACTGTTAAGACATCCAAGCACAGTGGTGTTTTTAAGCTGATACACTTCCTGCTCTGAGATGAATCTTGCTGAACATGAAGTTAAAGAAAGTACTGACAAGTGCTAGAAATAAGTGTCATGCTAGCATTCCGTAATATAAACAAATCAATATTATAATATTTTCTTCTTCCAATTAGAAGTAGATTGTTTTATTACCTCTTCCAATCTTCATGACATGAAATAATTATTTTATGGCAGTTTTATGTAATTTTTTTTTTCTTGAGATCAGTCACTTCAGGTCAAGTGGAGTAAATTCTGCTCTCACTTGAACTGATCTGTCCAGCTATATGCTCAGTGACCTGGGGCTCCATGGGCTTACAGACTCACAGAATTTATTATGTGGGTATTAACTGAGGACACTCAAGAAAAACTGATTTTTCTAGAAGACAGTAAGTAGCGAAAGGAAAATATTTGTTTTAATCTTTTCTGAACCAACAAAAAAAAAAAGGAAAAAAGTTTGAGAGGATAATAGAACACATTTGTAGATAACTTTAGTCACTGTAAGTGCATAGTATTTACAATATGAAATACATTTTAGAGAGGTTTACTGAGTGCATGATGAATCTGACCATATTTATTTTTGCTACAATATGCTAAAGCTCTAAGGTAATGGAAAATTAAGGCATATTTGGACTTGTTTTCAAAGAAAAACTCTGAAAAATGTCTTGTAAAGAACACATTTGATTTCAATATGTAAATGTGCATGCATGCCAAGTCACTTAGTGTTTTTATGTATCTGAGGGTTTTAACAGTAATTCTCCAAATCTCAATGAAATTGTCTTTACTATTCTTCCTCAGATACGTAATTCATGTGAAGATTAAGATTAACTCCCTCGGACAGGAAGTATATATCTACCATTACATTCAACATAATCTGGAATATAAATGCAGCAAACATGGGGAAAAAAAATATTACTCATGTATAGATAACACCTTGTAAATAAATGACATCTATATACCTGTAGGAATAATGCTCTTCAGTTTCATCATATCAATTTCCAACAACTTTCCAGAAGAAAACACTAACATGGCAGGGGGGTTGGACCCAATGATCTCTCAAGGTCCCTTCCAACCCCTACAATTCTGTGATTTCAATAATACAAACCCTATCATTATAAAGATTTTAAGAAAATTTTAAGTCATTTTAAGTAACATCAATAAGGATGTGTGACAAGAACTGATCCTATTAAATATGTTTACAGCTTTTTCGTGTAAAAATACTTTCCGCATGTGTGAATTAGTAATAAGCACAAAATTTGGAAAGGAAAAATGAAACAATCCTTTGAGAACTTGTAGAAATCACAGTGGAAAAGTGTAATTTAATTTTTTCATCAGCTGGATTGTGATTGCTCTTTGTCTGTTTTTTCCTTGGAAGTATAAGATCTATGTATTTCACCAAAGATTTTATATACAGCTTTGGAAAACTACAACAATGTGTCTAGACACGAAGCAGCAGCCTTTGTAAGAGCCATTTTGCACAATGTTCCCAGCTGTGCTGGAGAGAATACACAGGAAGAGCCAGAATGAAGACAATGGTGAAAATCTTAGTTCTTAATTTCATTGTTGCAACCAGCACCTTTACAAAGTGCAACATTTCTGCCAATTTTTGCTAGATACAGAAACAAAGATGGGCTTGTATGTCTTTGTTTTGTACTGACTAACAGTGCTAAGATGAACAGAACCTGACACAATCAGTAGTGGAAACCAGTCACTAAAACCCGTATGTTCAACACACTGAAGTAAGCCCACTGGTTGGTGCATTTTGAATGAATATTCAGAAAAGCAATCTCACCAAGAACTTATTTACACTTACTTCAGTGCAGTACGTCTCAATCTAAGCATACCAAGTTCCATAAAAGAAGGCAGGGTCAGTGATTCTACTATAAAAACTGCAGGCATCTGTTACATTTCTGTCTGTTACATTTCTAATCAGATTTTGGATCAACATTTCTTAGGGTCATTTATTCATTAGACATATATTGTTTAAGTCAGGTAGGGATATCTGTTCATGATCAGTAAATCCTTTCTCTTTGTTTACCCATCAAAAATACCCCAAGCTCCCTAAAAACAGAAACAAACAAACAACGAAAGTAACAATACAAAATGCAGATGATTCAGATTTCCATCTAATGACATGTACTTTAATGTGATCAATGGTAGCTTATCTTTTTAATATCTTATTTTGTATCTTTTGTGGGGAGAATATTTCCAGAAGACTGTCTTCTCAAAGTAAAAATGGTTATGCTAAAGATATGGTCTTCTATTTCCCATTCTAGGACAAATCCTTTTTATTCAAATCTGCCAGATTGAGTAAGTGTATTGTTGGGAGCATTTCCTAAGGAATTTAGTAATTCTTACCCTCTCCTTCTCCTGACACAAAGAAGAAGATCAAATACAAGCTTAAGCTTGCCACACAAGGCAGTAGACTACCTATTTTACTTTACACTCTTACGGAAGCTTTTATTTAAAGTGGGGATTCTAGAATCCAAATTTAGTTAGATTGCTTTCAGATTCAGATATCTCACTTGAGCCCAACTTCTCACCATTAACTCCTTCGTTCCAGGACATTATCCAGAAAGCTGATAATAATACCTACTATTTAAACTTCTGGCAAATAATTTGCCGCAGCTGTAGTTGTTCACATGCATCATTAACTGCCTGGACACATTCTGAAATTTTTTTTTCAGGGCTTTTCATAGCTTTTCTGTTATAAGACTATTAAACTAAACTATATAAAAAAAATCCCCCAATTCCAGACTACCTCTCACCCTCCAAAAAACAAAATTCTAAATACACCTATTAGAATTCTTCACAGTGGTTAGAAGCAACCATCACTTCTGTTTACAGTATAGGATTATAAATTATATTGAAATATCATTCAGTTACAGTCATTCTCCAGCACTGCAAAAAGATGGATGGTCTCCAGGGTAAGGTTGTCATAAAAAGGAAAATCAAACCAGCTGAATAATACAATAAGTCTGTGTATCAAGCCAGCTCAACCAAGCAGTGATAAGAACTGTGGCAGCCTTTGAGGAGCTGGCTGACAGATTTCATTTGTCTGAGTTCAGATCTTGCCCCAGTGTCATATGTCATATCTTCCCACCATCCCTTTGGTGTTCTACCGGCACCCCTCCAGGTGCTGTCAGGGGATTAGAAGGAGTCTGCCAGTTAAAATGCTTGAATGAATAAGTCAAGAGTACAAGTAAAGGGCCCATTTGGTTTCTTACTTCCCCATCCCCCCTTTTTCAGACCATTAAATTGACACATCTTTCGCATTTGGTACTATACTTAGACATCTATTAAACTTCAGAATATAAATATGCAGTGTTATGTTGAAAAAGGACATTTCACATACACGTAGATACTAACGAGTCTGGAAAACCAAGATGATTAAGCCCTTTGGCAACATCAAGAGTTACCTTTAAATCATATGACTACTGACACAATATGTGGAACCACATAATCTGCTATTACTAACATCTCTACAATTTAAAACATAAAGCATTGCCCACTCAAAAATGAGCCACACCAACATAAAATTTCTTGCATGTTAGATACACTTTTTTTCCTGAGAAAATAATTTTTAACTAAAACATTCCTCTTTGATTTCATTTCCTCATAGTCTTTCCTAATGCATGGATCACTGTTGTTTTCCACTGTTTAAAAATAATTTTTTTGCATTTTGCTCCACTGAGATGGCTAATAAAGAGTTATATTTTACAGACATGTCTAATACAGACCCCTCAGTTCATTCTAAGTGAGTTTGAGAAAATAATTCAGCTGTCTAAGGTAGGCATCTAGTGACACCTTAGATGCATAACTATCCTCCAGCTGCTGCTCCAGGACAGTATGATTCTCCCATGCCATATTTGTCACAGCTATTATGGATGTCATGGTTACACTAATGTGTCTGAAACAGCACTAGATGTCCGTGTTTAGGCACAGGTATGACAAGGTACATGTACACCGCACCAGTCATAAGCAATTGTGCTCAGCTCCAGAAAGCAGCACTGGCATGTTAAAGCAACACATCAAATAGCCTAATATATGTAGAACACCACTGTGGCGGTATTGCTCACTGTTCCAGCTCAGCAGGAGCAAGGGCTGTATCTCCATGAATAATATATGCCTCCTTAAGCACATAGGCACTCTCTGTAAATTGACTGTTTACTTACCCATGCCTTTCCTGGAACGAGAAGAACATGAAGAACAAATCCTTACCTTGGGAATCTCAGGGCTCCATGATTCAATCTTTGAGGCTTCAAGCTCTGGCAGACAGTAAACTTCCATGTTATTTTACACAAACCTCTCCATTACATTTGCCTGTGGACAAAGCATGTAAAAGTTTTTTTTTTTTTAAAAAATCAACATAGAACTTTCTAGCTGTAAAATTGAATATTACAATTTTCACACGCAAAGTTGGTCTAATTTGAAAAATATAAATCACACAAAGTAAATAGCAACTTTTTCAGAAGTTATTTTCTGTGTACACCTGATGAAAAATAAAGTTAAAAGTTTTAATCAGCTTCAAATTCTTAGTTTATAACATGTATGGAGGCACTGAATAGAACTGAAAAAGGATAAAGATCAGTTTAAATGCAAATGACATTCCTATTTCAGATCAAAATTGAGGGGTTTGCATAGAATTGGTGCTTAAGTGCAACAGGTTTCTAAATTCAAGGGAATGTAATTCAAGTCCCACATAATCTACATATACGGGTATATATATTTTCCCTGCAAATGTCACTTAATATATGACATATCTGATTATTGAATTGACAAAACTAATTATTCCTGTATCCATTCTAGGCTTTTTGATCATACACACGTCCTAAAGGAGGTGGTCAAACACACATAGTAGATATTTAAAAATTCCTCTAACAAGTGGGGATTATTCCTGAGCTGCAAATCACAAAAGTGTGATTTTTTGCAAGAGTCTAAATGGAGAAGAATTTAGAATTCCATTTCATATTTAGTTAAGAACTAGAATCTTAGCTTTTCAATTTTATTAATTTAAAAATATTTACAGTTGTATTTGTGAGGAAAAAAGGGCACATTAACGCAAATATCTAGGGGAAAAAATATCACTAACTCAAGCTCACTTTAATCAGTAGTGTTCAAGAATAAATAGCTGTCAGAAAGCTGTTACACTGCATTGTAGTTATCAGTCCAGCCTGATGCCAGAATGTCTGTAGCAATGTTGTTTTGACACACTACTAACATCTACAACTTGTTAGCAAGAGTTGGATTAAATCATCTTGTCATGAATTCTAGCTTTTATCAATTTAAACAAATTCACCACTTACAACTGAAAATATTTTCAGTAAGACAAGCCCTAGATAAAACATCTCTGAAATCCTATTTTCTTGTCTATCTACATCACTAGATTTGGGTGTTGATGATAGACAAACGCTGAGCCCTTTTTGTTTATTACAAAAAAAAAAAGGTAAAGAAATTAAGAAACTGTTTTTCACCACCAAACTTGAAAAGTACTTTTAAGTAACAATGACTTTAGCCAAAAGCAGAAAGAAAAATAGGTGGTGGGGCTAGATGTATTCAGCACTAAAAAAGAGCTCACTACAAGACAAACAGCTTTCAAGTGTTTGGACTTGGTACCATGTCATGTTTTGAAATTTGGCTTCTTTAATACATTAAGCCCCCCCCCCGAAAAAATCAAATAATCAAACGTAATAGTGAAGTCAAAGGATGTATGCTAAGGATGGCACAAAATGATGTTGTGGTAGCAGAAGATGGATTGACAGCATGACATATGTTATCAGTATGATTCAAACTGTAGAAAAGCTTAACTTGTCAGAGAAGATGCATTCTGAGAGGATAAGGTAAAAAGCACAGATAACCCTGAATGAACACTGTATGCACACGTTCTGGTGTTTGTGAAAGAGGGTTACTTCTGCTTCCATTGAGAAATCTGTGAATCAGTGACTTTAGCAAATGGAAAACATAAGCCCTAAGCATTACAGTTTTTTTAGACAGCTCAGAATCAAAATAGTAAATCTAGCTATGTCAGTTCCAGAGATAAAAATACAAATAGCGTAACTCTGCATCCTGGTCCTCCATCAGTATTAGTAGATGGTTACTAGAAGTGAGTACACCATACACAGCAATGAGTCAGTGACTCTTCCCGACTTCAAATTAGAATTACAACTCTAGTGATATACCTTGGAGTGTGGAATATTAGTTTTCCTCTGCTTTTAAAAGAACTTTATCATAGTTTCTTAGAAATCAGTGATAAAAATTCTACCAGTAGCTGGATCTGACTTCCAGCTTTCTGAAGGCTAACAGAACTATAGAAATTAGAGTAGATGGCAATAAAATGAGCAGCAACTCTGGACTCCCACTTAGAAGTTTAAATGAATTCAGTATGAGAAAATAATTGCTATTTTTTTCCCAGTGAACTTCTTGTGAATCAGTTTTTAACTCAGTGAACACTGGGAGAAGAGCAGACTAATATACTTGATTCTATCTGAGCCCTTATATTAAACAACGTGTAGAAAAAAATGCCTTAAAATATTTCAGCCGTTTCTCTTTAAACTATCTGAAAAATTTGCTTACACATCTCTGCTTTCTCTTCGCTAAAATAAACAGCCATAATAATCACAGTAGATTAAATCCTGTGTCCAATGTTATTTAAAAAAAAACATGTTCAGCCTACACTTACATTATTCCTAATTCTAGATATTACTAACAAATATGTTGATAAGAAATTAAAATTTGCTGATTATTTTTCAATCTATATTTATTTCCCTAAACTATATTATTCTTTTTTTTTTTCTCCAAAGTTTGGAGAAATTGGTTGTGGTTCATCTCACAGAGATAAGTCTCTTAGAAAAGTCCAATACTGGGAAGGAAAGAATGGGTTACATAGTCATTTTCCAGTGAACTTCACGAACAGAGAAATGCAGTGACTCCTAGCTCTGAACTCACTGTATCTGGGTCAAGCACAATCTTCCTAAACTTTCAGAAAAATTGGGAAAGTAAACCTAACTCTCAGTGGGACAGGCCTTCGTATGTTCTTCTGGATGAATAAACACTGCAATTGTTTTGAATAAGCTGTTGTGAGTCACTTGAATTAGCAAGAGCTCCCAAAGGAAAATTTCCTACTCATGGCAAATTCAACTGGGATTGTAACATAAGCACAGTTATAAAAGAGAAGACTGTAACCAGAGAACTCAGGCTAAGAATGATTAATCCCACTGTTCTGCCCATGAGAGAAGGAAAGGAGGTTGCAAAAGTTCCTACAGTGAACTGCTTGAAAAAAGCAGCAGAACATCTCTCCAGTGGCCACACACTCCACCCATGAACACTAACACATAGCCTTACATAAAAGCAGACGTTTACTAAATCTTTGCAATCCATTTACTTTGTCCGAACTGCCTTGCTTTGCCAGCTGCACCCCTCTAATCAACATCTTGATTCTGAATAAAGTTACCTGCACCAGTCACATGTGGTGACTAAATATAAGCCCAATAACTAATTACATCAGCATGAATTCTTCTGTTTACAAACAAAAGGAAGTATCTGCACAAATGCAGAGAAGAGCACTGCAAAATATAGTTTGAAACCACAACTGAGCTATCTATTTCTTTTTAAGAGCTAAATAAAATATTATCAAGGATTTTTTTTCTTCTTCAAAATCCATCAACTATCACACTACAGTCTAGGTGGACAAACTTTATGCCTCAGCTAGTAACTTATGACAGTTCTGCATGACTGACTTAAAGGGTATCTTGATTATTGCAGAGACAGTAAAGCTCTTAAAGTTTCGTATCTCAGTAAAGTTACTAAATCTCTTGGATTTTTTGTAAATACACAAAAACACACTTCTGACCTTCTCCCTCTGGGATTTAAAGTGAATGCCACGCTCCTCACCTTAAAAATTCCCTTGTTGCCCAGAAAAGACAAAGCATGTGTCAGGAGGTGATGTCAGACTTGTCTGTCACTCAAGCATTTAGCAAGATTGTTGGGCTCTTTGCTAGTTCTTTCTGTATGGCTTGCCTGTAATACTGAGTCTACAAAGGTGCTTGCCTGGAGACCCAGCACAGTACCTGGTTCCCAAGAGGATATGCACTAATGGGTGTGCATGAATGAGTTTAGCGTGCTGAATGACAAAATGCTTTCCCCTCTAGATCTTCTAATTATGCTAATTTTAAAGAAAGGTCTAGGAATCAGTTTGCTGCTTCTGTACTGGAAAAACTATTAGGTAAATTACTGGTTGTAAGTTTCTTCAACATTCAGCATTAATACAGGGGTATTCCTCACGCTTCCATGAGCTCTATCTTTAGTTAATTCCTCAGAGCACTATTGTTCATATACTGTCAGATAACAACACAGAATAGCTTTATCTGAGTGAGGTAGGAAAAAAAGGGAAAACTGACTTCACAATAATAAGCGGAAAGGTGTTGGCTGAATAAGGAACTTAATCATGAATTCCAGGTATACAACCTACTCTATGTCTATCTGTACATAAATACCTAAATTACCTTTATTTAAAGATAAAAATGGGATTCTTGAGGAGCTTCAGCACTATCTCATAAATTGGACAAGTTTAAGCATTAACACACACACATTACAAATTTAAAATCTTAAATCTCTATCTATACATGGGAAAATATTTTATTTGCATACGTATAAACAAAAGCCAAGAAGAAAAACTTTCATTGACGTCCGTAATTAAGATTAAGTCCAGATTTTGCTCAAAATCATTGAAATATGTTATTGGGTAGACAAAATCTCACAACCAACATACACCCATTTACATTCTGCACTTTGACTACGCTGAAAATCCTTATTTTTATGGCTTTATCAAAGGAATGAACATTGCAAACATCATTGACATGTTCTGGAGTGAAGTTTTACAATTGTAGAGAAACTTTTTTCCTTTTTTATGAGAAAAAAATGTTAATATAAGAAAAACATGAAAGATGAAATGTTTCATTTGAGAAACCTGAAGGATTAGTGGTTCTTTTAATATCACTATTTGAAGTATGAGATTGTGTCTAGAAAAGTTTAAATAGTTTATTAATCTATGGTGAAGAACACAGACAGATCTCAGAACTATTACCATATAACAGTGTATCTTGGAATAAAAAGTAAATACTTATGAGTCTGTACTACTCAAAAAAGGAAGTGTGGATTTTCCCAAAGATTTCAGTTGGCATTGGATCAATCCTTAAAATAACATTTATTTTCAAAAGACAAAATAATAGAACAACATTAAGAGAGGTATATTATAACGTCTTAAACTAATTTCAAGTTTTTAAACTTCCTAAGTGGTATTTATTCTGTCTGGCTAATTTTAAGATATTTGGAATGAAAAACATCTTTTCTCCTGCCAAATATCCCAAATAATTCTGAAAAGCAGTACAGAGAGTTTTTACTAAGAAAGATTTCTAAGGTATGTCAGGAAAATCTCCATGGAGAGTTTAGTAAATGCTTCTCTGTATTTAATAATAAATATTGATTATTTAACAACCAGACTTCCAGATGCTGATGGCAGCAGTTCAACAGACTTGTAAATCTCTACACTGAGTATAAAAAAAAAAGTGCAGTCATCTCAGGAATTATTTTATTTCTCTAAGTTGTCTCAACCCACACATTTTTTGTTGTTGTTTTAGGGGATTTTTGTGTGTTTTTGTTTGTTCATTTCTTTTTATTACTTCCTGGTCACCAAATTCTCATTGCACTTATCTAGTGTTGTGCTTCAGTGAGTGGCTGTTTCCAAACAACACTTAAAGAATGTAAAATAAATAAATAAATAAATCAAACCCAGAATACAAGAAATTTCTTTCCAAAAGGCTACATTTAGATATTATTTTTTCTCATACAGGGATTCCATATCTACAGTAATACAACTGGAAAACTCTGTTTGCTAAAATGCTTTTAAACATATATACCAGTTATACGTACTTTTAGGGCTTTATCCTAACAAACTTGAAGCTTAATACAAATGGTTAACCAAGAGAACTGTAAAATGAAATGGCTCTTAGTGCAATACCAATTTTGTTAACAATATGAAATTGTTATTGAAATGTTTCTCGTATGTATTTCTTTTAAAAAGAAAGGGGTATAAATAAAACTTGTTGCATCAGGTTAGTACTTTTTTTGTATTTACCAATGGAAGAAAGCCATTTAGACTTAACTTGTTCAGTACCTCACTATGCACAAGGTACGTGAGCTTACTAGCACCAAACAACTGCTGAGAAGAAGCTTGATTGATTTCAAATCCCAGTCATTTAACTACAAGTCAAAAAGAGCACTGGTCTGCAGTCAAGAAATGAACGTGGTTACAATCACAACAGTTAACATGGATTTAGCAAAGTAGGAGTAACAACACAGAAAGAATGAAGAATATGGATGTACAGAGATGTGCGCATAGGAGTTGTTCATTATGCTTATACAGTAATTGAAACAAAATTTTTCAATATAAATCAAAATGTCTTAAAAATTAAACAACATTAAGGAAACTGAATACAAAGATGTTTTGTGAATCACCACATGCTCTGAGTTTTAGAGACTCCCTGTTCCACAGAGCAGTCTGTTCAAAGCCTGAGGAAGAAGTTCACAAGCCTGACATTAGAAATACTTTCAGGCCTTCCACAGAACAACTTTGATCAAGCTTCACACATACAACCAGAACACCTTTTGAATGAAAGTCATACCTCTAAGCTGTTCTTAACATCCATTCAGCACTGGAACTATTTGTAATTCTGCAAGTAGCATTATCAGTCACACAGGCTGAAGCAATTACCCATTCTGTCTTAAGTACTGCACACGTTGATGTATATTTGGTTTCTGATGAGATTGGAATGGTCTTTCACCCAAAAAGACAGATCATCAAGAAAATCTTAAGATTCAGTTTATTTAATCCTTAAGGAACTCATAATATTCAAAATAAGTACTGTAATATTCTTTTACCATAGGTATGACAGACTAGGAATATTTGTGGAAAATACAGAAACATAGAAAGATAGTCGGCCTGAATAGAGGCAATAATTAATCATTCACAAACAATTTTTTAAAGTTTATTAAGCTATGTCATATCTTAGACAGAAACACAGGGTGAGAAAACCCACAAAGCACAGCATGAATCATGGTAACAACAGACTAGGGATATTCAGAGTAGATACACCTCTTACGTAAAGTATTCTCCTTTGAGGAGAGGGAGTGAGGGAGTGGTTGTGGTGCAGTTTAGCTTTCCATCAGGGCAAAACCACCACAATACTTGGCTTCATCAGAGGTGTTTTGACTTAAGCCACCAATAAAACGGGGTGTTAAAGTTAAGGTAGTTAAGAAATCAGTAAGTTTCTGGACAAATTAACAAGTTGTTGCATCACTTCTTATATTTTGAATTACTTTTTCATTCTCTCTCCAAAGCTAGCTGAAAATACTTCATCAGATCGTTAGCTCAGCCTACTCTGTGGAGTAAGCCATTTCCCTTGCCATAAAATTTGACATTTTCTTCTGAGATGCAATAGTAAGAAAGAGGCAACAGATAATATGTTGACATAAATCAAAGTTTAATCTATATCTAGGAAGACCAATTTTGATTATTAGAACTACAATAATCAGAAGAAAATCAGGAAAACCTAATCCCCTTGCCTGGATATATGCACTTCTTGACTAACCTGATTTCCACATTCATTATTTGCACTTCATTACTGTGAACATCGTAACATGTTCTACAGCAAAAGGCAATGAATAACATAATCCATCTCTCTCAAATAAATGCTGGTGTACGTAACATTGTTTTCAAGCTATTATGAACCATAACATAATTACTAAGTTATTTCTAACCCCTGAAAGAGACCCCTTGGTTGCTGTTGCACAGAATTCAATATTTATGAGCAATTAGGGATGAGTTTTACTGTGTAGAATTTGCACCCACCGTATGCTTCTCACATATCTCTGAACTATTGCAGGTTGCCATGGCATTTGTCTTTTTTTTTTTTTTAAACCTTTTCCAGAAAACACAGATATATCTAATGTCACCAAACTTCCTACAGCGAGACTTGCTGTCAGGCAGCCTGTTCTCCCTACCCTCAGTTCTGCTGGCCAAGGGTTGTACATTTGCTTTATTTCCTGAGTTCTGCTCAGTAACAAAACATAATGGATCATTGAGGTGCTAAATATTACTTTTGAAGTATTGAGTGTACTAGCTCAGTTTCTTCAGTGTTTTTAATCATGCCAATTGGTGTAAATACTTTACCTCCTCATGGGCTAAATTACAGAGCAGAAGTGATTTTGCAGAAGTAATGAGGTCACCAAAAGAGCAAGATGAAAAATGCAACATCCTACTCTTAGACAGAGTGACCTTTATGAGAACGTATTCACAGTAGAGCTTCCAGTACTACCCTAAGTAATTTTGTTAATGCTTTTGGTGTCTCTCTCTCTCTCTCTCTATATATATATATACACATACATATATGATCGTATCAGGAAAGTTTTCTCAACTCCAACAGTACACAAGGATGAAAGGCCAGATCTGCAAACTTACCTAACAGTGTAACTGACACCTATCAGTTTGTTGTGGTTTAACCCGGCTGGCAGCTAAACACCACACAGCCGTTCGCTCACCCTCCCCCCTCCCTCTCTGGGATGGGGGAGAGAAACGGGAAAGTGAAGCCGGTGAGTTGAGATAAAGACAGTTTATTAAGACAGGAAAATAATAATAACAATAATAATAATAATAGTGATAATGGTAATAGTATTAACAATAATAATGTGTAAGAAAACAAGTGATGCACAATGCAATTGCTCACCACCCGCTGACCGATGCCCAGCCTATCCCCGAGCAGCCGGCCCCCCCACCCCGGCCAGCCACCCCTATATATTGTTTAGCATGACGTCAGATGGTATGGAATACCCCTTTGGCCAGTTTGGGTCAGCTGTCCTGGGTCTGTCCCCTCCCAGCTCCTGCTGCACCCCCAGCCTGCTCGCTGGCAGGACAGAGCAAGAAGCCGAAAAGTCCTTGGCCTGGTGTAAACACTGCTCTGCAACAATTAAAACATCAGCATGTTATCAGCGCTCTTCTCATCCTAATCCAAAACATAGCACCCTACCAGCTACTATGAGCTACTTAACTCTGTCCTAACTGGAACCAGGACAGATATCCACCCCTTATTCCATACCATTTATGTCATGCTCAGGTTACACTCTGTCCAATACATTCTAATTAATCACCATTTTCATCTATGATATATAGCAATCATGGTAGTGATGACATACATTATTATATAATAATTAACATACTACAATTCAACTCATGGGCTATTCTCACCCAGTATCAAATCCCCTTGAGGTACACACCGGACCTCCCCATTCTTTTGCATTACCCACCAAGTGCATCCAGGTCCCTGAGCAAAAGCAATTCCACGAATGGGTTTGCCTTTTCCTGAGGCAGGAGTAGCCCAGACTGTTTTACCCAGCATGTTTCTTACGTGCACTACAGGAACTTTATCCCCTTCTACAGTGCGTAACAGGTTTGATTGGGCAGGTCCAGCTCGGTTGGCAGATCCCCTGGTATTGACTAACCAGGTGGCCTTTGCCAAATGTGTATCCCAATTTTTGAATGTCCCAGCACCCATTGCTTTCAGTGTAGTCTTCAACAGTCCATTGTATCGTTCAACTTTTCCAGAGGCTGGTGCATGATAGGGGATGTGATACACCCACTCAATACCATGTTCTTTGGCCCAAGTGTCTATAAGGTTGTTTCGGAAATGAGTCCCGTTGTCTGACTCAATTCTCTCTGGGGTGCCATGTCGCCATAAGACTTGCTTTTCAAGGCCCAGGATAGTGTTCCGGGCGGTGGCATGGGGCACAGGATATGTTTCCAGCCATCCGGTGGTTGCTTCCACCATTGTAAGTACGTGGCGCTTGCCGTTGCGGGTTTGAGGGAGTGTGATGTAATCAATCTGCCAGGCCTCTCCATATTTATATTTCAGCCATCGTCCTCCATACCAAAGAGGTTTTGACCGTTTGGCTTGCTTGATTGCAGCACATGTTTCACAGTCATGAATAACCTGTGCTATAGTGTCCATGGTCAGGTCCACCCCTCGATCACGAGCCCATCTGTAGGTTGCATCTCTACCTTGATGGCCTGAGGTGTCATGGGCCCATCGGGCTATAAATAATTCACCTTTATGTTGCCAGTCCAGGTCCACCTGAGCCACTTCAATCTTAGCAGCCTGATCCACCTGCTGGTTGTTTTGGTGTTCTTCAGTAGCCCGATTCTTGGGCACATGAGCATCTACATGGCGTACCTTTACAACCAGGTTCTCTACCCGGGCAGCAATATCTTGCCACAATGCCGCAGCCCAGATGGGCTTGCCCCTGCGCTGCCAGTTGTTCTGCTTCCATTGCTGTAACCACCCCCACAGGGCATTTGCTACCATCCATGAATCAGTATAGAGATAGAGAACTGGCCACTTTTCTCGTTCAGCAATATCTAAAGCCAGCTGAATGGCTTTTACTTCTGCAAACTGACTCGATTCACCTTCTCCCTCAGCAGCTTCTGCAACTCGTCGTGTAGGACTCCATACAGCAGCTTTCCATCTCCGATGCTTTCCCACAATACGACAGGACCCGTCAGTGAACAAGGCATATTTCTTCTCATTTTCCGGTAGCTTGTTGTACAGGGGGGCTTCTTCAGCACGAACCACCTCCTCCTCTGGTGATATCCCAAAGTATTTGCCTTCTGGCCAGTCCATAATCACCTCCAAGATTCCTGGGCGACTGGGGTTTCCTATTCGAGCCCGCTGAGTAATCAGTGCAACCCACTTGCTCCATGTAGCATCAGTTGCATGATGCGTAGAGGGGACCCTTCCTTTGAACATCCAGCCTAGTACCGGCAGTCGGGGTGCCAGGAGGAGCTGCGCTTCAGTACCGACCACTTCCGAAGCAGATCGAACTCCTTCATATGCTGCCAATATCTCCTTTTCAGTTGGAGTATAGCGGGCTTCAGATCCTCTGTATCCCCGACTCCAAAACCCCAGGGGTCGACCTCGAGTTTCCCCAGGTTCTTTCTGCCAGAGGCTCCAGGTGGGACCATTCTCTCCGGCTGCGGTGTAGAGCACATTCTTTACATCTGGTCCTGTTCGGACTGGCCCGAGGGCTACTGCATGAACTATTTCCTGCTTAATTTGTTCAAAGGCTTGTCGTTGCTCAGGGCCCCATTCAAAAGCATTCTTCTTACGGGTTACTTGGTAGAGCGGGTTTACAATCAGACTGTAATTTGGAATATGCATTCTCCAAAACCCCACGACACCTAGGAAAGTTTGTGTTTCTTTTTTGCTAGTTGGTGGAGACATAGCTGTTATTTTGTTGATCACATCCATTGGGATTTGACGGCGTCCATCTTGCCATTTTATTCCTAAAAACTGGATCTCTCGTGCAGGTCCTTTAACTTTATTCTGTTTTATGGCAAAACCAGCCTTCAGAAGGATTTGGACTATTTTCTTCCCTTTCTCGAAAACTTCTTCTGCAGTGTCACCCCACACAATGATGTCATCGATGTACTGCAGGTGTTCAGGAGCTTCCCCCTGCTCCAGCGCAGACTGGATCAGTCCATGGCAAATGGTAGGGCTGTGTTTCCACCCCTGGGGCAGCCGATTCCAAGTATATTGGACTCCCCTCCAAGTGAAGGCAAACTGTGGCCTGCACTGTGCTGCTAGAGGGATGGAGAAAAATGCATTAGCGATATCAATTGTGGCATACCACTTGGCTGCCTTTGATTCCAGTTCATACTGGAGTTCTAGCATGTCCGGCACTGCAGCACTCAGTGGTGGCGTGACTTCGTTCAGGCCACGATAGTCCACTGTTAGTCTCCACTCACCATTAGACTTTCGCACTGGCCATATGGGACTATTAAAAGGTGAATGAGTCTTGCTGATCACTCCTTGGCTCTCCAGTTGACGAATTAGCTTATGGATGGGACTCAGGGAGTCTCGGTTGGTGCGATATTGCCGCCGGTGCACAGTTGTGGTAGCGATCGGCACTTGCTGTTCTTCAACCCTCAGCAACCCCACAACAGAAGGGTCCTCTGAGAGACCAGGCAAGGTAGACAACTGTTTAATGTCCTCTGTCTCCAAAGCAGCTATGCCAAAAGCCCAGCGGAACCCTTTTGGGTCCTTGAAATATCCTCTTCTAAGATAGTCTATGCCAAGGATGCACGGAGCATCTGGGCCAGTCACAATACGGTGCTTTTGCCACTCATTACCGGTTAGACTCACTTCAGCCTCCAATACAGTTAACTGCTGGGATCCCCCCGTCACACCATAAATACAGATGGGCTCTGGCCCTTTATAGCTTGATGGCATTAGAGTACATTGTGCACCGGTGTCTACCAAAGCCTTATACTTCTGTGCGTCTGACGTGCCAGGCCATCGAATCCACACAGTCCAATAAACTCGATTGTCCCTTTCCTCCCCCTGGCTGGAGGCAGGGCCCCTCTAGTCCTGGTCAGAATCTTCATTTCTGTGTTTAAAGGACTGCCTGCTGGAAGTTGGAGCAGCAAACCTTTCAGAGAACTCCTTTTTCCCAATTGTTTTCCTTTGCAATTCACGTACCCGTGCCTCTAGGGTCGCAGTAGATTTTCCATCCCATTTTCTCATGTCCTCTCCATGGTCACGTAGGTAAAACCACAGGGTGGCGCGGTGTGTGTGCCCACCATATTGTCTTCCTTGCATAGATGAACGTTTACCCCTAATAGCTGAGACACTGGTTTGTACAGGTGGGGAGGAAAATAATCTCTCTTTAAGTTGGTGGATCTCTTCAGAAAGTTTCTCCAAGGTATTCTCTTTTAGCTGGTGGACACTAGTTCGTTCAGGTGAAGGGGAAGATAATCTTTCTTCAAGTTGGTGGATCTTTTCAGAAAGTTTCTCCAAAGCATTCTCTTTTAGCTGGTGGACACTGGTTCGTTCAGGTGAAGGGGAAGATAATCTTTCTTCAAGTTTGTGGATCTTTTCAGAAAGTTTCTCTAAAGCCTTCTCTTTTAGCTGGTGGACACTGGTTCGTTCAGGTGGAGGGGAAGATAAATTCTCTTTAAGTTGGTGGACCTCTTCAGAGAGTTTCTCCACAGCTGAGACACAGGCCTTTAGGGAAGAGGAGAGATTTCCTTCGTACTGCCGGAGTATTTTAGTCACTTCATTCACTGTGGGATTCTCCTCCGTTTTCCAGGCTAGTATTGCCAATGAGTTGGCATATGATGATGGGGCACTCTGTACAAACTTCCGCCACATGGGTGGTGTACACCGGACTGCATCTGGATCTGCGGATGTTTGTGCGTCGTCTAGGTCCTTATAAATTACTTCCCGTACGGCCAATTCCCTCAGGTACTGAATTCCCTTCTCCATGGTGGTCCATTTGCTTGGTAAACATACAAGTTCTTCCTTGAAGAGATACCTTTCCTTCACAGCTGACAGGAGACGCCTCCAGAGGCTGCGAGATTGTGCTCCATCTCCAATTGCTTTGTCAATGCATGCGTCCCTAGCAAGGGATCCCAGCCGCCTGGCTTCCTTGCCCTCCAATTCCACATAATTGGCTCCCGTGTCCCAGCACCGGAGCAGCCAGGTGACAAGCTGCTCGCCTATACAGCGACCAAAATCTTTTCGCACATCTCGTAGCTCACGCTGGTATAGAGTCCGGGTAATTACTGTTGATTTTCCGACATCCTCATCCTCATCTTCAGTCTCCTGCACCTTTGATGGCTGGTATGGAGTCCGGGTAGTTACTGTTGATTTTTCGCCATCCTCATCCTCATCTTCAGTCTCCTGCACCTTTGATGGCCCAGCCTCGTCTTCACTACGCCCAGACTTAGCAGAAGACTGTCTGCGTTTTAAACGACCTGAGCCTCTATACCATTTTTTCACCTTGTCTACAGGGGCAACTTGCACTGCTACAGCTCGTTTCTCTGACCCAGCCACAGGGTCTGCCACAGGGGTTGGAATACCCTCTGCGGGGTCAACTTGCACTGCTACAGCTCGTTTCTCTGACCCAGACGCAGGGTCTGCCACAGGGCTTGGAATACCCTCTGCGGGGTCAACTTGCACTGCTACAGCTCGTTTCTCTGACCCAGCCACAGGGTCTGCCACAGGGGTTGGAATACCCTCTGCGGGGTCAACTTGCACTGCTACAGCTCGTTTCTCTGACCCAGACGCAGGGTCTGCCACAGGGGTTGGAATACCCTCTGCGGGGTCAACTTGCACTGCTACAGCTCGTTTCTCTGACCCAGCCACAGGAGTGGGAGCAGCTGCACGAGCTGGGGCAGCTGCAGGAGCTGGAGCGGCTGCAGGGGCTGGAGCTGGAGTGGCTGCAGGGGCTGGAGCCGGAACGGCTGCAGGAGCCGGAGCGGCTGCAGGAGCTGGAGCCGGAACGGCTGCAGGAGCTGGAGCTGGAGCGGCTGCAGGAGCTGGAGCTGGAGCGGCTGCAGGAGCTGGAGCTGGAGCGGCTGCAGGAGCTGGAGCTGGAGCGGCTGCAGGAGCTGGAGCTGGAGCGGCTGCAGGAGCTGGAGCTGGAGCGGCTGCAGGAGCTGGAGCTGGAGCGGCTGCAGGAGCTGGAGCGGCTGCAGGAGCTGGAGCTGGAGCGGCTGCAGGAGCTGGAGCGGCTGCAGGAGCTGGAGCGGCTGCAGGAGCTGGAGCTGGAGCGGCTGCAGGAGCTGGAGCTGGAGCGGCTGCAGGAGCTGGAGCTGGAGCGGCTGCAGGAGCTGGAGCTGGAGCGGCTGCAGGAGCTGGAACGGCTGCAGGAGCTGGAGCTGGAACGGCTGCAGGAGCTGGAGCGGCTGCAGGAGCTGGAGCTGGAGCGGCTGCAGGAGCTGGAGCTAGGTTGCTAATAGCATCAATTGCAGCTCGATAGGCACAAGCCAGACCCCAGCACGCTACAGTCATTTGTGTCACTTTGGAACTGCCAGAGTCATGACACCTTTTTTTCAAGCATTCTGCCAGCTTTTTAGGATTTTGCAGTTGTTCAGGGGTGAATGTCCAAAACACTGGAGGTGACCACTGCTCTAGAAACCTGCCCTTATCCTCCCACACTCCCTGCCACTCGCAACTATCCCGCCTCAAGACAGATCTCCGGATGAGATTCCTAAGTAGTTGTTTAACCCTCCACAAAATCTGAAGCGCATTCAGGAGACATAACAACAAGAGCAGGCTGGTCTGAGTATCCCAAGGATATTCAACATCTCGGAGAACCACCGTAACTAACTCGGGGGATAAGAGGGTGGTGGTGAAGGAGAAAGGGAGAGTGAACAGGTAGGGAAACATGTCTTCCCCTGTCCCCTTCACAGATGGGCTCCCTAACGAAAACAGGCAATAGGTGTAATTGCTAATAGTTTCCGAGATATGGGTTCCAAAGTATAGAGTCGACGTCAGTGCTGAGTACAAATACCAGGTTAAAGTCGTGACCAGATATTTCATCATTTCATAAGCCATTGTTACACCGCACAGTACCATAACAATCTTAAACCAGGGCCCGGAAAGGATAAACAGTGCAACAGGGAGCACATACAGAAAGTAACGCACCATAAAACTCAATTTGGAATACAGGTACAGCAGACTGGAGATTAAGGCAATCAACATCGTGACTAGCAACTATTAAGCAGGTCCAATACTTATACCAATTTTAGTTTAACACACTCTGGTCAGATTTGTCGATATCTCAACGCTTCGGGCCCCACGTTGGGCGCCAAAAAGACTGTTGTGGTTTAACCCGGCTGGCAGCTAAACACCACACAGCCGTTCGCTCACCCTCCCCCCTCCCCCTCTGGGATGGGGGAGAGAAACGGGAAAGTGAAGCCTGTGAGTTGAGATAAAGACAGTTTATTAAGACAGGAAAATAATAATAACAATAATAATAATAATAGTGATAATGGTAATAGTATTAACAATAATAATGTGTAAGAAAACAAGTGATGCACAATGCAATTGCTCACCACCCGCTGACCGATGCCCAGCCTATCCCCGAGCAGCCGGCCCCCCCACCCCGGCCAGCCACCCCTATATATTGTTTAGCATGACGTCAGATGGTATGGAATACCCCTTTGGCCAGTTTGGGTCAGCTGTCCTGGGTCTGTCCCCTCCCAGCTCCTGCTGCACCCCCAGCCTGCTCGCTGGCAGGACAGAGCAAGAAGCCGAAAAGTCCTTGGCCTGGTGTAAGCACTGCTCTGCAACAATTAAAACATCAGCATGTTATCAGCGCTCTTCTCATCCTAATCCAAAACATAGCACCCTACCAGCTACTATGAGCTACTTAACTCTGTCCTAACTGGAACCAGGACACAGTTTCAAGGGTTTAACTGAAGAGATAATGTATCAACATTATATCATAACTTTATATCAACAGGAGTCAAACCTCCACCTATTTTTGTCAATTTTAGTGTTAATGTTATTCTTATGTATATGATACTTTATAGCATGCTCCCCAGTCCTTGACATCAACAACTTTGATTAATACAGTATTTAGCATTCAAAGCCAAGCAAAATATAATGCATAGTACTAGATGCAGTGTCTTATCAGCAATAGTTAATAGACTGCTAAATCTACAGGAACTCCTATCCAGAACTCCAATACTTCTTTTAACAAGACAACTGTAAGGTCAAAAAATGGAAGTACTACCTGCAGTTAAACCTTTTGCCCTCTGTATTTACTGAAAGAACATAAGAAAAAATGTTAATTTTAATTACCAATTTGTTCACAAAATACTAAAGTAGACAGTACATAAGTTGAATTTGACTGTGAAGTTTCACGTGACTTCTAAATAATGCTGGAGAACAAAGCTCAGTATAGTTATTGTAAAATTTACCTTTTTAGTTGTTATTGCAATTAGAATTTTCTTGGACATTATTTAAAGGTTTTATTATTTAAAGGTTTGGACATTATTTAAAGGCCCAAATTAAAAATACCTATCTGTAACTGAGTATTTCCAGTGCAAAAATTTTGAATTAAAACCAAGAAAGTAGTGTTTTTATCTTTCTACATGCTTGGTGACCTTCACTGACACAGCAGCTGGGACCGAATGTGGAGAGCAGTATTGTGGCAGAGGGTGAACACCTCTATCAAGGTGGTGATTTGATTCAAGTAAAATCACACTTTTCCCATCGGATTTCTATCTGAGAGGATTTGACAGACCAGAGAAGCCATGCAACAGAATGAATTCTATAGCTATTGAAACCTACTAACTTTATACTCTGAAGCTGGACAAGTTTTTTTTTTTTTTTTTTTTTAAATCAAGGACAACTGACAATGAAAGTTCCTGAAACGTATAGCCTGTATAAGCCTGATCCATCTCAGGCCTTAATCTATACTCTACTGAATTGTACAGCACAAAGTTCATATATATGCCTCTGCTCCACTAGGATGTGCTGCACCAAAAAAAATGCCCACAGCATTGTACCTGAAGTTTACATCTCAGGGCTTACATCAGCAAGCATAGATTCTATCAGATAATGTACCTAAAAATTTAAAACAATGCAAATACTTTATGCATTTAGGAATAGCAGTGAAAGTTCAGCTTGGCTTGGATCTGCAAGCTACTAGATATAATGAAAAATGCTTGAGAAGACCCACTTGGTAAGCTCTACACAAAATGTTCCTTTTTGTAGTTATGCATAATTATGAATTTTGAATTGGAAATACGAATGTGTTAACACAGCGTAACAAAAAAGTAAGGACAGATAACATTATTGCCTTGGAAAAATATCCCTTTTGCATGTTAACATTAACATCATGCATTAAGTATTTTACTGCTCTTCCTTCTCCTTTTTTCATGATAATAGTTAGTAGTTCAGGAAAAACAAGGTACAGAGGTGTGGGGAGAAAGAAGATGGTAGGTCCAGGATGCCCCTTTCCTATGAAACTTATCCATTCCACCTTCACAATAATAGGAAAAAAAAGTGACTTCTAAATACATCAATAACAACTCCCATTTTTTGGTTCTCTTGCCCTCTGAATCCCTTATCTTTATGGCAGGCTGTGATATTATCTGTCTCACTGCAGGACAGAAAATAAGAGGGCTGTCAGAATGACATGCACCTAAAAGCAATAGCTTATTATTAAGTGGAAGACCTTCCTACAACAACGGAAAATATTTTCTCTTTTTGTTGGGTTATTTCATATTGTTTTATTTGCCAATATATACTGATGGAGGGTGAAAAGGGGGAAAAACGTTTCTAACTGTTCATCAAATCCAAGCATTTGCACTGTTTGCGCTCAGGATGCATAGCTGCGCAATATCAAGAAGCTGCAAGTCTCACACAGATTCTGTCCCCAGTACAGAAACAGCATCGGTGCTTCTACCCAAGCACTTTTTGAACATAGTAGGTTTACAGAAGTTGGTTTCCTGAATACAGAAGTTTTACAAGAGCAGTAAGTCCACTGTTTTAAAACATTTTGCCCTATTGACCAATTAATGCAAGCCGGTCACTTGGGCCTTCTCTAGTATTTATTGTTAGTATACATCCAATGGATAAAGGCATAGAGTGAGTTGAGTAGATACATGCATATTTTATTTGGAGGATTGAACAAGTCATAACAGAAAGGAATATGAACATTTAAAACCCATGGAGCCAGCAACACCACAATAAGCTCAAATTAAAATCCAATTGCATTTTTCATGTTATATAACTCATCATTTTATTGAGCATAATATTTTTGGTATTATGGTCAGTTTTAGGTTCCTGTATATGTTGAAAATTCCCCTAAGTTGTTCATTGGTAGGTTAATAGGTTTATCCAGCAATATGTGTTTCTTTGTCCCAGTTATCTGCACAATAACCACAGACTGTACTTCCATACTACGAAATATTTACAGTATTAAACTGAATACTCATACATTCACTAAAGTAGTCCCTTAGGTTTTCACACATGTTGAAGATTAAGTACTGAGCAACATGAATATTTAATAATCAGATAAATATCTTCAGCCCTCCTTTACAGATAATCCATTTTCCCTAAAGTAAAAATATTTTGCTTTGAAAGTACTCATTTTCATTAATGTGATTCTCATACTTAATTAAAAAATGAAGTTTTTACTTCATGAATGAATTACTTGTCAGAACTGTAGAAATAAAAAATAAGTGCCAAACAAAATTGAATTTAAGTTGCATTATTAACTATATCCAAATTATGTGATACTTCAGTGACACAATTGAGTGAACTCTGAATTAATCCAATGGGAGATTTTATATGGTTAACATCTACAACAAAAGTAATTAGTTTGAGATTTTGAACATTCAATTGAACAACAGTGTTGGTTTAACTCTTAGTCCTCAAAAAGCAAATGAGGAAAGTTTATAGCTGGCTTATGGAAGCAGAATAAAGCTGCTGACTCACCACACAGAATACGAATTGCCTGTTCTTTTTGCAATTGCCCGCTCAAAAATCTGTTATCTTCAACACTTTTTTGGGAATCGTACACCAAAATTCAGTTCCAAGTGCATATATCATTGTAAACAGAAAGACAGATCAAAGCGATAAGCTATCAAGTTAGGCCCGGTCTATTGAGAATAATAATATAATACCTGACATATTTACCAAGATTTTTGCATAGCATGAAATAAATATGAAAAACTCATGAAACTCTTCCAAGCACTACTAAAATGTGGCCCTTTTCTTAAAATCTTTAACATATAAGTGGCTTTCATGGTACAATCTACTTTTTGCCACACAAGCTCAACTGATGTGTATTTGAATTATAAAATAGAACATGTAAACTGCAGGTAGAATTTTGCTAATTATAGGAAAACATGAAAAGAAGAATCTATATAATGAAGACCACAACAGACTGAGCAGCAGGTATTCGCACTTTTTACCCTTCACTTTTGTTTTGATTCTTCTGACAGCAAAACAGTAATATTGCATACCTTATGTAGCTAATATCTTCCCTTACATCAAGTAAATTACCTAGTTTTCCTGCCTCCTGTAATGTACAGGTCTGTTTTTCTGATAAGCCTACAATATTGCATTGCTAATCATCTCACTCACTTAAGTGAAAACAGCAATACTGTCAAAATCTCTTCTCTCTGCAAGATGAGCCACAGCTTGTACTAAGCCTTTTCACAGTAAATATCTGTTAACCTTTGTCAGTAAATTATAGAGACATCTATATTATTAGTTTTCTTTGGAAAGTAAATTTATATTTGCTATAAATGTAAATCTTCCTCAGATGTGACTGGTTTCCTTCCAATATAGTAGAGTACTTACTGCTCTGGTAAATTTTACTAGACTTTTATTTGGTCGCTCACAGGTGCTTGGCAGCCCATTAACTGGTGCACTCGCATCAGTGAGAAAAGCAGTGAGGAAACAAGGGCTAAATGAGACACCTAGCAAGCTATCCTTCAGTGGGGAAGTTCCCAGCCAGAGATATTCCCCAAAAAAAAGAAGCCACATTTATGTAATATCTGAATGTACTGCTTGCATGTTGTTGTAGCCTATGTGTATAGGCAAAATGACACCCTACAAGATGTGTACTGTGCAATCTGGTCTTGCAGATGCATGGGAGGTTTGTGAAGGCTTTGGGGAATACAAGTCCAACTCTTCTCCAAGAGATTTTAGTACTGAAAATAGTACTGAAAACCTAATAGATATTACAAAGCTAGACAACTTAGATGCAAGATAGCATGGGGAGATGAACAGAGCAGTAGAATGCAGGGAATGGCCCAGCATTGAGACCAAACTGCCCAGCGCTTGATCAGCTTGCCTGGGAGTACTGTGACTCAGGAAACCCGGTATCACATAGAGGGACAATGGCATAGCATAGGCATTGCATAGAAGTGCTGCAAGCAAAGCGGTATCAGTAAAACAGGAGAGAACATTTTCACCTCTCTTCATGCTGGCTGGTGAATTCCACAACCTAAACCTTGTTTAAAAGTACTTTTTTTTTTTTTATTTACTAATGTTTTCATCTCAAAGAGGAAGTCTCGATAACCAAGAGATATGTGATATTGCTTGGTGTAATTCATTCTAGACATTTACTCAGATGAAGAAATACTATGTAGGTCAGAGCTATTAACTCAGTTTATGGCTTCCAGAAGGCTGCTGTTTTATTGCCAGTTTATGTCTTCTATGAAAATATAGAAATAGCACAGTTTAAGAAGTTCATCTCAACACAATCTTATCTAAATTTATTCATTTGGTGCTTGCAATTAACTCAGTAATCTGCTTTTTAATAAGGGCTCTGCTATTTCTTATTTAGTCTTGTTGTGTACTATGCCATTACTTCATAGCTTATTTTTTTCTTGGAGATATCTGTGTGCTAACATAAATAATAAGATTGAAAATGGTGTCTTGTTATTTATAATAGGGTCCTTCGTGAATTTTCACCTGGGCTACATACCTGTCCCACTGCAGCAGATGTTGCTGATCCTCCAAGGGGTATTCTAACCTTCATTCTCCCCCCGCCCCAATGAATAACTATATGACAAACCACAGAAGTATTGAATTCTGGTGAAACGTATGTCTACTTCTGTTATCAGAATTCAAATTAGAGCAACAAATCTACATCAGCAGCGCATAATGGAAGTCAGCAGCTTCCTATCCCCAAACACACTCCTGATGCTTACTTCACTGTTCTTCTGAAGGAACATTCCATTTTGGAAAAATGATTTTGAGATCTAAGTTCTACCTAGCTCTATCATTGTCTTTGAGCGACTTTCCCTTTACTTCCATGGACTGTCAAATCAGTTTAACAGAGAATGAGAAAGTATTAACAAATGAAAGAAGTATGATCAGAAGCACAGAAGAGGTTCAATATGAGGAGAAATTAAATAGGCTACAAGTCTTCAGTTTCGTGAAGAAAATAATGAGAAGGTGAACATAACGGAGATCTGAAAGATTCTAGGAAAAGACAAATAGCAAATAGATGCGCATACTTTCTCAGATCACAGGAACCTGGATTAATTCAGCGAAACCATCAAGCTGCAGATTTCAGCCAGAGTACTCTCTCATACAGCCAAGACATTTGCCACACAAAGCTAGGAATAAAGAAAGGTTATACAGCCTCAGGAGGGACAAAGGATAAAGATAAATCAAGGAACATAGGTTCAGTATTAACTATAAAACACAAATGTGTCCAGTTGTTGTTCAAGATGCCCACATTCTCTGGAAGCTAGGGAAACAACTCCAGAGATGATCTATCATTTCCCTAAAAATCCAGCAATCTTCTGTTGGAATTAGATGCCAAAATAAGTTGACCTTAGATCCAGTCTTGTATGGCAGTTATACAATCAGCAAAACATTTAACACATCACCTCTTGAGTTTTTACATTTTCACGTGCACCCAATATAGTGGTGGAGGAAGGAAGAACTCAGCTTAAAAGCAGTGCTTCAATTGTTCTCTTAAGTATCCTGAACAGAAGGTTGGAGCCTTCCATATGAAGATTAAAGACATGATAGGAAGATCATTCATCCACTTAGACATGAGATGATAGATATACCATTTGCCAGTATAATAAATAATTTCAAGTATGGAGAATACATTTAACAGCTAAGCAACAGAGAGGAAAGTTAAACTGCCAGATCACACAAGTAAGACAAAGAATTAGAAGTACCTAAATAGTAGCAGAAAGTAGACAGCAGTTAAGTATACTATCATGTGACACCAATAATAGACTTTTTGAATCCAAGTGTGATTAACTCAGATGACAGTATTATTATTAGCATTTAATTGCCTAAAGGCTACAAAGATTGTAATTCGTAAATTAAGTATGTCTGGTTCCCAGCAAAACATAACAGCATATTTTTAGCAAAAACTCTATTAAACTGCTGAAGAAACTAAGCTGTCTTATTGACTTTCGTAGAAGAAATATCACGTCTCATGCTTTTAGACTTGATTTTAATCTAGACTCAGTATCTGACTGACCTCAGTCAGGTGCCTTACAGGAATCCTTTGATGCAGGCTTTTTTTGGTGTATATCAGCTATTGACCCTCACTCCAAAGACCTGTGACAATTAATGCTTGGATGTTCTGGTCCTTAATAAATGAAAATTCAAGTATTTCACATGATGCTGGATTTTTAGGGTATTCTTTAACCAGTAAATATGCAGGGACATGATTATATTTTGAGTTGTCAGAGCATTTACCACTCCCACCCCCCACAGAAGCTTTCATTTACCTTCTGTCCACAAGACTACTTTTTTGAGCATGAGCATCTCACATTTCTCTTCTGAAAGAAAATATCATCCACTCTTCCTCTGTTCCTCACCATCACAAATACAATTATTTTCAGTAAGATTGCTTCTTAGCCTTGACATCGAATATATCGTCAAAGTGATTGTTATGTTGATTTAGAAAGTTCCTGACTCTTGAAACTAGGTATTAAAAAATCTTAGTAACATCATCTCTTTCTTATATACATATATATATAATTACTATTTACTCCACAGAAAATAAAGACATTTAAAAATCTGAAGAAGCACTTTGATTTATAGTTATATATGACAAGTGATGCTTGATTGAAAACTATCTGGTTAACAGTATCATGTAAAACTTACTCACTTGAAATTGAGAAACGCGTTGCAGTTTGAAATGTAAGCAAAAAAGAATTAATTCCTTATATATTACTACTCATTCATTTGTATATGGCACCTGATGAAATGAAAAATGCAGAGATTTAAAACAAAAGAATCCATCTACATTGAATGGCTTTGACCCTAACAGCTATAACAAATGGATTTACTTCCCCAAACTTCCACTTAGTGAGGATGTAGTTTTTTTCAGCAGTCTTCGCTTACAGATCTCACAGAAGTAACAAAAGTCTCACTATATTCTTGGCCAGAAAACGATCTGTTAGATACCTTGATAATGCTCTAAAGTGTATTTGAAAACCTTCTGGCATCAGCAATGCCCTGTTGCCAGTCAAGGTGAAACTTTACGTCAGTGATAGTGCCGGTTAGCAATAGTTTACATAAGACTTCTATCATAAGCTCTTTCCAAAAGACTAAAAACTCTACTAACAACCACAAGAAGAGCTGATGAAAAGCCCTCTTGGGTTACTAGAATTACACATGCCTGATATTTTCTGCTGCTTCAAAGATGCATCCACACAGGGGAAAAAAAAAAAAACACATTTCAAAATGTTCACAGCAAGAAAGAGGTTAACTAACTTCTCTCCCACTCCCTATACTCCTGTATGGTTGCTCTGATGCAGCCAGGAAGGCAGGAAACTTGAACCTCTTGTACATATATCAGTCCAAGCACACTACTTGCTAATGCACGTCTTAAAGTTACTTGTGAATTAACTAACATACTTCCATCTCAGTCCTATTTAAATCTGAGGCCATGTATGTTAATTATGAAATCCTTCTTAAAATAAGCTGCTTTCAGCATGAGTGCGCCCTATACACACGTACCTTTTTGTGAGAAAGGACTAATTGCTTTCTGTGAACAGCAACCATGATTTCAACAACAGTTTTTGTTACATGGGGGCAATATGCAACTCTGTGCATCTAAGGTGAACAAGAAAGCAGCAAACTGAAGACAAATTTTTCCAGAGTTGATCCAACATATACAGCAATTTCTTCCTAATAAACTTTTAAGCACCTACATTGTGTCCATTGAAAGCATTTATAGCAGTTTCCCACAAAACTTTTTTCCTTACTATTGACAGTGAAGCTTGGCATGCCTTTGAAAAATAAACTCTAGGAAACCACTAGTACCTCCTTCTCTTCGGGAAAATGAGGATACTGCCCTAGAGATTTCTCCCATAACACTATGTGTATTTTTTTTCTTTACTGCTTCCATCTCTTGGCTCCTCAAATAATAATAATAAAAAAAGATGGTTCTTTTCAAAGCATTTTTTCTTTTGTTTTCTAAAGTCTCTGCAATTTGAAAATATATACAAAAAAAAGTGCTGGGAATATACAGTCTACCATGTATTACTTACAGTTACTTTTGGCATGGACACCACCAGTACATTTCCTGTCATTGATCTGCATGTGCTCAAGTTCCCACTAAAATCAACGGAGGCTTCTCCAGGGAAGACAAAAAATAAAATCCAAAGCAGGAAACGGTCTTCTAATTAATAAACCTAAAGTTTATCACGTCTCCTATTAGTGAAACAGACCACTCTTTCAGAGAATATCAGAGAGATGTTAAGCTTACTGCCGTTCAGTATAAGCTTATGAATATGTTCATTTAAAATTGCCACAAATCCTGCTGCTGCTTTTCCCCACAGCTATCCTCCCAGAACATACAATGTAGGTTCATTATTTTCCCCTCCATTTCTGAGCATACTGTTAGACTCTCTAGGCACCAGGTGACATCCTGAGTCTCATCCATCCTTCTCTCTGCTATTCATGACTGCTTTTCAACATGTTTTCTTCCTTGGATCAATCAGGGATGGAACAGCATTATTGCTAACAAGGCCTATCTAGGCAATCCATTTGGGAACAAAACATAATGGAGAAGAAACTTTAAACTGTACTTTTAATATTCAAACACCCACTTCTTCAGATCTGTCACAATGCTTAGGGGAGACTTAGGCGTAGATAATAAAAAAGTTTATTTCTTCAAGGTTTAGGAAGTTCTATTCTTTTTCTGCAGCACTATTATATGAATCAAATCATAGGCAGTGAAAAGAGTTTCTAAATTCCTGGGAAGAGGTAATAAAGTCATTACTTTTGTTACTACCTCACCTCACTCCATACATCACCTTGAAAGTAATTTAAGCTGTATCTAGTGATCTAAAGGATCATGAAACAGAACTTTACTTAGTGCTATATTTATATAAAATCTGCTGGTGGCATAAGATAAAGCTAGACGCAGAAAGGAGTCTAAATGGTCCTTAAAAAATTCTCTATTTCTTTTCGTATATAACTTCAAAAATAAGTAAATACTTCCAGAGTCCTTGAAATGTTTGTGTTTTGTTTTTTTTTTATTCCAGTTTGACAGATACTTCATTTTAAATTCTTCAAGTTAACAGCTAAAGCTCGTTCTAAGTATGCAGTGCTCTAGAATATGTCATGTGAGGCCAACAGCCCTGCTTCTGAAACGTGATTGCATTGTGAGATTCAATGATCATACTGATTCCTAATGAGATTCATAAGAATTCTAAACAAAGATAGCCTGGATTTATAAAAATCAGGAGACTTTCAGAAACATACAAAAGAGAAACACTTGTAGTCTTATGAAAGTAATATAGTGAACGAAGAAAATCATGGCCACTTCCTAGGTTCTTCAGGATGCAGAAGGTTAAGTTTATGAGAAAAATATTTATTCATTTCCTGTATGGTTTCATTCGATTTTGAATGCAATCTTGGCAGAACAGAAGGCAACTGTAGTTTACTACTGACTTGGGAAAAAACAGGAATCCATTCTATCTGGGAAAAAACACAAGTTTCTACTTGTGCATTTGTATTTATTTGTTACACTATTTTGAAAAAGAAATGTTATAACAGTCTCTATAATTGCAATCTTTATATTAACTACTACATAAGTCAGAAAGTGTCTCAATTGACACTAGCCTGCTATTTGCTATGAAAAGGGCTCATACTCATCAGATCTACTAAATGATTCATCATGTAAGAGGTTACATTGGCACAAATAGACATATCTGTAAGTAAGAGAGAATATCAGGGAATTTAGCATGTTAACTATTCTTCAGAATCATATTGTTCAAAAACAGTTAAATATTCAGGATTGTTATATACTAATTTTTTACTGCGTTTAGTAGTTCCTTATGCCCATTTAGTATTTTTGGTGGTTTTACATGTGTGAGGTTATATATATTTATATTTTTATATGTGCTTTTAAAAATATAGCTTCCACAGAAATGTGTCATGTAGATGACAGTTTCAGCTACGCTATTTTCATATTCTTTGCAACTGCAGAAATAGTTAGCATCAAATGACAGGGAAAGTCTTAAGGAAATCTGTATATCCTTTATGCAATAAAGCATAAAGTAATTGCAATGGAAATATAGTCTCTGATCTTGCAGACATTCCATTTCACCAGCATAACTTCCAAATAATTGGTTTTCATGTAAATGAAAGCCAGAGGAACTGGGAAACGAAAGTTCACATGGCCAGTTAGAGAACTGGATTTCATGAGAACTCTTAACCACAGATTATCCAGTTTCATTTCTACTTTGTAGGTAAAAGTCAAAAATAGGGATTAATCAAATACCATAAATTCATAATCTGTATAGAAGTATGCTTCAGCTATAAATTGTGTCTAGAACTATCTGTGATAACAGGATATCAAAATCCCATAAGCCAAGTAGATGCCTTATCTGGTAAACAAAGAAACTATCATCTCCTTCCTAAAATTTAAAAACTATCCGATTCTTAATAAATGCCTTTGTAAAATGGTTCACACTCTTCCATTAGCATCTTAGTTCTAATTATTGATCTTACCTATGTAACCGCTCCAGACATTTCCAACAAACGTGCTGAACCATGTAATACCAAAACCCCTAAGCTGCAACAGGTCGCTGAAGATAGTTACCTGATCTTACCACTTCTATAGTTACTGGTTCCATACAAAAGGCAAAAAAATTTGAGCTTAGTAGTGGAGAAGTGGGTGGGAGGGAGCTTCATAAAAAAATTTTTGCTTCTGACCCTCAGAGATACAGGCAGCTGTATGCCACATAGCCTTCAGAATTTTAAACAAAAAAATCACAATTATTAGTAGAAATATGGAATTCTCCTCAGACCACCTTCCACCAGTTTAATTTAAAATTTAAGCTACGACTATGTTTCTAAAAAAAAAAAAAAAAGGAAAAAATGCATACATGGGAGAAAAAGCAGAACCTGCTTGTTTATTATATAGTGCAAATACTGCCTGGAGCAGCAGGCACAGCTATTCTACTTCATAGAACGACAATTAAATACTTGATTTCTGATCGTGCCAAAGGCAACAGCAAGAGACAAGTTAGGAAGCACAAAATGCTAATAATATTGTTTCTAAAGAGCATACACATGATCATCCTCTAGCTGCGCAGTTTCTTACCTTTTAAGTTGTGTTTTCTGTCAGTCTGAAGTGAATCCAACTGCACAGCAGTAATAGCACTTTAGCAGTCACTTAGCAATCTAGCTGTGCCCACTTGGGAGAAGAGTTTCAACTTTCCAGAATGAAAAGTTGCTTATTGATCCAGGGGAATTTGTTGTGACTTTACTGTGCTGGCACATAAGGGGGAGCTTTAGCAATGTTATTTATATAGACAATTGATATATAAACCTGGAATTTTTCATTTAACCCCTCCCCCTCAAAAAAAGAGGGATTCAAAGTTGAAACCAAAATATTTTTGGTACTTCTGGAACATTTAAAGATGTCTGTAAAAGCTGTAAATACTATTTTCTTTGAAGGAAACGTAGAAATGAAGATTTTATAAAGGATTGTTTAAATAAATAAAATATGAAACTATACAGCTAAGAGGAACTAAAGCAGATATTTTGAAATACCCGGGAACTTGAATTGCATATAGTAATTTTTCCAGTTAGAAAACACAAACAGGTGAGTATTATGTTCAGATTCAAATCCTGATCAAGGGAAGAAAAATTTAAGAAAGAGACAAAAATAAATACATCCATTAAATTAATATTTATGTTGATGTTCTGTTTATTGAGGTTCCCCTTTTAGTTATAGGGCAAGTAACAATACGTTTGTTTACCCATATGCATATTTAATCATAGAATATCTCAGGTTGGAAGGGACCTTAGAGCTCATCTTGTTCCAACCACCCTGCCCTTGGCAGGGATGCTAATATATTGTACGTATATATATTTATATACACTGCTGTATGACAGTTTAACATAAATATATGAAAGCCAAACCAGCATGATTTTAAAAATCGGGTACATACAGAAGTGTGTTTAATAGCACCAAGTATTTGCAGCCTTGTAGTAAATCTATTTGCATACTAATGAAGTTGAAAGCCAGATGCCACTAATTACAACCTATCCACTCTGTCCAACATACCACTAAAACAGTCATGAGTGGACCTCTTAATTCCATTATGCAAATGATACATAAGTACAGAAATAAATTCTAAGTAGTGGCATCTAAAGCAGGAAGTGAATTATTAAATATAGCCAACAAATGAAAATTAAAAGTTATTTTTCAGCACTAGGTTAGTCATTGCTAAATAAACATAGGAAAACCAATGTTCTTTTTTCTGGTGTTAGTTATAGCAATGTACTAGAGATTTTATTCTTTAAGACACATTAACCAGTCTTTCCAGAAAGACACCACCACCGTGGGTCTGATGTAGAGTACACTGAAGAAGTTTTAAGTAACTGTTTTGATCAGTAGACAACTAAAGAACTAGTTCTCAAATAGTGAAAGTATAGAATCAGTGTAAAAAGCCCTGTTATCTCTTAGGGTAACAGTTTGAGAGAAGATACATAATATTTGTTCTACAGTTTGTGGCTATGACAAATAGTCGCTAACCACTGCAAATAATTGTGTTTCACATGCAACTCAATGTCATGCAAAACAGGAAGCATATAAGCTCTTCCAAGATCACTAAAAATTCACTGTTCAGGTTTTGGTTTTGTCTTTCATCTTCACAGAAAGAAATGCAATTGGACAGGTGCACTTCACAAAGTTCCCTAGAACATTCATTTTAAAAGTGGAAACAAAACCCCAAATTTTTCTGACTTCTTTGTTTTTAAGGTTACAGTACTAAAAAGATTGTTGTTAACAGACTAACAGAGCAAAGTATAAGAAGTGCTTAATTAACAAATGCATATCACCATTTTAGGACTGCTATGTTGAAGGATTTAAAATAATGAGTATTAATAAAAGCAGAAAGTTGTAAAAACATCCTGCTTATTCTCATCTTTTAATAAAGACAAACAGAAAATAATCTGGTTTTCATCTAATTCTGTCTGGTTTTAATCAGAGTTTTCACTGTAGTATACCCTGTAATATAAAAACACATCTAATAAGAGAGAGGTTTCCCCAACTGCAGCAAGAAAAATGACTAGAAAAATGGACTAGAACTATCACCTCTGCAAATATTAGAATTAGTGAGTTATAAAAATCAGAATGTTATTTGTTCCTTTATTATAAATTATTATCTGTCGTCCAATAAACATGATGCAAACTTTAAGGACCTGAGTGAAAGACTTATTTCCACAATCATTTAGTAGTCTATTATACCTTCTTGGCATAACACTCCTTAGGTATTTGGTTTGCTTTACCTTCGTTCTGGAAGGAAAATATCATTTGTTGTTATACCCATGGCATATAGCATATACTCATTCATTTACCTTAAGACCCTTTTTTTGATGACCTTCAGAGTTATGTTCTAGAAGCATCAGGGTGATCAAGCATAATCCAAAATTTTTATTATGTTTATGGTGGGCCAGAGATTTTTTTTCAGGATATATTACATCTTGAGGTACCTCTTAAGTGTTTAAATGGATACAACTTCTCTGATTTTGAAAGTGATCATAAAGCAGTAATTCACAATAATTTGCTTGGTAGCTTTTAAGTTGTGGTACATTGTGATATGTGTTGACAATTCTGTATGAAACTGTCTTAATGCAGTACTAGTCCAATTTTAAGAGATTACCTTTTTGAAGTTGTTAATGAAACATTCTGATCTACCAGATTTACATTTAACTGAAAAAATTTTCTCACTAGCAGCTTTAGTATGTTTTAATTTGCTCATTGTTTGGAGATTATTGACATGTTTCTCAGAACTGATGGCATCTAGTGGAAAAAAACAAAGCAGAGGGAAAATTACTTTAGTGTGAATTCCTTCACTATATAGCTTTCTAGGTTTTAATTTTACTTTTATGCTTTTTTTTGCATCTTCGTATGCTATGTGAAGGTCAAGTTTGCACATACAGTATTAAAGGCTTTAGGAGGTTTCCAATTACACCAGTGACATTTTATATGGTATTCTAAGTACTTTTCAACTACAGAGCTTTCTGAGTTCATATTTTCATCTTTATCAAAAGAAATTATAGCCATCACACAATATGTTCTGTTGTATAGAACATTTTAAAAATGGATTTGACCTAAACTACTAAAAGTCTTCCTTTCTATCTAGGTTACAATTAGAGAGCTGACATCTGAGAAGCAATATTGCATCCAAATATATCAGCCAATAATAAGATACTCTGTTAGGACAAAATACTCAGTTTGTCCCTTCTAACTATTCTGTCGTTGACATGAATACCACTCCAGGTCCCTCCTGCCTGCACTGCAGATCCAGGTACAGTTGTGTATTTGGAACAACAGCAAATTTACTGACTTAATTCAGACTTTGAGGAAGGAACACAGAGCCATATAACACCCAGATATGTTACTCGCTTCACCTTTTCACCTTTCTTTTTTCCCCCCAGCCAAGAAACTCCACTTTACCACCTTCATCCCTCCCTTAAAAAAAAAAAACAAAAAAAAAAACTCATGCTTGTTTGTGGTGCCACAAGCCAGTGTAATCCACCTGCTGCACGTCTCATAGTTTCCTAAGTGCTCACGAGTGAATTTTGCAGGATAAAAAAAAACAAATTGAGCTGCTGTTTCTCTAATATAAATAGAGAAACTTGGACATTCAAAGGTAAAAGACTCATCTAATATTCCACAAGAAATTAAAAAAACAAACCCTGTCACCAGTATATACTGGAAATATATATTTCCAGTATATATATATTATATATATACTGGAAATATATATTATTATTATATATATACACACACATATATGGAAATATATATTTCCAGTATATACTGGAAATATCAAGCAATTTGATTGACAGTTTTCAGGCAAGGGAAGCAGAGCTTAGTAATTTTTTATAATTCATTTCTACTGCAAAACACTATAGTAAGAAATAGTAGCTGAAACTTTAAGTATAAACACAGTGGTCTTAAAAAGCAAAGTTGCTGTACTGTTCCATAAAAAATACCCAAGACGATAAATAGCTCAACCCATAACAAGTACTAGAACATTCACTTTATAGAACTAGTCAAGTGACACAAGATTCATTAATTACTTCCATTTGATGTTTTCATATGCTATAATTGACTGCAGATAGAATGTCAAAGGCGTACAAGAAAAGCAAAAGTTACACCCAAGACATGACTATGTTAGCATCATTTTTAAGATAATACAGGTACAAATACAATCTTTATCTTAATAGTTTTGAGAACTTGCACTACTATTCCCAAACAGGGCTGAAGTCATTCAAAATGATTTTCTACACAAAGTGGAGGCAGTCTGAACTGAGTGACTTCAGAGAACTTAGTAAGTAATTGTATTTTGTACTAACAAGCTAGGGTGTGTTGGGGCTTGGTATTAAAAAAAAGGAAAAATCCTTTTATATACCTGGCACATTTTAACTGATCACAGAAGTGGCCTAAAGCTATGAGACCTTTGCAAACTGTTACTCACAATAATCAAAAATGTTTGTGTGAGCTGCAAAAACACTGCAAGATCAAGTTGTCCTCAGAAACATACAAAGGACGCTATAATTACCTGCCACTGAATGAGCTTAGTTATTTCCTTCACATTTAAGAATCAAAATCTATGTAACACTTAAGATTGTTCCTCTTATAACAATGCTACAGTAGGAACTCACAGGCCTGTAAGTTCTTAAACATTATGCAACAACACCAATATGAAGATGTGTTCTAAACAAGAGCATGTATGTTGGGATAAAGAAGGCAGGACTGTTGTCCCATCTGTTCCAGTAGCTCAGCAGTAGTGTGATACTCAGAAGTAAACATTACTTCTTATCAAAATAGGACTCTCGTACAGAATAGTTCTTTATGAATTCTATTTAAAATGGCTTGCAATACTGCAGAAAAATGGTATTTGCAGTTGTCACAGTCTACTTCATGCACAGCACCACAGATATCACACTGTGAATTATGGAGTTTATGACCATAAGCATTTCTGATATCCCAATTCATGACCAGGATTTTACTCTGCCCTCTTACTTATCCATTAAAAAATGATAAAAATCTCTTCCCCACTCAGACAAGCAACTGTTCCTTATTGCAAACAGATAGCAATGTTTCTAAACTCATTATAATGAAGCCAAACTATGTTATGTGACAGATTACTCAAGTACTCTTATGAACTATGGACTTTTATCTTCTCCGCTATCGGGTCAAGAAGTTGCTTGCAATACAGGTTCTTAATTAGATTTTTATTGGAAAATTTATATCGCTACCCTTTGCATTTAAGTTTGAGCAGATGAATACAGAGATTTTCACACCAATTTTCTTTTAACTAACTACAGGTCTATGTTCTTTTTCTTCACACTTAATTAACTGTACTTACTGAAGACTAAAGCTTGGAGAAGCTTAATTTCAAACGGCACTGAGGACAACGTATAGAGTCCTCAAAATCCTAAAACATGGAAGCCTGGAACCAGATATTTAAGGAACAAAAAAAATTGTGTTATATATATTCCTCTCAGACTACAGTCAATGATCTGGTTGAGCTCTGTTTTTGTTCTTTCTGCTTACTGTCGTCATTCAACTTATCTAAACAATATCAAATCACTTTTACACTGAAAAAAAAAACTTTTTGGCCTCTCATTCTGACATTTAAAAAATTAAGAGAAGATGTGCATTATTAGTCTAGAGACTCAAGAAGAAGCGGCGGGCCATGAAATTTCTGGAAACAGTAGGCGATACTACTAGCTGATGGTCTTTTTGTCATTGTCTCTAAGTTTGATATTTTTGAGCAATTATAAACTAGTTTTGCCATATCTGATATAGATGCTTTGCTACTCATCTTGAAAGCAGCAAAAGAAATACCACCAAAAAAAGGAGTGAAGTTCATTGCAGTTTTCTAAGCAACCTGACAATACTCAGTGCTAATATACTAATATGTAGGTCATAACACAATGAACACATATCTTGCCTTCCCCCTGCCCATGCTCAGAAGTTAGATCTCCCTATCATCTGGGTAAAAGATGAACACACTAGTATTTACGTGGATGATTCACTATGAAAAGTTTTATCTGTTTACATCCAGAGGTAGGTACTCTTTGTGCTTTGAAGTTGCAGTGCTTCTGTGTTACGTAATGAGTCTTCATAGCACCAAAAAAAAATATGTATTTGAAACAAAAAAAATGGTTTATTACATGCGACTTTATACAGTAGTAAGGGGAAATCCGATCTCAAAACAATTTTCTGAAACCAAAAAGAAAAAAATGCAACTGCTAAGAAAGCAATCAGACTTTATGCTACCTGTCTTGATTTTTAATAGAGATAGCTGTATCTCTCTCAAGACAATTTGATACTGGATATAATCCCCCCCCCCCCCCCAAAAAAAAAAACCCAAACTTTAAAGCATCTCTTTCAGAATTTAAAAATAAAGTCATTTACATTTAAGATATGCAAGGAAGAAAAACATATGTATTGAAGATCTATTTCAATCTATAAGATTGAAAATCTATTTCCTTGCTTCTATGCATACAAAAATGAATGGTACCAATACACCTAAGAAATCAGTATTCATAATTATTCCTCATATTTCAGTAGTTTTTTTCTCTACCAGAAAGCATAGAAAAGCATCATTTTTTTTTGCATCTTCCTTTGAAGATAACTACTAAACCTTGAGATATTATTTGTTCGTATGCCACTAACATGAAAGCTAAAATTATTTGCAATCACAGGTCACAGAAAATATATAAAAGCATCAGAAAGTCAAGAAAACACAATGGTGCTGTTGTTTCACATTAACACATACCTTACTTGACCATATAAATTACTACTAACTAGCATTACTGGAGAAAAACATTTAAATTTAAAGAAGTTTGAATTCTGTTTGTACCTATGACCTTCAGAAAAGAATGGCCTGTAATAGTTTCAGTTTAAGAATCATTAAAAAATACTGTTTTCATTTCCATGAAATAAAACCTTTCAAGTCTTACTTGCTTCTGTAATTCCATGTACTATCTGAAATAGTAAAATATCTGGGAAGTTACGTTAGATGTTATTGCTCAGACGCATCACAATCACTAGTTTGAACGGAATGCCTCTTTCCATTTCAGAAATCTGATTTACCTTAATGTTTAATCATATGACATTCATAACAATGTAGTAAGTAAAATAAATAAATCAGGCTTCAAAGGCATAAAACTTTACTTACTAATATTCTACAAACCAGATTCATCTGAAAAGATTATTTACTAAATGTGTATATTTTTACTTTTTTTTTTATTCAGTTCTTCCTAGTCCATTCTTCATGGACATGAAAGTACATCAGAATATAAGAATGCAGATACTGTAGCTCAGCTGCAAGAAACTGCAAGCTATGATTATACAGACATCTAAAAACAGGAAAGGAATGATCAAGTTCTTTACTGGGAAAAAAAGTTAGGCATGTATTGACCTTTTGGTAAAGATCCATTCTTCAAGAGGGAGATTTTTTTTTTTTATATATATCCACCAAAAAAATGTCATTCTAAAAGGACAAGTATGAATAAAAACAGTCTTGAACAGCGTAAGGCAACAGTAATTTTTGTTACCTACCCTGGTAACTTATCCAAGACTTAGTAGTTTCACCTGAAGTACAGCAGTAGAAAATTTTCTACTAGACCTGCTCAGCCTAAGTTTAAAGGCTTCTGGACTTCATTATAATTCTTCAAGCTGTTTTTCCAAAAGTAGCATACTATTACCATACCCGTCAATGGAAGACCATAAATACATTGAGTTGTTCCCTTACCAAAAGGGAAATGTAAACACATACTTTTCTTGTGGAGCTTAATTCAACAGAGCAACTCTCAGACCAAAGACGGAGACTGTCTTAGATTGAGATTTATAAACAGAGGTACATGGGTTAGCAAAGATACAGTGAAAATGGCTAATGACTTCCACAGCAAACAGAAGTAGCACTTAACTTCTGATCTCAAGGTAATTAAATTTATTAGAAATGCAGATTTGAAGCCTTCAAGCCTGATATAACCCAGTAAATGCAAAGCCTTCCAATCAGTGCAAGTCAGGCATCCGCATGTCTTCACATTATTGAGTCAATGTTACTTTCAGCATTTGTATTTTTTTTTTTGTATTTGTATTATAAAATAACACACACAAGCCTGATTCTGCTCAAAGTATCTCAGGCAAAACTACCTGACAGTGTTTACTTTCTGCAAAAGTGATTACTACTTTTTGTCACTAAAATAAAGCTCTGTAGGAAATCTCCTTACCAGTCAATAAAAGATAATCATGGATACTGAGAGAAGGAGAGCACTGAAAGTACAAAAATATGTAAAATTCTTCTGCAGATGAGTATAACTGGAAAATAATGAAGTGTAAAGCGAGATTATGAATATACATGAAAAAAGTTCTCACACACACCCTTCCCATCAGTGGTGTAAAAAAAAAACTTATCACCAGTCACTGTAACATGCTAAAGATCACAGAGCTGGAATCTACCCATTTCAGCTTTCCATACTCACTGACCTCTGAAGTAAACACTAGAGAGACTAACTTAAGTGATTGAAATAGAACTCTAAATACATGCATAGCAGAAACTGTTTTTATGTGCTCTTTTATTCCACAGGCAGTCCTAGTAATTTTTAACTCAATTGCTTTTATTCAACATAATAGGCCTTCATGACTATGTAAGTTGCTAAAATATGTAAGTTCTTAACACAAAATTGAACTGTACATTACATAATCATCTTGTTCCAGTTATAGTTAGAACTGACACTTACAGTGCAGTATGGTTCCACACCTTTCTCAAGTGGCATAGCAACTCTTAACTCATGTTCTTTATTCTGAATTCTATTAGCAGCAATGAAACTTGGAAAGAAGTAATGATTACTTAATCATACACTTGTTGATTAACTCTAAACTAGATTAATTAAATGGTAATTAAGATTTTCTTTTGTAGACTTAAGTACTCTAACATCTAGAATATCTACTTGCAAGCTATTAGGCATAAATAGAATTACCTGCATTAAGCAAAAAAGCTATTTTCTATACATACATTAATGTATGAATATGCAGAATTACGATGCCAATTACATGAAAGAACGTAAACATATCGAAGTCCGTGACAAACACATCCAGCAAACTAGATATTAGTAACCCATTCTAGAATGTTTACATGGTATTTTAAAAATCACAAGGAAGTTCATGTGAATATTTAAGAACGTACACTTACGTGCAAGAATGACATGTTTAGTGTCTATTTTAAAGTGATCTAATGACTTCCAAGATCATCTCCTGGTAATAGGAAAAAAAACCAAACAAACAAAACTAAAGCAACGACAGTATTTATCTAGTCTGTAAGAAGAACATTCAGGTTCCGTGACTTGGTTGTGTAGAGAACTCATCACCTAAAACTATAGTTAGTTGCTCAACTAGGAGCTAACATCCTACCAGCATACAGCTCACGAATGTGAAGTAGCCTGCACATTCTGTTTTTAACTGAGTATCTTAAGAGAGATTGATGCTGAAAAGTCAGTATTTTGCAAATATCACAGATATTCAAACATCTAATTTTGTCTCCGAACTACAAAAATAGCAACACATCAGCAATGAATGCAAATATGTAATTAAACACCCATCAGTGGTGTAACTGCTACTTAAAAAAAACCACACTTGTTTCCTCTGCCACTTACAACTTCTTGGTTTCCTCAGATAAGCGGAAGGTCTGCTGCCTCCCATTTGATCTGAACTTGATTCTTTTAAGGAGTAATTATTCATATTATAGCAATGCCTGATTTAGAAGCAATGAACTCTTCACATCACCCGACAGGCAAGAGGGGAAAGAAAGAACTGACAAGGTTTGCTTTGGCTTCCTTAACAGCATAATTTCATTTTCCGAGTTCAAGGACCTAATTTTGTTGAGGTACAGCATATTACATTTAGAAAAACTAACAAACAGCTTTTTTCCCCCCCAAGTGTCCAGGAACAACTTCTTTCTCAACTCACACAAAAATTCATATTGAAACAAATTTTTGACTTCTCATGTTAAGACTAAAACAGTATGCTTATGACTACTTGGAATTATATTATGACAACAAACTGGACAATAGCATTGAGGCATTATAGTATTGCCATTATTACCACTTGAAAACTCTTTTAGATTAAGCCAATAATTGATCATACATGTACTATACAACGGTGAAAAAAGATGCAGAAGTGGAAAAATAATGCAGAGGAGGATATAAAATTGCAACTGTTATTCAGTTGCCAGTGGGTAATAAGAATCTATCCCCTTAATTACTGCATATAGAATTTCCTAGTTCAGTTTAAGGTACACCAATCATTACTGTATTGCATTGCCAATCGGCACTGTACATCCTCTGCTGTGATACTGTTGGAAGTGTGGCATCCGTAGGTTTCTTCATGATGACTATTTACACATGCCTGAGGATACCAGGGTTTGGCATTCAATCCCTTCATATTTTATAATCTATCAGAGCCATTTCCATAATAATCTATCCTATTGATACTGCCTTGATACTGTTAACAGTATAGTTCAACTTAATCATCTCATCAAAAAACATTAAGAACTCAGAAAGCATAGTTTCACATAAGGTATTTCACTTCTAATGTGGTTTTATAGCTCTGGTTTGTATTCCTCATTCCCTGACATTTTGCATGTCATCTGGTTAGTTTCCTCAGGGAAGGTAAATCAACCTCACTCTTGGAGTGCAAGCTTCCTAATAAATTAAAAAAATATATCTTTGTTTGAGAGCAAAAGTATTGTACAGTTGTTATGGTAACTGGATTTTAAAGAGAAGTACATAGCTTTGAGGGGCATCTGTTTAATTCCCAAACAAATCCTTCACCCCAGCTGTCCTCAAAGGAATGATTTTAAGTCAGTCTCTTGCAAGATGCAAAGAGTGACTTCCAGCTGAGAAGCTTAGCACAGCTCCCACTGACTCAATGAAAGGGGTGATCCCTTTATTTCAGCTGGAAGAGTTGCTGTTTATATGAACCACATGAGTTCTTACTTACAACTCAGTTCTGTTACTGCAAAGGGTGAATACATTGGAAGTCCAGCAGCGGCGGCACTCAGTGATTACATAGTGCTATAGAGCTTAACTGTACTTGGCAGAAACACCCTTGTCTCTTCCTGGACATACATACAAGAATAAGTTTTAGTGCAGGTATAAGGTGCTGTACAGATACGCAAAAAGGAGTATGCATAAATGGAAATCTACTTGGCAAGTACAGCAGTAGTATGGGGGCAGAGACACAGGAACAGCAAATCAGAAGATGCTGCCCATGGATGCAACCATACTGTCAGCATCTGTGAAAGGAGTTTTAATATGAAGTTGTGAACTAAGAATTTAAGTTCTTTCATATTTTTAAAAAGGCTGCTAATATACTTGAATCAGCCTAAATATGCAACATTGACTTACAGGTGCAGGGTTCCCCCACATCCCAAACACCCCTTCCTTCTTCCTGAAGATGCAGCACTTGCATATGCAACGTGCATACACAAAAAGACAAAATTGCGAATGAATATCCATACTAGTGAGAAGCTATACAATGCCCAGTAGTTTTGTATAAATAAGGCCATCGAACAGCCAAAACAATCATCCGACAACTCAGAACTACAACCAAAGAGTCAGGTAAGACTGCTAATGTGATACGCGGCTATACAAATTAATTCTTTCAAAGACATTTACCATCTAGCACAGAGTTAAATAAGGCAACTGTGACTAAGTGACTGAATATGCCAAGAATCAAGCATTAGAATAGGTAACTGTTGCTGAAGCTAATATCTCTAAGACTTTTACTGAATTAGATCCAAAAACAAGTTTAAAAGACTGGATGGGTTGAGAAAGGGTAAAATACTATATCTAAATTTCTGTAATCTGGGATAAAAAAGATATCCAGAGTCAACTAAAACAAAGAGTTCAAAATGAAAGACTTTTAAATAATACATCACATTTTAGCTGTTAAAAACACACATACTTCTTCACTCACCTGATTGCATAAATGTAACTTTTGTTTGTATTTAAGTCTTAATAAATGCAATCCTTAGTTATAACAAAACATCAGTATTTCATACTGATAGAAGCAGAAGAGAAACAACACATAAGAATAAGCACAGTAGAATTCATTATTTATATGATTGCTCCATGCTCACTTCCTTTTATTTATTTTAAGTGTCTTTCTGTTTTCAAGGCTGATTTGAAAGATTGGAATCAGATGGCTGTTTATACACATGAAAAACATCTTCAAAAATCTCTAGGTTATATCTAGTTTATAAACACTGCCAACTTTCTGCACCTGTATTGAATCAAGACAGTTTATAAAGGAGGAATTGTATGTTCACAGATGCATCTTAACATTAAAGTCCATTTTATTTACATGACCCTGGAGCCTTGTCCAAACAAGCTCACTTGAGCTTTACCCAGATGGTGGCCATTTGCTTGGGCTTCATTTATTACTATTCCCATAAGTTAAGGCAGGCAGCCAACTGGCAGGGAATCACAGACTTTTGCTGCAGGGATTATGTCTTCATCTTTGCATGGAAAATAAAGGAATGACAGTTATAAAAGTGCTAATGTTTGCATCACTTTCTTGCTTAACCTACTGTGTAGATGCTTCTTTTGTGCCTGAAAGCAATGTAAACGTACATTAATAAACAGCCACGAAAAAAATGCAGCAAGAGCAGAAAGGAGTTGACCTTAATTAACAGTATACTAGTATTGCAATCTAAAGTCTAAAATATATCTTCAAACCTGAAAAGAGTCAGGTTACAGTGGGATAGAAGGTAAAATATCAGAGACCAGGATGCTATGAAAATATAAAGCAATTTTGCAGCACGTTCATGCTGAATTAGATTAATATGAAGCTTTCTTACTGAAAAATAAGGTATTTTGATAACATTATTAAACAGATGTATGAATATGTTAGCGTTTATTTAAAATCTCACAAGGCATTTTATTCTGTATCTTAGCATATATGCAACAAAAGACTGGTGCTACCTGCAAGAAACTTACATGCTAAACTAGAACTTTTTACTAGTGCGTAATCTGACTTATCTGTGACAATAAAATGTTACTTATTTCTCTAAGAGATTCATATATTTGCTTATTATACTAATAACATACAAAAGCTATTACAGAATTGGATGGTGATAAGTAAACTTATTAGGATGGTATTTTCCTTAAGATATTGCTTCTAGTCATATGTGATCCACTGAGCTATATCCAGTTTGAAACAGAAATAACAAAAATAAAAAAATTGAAAACCTTTCTTAAAGAGCCTGCCCATCTAAGAACCAAGTGGATGTTAAGAGAAATACACCAGCAGACCACAAACTATCAGACATATGTTGAATAGCATATCTTTATCTGAGGATTGTACAGTTAAACACCACCGCTCTACTATTAAAATGAAATGACTAGCATATGACATGGAACAGTATAGATTTATATTACAAAGATAAGTATCAATGTTTATACAATATCCGGCCTTAAAATAAATGTAACTCCTTATATTCCATCAACATTAATAATACCAGTACCCGCAAAACTTTATCATGTCCCTGAAAGATGAATTTCCAAGTAACTAATGAACAGACAGCCAAGCTTTCCATTGAATTAGAGTAGCTTCCCCACCACCACCTGTTTAAGAAAAATTTATGTACTCTAAGTTAACTTCTGAGTTTTTAGAAGTGTATCATTTTATAGTCAGGGGAAATAAATTCAGAACAGCTTTAGAATCCCATGTGAATACCCAACTTTTCCAGCTAGAAAGTTGTTTAGATATTTTCCCCCCTTCATCCAGAAATCCAACTTTGCCTACTGGAAATTTATCAATAACAAACACTGAAGCCCCCAAGAAATAAGACATATTTGACTAAATAAGATACACAACCATTTATCTTGCACATAAACATAATAAAATATAGTTTTACTTCAAGAATTCTAAATCAATCAAGAATTAAAATAACTTCCTACATGAGGCTGAATATTTGTAACTAACCAAACCATACCCACCAGCACCCAGGAACCACCACAAAAGAAACCTCACCACACAACCTAGGTCAGGTCATTTTTTTGAATTACCCAGCTCAACCCCTTCCCCCTTCCCCCTTCCCCCTTCCCCCTTCCCCCTTCCCCCTTCCCCCTTCCCCCCCCCCCAGCTTAGCAGAAGAACCTGAATGTCTTTATCACTCCCCACCTCCCTAAATAGAACACAAGCTGAAAGAAATCTGAGTGATTAGTGAAGAGGTTTTCTTTAAGGTATTTTACAGAAAGAGCTATTCAGACTCACAGCAAAACAGGTGCACAAAAAGCTTAGCATTATGAAAATAAGAAACTGTTTTAAGAAGCGTTTTATGCCCCATTTCCCTAGCTTCTTACTCTTCTCTTGTACAACTATGGGCGTATTTCAACATGCTTTTTCTTTTAAATTCTTTATGTTAGAAATACAGTAAGTATACAAGGCTTTTTTTGAACGGATCAGACTTTTAGAACTATCTATACTGCCATTTTCTGCTAGACATCTCATAACATGGTATAATATTACAGATTTAATTAGCTAGTAAACACATTTTCTGTGTTAACGATCCCTAAATCCCTTCAGGGAAGTGACACACATTCCTCGGTGACACCTGCCCCCTCAATCCCCTTTACCCTGCAGCACTCCAGAGCAGCATTAATACTATTTTAAAAAGCAAAATTTTAAAATGGGGAAAGCTTCTACAAGCACCTTGGTCAGTTCCAGGTGTAGAAGTTACATAGTAGATCAGAACCACAACTTTTAACTTCAACAAGTAGTACCAAAACAAGCATCTACATTGTATAAAATAACAACACAACACTAGCATACTTGAAAGGTGTTTATACCACACTACTAACAAATCACAACACAGACTTACTTGCAGCACTGAGGAATAACTTCTTCTCAGTAAAGTCACAACTTGAAGCACTTTTTCTTATGAAAAACAAAACAAAACAAAAAACACAGAAGTTTTCTTCAACAAAACACCACTAGCATTCTGTTATCTCAATACCAGTGAGGCACAGCAGGAGATACTTAGGCCATATGTTGTACGGCTGCTCTGTGTTATTATCTGCCTCACCTGGTAAGGGTGAGGTAAAACTATTTCCCTCCTTTTCCACTGTTCAAAAGAGCTTAACAAACTCTGAGGAAAATGCCTTGACTCTCCTTATCCTGTAATGGGGGATGCGCCCTGCTATCATGTTATCTCACTGTGCTCTGCAGTGGAAGTTTCCAGAAAGCACTGAGCAGGGCAGGGCTGTGCTGCTAGGCCTAGGTGAAATGGCGGCGTTTCCACAACCTGCACAGGCTGTGAGGAGCACTTCAGTCTGTGACACCACAGGAAAGCTCGCTGTGAAGGAGAATACCACCTTGCCTTGCTGCTTTGTCGCTGCTAATGGTACGGTGACCGTGTTTGATGTTTTTTGGGGCAAGTGGGGAGGTCAGCATTGGGTAACTTCTCTGGGAATTGATGACTGTGGTGGTAAGGGTGTGGCCTCTGTCCCTTCTGTCATACTGCCTTACTTCTCAGACTATGTCATGTGTGTTGGCTATTGCTTCCCCCCAGAAACGTTTCTATAGGGCCCTGGTGACTCTGAGGACTAGCTGCCACTGGGGTGTGCTTGGGTGCCTTCTGCCTACTGGGCAGGCTGGCCTTGTGAGTGATTTTATGCTGTTACTTAGATGCAAACAAGGAAATGCTTTTCAGGTACAGGTTTGCTGTATATTTTGTTGTTGTTAGCTGTGTACACTTTAAAACTAACTTTCTTAGTTGTTTTTACACTGAAATTAACGAAGAGATTTGGGAAGGTATTAAAATTCATCCTTTTCTCAAACAAGCGTCCTAATGTTTCCCCAACTTGTCCTAAAGTTACTGTTCCATTCCCATCAAGGAATTCGTCTTTAGCTTTTGTTACTTGCTGAAGTCATACTGGTTTTTGTCAGGTTTGTTGACCAAAAAAAAGAGTTCCAGCATGTGTTTAAATTTTTCCCTGAACCGAAGTGCTTGTTAATGATTTGGTGAAATGTTTTTCAGTAATGTTTCCTTTAGTCTCGATATTAATGTAAACACTTAATACCTCACTTGCATCGAAGTCCAGTCTGCAGCCAAATAATGGTCGCAGAGGATTATTGGGACTGTATAAGCTTGAAGTGTTGGGTTTTGTGCTCCGTTTCTAGCCTTGCACTGAGGATTCCTGGCACTGGTCGTTGCGGCGTTCCTCCCCATCAACTCTGAATTTGTTGGAAGTGTTTTTATCCTCAATATATTATTTTCTTTTTCTGCATATGTTTATAAATTTAAAATTCTTCTTCCTAGCAATCATATTTGCTCAATATGTGGATTCCTGTAGCTAATAAGTTTCATAGCAATAAGCATGTTCAGTATCTCACAGTTACTGTTCTCACAAAGTACAAATTGTTTTTCCTTCCTTTTTTTTTTTCTTTTGTCATCTTGACTCCACCTGTACCACAAGCAAAGCTTGTTGATAAAGCCAAGGACTCACTTGATAGGCTTTTAATCTAATCTTTACTGCTAATTCTTGTAGTACTAAGGACTCTTATTATTATTATTTATTTATTTATTTATTTTATGAAGCTTCTGTTGCAGAGCAAAATGCAACTGTCTTGATGGCTTTATTTGTGAATTTTCTGCAGGCAGTATGATGTTTGGGGGAGTGGGGTGCAGATTTCTAATTACAGCATTATAGCAGGATTTTACATTTGAAGAATGATCCAATCTTCAGTTTCCTGATAGTCACAAAACTCATTTGTAGTTTTATATTCTTTCATATTTTCATATGAAATTGTTGCAAAATGCAGATGTAATAAAGCTGTTGCTTTTGTCCTTCATGAACACTGATAACTCACATTTAAATTAAATTATTGCCTCAATTTTCTTCAGATGTCTTCTGTATTTCTAGTGATTTTTCCCTTGTAAGATGTTTTATTTCCAGGTTAAGGCTGTCTGTCTTTTATTTCTCTGACTGCTATTGTAGTCTGGTGTGTGACAATTACTGTCAGCTTCAACAGGCTTGAAGATGTTGCAATTCAATCACAACACAGCAGTTTTGTTTCTTCACTGCAATGTGGGCTTCTCTACGCATCTCAAAGATGACTTCTCTCTGAGGTCAAAATATTTAATGGTATGTTTCACAAGACAGAAGCTTGTAGGCCAACTTTCTTGCATAACACTGAAAAAAAAACCTTTAAGTTTACAGGTAAATTTTAAGCAAAAGAAGAATTGAACTGAAAAGTGCAGCGGAGTTCAAAAGTAGACATCCTACTAATAAAGGTAGAATTGCATCAGGAAAATGTGAGTAGTGTCTGAGGTACTAGTGTATCGCTATGTAAGGTTGCTATTTATATTTTTTTAATAAGTTACTTTTCACTAATGTTTAGCTTCTGTGCTCAATGCACAAACATTCCAGCATATATAGGAAATCACATTTTTCAGTTATATGAACAATTGTCTTGAATCCAGATTTTTTGCAACAAACTGTGAAGTCAATATGTGGGAAATATTTTACATACAGTTTTGAAATTAACATATAAAAATTTCATTTTTACATAGCAGAGTTGCTGCCTGGAAATGATCTATAAGACAGGAGAAGTCAAGAGGAAATTCTGTCATTTCTTCTTCATAGTACGGGATTTCTTCATTTCATCATGTGTATGTGTGATAAAACATTCTGATGGATGAGAAGTACTAGACTGCTGTCCTTCCTGTTCTAACTCAATGTTGAGTTGTGTTTGTCACCTCTTGTGAGCTTTCCTAGACATTTCCTGGAAATCTCCTAGGTTATAAACATGGAACTTCAGCACTAGGTCTTTGATCCTGGTAATGTTGTAAAGGCTACAAAAGCAATTCTTGCAGGATCGATCTATTAAAGGGGGTTCTCTTAATGGCAAATTTGAGCCCATGGTGTGGATGCTAAGAGGAGGAAAAAAAAAAAGGTGTCTAATAGTAATTAGAATTCTTGGTTGTAGTTAGTTATATGTAGCTGGTCAAAGCTAATTGGATTTGTTAATTTAGTTTAACAAATTGCTCATGGATCGCTAATTACTTTGCGGCCTCAGATAATAAATTCATTACATCAGCAATTTTCCCATGAACATTGAGTTTTGAAGGATTAGCACTTGCCAGACTGTTCAAGTATACCATGAAAAATGCATAGAATGAAAATTACTTATTTTGATTTCTAATCCTTTGTTACTTCTCTTAAGAAATCATAAAGTATTAATTTGACTCTAGACTGAGAACTGTGGCAGATTATGTTCATAGTATGAGCACTGTATATATTCCATAGTTCTGAGTCTGAATACTATTTAGAAATCTGTTCTTAATTAGTGTAAAGAAACAACTGTGGTTTTTGTAGTGTTATGGTTTTTATTTTTTTTAGAAGTGTTAAGGGAACATAACTGACTACAGAAGTAACCTTAAGTTCATTTTAAGTGCAATTCATAAAGGGTCAATACCTTTATTATTTTATGGTCGGGGAGCAATTTTAGACACTCTTTATCTGTCTGCCCACTTCTTAACTGGAGGGATGTGTGTTTATTTGTTGCCTAGTTCTGGTATTCGTATGTATGAGTGTTTCTGCGAAGTTGAAACAAATGCCCATGTCCTGAAAATATCTTCCTTGTGCACTTTTAACTTTTTTTTTTTTGGTTTAGCTTGATAATTTCAGTTTTGTTGCCAATTTTCTGTGGGTTTACTTCTGATATTGGTGTAAGTGCTTTTGTAGCATCAATGGAAGTATCTCATATATATTTTCCCTGACATGGTAACAGCCCCAGAGGAGCCATTACCATCACATTCCAGGCACTGGAGCTGTTACAGTGTCAATGAAGTGTCTCTCATACTTCCATCCATATGGTAACAGCCCCAGAGGAGTCATTACAATGTCAGTGCAAGTGCCTGAGTGGTTATGATGTCAGTGCAAGTGCTGTTTTAATGCCAGTGCAGAATGGTTGTGCAAAATTCCATAACTGTGATGAAAGAAGGGGGTTATTTTTAGCATATTGTTTTGGTTACTCAACCTAAAATGTTTGAATATAAGCTTCAAAGAGACAGAGATCCTCTGTAATGCCCTATATATGTCCTATGGCATGGTAATTAAGACAAAAATTACTTAGGAATATGCAACTTCTACTACACTGGATAGTGACAACATATTATAAAGATGCACCACAGCACAGTTGATGCAATAGAGCAGTAACCATTGTCTAACTAGACAAATACTGAAAACCTCACTTGTGACAAAAAATAAAAATAAAAAATGTGGTATTTGCACTGCATTTGCAGAGAGATCTGGACAGATCAGAGAGCTGGGCAATCAACAACCACATGAAGTTTAACAAAAGCAAGTGCCGGGTCCTGCACCTGGGATGGGGCAACCGTGGCTATACGTACAGACTGGGCGATGAGACGCTGGAGGACAGCCCCACAGAGAGGGATCTGGGGGTTGTGGTTGACAGCAAGTTGAATATGAGCCAGCAGTGTGCCCTGGCAGCCAGGAGGGCCAACCGCATCCTGGGGTGCATCAAGCACAGCATTGCTAGTCGGTGGAGGGAAGGGATTGTCCCACTCTACTCTGCGCTGGTGCGGCCTCACCTCGAGTACTGTGTGCAGTTCTGGGCACCACAGTACTAAAAGGACGTAAAACTGTTGGAGAGTGTCCAGACGAGGGCGACAAAGATGGTGAAGGGCCTAGAGGGGAAGACATATGGGGAGCGGCTGAGGGCACTGGGCCTGTTCAGCCTGGAGAAGAGGAGGCTGAGAGGGGACCTCATCACAATCTACAACTTCCTCGTGAGGGGTAGTGGAGAGGCAGGTGACCTATTCTCTGTAATCACCAGTGACAGGACCCGCGGGAACGGTGTTAAGCTGAGGCAGGGGAAGTTTAGGCTGGACATCAGGAAGAGGTTTTTCACCAAGAGGGTGGTTGCACCCTGGAACAGGCTCCCCAGTGAAGTAGTCACTGCACCAACCCTGTCTGAATTTAAAAAGCGATTGGACTGTGCACTTAGTCACATGGTCTAAACTTTTGGGCAGACCTGTGCGGTGCCAGGAGTTGGACTTGATGATCCTTATGGGTCCCTTCCAACTTAGGATATTCTATGATTCTATGAACCCATAGAGCCGAGTGTTTTAATCAGTGTTGTTAGATAGCCAGATGAACAAGGTGAATTAAGCATTTGTTGCTTTGCCAGATTTGTTCATCAAACCAGAAGTTTGCAAATAATTGCACTGAAAACTTGGATTTACTTCAGAAACCAACCAATGAGAGTAACATTAAAAAAAAAGGAAATAAAAGTGTTTGTTTTTTCACTGAAGCAGACGACATAGAAGAAATGTAAGAGTAGTAGCTCTTGACTACTTCTGTGTACAACTTTGAGTAATATTAAGCATTTTGATTTGTCATGCTGAAATGATTCATGCTGAAGAACATAGATTGTGATAAAGGGATTTGAAAGAACCAAAGTTTTCATCTGTGTCGTAGTCTTTTTTTATGATGTATGTTCATGGGGTTTTTGTGAATTATTTGGTTACGATAGCTATCACATCTGATCTACATCCTATGCCTTGTCATTACTCTTATTTTAAATCAACCTAGCAATTGGTTAGTGATTAAAAATGAATCCCAATAGTAGTTCACAAATAATGGTATAGGGCAGTAAACCGGCTATTGTCAAATTAATTTTTATCAATCTGAATTATTTCTGAACAGCTGCTCAAAAGTGAGGTTCACTGTAAAGAAATTGTTAAAGTCTAAAGTACAGACTACACAATAATTAAAAAAAAAAGTTAAGCATTTAATGCTTTGTTAGTTCATATAAATACGTTTACAATAAAATGTTTCTAGGCTGGTTGATTTTCATACAATAAAAGACAAATTAATAATTGATAAAAGATTTTTTCTTTAGAAGGAAAAGACTCTAAGTCTTTGCACCTTTTATTCCATGCACTAATCCACATGAACACTTGTTAACTATACCACTGACTGTTTTCTCATTTGTACCTTTCCTGCGTTCTAATAGCATCTTAGTCATTGTTTAAAATTACACTTACAGTTACAGTTGAAAAACATAGCCTGACTTCACTGAAGTTGAAAACATCTTCATTACTTAGTTTAGATGTTTCAAATCCAACAGTTCATTAATGCAGTAGAAGGTTAATTGTTTTAAATGTTCCATTAACAGGAGTGAGATGTCTTTACTTCTTTTTTCTTTTTGAAGTGAAGAGTAGTATACATTCTTTTATTCTTGCCTTTATTAATGTATAGTAAGGGAGTAAGGTGGTAATGGTCCTAGGACTGCAGATTATCTACCTCTACATAACCACAGTTACTTAAGTTCATTATGGTAACATTGTTCAGTTACTCCTAGCTGTTAGTAATTTACTAAAGGTGATTTTATTTTCAGCTTCTTTAGAAGCTTTAGCTTCTCTGAATTTAGCTTTTCTAAATTTCTTTATTTGCATATTGCAAGTAACCCCAACTCGATAAAGGTTTTTTTTTTCAGTTGACCAGTAATTCTGGATTTTTGAGGAAGGCAATCCATACATCTTCATGTTTCTACAAGTAAATGCATGACTGGATATGCAACTAAAAATAGACACATATTGATGCATATTTCTAAGGTAATATCATCCCTCCTCAGTCAGTGGCAATGTTTTGTTTGCATTCACTATAGTAGCTTTTTTCATGGCAAGCAAGCTCTGTGTGCAGTGCAAAATACAGCTTCAGATGGAAGAGCACCATATGTTTTAGTAACTTCAGGAATTTCAGTATTTGCTCTTCAATACTTAGAGAATAAAATACTGTTAAGCTTTTTATCTCACTATTTTGCCTTTTTACTGTTTGTTTTGTTTGAATGTCTTGTTTTGTATTAATTAACATTGATAGTTAACCCTCAGTGCCGGAAGGAGTGAGGCCATTCTTTAATCTTGTTGTCTATCATTAATTTACTTACTCTTCCCTTACTTGTCCATTAGAGTAGTTATATTATGTTTTCTGAATTGTTACAGTCTATAACTATCAGCAGGGGGATTTACACATTCTGTTACTCTTTGCACATCAGGGTTCAATTGTTTTTGCTGGACTGATAGACAAAATGCTGTTCTTCCTTGCCATCTGTTCTCAGAAATCCTGAGGTAGGATGTTCAAATTAAACCACTTAGTATAGACAAACTCACTGACTATGTTATGTCCCTAGAGGAAAGGCCCCTGGATCCTCTCCTCCATAATTTGCACGAAGTCATTTAACATTTTAGATGGAAAAACTTTAAGAAACACCTCTAGGAATTCATTAAAGAGAAGTTAATAGGTGGCTTCACCTTTTTGCTAAATCACTTACTAGTAGAGCTTTATATATTTTGCTGGAATATTTGTGATATAAGAAATTTATTTTGACAATGTGTAACACAATGACATTGCAGTCTGCAGATGTAGGCTGTTAGAGGTTAAAGAAGATTATTTAAAAAGTATGCATTAAAAGAAATGACAAACTAATTCTGAGACAATGTTGATGCAAAATTGCTTGATTTTCTCACTCATCCTGAACTTTACCAGCCGGGCTCCATTTTAATTCTGTCATCCTAAAAGGTCAGCCTATAATGCGGACTGTGATGTTAGCTCTGTTTTTACCTGTATTAAGGGACAGCTTTCTTCTTGTCCTGATTTAAATCTCATGTTTCAAATGTGTTGTGATGCTCATCATGTAAGGGGGAGAAAGAATACTTAAATGGTAGGAAGGGTATGAAGTTCTGGTGGGGATGGACCTCAAGTAACTAAAGGGTAAGAGCTGCCATTGGTGAACATAATTACATATGGTTGACCATACAACATAAATTAGCATGTGCTCAGAATATACTATGTGTTGTATGTATGAAGATGTCAAACCTGTCAGTATCTACTAAAATGTTCTTTAATAATAACTTTCATACCCATATTTCACTTTCTTCCAGGGGCTATAGCTTATAAACTATAAGCAGCTTGAAGATTTGTAGGGGAATTAATTCAACTTTCACATTTTTATATGGATCTCTGTAAGAACTACTGAAAATGTGTTTTGTTTTGATTTGGATTAGTGTTTTAAGTAACAAAGTGCTTTGCCTGACTCTTAATACATTACATCCAAGCACTAATGCAATAGAGTACATAATGATAACATTTGGCTCTGCCACTCCTGCAAACACCCTCATCTCAGTAGAGGATGTGTACTGAATGTGGGTTTCCTCAAATAATATAGTACCGTAGTGTAATTTAGTTGGAGTTCTACCTTTAATTTTTGGCATTGAATAGAAAGAAGAAACAGAGGTCCAAACAGCCTGGCTATCTTTATAAAAAGTAATTTTGAGATTAAGTAGGGTATGCAAGGAAGGATTCAATATGCACAGATTTAATGTGTATGTTTCCATAACATAAGATGCAATCTACTCCTCTTGGTGAAGTTTCAAGCTCATATTTTTTCTGACGCTATTTTACAGTCATTTTATTTCTTTGAATATATATGTATCTTTATCCTCTACCCATCTTATTGTGTTTAAAGCACTATGAATTTTGCTGGCCACTTCACTTCCATTCTCATCAGTAAGATTGACTGTGGTGCTTTGTTCAGTGTAACTTCTAGGTTTCTCAGAGACCCCCAAGGGTCTCTGAAGACTAATATAGGAGCTGCTTCGGTCATGCACCTTTAAAAAGCACCACAGCTTCATGTGAGAAGAGCTTCATGTCTGCGCTTATGAACAGATTACTGTGATTCACGATAGCTCTTTTTTGTCTTGCCAGTTTCCTCTCATTCAGTGCTGAATTGTGGACCTATTATGTATCCTCTGTAGTGAAGGCGAAGCTGACGTTATGAAGTGGACAGAGCTGAAGTTGTCACAATTGCTAATTTGTAGCATGCCAAATTCAAATACAAGATACCAGTAGAATACTAAAGGTAGATACGTGGATGTATCTCAATAATCTGTCCAATATCAGACTAGTAGGGTCCGTTTGTCACTAAGTATTTCCATATCTATTTTTTCTTTGTCTTTTCTGACCACTTCTCAATAACTGGGAAAAGAATACCTCTCCCTGTGTATTGCTTTCACTCAACAAATTTCAATTGGAACAAAAGTTTTGAGTAACTTGCAAGTAAGGCCTTGGCCGCTGTCCTGTGGACTTCTGGTGCTGGTCAGGCAAACCTTTCACTGAACTTGCAATAAAACCAGGAACTGTTTGGCTGTCCTGGAAGTTTTGTTTGAAGTTTTGACCCATTAACAAAATACCATTTCCCCCCTATTTTTAATGCAAATAATATTCATTTGAATAATCACACATAATGTGATAAGAGAAAGGGAAATAAAATAAAAGTACTGGTAAAAATCAAAACTATCTTCAGAGGTGGTGATTATTAGAGAGAAGATAAGAGACTAGTTAAAAGGAACCCAAACTTATATCTTACATGGCTTTCTCATAGTTTTCTTAGCTCTGCATTTTGCTCAGAAACTTGAGCACACCTTACCTAAGTATCAAAAATAGGCCTTAGATAGCAAAGGAAATGTCTTCCAGGAAATGTCATGAGGGAACAAAGAGGCTGGAGGTGAATATAAGTGTCTAAAAATTATTAACAGAAACATTCTTGTCCTAGGATGGTGTCAGGGGAAACAGCATGCGAAGAAATAGCTAGGCAAATGGTTTGGTGTTACAGTCTACAATGACCTTGCTGTGTTACCAGTGAGAAAGCAAGAATGACCTCTGTCTTCACTGGTGTTTTTTTCTCAATTTCTTTGGAGGATAGCATTGTCTGTCAGAATTTTTCTTGCATGTGCACAAGAACATCGCAACTATGGACTTCCTTCTTTGCTGAGCGTAAGAGCACGTGTGGGAGTTGGAACAGTGCTTTCTGTGCTGTTTCTTTTCCGTGCTGTTCTGACTTGTATAGGCCAATTAGTGAGATTCAGCATCCAGAGTGTGGCATGCTTCTTCATCTTGATGACTTCCTGTGGTTTGAACAAAATATTTTAAATTTTTCTGGGGGTAATTTTATCTATGCCTTATCTCTTTCCATAGCTGAGAAATATTTTCAAGTTTCTGCTGGTTTAGTTGCAACATACTTCCCTCGTACTGTTAACTGAAAGCCCCGAGGCTGAGCACATGTGCTGTCAGACATTTAGAGCTGATTGAAGTGCTGGTAAGAATTAGCCACAGTTAATTGTCTAGGGTGTGTTTTGCTCTGAAACCCTTTGGTGTGCAGAAATAGGATGTAAAAGAATTATTTCCCTTTTAAAAACAAATAGGCCTCGGTGTGAATATTTTTGTATTTTATGTGCACATTCAGAGCACTCTTATTAGGTAGGCAGCAATGGAACTTTGAAAGCACAAATCTCGCTAGATAGAGAAGCGGACAGTAAGTTTTTCATAGCAACTCTGTGGAGACCTAAATAGAAATGTCACAGGAATGTAACCAAAATTACAAGAAGTAAAAGAAAAAGCTCTCTTCTTTCCTATCTTTCCAGCTGAGTGTACTTCTAAGAATAGGACTCTGTGGATTATTAGTTCTTTCCTTGAATTACCTGGGGATGGGAGGTGGGGAGGCTATGTGTTTATCTGCATTTGCTCTTAACAAGACCTGAAACAATTGCCTTAAGACATACTGCTCTGGAGTGTGGTGACCTGGTAAAATTTTGCTGTTTGTTCTTCCCTGGAGTTATTTTGATGATCACATAACTTAACTGTCTTTTCCAAATTGTATGCTCACTGTGACTGTAGACCCCCCTCCCACTCCCCTTTTCAAATGCAAATTTTTGCAATAGTAATCCTTTCTGTACTAGCCTCCAGTCACTGACAGACCTTGAATTCCTACAGTTTGTTACATATACCCGCTGTTTAACTGTCAATCTGTAAAGCCTTATTTTTAGGATTAGGTATTACTCCTCATTCCAGGGAGGTATAGTTTTGAGTGATCTTTGTCATAAGTGACCTAAAATGGAAAAATAATAAAGGTGAGATTTTAATTTTTAGAAGGGCAACAGAAGTGTTGTATGGTTGTAGGTGTTAAGGATTGCTGCATTTTGAGGTTTCATGTTTACTGACTTGTATTATGCATCCTCAAAAGCCTGGACGCAGTGGACAGATATAATTACATTTCTGCAACAATAAACATAGATGTGAAGAAAAAAAAACAACACACTGCTGAATGACCTTGGAGAGGAGTGCCTGGGGCACACTGCTGTGGCAGCTGACATCATTAACTGTGACTGTTATGCTTGGGTCCTGGTATAATCAGACATTAGAGGAATGTTTCACAGGCAGCACCTTATGGATGTCAGTCTCTCATGCACTCATTATGATGCTCTGTGTGTTTCCTTGTGTGAGACAAGGAAGATCTACCTTGAGGCATATCAGGCAGTGTAGCTGGAGGTATTAGAAATCTTGACAGAGTAAAGCAGTGTATTAAGAGCTTTCGCACTGATGATCCTCTTAAAAATGAGACTTCAGAACACCTATTGCATAGCATGATTCATCTAAGACATCAAATAAGACGTTCTTAGACTTTGACTGCAGTCTTATTGTTGTGTTCCAACTGAAAAGTAAAATTAGTAATAACTTCTAAGATACATAATGAATTTCTCCACAATCTTTTTGCGTATTTGTCTTGTGAAGAGGTTGATTCCTGAAATCAATCACTGAATCAGTGAACTGAAACCTGAGTGAAGTCACTTTGAGGATAAATATTAAAAACTATGCCAACGTGTGCTTTCCATGCTGAGAAGTAATTGATGGTAAATACTTTCTGTATCAAACATCTTTAAAAATCAGCTGAGATCTCTTTTCTTGTATGTCCTGTTCCTTTAAAGAAGAAAGATTTTATTTCATAGCACCATCTTGTGAATCCCTAGCATGTTAAGGCCTCATGACGTGTTCTTGTGAGTATTTTGTCTTGAAATTAGGCAGTCTTGCTTAGATTCTCAGTCTTAAGAGTTCAAGCATGGCCTATTCTCACACTTTTCCCCTCATTTCATTGCATTCCAGACACTAGGATAGCTATCATGTTTGTGATTTTAAAGAGATGCTAGTGTATGATTGACGTTCCCAGAAGATATAGAACTACTCTATCTACTTTTTCCATTATACTGCCCTCCCAAATATTCTCTCAAACCAAAAACTGACCACTTCCCATTTGCATTCACCAATACCTTGATAATATTACTCAATCTTGACTAGCAAGGATGTTTCCAATTTGATGTTGATGTACAAATCCTGTATGTTGGTCAAGAATCTGGGTAAGTAACCAGACATATAGTGGAAGAACATTACGTTCCAAGGAAAGAAACCATTTATCATAGGTAGCAAGAAATACAGCACTAAAAATCACTTGATTCCATGGTGTTTTACCATACATTTATTCTTCAGGTAATACTAATTGAGGTAATACTAAATATGCTTTTGCAGTTGAAGAAAATGATTTTGTTAATTAGGGATGATCTCATAATTTCTGAATTTTAGGCAGGGTTACAGAGGAGAAAAGGTTAAATACTGTAGTTGTTTCGTAAAGTAACAGTGAGAAAATTACTGGAGGATGTGATGAGAGAGGGAAAAACAGCAAAGATCTGATTCATATGTAATATAATAACTGAGTTATGAATAATAGTATAATACCTTATTTTTGTGCTCCAAACAATGCAGATGTCAGCTTTTATTCCTTTCTTTTTATTGAAAGCACCTAATTTACTGCTGTTTCAGAGTTCTCTAATGCTGATAACAAACAGAACAGCACTAACTTTCAAGTAACACTAGAATCTGTGCCAGTTTCAAATAGTGTTTCTTCAGCAGGCTTCTCTATGGGATAGTTCACTCCTAGATTTATTTTCCTTAAAGCTTAGATGATGACTTACTACCTTAAAGTGTATTTATGGCCAGAAAAAAAAAAAAAAGGAAAGAAATAATCTATTGGTATCTTATTTATTGTATAAAGCTTAGCTACTCTAATCTACTCACATTATGAAGAGAATTCAAAATGATAGACCCATGTGAAATACAAGTACTATCTAAGCTGTTATGATCTTTGAGTTGACTGTCAGATTCATTGTCTCTTCTGCTGAAATGCCAGGATTTGGTCAGTTTTCTGTCCTGAACAAGTGACATGGCCCTATTAGGGTCTGGAAAAGGGAGTTGTCTGAACATTCAGAGAAACAATTGCTACTACTTTAGCCAAATTTCTAGATATGATTAGAAATGGAGTGTATTATAGATTCTTAGAAAAAAAATCTTTCCTGTAAAGAGGTAAGTATTTGAATGACCTTTCAGTGTTTAAGTTTTGTGTACACAATGTGGGTTTAGATGTATTTACAGTCAAATTAGGATTGTTTTGGTACACTGAGTGAACAAATTTAGGCGCAGGTCAACATCAGTTACATAGATGGTAGTGCAGATTTCTCAGACACCCTTTTTGTCTGTCTTGTGGAATCTAGATTGTGGACAGATCTCAAAATCATGTATTTTATGCTTATTGGAGGAATACCTTTAAAAAGAAGTAGACACTATGCATTCTACCCATTAATAGTAAGCTGATTTATTTTGCTTTGAGGAGTGTGGTGTTTTTTAAGAGCAATTCACTGTCAGGGAAAAACTTTGTTTTGTTATCATGCTCTGAATCTGCTTGAATAAGGCTGTTGAAGGTTATCTGGCATTCTGTATCCTCAGCTAAATACCTGAAGGGGGGAAAAACCGTGAACCTTATAAAGGGATGTATTGGGTTTGAAGCATCTTGTTAAGAAGCAACCATAAGCGCTGAGTGATTATTTGCCAAGATGTTTCATGGGTTTGGACCCTGAAAGAGAATTAATGGAAAGATCATGCGATAATGGTTGGTAATATTTTGAATATATGCATAGATGTTCTGGAAAATAATTTCCTAACAGCTGCACCAGTCTGGCTTGGAATCATTTCATAACTACAATAAAAGAAGCCTTTCTTCAAAATAGACCATGGCACTGTTATCTGTAGCAGTTGTTTGAGCCAACAATATCCCATAGATAGTTGTTTTGCTGTTTCTGGACTGGATTCTTAGCTTTACATCCATAACAGCAGTAGACGTGTGCTTGAGCATAAATGTAATAAGGTTAGTGGTAATAACTGTGTGATAACTGAAGATGAGGGAAGCAAAACAGATTCGGTTCCCTCAGAGGTTGTTATTTAACCTGAACTAGAATTCCCACTAGCTGTTTAGTCAGGTATAGGTTATACCTGTGCAACTGGTCATTTCTTATCTATAACCAATAGAAGATAGTGATATACAAAATACTAGCTAGTTAGGATGTTTCTGATATCTTGGAATTTATATCGACAGGGTAAGATAATATGTTCTCTATATTTTAATTTATTGAAACTTATTTATGGCAATTCTTGTAAAATTAGAAATACTAAGCAGTTAAGATATATTTGTTGCATAGCATTCCTGTTCATTTTTTTTTAATGTGTCAAAGCTTATAGGGAATCAAAATTTAGTTCAGTGCTCAACTCTTGTGTGTCTAGTTATAATGTGAGGTCAGAGTGCTTGAATTTGACAGCAATTAAGTTTATTCACATCATTATTTCTATCTTGGGTATGCTTGATACAATGGGATATTCTAAGAACAGTAGAATGTTAATACTTTTTTCCCCATTTAAGGGATGTGCTCTTAGCTGTATTAAGAATGAAAAACAGGATAACCCTATGTGTTGTGTTGTGCACACACAAGTACGTGCTTGTAATTTTTTTCCATGTGCTAGTGCCCTTTAAACAAGACTTCAAATTTATAGCCAAACCTAATAGAATCAAGACAAACAGAAATTGTGAAGGGAAATAGCCTTTTGCAATTCTTAATAAATGCTCTCGATGTTTACTATATTTCTGCGACCGAAAATGCCAAATATATAGGTTACACCATTAAATCATATATTTCTGCATTCTTATGGTATTTTCTTCGTTTTTCCCATGTCCAGATTTTTACAACATCTGGCGTATTTATAGCAATTAGCTCTGGACAGTCTGTACTGCTGTCATTCTCAATTGCAAAGTCCAAGAACATAAACTAATTATGATTAGAAATGATTTAGTCAATGCGTAAGTAGTTTCTTAGTCACTTAAACTGTAGAGCTATCAAATCTGACAGATATGACTGTTTTGATGTTTTCTTTTATTAAAATTAAGCTTTTTGTAAATTTTAAGTATTGTAGGTAAAAATATGAAACAAGTGATGTAAAAATTGTTCAGTTGTTTTGTTTTGGATAGAACACCTTTATATGGATTAAAGAATCTTTGATAAAGGAATTATAAATAAACCACAGATCTACTTGTAAAGTAGGTGTACTTATGAAATAACTGGCACCAGTATATTAAGGTTACTCGTCTGAAAATAAGAGGGTGGTTTGGCAGATTTTTATGAATATATGTAAAGATCACTGTCAACATCACTGTAGTTAATTCACTTGTCAGTTTTAACTTTTAACTTTAATACTGAAGTGTTTCTGCAGAACTTCTTTTTGCATATTTACCATACCATAAATAAGGTCATCAATTATTTAGCATATTAATTACCTCAGTTAAAATGTTTATCATTGGCAAAGTTATTTGACACAAGACGGTGATTTGTGCAAAAACACTATTATACAGTAACAAACAGATGCTCTAATGTAGATTTCTGCATTGTATAGAAAACTCCAGCAATGGATAACTAACTTTCAATGATGGAAACTTTGATGTCAGCTGTTGCAATTTTCTAGTATGGGAAAACTGTAACTTGTTCGCTTAAGTTGTGGTTTATTGATGATGGCAGTACTACATGTCTCGCAAAATCTAACATTCTGCTGATGCACTGTTTGGTATGCAAATCTGGAAGATATTTGCTTTTTGTTGACAATGTGACTTATGTAGGGAGTCCCAAGTAACCACTGCATTTCATGCTCATGTACACGCGTGTATGCACATGCGTACATCTCTTTAGTGGTGGAGAGTACATGCCTACAGATCCAAATGCTGCTTGAAATGTGGGCTGCTTAAAAAAAAAAAAAGAAATAATCTTTGTGAAATCTTCGCCCTTATTGTAGTGATAAATTTCTGCAGCTTTCTTGTCAGCTGAATGCATATCTTAGGTTTCCTGTTTTCTTAATGTTCAAGAGGCTATTTCATTGTGCCTTGCCAGTCATCTGTGATTTACATCTGATTAGCAAAGAATTAATGTGCTCGATCATCTTTTTAATTACCTTGAAGAACAAGATTGTTTGCATCTCACTGTATGTGTTAAACCTGAGACTCGCAGCTATGCTGTGAATATGAGAATTATACAGCATGTATATTCAACTCCAAATTATGAAATTGAGAAGAAGTCATTTAGTATAAACTACTCAGTAAATTTTCATGAGGTTAACAGCTTTCTTTTGTAAACAGGTGTTCCTAGCTTGTCAAGTATTGATACAAATTGTAAAGCAAAGTATACTTGAAACCTTTTCTCTGACAATCCTTAGACAAAGATAGTCTTTAGTATGTGAACCCTTCATGTCTGGTTTCCATAGGAAACACACAGAGGGTCACAGATTGTGGAGTGCTAGCTGTGATGCCTACAAGTGCCCCTCTGAATGCTACAGTTCAGATATTTATCATTTGAAGTATCACTTCCCACATGGGACCAATGCAAAGTCTGAGAAGAAAGACTTCGTTACGATGTGTAATTACAATATAACTTAACAGTTGTATTTTCATGCCCTCTTTTGTTATTTATTTATTTATTTTTTTTTTAGAAGAAGAATTTAATTGCTCATTTCTTCTTTGGTACAAACCAGAATAGCTGAACTGAATTCAGTGGAACTGTTCTTAGCTACTGAGCACCTGTGCAAGGGTTAGGAACGAGGTGCATTTTTAGGTAGGGCTTGAACATTAAATACTGGTCTGTGCTGACAAAGGCATTGGAGAAAAGTCTGTCTTAATCCTGGAATATGTAATGGCAAATGAATAGCAGAATGGGTAACGATATGGCCTACATGTCTTTCTGCTGTTATTCCATACTAGTCTTTTTCCAATGACCTCAGAAAATGAATAACCCTTTTTTTCCCAGTGTGTTTCTGTACCAAAATGCCTACTTGGCGCACAGACTGAAAAATGAAACCCTTTACATTTTGCAGTATAATATTATTAGATTAAAAAATAAAATTCTGGCCAAAGATTAGTTGGAGAGACTGCATTTTCAAGGCTTCTGTCTCACATTGCTTTTTATAGCCAAATTCCAATATTAGTCTACATAATCATTTCATTCCACTTGCTTTCTGCAGAATGACAGAAGCAGCTAGTAGTTGTTTTGTTGAAGTCAACAGAGTTGATGCAGGTTAGCTGAGAATGTTGGCCTGAGTAAATTTAGTTCCTGTTTTGAAGTCAATAATTTTCTACTGAGAAATAAGCTTTTATAGTAAGTTAGCAAAAAGATGCCAAAGTTTTAAAATAGCTCTGTGCAAAGCTACTAAATAAATGCATACTTTTTAATTAAATCATTCTCTTTGTAAGTAATGGACTTACGTTACCACAACTTATAGTATGAATGCTTTTAAATGTAAGCAAATGGGAGAATATGTGCATAGAATGTCTAAGGAAAAAGAAAACTAAAAACTATTCACCATATAGGATTTTTTTTTTTCCTGCTGAGAAGAGGATAATCATTCCAAATAAATCTCTGAGTTGTATTTTGTCCTACTAGGTGTTACTTCTCTCTATGCATACATATATGAAATCATTTTCACTACGGTTTCTAGGGTATATAATGCAAGAAGCTGTGTAAAATCCTTCTTTAATGCTTTAAGGTAACCATTTATAGTTCTATTTGATGTTTAGGTAAGATGCTTGCTCAATCAAATATGGTGATTAGTCACTCTCGAATATAAGAGAGGGATTTCTGGCAGTGGAAACCTATTTGACTGTAAAACCTAGGAGGCTGGAGAGAAATCCTCCATACAAAAAATGTCTCTATATAGTTGCTCATACACCAGATACTAAAAAGAACCTCTAAGCTGTCAAGAACTACAATATGATAAAAGCAGAAATGATGAAAAGGAAATGGCACCTTGCAGCTGACCGTATAAAAGCATAAATTCCTCTTGGGACTTCTGCATATAAAAGATAGGTTTCACTACTTTTCTAAGAACACTGGATCACATTAACTTATTCAAATAGGAGGTCAGTTCACAGTGTTCAGGTTTAAAGCTGTCCCACACAGTCCTTGATAAGAAAAAATTGACAAATCACACTTCTGAATACACTCATTTTAATCCTTTTCTTCCTTTTGAAGTAATAAAAATATCCCTGTCATGCAGTTGCCATTGCATTTAATGGCTGTCATTTAGTGAAATGGAAAAATGATATCTGAACATAATGCCTTCAAATATGGCTAATAGCATTTTGCATGAGGAAAAATACTTTTATTTTACATGAATATGGCTGTTACTCTGTGATTATTATTGAAAATGTAGCTGCTTTGCCTATTGCAGAAGAGTGATAAGAACAGATATGACTCTTTCCTGCCATTCATGGAAAAGAATAGTAATCTGTATTCTTAATGTTTAACATAATTCTCAGAGCTCAACAAGTTCTTTACCAATTATCACTTTATATGATTTTTTTTGGTATAGTAGAACAATATTATAAGGTGTTATATTTAAAAATGATCACATTTTTTGATCTATCATCATAAATATGCTTTTAAACAAGAATACATCACTTTAGTTAAAATTTGGCAATGACCTTGTCTAAATGGGCTTTAATTAATGCTAAATTACAATGGGGTGTATATGGAATTACAGGTGACATCCATGTTAGTACCATATGAGTTGCTAGTAATTGAACTTATTAACATTTCTAATTAACCTTGAGTGCACTAGACATAAACTGCACAAATCCTCTGAATTGCATACATGATCTGTAGCTTCTCTGAAAACAAGACCTGCTGTTCAAGAAGTGGCCATACAGAGTAGTTAAAAGACCACCTGTACTCGAAGCTGGCATTTGAATGAGCCCAAGACTACCAGGCCTATTTTGGATCCACTCAAAAGGAAAATCCAACAAATCACGGAGCCAATAAAAAGAGGTCTTTGGAATGTCAAGTGTATTTGTTTCTCAGCTGGAGTGTTTACTCCAGGCAATACCTTTGGTAGAGTTTTCATAGAAATCTCTTTAATGAGACATCTGAAACGTACTATCTTTGTTGTGCCAGACACACAGGTGTGTGTCCAGAGGGGGATATTCAACCTTGGAGTTGTAGTCAAGACCGAGCAGATTGATACTCAGTTATGGAGGATTCTGCCCAAGGTGGGACACAGACACACACACACACACAAACAAAAACAGAAAAAAACAGCACACAATACAAGAGACTGATTTACTTATTTTTGACTGGTTTCAGGAATACACTGACAATACTGAGTCCTTGCAGGTTTTAGATGGAATTTGACAGTGGTGCGTAGTCCAGTCCGTAGTTGATGCTGCTTTGGGTATGTGATTGAAAGCTCCAGGTTTTTGTAGCTAGGGGGTTAAAATTATAAAGACCAGAAGGAAGAAAATGCTGCTTACTGAAATTAGGGTTGGCTTAGAGTATTTCTAATACTAGTGGTATTTCTAAGTCATGCGTACAGATGTTTGCTTAGAGTGGCAGATTTTAGTTCCCATTTTTCCTGTGTTGTTCTCCAGACCATTTGTTGTGTGCTATTTCATATAACTTCAATGAGATTATTTTTATCCGATGTTTGGATATGTTCCATTTCTGCCTTACTTGTATAAGAATGTAGCACAAAATCAGTAATGTGTATAGTTTCATTGAGATTAAATTGGTTGTTCATCTTGTGAATCAATGGAGATAGTGATTTCTAGAATATTTTGGTTGTAACTTCAGCTCACAGCAAAAAGGACTCCAATTCCTCATTATTCTTTGGTCGTGGGTTGAGACATTTCTATTTTTCAGTTTATGAATATGAAAATGCTGATGCAGAGATGGATTTTTCTGTGACTCAGAAAATTTTTTCCTTTAAAACTTGGGAATTCAGAAGTTATACAGTATGACTGGGCAAGGTGGTCTGCAGATTTTGATAAGATGACTGTAGCTTCACTTCTGACTAGTAGTTACATTTTCATTATTCATACACTAATACTAGTTGGGATATAGAGAATTCTTTTTATAATATGTCTTAGTTTGTTCTGCATTTATCATGAATCCAATGCCTCCAGCAGTTTTTTTTCTTTTTTTTTCCTTTTAGTAGGTATAATGGAAGCCAAAGAATTTCAGATGGACAGGTAGCCTTCACTTGAAATATCTAAAATCTGAATTAATAGTTCCCATATTGAAATATTGGTGATATTACATTTAGTTAATAGATAGGAAAGTTTGAGATATGCACGCACAAACTTTTTCCTATTTTTTTCCACAATGTCACAAATGTCAAATATTAAACCTTAAGCTACATTGCTGGTTTCTAATGCAGTGTGTTCCTCCTGTGACTGCAACTATGGGATAAAAGGATTTACTTTTCATCTTAGGTCAAATTAAATTTTAATTGCCTGTGAAAAGACAAATGTCAAAAGCAAATTTTCAAGCCAGTATTACCATCCTCTGTCACAGGTTGCTATATACACACTTAAAAGTAAAAATGATCATTCAGTACATTTATATATCACAGTACAATGTTTTGAAATAAAACTTTAGAACATTCTGTGAACAAAGTGAAGAAAGCAGTGTAGTATTCGGACAGTAAAGTATGAATTAAAAAAGTGTTTATTGGAGCTAACGCTATAAAGATGCTATAGATAATCTCATCTCCCTTCAGACAGTGAGAACCCTGATCTGTGCATCACTGAATGAGTCTCCAGTCAGGGCATGGCACTCCGTGGCAGATTCTGCCCATTTTTGGTCTTTTGAGCTTCGTAGGGTTTTGTTAAAAGAAAGTAACTCTATTCATCATTTCTACTGTCAAATAAAAATGATGCTCACATGAGAACTTGGTGCTGTACTTTTAGATAAAGGCAAATGAAAAATGATGAAAGCTGTGTTATTGCTGGTACCAAGTGGGAGCTGGGTACAAGCTCCTGTGTTACAGCTAGCCCACCAAGTTTATTCTGTAGCAAGGCAGAATATGCACAGTGCAACACAGACCTTAAGTCTGTGCTACATGTACAGCAAAGGCCAGATCCTGCTCCCATTAACTATTACGTGGATTACTGATTCCTTTAAGTACAGGGCTCTTTGGGGGTGGGATCACTATAGCAGCTGACTTCCGTGAATGGAAGAAAATAGGGAATATTATTTTAAAGTCTGTAGGAAAGCAGACATGAACATAACGATTTTGTTTCATTCAATTATGATTCAAATATGGCATGTAATTGTAAAACTTATGGAACTATGAAAGTGGAAATTTATAATGATGCAGTCTTAATTTTATTAATTTAATCCATAAAGCAGATATTACATCAAGACAGACATCAAATTAAAACTCTCAGACTCTAATTAGCTTTAGAAGTCTCTTATGTGTAATTTATATGGCTGTCATAATTAATTTGAATACTGATTTCAACCTGGTCATGATGCAGAAAACCCCATTCAGTACCAACCCTTAAAAATATTAAGTGGGATCTCATTTTGCAACCATGCTTTAATTTACAGTAAGATGTCTGTCTTGTGTGATTTGGATAATATTAAGATACAATATAAGAAAGGAAAATAACTATTTTAAATGTTAACCACAGCACACACTACTAGGTTTGTGTGGCCTTAATGCAGAAGCAATGTACTGAAGAAGAGGTTTCTGTATTCTTTATTGCAGATAGTACTATTTTCCAGTTATCCATAGGATGACACTACAAAGCCATTGTTGTGCTGTGGTTTTTTTTGTAAGTTCTGAATTTTAAAATGTGCTTACCTGTTCTTTTGCCTTTTAACTCCAAGACCCAGTTTCCAAAAAGACATAAGCCATCTAAAATGAGTCAGGAGCAGAATTTCAGCACTTGGAGACGAGGTTCAGTAAATGATCAGACATTTGTGTAGAAATATGTCAGGTGCTATCTAAAATTTAAAGCTAGTTTAAAGTTCTTGTATTTAAAGCCAACATTAAAAAAAAAAAAGCTTTTGAAGCAGACACTAGCAACCAGGTTTTCGGGTGTTTTGAAAAATAGGCAAGTAGAGAGGTGAGAGATGGAGAGAAAGTTAGAAAAGAATAATTGGCACGCTTTCACTTTACTAGTTGATAATACAAAAATAGCTGTGTCAAATTTTCCAGCAGTTTAGGATTTTTTTCTTTGCTGCTATGATTTTTAAAATATTACTAAACTTAAGTCAAAGTGTCTGAATATTTATATTTTAGATTAACAATGCTTATCTGCATCCAGGTTTCTCATTTCTGGTTCAAAAGAAATAAGAACTAAATCTGTCCAGTCTGACCTTGCTGCAGTCTCTCTTAATGTATGATTTGTTTAATAAAAAAAAAAAAATCCTTTCTACACTATTCTTAAAGAAATGAAAAATTGGTATGTGCTTGGGTAAAACATTAGAGATGTAAGCCTATTTGACATTTCTGCAAGCTTTTCTTAAGGTTGGAAATCATATGCAAAAATTGAATTTTAAAGAGGCTGTACAGCAGTAGATTAGGTAATTCTGTGAAAAAGTTTAGAAAAGCCATGCCAACGCAGACAGCTGCATAAGACTAATTATCACTTTTTTGGTATACAATAGCTGTCATATTTTCCCACTGAAAATATGAGCACTAAACATTGTAATGAAAAGGAAAGGAAAACAATAACAACTGCAGAACCATGCAGAAGAGCTATTTTCTTTCTTGCTAGATACAATGAAGAGCTTGCATATAAGTAGTCATTCATCATGTAAATGAATGGAGTCATTTGTTAATCTCATATTTCACAAATGTGAAAAGTTTAACTGTCTTCATTAAAGTTTATACAGGATGTTTCAACTTCATATTTTCACTGAAATTGCATCCTTTCCAGACTGAGGGAAAAAATGTATTTGTTTATATTTTAGATCTATTCCATCTGATTTGGTTGTTGGTGGAATAGTTGATTTGCACCATTTTGTAGTGACTCAGAATCTGACTTCAGATAGGTGTTTTTTTTCTTAAATGCTGTCTGGGAATTGGGATAATGTGAATGCACCAAAAAAAAATAATAAAATAAAAATTGTCTTTAACATGAATAAAAGCTGATACCTTACAGTTCTGAGCATTTGAGTGGTGTTGGAGCTTAGTTATAGTGCGTTGTTTTTAAAAATATTTGCAAATACTGAAAGCATCTTGTTGGTATACAACCTATAAAAATATTTTTAAGAAGAAAAAACTGTAGGAAGGAATAGGTAAAGGGATTCTTCGGAATATGTTAATAAGGTCACTCAGGACTTCTTAATTTCTTTTAAGAGAATTCAAATGTATTGCTTCTAATGATGATCTCAAACCATACAAAACTAAATCTATGCTCTGATAAACAAGATTTTTTTTATTTTTTATTTTTAATCTAATGTTTAATAGACCCTCTGATATATGGAGGCCCTCTTCTGGCCAAGCCTGTATGACATATCTCCCCTTCACCTGTTCTTTCAGAATGGGCACAGGCTGCCCTGGATCATCTTGTCATCCAGGAAATAGCCATGGAGTTTCTCTCAGTTCCCTGATTTAACATGCATACTCCATGGCTGCCTTAAAATGCTTTTCAAGTCTAATTTGAATCTCATTTCCCTTCCACTTTTTTTAATCTACTATTGTTAGGGAGTTTATCACTTTGCCAAGCTCAGCTCACTATCCAAGTCCCACAACTCATTCCAAACATTAAAAACCTTTCCCCAGAACAAGTCTGTTGTGCTTGTTTTAGAGAGAGGGAGAAAGAGTGAGTTCCCTCTAAGTTTTGGCAAGACTTCCACTGACAAAGTCCACAATTTTACTATGGAAACAACCTGTTTGCATCTCTTAAGACTTACCTGAATAACAAAGACCATGGAAAGATGCATAAGTTTATTATTTCTCTTTCAGTTATCTATGTGGAAATCTGAAATCTTTGCATTATAAAGAAAAGCCCAGTATCAGATAAATCTACACAAATTCAGGTTTCTTGGTTCCTTACAGTACATTATTGAAAGAAATACTAATTTGTTGAAAAATATTTTGCCAAATATTGTAGGTTCAGCAGAGGAGCCATAGTTCAAGCTCACAAAATACTGATGTAATATAACATAATTACACCAGCATATGTGTGATAAGGCTTAAAGGTTACAGAATACCGCAAGCAGTTAAATGCAGTAAATGTGCAGGGAACACTTTTACCATAGGTAATTGCAGAAGTGCATATGTTTCTCTCTAATTGCTAGAAGTGTGAGGGAGGAGCTGAGTTGAGTAACCCAATGGTGGGAGGGATAGAGGAGAGGTGACAAATTTGCCTTATGGTTGGCAAAAGAATGGAATAAAAAATACTGATAATAAGTAAAGGAATAACTGAAGAATAACAGTCCTCTCTAATTTTGTTCATAGCATGATTTCATGCTTTCTGTGGTTTGGTTGCAAAGCATACAGAAAACTGTAGATTGTTGTTTTATCACTGACATGACCTCTCAAGACTACTGGTATTTCAGAGTTGGGTAACACTTCCATCATGTAGTAAAATACTAGAGGTAACACACACAAAATTCCTTTGGTGTACTCCTATGACTTCTTGGCTGCAGTTGAACTGGCAGTCTGCATTGTTACACTTGTCATGGTATACACGAGAAGTGTTCTGTGCAGGATCATTGGGGGTCATGGCACTTATAATGGGGGAAGAAAAAAAAGGAAGAGAAGAAGGAAACCCCACATCTAAAAACTGTGGCATTAAATAAGTTTTGTCTTCATAAAACAGTATAACAGAATTTTAAAATGAACATTAGAGAGAATACTGTAAATACAAGTCTGTAATGCTTAGTGACAGAATTAAATAAAAAAGAAGTCTTAATATGTTATAGCCACAGCTAAGCTGCTGCCATGCATACTTCAGGCATAGTTTTGCATTTAGATTGAAGGAAAAAAGTTGCTCATCAGTTTAAATAAACATACAATTACTTAAATGTCCATCAGGAACCATCTTTTCATATCAGTTATATGTGGGTTAAAATAAAGGCACAGAAGCTACTTAAAGAGGGAACTGGCAAAAGAGGATGGGCTTCTGGTGAGGGGCAACCTTAAAATGGTAGATGTAGGTACAGATGAGATGAGAGATTGCAAAAATATTCTTTGACTATGTAGGTTAGTGACACATCACAAGGGCAGTGATTTTCACAGGACTTCAGTCCGTGTAGGGTGCTTGAACTTATCTTTGACTGTGCCTTGAGCAGGTTTTTCCAAAATTCAAGAACCTCAGAAATGCAAATTCTGTTTGTAGAGTAGGTCTCCACAAAAACAATTGGAATTAGATGTACCATTAATGCATCAGAACTTATTTTGCACTATACTGCTTGAATGACTTCTACACTCCTATCTAACAAAGTCTTCAGGAAATGATGCTAGTGTTAATCACTAGCAATCAGGTGGAAGCAATCAGGTAAGATTATCCAGAGCTGCCAAGGTTGGTTTATTTTTTTTTTATTGTTGCTTGGCCAGAGCTCTTAAGAGATTTTTCTCATGAAAGTGCTGTTAGGAAATCCTGAGCGCTTAAAATGATCTGTAGAAAGGATCATTTTCAAAAATATTAATTGAGCTTTAGCTGTTTCAGATCCTACCTGTAGCCTCTGAGGATGCCTGATTTAATCGCATGCCTGTGACAGAATTGGGAGGCTTCAGATGTTTTGGGTCTGTGACACTCTATATTAGCCTTCCTTCTCTCTGTTGAGGAGCCTCAGAGTTTACTGACTCATACATACCTGTGTAATTGGTGTGTGTCAGAAAAGCAACCTGCAGAGAATCAGGCAATTCAAGGAGCCTGGCCATAAGACTGCCTGGCTGAACCTGAAAAGTGAAGGTGGTAGTTAGTGGAAAGTGTAGTGCTTCCCCACTTCAGTGATCAGCACAGAAAACAGTAGTGAAATTGGGTAAAACTGTATTCATTCATCTCAATAGCAGTTGAGATTCCTGGGAAGCACAGCTTATTTCTTCAGTGCAATTAAATCTTATTTTCCAGATTTCTGGTCTCTGAAATACTCGGAGATGAATTTGCCTCACTTCAGTACAAGGAGATACTTCAAAACTGCCGTAGAGCATGCATGCTTTTCTTCAGCCAAATCTATCTACTTGTAGCACTCCAGAAAAGCATTAACAGTATTGAGAATCCATTAAAGCAGTGCTCAGGAATGGGATATAATTTCACTTTGCCTCAGGTTGAAACATCTGGTTAAAGTGTAAATTGCATTTCTATTGTCTTACAGCTTTCAGTAGCAGTACATGGGGGAGGCAAAACAGTTTGGTACACTTCTTCTAAAATCCATTTAGATTAAATGGTTACACAGACAAGTTCTGAGTCCTTCGTTTCACTCTGCAGTCTAATGCAGTGCCTGAAAGCTTTTATTTTGAAAGCTTCATTTGCAGTTGCCTTTAGCTGTGTGCATGACCTGTAATGCCACTCTCCTTGCCTTTTCTGTCAAGATCTGAATACGTCTGGCTTGCTGTAGAGTTGTCTTCTGTCACTCACTGATCCCTTGCCTTCTCTTTGTTTCATTGAGAAGACGGTGCTTTGATAATTTAATTGGAAGCCTTTAGTAATACTGTAGTACTGCAAAGTTCTTTCTGTAAAAAAGAAATAAATACAGATTTTGTGAGAATGTTTTGGAGCTTGAGACTGATGAGAGTGGGCTGCATTTTTCCATGAGTCATTAATGAATGTCTGTCTCCCATGTACAAGAAGGTAACTTCTGTTGTGTACTCTTTAAAGAAATTCCAGCTGGAAAAATCAAAGCAAACAACTTTACCTGCTGTTTCATTTTTCTTCACGACTTCATTATACACAGACTACAAATGTTTGACTTTAAATAGAAAAAATATATAATAATTAATGAACACATTTAGATGGAGGTTTAGCTTTAGACTACTTGGTCAAAAATGGGCAATTTTGGGGCACTTGTATTTGAAGAAGGAAGTTTTAAAAAGTACGAACTAAGTTGTGCTTAGAGGCATGTTTTTGCAATGCTTCCAGCTTCCAACTGAATACCCTTAATTTCTAGAATCTGTTTTTTTTTTTTTAAAGTATGAGTTCAAAACTTATCTGTTTTCTACCATTTGTTAGTTTTCCGTAGTGTTCCTCAACTGTTGGTTTCAAAAACAAAAACCCACCATTTTTTTCCTAGATTAGGACCAAAATATGAGTGCATTTGTCTAATGGAAACCTGAATCTTTATTCATGTAAATAAAAGAATGTGATTTTGATGGATGAATGTATAAAGCAGGATCAACAGGCATTTTTCTCTTCAAGAGTTGCACTATCCTGTTGTTGCTTTCCCCTCAAACATTTCCCAAGCCGTGGCCATGAGTTTTAACAAAACTAAGTTTTTCTTATTAGCATTTCTCACTATTGGTTTTAACGTTATTGTTACTTTTCACCCAATTGGTAGCATATGTATTTGTCATATATGTGCTGTTGCTATTTAGCATGGTGTTCAAGTTGCTGTGAAGATGTGCATTCCCACCAGTACTTCTTTTAATATAGTGTTCCATTAGAGACCACCATAATATATCTTTGTTCTCCTACAAAAAGCACAGATACACAAACAAATAACGAGTAAAAGGCAATACCATTCAGAAAATAGATTCATTCTGTACTTATGCACCGTATTTAAAATTTTAACAGCAATACATATTGAGCTGTAGACATTTCTCATAGTTTGACTTGATATTTTCAGCCTAAAATACCCTCTTTACAATGTTACTGTCAAATGATTATTTTTTTTTTGTTAATTATCTCCTTATGCTCACCAGGCTTCGAGCATCAAAACAATGATAATTTAAAGTCCTAGTATACAGTGCTCCATTCCCTGGTAAATGCCTAAGAATTTAAATTCAGGGCTAATAAAAGTAAAATAGAGCAGAAAGGTGTGTGTTGGGAGTAGGAACAGAGGAAGAGATATGGAAAAGAATACAAAAGTTACTACAAAGGATTTAAGATAAACTCACAAGGTATCTTCTGATGTTCTACCTTGCATAAGGATTTTGGTGTGTGTGTTTTGATTTGATTACTGTGTTTAAGTCTATTCCTTTTTAAAAGTTATTTTTAATCTTACTTTATTGTCTTTGTAGATATCCATCTTGCCTCTAATAGTATTCAGGCTGATGCTTTAATATCAGCTGCTGCTTCTAGACTGCTTCATCCATTTTGAGTTCTTTGACCCTCTGGCTTTATTTTAATGAATAGCTGGTGGGGTGTGTGAATACCATGTACTCCCAAACAAAAACACTGTTGCCATCTGAGAGTTTTTTGCTTATATTGTGAAAACAGGTTCAATATTACTATTATTTTCTGCTAGCAGTATTCTTGTTGGCATCAAACTGGAAGAAAAAAGTTTAAAAAATAAGAAATAAATCAGTAGATGGTGCTATAATCTTAGTTTTAGCTTATTAGTACAACAAATTTCTTTTGAAGAAAGACTACTGCATGATTTTTATACCTTTGAAAAGGAAACATATATATAAAATGTAATCAACATGCTGCTATAATTATTTTCTTTGACATTTAAAATGTTTTAATTTGGTATTTATTCTGAAGACTGTGCTATATTTAGGTATAATTCTTGATGAGAAATCTACTGGACAAGCAACAAGTATGTGATGTGATTCTGAATAAAATAAAGACTTGATTGTGCCCACTGTGGCTTTTTTCACAGCTGTGCATTGGATTTGCTCTGCTACAAAATAGCACATCTCCCGAAGGTTCCCTGTTGCGCTGAGAGAAAGGAATCTGTTGTTTCTTTTGAGACTGCCCATCTCATTGGAGCCTGAGAGATCTCTGCATGCTCAATTCCTTTTTCTCCTTACCAGCCCCCCCTTTTTTTTTTCTGGGAGTGAGGGGGAAGGGAGAGGGTATTTCCTCGAAGTTTGACCTAAGTAATTTTCCTCTTCAGGGAATGAGAGTTGTCAATTTAATCTGCTGTTAAGATGACCGTCTAGAGACAGGAAGGGATTTCTCCCCTATCGCTCTGTGATGTGAGATGTGACGTTATTGTCCTATGTATATATATGAAGCTGTAGGCAATGGTAGTGATGCTGATTGAGTTGTCACCTGAAGATGTAGTCAAATGTAGGGAAGCACATGAAAAGTAGTATCTGCAACAAGTAGTTGCTGCATCTAGTAGAGAGCTGTGCTTTACCAGAGTATTTATCCTCAATCTATAGTTTTTAGCATTAAAGTTAGAAAAGGTAGCATATTTATCTTCAAGGAATGGTAACTGTAAAATGAATATTCCTGAATTTTCCACACACAAAGATTTAAATCTCTCTCTTCTTGGAGACAAAATGGGAGATATAAGCTTCAACTCTTGCTGTATGTGTGAAGTTATTGGATAATGTTGCTGATGAACTCTATGAACTCTTGACTTTGTAATGAAGTCAGGAAAATTTCTGGTAAAGAGTTTGTTGTTACAGTGCAAGGGCTGCATAACTTGCATACGTTTCTCTACTTCGCTTGTCTCTCACCTTTGCATAAATCCTGCATTGCTAGCTCCTGTGCATGCTTCTGTGTAGGTGGGGGAGTGTACAAGACTTGAACAAGTGTTGATTACCTCTATATTGATAGCAGGTGGCATTACAGAGATGAAAAGTGAGGATTGCTCCCACTTTGCCTTGCATTTCTTTTGTAAACCTCTGGGGTTTCTTTGTAATTAGGCTAGTTCAGTCTAGAAAATTGTGGCAACACTAGCTTGTATAAACCTCTATTGTGGGGCTAGTCTTACTTCAACTTTCAGATTAATAGCAAATATCCATTCAGTGTAACTTCACATATCTTGGACAACGAGACCTAAATATATAAGTAGTTTATAGCAGTATAGTGAGGAGACTTCAAAAGCAATTCTTATGGTAGAGTTGCTATGACTTTTGAATATGAACATATTCACAGTATTCAGGTTTTTGTGCTAAGAAGTGAATAGCCGTGCCAGTTAGAATCATTTTAACTGTGGGGGAGTCTTAACACAGCTCTAAATGTCTGGTGAAGATCTTAAAAATCTTATGCGAAATCTCATCTGTACCACTTACATGATGAAAAGGCTTCAGAGGTCCAAAAAGCTTGTATGCATTATGGAATAAAAAGATTTTTACCAAGATCTTTAGTTGTTGGAAGATTTTGAAGTGGGATATTTTATGAACATGCATGTGATTTAGGCTAATTTTTGCTAAGACAACAGAGGCTATATATGCAATAAATAGAATGCAAATCATAATCTGTAAAGGTTAACAGTATAAAACTTTATACTTTGTTTTATTTTATCTTGTTGAATAGTTGTCATTTCTTTTATGAGAGTTCCAAATTACTCCCAAGCAAAGATACATAGCAATAACACACAAGTACATTGTATTGGTAGGAAGTGGCTCATTACAGCCTCATCTTATCATATAAACCACTAGCTAAGGGATCCATTAATGCACTTAGAATGTGCCTTATGGGCCTGCACAAGAAACAGATTAATGCTTGTGAAATCATATTTTAATTTTTAAATATTCTTTCAAGATGAAAGGAATCCTCTTAGTGCCATGGGTAAGCAATATTTTAAATCTCTGTGATTGTAATGTGGTTATTAATTTAATGTATTATTCTCATACAAAAACACATATTACCATGGGTCTGGTTTAAAGTGATAGTATTGCAGAAGCTAAGCAGTTATTTTTTTGAGGAAAATATAGTAACATAGTCAATTGAAAACAAATGTTTTAATTTTATGTAACGATATATATTCTTGATGTGCTGGAAATGTAACAGTGTAAACGTATCTATTTTATTTCATGACCAAGTGGTAAAGGTTGTATACATTTTTTTTTTTTAAAAAGGTATTTCAAAAAAAACATGAGAACTAGACAAACTGAAAATTCAAGGGGAAGCTGTCAGCAGAATGGCATAACAGTACTTGAAATGAGAAAATAAGACTAAATGGTGTGCTGCATACAGAAATAATATCTATTTCATTCATGAAGAAAACAAGGAATCAGTCAGGAAATTCTGGTTCTAAATCAGTACTTGATCCAGTAGATCAACATGGTTATATGTGAACAAAATTTGAATGAATGAATCAGTGAAGTCTGAACGTGGATGGATAGACTGAATTAGGGCCATAACTTCTGTGTAAACTCTAACGTATGATGATATCTGCAAATAAGTTCTTTTTTATAGCCATTCAACATGAATTGTAACAATGATTTGGGCATTTCTTATTAAAAGAATATCAGTTGCTATATGATACAATAAGATGAACAAACTAGATTTAATTTAGGTACTGGAGATGGACAGCTATTGCCTGAATTCATTACGAAGAAGAATAGAGCAATAAAAATCTTTGCAGGAATTTGGAAGTGGTTTGCAAAGTTTACAGGAAAAGTACAGTCAAACTTCAAGAATTTGTAAGAGCTGCAGCTGTCCTGAAAAAAGCTACAAAAGTCTACTTATCAGCCTGTTCGTGGAAGGATGTGGTTTTGTTCAGTTGTCTAAAGCTGTTGGTAACAGTTTAATGATAGAGAAGATTGTATAAACTTGGTGGTTAACCCAGTGGATTTAAGAAACAGAGTTCCTTTATTGTGTTTTGTAGAAGCTGATCAGGGTGCTGGTTTGTGTTCTGTACAACTTCAGCAAGAAATTGTATTCAAAATGCATGATCAGTCAGTGATTCAAACAAATATCCTAAAGGTGCCTTTGAAGTAGAAATAAATTTGTGATACCTAAACATAGTAAGCCCTCTATTACCTCTTCATATCATCAGATGGCACTGATGAGAAAATGTTTACTGTACAAATAGAAAATTGTTTACCAGTATTTTACAGATGAACCACTTCTATTAGGAAAGCAAAAATAAATAATTGTGCCCTGAGGAAACTCTTCAGTTGCAAATTTCTGTGTGTAATGGTATTGTCCTTCCAAACACTGAAAAAGTCCCAAGTTCTGCTGGATAAGAGGGAAGTTTGCGTTCTTGTTTTCTACAAGAATCCCATTTTGAACTTAGGCATTATATCTTAATCTTCAGAGAATGATCTACACTAATATAGATCTCAGTCCCATTTTCTGATTTCTGTGCTAGCGAGCAGAACTCTCCATTCTCTGGTGGCGTTTGTTCTGGCAATAGCTTTGTAAGCAGCATGCAGTGATGTAAAATGCAGCAGTGGCACTCATGTAAACTGCTTAAGGAACCCATTTCTTTGTAACTTGAATGTGGGCAACATGCTACTTCTGTCAAGAAAATGGAATTCACCACATTTATATATAGGTTGTTAGCCCTTAAAAATCACAGAAATACTAGTGGATCAATGTAAAGAGTATGAAAAAGGCAGAATATTAGAAAAAAATAAGTCTCAATTCCACTGCTTCTCATCCAAAGAATGCAGCTTAAAAATACACCAATGTAACACTCCTGAGAAAAATGTTTTCTCTACTTCTGCTTATGTATTTCAGGTGTAATTTCACCATAAGAGAAGCTTAACATTAGCAATGAAAATATTAACATTATGTCAAAGGAATGAGAGCATGTTCTTTTTGTTTTGAAAATTTGAAAGCTTTTTATTTTAATGATCACTGAAATCCTTTATAAGTATGACAATCTTCAGCAATTTACACTTATTTTCCTAAATTACTTTGGCATTTGAAGCTGTTTCCATTCTTCTTTTTATAGAAAAGACCTCTTGATATATATACACATTGTCTGCCATGGGCTAAAGACATAACTGTAGTAATTATACATTTTAGTATTGTAAGTGTATCCATATGTAACACAGCACCATCAGGTATTAGTATTGGGGGTATTCAAACTTGAATATGAATTTTGTTCTGCCATAAATCATTCTTTTAGATATTTTGTTTATATTATATTTTAATTAGAAAAAAATTCAAGTCATATGAAGAAAGCCCAAAAGACAACTGACAATTAAGTTTTTAAATCTATTGTTTTTATTATCTTAGTGTTGTCCTCTGTACTCTCCCTCTAGTCAGTTTGAAGCATTAGAATATGTAAAATCTTATTTCCAGACTGTATTACTTGCAGTGATTTGAGAGGATTTTTTTTCCTCTCATGTAAACTAAAAGTAAATAAACAATGTTGGGCTATTACATAGAGTATTTTTCAGCAGCTCGCAGCATACCTTGAATAGAAGCATTACTCAATTTTATAACAAAAATCTTAACCATGGAGAAGAAAGTGTCAAAAATGTTTGGAAGGTCTTGGCCAAGAGCAGAAATCACTCTCTAAGTTCTACTTCCTGCTCATATCGCTGTGTATATGAACTAGATTTATATTGTATAAACATTGTTTATAACATGGATTCAGATTATATAATCATTAGAGATTACATATGCTAGTCTAACTGCTCCTTTTTTCTTTTGTACCGTTCTTCCCTTCTCACTTGTGTTTTCCTTGTCACCCCTCCAAAACCTTGGAATTTTCCTTATAGCCTTTTGAGCTCTTTTTGTGTTTCTGTATTCTTTAGGACTGGGTGAATTCTTTCTTTGATAAGTGCATACCAAGTCATATTTTTGAGTGACATATATTGTAAAGCAATACAGGTACAGCCTGAGCAGGAAGGAAAAAAATGGCAGGCACATGACAACTAGCAGAAAAAGTAAGTGACCTTCATTTTGATAGACTATAAATTGGAAGATGTATCACAGCACACACTATTTAAAATTCATAGTAAGATGCTTTTTTGTTGTTGTTTTAAGTTTATTGGGTTCTGTATATAGAAATTCCTGTGTGTGTATATATATGATTGTATACTACTAGAAATGAAGTTATGGTCTCCATGGTGTGGTGTTATGGCAATCCTAACCCAAAGACCACCATAGATTGGGAATTTAGAAATCTGCCTAGCAGTCAGTCTCAGCAGCTGCCGGCCTGGGCTGTGCTGGACAGGCATCTTGGCTTCAGACCTGCCCTGGGCAGTGCTTATCCGTTTTCCACAGGATAAATTGAGCAACTTAATTGTAAAAGAGGAGCCTGCAGGCCTCCACTTAGGACCAGTGATTACACCAACTGTGTATCCTTGCCTTTATCTGAAAATACAGCAACAAGTTCTTCTGTGTATATATTTCTTGTGTTACAGTTATCTCTTGAGAAAATCGTCTAAGAACTCAAACAAAATGGGGTACCCCTTGCATGGATAGGGTCTGCATGGCATACGGCACCCTGACAGGGGGCCCATTCAATGGCATGCAGCTGGGGATTCCCTGTGTTTGAAGGATTGTAAAATCATCTAAAGCTGTCTCTTTTTCTATAGTGATAGCTCTGATTAACGGTGTTCTAACTGACGTTTTATGGAGTCCGAGTGCCTTTCTTACAAGGATCATAACAAGTGATCACCTTCTGAAGCAAAAGGAGCATATGCCCTGTACACAGTTCTGAGGAATTATACTGTGTTTGATTTACTTAATCTCATGTCTAAATGAACATTTAACATGTGTAGTTTACTGGTGTTTCTGGTACAATTGTCAACACAACCCGGGAATCATCTGAGTTGATCTTAGCTATTTTAGTCATCTAGTCTAAGATAAACTTCTTCTCCAGGTAGTAGAGAAGTCCAAGTGTGCCCAGGAGGTCAGACAACCCATCTTGTAGTAGTTTACCTAGGCTTTGGTGTTGATGCACTAGTAAGAGCACAGAGTAAGGTTTTTGTGTTGTTATATGGGGATAAATAACTTAAGTGACTATAATTAAACATTTAAATGCTAATAAACTATATATATGCAAAAATAAACAGTGCAGTAATAGTAAACTATATGAAAAATAAATAGTATTATTTACAGTGCTATAGTATTATATAGTACTATATATGTATTAGCTACAATAATACTATTATATACTACAGTACTATAGCACACTGTAGTGTTATATTAATATACTAGATTAATTCCATTTATATAAATAGTAAATAAGATATAAATAGTAAATTATGTATATGAAAAACAGTGCAACCAAGTTGCTTTGATTTAAGTGGAAAACAGCAGGAAACAGAATAGGTTGTTCTGTTTTTGTTCTGTATCTTACTAACAAGTTTTGCTGAATTTGGGGGTAGACTTATATGTTGAATCCTTACACTAAAAGGAAGTTGAATAAAATTTTAAAAATGATTATTAAAAAAAAAATATCACTTTGATCATTGTGGAAAATCCATCTTTTCTTTTCTGTGCTAACGTGTTACAATGAGGTCTGAACCTAAAAAAGAAAACTTTGGAAACCTGGTTACTGTTTCCAGCTACATTGCTGGCAGATTGTTTTGTACCATAGCTGAAAATTTTGTAGGAGTTTCCAAAGTACTCTTGAATTACTAACTTTTTGTGCAGATCAACTGATTCAAGCAAAAAAACAACTCTCATCTAATATCTATATGTTAAGCCACTTTTAGGTGGGCTAATCAATTATCTCTTAAAAATAAGCAGTCTGAGTGATTAAAATTAATCTCTGAACTTTTTGTTAAGGTCACAGAAATGTAGAAGTACTCAAATCCCACCAGACTGTATTGTTCAAATGTTCTTATGCAGTATAGAATGGGAAGCCTTGCTCTGTTATGGTTTCCATCCCACTTTAGAACAAAGGGTAGATAGTGGAAATTTTTCCATGTATGTGATTATCTGATTTAAATCTTCAAATTAATTCATTAGCAATTGTCTGGGGTACTGTACTGGAACAATGGACAGAGTACTTAAAAGACTAAAGTGGAGGTCTTTAAAAGACGTTTAGATTTAGAGCTTAGTGATATGGTTTAGTGGAGGACTTGTTAGCGTTAGGTCAGAGGTTGGACTAGGTGATCTTGGAGGTCTCTTCCAACCTAGATGATTCTGTGATTCTGTGAAGTTCTTAAGTATGACCTTAGTTAAAATTTTAGACACCTTTTAGACACCTATATGTAGTATGAATTTTGGAGCTGGCAAGCGCATGGGATTTGACCTATCTTGTCTGTTAAATAGCCAAGCAAAGTTGAAATATACAGAAAAAGTCTGTTCAAATGGTAGATGTCATATCTTAATATTTTGTTCCCATAGTCTGTTTTCTTGTCTCAGCTGCTGATTGCTTTAAGAATTGCAGCCATTCAGAGAAGCTCTCAGTACCTTCTTGATTAGGCCTCCCTGTTGGTGAAAACCAGCATTTTGATTATTAGGGAGTTTAAAAATCTCTTCTCACATCTGTGAGAATGGAATTCTAATAAACGCGCTAAATTATGGAGAAATACATATAAATTGCTAGTATTATGCAAACGCTTAATCAGTTCTTAGAATGTCATGAGAATGTGAGGAAATTGGATGCCAGTGTCTTTAAAATGTTTTTGATAGTGCTGTGGCAGTACCCAAATACTTTTAATAACTGCTCAGTCCAGAACAGGCTGGCGTGTAAAACTGTCTACAGACTCCCAATGTTCATGATGAGGTGAAGTACGCTATGCTACCTGTGATATCAATAAGAATTCACAAAGACTGAAACTCTGCCTTCAAGTTTGTGTGCAAAGTGATAGACAAGTTACACATTTTCTGTATTTGTAAATTTTCAAAGTTCTTCCTTAATTAGAACTTTATTTTGCCAGTGGTTAATCAGTCACATGTTTTTAGCGTTCTGTGACTATGCTCTGAGAATTTTTAAATGCTCTGAAAGACCTTATTTAAACAGCGATCCCTGCTGAGGATTGGGGGAAATCATTGTTATGTAAGAGTGCAAGGAAATGTTCTGAGAATATCACCAGTCTTCATTTGTTTATGTAAGCAATGTATTCTGCAACATGTATGTTTAGGGTTATCTTACCTCTTGAAGTAAAAAATACTTGATAGAACATAAAATACCCTTCATATCAGATGCTATCAAGGAAGCACTCTGAAAGCATACAAACATGCCTGCAAAATCTATTTGAATGGACCTACTGATTTTCAAATACTTCTTTGCCCTTTTTGTTACATATCCTCAATGATCTTTATCTTTTAAAAGATTTGTTTCCTTCCTTGAATGTTCATCTTAACATGTCAGGCAGTTAAGTTTAACAAAAATAAAAAATAGTTACCATACGTGTGGTACATAGAAATGTGTATTTGTATATGTGTGTATATATAAGAATGTCACATTCAGCACAGCAGAAATTTAAACACTAAACAAGTAGAAATAATTGCTAAGGTTACAGCTAAGGTTTTTTTCCTATTTTTTTTTCTTTTTTTTTTTCCTTAGATAATGTAGGTGGAAGGGAAAGAGTTTTAGGAGATGAGTTATACTGTGGACCAAGATTCAAATTTCCAGTCTGATCATTCTTCTGTATTGTCGCTCAATATATACTCAGCATGGTTTTTCTTTGGTGTGGCTGGATTGCCTGTGTGAGCCTGGGACTATTAAAGTTTTTGTGAAAAGATTTTTTTTTAAATTTTTTTTCACCAGTTTTTCTTCAGGCTGTAGTACTTCATGCATTTTAATCAAGAGATTTCATTTTTGACCCTTATTTCTACTGGTCTGTTTAGGGTTTCTTGATATTCAAGAGTTTGTAAGGATAGGAGTTTTATTTGTTCAGTGGTAGCAAGGAGTTGGGCATGCAAGTAATTTAAATCAGAATAACTGTGTCCTGTAAAGAAAACAACCAAGAAACAAGGGCATTTGTTTGAGGATGGTTTTGGTGCATATCTATATGGGTTTAAGAAGAAGAAGAAGAAAAAAAAAAAGTACTTGTATAAGCCCTATTTTAAATAGAATTATTTGGATGCAGTTCGAGGCTATGAGCAGTAAGATTTATCAGCAACTGAGAATACAAAAGAGAATACTGTGAGGTCAGTTTCCCTTAGGCATCCCACTTACATTTCTCCCAGTAAACGTGCATTTAACAATTTTAGTGTTCCTTGCATATTGTCATCTTTTTTGTATTTTCTTTAATTAGCACTGTTGATTTTTAGCTGATGATGGCTAATCAAAAGGATTACGATGATGGCTTCATCACAAAGATTTATTGATATTTACTTTTCCTCCAACTTATCCCTAACTTCCACCTTTTCCTGTGCAGAGACCAACTGGCTCTCATGGTTTGTTTTGTTCACAATATTTACTTCAAAATGATGCATGAAATGTATAATTCAAATATATATGTATTGTATTTCCCTTGCCCTTTTACCGTATTGTTGCTAAATATTTTTGTCAGAGAATACAATTGATAGAAAAGATAGATTCATGTACTGTTACCAGTGGTCCAAATGTTACACTGTTTTGTCAACAGAGCTCTATTGTTGAAAGCAATTTCTCTCACTATGTCAATATATATGTCGTGCTGTGTTGATATTAATGGATTTGCCAGGAAAGGCATTTAATTAATCGGTTCCCAGAATAAACTCTGTCAACTTTAATTTCCTAGCTAACAGTAATGCTTGGGCCAGCATGGTGGGTCAGTCAACAAACGTTATAATAAGCTAGATTCATGTCGGAAAAAGCTTTGGTTCAGGACCTAGAAATGATGCTTAGGTCAGCAATTTGCTTCTTTCAATCTGTGGACATGTTTCAGCTGTCTGACAGCTCTGACATTTGTATGGGGAAAGAAAAGTGTAGTCTGCACACATGAATGTTATTTTTGTGCCAGAGTATTCCAACAGGTCATAGCATCACAAGCATTTCCTAAGTGCTGGATAAAAACTGTAGGAATTCATTCATGGACACCTGTTGATCAGCAAGTACGTTCATTAGTTCCACTGTAGCTAATAAAATTCTATACCTATAGCACAATTTCATATAGTAAGTCAAAGATGTTTACAGCCTTTTTAAGGATGCTTTCCATGTAATTTCCAAGACTGTGTAGTGTACCTAGAGTTTTTGTTGTATTTTTACAAGATAAAATTACTTGAATGATACATTAGAGAAGAGTCTCAACCAGTGCCTGTTTTTATCAACAGAAAAATCATCAGTGAACATTTGAAGACACATCAGCGTGAGAACAGCTTGCAGTGTGTAGAAGTCAAAATACAATAATTATACAATACAATAGAACAAATAAAAAAATACAATACAATAAAAAATTTCACAATAATTTACAGAAGATAAATATGAGGCTGTGAAGCAGAAGTTAAACTGAGAGGTTATAAATGTTAAATAAAGTCTGTCAGATTTCTTTTTACTAGATTTATAATATTTTAAAAACAATGTCTTTGTGGACTCTGTACTCTATCATTTAAAGTAATTTTCGAAGTAGTCTATGAAAGTGCGAGCTTCAAAGCTATCTCCCTTAATCTAAAACTCTGCAGTAGTCTCCAAAACTGCAAATCCAAAGCTTTCATTAAAAGCTCTTAGAAAAATTCTGTAGTTTTCACAGAAAAACCAGAGCATTGGAGTTTATATTTGTGAAATAATAAAATAATTTAAATGCATACTTGAATTCTAAATTTTTGCATTAGATGAGAGAACTTCTTGCTATTTTGCAGACAAAAAAAATTCAAAATAATCTCTTTAGTATTAAACTGCCTGCTCCTAACCCCAAAGTGTGCAATAATCCATGGGTTTTATGTAACTTCTTTCAGAGGTGTTACTAGCTGAAAAAATCATGTTTCTGATTCTGAAAACACTGCACACTGCAGCTGTTTTTAGATGGAGTGATTTGCATGCAACAGAACATCTGGGAATTTCTGCATTTCAAGGAATGTAAGGCCACTTGGTGTGTTTTTTCCAGCCAAACAGCTGAAACAAAACTTGTCATATTTCACAAAGGTAATACCAGTTTTGGAATCTTAAGCTTAGACCAAGTTATAGTTTTTTGATTTCTACATGTTATTTGTATGTAGTCATGTGTGCATATTACCTACATGCCTATAAAATATTAAAAGCATTTTTGCTTTCTTATAAGAGTTGTGGGTTTAGCAAATTTTGATCTCCAACTAATATATATCAGGGACAATTGGATTAGTTGAATGACACAAAAGTAGTGTTCGTGTACACAGTCTTACTTATATGAAGCATCTTGTCTATGTTTGCAGAATGGAAATTATTTCATTATTGAAATATGTTTTATTTTGAATGTCAAAAGTATAAATCTCCAGAAAGTTAGTATTTCTTACGAGACAAGAATAGTATTTTAAATACTCATCTTCTACTGTCACTTCCCATACTCACAAAATGCTGAATTACGCTCACTTTTTAGTGCAGTTCATACTGGCACTGACTAGTCAACTAAATCCTGAAAATATTAATCTACTACTGTCTGGGTATGCAGTGTTTTCCTCTTGGATATTCATAAAAACTTTTCTTATTTTGTCCTGATCAAGAACAGCTTAGGTGTTCAGTTAGGCATGATACCACCAAATAGACAGCTGGGAGACAGCATATTAATCTTACAGTTTAAGTTTACTCCTTTTGAAGGTCATTTAGTCCTACCATGAATTAATACACTGCTCCTGCTGGAGCTCTGTTGAAATACCTTGAAAACAAAAAAAATCTTCAGCTTTTTGTAACATCTTATGATATTATTTTTTTTTATTATTTTGGAGAATGGAAGTGGCAGATTGTCAGCAGTGGATGTGCTTGTTGTGGTACATGGGGGGAGGGAGGGTGGTCACACCTGTTCTATTAGAATCTGATATAAAGTACATTTTGCCCACAAAATGAAGTAATAAATGAAATTCTCTATATCTTGGCTTTTATTCCCTCCAGCAAGTATATTATTTGTTGACAGACTGAATGAAATGCATTTTATCAGCAGAATTACAAATCAGTATTGTCAACTTGAAGATTTTTAGCAAATTAAATTAAAGGATGTGCCAGTCTTTGTATTGTTGGAAAGTAATAAGCACGTTAATAAAACCATGTTTTGTTAACAGACTGAAGTAAGGTATTTCTAGGAAAAAATGTGTTCTGTTGGCAAGAGACATCATCGTGTAGGAAAGTGCAGGTCAACAGAATATTGTGCAAACCTTAAGTTCTTTATGGTGAAAAATTGCATTCCTAATTCTACTCCTACTTGTAAAAGTACTATGGTAGATAGGATGATTTTATTTAACAAAAGGAGTGCCCTAGATTCAATTGACATTAATAGCTATAGTACGCTTGAAACCACTGGAGCTAGGCCAGTTCATAGTGTATCAGGATTTGCCTAATTGAGTTTACTAGGGTCCAGAGTTTTATATTCCTATAATAGCATCTTATAGTATTTTTGAAGGGTTGAGAGCTATTTATAAAAGAAGAATTTACTTCGCAGTGTACATGTCTCTGTGTGCTGTTAATATTTTATTATGTAGTTTAGATTATCCACCTTCAGTATTCTGGATTAAATTGATCTAATCAAAAGAACCTAAAAATATATTACATTAAAAATACATTGAGTTACCCTTTTTTCATATAATCCATTGTAGGGTATAATGCTGAATTCATGTTTACCTACTGTGTCTCAGCAAGGAAAATGCACTTTAGAACAGAATGAAAATTTCTAGTAGAAGTGGCTAAGCCACTACTAGCACTTTTAAAATTCCATGAGGAATATGTGTATATAACATATCTATTCTCAAAATCGTAAAAAAAGCATCTACCCTAATGTATTAGATGGTGTTACAATTCATGAATTAAAAAAACAAGACTAATGTGGAGTTGAACAAGTTAAATGAGTCTTTGTGGTCCCCTGCTCAATTAATCCTCTTAATCTTTATAGTGTAGTTCTTTTGTATCCTGCATTGTCCTTCAGAACTTCATTGTTCTGCTTTCAGAAATCAGAAGAACTGTTTTAAGCGATCTTCAGCTTGAAATACTGTAATAGGAGCTGTTGACATAGCATGAAACTGAGATAAAGTGATACAGCTCTGCTTTACCTTCCCGTAAAAGTCTTTAGAAGACAGCTGTGTAAGATCCACACTGCCTCAGCAGCACAGAGGTATGTGCTGGAATCATGTCGCTAATGTGCTAAAGAAAACTGTTATTCTGCTTTCCAAGTGTCTTTAAGTATTACTCTTCAGCTCATGCTCCTTCTTGTGTTTTATCTCTACCATATAACGTACCACTGGAGAATTTAAGGAAAGATCAAGATACAGTGTTTCCAGACCCTTACAATAACAGATTTTTTTTCCTTTTTAACTTAATTATTTTTATTTTTAGATCATTTTTTTAGTCATAGCTTTCTAGAGTATTCATAGCAAATAGGTTCTGAGTCTGATTGAATGCCCTGTCTCTGCTTCAGCATCTAGTCTAATTCAACAGCCATTTAATGCTTTCTTACTCAGTAAACAAATAGAATTTGTATATAACCAATAAGTGTGTCTCAATAAGCTTGCAAGCTTTTCCCTAGATGTTGTAGTTTAAGACATTCTTGTGCTTGAGTAGGGGACGTTGGACTAGATGATCTTCAGAGGTCCCTTCCACCCTCAACCATTCTGTGAAAAGGTATTGCTTAGTAATGGACATAACCTAACAAATTCTTCATAACTAATACTGTCTCCTAATATCTTCAATTTCTGTAATTCCAATTCTGCAATTGGAAACAGCACATACTACTTTGATACCTCAAAGAGAAAACAGTTCAGGCTGAATAATTTGTGGTTAGAGGTAAAACGTTAGAAGTCAGTTGGTTTATGCTAGGTAATGACGAACAGTTTTGCTTAGTTTTCCTTTTTGACTTGTATTTACTGAATTCCAGGCCTATGGAATTAGTAAATGCACGAGGAGTTTGCTCTTTCTATTAACTGCTATTTTATATACAATCCCAAATGGTACATGCAGTACAACAATTGGCTTCCAATAGTAAAACTAAAAAACACCACAAACCTGTTCTTTATAGAACCAAGGGAAATTGAAGCTGAACATAAATATGCTGTAAATGTCATGGCAAGTAGTGAAAACTGTTTCTAGTGGGGAGAAAAAATAGCATTGGGAATTGACTCCTTTGTAAGGTGATTCAACAACATGCTATTCCTTTTCCTGGGCTAATATGTTGGAAGGAGAGCTAGTGCATTCTTATTGTCATGTTTCTGAAAGAGGCTCTAAGATATTTTTGTTTTTCTAAAAATGTTTTAATTATTACAGTTCTACAGTTTTATATGGCTCCTGAAATGACAGGTTAATTAGTCTTCACTCTTACTGCCTGCTCCTTTTCTATCTGCTTCTTTACCCTCTCTTTTTTTTTCCCGTAACATCCTCTTATCAATTTCGTACACTGTTTTTTTTCTTGGTTTATTTTATTACATCAAAAGACCTGAGTTTTTGATTTCACCCTGAGAAATGAACCTTCATAAAAAAAAAAAAGAACCTTTATATAAAAAAGAAAAAATAGTTCTTTTTCATTTAACAGCAAACTGTTTACCACAAATTCTGAACATACGCTCAACAAATGAAAATGGAAAAAAAGTTTCTCTGCTGTTTTTGCTGATATGACTTGGTGTGCACAAGTAACTTTTCACATCTGCTCTTTTCTTCTCTTGTATTTGGTTATGCAGCTATAAATAGGACTAATGCAATATATAAAAACCTTCTCAAAACATAACTTCTCTGTTGGTGTGATGTGGGATCTGATTTTGTAGCAGTCATTACTGGTTTGTGTGCTTTTTTTTCTCCTGAAGGATTTGAATACAATAATAGCAATACATAGTTCTTGGAACAGCTGCATGACAATATGCATCCTCAGTCATTCTACGTATAGGCTATTGCCTACCTGAATGCTGAATATGGAATTTAATTGCCATATCTTCATCTGGGAAGAGTTTACAAAACAAACAAACAAAACTACTAGTCATACAATACCCTTTTCTCTTTACAACTATATGTACTTACTAGAGATTTATTATCTGTCAAAGGAAAACATACAAGTAAAACTGGAACGCATACACAGTCACTTTTTAAAGTACATATGCTGCTATAATAACTTGTGCATAAATCCATATCTTCAAACTAGGAATTTGTAAACAACTGGGCATGTATAATACTCTCCAATCATGGACAATCCATACTTTGTAAAAAAATTTTAAAAATTTTGCATTAGAGACATAAAGGTTATGTTAATTGCTTGAACTCCATATCCTTTCCTCTTATGACTGTGAGTCAAACCAATGAGCGTACTGTTGGGGTTGAGTTCTGATGACCAAAATATTTATTGCCTTTATTTCTAGTGAATTCCAAATGTTCATTTTACAACTATAACAGTTAGTTCAGAAGAGAGAAGCTATGAAGCAGTAAAAGAAGGATCAGTTGTGGTGACTGATACAGACATATGTTTTCCCAGGAACTATGTGATCTAGTCTCAGTTGAGCAAATGATTGGCTTGCTGAGGGTGGTTCAGTAACATCCTCATCCTTTGGGAAGAGGAGATTTCATGTGCAATTGCAATTAAAGTTATTGCAGAAAAAGTTACTTAAGGATATCATCTGAGTTGGTAGGACTCAGATTTTAAGACAATTATAAGATAGTAATTATTCATTGAAAGTCTGAGGATCTCTTTGAATCCATTGAATACTTTCATTGAACAGTCTTACAGTCCAGAAAATAAATAAACTTTTCATCATTTGTATGTATCAAGAAGATGGCCCTCTTAGCTTTCAGATACCCATAAAAATGAGACTGTTGCAGCCTGTTCTGTATTATTAACATTTTTATAACAAGCTTAAGAATTGTTGTAAGGGAATTAAATCTAGGGCAGGTGGGAAAAATAAATACAAAGGACAAAGGAAAACTGGAGCTGGAACTGTAATTACATCAGAGATATCCAAAGTTGTAGTGTTGCATGCTGTGGCATGGTGAATGCCATGAGCATCAGTAACCTTTCTGAATCTCAGCATTGATATTGAGGTTGTGGTGTGTAGGAATGTTCTTAGAGAATTAGAATTTTATTTCTATCTCTCATGAAGTACAGGAATAATGTAGAGTAAACCATGTCATTACTGTATTATATTGGCCTTCTAAAGAGACTTAATAAGATGGCAGAAACAAGCCAGAGTTGCATTTGGGCAGCCATGTTATGAGCCAATTAAATTGGGTAATTAGAAAGTTACAATAAATTATGTTGTGGATGTGTATCTACTGAGAGTATACTTTGGCTGCTGCATGTTGTAGTGGACATTGAAATAATTACTGAAAACCCCAGAATTTCAATTTATAACAGCTCCCCAAACTACTTGCTTAGTATTATGTCAAGACTACAGTTTTAATGCTGCTTCATGCTGTTACAAAGCAGTGTTTAGAAGCAGTAGTCAAATGAACGTATTAAGTGCTATCGAAAGTCACCATCATGTGGATGCTAGTTCTAAAAGCTGTCAGTTCACTGAGGCTTTCAACAGTGCTCTCCTCTGCAGGACCAGCTTTTACCTTTTGATTAGAATGGTGAATTAGAATGATTACAAACCTTTAATCTTATTTTTTTTTACTAAGAATTGAAAATATAAAGCCAGGACAATTATTTGCATGGAATTCAGCCACTTTTCTCGTTATACGTTATGTGAAAATGCACCCAAATACTGCTAGCAATAAGAAGAGAAAGAGAAAGGATTCTAGGAGGAACCCAGAAAGCATTTTCTTAGCCAGGAGTAGATGGTAGTGTTACTGAGATGAGATGAGATAGGAACCTCAGATAGGAGAAGCAGTGCCCCAGGGACTGTAACTGGAGTGTGGAGTACGGAAGATCAAGGAAAAGAGGGCAGGTCGTAAGGGGAAGACGGTGGCCAAAGTAATATGGTAAGAAGGAACACAACATGGTAAAGAAGGAGAATGGAAAACTTAGGAGTCTTAGAGATGTAAAAGCAAGGTTGTATGACAGAAATAAAAAAGGAAAATGGAAAGAAGTAAAATGGAGAAAAGGAAATTGAATTATGGAAAATAAGAAAAAAGGAAGGCAAAGGAATAAAATAATTGTAAAGTAGTACAAATCTAGCTATACCTGAATGTAAAGAGGATAATGTTAATATAATATAAAATTAGAAATATTAGTGAATTAATTAAGTTTAGAGTGAATTAGGACTATAAATGAACTTAAAAATGTATTTTCATATGCTTGAGCCATCCAAAACTCAGTTCTTGTTTCATGGACTACCATGCATTAAGATTGTTTGTTTTATGTACAGTGTCTGTATCTCTTTATGTAATCTCTCATGGTCTGTCCATTCTCTAAATCAGTTTCACCAATGATTTTTTCTTCTGGAAGCCAGTTACTGAACTATCTAAGAGAAACTCTAAATGCAGTTCTGCTGCTGATTGTTTGTTGTTGTTGTTTTTAACATTTGCGATAGCGGAATATATGAAGAATAGTAGTGATAATAACATGGAAATCTGTACTTTGCACTCTAACACCATAAGGAAGCTCAATTCTTAAGTACATGTAGTTAGCAGAAGGCTCTTGGACTGTGATTCAGGCAAGTAGTCAAATTATTGAAAGGGAAGATATTCCTACTAGACAATAGATTCAGAAATGAAGATCTGGTAAGGAGCAAATAGGAGAACAGCAAGAAATTCCTGTATTTGTGAGACATACTAGTGTATCTAAAAGCTCATGTACAGGTGTGATTCTTTCACATTGTGACTCTTTTAGAACACGCAGTCAGTGCATAACCCAAAAGAAAGCTATTAGGCTCCTGGCCTAAAGAAGATAGCAATTTACAGTACTATTCTGATAGAAGTTATCGGAGTGACTGTGTGTATAATTGGTTACTTTATTTTGCATATTGTTGCTTTAGTAGTTCTAAAGAATAAAGCCTAACAGCAATGCAGATGGCAGAAATGTAACTAAATACAGAACCATATAATGAGGTTGAGAAAGGAGAAGCAGCTAATTTTGATCAAAAAGCAGTTAAAATGAGCATGGTTAGAAAACGGCCTTTTAAGAGGGCAATTCTTATGATAGTATAGAATAATCTAGAAGACTTAGTACAAGGACAGCTTTTGATCTTATATGCAGTTGTTAGTTTCAATTAATACGCTTTAAAATAACTGCGGTTACACAAGTCTGAGAATTTGAATTAGACAAAATTTTTTTCAGTTCATATTCAGCAAATAAACTTAATTGTAACTACTGGATAAGTTTGTTGATCTAACAACATGTGCTTGTCCTTGCATTTCTTACAAAAAATAATCCTTTGGTCACTAGTCTGTATCTACTTCATTCACAGGACCACCATTTCAAATGATGCTCTTTTTGAAACGGGATAGTAGCTCCAACGTGTCAGATTCATGCTAGTCTGTCCCTTCCTGGAGTATATAGGTATCATTTTGTCATATTTTTAAATACCATGTAAGATTAGCTTTCACAACTGTTCTCTAAATCTATTCATAGGACTTCAGTGCTACTCATCAGAATGAATACTTGAATATTCTTGTGTCAGAATTAATAGTTAGGTATTCTTGTATGTCTTCTTTCCATTTTCAGCTGAATGATGATAAAATGAATGTATTTTGGAGCACGTTAAATCTGCAGAATTGAGTACTTCAATGCCAGCATTCCTTTTATTGCAAAGTATCAGATTTTCATCTTCATAAAATTAAATGCTTACATGTACCATATAATTAAATTTAGGCCCAGAAGAGAATTTGATCTGGACATTTATTAACTTTTGACTGCATCTCTGTTTAATTGCTCTGAAAGGTTTATCAGGCTAAAATGTATTCAAGATACATTTATCAGTGAAAGAAATGTGAAAATGTTGACACACAGGAAGTTGTGAAATTTAAAAACCTTAAAATCTATGTGCATTGTATTTCCAGCCATTATCCTCCATACTGGGTGTGAGGAGGAACCCAGCCCTCACTCCATCTCTAGCCCTGTTCATGTGCTGGTTTTTATCATTTTAAAATAGAGATACAAACTCAGTGTTCAGTTGTTCAGAATAGGAATGAAAAATAGAATGTGTTGCACATGAACATAGTTGAACTGAAGCATTTCTGCATTTTTTGAAAATCTTTAGGTCACGTTGTGACTTAAACGTTTGCACATAAGCCCTGTACAGGTAGTTTTTTCAAACAGGCTTCCTAATTAAGTTTTGCGAGTATAAAATTTATTCAGAAAATGTGCCTTCTTAATTTTTTTAATAAAAATAAATTGGGAAAACCTCCTAAAACAGCATAATTTACTGTTGGTTTAGAAAGAGTGGTAGCAGCAAACTCATAAAATTAGCATCAATGTTATACCAAACAGAACTCCTTTAATGTTTTGTAAACGGAAGAGTAGGAAGGAGAAAGTCATTGCTACCATACCCTTTTTTCTTTCTAACTCAAAAGTGATTTTATCTTTGAAAGTCAGGGGCAGAACTTCCATATTTTTCAAGTCCATGTGAAATGTATGACTCACTATCTGGACTCACTTTGTTCAGCTGTGGTCCATATGTACCCTATTTTTCAAACTGCTTATGTCCTCTTGTGACTGTTTAAAGTCTGAATTTGTATGAATACATGGATACAGGCAGATCAATATTATGACGTGTTGGGCAGTTGGACAGCCAAGTGTATGATAAACTGAGAATGGATATTTAATATGCACCTTAATGTTGTTACATACATGCCACGTGCATTTATGGTACAATTCAAATAACAAGTCCTCTGTGCACAAACACCAATTCTTCTGTGTGAAGTAGATCCTTAAGAATAAATTAGGGTGAGGTAACGGTTCTGTCTGTCTACACGGAGGACTCAACTGTATGTTTCTTTGAATCAAATGTAATAGTTAAATATCAAAAGATTATGTAGCCATGGTTTCACAGATTGTTTTTTTTAAAGATTGTGTTTTTTCACAGAAGTAAATTTTTTCATAAAATTAAATAGAAGTCAATAATAAGTTCTATTCTTTTCCTCCTGTTGTTGTACATCCACGCACATGCACCGTATAGTAAAGAATATCTGTAGATATCCAAAAACTACAGCTGATTTGGGAAGTATTTGAGGAGCTAACAAGTCAGAAATATTCTTTTTTTTTTTTTTAAAAAAAAAAAAAACTCTTTAAAAACTGTCTGTTCCATACTTCGGTGAAGTTTTGTAATCTTGCTGGTTCTGATATACAGAACAGTGAAATATCTTATCTTAAACTGTGCTAGGAATCTGCTATAACAACTGTATTTTGTCTTCTCCTGATGATGTCTGTTACCAGCAACCTCTTCTTTTGCATATTGATGTGGTTATATAATATAATATATATATAATATAAATATATATATAATAGTACACACTTTTATAAGTCATATAATACAATGTGAAATATTAAAGTTTGGTATGCAGGAAGTTATCACTTACAGAGATGTGGAAATAAGTGTAGTAGAAGTCTTTAAGACTAAGGTACTTTAACTGTCAGATAATGAGAAAGCATTCTGTTCCTGTAACATTGGATTAAATGTATTATTTGTTTTCTAAATATATTATCCAGAAGAGAAAAGTCTACCTAGTAATCAACATCGTAATAAATTTTGTTAATGAGTTTCTGGTTAGTTCAATTTAAATCAAGGAAGTATTATAATGGATTCAAAACACAATTCAAAAAGAAATTGTTTTTTCTTGAAGTAGTAGAAAACTGGTGAATGCAATAATTTAATGTAGAGATGTTCCAGGCTTCAGATACCTTCCCACTTCTACCCCCCCCTCCTTTTTTTTTTCAAGTTTTGAAATATCTAAAAATATCTAAAAATATAGCCACTGTTTTTTTTTCTGTTTTGTGTTTTTTGTTGTTGTTATGCTTTATATATATGTATGTATATACATATATATACATTTGGGAGATGAGTGGCTGGAAAGCTGCCTGGCCGAGAAGGACCTGGGAGTATTGGTGGATAGTCGGCTGAATATGAGCCAGCAGTGTGCTCAGGTGGCCAAGAAGGCCAACGGCATCCTGGCCTGTATAAGAAGCAGTGTGGCCAGCAGGTCGAGGGAAGTGATTGTGCCCCTGTACTCGGCTCTGGTGAGGCCGCACCTCGAGTACTGTGTTCAGTTTTGGGCCCCTCGCTACAGGAAGGACATGGACGTGCTCGAGCGAGTCCAGAGAAGGGCGACCAAGCTGGTGAGGGGTCTGGAGAACAAGTCTTACGAGGAGCGGCTGAGGGAGCTGGGCTTGTTCAGCCTGGAGAAGAGGAGGCTCAGGGGCGACCTCATCGCTCTCTACAGTTACCTGAAAGGAGGCTGTAAAGAGGTGGGGGTTGGTCTATTCTCCCACGTGCCTAGTGACAGGACGAGGGGGAATGGGCTAAAGTTGCGACAGGGGAGTTTTAGGTTGGATGTTAGGAAGTACTTCTTTACTGAAAGGGTTATTAAGCATTGGAATGGGCTGCCCAGGGAGGTGGTGGAGTCACCATCCCTGGAGGTCTTTAAAAGACGTTTAGATGTAGAGCTTAGGGATATGGTTTAGTGGAGTACTTAGTGTTAGGTCGGAGGTTGGACTCGATGATCTTGAGGTCTCTTCCAACCTAGAGAAATCTGTGAATCTGTATATATGTGTGTGTGTATATATATATATACACACACACGCGTGCCAGCCATTGATTATTGATTCAGGACATGTTTTGAAAAACACAATTCTAGCTTTTAAAGTTTTTCTTTTGATCTTTCTGAAAACATTACCATCATTACTTGGAGAAGGGAAGGGTTCTTTTTATTACAGCTTTTCCTTTCAGTTGTTCGCATTGCCAAACAATGCCTTTAATCTTCTTTTTAATGTAAGGAGTATGTTCCTGTACACTATTCAATAGTATCTATGACGTAGCTGCCATCAGGTCTTAATCAGTATTTCCTAAAGTGTCAGAAGTCGAAGAGTCATTGCTTTATTTTGCTGCACAATATTTTGACAAAGCAATGTTGAGGGGAAGTCTGTTTCAAAATTTTTATATAAAACCTTAAACTAGATAATACTGATGATAAGAATAAATTGAAATCAAAATAAATTTTAAGAAATTAAGAAACAGCCTAGAATTATGCAGCATTATCAAATTTCAGTAAGTCACAGAATCATAGAATATCCCAAGTTGGAAGGGACCCATAAGGATCATCAAGTCCAACTCCTGGCACCGCACAGGTCTGCCCAAAAGTTTAGACCATGGGACTAAGTGCACAGTCCAATCTCTTCTTAAATTCAGACAGGCTTGGTGCAGTGACTACTACTGGGGAGCCTGTTCTAGTGTGCAACCACACTCTTGGTGAAGTCTTCTAGATCTGTTACATTCTGCATATTATAAAGTGTCTTGGAAATCTTTCTCCATCTGTTTAGTTTCTTTGGTGGAACTTTATAAACAGACTTGCATATAGCTTTTTTAAAAAGCTTTTCTTCACCGATTTATTTTGCTTTGTTTATCAAAGTTGTTAGTGAAGTCTGCGTAAGCTGCCTCAGCAGCTTTCTGAAAAAGAAAGAATGGAGTATGAAGCTTCCTTTTTCGCTCTCCAATTGTTCACACAGTGTCAACAGAGTAAGCTCACCCCAAAGCTGACAACTGAGGCAGGCTTTCACATTGTGTTTCAGACCAGACAGTGAAGTTCATGTATGGGCAGAGGTTTTCTTCAATGGTTATGAGGCTGTTAGTTTAAAGTCCTCTGATGGCTGTTCCAGTGTTCTAACAGATCAGAACTATCATGAGAATAAATCTCATGATAAACAGAATAAACAAGGTGAATCTCTGAAGCAATATTCAGGAATGACATGTCTTATATAAACCATTACTTAACTTCTTTCCCAAATTTCCCAGAAGTTCAGTCATTTTCACTAGGAGTCCAAATACAGTTATGCATAGATACATACAGAAGTGCAAATTTATGCCTAAAAAAGCCTTTCAGAGCAGTAAGTAAGAAGTCTCAGAAGTATTGACAATACTTAGCACCCTGTCATCTCTCAGTACAAGCTTCTGCAGAAATCTCATCCACTGCCTTAAAAACCTATTGTGTAGCAGTAGAAAGGACCAATTGTTTGCAACTGTTTTTTCTTACGACAGGCTGCCACAGGTGTAACTGTCTGTACTTTTATCTCTGATTAATATCTAAAATTGGACGTTAGAGATGAACAAAAATGCAAGAGCTCAAAATAAAAAATAATAATAAAAATAAAAACATTAATTTCTTGGCATTATCACTATTAATTCATTGTAGCTACTTTGAGAATGTTAATTTTTATTATTTGTTGTGGTATCAAGAGCCTGAGACCAAGCTTGTGGTCACAGTCTATGCAGTTCAAGAATGGAAAGATAATCTTCATCCCCAAATCAAGAAGATATGACTGATTAGGGAAGATCTAGTTGAGATGATTTGCCATGAAACTTTCTTTTTTATGAATTATGATTTTTGAAAGTGTCTGAAGTATAGGACACAAAATTTGGCGTTAGCTTCAAAAAACCCAGACCATTTTAAGATATTCACACCTGAACGTCAACCCCTGCTCCCACATACTGTGCAGTCTGAAAGACTGTTATAGCTGAATATAAGCTCAATTCTAACTGTGTGATACTTAATTTAAATTCTTTGTTCTAGTACCATTCAGGTCTTCACGTTTTCAAAGCTAGTTATACAGCAACAGTGTATTAGCCAAGCAATTTATCAATATTTATTCATTATCCAAATGGCAGACTACTTGTCATAATTAATTATTGAAGTAATAAATAGTCTTATTAATAAAAACTGATGATAAGAACAGAGTGATTTCCTTGATAAAGACTGATGACAGATTTTAGTATCTGACACGACACTCAGAACAGTGTGCAGATTGAATCTAAGGCCTCCTGCATGGATAATAAATTGTTATTTCAGAGAATAAAATGATTGATACATTTGCTTTCTGTGGAAAAAGCACCTGGGAAAAGATTCTACTCCCTAAGTTATTTAAACAGACTATGGTGAAATTTTCTTTCCTTGTGACAAATTTAACTTTCCAAGAAAGTGACAGCTCTTTGGCAGAGAGAGAGGAATTGATGCCTGTTTGGGGTCCTTGACTTACAGATTCTCCTAAAAGTCATATTCATTTGAAAATCTCTTGGCGTCCTCACTCAGTTTGCGTACTTCTTTGGCAGCGCACAAAGGAGTGGCTGCAGCACAGTGGAGGGATGATGGGAAAGCCTGAGCATGTGACATGGCAGAGTCTGTTCTGAGACAAATGAAGCCTGTCAGATACTTTGGAAAGACTGCTGTTGTTCTTATTGCTGCATGGCTGAGCTGGCCTCTGGTTCAAACTCATTGTATTTTTTTTTTTTCCTGTTGGTTTGATCTTACCTTCTGTGACAAAGAAGCCCCAGAGACTAAGCATGTTTTGACAATGTGGAAATGGCTGGGCTTGGAGATGAGAAAAGGAAAAGAAAGAAAGAAAGAAAAGGCTTTCACATAGAATAAAGATTAAAACAAACAATTATATACTTCATGAAATGTTTTATTCATAACCAGTGTTATTACAAAAGAAAACCTCTATGTTACATTTGAAAAGTTATCTAGAGAACGTTGGAGCCATAAGATTTTTTTCCAGAGCAATACCTGTAAGGTGGAACTAAATGGAAGATTGAGAAAAATAGTTGGTTTTTTTTTACATGTATACTTGGAAGTGGGAGGAAATAGTATTGTTTAATTTTGAACTACACAGCTGTAACCTCTGCACTTAAAATTGGAGACTCTGGTATTAAAATGAAAGACCTTCAGGCATGTGATATGGTTAGCTTCTTCCTTCCTTGTTTCACTTCATGTGTGTGCTTCACATGTAGATTTGTCTTCATAATGCATCTGAAACACTATCATTTGACTGTGCAAGTACATTAAACTTTAATATTTGATTGCAGATAGAATTATGATACTTCTATGGGAAAGTGAGTTATAAGGGGTATTTATCAAATAATACTTCTTAGAAGATAAGGCATTTTGAAACAAAGATTAACAATTAAAAATTGAGTGTATATATAATTGTCAGCATTCAAACAATGAAAACAATCTGTAATGTTGAGAGCACAATTGCCTCTTCTGCCACAAGCTTCTAACAAAGGAATCGCTGTACAGTACTTCCATTGTTCATGCAATATTAACATTAGCAAGCTACTTGTATTGATTAGAGAGGTACTAGCTCTTCAAAGCGATGCTGAAAACAAATGTGTTATTTATACTAGGAATATTTATACATATATATATATGATTGAACTTAAGTTGATGCATCTGCACTGTCTGTGTTCTCTTTAAAGGGTCCTGCTGCTTGGCTCTGTGCACAGCATGCTTACCATCTCACCCCCACTGTCCACTTTGTGGTCAGTTATGCAATTCCCTTGTAAATACCGAGTGCAAAATGCAGAATAGGCTTCTCTAGTTTTTAAATCCTACAGAGAATATGGTAAAAACTAGTTCCTGAGACAGGGCCCAGGATTAAAGTCAGCATAGGCGTAGCAGTGGGTGGGCCCAGCTTGTACCGAGTTCTACTGAACAGTGTGAAGAATGTTCTCATACATTTACCTGAGGCAGGTCTTACAGTGTACAGAGCTCACGGATACGTGTAAACACTTTGGTAGAATTACTCCAATTTCTTGTACAATATTTACATAGCTTATATAAATCTTGGCAATTTCAATGGCTTAGTTTACTTTGGATTGAAATGTACATCTCCTGTTAACACTCAGTGATATTCCAGCTTCTAAAAGCTGAATGGAAAAATGCATTCAGACATGGAACTTTGGAGACTTATGGGCAAATATTAGACCTTCCATTATATCCTGACAGCTAGTAAGCTTTATCACTGGGAGTCATCTAAATTCTTTAAATATCTTGTTACTAGTGGTAAAATCCTGAATGTGCTTAATTTTATTTATTTATTGCTTCTCGATGGCTTGGTATTGGTCTGCTTGTGGGAGGTATAACTTGGTTCATTTTCTACTTATCTTTAGTTATTATTTAGTTATTAGTTATTATTTCCACCCATGAGTGGGTGGGTTGCTTTTGCTCTTTTTATTCTCTCCACTGTCTTGCTGGGGGCCTGAGCAAGCAAGCAAGCAACTGTGTGGGTACTTGGGTGCTGGCCAGGGTCAGTCCACCACATCTGTATAACGTGGCAGGTGTAGCCATCTCTTGCCAAACGGATATGAGGATTTCAATCTATTGGGGGTAATATTTGCAATTCCTGGCAATTGCTGTAACCACAGATTATTTTTTCCTTTTTATTTAAAACCCTATCATACGGTACAGATACAGAATCAGTATCCTTGATCTTTGACAGCTGTGTTGGAAAAGGAAAATGAGCATCTTGCTCCGTGTCACGAGTCGAAACTTATGTACTCATGAAACTCTTAGCTGTGCATTTGTAGTTGATTCCTATCACATTGCACTTTTAGATGAAAGCCTCAGAGGCACAGGATTTAGACGCATCATCATATGCAGCATTTTTTCTGTTTTCTATCAACTCTGTTCAGCCCATTTTCACGTATGGCACATTCTGGGACTCTTGACCCTAATTAGAGATGGAATATAGATATGAAACAGACGGCTTTGATGATACTCAGGGTGCCAAGTATTTGAAGCTAGTATTTAAAATTAGTTCAGCTTTGTAATAGTCAACTTACAGGTACCTGAACTCCTTTTTTGATGTAGGTCTCAAAATACCAAGAACAAAGGTGAAAAATATTTTAACACTTGAATTGTGTAAGTTTCTCAGAAGCATTTAACTATCATGCTGCCCATTCAAAGATGATATTATATTATGAAATGAAAAAAAAGGCAGACTAGTACTTCTTTGGGGAAGTAATAAACCTTAGAAAGTCCTCATATGAGTTAAGAGATCTAATATCACATCCTTAAGTAAAATGACTGTAAATCACTAAGCCTTTTACAAACAACATCTTATTATAGTATGTTAGGTCTCTAGTGCTCTAGAATTGTTGCTGTTTCAGGATTGGTACTTATCTGAAGACTGAGCCTTAAGATGGTTGCTTTTACAGTGCCTAATCCAATAGATGCATATACTAAGAGAGTGCAGAAAAGTAATCACTGTCTAGAAAAAGTCCATCTGGTCTTAGCAGGCCAGTAACTTCTTGCTTTACCTACACTAGTTGGACACATGTAATCTATAAACTTTAAGTTTTATAACTATAATCCAGAAAAACAAATCATGAGCTAGTAGCTGTTCTGATGAGAAACTTAAAGAATGCAAGCGAGAAACCTTTCAGGTTTCCTGTTTTATTTCCTTTATGACAAAGTTGTTATGATTTACAAACTTTAAATAGAAGGCTTAGGGGGAATCCTCCTTTTCTCTTCAGAAAATTGCTTAATTGTGAATGTGTTAGAATAGAACGTAGAATTTCTGTATCATACAGCATTGTTTTTTTTCCTTACATCAACAATTCAAAGTGGAATCTAAATGACTTTTCAACTTTAGTTTAAAAAAAAAAAAAAAACTTCTCTGTGTAAGATCTCATATTTAGCAATTTGGGTTACCTAGAATTATATTGGTTTTAGTTCCAGTAAACACTATGGAAATTTCCCAAGGAGACAGTAAAAATACATTAACACTTTCAAATAAAGAATAAAAGGAATAGAAGTGGAATATGTAATAGTGAAGTAGAAACATACTGCAGAAAACAAGCTCAAGAAGCTGATGAGAAGCTATTAACATCTGCTCCCTGTGCTAAAATCAGCTCTGAACTCTGAACATCTAAAAGAATCCTGTTTAATAGGAAACCTTATGCAACCTGATTATTACTTAGCAGGTGAGAGGAAAATCAGGAAATTGCCAGAACTCATTTTTATGTATAGAATTAATAATAGCGTAAGTTTAAAAAGTGACTTGGATGGCAATAAGAGACTGTGAATGAAGTGATGATTAGGCAGATAACAGGTGGCCCTTATGCAAGGTTGTCCAGGTTAGCTTAAACGATGGAAGATAAGTTTGTTGTGAGTCAGCTAACTGCATCATGAATATAGAAGAGCTAAATGCCCTGGTTCTGGGCCCCTTTAGATAGCTCTTGATGTAAATTTTGTTTATGTAGTTTCAACATGCACTCAGATGAAACATCCTATTTTCATGTTTTTAAAGTAAATTACCCTGAATAGAGAGGAGATGATTTGCAATATAATTAACCTAAAGTGAAATCCAACTTTCATACAAAGGTCAAGATATCCTCTATTTTATCGTTTACAAAGTTTTTACCTTTCCTATCAGTCCATGCCCTTTGAAGTGCTGTTTCATTTTAAAACTGATATAATTACACAGAGCTTCAGTTTTTAATAGTGCCACTGGAACCAGTGATTCATTTTTTCTGGATTATGAGATGACAATGTACTAAACCACAGAAAGAGAATTCTTAATTATCAAGTTTTGTATATGTTGACAAATATATGCATGTAATATACATTACATGTAATATGTAATATACATGTAGTTACATCACACAGAGGCATGTTTGGAAAAATACTTTGAACAAAGGCTGTTTTTCCTGTTTTTCTCAGTCCTTAGAGGGTTGGATAAGGAGATGGAAGCTTTTTTTTTTTTACTGATAAAAGAACAAGCAGAGTTAGTTTTCAGTCATGTTTAAAGTAAAATTTCTTAGTTTTCCATCATATACCCACAAGAGTTTCCATTTTGCACCATTTTGCACTTCCTCTTTGTATTTTTTTTTTCTTTGAGAAATGGCTTCCAAACCATGGAATGGGCTGCTGCAGGGAAAGTTAACTCCATCCCAGACAGACCCAGTACAACCACTACTGAAAAAGATGAACACGAGTCACAGAGTCTGTTATCAAAGAATAATTAAAGAATAATAAAAAAAGATTAATTCATGTACCCCTGTCTACATTCAAGTGGCTATGATTGATCTAGGAGTCCTGAGGATACCAGGTCAGAGAGATCTATGCCCAAGTGTAATTTGATTGTTACAACTACTCAAATGTTTATAACTATAACTGATATGTTTTAAAATAGCATTCTAAGTATTTTATTTACCACTTATCAACAGCTAGGTGGAAGAGCAGTGGGGACAGGTTGATTAAATCTTTTACCATCTAGACTCAAAGTGACCTCCATGAGCTGTGTTGCTGCTTTGGAGCTGAAGTGTATACAAAACAGAACAGTTTGCAGTAGATCTGATAGGCTTTACATAGGAGCATGAAATAATTAATTCCCTTATAGCCAACTGAAATATTTTGCAAATCTTCCATTTATTCAAAATTTCCTTTGAATAATTCTATAAGTGTATAATTTACACAGCACAAAACCCTCTGTAATTACTACTAATATTGGAAAGTGCAAGTTATACTGTAAAATCTAGATCTTCTGAATTGATACAATGTCCTCCAAATGCTGGCTTGTTTGTTTTTAATGCATTGTTATTAATGCAGTGAAGAGATGGGGAAGTTGGAGAATAGTGCATACTACAAAAGGTTAATTGCTTTCATGAAGTAATACATTAGAGCTGAAAAAAATATCATCTGAACATTTTACTTCTTATCTATTCAACAAGAATGCTGTGCACATCTGTTTCAGCCATGAAAGTGACTTTATTTGATTGTGGGTTATATTAGACTTCAGAGCTAGCATGGATTTGCTTATCTGCATGGTCAGGGGGATTTGGAAGGGCAATTCATTATAATGCATTGTTCTTTATTTATAATTCACAAATGGTTTAGAGATTTAGATTTTTACTATCTTATTCCTAAATCCCCTCTTCATATGTACTGCCACTATCCATTAGATTTGATCACTAAGAACAATCCTGTTTCCTAAGTAAATGAAAAAACATCAGAGTCTCATGGAACTGACTGGTGATTCATCAAAAAAAAAAAAAAAAGCTCTGGACTAATTAGCAAGTATATGCAAAAAAAATTTCCATTTAAAAGGGTTACAAAACATTTGCAGTAATATGACATATTCTGGGAAAGTGAGTCATAAAATACACGATGCCTGCTTTAAATATTTGTATTCTATTCAAGTGCTACTCCTCCCCCCCCCCCCCCTTCAGTAGAAGCCATCTTCATTTCAGTGAGAAGAAACTGAGGGGATAACCTCTTACTTCACTTTGAAAAGAGGTGAGAAAAGACATAACATTACACAGCCCTAATGTTACTGTAGGAAAATCCTGTTTATGTTGGCAAAGAGGCAAATTTGAACCAAGTAACCTGAATTGGGAAATGTGGTTTGGATTTTTAGCCTGGTGTAGGTGTAATAACAGGTACTGCTCTCAAAGATTTTAGTGATCTTGGCCTTCCATTGTATTTGGTGTCATACAGTTTCTTGGTTAAGAGTACTTCTGCTGTGTCATGATTATCTGAGAGAACTTTAGGAAGTCTAGAAGTTTTAAATATTTGAGTTTAAGTGTAGTTTAAGGTTTTGTTTGTTTGTTTGAGGTGTTTGCAATTTGGTATTAGTTAGTATGCCACTGCTCAGAAAGCCCTGCTGAGCAGCAGGTATTGCAACTCTTTTCAAAGGAGGAATGCTCATAGCTGAGAGGTCACAAAGATTTATGGTTGTGTTTCTGTGGAACTAGGCTTTTGGCTATACTCTGGCAGGTTCTTTCCTGGTGTACTCTGATGTACTCCTGACCAGAAAAGGGCAAAGTGCCAGTAAACTCTAGCCTCGTTTCTTGTAGGTGAAGTTCAGGGGTCCCAATACTGGTAGAGTGTGAATATTGCAAATGATTGATTTCACCAACTGGATGTTTGTTCTCTGTGCACTGTTTATTAAGAATTCTGTGGAAATAGCCCTCAGAATGAGCAGAAATGTGAGCGTAACACTTAATATTAAGTGTTTTATATTAACAGCAGTCTTTCTCATGCTGTTGAAGAAAAAATATTAAAACAGAACTTCAAAACCAGTCATGAGAAGATTAACAGAATTTAGACAAGAAAGGAAGTCAAGCAAGTAGAGGATTTCAGACAGATTTTGCAGTATGTAGTGTAATGGAATATACAGGAAGCAAAAAGAGAACTCAACAGGCTTTCTTTAAAAGAACCCATTAGATGACATTTAAAGACTAATGGATAAAATTCCCAGTTCAGTGGAGACTGTGGAGAAGGTAATGTAAATTATAAATTGTCAGCAGAACTTTCCCAGGGTTATGCTCCCACAAGTTATTATGTCATTAGAAATAATGCTTCTCACCCGTAGTTAAACAAGGTAAATGCATTAACAGAATCACATTATCTGAAGCTAACTTTCCCATATTTAGCTATGTCCCCATTTCACTTGGGAGCATTCCCCGTTGGCAACTCAATATTCTTGACAAAAAATTCCCTCTTTAGTTTTCTACAGACTTATCAAATCCATATTCAGGATCTATAGGTCTGCAAATCCAAATTCACAGCAGTTATCTGAAGTGGAATGTGCATGTTGGCATACATAGCAATCACATCAATACTGGGGATAAATCTACTTTGTGTTTAAAGCTTTTGCTACTGTTCTTGATGCAGTTAAAATGATATAGAAGGTGTCTTGAGCTGATTGTATGTTGCTTTCCCATAATTTACTTTATATTGTATTTCTGATACATTTTTCACGGCATTGTAATTCTAGGACGGATAGTCCCAGCTACATTTTTCTGCCCTTGAATTGGGCAGTTATAATTATACCTGATATAAGCAGGTGTATATAATCAGTTGAATATATTTGAAATGAAAATAAAATAAATTACCTTTATTCTCAATCCTGGAATGTTAAATACTTAAGTATAAAATACTGAAACAGGAGTATACTATGCAATATCATATAACTGACAGTTTCGTAGCCTTTTTCTTTCTAATTTTTTTTACCCAACACTGTATCTAAAGATAAAAAAAAAAAGGTGAAAAATTCAATAAAATATATTATACTTCCCAAAGCAACTGATGACCAGAACCTGTATTTGCCAGTTCTTTTGTTTATGGAATAATGTATTTGGTCTTTATTGCTATGTTTAGAACAGTCGTTTTTGTAATCACAGAGAACTAGACAAAAGTTTAGCCATAACATAATTTTAAGTTTTTAAATCTTTCCAGTAAAGTTTAAAATGTGAAGTAAAAAACACTAACAGCTCAAGCTCCCTCCCTTTGGTATTTCTGTTTTTTGAAGTGATTAAAGAAAAAAAAATATTTCATTATTTTATAACATTTCAGGGCAATGACTGTGTTTCAAAAACTTAGGCAGTTGTACTTGATACAAGATCTGGGAAGAAGATAGCATAGTGATCTCATAGTCACAGCACTAGGCAGTATTGCGATGTTAGGAATTATTTTCCAGTTTTTCTCCTAATGTTGTTCTAAACTTTGAGTAAATTTCCTGCTAATAAAAGCTCTTTGCTTGTATTGTTGTAGTTTCTTGCAATAGTAACTATATAGGAGTGTACAGTACTAGGTTTTTCTGTAGAACCTTTTTCCCTTTGCCCACTGTGACCAAACACTCCTTCAGCCCAGTGCGTGAATTGTTTAATGCAATTTAGTACATTGTAGTTGCAGTGCAACAACATATTCTGCTGCAGGCAAATTAAACAGCAGGAAAACTTCCTATTGTTTATCTCCATGTTTTTGTGTATGTACAAGAACTGTGAGAACTTGTATGTTTTCTTAAATAAATAAAATTCCTTGTACCTTATCTCCCCAAATTACACTACTAGTGGATTTCAACATCCAGGATAGCGCATACCAGATTTGCCCCAAAGGGGAACAAATTCATTTTTAATTTATAATGTTGTCAAAAGAGCAACATAAAACATTACAGATTTGAAATACCTCATAAAATAACTCATAAAATTGTGCTTTGCTGACACTTTAAAGTAAGGCAATGGTATTGAATCATGTGCTGGGAAATGGACACTACAGATGTCTTTGGGAAACCTTGATAGCTTCTGTATTTATGAATCACTTTTTTAACCAGTCCATGGAAAAAAGGCTGAACCAGAAACCAGTTTCTCTTTAAGGACAGGTTGGATGAAGGGCTTCAGCTATTTTATTTATTGTTAACAATTAAGATTAATTATTATTTTATGCAGCAACAAAATAAAATAACATTTACTTCCTTTTCCTCTTGTGTTTCTGAACTCTTTCCTAGAGTAGCATTAGCAGTATATGACGATGAAACAGCGATACTCATGCTGGTGCCAGGTTGTCATTTTCTTATAATTTAATTCCCAGTTATTAGACCTGGTTGCTTTACAGTAATTATTAGTTGCTTTTACTTCTCTAGATAAAGGCAATTTTAGCACCTGTTACAGGAAAGATTTTTAAACATGATGATTAGCTATTTGCAGTAACTGTTGCAGTAGAGTAACAAAAGCTTACACCACGCCACCTGATGTACTTTCTCTGTAATCTTTGGTACAGGTTCTCAACCATGTTAATTGGTCTAGTTCAGTGGTAGCTGAATTATGTAGTGATTTGTATACCTGAGAATCTGGCCTATCCCTTTTTTCCCTTTTTTACCAATCAACATTTATTACCTTCTTCATATTTGCTTTTGATTTTTATTTTTTTTAGCAGATGGCTGATTTGGTGAACTTTAACCACAAAGAGCAACTATTAGAAATGTTATTTTTAAGATGTGTACACACATCTGAAACTGCTTTTGTTAGAGCATATCAGCTTTGGAAGTTCAAGTCTTAAAAAGCTCAGATGTGGTAATTAAACTTGCACACACAACATCTTAATTTTATCTTCCCACTTGAGATATCTAGGGCCTGTTCTTTCAGAGCACTTGACATTTTGATAGCCTTTGCATTTTAAGCCAGTTTTATTTGATCTCATGTGCATTGATGAGTGCTCAGTACCTAGTTCAGTGTAATCTCAGGTGTTTTATATTAGGGAATAGGAGACTGAGTGCAGCCTGGAAAAGTTTGATTTCCTTAACTTGGAGAGCATTATACAGAAAATCATCTAAAGGCAAGATGATTCAAATCTTGGAGCAAAACTGAGATACTTTGCACATGATATCATCCATTTTTTTTCTTACCTCTGGCTACATACCTTCCAGATTCTGAATTAAATGCTCTGCTAACGTCCTCATTAACTTTATAACTCTAATGCACTTGTGGAGCATCAGTCCTCAAAATTAGCAGAAGAGCTTCTGCTTTTGCTCCCCTAGAGTTTTATATTCCTGCCATTTGGATTATTCTCAGGTCTTAACCCCTAGTTTCTAAGACTTTATTTTTCTACATTTCTGACCACACTGTCAGAACTGTGGAACTTTCTTCTTAGTGCAACAGTATGCCTTACCCTCCAAAGAACAGTGGAATTGCAAATATTCAGATTAACATTTCACTAAAAGAAGCCCTGGTCTTATACAACTAGTCTGCAGCCCCAAATCCCAGGTTCTGGCATGGCTTCCTGAACCCCTTTCCTCTCCAGCCAACCCAGTGTACCTCATGGAACCCTATGGTGTCCCCTGGATTCTCAGTGACTCCAAGGTGTTGCTTATAAGGTAGGATGGCATTCAGCATGAGGTACCAGACCAAGTACTATATATAGTCCATGTACACTAAAAATAGACATAATCAAGAATTTAGATATTTTTAGTCTAGTTACAATAACACTAACTGGATTCCTTGAACTATAAATGTCAATTCCCTATAATACTATAGTTAACACTCATACATGCAAATTTTCTAGCATCCACCGCTTTCTTGGGCATTATGCTAACCCTTTTGGTATCCTTCTGGGTGCTAAGGTCGGCACTATTGGTTTTCCTAAGGGTGGGAGGTGTGTTGTGGTGAGTTGTCAGCTGCATTTCTGACTCCTTGAGGAGTATAGTGTTCAAAATAGGTTTCTTCCTCTGAGAGGTAGCTGAGTATTGATAATGCAAAAATGATTACATTCTCATTCTTGTACTTTGTTATTAGTTGTTTAGTACACTATACATACTCATCAATCTATTCTTAGAGAAGTACTGTAATTACCTAGCATTTGGGATGTAAATTTTACTGATTGAGTTTCCTAAATGAGAGTTTATTAAAACAGCAATGATTTTCTTCTGAGGATTATTTTCTTATTAATTATTGGTCTGATATACACTATGCTTAAATGCTCTAAAAAGAGAGGGGGGAAATTAACATTGCATACAGGAAGATGAAATTCAGGTGATGTCATGATTAGTATATATAAAACATATCAAATCCATGGGAATATGATTGGTTCCATGCTTTATTTCCACTATCAATCCACTATCAGTACCATATTCTCTATGCAACAAAAAGATACAGTTAATATTCTTCCTAATTCCTTCTTTGAATAGAAATTCCACTCCATGGACTTTATCAACAGGTACAGTATTTCTTTGTGACAGTGTCATTTAGCATGCAGAGAGGGGCATGCTGATAAGAGCAAATGAGAATATATTAATGTTGTTATTGAGTTCTAATGTCAGTGTTCATTAACACAGAAGGAAATGCAGCACTATGGCCAAGACTTATGTATTAAAAATTACAACATTAAATGGCACACAATACAAAAATTGCTCTTCAGCTAAGAAGGCCCTATATAATTTATATTTACCCTCTTTATTAAAAATATCGCCTGTAAGTTCTGACAACATACTAAAGAACAACTCAAAAAAAAAAAAAAAAAGAACCAGTTGCTCTCCTGTACCATTTCGTATCACCTTTTCAACTGGTATTAGAGGATAATGAAAGGCTGAGGTATACTTCAGATAATTTGAACACTGAAGCATGTTTGAACTGTCTTCACAAATCTGATGAGAAACCACGTTCTCTTGAATCCTGTGTCTGCTCTGCGTTATCAAACTTTTCAGGACTGGTTTTCAGATAACTGCTCTAGAGTATTTTTCACATCAATTACTGAGAGAAAGACAAATCTAGAAGAGCTGATACTCGACCTTTTAAGTTCATCTCCAGCCTCTTCAATCTTTACAACTTTTGCTTTTGAGTATTTCGATGGATGAAGCACTTTCACCATTATAATTCACATAAATGAGGCACTCTGGGACTGTTCTTATTGATTAGATATATTATCCTGCTGTGGATAACCAGACTTATCTCAGAAGTTATACAGCTCAGAGATGTGAAATTCTAACAAAAATCTCACACTACTGTCTTAAGCATTATTTGTTTGTGTTTTATTTAATGACATAATTCACACGGTGATTGAAGGAATTATGGACTCCATGGACCTGAATAAGAATGAAGTTGTCCAATTCATGACTCTTGGAAAGGGAAAATAAGACTAGTGAATAAGTAAAGTAGAACTGAAGTTTCAGTAAGCTTAGAAAATCACTAGGTAAAATCTGATGTCTAAGGGGAAAAGAGATTCTGGAGGTGCTGACAGTTCTTAAGGAAGAAATATTAAGACTAAGAGCAAAAACTTCTAAAACAATGAAGGCATTTGGAAGCTTAGTGAAGCATCAAGTTGGCTAAATAATTAGTTCCTCAATGAGTTGATTATGAGAGATCAATAGAAAATAGAAAAGAAGTCAAAGTAGTAAGAGCATAAATCTGATAAAATAGCAGTAATGTAAGAGAAACATCAAAAGACCAGATACAGCTAGCAAAGAACATAAAGAAAAGGGAGGATTTAGTAAGTATATTAGTAGTAAGAGGAAAATGAAGGAAAGAGTTGTTCTGCTTCTCAGATAAGGAAAATAAATGATAACATGTTTTGAGAAGGTTAGAGTGTTAATGTTTTTTCTGCATCAGTCTTAACTAAAAGGCTCATCTGTGATATATTTAAACCTAGTGGCAAAAGAAAAAACTTGTTACAGAACAGGCAAGGATCAGAACACAGACTTTGTGAATTGGATGCTTACACATCAGTGAGAAGAAAATCAACCAAATTACTTGAAAGAATTCCTTAACGTTGTTTTGAGTCTTAAGTGGTTATCTTTGGAACGGGAGATGAATGAAGGTCCAAATAAGTGCAAAATAGCAAGCATATTGCATTTTTTTAGTAAGGAGAAAATGAGGGAACAGACTTACAAATTAGGTCAAAACAATAACAAAAAATTAAGCTGTTTATAAACACAAAAACAGTAAGAAAATTAATTGTTCACAGTAATGAAAAAAGTGATGTCAAAACCAATCAATTTCCTTTTGTTTCAAGTACTCAATTTGTATATGTGAAGTGGTAAATATATATACATTCTCACTTTAATAAAGCATTTAATACTACAATATCAGTATTGTAAATTGTCTTGGACTGTCAGAATTTAATCAGTTTTAGGAATAAGTTAGCTATTCTTTACTCAACAATTGTTGATGTTTCTATGGGACAGAATAGGCTAGATTATTTGCAAGGTTTCTTTCACAGTTGTGGTTTTTTTTTGAGTATTTGTACTCAGAGTAAAACTGTCATAATTTCCCAAAATAATATCCTCCATGTGAATTAGATTGTTTGAATTCTTTGTCCTTTAGTTTTGGTGTTTTGATCTGACCACTTATAGATTTGTCAGTTGAGCACATTTCTTAGTCCAAATTCCACTTTTGAAATTAAATTTTCCATGATTGATTAGTCAGAAGTGCCGAGAAACAAATAGTGTATGCACTCTGATCCATTTCTCAACTTGGAGTCATTGCTTTGTCCTTGAAACATATTGCTTTGAACCTACAGTAATAATTAAAGAATAGTTTTAAAAAATGTATGACTATATCATACCTTCCTAACAGTATTATACTTAATATTCTGATATCCGCTGCATTTGTATTTCGTATCTCCTTGGACTGTTCCTTTCTAAGTAGGGTAGAAGGCCATTGTCCTTTATCTATTGCCCTTCAAACACAGACCAGGGTCTGATTATTGTAGACAAACAGCACTGATCACGAGACTTAAGATCTAGATGTGATTATCTCAGCTCATTTATGTTGAGTATGTGTATTGAATTTTATTATAGGAAGGACCTTTGTGTTTTTCTGTGATAATAAAATGGTACTGGAAAATTCCAGATGTATATATCAAAGTATTGATCATCCAAGAAATGGATGATGAGCCAGATATAAAGCAGGTTTGAGTTGTTTGTTTAATATCACTTTCTCATTCTCTTCTCCTTGCCCCTCAAGGTAACAGGCATGCTGAAATACAGCAAGATGTGTCAGCAAATCCCTAACTAAAGGGAAATGCTTTGATATAATCGATATTTACAATCTTGGTTTATTTACAAATTGACATGCTACAACACAATCATTTTCATATCCCTTCCAGGTATGCAGTTTAAGTAGAAACTCACACTTCAGTATTATTCATCAGTGATATTCATGTAGCTGATATAGAAATGGTAGGTGAGATTTAAATGCCCTATCTGTTCAAAAGGGTTTTTGTTTTCATTGTAAGGGTTTTTTTTCTGTTGCTTTTTGTTTGCAGAAGTGGGAAATATGGAGATAGCATACCATGTGGTGATCAGCTATCTTTACTGAGGAGGTCTGTTTTAATATGAAAAATGATGGCAGAAAGGCTAATAATAAGTAGGCAAATTGACAGTGAGTACTGCTGTCAGTGACTGCTTCTGCAGAAACACTGTTCTCGTTAGCATTAGCAGAGATCCTGAATGGAATCTGGAATGTAGATTCTGGAAATAGACACTGAAATAACGTTGCATACTTTGGATGTGAGAAATGCTAAGACATGCTCATGTAAGATTCAGTTACTGCTGTTAGGCATGGTCAGAAGTCTCCCTAAGTGCTAATTAACAAAGATAGATTTCCTTTTTATAAAAAGACCCTGTAATACCTTCAGTCCACGGGAGAACTGTCTATAAAGTTTACACAAGTTCACAAAATCTTTATTTTTGGAAAGAATTTTCAGTGTTTATCAGTGTATGATTATTTTACCTCTTGGTTGTTGTGTAGTATAATGAAAATAGACTATTTTTCAAATAGACCCTCACTAAGATACCACTTTGACACAAATCCACATTTCCACTTTCTCCTCAGCCCAAAAATTTGCCAAGCCACTCTATCTGATCTAGGAAAAAGGCTGCAAAAATTGGTTAACCATAAGAATGAGGTAACAGCATACCTCCTCTTACAGTTCTACATTTTTCAGAAATAGCTCCAAAGGGCAAACACATTCTGTTTTCATACGTACTAATTACCTCTTATGGTAAGATTGAAAATGTAATTGAATTACACAGTTCCAATTTCTGGTAGTAAAGAGGGAACTTGATTGGCACACCAGTTTGAAAATTTGTACAGTGTGTTGTTTCATGATGATTGGTCTACCCTGAAATGCTTAGTGTATGACCATGTCCTAGCAGTTTGTTGTCTATCTACTCAGTATCTTAAATGTCTGCTAATTGTAAAAACAGCAAAAACTGCTGAAATGGAATGCTTATGATGCATGCCTTAATATAATTTTTTTTTTTTTAATCTCAAAGAGAATGTATTTCTAGGAAAACCACTGCCAATATATCACACTGTGGCTGGCTGTTTACCTCAGCATTAGTGTAATCATGCCATGTAGTCACTAGTATGGGAGGATGTAAAACTTAATGTAACTAGGTTATGGAAAGGCATGTATCACAAAACTGCTTTTCTCAAGAATGAAATAGTTTCTTCCTGGTGATGTTTTACGCTGCAATAATCTAAAACATTATGGTATTACGGAGAAAACACTTACTTGTGGGTTATTTTTAATTGTTTTGATTTATCTTCTGTTGGACAAAGACTGGGATATGTTTCTTAAATGCTATTGTAGAATAAGCTTTAAAAGCCAGCACTTGTTAACTTATTAGCCTTTGCTAAAACTGTCAGTAATCTCTCCTCTATATTTAGAGTAGATAATAGCTGTGATACGTGATTCATCATGCACTGTCTCCTTCATTATGCAAACACGAATACACTCAGATATGGTAAAAACCGAGATTAGTCTTTTGCCCTTTATTCTGAGTGCAAATACCTTTACATTGCTGACATTGAGGAATCCCAAAGAAATAATACAAATAAAGAGAAACAGATATGAGTAGCACATTAAAAATCATGCATAATTTAAAGGTTCCGTTCTTTTTTCAGGAACAGAGTGATGTGAATGACCTCTCATGCTTTCAAATAGTGTAAAAAAGATTTTTTTAAAAAAAAATCTCCACAAACCAACAAGAACAGGAAAAAAAACACCCCATAGCATTCAAATTATTGCAGCTTCTATGAAGTGACATGATCCATATAAATAGAGCAGGTATTGGTGTCTGTTACAGTTGTCAGCATTTGTATGAAAAGTTCTATTTTCAGTTGCTTAAAACCTTTATAAATCTGCAACAGAATTGCCAGTTTTTCTGAATAAAAATTCTGCCAGATAAAATTCCCTACATTCCAAATTCCTTCATATTATAGACAGCTGACAACATGAAGTGATTTCCTAAGAGGAAACTGTTAGGAAACTTTTTGTTTTATTGTGGCAGAGCAACTTTTTTTTTTCTTTAAAACATCAACTCTTGGAACTTTTTAAAACTGAAACGTGATCTTTGACAGATGAAATCTTTTTTCTCTATCAGAGAAAACTGTTAGCCAAGTTGCCTGGCTTTTGAAAATTTGCTTATTATTCCAGTTGCAATCACACCATTTATGGGGGCCAGAGGGATCGACACAAAAGGTCTGTTTTTGCTTTAATCTTACTTAGAACCTGAAACGGAATGCAAGGTTTCTGACTATTTATTTCCCTATCTCTGAAACTAATAGGCTAGTCATTACAGAAAGTGGCAGTCTGCTGTTGCTATCAGTTAATTGTAGTTATATGCAAGAAAATTCTAAATAATGAAGTCTGACTTCTGGTATTTTGTAAGCCTCACTAGCGATGTACAATAGGATATCACATGTAAGTTTAGACCTTCATTTTTTCATTAATGTTAAATTAAATATTAACCTCTCATGGTGAAAGTATCAAAGACTGACCCACAGTCAAGTGATTTCAGAACAACTACTAGGGAAGTGGACTTCTCCAAGACTGATGGACTGGGGTGGCTGATTACATCTAGCAAAACTTTTGCCCAGTGATTAAAAAAAAAAATAAATCATCTTCCTGCATTCAGATGATGCTATTATGTCTGCTTTTTGCGCTTTTACTTTCCTGGTGAAGACAATAGAGCTGTTCATATTCAGAACTTAGCCTTCCTGCCTTATTGTAAGGCTTTTCTCACCCTCTGAATGATGTATTCAAGGAATCCGTTGATTTTTGTAACACTGAAAATGCTGACAAAACTGTTACAAGCAATGCAGCTATCGTACTTTCAATTTTAACACAATTGTCTTTATAATAATCTATATGTAGAAAAATGTTCTTGAACCTCAATGTGCATACAAAGAACATAAGATAGATTTTCTAGAAGTGACTCCAAGATGACCGCATAATATTTTTCAGCATACGGGACAATTAACTCCTTGTTATTTGAACTCAGAATTTTGGCAGCGCTATCTACTTCCAGTTTTAATTTTGCCTATTTGCTGCTGAGTTTTGTGCATTCTGCATTCAGTCAGAATGTGCACTTCCTGCAGGTATTTGTAGTTTATTTTGAAAGACTTACTTTTTGGAGCTTAAAGTAAAAAAATCAAAAGCTAGCAGTTTAGATCTGTCACATATCTAATTCATTTTTATCTTTGCTGTATGACAAATATACACTATGTTCGTCTTTCTCCATACTGAGAAACATTTATGCTTCTGTTGTTTTTCAGAATGTTTCTTACATACCACATGAATGACAGTAACAGAATTTGGCTTGTCAGCTGCACATGTTTGTCTATTATAAAGTGAGGCAAATTACTTTGCTCCTGACAGAATACACAAAAAGTGTCAAACATTCTATTAAAACTACAAATAAAAATATTCACAGGTGTAGTTTTTATGGGTTCAAATTCTCCATAAGGAAAAGACAATTGACATCAGTCACTTCAAATAAATTATTGTAAGTGTATCTAAGTAGACTGTAGTGTATCAATTTGGAAAATATTTTTGTAAACTTCTTGAGTTTATTCAGTATCCAATCAGTTACCATATAATAAAAAATTTGACGTGAGACTCTTAGAATCATTAAGGTTGGAAAAGACTTCCAAGATCACCTGGTGCTTGTGCGACAAGCCAGTTGAATTTCCATGTGTTTTTAATTAATTTTCTTGCACAACTTTTATTTTACATATTAAAATAATTGATGTGACTGCAACCCACTTTTCAAATACAGAAATTGAAATGCTTCCGTTGAGATTTCTTGAATGCATATTTGCAGAAGGTCTAAGTTGAAGTCATGGAACAATATTTAGGGTTGCTTTCTTCAGAAAAATTAATTAAAAGACTGTACTGATATGTTGCATTTAAATGTTTGTATCTAGAGATTTTCAGTTGTGCCTCGCAAGTGTCCTAAAATTAAATATGCTCACAATCACTGGATAGCAGAATTTGGCCAACAAATTTTAAAGTGCTGATTTTATTACTTTTTTTTTTTTTTTTAAGTTTTCCTGTATTTGGGTATATATTTCTCTTTTGTCTGATTCTCCTTTAAAATCAGGTGGCTTTTTATCTTTCACTTTTAGGTACCAATTCTTAAAATATTTATGAATGACTGATTTTATATACTGACACCATGCTGGGGACAGTTAAGTACGTATGAAATATTTTTCAAGAGGAAGGAAGAATCAAGTTTTTAGTGAAGCAACACAATTTTATCTTGGTTATTAAAGTGGGACTAACACATATAAAAATGTCTGAACTTCTCTATTTATCACTACTTTTCAAAGCATTCAGCCGTTGCAGTATGAGACAGTTACAGCCACTGGTTGCTAGCTCTACATAGGTATCATATTTGTAACCATTAATATGCAGACAGGAGATGATTAAATGTTCTTGTGATAAAATTTGACACCATATTATAAATGAGAATGGAAAATGAATTTATAACCATAAATCATGTATTAAAGTATATGTGACAAGCTTAGACTGAAGAAGACAGTGCAGAAATAGCATATACTGTATATGCCAGTTTCATGATGGAAAAAAAAAAAAAGGTACGTCCTTGTAGTATTCTATTTTATGTCTGGTTTCTGTTTCAATTCACTTGCCTCAGTTGAAAATAGAGGTGTGGCTATGGTACATTTGAATGTTAACATAGATTCCAATTTGATGACTATCAGTCTACATTCTAACATTAATTAAAACTGTGAAATATAGAAAAGTCTTCTCCAGAAAGTTTAAACATTATAAAAATAAAACTGCAATTATCTCTTCTACCATAAATAAGCACTTTTTTTGAAGTTGTACTGTAGAAATTAAGCACACATGCCTCCAGTTAACATGAAAGCATTTACAGATCATCTTAGAAGAGATTTCATTGTTATATAGCTTTGTCATTCATTCATAGTAGCCATAAAGGAGCCTGAAGGGAAATTCTGAGGTCATTTAGACCATCTTCTCTGTCTTAAATGTAAAAGAGGAGTTGTGTGTCTAAAACTTGGTCATTTTTCCAGTCTAATACATACTTGCTAAAAAGTTTTATGAATATTCTCACTGAACTTGGGTATCTGCTTATAGGATCATAGGCTGGATAATCCTACTGCAGTGTATAAGCTATTCTTCATGTCAGTTTAGGGACTTCAATTTTTCCTAGTTCAGAGACTTAATCTATATCATTTCAGGCATTAAATCCTGAGGTCATTTTCTCCTTTCTTGCTTTAAGCAGTCTGTACAGTCTAATTATTAATGTATCACCTGCACAGTTGGCTCAATAGGTTGAAAGTATGTCAGATTTATCATATAAAAACTATAGGGATATATGTTTAACCGATGGTCCATTCACAGGAAGACTTTTGGAGTTTCCAAGAGACTATTTAAAGCTGTTGTGGAAATTTCAGACAAATTAGTGTTCTGCTCAAGTACTGTCCAGTGAGAAAAAGGGAAAGTACTTGGGGGGGGGGGGGGGGGTGGACTTTATGTGAACCTGGGACTGAGAGAATTTACGAATTTGCAGCTCTAACTTTGAGAAAATCTTAGTGAACTTGGAAAGCATGGAAACTTTGATTAGGTAAAGATATGTATGTACTTTGTGTATCTTTACACTACAGTAGGGTGCTGCCAGGAACAATTCTCTACAGATTAAAGTGTGCTCAGTTACTGTGATGGCTAGTCTTTATTTACCCCGTTTTTATTATTTACTTATATTTTCCTTATACTTGAAGATTGCAGTGAAGTGTGTTTGGCACTTGTACGAACATGGAAGAAAAGTATTTTGGCTGGAAAAAAAAAAAAGACTAGCTAGAGAGGACAGGAGGAAAAAAAAAAAGGCATGGAAACAGGCACAAGGAGATAAAACAATTTGTCCAAGGTTGCAAAGAAGGTCAGTGGTAGAGTTTGGAGTAGAATTCAAGATTTCCGACTTCCAATATTAGTCCTAATAAATAATTCATTTAATTTCCCTGTTTTTATCTACTTCCAAGATGTTCATGAGCGTACTCTGACAATCTCAGAGTCATTCAGTATTCATTCAGAAATTCTTTTTTTGTAAAAAGCTCAAATACTATTTGATTATAGCTATGTAACATTCTGATGTAAATTCATGTTATGCTGACCAGTTGGGTGGGAATGTAAGGCCTTTCTCTTCCACAGGAACACCTCATCTATGCTATTAGACCCCCCAGATGCAGTCAAGGAGTACAGAGGAAGAAAGAATCAGGGTTTCTCAGGAAAACTGAAATTATAGTTATGCTTAAAAGCTTGCAAGATGAAAAGCATATTGTAGTTTCCTTATGAATAGTCAACGTGGCACTTTTTTAAAAAAAAATAATTCACCTGAATTTATGTAGAAATAATTTTGAATGACCACATGTATATTGTGAGAATTTGTTTTCTTGAATAACAAGCTTATACTATCACTTCTTTCAACTTTCTCCTAGAAATGCTCATCTACTCAATAATGAAAAATGTTGTAACATGAATGAAGTAAAATTTCTATTAAAATTAAAATGACTATGAATGTAAAATACTTTATTCCTTTTATTCTGATATTTTATGTATTAAACTGAAATATATGTGTGCACTGGCGGTCTGAATTGAATTTTATAAATGCGTTTATGTAAACCTGTGGAAAAATGTGGGAAAACTTGCAGATGACGTTCCCAATTTCTAACTCTTCCCTGTTTATTTCTAATGTCCATCAGCATTCTTATTTTCTCTCTTGGAAGATAAAATATTTTAGAACTTGAATAATTAACCTTAGGGAAAATTTTCTGATATTTTAGAATACAAAAACCTCATTAATGAAGTAATGTTAAAGCTGACGTTCATTCTGAACTAAGAATGGAATGCAGGTGGCTAGGGATGTAAAACTTTACTGAGCTGAGTGAATCCAGTTTACACAGCTTGAGGATCTGGCCTTTGAGGTGCTTGATTAGCCAAGAAACAGCCCCTAGTTTCTGTCAATGACAATTTTCAAGAGCTGTTCATTAAACAATACTTCCCTTCAGCAGAGAAAAATCCCAACTCCAAAACAGTGATTACTCTGTATCATGCTGTATTGTAGGTAATAGTAAATGGAGAACCTATTAGAAGTGAAATGATGAAAATCACCATTTTTTGATATCGTGGGAGTTCCATTTCACATATCAGGAAATTATTTCCTTGCTATCCCCTTGTGAAGTTAGAAGAAATGAGGATCTCTCTGTTTCATGGGGATATATGAAATTATCTAAACAGGAAACTTAAAAACAGAACCACTAGTTAAATAAGAAAGTTTTGTTCACACCTTTTTAGGGGGCCTATTTTCTAACCAAAATGTATCTACCATGATCACCATTAAATGTTTCCCTGTACGTATCATGTAAATACCAATGTGTAAAACTGTACTTTAATTGGAAGACTGTTTTGATCAGTGTATTTATAAGCAAAGAATGCTCCCATGCTCAAAAGGTGTATTTAATGGTTTTTTAAGTGGAATTTAACTCGAAATATTTGAATGTGCTATACTTTTCCAGCACAAATACGTAATTTGTTTGCCTATGTGGTATTTAAGAAATTAATATAACAGTCAAAATATAACAGAAAGTACCCTTTCTGTCTGTGAACATTATTCTTTCATTTTATATCTAAGATATAGTTATTAAATTAAACAGTTCATTTAAAAAATCTCTGTAATGCCACATGGATAGACTCTCCAAATTTAATAGAGAACAAGTTATATTTTTTGATTTTTGCTTTATTTCTTTTCTAACTGAATTCATTTTAAACTTGGGTTAAATCAATACAGCTAAGGATAATTTAATGAAAAGAAGCCACAAATTGTATTTTCTTTCTTCTTCAGAATAAATTCATTTACAAGATGCTTTATCTTGTTTAAAACTCAGCCCAAGAGATACCAAATAATATTTTTTAATGTGGAAAAATAAACTCAGTACAGTGGGGAAAAGTATAACAGCATTGATAAATACATTCTAAACATCAATACTTGTTAGCATTCCTTTAACTGCACTCTGCTCCAATTTAATCAAAATTTTTACATTAGTTCTTAACACTGTAGCACTATTGATTATAAAATATTATAATTTGCTGGTTGAAAGCCCTGTTTACCCAAATATGTAAAAGCACAATCTGCCATGAAAACTATGAAAAAATAATAATTGTAAACGAGATAAGTAAGTTCTAGCTAAGATAGTAATTTCACAGTACTTAACCAAAACCAATCACCTACAATGAAGCTTGAGAAATTCCTGAAAAAAAGTTGAGTGACGGTTATTCTGTTAAAATGCCTGCATACAGAAGGTGTAGTACTTCAAGAAATTTGGTGACCTCTTCCCCTAAACACCTATCTTTAAGAAAATATGTTAGATCTTTAATTGTAGTGAATTATAAATTAAAACTTTATGCTGACTTCTGAAATAACTTGTAAAAATATAAAAGCATCTTGTGTAGTCACGTCTGAGGAGAACCTGTTTATTCTTACCTAATTAAGGACTCTAGTAGAAGCACATTCCAGTTAATTCATGTTTGAAATATGTAATAAAGAAATCAGAAAGCCCCATGCTAGTGATGCTTCTGCATAAGATTCTTGGACTTCTGTTCATAGCCTAAAAACTGGAGAAATGTCATGGCCAAATGCCGACTTTTCCATAAGATAGCAAATATTCTGCAGAGAGTGTGTTTGTTTATACTCTTCTGGAATTGATATTGTCAGGTTGCTGGGCATTTATTAAAAATAAATAAATAAAATAAAAATTACCTTAGGTAAGGGGCAGGTGGTATTTAGCCTTCACCTAACAAAAAAATTAGAGAATTATGGTTTCTTTTTTTTTGGACTGTTCACGTCCTGGGTTTATCATATCCTGTTCAATCAAAAGCATTAAACATTTTTGTTTATGCATGGAGTTAGTTGTAATCTTAATGAAAAACAGTTTTGAAACCATTATTTGAAAATTCAAACTTTCTGGATAAGGTGAAGGCCAAATAGATTATGGTACACAAGCACAGAAATAACAGCCATGAGGGTTTTTACTGTCTAATTCCCATATCACCTACTAAGAACATGCTGAGGCTATTGAACTCTAGCTATATCCAAGTAAACCTGCCCCCTGGCAAAACTACAAGAAAAATCTGGAGATGTGGAGTTATAAAATGGCAAGCATCTTTGTTATTGCTATGCAGAAATAGTGTCAGAGTATGGCCAAAAAAAAAATCAGGCAAGGAAATAAAATCACTCACAAATTTGTATTCATACTAGGAACAAAATTCCTGTCATGATACCAAAAAGGTTATGGGAAATGATACACTGGCTGGGGAAGAAATGGGTTGACTGAGGACACAGAGTTGGTGGTGATGCTGTCAGAGCCCCTCTCCATGGTTGTCTGTAGCCCAAAATCTGTGGAAAAAGTCAAAGTGATGTCAGTGAGAGTCCCAGAACACTGCAGGTACACGGTCAAGGACTGTTTCTTTCTTAGAGAAAAAGGCTTGTAAAGGATTCCAACAGGCTTGGAGTCATTTTGCCACCTCTTTCTCCTGATTCTGTTATCTACTGAGAAATGCTGAAGTACCTCAGATTTTAGGATAAAATTCAAATGTCTTTCTTGTTAACTGTTTTAAAACTATTTGTATGAAATGCAGTGTTCATTCCAGACTTTGTGCTACTTAATACTAGCTTGTATTATAAGAAGGAAGAGGCAGCTTGGAAGGGCAGTGCATTTTATTGACTGACTACTGTTATGCTTAAGCAATTCCACTAAAATCTGTGGGCCTACCCAAACTTTGCAAGTTACATATAAGTAGATGACTTCACATGCATTTGATCATATGATACTTGATCTCTTGAGGAACTGAAAGAATACAGGTAGTATCCTATATTCCTTCTGAAGACTGCAATAAAATGTGGTGAAATGTATAAAATACTGACTCAACTCCCAGAAAATCTGTGCTTTTCTTAATTTCTGTAGGTATTAGAAAAAGAACAACATTTCTGGAATGGAGCAATTACTTTTTTACGTTAGCCGTGCTTATATCCCTTGCAAAAATACCACAAGGAATCCTTTATAAACATTATTAGAAAACAGTGATTTATTAAGACTGTTCTCTGTCTGCTTAACAGCTTCTAAATCTTATAGTAATGAGTATCAATACAATTTTTTGTGTGTTTTACTTTGTGTTTTTGACATTGCAAAAGTAACTTCACAAATTAAGCCATTCTTTTAAAATTTGCATGGAAATGTTTGTTTTCAAGCAACTTTCATAAAAGTTTAATGAAACTGAAGCTGTTAAGTTCAGCTCTTTTTTCTTATGTAAAGCAGTCTGACTTTTGGAACACACAGTATGTTTACACTTTAACTTGCCACAGCGTATCAATTAGTAAACATGCTTATGAAATTGTCCATTTAAAACAACATTTTTATAGAACATACAGCCTTGTAAATCACAGGATGCTGACAACATGAAATGCCAGCTGTGAAATGAGAAACTGATGAAAATGCAGTAATTCTGGATTTTAATATAATATAAAACATGTCAGCAGTATTTGTGAATAGCAGTTGTCAAGATTTCATTTGAACTGCACATATTATGGTATTTTTATATTCTGATCTTTTCCGATAATTTAGACTTTCTTCTACCCCCTCCAACCTTTCAGTATCATAAGCTTTGCAAAGATTGAAGATTTATATAAAAATTTTGACTGAACAGCATGAAATGGATTGTCACAACATTAAAATAGAAAGACTAATTACAATGATCATAAAAATGTGAGTTCAAAGGTGCCATACACTATCATGCTGCTATTATTTATTTTTTAAAAAGTATGAAATTAAACTTCAGAAAAATGTATTTCATTTAAAAATGTGATGGCTACACAGGAAGTGATGGAGATTTCTACTGAACAAGATTGTGGTCTACATAGTCTTACTCTACAAAGAAATTCAATAGATTTAAATGGATCTTACTGTAGCAGTTTAGACATGGAAGTAGTTTTAGGGTCAGATCAACAATGTAGGTAATCTAGTATTTGTGCATGGTCTTGTGGTACTGTATACTTACCGAGAAAACAACAACAAATGTATCCAGAGTTAAAGGCTAGAATGCCTGAAAGAAACAGATCTTTTCTGAGATCCTTGGTACTGCGTACCCATCAAAGGTACTAGTCTGCAACAGTAAGACCTCTGTGGTTTTCTTGTATGTTCATGGAATTAGAATGATTTGGGTTGGAAGGGACCTTAAAGATCATCTATTTCTGAACTCGGCTTTTTGTTTCAATCATCTCCTAAGTGCTCAAGAAAACTCAAGAAATACTCCTGAATTTTGAATGTAGTTTGAAATGCTGGTTGGTGAATGATATGATCATAACTAAATGAGGTGCCTCTAGAATAAAGAATATGTATTCAGATATCTGTCAGCAGAGGTGACCTAATTTGTATCGAGTTTGAGGAAGATAGAAGTGAATTGCTCACCTGATTTAATATGATTTGCTTCAAAAAGTCAATGTCTAAAAGTCTTTAACCCTATTCTTTGAATAACTGTAAGTAAACAGCATTTAACAGTTGTACTGTGAAGTTGTGATGTATGGATTTTGCCCTATACAACGTATTCTTAAGGATTTTTTTCTCTCTTTGAGAGCACTGGAAATTCTTCTATTTGGTATGTTTATATTTGTCTGTTTTTTCCATCGACTTTACCGTTCATATACTTGTAAATATCCATTGAATTATTAGGGAGGTAATTGAATCATAATAAAAGTGAAAAGATTTGTTCTCTGGGTAGCTTTTCAAATTTTTAAGGACATCATTCTTTGTCACACAGCATTGGAAATTTGTCAGTTAATAGCTTTTTTTTTTTCTTGTTTTGCTGATTTCTTGACTATAACTGCTTTAATCCAGCAAGTATGGAAAAAAGGAAGAATGTATTTGGAAACAAGATCTTCTTTATTTGCATCTCCTCGTTTTATCTCTCTAAAATGCTAATATGACACAGGAAAAAAACTTCTGTTGAAGGGACTAGTGTTCTGAGCAAAAGTTTAAATTTGAATTTGCCATCTTAAAATTAATTTGATAATTTTGTAGGCTTCAAGACAATGGTTTGGAAGAGTTTACAAGTCTGGTAGAAAAATACATTTTAAATTTTAAACTGTTCTTCATAAAAATGAAACAGATTCAGAATTTGCTTATTATTCTTTATCAGGTACATTGCTGAGTCTTTTTTAATGCATTTTTTTTCTCCAGCTCTCATGTGCTTTGTCCTCAGCTTTGTGACCCATAAGATTGCAGCTGTCGCAGTGGTTCATAATAAATCTTTGATACATACTGATTGACTAGTCACACTCAAAAATCAAAACAAATTCTTGAACTGGCATTGCAGACTAATTTTGAGTCATAAAAAGACTTTCAGAAATGCCTTTTCTACTTATACTAGCCTTAAACAAGGACAACATGGGTGTGTGCATTTAGAATTATTTGGAAACTTTACAGTTGAGGCTGAATGTGAAATACATTTAACTCTCCTAATATCAAAAAAAAGCAATAATGAGAAAGCTGCGTGCCTTCAGAGAAGGGAGCAGGTATTGCTCCGATTCCCCAGTCAGTGTCAGTTGGCCTTTCCAAGGTTTGGGTTGGGTAATTAATTTTCATTGAAGGCTTGATTTGTTGTAAACATTGTGTAGGCACAGGTGCTGCTCAAAAGCATGGGGATATCAGCTGCCAATCAGAGTGTAGCTCGCTGGCTGGCATTCTGCTCCTCATCTTCTCTCCAACATATAAATAAATATGTAAAAGAAATGTAATCAAGAATTCTTTTAGGAAGAAGCCACCATGTTTTACTCAGCAGCATGATTTCATGCTCAGCTGCCAGTGATTGTAGTAAAACCCAGAGGGCAATCAAAAGAGCTAGAGAACTGTAATTTGAAGAAATGTCTTTAACATTTCTCTGTATACAGTTTAGATATAGTAAAAAGGAAAGGAACTTCAGCAAAAGCAAATGGCAATTGAAGACATTAAGTCACTAATACACTTTATAGGGAAAGACTCAAAATAATGTAGAAATTAATGGGTTTGCAAAATACAAATCCTCTTCTGGAATAAAGAAGGCCGATATTTTGCAAGATAGAGAAGACCACTGGCTGAAAAAAAAAAAAAGTGGCAAAACGCCACTGATTTTCCTACAACAGATATTCTATTCACTATTTGCAGTTCAAATAATTCTGTAGTAAGCATTCATATCCAGAATGGAACATACGCGGTATTATACACGTGAACGCACTTTCTGTACTTTAAGTAATTCAATGTCACATACACTTTGGCATTGAGGAAGCTAATGAATTTCTGTTCAATAGCAAGTTCGCAACCATCCTGAGAATATTTTGATAATTGTTTTTATGATTTGCAGTTCCTTTTTGGGGGAACACATGAAAATTTATTCACTTACAATGTTACTTTATTTTTCTCCAGTGTAATGGTGGCTGCTCCAATAGTATACTACCATTTTGGAAGTTTGGATTCCTTTGTCAGTATGAAAGTACAGAGCATGTCTTTCCATTTATATAACAGCAAATCAGTAGTTTGTAAAGAAGATTTTAAGACTGAAAAAAGAGGTAGAGGCAGACATATCTCATAACCTAGTAAGAGGTGGAGAGAAAATGTTTCCTTTAAAAAAAATAAAAATAAATCACTAATATAAGAAGCAATCGGAGCAGGATTTTTAGTGTTTGTATGGCACTCCAATAAAGACAGACAAAATAGTTAATCCAAAAATAAAGTTAGCTGAGTATATGAATGAACATTTTTAACGTCATTAACATTTGTTTAGCTTTGGAGAATATAAAAATAATACTATGTCAAACCGAAGGGCTCATATAGGTCTCAAAGATTTCATTTAGTATCCTTTTTGCTGTACTGGACAGTAGCACACCTGTGGCAGAGGACAGTTGAAGTATGATCTCTCCTCTTCTGTAGCCCTGTAATTTCTATGAATTGTATGGCTAAGGACCTCTAGAATTGGTGGTAGCTTCAGAACCATTATATGTTATACTGGATAATGAACCTGTGGTAAATGAAGAATTATCTCTTTTTAAACTCTTGCTTGTCTATTTGTACGACAGTACTCTTGTACTTTTGCTCTCCATTGTACCTTTGGCAATGACTTCCAGAATTGTGACTGCATGAAAAAAAATCTTTATTCTATTATGCTAAATATTTTTGCTCCTTAGCAATTTAGTGGGTACTCCTTCAACCATTTGTGTTGTAACAGACTTTTCAAAATATTCATCGATTTATCATGGAAACTTTGGAGAATTTGTTTGCCCCATATGAATAGATTTGATCTCACTTCTCTGTTTAATTTCTCATGCAGATGCTGTCTCATACCAGTAATGTCAGTATCTCTATATCTTTTTTTGTTCTAGATTATATTTTAAGAAGTGACAAAAATATTGATTCATGACAAGGTTGTGTAGTGACATAATTTTTTTTTTCATTTCAGTAGTTTTAATGCTCTGCTTACCTTTTTGAACATTTCTGTTCTGTTCCGAACATTTTCAAAGAACGACCAAAAGTGAATTGAAGTTCTGTCTCCTGAGTGAAAGTAGCTAGTACGTATATCCCTGATGCTTATTCCAATTGCATTTTGTTGTTTATATTGTTTTCATTTGTTATATTACTCCCTTAGTATTGGGAAATTCCTCAACAGCTCTTCACACAAGGATTAGATCTAATTATCCTGAATAATTTTATATAAACATTCTACCTCACCATCCTGTTCTTCTGTATCACGTATGCTGAGCAGTTTATGTTTTAGCATAAATCCTTCTATAATCCCATTGGTACCTTTCCTATTATGATAAATTCTTCTTATCCTTTATAGACCATCTTTTAAACACTCGGGTCCTTAAGAGAAACTTCCTTTTTATCCCTTACCATATCTGGTTTTTTACAGAGCCTTTGGAAAGGGATCTTTTTTAAGGAGTTTAAAAGGAATCCTCTGGATTACCTTTCCGTATCTGCCCATGCAATACTTCAAGGAACCCAAATAATCTAATAAAACTGGGTTTACTCTCAGTCAATATATCATATTTTTCCATTTGCTTAGAAATTTAGTTCTTTTTGTTTTTTCAGTTTCCTACAAATTTACATAGTATAGAGGTCAGACTTGCTCATCTGTGCTCACAAAATCATCCCTGGATCTCATTTAAAAATGGATGTTGCATTTTCTACCTTCTGTTCAGCTGTTGAAGGTGATTTAGCTGATAGAAAACGCATTGCTCCTAGGAGTTGAGCAATTTCATATTTAATTCCTTTAGAACTGTTAGGTGAGTAGTTTCTTGTACAGTCAATTTTTGATGACTTATTTTATCTGTATTTTTCTAAAACCTCTTTTATTGACACTTCAGATCAGGGCAGATCCAGAAGTCATCAGTTTTTGAAGAATAGCTGTGTTGTCAAGAATCTCCCTAACCTCCTTCATAGTGGAAAGAGTCCGTTTAGCTTTTCTGTTGTGGTCTTAACCTTGCTTGAGTTCTCTTTTCATTCCTTGATCATCTGTCAGCCCTACCAACTCTGGCAGGCTTTCTGTCTCTGATGCGTTTGAAAAAGCTTTTATTATTAGCTTTTATGCCTTAAGCAAGTTTCTCTTCAAAACTTTTTTGGCCTTTGTTGTTGTGATTTTATATGGAACTTGCCAGAGTTCAAATGGAAAAATTGATTGCAAAGTGATGACAATGTTGAAAGAAAAATTTTGATTTTCCTACTTATTGTACAATCGTTCTCATGTCCCTCCATTTCTGTTGACATCACTATGCTTCTGTGAAGAAGGAATGAAAACACAGGCATTGTTATACAAGATCTTTCTTAGATAGTCAACATTAAGTCATGAAGAGTAAGATCCAGCAGTGTCTGAGAGATGGAGTAACCTAGACGGGGGAAAGGTTTTCTTTAAAGTATGTCATCTATTTTCTTTTTATTCCTTTTCCACTTTCTAAAGGGATAGCTTAATGATTGGTCATAGGAGCTTTTTCAGCTTATGACTGTGGAGACGTAGTCACTGTTTTTCATACTGCTTGCAGATGTTGTATAGAGACTAGAAAGTATTCATATGATAATTAGGTAAGCTGGGATTGTAGAAATATGAATAAACAAGTTTGTAAATACCAATTATAATGCGTTTATTGAGTCTGAGTTGAACAAATGTTTATATATGCTGTATTTGAGTTACATTTTACTTACATCTTGCTTTTGAGCAGAAAGTTCAGTTATAAACTAGGTCTTACAACCTCTGCCTTGGGACTGTATAAGTAAAAGAGAAAGAAATCATTCATACATTGACTCCTCACAATCTCTTTTTTCCTCACAGCTTTTTGTATTTTAAAAATCATATTTAGAGTGCCACTGTTGCATCGATATGGCTTTCTCTGGCTGCAGTAAGTTTTTTGTGCATCAAAGCAGTAGCAAGACTAAAATCTGATTTTCAAGATAAATTTTGTATAATATGTCAAGCACTGCTGAAAACTTTGGGGATGCTTCATGTGACAGGGTGAACTGAAACATCAAAATATTCTGAGCTCTCAACTTGAACTTCACAATTCCTCATACACTGCTAATTTTCAGAGCTGCACATCTGTGCATGTTGTCACTCAGAGCAACAGAACCTGGATTTGTTAGAACACAGAGAAATTGAAGCACTCAGGCTGCCAAACACCCTTTCTCCTCAGGGATGGTTCATCACTTTGCCTATCCCAGTTTTTCATGAGGTTCAAAATTCATTTGTATCATCAAGGAGGAGGAATCAGCACATGCAAGGTACTGTCAGAATCATGTGTTCTCCCACTTGGTTGTTTTAATCTCCTGGTTTGTTTCCTTGCAATTCTCCATAGTGAAACAAGCTGTTGCCAAATCTGCAGTACTACTTCTAGATAGCAGCACTTCGTTTCTGTATGTTTTGCAGATCGATTTTTCAGGTCAGTTCTGTGGTCTGACATTTACATGAATTTCTTGGAGAAATGCTTTGAAGGAATACTTTCCAAACAGAAGTACTTTCAGCTCATATTTTCTGCATTTAGAACAGACATCAGGATATTCAGTTTCTGACACTTAGAAATAATTGACAAAATTATATTGAATCCTTTTCTTGTATGGGTAGTTCCCAAGTTCCCCTTGACTTTTGAACTCATATATCATATTCCTGAAATGAAGTCTCCAGCATTCCCAAGTGCATCTATTTGCAGACATTCCCATACAGGTATTCTGTTATCTCTCTTCTGAGTCTTTAAGCAATTGCTGATCTTTACTGTCTCATACTGGAAGCTGATTTGGAATAGAATAATTAGTACTGTCTATATGAATTAGGGACAGTATCCTCTAGCCAGTGAAGCTGAACAGCTAATCCAGCAGCCATGTGAATCTACTGTTCATATAGTCATCTTTCACCAGATTTTTTTAGTTATGAAAATAAGCTTAAATAACATTTTTTTTTTAAACCTCTGCAGAGAAGTGTACAAGGTTCAGACTGTCCTTTATATTTCAATGGCTCTGTTTAGGTTTCTATTTTCCTGGTCTTTTTTGAGAAGAGTGGGAAATGATCTTTCTGGGTGATTTAGAAACGCGTGGGATTGATCCCCTTTATCTTCCAGTTTCTCCAAAATTATGCAGATGTAGATGGACAACCAATACTGGCACCTGGTACAGAGAGTGTGGTGTAAGAACTGCAGAATGCAAGGTGCAAGTATAGAACATTACATATTGCATTTCACTCACTGACTGAAAATGTTTTGGACAGCAGCAAGCACTCCCTACAGAATGGGTAGATATAACATGGAAGACAAGAAGTCTGACCACCGCCAGCCATGTCCTGCCACGTCCAAAACCAAAGTGAGCGGGACTGGTGTCAGTGGCCACTTGGGTCTTCCCAGAGTCACAGAATCACATAATGGCTGATGTTGGTAGGGATCTCCAGATATCATCTCATACAAGTACCCTGCTGAAGCAGTGCCACCTACAGCTGATTGCCCAGGACCATATCCAGAAAGCTTTTGCCCAGAAAATGGTAGGAAGACTTTTTCAAGTGCCCAGAAATTAGAGCAAAGGGGGAAATAATAATTGGGGAAAAGTAAAATAACTGAAAATAATAATAATAAAAAAAATACTAGAAATACAGCAAAAGTTTAATTCCTAAATATATATAGAAAAAAAAATGAGTTTTATTTTTCTTTTCCTCCCTCATCCTCCCACCAACAGAAGTTGCAAAAGAGGTTAGCCATGTATGCTTAAATCACAAAAAAACTCCATTAGAAATTTAGAAATTCAGACTTAGAGCAGGCTGTCATTCCATTCAAGTCCTTTACAGAAATCAGATATCATGGACCTGCCAGTCCTTCTTCACAAGTCTCTGAGTTTTTTGAAGGCCTGAGGCAAACACATGTGACCAGTCACTAAAGGATTTGGTAACATTCCTACAGTGCAGTAAGTCTCTACCCTAGCAGCTGTTGTTTAGTGATAGATCAGTGAAGCAAAAAATTATGCTAGTATAAAAAATAGATCTTGAACCACAGCTCTCATTCTTATGCCTTTGTTCTGCATTAGTGGCAAACCTCTGGGATTCATTTAGCTGTAATCATTTTTTACTGAGGGGCAGTGCATCTTTCAGATAGTAGTGATGGAGTCACCTTTGAAACAAGTGCAAATGAGTAGAAATCATTTACCAATCTACCCTCCCAGGATTACATTTGATAGTTGGCATGTACTCCAAGATCATGTTCAGAATGTATAACACAAACATAAACACCAAAAAAGCATTTTAGTTTTTTATTCCCAAATTTAAAGTTTTTTTGTTTTTTTGTTTTTTTTTTTTTCTGAGACAGTTTAATTACTTTGCTGTCTGGATTTTTAATTGTTCATTCGAGAATGACAGACGCATAAAGGAAGCACCAGGAAATAAATTCTGTTTCTGTTTACACCAAGGGGGAAAAACACCTATTAAGTTTCTAATTCAAAATACAGTGGAGTCAGTAACAGTGGTCAATAGCTTTGGATTAATTGTAGAATTACTGCTAGAGGATGTATTCCTTATTTATTTATTTTTGTAAAACATTTTTTCTTTCTCACTCATTTTCCGCAACTGAGTTACAACGTGTAAGATTTTGCTCAACATAAAATTTAATTTGTGATTCACAGATGAAGATGAGCAAGTTTGTAAGCTATCTGTGAAAGCATTACCTTTTACAGATATCTATCACTGTGAGGTTTTAGATGCTTTTCTGCAGTTTTCATTCTGAATATAAACATGCTCAGCAGAACATTTGAACATATATATAAAAAATTACAGACACAAATTACACATATGCATACAAAAAGAATTTGTTTTTGTGAAAGTATTTGACCAACTCTAAAGAATTCAGATATTCTCTGTGGTTTGCAAATCAATATTACTATAAGGATCTTTACAATTACCATTCTCCCATTATAGTAACAGAGTTTTTCTCAAAGGGGATAAATTCCAAATTCAGGAAGAACTTCAATATCTGAGTCAAAAAAATCAGTTTTTAATCCCTCTGTTCCTCCAGTTTTTCCCTTCTGCTCAGATTAAGCCTGATTCTGGAGGTATATTAAGTGCTATAGATTCTCTATGCTAAGTCCAAAGAGTTGTTATTCTGGATATGCCTACAAATGTCTCTGGACATGCTCATGTCTGGATTAATTTGATTAAGATTTGTGAGTGACCAGTGATTTAAAAGATAGCCAGAAGGAAAGATACAAATGTGTTCATCAAACAGTTGAATGATGTAAACAGTCAGATGCTTGAAACTGACAGCATTTACTTTTTTTTTTTTTTCTTCCACCTACGGTAAATAATATTCAGTTCCATGTCCACAAAGCAGGCTCGAATAGCTATTCCAAGGCAACAATACTCAATTCTTCCACCTTAGCTGGAGATAAGTACAACTCTCACACTCACACTCTCTCTCATATATATAATCATTATATATATAGTATCTTTCTCAAGTTTAAATATATCACCACTTTACATAATTATCATAATAGACAACTTACATTCAGTCTATCACTTAAACAAAATACCTAACAAAATTTGTGAACAGTAAGTTATATTTATTGGCAGTAATTCCAAAGGAACTACTACATTTGAAAAAACAGGACTGCTTATTTATGTCTAAATACATAAATCCAAGCCAAGTTACTTTATGACTTTAAGGGTCATGAAGAATCAAGTACTTGTCCTAGGTGGTGAAAGTATATATCAAGTATTACTCCAAGCAATGGTGTAAATACTTTCTCTTGTAATCAGAAGCTTTTCACCCATTTTCCTCTTCTACAAGTCTCTGAAGTTTATGGAATCCCAAAACACTTAGCCCAGATGTGGGCTTTCTCCTGTTACAGCTACAAGAGTCGTGTCACATGAGGTACCAGCCAGGTCATGTAAGTGGTGACCTGTATGAGCAGTCATCTCAGCAGGTAAATCTGTTCACATAACATGGTTGGACCTGCAGTACACATAGTCATTGAAGAGATTTTATTAATATCAAATGTATTCACTTTTACAGGAGAAAAAATTATTGAAAATTTTAGTTGGGACAAGGTGTTGAGAGATCAGGAAAATGGTATCAAGATGAGACTGGGTATTTAAAAAGAGAGACATTTTCATGGAAATAAGTACTAATAGTTGTTAAAAGAAAAATATGAACAACATACTCCATTTTGTTGTTGTTGTTGTTTGTTTGTTTTGTTAGTATTCCATTAAATTCCAGTGATATTTTTACACTATTTTCATGCTGTTAGTTTTTGATGCAGTTGTAACGCTAGATTTATAATTTCCAAAATATCAATGCAAGTTAGTACGCAAGACTGCTGTTATTTTACATTATGACTCTATATCAATGATCTTACAACAATAAGGATGAATTATTTAAAATTTTTTCTTTTAAACACTTCTTTTCATCTAAACTTTACAGTTTATAATAAAAAAATAAAAAATGTATATTTAAATGCATAACTAATTTAAAATAAACCGTTCAAGATGAAAATTTTATAAGTTTAAAGCTGGGGTGGGGAAAGGTCAAAATACTATTTTCAGCAAAAGATTCTTTGATTGTAAATTCACTAGTTTTTACCTTAAATGGTGTCATAGCAGCTAGCCAAGTACATAACCTTCTAAGAGGCAATCTTGTATGTCAGGGTGGAGCCTGAGTTACAAAGGCTTATATGCTATAATGATGGCTCTGTTGAATTTGGTACTTGTGCTAGGCAGCAGCTCCTGTGGGATGTGGTCATCTGTCTTTTATTTGTTATCAAACCACTCCTAAGAGAACAGCTCAGAAAAGGCATTCTCTCTAAGTTCACTGCTTCTTATAGTCTATAGCTGCCATTTATTGGGCTAATAAACACTGCATTTCTTATGGTGTCACAGCTATAGGCATAAAGACCACTTGATTTTAATTTGTTTAGTGCATTGAAGTGTGCAGCAGTGGAATTAGTGACATCTCTTAGAGTTTGCCTGACACTTTCAAGACGAGACCCTTTGTCAAAGGAGTCATATACACTGAAGTTTTCTAGCTTAGTTTCTCTAGCTTTGTGCTCCAGATGCTAATACAGGTCTTCATAGCAATTACTCTCCTGGTAACCAAGTGGTCAGTGACATACTTACTGTAGTGGAACTGTTTCTTTGGTACTGACTGGACTCAGGCAAAGGGGACAAAGAAGGGTTATGAGGACCATGAGTTAGTATTCAGAAGCCAGAGAATGAATAATTGAACATTCATATTTTCTTTCTTACAGACTGTGTCTCTTACCAAATGACTACCACCTTCAGAACAGAGACTGGATAGCTCTGCGTAGTGAATGAAGTGTTACTTCTTAGATTAAGTACCATCACATTTATAGAGAATGAGACAGAAGAATACATGAGGAGAAGGAAGGAAAAGGTTGGTTTTATCTGTTAAAGCAATTGAAGGTTGCCTTGATAATTAGATTTAGTTACTGATTCTGGCTGTGATGGGTTGACTCCAAGGTCAACCTTCTGTCAGCTGCTAGACACCCACCTAGCAAGTCTATCACTCCCTCTCCTCAGTAGAATGGCAGGGGAGAAAATAAGATGACAAAGCTCACAAATCAAAATAAAGGAGATCACCACAGTTACCATGACAGATCCAGCAGACTCGACTTGGAGAAAATTAATTTATTGCCTATTAAAATAAATCTGGATGGTGAGAAATAGAAACAAAACACCACCACCTTCTCCCACCACCCCTTTTTCTCAGGTTCAGCTTCATGCTTTTCTCTATACCCCGCCTCTCCAAGTGCCACAGGAGGATGGGGATATGGAGTTGCAGACAGTTTGTAACAGTTCCTTTCTGCTACTGCTTCTACTCAGACTTTTACTCCTGCTCCAGCAAGAGTCCTTCCATGGGCTGTAGTCCTGCAGGATAATCTTGCTCTAGTGTGGGCTGCTCCACTGGCTGTAGTTCCTTCAGAAAATACCCACTCCCTCTGGTGTGAGGCCCTCAATGGGCTGCAGTGTGGATACCGGCTCCACCGTGGTCTCTTCTACAGAATGCAGGGCAATATCTGCTGCAGATTTCGAGCATCTCCTCTCCCTCCTTCTGTGGCTTTGGTGTTCACAACGTTATTTCTCATAGTGTGTTTTCCTCACTGCTGTGCAATGTTTTGCCCTTATTCCAGAGGCAACACCAGCTTCACTGATGGGCTCAGCTGCGTCTCGCAGTAGGTCCATTTCAGAGATGGCATTGTTTGGCATAGGACACGCCTGCAGCCCTCCTGCTACCAAAACTACCGCGGACACCCAATACACTGGCACAAAACTTTTGTGCTGCAAATGCTGGAAAGATCAATTAAACTAGACATTTAAATGAAATTTTTCAATGGAACTAAATGTGTGTTCCATTTTTTCTAACAGCTGGACTTCCAAAATGCAGTTTAATGCTTACAGCTGCTAGCTGCTACTGAAATCATGGAAACTGTTCTTTGAATATACTCACAGCTATAAAAAAGGTAAATGCTTTGAGCACCTCATATTCTGAATATTTCAAGTTGGCAATTAAAATTATTGAAAACTTCTGGCAAATTTAGCTTTTCTGTCATTATTATAATACGGCGTACAACATTAAAGAGGGATCATACTATAATATACTACTGCCGGTGGCAGTGAAACAGCAGTTAATAAAGCTTTAGAAACACTGAGCTGTAACTTCATCAGAAGGAAATGGTCTCAAGGAATTTAATGCTATTGTGCTCAGTATAGTTCTGTGATTAACCTATATACTAGAGACCATTTTGTGAATTACAAGACTTATGAATAACTTACATTTTATTGACTAAGATGTCGGTTCTCTGGAAAAGAAACGTTATATGTTTATGTAGTGATGACTTCGTAGTGCACTGAGAAAATAGAGATGAATTGGGATAACACTAATATGAGGATGTAGTGTTACTCAACTATGGATTGATGAATTGACTTCTCATTTTTCTCCTTTTTAGTATGTGTTTTTATATAAACACTTCTTACATACTTCAAGGATATATTAAGATTTGGTCTCCATCTTTTGCTTCCCTTTCCCAGAGATGCTCCTTAACTATGTGGTATACAGGCTAGGCTGTTAAATCATAAAATCAAATCATCACAACTCCACTGAAACAATAAGTGTCAGTTTTAAGCTATTAAGAATTAGGGTATTTTTTAGGTTACTATGCCTCAGTCAGCAGTCCACAGGCTGCACGTGCCCTATATGATATTTCTAACGGCTGTATTTTTCTTCAGAAGGAATGAGGACTAACCATTCTATCTATACTGTCCTACACCTTTCTTAATTTAACCTAACACAGGGAAGGGTGCTGGTGGTAATGTAAGAAGCATGATATGTGTTAGAAGAAGAGTACTATGTGTATGTAGAAAAAGTGATCACGAGATTCACATCTTGGATAAAACTACAACTGGAACAAGGAGCCACAAGGGAGTACTTGCCTAGCTGCCCATAGTAGCCTTTCCCCTGTCATCCAGCGTTAGTAGTAGTGAGGTAGTTAACCAAATTGTAGCAAGCTAATTAACCGCACTATTTGAAATATATCCATGGACTAGATGAGCAGCACAGGATCTAAACATAGTAAGAAATAGCACATCTTCACATACACAGCAGTATTAACAATCCAGACACTTTCCAGCTGTTGCCAGATTCCTTTTGCATCCCCTGTCAGAGATACACCTGATTATGTTAAGTATGCAGATTGGCAAACTGCAATTTTGTTTGACAAGTGCAAACCTTAAGCAAATTCAGACTTCAGTACAGTGATTCTATCTTTACAGCAGAACAAGTAAGAGATGGACCTGTATTATAAGAGAATAATACTGGGAGAGTAACAATTCAAGGAATTGTATAAATTGATAGAAAGGGAGATATCTCACAATTAATGGAGGGAATTAACTAGTTTACAAGGCTTCATATTAGGCTGAACAACAGCAGAATTAGGAAGCTGTGAGGTGTTATATACAGTTCACAATGATTATACAACCATTTTAAAGCAACTTTCAGAATCAATAGTTCAGTTCATCAAAAGCATCTTCAGAAGGTTTGTTAGTTGAGAAAGTTACATGTCTGTGCAATATAAACAGATTATAACAGATGCCTCGACAGATCTGCTTGTGTTTGCAATAAAGTCTCCATCTAGGGGTTAGCCTACATATAGCATGAAAGAAAAGCTTTACACAGATTCTGCAGTAAAGTAAAACTGAGGGCCTCATCTTTAGTTTAACTCCACTGAAGTCAGAGGTATTGTACTGACAGGATTCTGGAGAAAAAAAAAAAGAAAAAAAAAGTAACCATCTTTGGTATATTCAAATTCAGAAAGTTAAACAGAAAATTACTCCAATGTTTCCTGGAGTGTTTCCTCCTACCCTAACTTCTTAACGTACCAGGGAAAAAAAAAAAAAGAAAAAGAGAGAGAGAGAGAATAAATGTATTGTATTCCCTTTTAGGAAGTTGTACTCCTTGATATCTTTCTTACAGGGTATTCTCAAATTTAAGCGTTTGTTTCTTAGACACAAATTCAATAGTATGCATACGATTTGTCTCACTTTTTCACCATCCTACAAATTATTGCAGCTGTGCTTGTTATATAACAGAACTAATTTTATTAAGGTAAAATTTCTTTAGAAAATTCTTCCTGGAATCCCTGACATACTTAGCACATTTGGTTGAAAAAGATTATGTGTAGAAACAGCGCTACAGGAATTAGAATAAGAAAAGAGCAATGAAGTAGAATCCATCAGTATGGTGTTGTATAACACTGTGGCAAAGACAGAGGTAATTTAGAAGTGGAATGTCCTAGCATAAGTGGTGATTTTAATAACCATTCAATAGTGAGGGTTTTAACACAACATGACCATCATGACTTAAAAGTAATACGCTCAAATACTCTGTACCCTGGAAAAAAAAGAAATGGCCCATACTGTTTTCCCTACAGTAAGACTGGTGAGAAAGATAGATGTTCATACTCTCCCTTTCATTCATATCCAACAGTGCATGATCAGTTTATCAGCAGCCCCTTAATGAAACAGCCGATGAATGCAGCATGAGCTGGGTAGTCAGAAATCTCAGTGTGCCCATCTTTTTCCACCTCCAGCTGCCCCACTACTCTTTGAAATGTTAAGTGTACATATGGTGGAAGAGCCATCTGGTGCTCAGTGCGGAGCACTCTAGACTTCTTACTTGAGTCCTACACACTTTATACTGATTGTGTACTTTGAAAACTTTAAATTAACCATGGTAGCAGTGTACAACTTTTTTTTTTTTCCCCTTTTGATGCAATGTAATAGATTTTTAACGAATTGCTAGTGATTTTAACTGGAGGGTTTAGTACCAAGAATATTGATACTATCTTAACTCATGTTTGTGAAGGTGTCTCCTTTTTAAACATGACTGATAATGAAATATACAAGGTAGGAAACAAAATACTTGAATATGCAATGGAAAAAAAAAGGTTTTATTTTTTTTCACTGTGTTACTCTTCCTAGAAATAAATATGCTTTTCATCTCTTAAAAACAGTTATAAAAATGTAAGTATAATTCTACCAAGAACTTGAAAAAAAAGACAGAGAATAATATTTATGTTTTTTAATAAAACTTACTATTACTCATCATGTAGTACTAGAAAAGATTGCCACTGATCAGATAGTCCAGCAGCAGTGACTTACTTGTATGGATGCTTCTAATCCTTCAATCTTCTATCTCCTGTCTTTGTATTTAGTCTCTGTGCTAAATCAAAACTCCACTAACACAGATTAACAGAAGTCTAACTTCTCTTTTTCCTGTCGAATAGCAGTGTTACCTTTCAGCTGACTCTCAATTTAAGAAAGTCAGATGGGAATCATTGCTTTACCAAGATGTGCTGAGCCTTGGGAAAAAGGAGTGTGAACCTGGCCCCTTACTTCAATTTCTGTCTTCTACCATTTGGTTTAGTATTGTCACCAAAGTTCTCTTTCTAAGCACAGGAAAGTATGGAAAAATCCGTGTTGAAGGTATTTCTAGGCTTTCCTTGAATTCCCATCTTTTGCCTAAGAGTCTAATATATTAGCTGTATCTCTTTTGAAGACTCTTTTCACAGTGAGTAGAGGGCAGTTATGTAAAAATGCTTTACTTAACAGTCATTGATGTGACACATACAGCTCCCAGACTATAGATCACAAAATGTTTTTACTTCAGGCTGTGCTAGATACATACACAAGCTGTTTTATGACCTTCTTTGTAGGCTTAATTCACTGACTAATTCTGTCATTGTCATGAGGACGGTGGTGGGTGAGCCAGCACTCCTACGCTGAATATGAAGCTATTATTTCTGGAAGGTATCTCGCATTAATTAGGAGATAGGACTGAGTGGCAGGAGCAGGAAATAGAAAGTATGAAGAAGATAGAGGTCATGGTCAGCTTATATAAAGAAAAAAGAAGCTGGAACCATATAATTTTGCAATTTATTTTATGCTTGTTATCTTATTTAGACCTTTATTGCAGAACGGGCACAAGTGTTTTTTGATCCACAAAAACCTTCTAGTTGGAAGCACTGACTTTTCAGTCTGTCTGCTGAGAATGTGCCCTATAATCAAGGCTGTAGACAATGAGAAGGAAGAGAGACTCTTAGCCCTTCCAGACATCCTGATACCCACCCACCAAAGGTAGCTGTCCTGAACAGCATGGGAGAGAGAAAATATGAAGCATTTCTGTACTTCAGTGGTTTACTTTGTTAGTTGGAAACATCAAGCACAATACATTGTCCTGTGTACTGACCGTATTGTTGCTCTGCGTAGGCATACTTCTAGCAACTGTCTTAGCTGCATGGTGGTCAGTGCATGTCCCATTTATTTTTTGAGGCTTACTACTTCAGGAGACACATACCCTGCTGTTCATATGAGGATGGTTTTGGTAGGGAGGATTCTTAGGTTCATGACCTAAATATTTGTTATTTTTAGGTCTGACTGCAGTCAGGAGAGATTGAATGATTCTGCAGAAGCTCAGAAGTTGGGTAAAGTAAAAATAATATTCGAGGTTGTGTGAATGGAATGGATCTTCAGACCATAACTCTGCCTGGAAACAATATATTTAGAGTGATGATTTTAAGTAGTTCAGAAGTCAAGCAATAGTCAAGCAATGTGGAGATTTGTTCCATACCAATCATGGAGTGTATGGATCAGTGATTTCCAGTAATTCTATTAGGTTTATGAAACAATGTCAGAGTAGTAAAAGCACCTTTCATGCCAAACATGCAAGCCCTTCAAACTTATGAAATAGGATCTTTAAACACAGGAACATAAAGTTGTATTTTATTGAACACTTCTAAGGTCAGCTTCTCAGGTATGCTCTTCAAGAGCATATACTTTCAAATGTCCACAATTTATAGAAATGAACTTCTAAGAGTATCAACTGCTGTATATTTTGTTGTTGCAAATATAAAGATGATTTATGGACACAATTCCTTGTTTTGCATGGTTATATCTTATATTAATCCAAGTGAGATAATGTATCCATGGTCTGTTAATCTTATTTGATTTTTTTTTTTTTTACTCTTTGCAATAATGCTCAATTATAATATCATTTTGTGCTGCATCTGACTCTTTGCTATCTACTGCAGAATCCAAAAAGCACTATTAATAGTGGGTTCAATCAATTTCTAAGTGCGTACATTTCCTCTAGGTACTGATCTAATTGCAATCATAGAAGACGTTAAAGACACGTACTCTAAATATGGGAGAATTGTGTAAGTTAGAGTACCAAAGACAATGAATAAACATGTAGCTGATTCTTCTAAGCGCTTCTGGAATGAAAGTTTATTAACTCATATAAATTCACATAAATACCTCTAATCAAATGCATATTTCAAGCTGTCACCCAAAATGTGATTTACACGCTTGTCCTCAAAGAGAGGAAACACCTTCCTCAACGAAATCTATATTATAGAAAACATAGTTCAATTTTATCGTAGCTCTATCTCTTTAAATGTAGATTTAACTTATAAGGGCCCTGAGTGCATAAATAGAACTTAATTGCCCTGACCCACAGGAGGCTGGGGCCTCTCACCAGCCTCTGCCCATGGGCACTGGGGCTCCCTTTAAGCTTAACCCTTACCATTCAGTCCTCATTTGAGCTGTATCGTAGTTGTCCCTCTCTCCAGTGCTTTCTCTGGTGATGCCTCCTCAGTGGACCTTGTATATGTATCGTAAGGCAGCTTGACTCTTAAGCTGACTCTTCAGATGTAACTTGTAGCTTGGTCCTGTCTTTGGCCCCGTCTCCTGAATCGACATTGGACCCGTGTCACAATCCTGCTGTCAGTTGTCTTAGTCCTCATCCCTTTTCGCTCCTGCCTGGGCATTCTTTTTGGGTCCTGCACCTGGTTCTTCCCATGCCTTACTTGGGATGGGCCATGGACCCCTCTTGCCAGCACCACGCTGTGCCTGCTGCTTTCGGCCCCTGCGGATCTGTGCCCTGTTGTTGAGGGCACTGCCGTGCTGGGGTCACCCTCAGCTCCTGGCTCCTCTTCCCTTAGGCCCCTGCTGCTTCCTGACATAAGGAAAGTGCTGTGTCTGTGTGTAGTTTCATACTAGAAAAACTATTTCATCTCTTGAAAAGTACTCTCATCTGAGCAATAACAGACAAAAAGGCAACTATGAAGCACCTAAATTACAGTTCGTATGAGGCACCATGGCAATGTTAAATCTGTTGAGCTAATACAAAAAGGCTTAACCACTTCTGAACTGAGAACTTCTGCATATTTTTGTGTCAGAAGAGATTTGCATTTCAGTTACACTTCTACTGCAAGAGGAAAGTAAATGTTGCAATATATTCTCTACAGAAAAAGAAATATAATGTATTGGGGTGGGGGGTGGGGAAATCCCATCAACCTGGATCTCTCAATTCTTATCTACATTCTAACCAAACAACTTGATACAGAAAAGGTCTAATTTCTTGCAAATATGAATCAATATTTAATCTGTGCACCCTAGGCTAATTAAAATTGGTAACATGATATTACTTCCTCATAACCTGTCTGCTCTCCAAGTGATACAAGTCTGCGAGAAATATTCCAGTAAAATTTAGAAAAGCAACCTGTGCTAGAGAATAAGCAATATTTAGATGAAGTAATATTCTTCAGATTCAGCAGCATTTTCTGTATCACAGTACTTACATAAATGCTCTTTAGACAATTAAATTGTATAGGATTGCTTTAGGTGTTGGAAAAAAATATTCCATGTAAAATAAAGAAAGGTGGGGAAAAAAGTTAAAGTGACCCTATACTCATAGATTTTAGTGAAATTAAAATTCTTGGACATCTCTAGTTAAATATATCATAGTAACAAGAATTGTTTGACACTCTTACAAAAGTAGAAAAAAATTAGTTTATGGAGACCTAATTTGTAATGTTAAGAATTTATTTAAATTAATACAAAACATACATATTTCATTGCAGTTCTGTAAACTTATTAAGTTGCAGTTTTTTAAGTTCTTTCCTGCCCGTTCCAGATGAAACATGGAGGAGAGCTAAGTTAGTGGAAGGATAAAATGGGCCACATTTGTACGATATCTTCCAGAAACTCAAAAATATTGTTGAGATGGTGAAACGGATTTCAGATAGCACAGTAGTATATATCTGGACTCTGAGGAATCATTGTTACTTTCTAATGTGCTCTCCTACATATCGAGAAGAGTTTCTTTTCTCTGAATCAGCCTGTATTAGCAGTCACCATGGCTGTGTTGCCTTAGTGTGCTCAGAGCACATACAATTCTTCTCCTCCCTTCTCCTCTCTCTTGCATCCAAAATCTGTGTCACAGGGTAAATTTATCAGGTTGCAAAAGAGTCTAATTACATTTCCAGTTAAAAAAATAAATAAATAAAATTATCATAATACTTACTTTTAAGCTGGTGGAAAATAGCTTTGGTGTTGTAAGGGGTTTCATGAATGGAACTGAAGTGAAAATAGCAAATTTTCACAGAAGATTTTTCTTCTAGTGAGCTGTTTTCCATGGGTTTAACCTGCAGAGTATTCTGGCGTTCACTTTCAAGGGCTACATAATAGCTATTGAATGTATTATGCTCCCAAATGACACCTGTTTTTTGTGCTGAAGTTACCAAATGTATTATTAGACATTTAGTCATGTATATCATGCTTTGCTCTTTTAAGCTTGCTCAGGGCAAAATATTTTTTCCCCCAAGACAGGAATGAATTGCAGCTTCCAGTTTGTTGCATGATATCTGTGTGTTTGCATATAGAGATGTACATGTTCCATAAAACAAATACTGAGGATTTAAAGCTTCAATGCTAGCTAAAATTACAGTCCAGCCAAAAACTGTTCAGAAGGAATAAGGTCCATACTGCAATATTCAGTTCTGTAGCCAAGCTTTCATCCCTCTTTTGGTTACATAAATGGGTCGCCAGTGCCTGTGTTCTTTGTAGCTATGAATTGTCATTTCATTTCTTTCAGATACACTGCTCAGGAGCAATTGACAGCAAAGAAATAGATAATTCAGTCCTCGCATGTAACGCATATTTGAGTTTAATCACATAAGTAGGCACATTAAAGGCAAGGACTCTAGTTTTGTAAATGTATCAGAGTAGGGAGGCCTTGGGTAAAGTTTGACTAAGCACCTCTTATCAGAATGTGATATGGCTGATTCTGAAATTCCTGTCAGTCTTTATTCACATGGAATGACTGCTTATAGTGGGAACAATATCTGGCATGATGCAGGCCTGGAAATACTGAATTTGTTTTAAAATACTATTTCTCATTCGACTCACCTTCAGGTTCATTTTGCAACAAAGTTCTGCAAGGCTTTGTTTACATTACATATTTTGGCACAATTCAGTTGTATCAAAATTATGAGGCTTAGACAAACCAGTACTTTATTACAGTTATCAGTACTTTGAACTAACTCTGAGCAGGGTTAAACAAGCCTCTGGTGCTATAAACCAAGTCTTAGGTATTATAGCTGTACTAGTGATCATTGTGTAGCTACTGTTGATGAAAGCGATGTTGGAAGTTATTCAGCAGTGCAATAGTAAGCATTGGATATCTTCAAGAGGATACTCCAAAACTAAGCTCTCCACCCATTTTAAATGACTTTATATATAATAATACATCATTTGAAGTTTATAAATAGAAGTTCTGAGTAAAAAGTAGTTCTGCATTTGCTTTTATCATAAAAAGACAATAAAACTATCAGAAATAACAAATTTCTTATTAAACATGTGAATGCATATTTAAGTGAACACCAGCAAAGAACAACTTTGCAAAAACCCCACCAAAATATTCTGTAATGACCTTTCTGAATAATTGAAGATGGCTTTGCATTTTACCGGCATCTCCATAAACTCTGTAGGGCATCAATGACATTTTACCACAATATCAGCCGTAAAGTGTCATTTACAAATATTTTTAGAGAGATTTACTTTAAGTAATGAAATTATTAGAGAGCCAGGATAAATATATCTGGATGCTAAAAGTTGCTTTATGATCTCAGTAATTGTCACAGTAAATCTAATTATTTCCTAAAGAAGGTATGGCTGATAGCTGGACCTTGTGCAATCTTGAATTGGATGGTTAAAGACTTGATGTTTTGCCATCTCCTTCCCCCTTGTGTTTGTCTTCTGTAGCTCTCATACAGAATAACTAATATAAGTTTCTGGGGCATATCTTAGTTGCGGCTGTTCCTTTATTATTATTATTTTTTTTAATAAAGAACCATAAACACCTTGTCTTTCCTCACTGAAACAGCCACTGTAGTCTGGTGTCTTACTGGTTAAAGAAATCTAGTTTTATTTATGCTTTGTAAAGTGTCAGGGAAGAGAAAGTGATAAAGTGTGTTGTGCTTCTCATGGAAAATAGCCACAGATATATTCTAGGTGTAAACTGATACTTCGACAGTAGAATTTCACCCTTAATTTCTTCTCGTCTGGACTGTAAGTGATATGATATAATTAAAAGAGAAAATAAAGACTCTTCTGGTATATTTCCTTACTTTAAATCAAAACATAAAGAGTCTTTCAAGCTGGAACTACTCAAGTATACTTTTATTAATAGGAAATGTTTTCCTATACACATAATAATGGGTAATACAACCCATATAATTTTTAAGAAAAATTAGTGTGTATCTAGTATTCCTTACAAGGCACTTAGCTGTGGTATGCAAATTTTACTATTAATAGCTGCTGTGAGTTTGAATTCATTGACAATTACAGGTGGTGAATAAGGAAGTACATGCCCAAATCTATGATATACGTCAGGATAAAAAATCAAACCTGTCATTTCCTCAATTCCATCTCTAACTGTCAAAGCTCTGCTAGTTAACAAGGCTAGTAACATTGGTTTGTAAGCAAGTGTGTTAGACAAATTTTGGAATAGAAACCAGGCCTGGATTGTTTGTATTCAGATTCCTGCTTACAGCAAATGAAAACCAAAGACAAAGTGCAACTCCATGCATACAGATGAAAAAAGTGTACGTGAATCAGGTGAGAAAGAAAAGCTAGAAAATCTGCAGCTAGAAAACAACAATAAGAAACACCTGATGCAATTCATACATCTGCAAATCCATGAGTCAGTCTAACTTCCGCCCTAAGACAGGTCCATCTTTCCAGAGAAAGAAAGCAGTGTAGAAAATAAGTCAGTTATTGCATGTAGGTAGAAATAGCATTGCCAGTCTGCTGTCCCTATCAATACTGAAAAAAATTTCCATTGACAGAATCTGATCTTGTGGAGGAGGAGCAAACTGTCAGAACTGGAAATACATGACTCGGTAGACAACGTCTATTTTTATAAGCAGAATTATTTGAGAGCTGAGACAGCTATAAGGTACAGAAAAACGTGATCCTTTGTGAGTCAACCCATCTGAAGTTTCATTTAATTTCTGTGTCATTCTCACACTCATCCTTAAATTTAGAAATTTTTTTTAATTTATTTTATTTTTTTTAGTTTTGCTGTAAACTTATTTGGTTACCAGTCAAGATAAATCTACAGTTTTTGCCCCACTTCTCTCTCTTCAACTGGAAGTAATGTAGTCGCTTTTCCTCATGGCGGAGAAACTAAGTTCTGTGCATGAAAAAGCATTGGCAGATTTGAAAATTGTTAGTTTACCACAGCTCTTTTTGGGAACAGCGCTGAGCAAACATAGTAAGTGTTAGTGTCAATAGGAGTCAAGCTAAGAAAGGAATGTCAAAATCAATACCAAAAAAAAAAAAAAGAGAGAGAGAAGAATAAAACAACAAATAGTTGCTCTGGACTGGGGCAATTAGCAGCTAGCTTATTTGTCTCCCAGCTAGTGCTAAGTACTCCGTTTCTTCATTAATATCACCACACTCCTTGTGGATTAGATGTTTTCTCTATCTTCACGTATAATCTCATTTTTTTCAACATTCAAATGCCCAAGCTTCTGAATTTTGATATTCATCACTGTATTACGATCTGCTTGGGAAATCTTATGTAGTATTGAATGTACTGACAAGAGGTCTTTTTATAACATAGTGCCTAAAGAGCTTCAAATTTGCCCTATAAATTAGGGGTAATAATGCAGTTCCATTTAAATGAACTTTTGGGGAGTCCAGGACTGATCTGTAAATGATCACGACATTTCCTTAGCCATATTCAGAGATATATTGTATATTCAGGATATTTGTATTGATACTGATTACTATATTTGGCATATATAACTCTGTGATGTGGGAGAGTGTTCTAAAATGAGAAAAAAATGTCAGCAAGTGGCACCTGTTTAGCTCTTGTAAATAGAGAAAAAATAATAATAAATGATTTAGTCTATCAGTAACATAACATAGCATGGTTAAGATCAAATGCCCAGGTAGGATACTCTACATTTTAACTTTTGTTGAGTGCAGATCAGGTTCCATAACAGGAGATTGCTTCTTAACTAAAAAGTTCAAGTTCTTATATTCGTTCTGAAGGCACTACAGAAGGAAGCGACACATGGAGAGCATTAATGTATCTGTCACTGGCGAGATCTCTTTCACAAATGGAGTTAGAATTATTAGAGGGGAAGAGGTAATTGTGTTCCAAGAGAAATAGGCATATGCAAGAAACTGGAAGATAAGTTATTGTGGTACTTGCTGCCAGTGTAGTTGTACAGAACTACAATATGGGAAATAGTTATACCAAAGATTAATTTCCAAGTACAAGATTATCCTGCCTCTATAGAGACCGTTTGTTTAAAGTCAGGAAATATATTTGATCTCTTTTTTTTTTTTTCCTCATTCTTCTTCTATATCATGTAAGCAACATTATCTCAGTTAACACTCCTGCTGCAGAAAATACTTGAAGTACAAAAATAAGTCTTTACCAAGAACTGTTTTGTTTTTATATTAGGAATAGATTGTGTAAAGAAGTATTAGGTGTAGGTTATCACTGACTGTCAGGGATTTCTTAATACGGTCAAAAGATAAACACTGTAAGTGGAATTCTAATACTCACAAAATTATATTCAAAATCTCATATTAATTAAATGTTTATGTAGTTGCTGTATATTCTGAAACCTATAGGTTTTTGTTAAAAAAAAAAAAATACAATCCAAGATTTTGTGACACAAAAATGTAGGCAATGACTTTAGAAACCAAACTATGCATTTATTCAGGAAGAATAACCTGTTTACAAAATATGCTACATGTTTCACCTTTCTTTATTTACATTTAGAGTTTGTATCTATTCAAAGTTCCAGCAGGTAGTAATGATCTCCGAATTCTTAGTGCAAAAATTTTTTTTATATTTATATTTATTTTTTATTTCTGTAGAAGTAAAAAATCATAATTTATTGTAATGATGCAAGATAAAATATTTCTTGTGTGCTTTTTTTTAACCTTAAATTTATTTTGAAATTTGTGAGTGAAAAGTCATTTTTTTTAACCTATCGTTATACTGCAAAGTAAATGGTACCTTTCCATTTATGCACTTTGAAATTTGCATATGGAGATGAATCCCTGTGGTTTCTCTCAGTACAACGTACTTTTCATCTGGTATTTAATGGCTTTCAATAATCTTTCCTCTAGAATACATAGAAGGTCCTTTGAATTGTGTTTGTCTTTTCCTCTTAGAGAAGTGTGGAACAGAAGTGATCAAGAGAGTCTGTTGATTTCAGAGAGAGCAATCTTGAAAGCAAAGAGGAGCACCACAAAGGCACAGGCATATTTTTGTGCTCATTTCCATGGGCCATTGGACTAGCTTGTGACATTTATATCATATTCCTGAATGATGGATGAAGAGAACATTGTTCTAGGAATAGAAGTAGTGAGATTCAACAGAGTAAAATTTCTTTTGAAGGCATTATGGGGTACAGTCATCTATAACAATAAACAGAGTCGGTATCTATTGCATATCAGCATATGTACATGAAGTCACATCATAAAATCAAGGGTCATGATTCCTCCTGTTTTATTGTGTCTTAGTGTCAAAGTGCAAGGAGGTACCAATGCAAGACTATTTTTTGAGCAATTATGTAGCAGCTGCCTCCTCTCTCAGCCAAGGGTTTAGCAATAGAACTGTAGGGAAAAGAATCTGTAACTTTCCTTGGTGGTGTATAGCCATGTCTCTTAAGTGCGTGCTCATTAGGCAAAAACTGTCTCCATATATAAAAGCTTGGAAACATAAGAGCTTTCTTTGCCTTTTGTTCTTCAAGGCTTGGGAATAAGTATTCTACTGCATTTGGAAAGTGTGGAGAAAAATGAAAGGTACTAAAATAATCTGTGCTTTTTTTTTTTTTTGTATCATGTGTCCTGGTTGCACTCTGTAACCTTAAGCCTTTCAAGACAACAGAAAAAAGCAATCTAAGGCAATTCCAATCCTTCTAAAGCTACACAAACTCCCCCAAATACTTTTGAAAGAGTTTTTTATAGATCTGCTGCAATGTTTCATACAGTTTTAAAGTACTACGTTATTCTGCATGCTGCGATTATATATTTTCTTTTACAATCAGTAGCCAGAAGAAGTCTTGCAGAATTTTGTTGGTGGGATCTTCTATGCGTTATGGATCAAAGGTCAGCAAATATCTTTATAGTAAATACCAAACCCAGGAATTTCATAGAATGAAACTTCAAGTTCAATCAGTATGAAGATTTAATTTACGTACATTAATGAAATTAGCAAAAATGTCTGTCACAACTACTCAGCAGGTCAATTCTATTGCCTATATTGAGTTCCTTATTGCCAAGTTCAAAAGAACATATAGCCCCCTAGTAATTCCACTGTTAAAAAGTAACAGTTCACATAGCTAGAACACTTAGATCAGATTTATATCGTCTTCCTGTGACATTCATGCATTCAACAGTGAATCAACACTTTTTCTCATAAGCTGGGATTTCAGTTAGAAGATTTAATTAAACATCTTTTCTTAAAACTTTGGTGTGGTGAAAGCACACGAATGTGATGTTTTGTGGTGGAACATAAACAAAATAAAACAGTTCTAATCTTTCATTTAAGAGTAGGATACCAATTACAAGAAATGAAAAAACAAACAAAAAAAACCATAGACCTATAAATATTATCTCACTGACAAGTTGTGTTCCATTATCAAAATACAGAGACAAGAAGCAAAACACTAGCTAAACACATTGTGAATATATGCTCTTTTTACCTTTCTAAACAGGAAATTATAACTCTCAGAAGTAGGATTTCTCTGTTCTGATTTAGTAGTATTACTATTTTTTTATATATTTTATTAAGGAAAGCAGACTGTCAGTGGAAGAAGCAGTATATTTTGAGGTTTTGGTTGTGTAGCCAAAATAAGAGCATCAAAGACCTAATTTATTATGATAAAGAAAAGGGAAATTGCCATCCTATGTGGAAAAGACTGGGAGGGTCTGTCAGTTCTGTGCCTTCTGTTCTGAAGTCTTTGTAACTAACCACAGATTTGCAAGTGCAGGATCAGAGTCAAAGCATGCTTCTCATTGACAGTTGTTTACTTGAGATTATATTATTTAGCATGCTAGTACTACCAATAAAAATAAGAGCAGACTGGATAATTACTGGGTTGCTAACTGTTCCCATGATCAGGTGGAAGATGGAAAGATGCCTGGAAAGTATTTCCTGGTTCAATTGCAAATATACTGCAGTTTAACTGGATACATGTCTGTTAATTCAATTTTACTTTACTCAGCTGGTTTTCTGCCTGTGCTAGAATATACAGGTAAGCTGACTTTGTTTCCAAATGAGTACAACAAAACCTGCAAAACTGCAGGTTCAGTACATCTGTGCCTAGGATGTGTCAGACCCAGGTGTTGTTGAATTCAATTAATATGCTAGTGATTAAACAAGTTCCCATTTTCAATATATGTTTTATACATATATTTTATTATTTCTCAATGCCTTTTATGTGAGAGGATCTCTTATCCTCCTCCTCTGTCAAAATATTGTTGTAAGAATTATATGATCATTGACTATTCTGATCATGAGAACTTCTGTATTTTTCCTGCTTCAGAAAGCAGTAATATAATACTACTATGAAAATTGTCAGACAAGACAGCTTTCCTTTCAAAATTATGATGAATCCTGTTGTAATCATCAAGGTTTCTTTATATTCAATGGCCTCTGCACATCCTTTATGACTTCTTTTTTTTTACTTTGGGCTCTGATGATAAGATGACATGGAAATGAGTCAACGAATGCGGAAGCTTGTCAGAGTTGCTTGTCAGAGCAATAGTAACATTGCATTTACTTGTATACTACTCCCCATCCAATGTCTCTTTTCATGGTTTTAGTGCAGCAAAAGTACTGCATAGTCAAGATCTGATTTTCAGTGTCTCATCACATTCATTTGATTTTGCATCCTACTTTAGTTTTTAAAAGTTAAATTTAAGACAGTTTTCATTTAAACTGAAAGAAATAGATTCACATTCATTGGCTTACTTAGAAAATACTAATGAGATAAACACTTTTTTTTTTTAATGTGTACATGCACCAACAAAGATGAAATTATTCAAAGTTTAGTTCATCTTCTAGAGAAGAGTTTTTCTATGGGCTTGCTTCCTTGTTCCTCGAAATCAAAGACTGTAAAGTTAAGTGGACAAGAGCTACATTGGCTTATTAATAAACTGCCTTCAAAGACTGCGCTTTCTCAGAGAGATTTTAGAACTGTTACTTGCCTTGAATATCTATAAGATGTATTTGATTCATATTCCTTCTCAAAGTGATATATGTATCTTATCAAAAAATGTGACTAAAGAGCATCTCCTTGATATAGCAGGTAGGCATAGCTGTGGAAAGAAGATTGACTCATGGATTCTCATTAAGTCATGATCAGCAATAAAAAACTAGATTTAACTACAATCATAGCTTGCATTTTCTTAATCTTCAACTGATAACATTTAGTAGATAATTTAATCCCTTTTAATTTAGCTCTTCTGTTCATTATTCATTAATCTTCGTATTTTAAAAGTAAGTTTAGATGAATGTATGCAGGCAGGATTTTATTGGTGACAGATACCTTTTTTCTTTCAGTTTATTTATTTATTTATTTATTTATTTACTATGTATAATTTAAGGTGGCAGATACCTTCTCCAATGCCTCTAAGATCATTTACAGCAGCCTCGGGATTTTTCTAATCTGTGCCCATTTTTATTATTCTCTCTTGTAAACAAAGTAAAGGGAAAAAACTACAGTATAAGGAGAGTTGCTGCACCTGAAATACTTGGGATTCTTCCTCAGCAGGAACAGGAGGCATTTCCCAGATGATGGTTAGGTTTTGGGTGTTTCTTTTTTTTTTCTTTTTTTTTTTGTGTGTGTGTTGTTGTTGTATGTTTGTTTGTTGTTGTTGTTTTGTTTGTTTTTCTTAAATAATGCTTGCTGGAGCAATAAGACCCCCATTAATTTTACTTTCAGCACTCTTTTGCTGCTGCTTCAGCCCCTCAAGGCAAGCATTGTGATCCTTGTCAAGTTCAAGCTATTAATTGAGTTTATCTAAGAAAGTTATGAACATGTATAGTTCTCATTGGACATATTCAGGTCATTATTTACCATGGTGTGTCAGGTATTTAAAGCTGCAGAATGTTAATTTCTAAAAATGGTAAAGAATAGTACAAATGATACTCTAATTCTTTCCATGTTAAAATAGTATCATCCTTAATTTGTGTGGCTATGTTTGTCTTCACGTATTTGATCTCTGTAATATTTGTGTATTGGATTATTTGTGTGTCTTTTCTTATTTAAGATGTCTCCTTTACAAGAAGATTACCTATGTCAGAAAGATATCTTTCACACCACCTTTCTTTCTTCTTCCCTGACCTGTTATTTCTTATGTATTGTAGTTAAAATTTTCCTATTTAATCTTACCCTGGAGTGCAATCTACATTTCATTGCTACCTGTGCTGTGATCACTTTTCAAACTTGTAGATTCATTCTGTGTTCTTCCTCTTCCTAAGCGATGTGCTATATCTTACATATACATCTTTCTCACCTTTGATTACTTTTTTAGTTCATTCTTCTCCATCTAGCTTTTCTTTCTTTGTGTATTTATTTCCAGGCAGCATGAAGTCCCTAGATACCACATTGTTTTTATTCCATTTCCTCTGTCCTCCCACTTTAAAGAAAATGTATCACAGATCTTTACACTATTACGTGTTTTGTTTTAAATTTAGCAGTAAATCTGTGCTGCTTTGTATGTGATTACTCATTGTGGCTATATCTGATACCTGATACCTGAAGTACCTGGTTATGGAAACTTGAAATTTCTCTTTGAGTTAATAACACTTGCAAAATAATTTTATTTGAAAGCAGAATGAAAAGTTTTCAGAATGAATGCTTTCATAATTTTATCTCTAGTGGATTTTCAGAAAATACAGTTCAGGGATTTTCCCTTTCATCCTTTCAAAAATTAATATTTTTCTGTGTCTTACTTCGTATTGTTCACTTTTGACTGTAAGTAGCTAAAGGCAAAGGGTACACCCCCTATTTCTAACATATTGTGCCCAATCCTGTAACTTAAAATAAATTTTAAATTATAGTATTTAGCAATTATCCTATCATTTTTCTTAGAAAAGAAAGCATGTTTCAGGGAAACCTGCCCAAACATTAAAATGCATTCAAAATAAGATAATACTCTGCTTTAATGTCCATGATAAAATAATCAAAAAAAAAAAAAAAAAGCTACCCAAGTGCCTTTTTCAGTAACACAGTAGTGTTTCCAGTTCAGCTGTTTTCTTGGATCCTTCAGAGCTTGCAAAAAGCAGAAGCCACCTTTATTGTACTGCTATACTTGTAGCTCTCATTTTAACCAGGCTCCAGAGGTGGATAAAAGAAATGTTATCCAAAAAGAAATGTCATTCCAAAATTATGACCAGGTGGAAACAGCAGAACCACTAATGTGCAAGCTGTATATAGGATGCCGTGAAAGTGAACTATTTCAGTGGTTTTAAGATTTTGTACAAGAAATGTATTTATATACATAATATATAAATAAACATATATATATACACATATATATAATTGGTCATTTTCAGGAAAAAAAGTAAATTCAAATTATGGGCAAAATCCTTGTTTTCTTCTCAGTGTTTCCTGAAGAACTTGAAAAGATTCAGCCTTCAGAAATTCAATTCAATACCACAAAAATTACAGGAAACTTGAAGGTTCAGTAGCCAGCATGGTAAAAGACAATGATTTAGTTTTGATAACTTATAATTGAAGAAATGCAAAATGAACATTGAACTTTTGAAGCAGGAATCCAAGATTGAAAAGATTAAAAAATAAATAAAATAGGAAAGAATGAATAGCTGTTTTAGATCAACTGTTCCTGTCTTCCTTCCATTCTTTTGATACCATTCATTTCTCATTTTAATACATGTATATTTTTATGGAATTAAAATTCCACTGACATTCCATGTCAGTGATCAGGGCTAGATGGAGAAGTGTCTACAATCACCAACATAGATTTTAGAGCTTCACTAAGCTTGAAAAAAAGTGTTAGATTTTTTTTTTTTTCCAAAATTTCTACATAGGAAGTAGTAATATAATTCCTATAGCAATAGTTTCTGAGACTGACATGATCCCAGATTAGAAGGAAGCTGAGTTGAATGCAGTGGCAAAATAAAGAAACAGTTTTTCAAGAAAATGAAAAGTGCTGTGGCCTTGATTCATGACTTCTGCAGTCTTTCAGGCACGTCTCTTCCTTTTCCCCCCACCTACTTTTTTAGGCTTTGCTTTGGAGCAGGGTTAAACCATTGAAATTTCACACTCCTACCCTACACATTACTGAACACTTTATACTTCTTTTATCGTAAAAAGCATCATGAGAAAAATTACTACCTTATAGACAATTGCACAGGTTGGATCAACTTGGCACCACAGGCTTGGAACCAAGGGTATAAAGAAACGCTGGGGTGCTGTGGTTACCAAAGTAGGACAGCACGTTATATATACAACTGCACTGCAGGCTTAGATTGCTTCTCAAAGCAAAACTTGAGACATATGTTCCTTTTGGGTTTTGAATGACTTGTAGTGACTTTAAAGATGCACTGAATAAGATGACTGCAGGTGAAGAATGATCCAGGCAAGAGACCAAACTGAGTGTAAAGGACAAAGTGGAGGAAAAGAGAAAACAAATCAAAGCTTAACAAGTGAAGGACTTCTTGAAAACAGTCTAATACAGTCTAATACATATATATATATTATAAAAAAAAAAACAACACCTTCTCAACTGTTTGTAAAACTGCCAAGAAGAAAGTAGCTATTATTGCCACAAACTGACTGATATTAGTTTAACACTTTTGTTTATCTTTGCAATATTACACAGGTATGTTTTAAGTTATGGAAATGAGGATTGTTAACATGTCTGACGTCTGTACTGAACCAACAGTGAATCTCTCTTTGAAAGATGTGGATGAAAGAAATAGATTGGGCATATGAGACAAGCAAGAGTGATCTGGATCAGATTACTTGCATTGATTTTTACCTACATTTAACTTGTGTTAAGGAGGGAGATTTGGAAATTTCTTCCACATGAATAATGATTTAATTCATATTGAAGTTGGTAAAAGAAATCCTTGATTTCCATATGACAAAAATTAAAATAATCTTTACCAATATATTCAACATGAAAATATACCAAACAGTAATGCCCAAAGTACTTCGATTTAGCAGACGCAAGATCTGTTTCCGGTAAGAAAAGATATTATGCTGATATTGCTCTCAGTTTTCAGTATGGTAATCATTAATATTCTTGAAAAACACACTGAAAAAAACAGTTTTTAGTATTTAGAGAATGTTCTTCTGTTCTTCTTTTACAAGCATTAACTAATGGATATTTTAAATCAAGAGCAAATACTGCGGTTTTAGATGCAGCTGCAGGGATTCCCTAAAATTGGAGATTCCAAAATACTAGCTGCAATTTGGCATTTAATGTTGTTGGCTGATAATCACTCAAACTGGAATCTTAGTGAGTAAACCAGATTTCTCCCTCACTTCTGCCTATTTGTTTTAATTAAATTGTCAGCTGAACCCTGTTTTAAATAATGTACAGATTATATAAATGTATATTAAAAAATGAGGCGTTACAAATCAGAGTAATTGGGGTAGGAAATAACAGAGTAAATCCTTCAGTTTGCAAGAAACTCTTTGTGAGGACGTAAACCTCTGATTTCATTCTGACACTTTGAGGATTCCCTGGCTTCTCTAAGCTTCATGCCTGTATCTTTTAAAATACACAGAAGACTGAAAAAAATCCCTCATCCTGGTGAGCAGTGGTGGGATTTTTCAGAGAAGCAAAATCTTCATAGCCTTTTCCCTTTCCCTACTGGCATCCTGTCTGGTCCTAACTGGAAGAGACTGCCTTTCTCTACTGCCCTGTGGCAGAGTAGGCTACATCAGCCGTAAGCCATCCCTGAGAGAAGAATGTCAAATCTTGCCTTGAACACATTTCAACAATTACACATATCACTGTATATTTTTGTAAGAAAATCCCCTATCCCAGAAGTACTGTAAGCACTATGGTTTGCAGAGATAGCCATGCTAAACACATAGTTTTCATAGAACAAATGAATAAACAGCTCCTTCTATCAGGGGATCGGAGTAGTTTTGTTGCCAACCTTCTGCCCAAGGGCTTTTATTTGCAAATACATATATTCATATACAAACACATGTAATATATTTTAAGTAATACATAAAACGCATCAAATACATATAAATACATATATAAACACGTATACGTATATTTTGGTCTTTTACTTTTATTATCTGGTGTAAACTAACTGTTGAAAATATCAAATATATTTTAAATCATAATAATGATAATAATTAATATCAAATATATTTTAACTGTTTGGAATCACAGGTTCCATCTCTAAAATACTGAGCTCTGTGTTTATGAACATAAAGGAAGTAGTAGATTCCATGAATCACGTGTTAAGTTAAAAGTATACCTCATAGTGTCCCCAGGGAGGTTATATTTGAAAATAATGGAGGAATCATACACAAGTGTTTTATGCATTAAATATAACTATGAATACATTTTTTTCAACTTGAGATTATTCATGTTCAGGTGTAGCAGCTACTAGGTGATATTATACTGTCCAGCAGAATTCATAATACTTAAGAAAAGCCAAGAATTACTTTTTTTTTTTTTGTGAGAACTACCATGATCATTTTTCATGTTGCTGTCCGTAAACCAGAACAAAAAATTTAAAGTAGCAGTAGCTGCTCTTAACTAACTCTTTAATACAATAAAGTTTATCATATTTTCTCCTTAGGAGAGACAATTTCATCATAGGAAACAGAAATAATTTTCACTTACGTCCTGATGTGTTTTAAAATACTTCAAAGTGAAAAACACATTCAGTGAAAACACTGAAGTACAATTAAACACAAAGGAGATGAGGGAAAGCAAGGAAAGAGAAATGCTGTTTGGAGCATATCATGCTATGGAAGAAACACAAAACAGCCTGAGATTTAGTCTCAAATAATGGTAGTATACAGGTGAGAAATAATGCTTTGAGTTTGTTCATCATATTGAACCAATATTATCCTTGCTACTGTCAGCTGTGCATGACTCTTAGGCCTCAGAAAGATTCTTTTTTAGGTTCTGAGAGGTAAAAATACCTGCTGCAAAAGTGGGTGTTCTTCTCTGGCAAATATCTCTGCTTTAGAATACTTTCTGAAATAGTAAGACTATTGAAGATAGTAAGATTATTGAAGAAGTAGAAAATTTCTGGTTTCTTTGTAATCAGTAGTTCTTATCAAGTTATTAAATACCTGTCATGAACCAAGATGTTTATAACAAAGATGTTCATGAGCAACTTTATAAAAATTCTGACAGCTATATCTCAGCTACCTCTAGCAATAACAGATTAGACTGAGAATGGTGGTTTATCTGTTAAATCTTTTTCAGTGGAAGAACTAGACAGTTTTTTCTCACACTAGAAAACCAGTCCAACTCAACATTTATACACAGCAATTGAAAACATTAAATAAATAAATAAATCTGTACAACTAGTGCTAAGTTAACAGCAGTTAAAGTGTCTCTGACAAGAGATTTCTGCATTTCACTGATGAAGAAATCTCATCAATCACTGTTTGCTATCCAAATATATCTCTGTTTTGATACCAGACCAGCTCTGTATATGATAATACTGCAAGTAGATCAACACATAAATAAATAAATTTCTGTGATTCTGTACCCGGGGAACTATAGGCCTGTTAGTTTGACATCAGTGCCAGGGAAGCTCATGGAGCAGATTATCTTGAATGTCATCACGCGGCACTTGCAGGGCAAGCAGGCGATCAGGCCCAGTCAGCATGGGTTTATGAAAGGTAGGTCCTGCTTGACGAACCTGATCTCCTTCTATGACCAAGTGACGCGCTTGGTGGATGAGGGGAAGGCTGTGGATGTGATCTACCTTGACTTCAGTAAGGCTTTTGACACCGTTCCCCATAACATTCTCCTCAAGAAACTGGCTGCTCGTGGCTTGGACTGGCGTACGCTTTGTTGGCTTAAAAACTGGCTGGATGGCCGGGCCCAAAGAGTTGGGAATGGAGCCAAATCCAGTTGGAGGCCGGTCACTAGTGGAGTCCCCCAGGGCTCAGTACTGGGGCCAGTCCTCTTTAATATCTTTATCGATGACCTGGATGAGGGGATCGAGTGCACCCTCAGTAAGTTTGCAGACGACACCAAGTTAGGTGCATGTGTCAATCTGCTCGAGGGTAGGAAGGCTCTGCAGGAGGATCTGGATAGGCTGGACCGATGGGCTGAGGTCAACTGCATGAAATTCAACAAGGCCGAGTGCCAGGTCCTGCACCTGGGGTGTAACAACCCCAAGCAGCACTACAGGCTGGGAGATGAGTGGTTGGAAAGCTGCCTGGCAGAGAAGGACCTGGGAATACTGGTTGATAGTTGGCTGAATATGAGCCAGCAGTGTGCTCAGGTGGCCAAGAAGGCCAACGGCATCCTGGCCTGCATAAGAAGCAGTGTGGCCAGCAGGTCTAGGGAAGTGATTGTCCGCCTGTACTCGGCTCTGGTGAGGCCGCACCTCGAGTACTGTGTTCAGTTTTGGGCCCCTCACTACGAGGCTTGTGAGGGGTCTGGAGAACAAGTCTTACGAGGAGCAGCTGAGGGAGCTGGGGTTGTTTAGCCTGGAGAAGAGGAGGCTCAGGGGCGACCTTATCGCTCTCTATAGGTACCTTAAAGGAGGCTGTAGCGAGGTGGGGATTGGTCTGTTCTCCCACGTGCCTGGTGACAGGACGAGAGGGAATGGGCTAAAGTTGCGCCAGGGGAGGTTTAGGTTGGATGTTAGGAAGAACTTCTTTACTGAAAGGGTTGTTAGACACTAGAATGGACTGCCCAGGGAAGTGGTTGAGTCGCCATCCCTGGAGGTCTTTAAAAGACGTTTAGATGTAGCCCTTAGTGATATGGTTTAGTGGTGGACTTGTTAGTGTTAGGTCAGAGGTTGGACTGGGTGATCTTGGAGGTCTCTTCCAACCTAGACGATTCTGTGATTCTGTGAAATAAATAAATATTCCTTTATATTAAACATTCCTTTAAATTAAACAAAGATAAATTGGAGGGGGTGAGAGAGTGACAAATCGCTTAATCCACAATAAATAGAATTTGTGAGCATCTAAGACTACTCAGATTTGTTATAAAAATAAGTGTCAAACAAGGGGCTTGGTAGTTTTCCTTTTATCTACTATCTTAAGAATGAATGCAAGAAATTCCACTTCTGAACTTAACTTTTTTCTGTGCAGAGCGTCTTCATCATCTGCTTATTATGCCATAACATACCTCTAGGTGCTACCTGAACATGAATTATGCTGTAACATACCTACAAGGTCTAGATAGACCTTCTTAGTCTCTTCTGCTGATTTCATTTGTGGAAGTGAGAGAATAACTTCATTGCCTGGTTGTTAGGACAGCTTCTTTAGAACTGGGTACAAAAGTGAAAGAGTTTTGCCTTTAGTCTATTCTTTCTATTCAGGTGGGTGGTATATATCTACATGTCCTATGCTGGAGTAAATATTCTGTACAGGTAATGGGAGAGAAAAATAACACCATTTTTCCATTTTTTTCTTGTATGTGAAAGCAAAGCAGACCCTTTTGAATCCAATACCTTTTTCATTAGACCTGAAACAAATTTACTGATGGAAAAAGCAAACTTTATTTCAGCTTGGCCCAACTCATTTACTACTTCTTGCTTTTGTTCAGATATTAAACTAAAGAAGAGTAGTATTCACTCAGCTCTGAAAATTACCTTGTTTTGACAAGGTCCAAAAGGTTTTTGGTGGTGGTGGTATTTTTTTTTTCTTCAGATTGACTGAAGTTTCTTTTTGTAACAGACGGAAGTAATTATATATATATATATATATATATTTTATGTGACTAAATGGTTATTGTTTATGAAGTCTCTAAAGGAAGAAAGATTTTAATGGAAAAAAAAAATCCAAAAAAACCCATCAACATATATAGAGAGAATGTAACTTGTTCCCAGTATTTGCATAGTAACACAAGGAAGCAGAAAAGAATGACTGTATCATATCCACAGTACAATACAGCTGAATTTGCCAAAGGTCTGACTATGAGGTTAAGAGAACAGAAATTGAGTACCCAGTACTTTTCTTGGGTGAAAATGTAAGATTAATCTCTTTTTTTTTTTTTTTTTTATTCCCCACAAACTAAAAATTAGCTGGGACCCGAATAATATTGCTCCCCTTACTTTGAGATTTGAGAAGGCTTTTCCATATACTTTCTCAAAATTCAAATATATGCTGGGCTGTTAGGCTCCCAGGGCTGCATGTATTCACAGGTGAGATTACTTAGTACATAGGTTTTATGTAGGAATTCTTAAATAAGTTAGAACTATGGTATATTTCTTGATAACTGCACAACCAGGTCATTAGCCTATTGAAGAAGCCATCTCAATTATTGACACACTTGTCAGAAGGTAAAACGGAGCAGGCACTGTTATTATACAACAAATTACTGTACAGTATTATACTTTTTCATAAGGAAATTTCTTAAACATGTTGATCACTTAATTTCCAAGGAAATGTTTCTGTTGAGGTCCCAGTCCAAGGATTTCACCAACTCCAGTAGAAGGCCAGTATATATATATATATATATATTCAGCACACACACACACAAAAAAAAAAAAAAAGTCATTTACCTTTTTAATGAGCTGAATCATGAGGAAAAAGCCAGGTTAATGTTCTAAAGAGCTTAATTAGAATGAGGTGAGAGCTTGAAAAGGCAGCTAAGGTGATTTCAGGCAGAGCATATATGAAAAGCCTTAATTAAGAACACTGATGGCCTTTTACTTAAGTTTCTTCAGAGTACCATTTAATTTCTCTAGTTCTAGTAGCAAAAAATACTTAAAATTCCAACGTTTGTTAGTGAATAAAACACAACAACATCTTTGTGGCTAAAGCAGACTGTACAGCAGCCTGTTTCTCAAGGATACCAACAGAAGCCCAGTGTCACAGGCATGCATTGAATAAAATACAACTAAATAGCAATTCAATAACAAGTTTACTGATAATTGAAGTATTCATAAAATTATAAATACTCCAGTGTAATTGCTTTGCAAACAGTTGAGTAGTAGATTACAAAACTATTTCATAGCTAAAGCCTTTTTTTTTTTTTTAATTTTGCTTACAGTACACAAACACATGGAAATTATTTACTCATCTTAAAAATCCACATTATCTTTAAGTTTATAACTTAAGTTAACTTCTTTTGGAAGAAGGGGGTATACAGGAGTGGTTTTTTTGTTTGTTTTTGTTTTTTTTCCCCCCTTTAAGAACAATAAGGTATATGAGGTATTTTAGCTGCAGGGTGTATATTTGGTGAAAGTGTTTCCTGCAGAGCTCTTCTGCCTTTCTTGTAAATTAACTGCAAAAAACATGGTCATGTTACAGTATGACATTTAGTTTTCTAATCTGTTTAATGTCATGGTTTGCACAAGATGTGTTCTGATGTGCTTTTATGTTTTTGATACTAAAAAAACACATTAGAGTTGCAGTAGGGATTCTTTTCACAGACAATATAACTTGTAATAAATTGCATATTTCAGAAGAAATACAACAAAAGACCTAACCTTTTATCATGTTCATTATCCTAAAAATGCAGCCCCTCCTATCTTTGTTTGTTAATGTATGAGCACCATCTTGAACACATACACGTGCTGCATTCCCTAACAAGAGCATTCATGCATATTTTAATGACTTAAGACAATAAAAAAAAAAAAGATTAGCATTTTAATGGTCTGAAGTAGTCACTTGAGAATTTTTGTAATCAATAATTATTTATGTGTATGTGGGTACCTGTGAGTACATATACTCTCAAACACTTAAACTCTTATTTTTCCAGGGTAAAAGTATTGTGTTTCAGCTTTATCAAAGTATAATTAAATCATCATCTTTTTCAGTTTTGTAGTCATTCATACAAAAGAGTTCATAAAAGGAAGGTAAATGGCTTATTATACTCTATCTTCTTCAACTCTTACCATTTCAGACTAGTCTTACACCTACAGAGATGCGAGATTTCTTGAAGGAGCAACAGCAGATTTTATCCAGTATGGTGTATGAAGGGAAGTGGAGGGAGCTGTGTTTTCTTAGCTTAGAGAGGAGAATGCTGAAGTATAGAGTATTTCTTTGCCATATTTCGGATAAACATAGTACATGTTTCTTCAATGAGCATTTTTATTATCATTGTTATATGAAGTGGTTTGGGAATTGTCTGTCACAGAAATACTGAGGTTTGCCATTCGCTTTATGGTATATCAAAACAAAAGCCTTCAATTTTTAAATACTTTCATCTCCTGCACATTCTTTCCATCCTTGTCAATTGCTCTTCATGTACCTGGAGTATTCATCAACATAAATTTTCTGTTGTTTTTGCAATCTACCCTCTCAAGATAAAAAAATTCATCTTCTTAATGTGTAACTTCCACAATTGTAGTTTGAGTCATTGAGGGACAATTCCCACCTACCAGTTTAAATTAGAACCAGTGACCTAAATTTAGAAGTGTCAGACTGCATAAAATCTAGTTTAAGGGGAAGTAAAGCCATAGATGTGTACTTGAGGTGCTAAGACATTCAAAGACAAATGCATGTATTGCCACGTTGCTATTTTTTTCCACGGCCTCTTGCAACCCAGCCAGGTATCAAGAGCACCTTCACAGTATTTCATATAGAAGTCTTGCTACATTAATTTGTCCTCTGGCTTTTCAGATAAATGCAGGAAGGTAACATTTGGACACCATTGTTTTGGGAAAAGAAAAAATTTGGATTTTGTTCTGATGGTTTTTCTCTCACTGAGTAAGAAATTGTGGAAGTGAAATAGTCAATATAAATAGGTTAAACAAAATCTGAACTGTTAGGGTAAAACACTAAGTGAGCGAGCTCTTCTAAAACTATTGAGAGGAAAAATATTTAAATACTACTAGAGGTAGGCACAGACCCCTTCTAGTGAGGAGAACTGCAACATGAAGAGCCCTGACATTAAAAGCAAAAACCATATTGAGGCAGGTGATGTTTAATTTAATTATTATTTATCAAGGTAATTAATTACTGGTTATATACAATACTGTGGATTAAAGCCAATAATATTTAAAATGGCCATCATTTTACATACCATTTCTTTTCCTGTGATTAAAGAATTTCCCATAACTTTTCAATTCCTGAATCACTAATCATAACTGTTTCTCCTACAGTCCCCCCTAATTAAGAGATACATTAGTCAGATCTCACCTAGCTAAAAAAGCTTACTTTGTCTGAGCCTTCTTTCAAGTTTGTCAAGGCTGTGTCTTGCCTTGGCATTGCCCTTTTCAAAAGGGTTAGCCAAAGCAGTGTTTGTGCCAGAGGCACAGCCTTATCTAGACTAATTTTGGATAACTGAAAGGTCATAACCACAAAGGAACAGCAGGTACAATTACTGCCACAGCAGAAGGGTGCAACAAATACATATGAATACCCAACAGGGTTCAGTATTGTCTTTTGAAGTGGTGCACATAAAGTCCTGATCTTAGGAACATAATGGAAAGCAATAATTACGGCCTTTAATTTATCACTGAAATGTTAAAATAAGTCTGACAGAGTAAACATCAGTTCTGACAAAAAAAGCAAGAGTCATGTGTTTATAGAAAAAAAAATGAAGCCTTGCGGGGACTTATTCTTCCACTGCTGGGCAGAAGTCACATTGACAACTCCAGCAGATATTATTATTTCCTCCTTTTTTTTTTTTTTTTTTTTTTTCCTCAGGGTTGTGGGAGAAATAAATACATATTTTAGATGAGTGATTCTGGTAATTAACAGAGGACCTGAGCCTGCTAATAAAGCATTAGCAGCACACAATACTTTTTTTTTTTTCCTTCAATTTCTTTCTTTATACTCTAAGACATAATTGGCTGTACTTTTAATTTAATTCAGGTAGCTTTTCTTTTCCCTTCTTGTTCTGCTATGTCACATGAGGTTGTAAAATAGCACCCAAAGAAGAAGTAATGCTAGGTACCTGAAGTGGACCTATAACAGTTCTTTTAAAAGTTGCTGTGTATTCACTATGCTGAATATGTCAGCAAAACTTTATAGCTTCATTGTTGTACTTAGTCAATAAAAAGTCCCAGTTGTTAATGTAGATAGAAGTGTTTGCAGACTAGTTAAGCTCAATGTGCAATTGTTGATCTTAATGTGACCTAAGAGAAGATACCTATTGAGACCTGACAAAACTGCAGTGTTAGACAAAGGGAAATGTGGCAATTTAAAGATTTTGCAAACCTATGGTTTCCAAACTTAGTAGAGTGTCTTTCTTAGGTGAGAAAGAGAAATACAGCTACAAATTAAAGCATTTAAAAAAAAAAATAGGACACTAGAAATGAAATGTAAAAAAGCTGGGAGATTTGTGCTTTTTCTGAACTCATGCCCTGTGGGATGAATTTGACTGCCAACAGGATATTTGTTAATTGCTGCTGTTGTGATACAAAGAGCTTCTCGGAGCTTGACACGTATATTGAACATCTAAACTAAATTCCCACTTGATGATGTATATCGAAAGGTATCTCAGAACAGCTTTTTATATTACCTCATGAAAGTTTTCCACTTGAAAGGTTGGTAGCGAGTTTTCTCCTTCTCACTAATCTTGCTGCAGAGAAATGTACTGTCTATACAGCTAGTGATAACACTTTACTAACTAACAACACTTCCAGGTTCATTTCTTTCGCCATTGAAATGTGTTAGTTTATAAATTTCTGTTAGTGTAAGTTAAGTCCATTTTTATGCACTGAAAAACAGCAAGTAGAATGTAAAGATGTATTTTAGATATCAATAAATTAACTTACGTAAAGGTTTCTGTTTCAGTTGAATGGGATAATTTTTTCCTTTAATATTGAGTTGTGTTAGCTATGCAAAAACTCACTGGATCTCTCTGGACATTGCTTAATAAATCATGAAAGTCCAAGAGCAATGAACTGCAAACATGACCTAACAGAGGTTGCAAGAGTCACAATGGCTGTTTTTTGCCCATTGTGTTAATGTGTTTAGTACTTATAAACTTGTTAATATGTGCTACTACTTTAAGACCTCAAGGTGAAGGTAAAAAATAACTAGAGAAGGGTCCAAACTGAATTTTTGACAGATGTAGACGCTTTACAGCAGAACTTTGTATTCCACACACATCTGCACTGCATTTTAGCAGGGTCACTTTCAGCTAACCGCAGTCTCCTCCTGTGTCACTGTGCCTGGATAGAAACCACCTGTAGTTAGTGCTGTCTGTAGTTTGTAAGGTGATCCTAAACTCAGGTTGCAATGTTATGCTTCAAGTACAAATGAGATTTTTTGATAGCCTTTATAAGAAATGTCTCACAGACATTTTGGAGAACTGTTTGTCCCCAAATATCAAACATATGACATTGGCTCAATGACAGACAGGCATGTGGTGATGGCTCATATTCCCTCTGGGTACATAGTTGATGTCACACCCAAAGGTAGCACAAATCCCACCCAGCTTCATTCTGGCATTCCTGCATTTGCCTCAAATCACTCACCAGCATGGTTTTATATCCAACATTGACAAGTTTGGATTAGGGGATAGGCTCAGGATTATGCTTTAAAACATTTTTTAAAATAATATGATCATTTGCACTTATGTTCCTATGTGTTTCAATATCTATTTCCAAGAATAGAAACATTTGTTCAGGTTGAGAATACAGGTTGCAGAAACCATGACACTTCCATATAGAAAGAGAGGGGGACATATACATTTCTTTCTATAAAAGAAACCCAGATGTTAGAAATGATGAAAATATAAAGTAACAAAGTGACCTTAATGTGTTTCTGCTTGCCAAAGTAGCCCACCATCTTTTTCTTTATTCCTGTTTTGTAAGAGACTATTTTCAGATCAGAGATCTTTTTCTACAGCTTGTGGCTTACACGCCATGTAACTACCAGATATTTAAAACATAAGAAGATTACTGAAGAGAGGTGCCATTAGAGTTGATTAATTTGTATTTAGAACTGCAAATAAATTGCTGAGCGTATTGTGTAAATAAGATCGCTATTTGTATATCAAGCATAAGATTCTGATTTGGGGGAGTGATTGTTTAGTTTCCCAATGTTGGCAATTTCAGTACCATATAGCAGCCTATAGAAAGTCATAAGGACTCTTCCAAACATAACAGAATTGTGAACTGAAATCAGCAATGTGAGGAAGGTCTGCAGTTTCACTTCAGTTAAGTAATACTTTTATACACAACCAGTGGTGTTGTCTTCTGGTGATTTTTATTTTTTTCCTCAATTTATCATTTCTTTTCTGCAACTCTAAAAGAGCTGACTGATAAAAGTTTAACTCTGGGGGCTTTAGATAGTGCAGTCTTACTCATTGTCACCCTTTTCCCGTACTTGCTCTCCCAGCATAAACATGCACACACAAACGAACACATACACATACTCTCAGAGTTGATTTACTGATCGTCTTGTTTTTTTATTGCCTAAATGTTGTTCTTTAAGAATAGGGACATCAGAGAGCTCCCATGCTCTCCAGAACAGCTAAGTATTTGCTGGCTCTGCTCAGCAGTTTCAGTATTTATACAACATCCAGAGTATTTGCCTAAGACAATCTTTTCTATTAAATGAAGTGAGGGTAGGAACTTGCTTCCCTGCTACTTATTCCAGAACAAATTGGTTTCCCAGCTGTAAGAGTAACACCTTCATGAGTTTTTTTAAGACCAAGGTCTTAAAAAATAAAAATAAATAAAACAACCAAACCCTCAACAATAACAACAAACACCTCCACAACCCTCAAACAGCAATGAAGAGAAGCTGATTTCTCCAGTTTTGCAGTTTGGGAAGCTACAGATTAGTGCAATATTTAGTACTACTCTCTGTGAGATAGTGTCCCATTTGGGGCAGAATGTAGGTGTACCACAAATAGCCTTTAACTGGGATAATCTCTTCAGTGGATAAGTGCCAGGGAGGCAGCAAAATTGTGGACCGCTCTGCAAGGGAAGGCAAGTCAGTAGCTGCGGGTTACAGCAAAAGTATCGGGGCAGTGATACCAGAGGCCCCAAAAAAGAAGAGCGTGGCAGGTCTGCCATCAAGGTCAGATGGCAGTCCAGTGATTGCCAGATGTGTCCCATGGTCTGAAGGCAGGTATGAAGTCAAATCAGCAAGTGAGTGTCAGGAGCAGCAACATGCACAGCCAGGCACAGACGTACTGACACTGTAGATCAGACAAGGACCAGGGATTAAATGTGGACACCCAGAAAGACTTCCTTCAGCATTTTTTTCATGTATTTTTTTTTTCTTTTTTTCACAAAAATCTGATCAAAGAGTATGCAGCAGCACAAGTCAGAGCTGGCCTTGACGATAGGTAGCTACATCCAGGGAGAAGGCATTGCAGAATGCCTGCACCTCATTCAGGCCCTGATAGTAACAACTCGGGACACTAATGGGGATCCAGTTGTACTTAATATAATCTGATCAGAAGATTTATATGTAATTGACACTATTGGCTTCAGTTCTAGTCCTTTTCAAGCTTTCATAAAAAATACTAGCACCTTGTATATGACAAGGTAGTTTTAGTCTATTATTTTTCAGAGGTAAACAATCTTTTCCTTCAAAGTAGTTATTTTAATCTTCAATTCCAAATTACTGCTTTTGGAGTAATGATTGATAGGAATCTTTTAAAGACTCAAAACTAGTGCTTATTGCTCAGTAATAAATGCAATTGGTTTTTCTAAGACTTCAAGATTGCTTTGGAAAATTTTACAATGAAGTTATTATAGTAGTGTGAATTCAGATTTTTCTAGAGAAATGAAATTTACTAAAAATTCACTTATACCAAAGTCTGTCACAAAAAAAAAATAAAAATCTAGTGGGCTGCTACACCTATCAAACTGGGGGTGGTTCTCCTACTGGGAGAACCTACTGGAGTTACTGGCGTTCAGGTGGGGCAGTGTGTTTTGAATTCCATTCTCTCGTTACATACATGCCTTTTCCCTCTTGTCTTTATTGCAAGCCTTGAATTCAATTCAGATCAGGCTAATAGTAAAGTTTTTAACCATATCTTACTGGTTATGTTTCTATTCCCTACTTTTATTACACCTAGTAAATTAAATTTATTTATTGTTTAAATGTATTTACATTTTCAACTGTACTTGAGTCCATTAATGAGTCCATCAAAATGAGAGAACTGATTTGAGTGTCATGATCTTTAAAACTTCCTACTATCTCTGACATAGTTCCATTTCTGAACCTTCCTGCATTTTACCTGTACTGTTTTGATTCTTTTCCTGCTATAAGCTGGTGAAACCGGTCTGCATATCAGATTAGATACAGACTGTAATAACTCTCCCATCCTTACTGCATCATTTCCATACTTCTTGTACAGTCTTAATTTGTATTTTTCTGAGCTAACTTTGAGAAATACTTAAACCTGTATGTCTTGGGCCCTAAAACAACCTTTTTATGGAATAATCCTTTTCTACCCTTCATACTCTCTGCTTCTGACATCACCTAAGAAAATGTAACAGGAAATTAAGTTAATTCAAATAGACTTTCAGACTGACCTGCAGATAATGCTAGGTACATAGTTTCAGAGAGCTTGTACCATTGCCTAAAACCAAATATACATGTATAATCTTAACAGTTCTTTCACTGACCTTTCACTGAAGAGATATAGCTATTATATGTAAAAATACATGATAATATAAATCAGAGCATTTGTTCTGAAATTTATGTTGTGAAATACAGACCCATGCATTAGCATTAAGCAGATCCATATAAAAATTATCTTTTTGTCAGCAGCAGGCTCCCAGCACTACCTCAGAATATTCACTTTTACCTTCTTTCCCCAAAGCATTATTAATTCACAAAAGGTTTGGTTTTAACCAAAAAAAAATGTTTCTGCTTTCTTTATTTTCCATTGTGATTATTAACTGCTAACCATACTAATGAATCACTTTTGTTAGTCTTGAACTCTGGATTGTATTGTGTTGCCTTCTTCATCTTGTTCCATTTCTCTTTTATCTAGCTCAGATGTCCCTAGCCTAAGTCTTGAAATGTTTTGTGCCCTCCTTCTTTGTCTTGATTCTTCTTCCACTGTAAAGATTCATTTTCTTTTCACTTGGTACATTTATAGCCTTAAGTCGTTCTTCTGAAATACATTCTGGTCATTCTTAAAGAGAAGAATTTGGAAATAATGTTAAAGGATCAATGATAATCAGAAATTCTGCCCTTATGCCTCTCCCCATATCTTTCAGATACATTGCTTGTAATAACCCAATACATTGGAAAGCCTGGAGATAACTTGGATTAGAATCCCAGTCCCCCTGCGTTTGAAGATTCAGAACAGTGAAACAAGACTTAGGAATGTGTTTAGATGAGTAAGAGTACTACAAGGCAGGGTAATTATGTTATCCTTCAGAACTATGCTGTGAAGTTTTGTTGCTTTTCATTATTTTCAGTGTCATTCCAAGTGCCAAATTTTCTGTGAAATTTGGAGATTACATTCTTGAACAAGCCACAGAGAACTCTGAAGCCACAAATCAAATAAGTAGGAAAATCAATTCATTTAACTGAGGAAAACTGTATGAACAAGTAATCCTAATAGCATTTTTTCTTGCAACCTACCATCAGCATATTGTATGCTGACATAAAAAGAGATTACAGTATCTCTAAAATTAAAAATGGATCTGTATACATATATTTCCCAAGATATTCTCACATTGCACAGCATTTGATCAATTCCCACCATCTTTTATAACTATTGATGGAACAACAAATTATCCAGAAATAACTGATCAATGTTAGAATCAGTTCCTAGGTTTCTTGTATTATCTGAAAGTATGTTATTACTTTCAGGTTTTGATTGTATTTTTTTATTTAGTGTTTCAAGACTTAGGCATATTTATATACCAAATCCATCAGGAAATTCTTTAACTGTTGTTTTCTCTGAAAGTCTACATAACCTCACATAAATGTGTGCACTGTAGCAACACTGATACTGCATCCTTTCTGTTCTCATCCATTTATTCTAGGGGAATTGTAGGGCAATTTCTCACTTTGTGTTTTCACCCACATATTTTAAAAAATAAAATGAAATACTCGAAATTAGCTATGTTAGAAGATGGGAAATAAACAGTTAGTCTGCCAGAAAATGTCTTTGCATTCTCTTAATAGGTTGGTATGCAGATGAACATATATTCTGTTATGCATAAGGTGTCAGTATAAGTCTGCAGAGATAAATATGAGGGTTGTTTATATGCATGACATCAGCATTACCTTTCAATGGTAAAGTGTGCTATGGTATTTATTTACATAGTGTACACAGTAGTCCATCTGTACTCCATTTTTAAAATAGGGCAAGTGTGTTTATGGGATATAAAATCACCAGCTGTTTACTGTGAAACCCTGCAACAAGTGCATTAAACAGATTTTTGGAAATGTACATCAACAACCAAAGCTCTTTCATTAAAATGTCTATTTTTAAGTAGACTATGGCTTACGATAGCACTTTCCATATTAAAGTTTTTAGAACAGGGGCATGCCATTATACATATTAATCCATTTGTGCTCAGAGTAGGATTTTCCATGAACAAAATTAATTGTTGGCACAAGACATCTGGGAATTAGTATTTTTGTAGTCCAATTCCAGTTTTATGCTTCGTATTTTTTGATACAAAAAAATCTGTATTTGATGAAAAGTAGGTAGAAAGGCTATACCGGTTTAACTTTCCTGCAGCCTTCCAAAAGCTAACTTTACAAGTAACTAATTTTTTGTCCTCCCACCCCTGCCCCCCAACATACAACATGTCCAAAAGGTTGTGCAGTTCACAGCTGCTCAGATCCTCCTAAATTAACAGATAAATGATCCTTCCCTTTCTGTGTAATGCTGTGCTACCTTGAAGTCTGGCCTGTGCAAAGTAGAAATAGTGATCTGAGTTTTGCCGGGGTCACCTGAGGAAACATAAAAGATGGAGTGTTTTTAGAAGTACTAGTTCACATCAAGAAAACACAACCCTATCCAATATGTTAGAAGAAAGTTAAGGTTTTAAAGACAGTCAAGAGTTCAGAAGTACTTGAATTAAAGTTATCTGAAAAACTCTTAATGTAATTCTATTAATGAAAAGCTGAATTTTAGGGTTAAAGTCCTTCCCACTTTCAAAAGGCAGAAATTCTCTCACATGCAACCTTGCCAACCACTATATGATTCAGCACAGACATTTGCTTCTTGAGCAGTTGGAGTAATAATGAGGAGTCTGCGAACAATGGTAGGTTGTAATCAAATGCAGACCAACCACTTGACGACGTTGAAGTACTCGGCACAGATGGGTTTTTCAGCTACTTACTGACCGCAGAGGCGTATGCTGTCCTCAGTGCTATTTAGAGTTATGAGAAGTCATCAGATGTACGTTTAGTCGTTGCAGAGCGTATAAAATTGGCATCTTATGGTGGTTTAACAACCGACAGGCGGCTAAGCACCACCGGGCTGCTCTCTCACTTCCCTTCTCAGAAGGACAGGGGGAGAAAATATGATGGAAAAAAAAATTAAAAAATCTTATGAGTTGAGATAAGAAGCAGTTCAATGAAAGGAAAATAAAAATACAATAAAGCAAAGGCCACATACAAGCAAAAGGAGAAAAAAATATTCCCTACTTCCCATTAGCAATCAATGTTCAGCCACTTCTTAGGAAGCAGGGCCTCAATACATTTAGCAGTTGCTCAGGAAGACAAATGCTTTCTTAACAAGAGTCCCCTTCTCCATATTTCTCCCCAGCTTTCATTGCTGAGCAGGATGTCATGCGGTATGTGGTCAGTTTGGGTCAGCTGTCCTGGCTGTGTCCTCTCCCCACCTCATGCCCACCCCTGGCCTGCAGGCCTTTGGGAGTGCAGGGTGGAGTTGGAGAGTCCGCCTTGATGCTGTGCCAGCACTCCTCAGCTATCACCAAAACAGTAGTGGGGTATCAACATTGTTCTAGCTACACATGCAAAGCACAGCACTCTATGAGCTGCTGTGGGGAAAGTTAACTCTATCCCAGCCAGGCCCAGTACATGTCTTAATTCCTGATTCTGAAAATCTACCTTCACAGTCAAAAATCTGCTTACCCATGTAGATCTGCTGGTAAGACATAGCCTTGAGGACTTAAGAAATGAGCAGGTCTTTGAGGAACTCAGGAACTACCCAAAATGTGTTTTTTCCTTCATTCAAATAACTAAACAATGGATTTAAACTGTTTGGAAAATGTCGTTTGTCCTATAGCTTATGTGAAGCATGAGGACTCTGTACTAAAATGTGATATGTGCAATATGTTCAAATGCTGATTTATATTGAGGTAAAATCCTATTGAACTTGAAAATACTTGTCTGTTTAAGGACAAGAAGCACTTTGCAAGAGGGGCAATAGCTATACTTATAATTACATACTCCTTTAAGACTGACATTCTGATGGAAATATAGCAGTAATATTTTCTAAATATATTTACTAAGAGGTGACCCAGTGTTAGGAGACCATTAAATTTAATAGCTTTACTTGACAAATAGCTTTAAAATTGTTGAATTAATAAGAAAACCAGAAAAGTTTTAAAAAGGGTCTGAAGTGTCCTGCTTCCAGCAAATAGTAATTTACCATTACTAATCCTGGAATTCTGTCAACTGAAGATGTCAGTAAAACACTGTGTAAAGAAGAACCATCTGACTTTTAAAACTGCTTAGAGCCCATTGACAGCATCATTACTAAACAAGCTGGAAGTGCTAGGTAAGACAGAATTTTCACCAATCAGTAACAGCTTAAAACATAGAACTGTAGAAATATATGGCCACTTTATTTTTCACAGGAAAAACATTAACACTAAAGTTATGGTTCGGTTTGAACCAATGCTTAATGAATTACATGTGGAGGCAGCTGAACAGGAAACAAATCTATTTACATTCATCTTGTCCAGAAAAGCGTATCAGGAGGTCTTAACAATGCTAAATAGGGAAATATGATGACAGATTAACACCAATGCTAACAAATGTGTCATTACAAGTTTAGTGAATGTTTCTTGCCAATGTGAAGCTATCATAAAAATGCATAATAGACATTAGAACATTTAGCAAATGGAAAATATGGAAAAAGTGAACCTACCAATCCAATTGCAACATAAGAACTAAATCAATGTTTATCTCATTTCATACTTGTTGCCACAGTAGCAATAAATCCAATTTTAGTGTCTGTTTAAGGTTAAGAAGGATCTTTTCGTATTTCAGTCAAGTTAAATATCAGAAATGAAAATTAAAAAAATATATATTTTATGTGATATACACTTTAAATACTCACAGGGAAAAAAATGTTTTGTATGTGATCTTATTAGGTCTCTTAAAAGACAACTGTTCTCACAACAGCCAAAAAAAGTGCACATTATGTTGTCATGTCATGTGTTTTGTAAGTGAACAGTAGCAGTCATCTTCAAGGATGTGCTAGTATAATTACATTTCTATTTTTAATCCATTTTTAATACCTGATCCAATTCACATTTGTCTATAGATAAGTAAATTTACATTCTATACAAAAATATCACTGGGGCTGACTGTAGTGCTCTAGGAAATGTATTGTACAGCTGCTGTACACGTTATGTAAGTACCTAAACATTATAGTTGAAATATTCCTTACACAATTTGAGATCCAAAGAAAATCTTCTGCTGTTTTCATGTGATATTTAAAAACTAAGTGTCTAAAATTGTGACATGAAATTCTTGCAGATTCTGCATCTTCATGTGGTACAGTAAGAAGCTTCAGCAAAGTACAACACATTTTTCCATGTAGTCAGAAGAACAGACGAAATGATACAGTCTACATCATTTCTGTCTAATTCTCACACAAAACTACAGCTTGAACTTGAAAGCATTATTAGATATCAAAAAAATAAAAAATGAATGGTACAAAAAATGAATAAAATGAACAAATGTTGTCAGTCAGTCAGAGTCAGAATGATGTACTCCCAGGTTTTTTTCTTCGGTTCTGGACTAACTGTGGATTGTGAAATTAGATCATCATTTTAAACAGGCCTGCTTTCTGCTTCCTTTCAAATTACCAATCTCTGATGTAAAAAAGTAACCTCAAATTTTTGACAGTCCTTAGTATAGCCATTGATGATAACTATCTTGTTGCTAATTTTATGCTTGAGTAGGAAAGTAATGAGGAAAGCATCTTTTAGACATACACAGTAAATTAAATATATTTGAAATACAAATGTATTTTCCCTCATGTGTTTTTCCCCAGTTAGCAAAGTAGAGGCATTCTACTCTGAGGTAATAGAAAAGGTAAATTGTACCCAGATTTGTTGCTGTTATATATGTGTGTGTGTTCCAAGGCACCTTACAACTGCCACAATGAATGTACTGGCATAAAGAGACTCCATTCTTGACCATTGCAGATTCTGGCCTTCATTAAGTAAATTGACACATAACAAAGTCATATGTTGTGGACATTAATTGCTCTAGGACTCTCACAAGATGGCACAGGACAAAACAAAATTCGTTTGTTTCCCTCCTTAGCACCTGTAGGAGCTATTTTAGAGTTGATTAACCTCATGTTCAAAACTTCCCAGAAATACCTGAAAGCTCTTCCCGGACAGGCAAATTATCATACTGCAGCCAAAGCCTTGGGAAACAGGAGAAAGATACCCTAAGAATGTTATTCTCTATGTGGGTCTAACTGCTGTTGTCTTCCAGTGCAGTTATACTTACACTTTTTGCAGGCTAAGCAAACTTCACGACATCTTAGTTAAACTGAAATAGCTAGGTGGACTGAAAGCATGCAGATAAAAAAGAGGTGATTTTTGCCATTAATCTTTGCATTGAGATGGATTTGGATGTTTTTTTTCTGTGAAGGCCAGTAGACTAAGGTGAGTTTTTGCACTTGCAAGCTTGAGATTTTCAGGCTATGCTACAACAATGCTTCATCTAAATTCCCAGTGATATATCCAATATCCAATATCCAATATCCAAACTGATATAGTTGCCAAAGTGGTGAAACAACAGAATAAAAGCAATAGGTGATAAGTAGAACTGCAAACCACAGCAGAGAAATAAGCAAAATTTTGTAATGAAGACTTCATATTTTGTAATAAGACATGTTATTAGTCAGACATTAGGATAGAATTTGCTTAGATATTCAGGGTCTCCTGCATTAAAAATGTGAATTGTAGTAACTATAAATCTGAGCTTTACAGTAAGTTTCATGAAGAGCTGACAAGGAAGTCTCTAAATAGTGATGCATAAAGGGAAAGAGCAAACGAATAACCATAATACAGATGACACTTTAAAATGAACAGAAAAATCAAAGTAATCCATGTTATAGAGCATAATAGGCATGCTATGGGGGATTGGAAAACACTGGGGAAATTTAATTCAACTACTTTTTTTTTTCAGGAGAGAAATAATAGTGATTAATGACATTAATTCCTTTGACATATTAGGATGTTTAAAGCTTAGGAAGCAAGATCAACATCTCTAGATACTACCATGAGTATTGGCTAGCCTGTTTGGGTCTACAACCATTTTTAATGGCTGAATCCAAAGATCATTGGTGTGATAACAGGCATTGATTAGACCTCATATGCTTACAGCACAGTATGCCTAGAATAGGAGCATTTCATCTTAGAGGCTATCAGAATAAAGATAAAGCAAATAATTTAAGAAACTACAGTAACAGTGAAATATAACTTTGCACTGGAATTGCAACTGTCCTAAAATATTATAGACAGACATATTAAAATCATTAAGGGATAAAGAAGAAAGAGATGTTGAATTACTAAGGCTTACATTTCCAAGGCTTATTAAAAAATACTTAGAAGCAAGTACATTCATACATACAGATTTTAAACTGAACAAGATTGTCAGACAGCTTCAAATTACAGAACATTTTCAGTAATAGAATACTGAGACATTTACACAAACACTTTTGTAGACAACACTCAGCTTTTTTAATTACCTTCAGAGACATTTTCAGTTATAATTATTCAAATTTTAATTTATACATTTACTAACTTAGCATATTGTCTTGATTAATGGATTTAATTAATTAAGGTTATGTGATATATATTTACAATCCACAGTATTACAGTTATACATACCACTACTTTTTCTCTGTGTTATTTTGAAAGAGTACTTACAAGAATATGTATTTAAACTTTGGGAACCCTGTGCCAGACTGTCATGCTCAGCCTCATCAAAATAAAGTATTTTCTAGTTAAAAAAAAAAACTAAAAGGATATTCAGTTCAAAAACATCGCGATAGTGATGACATAGTGATCTCTAGTTATTGTTGTGATTTACATTTGAGTAACTTGCTTGTCTTAGCTAGAAGTCATCTCTTTGTTCATTTAAATTAATGCTCAACAGTGGTTTATGACCTGCTGGTTATAGTTCTGTGCCAGACAGAAAAGTTTCCCCGTTTTAGGGTTTTATCTCCATAGAGGTGAAAGCAACCAAGAGTCCAGTTTAAAGATAGATTTTTCACTCTGCTGTACATCAGCAAAGATATATTATTTGAACTGAGCCCAGATAGTTTTCCTAAATCAGCAGCAGAGCTCTGCCTAATTTTGCCTAATTTGTCTCAGGATTTTATGGACCATACCATTGAAAGGAGCATCATAAATAACAAGAGATATTATTCACAAACCTTTAGTCATTTCCAAGTGGACTTCCACTTCGAACCAGATTGTTACCTTCATTATTCACATTTGGTTTGGATTCATAACAGAAATATTATGTTAATTTGAATGTTGACCAAAATAGGCATTTTGCTGTAACTAAAACCCACTTAACTGTGGAACAATATTTGCTTTGGACATCACAAAAAAACAAACAAACAAAAAAAACCACATAGGTTTAAATTTCTTAATTTGTTAAGTAATTTACTAAGTTTCAGTCATCACTCCCTAAACAAAACAATGCAGTGTGACTCAAGCAACTACACATGCAGCTCAGTTTGAATTGTTAATTCTAAATATTCTCAGTGGAAAAAAATAATAATAGTTAACTGGTTTAGAAGTTATGCCTACACAATCACCAAATACTTCAGTAAAAGTCTGGAATGTGTCTCCATGCATAATACTAAAAGGCTACCTTTGCAGAATACATGTTTTTTATTAATATTAAGTCCAAATCTCTTTGTGAGCAGCTTGAACAGAGGTATTACAATAAAGTCATCAGCCTATAGAGGCTAGAAATGGTTTAGACCATCCAAATTTGGATGTTCTGCATTGGAATTCATTTGACCCATACTTGTAGATACACCTCATATTTTGGATTACTTTCTGTTGTCTTAGTTACATGCTGAGAGAAAAGAGCAAAAGGATAGATAAACATGCCAGTAAAATGAAGCCAAATATGCTATTATCCATCCCTTCGACTGTTTACATTGAATAAAATAGGAATTAGTATTCCAGGCTTGTGACTCTACCTCTTGGCTCTTAGACTTTTAAATGCAGATGCTAATAATCTCTATGCATTCATGCATGCTGACAGATATGCCACAACACTTTAATCAGCATTGGCTACAAGACTAATAAAGGTTAGTAATAAAATAAAATTCTGTAGGGGCTCCCTCTTTACAGGCAATATCAAGCCCTATGAACTTTTAATGCCTACTCTGTCTACTTAGATAGTCATGGCTCAAAGCCTGTATTAAAAATAGCTAGGAGTGCTTATTCTGAAGTGTTTGAAAATACTGCAAATTACACTGTAGTATTGGCTTACTCCAAACTAATCTTATCCTTTACTGACCTTTGCAGAAACACTTCTCTTTCATTTGGCAGCTTCATTTCCTTTCTTTCCTTCTGTCTTATTCCCCTGTCCTTCTACCTGTAGTTTATTTAGTCGTCAGGAATTGGTGTGACGGGGCTGCTCTTTAACTATGTAGCTGATAGGTTTGTTGTGCTCACCCAGAAGCAAATACCTATTTCTCATTCCATTTCCATTGCAGCTTCATTTTCATCTCAATATTGTATTCCTCAGGAGCTGCACAATACATTTCTTTTGAGGAAAGCAATGAATCTATTTACTCTTTGCTTTACCTCTTTATAGAGTACTGTGGATTTTCTGCTCCTTTATTTCCCTGTACATTTAATGAAAAAACTAAATTCATCAGGAAGCTAAAAATAAATGCAACAATGTGTCAGGAAATGAATGTGTGCACATGCATTTGCAGTGAAGGTCTTTTATTAATATTATTTATTAGAAATAGATAGAATACCATACAATAGCAGTGCAAAAATAGGTAAGCCCAGTGGAAAGCAAAAATCTTCTTACAATGAAAGATGGATACATTTTGTATTCTTTAAAATCAGCTAGCTCCTATCAAGTCTAATTCTGCCTGGGTGGGTGATATAAGTTTCCATACTTCTTAGCGGAAACTGGATCTTTTTAAAATCATAAAGAAAGAAAAAAAAAAAAAGAACCTGGAATAGTCTTGACAGAATGAGTGTAACTTTGGAACCACTATTTCACTTCAACTCGCTTAAAATACCCAGACATTGATCTGTACCATTCAGGGTTTTTTTTTGTTTTGTTTTGTTTTGTTTGTTTGTTTCATCCCACAGGACCAGGAGATACTGCATTCCTCTTTGCAGGCTTCCATCCTAACCCAGAAGTCGATGGGTCTGCCAGATCCTCATAAATCTGTGACAGAAAGAGTCTGGTTTTGACACGTCCATTGCAGTTATTGTTATTTAGGTAGTTTGTAAGTTTATAGATCACTGCTTCATTCATCTATAACTACATTATAATTGTCTTGTGAATGTAATTCATTCCAGTTGTGTCAGAGCCATTGACAGGACACACAGTTTTACCCAGGGCTCCTCGTAAGGAACCTTATATCAGTCTGTTCTGCTCTAGGCATCTTCAGTTCCAATGGGTGAGCTTCCATACTGTCAGCAGTACTAACTATATTGATTTGCAGTGTGTTTTGGAAGGTCCTTTTTACCTCCTTTGCCAGTAGCCTGGATGTTGTTTAAGAAGCAGAGGCCCACAGATGTTCTACTATCAACATCCACAGCTTGACTGCATCAACCTCCATCCTCCATGATAATATTTAAGATGCCTGGAAAGCAGAATGCACCTGAAGAACAAATGTTTCTGTAGAACAGATGCCCTCGCTTTCAGATACCAAAGTCCGGATAATCTAGAAACATATGAACGTATGTTTTCTTTCTGCTAATTGTATGATGAGCCCAGAATTGTCCCAGAAGTGAAGAACCAAGGAAGGGCATTTCTTCATACTCTTCAAGACCTGTGTTTGACAGTTTCCAGATGACATTTTATAGCTTACTGTAAGATGCCACTCAAACTCAAGTGTAGAGAGGACTCTATACCTACTGGAAATTTTTTTAAAAAGCAGCTGGTCTGCCAGATCCTCTCCTTTCTTCTCTTTCTGATGAGATCCGTCTTCTATTACAGTGATGCAAAATATATTAGACCAGAGGGTAGCTTCATTGAAGCCTCATTTAGACTTTTCTACTGGATCCTGAGCTTTTACCCTTGGTATTTCAGCTGAAGTATTCTCAAGATATCCCAGAGATGCTCTGGATAGTCAGACAGCCCCAGAACATCCTTGTATTGACCATATTGCAGGCTCACTCAACCTGTCTTCTTAGTCAGAGATACTCTTACATCTGCTGGGCAGACAAATATCAAACTGTTCTGGGAATGTCAGCAGTAAGAACTGAAAGACTAGGTGTTATAAAATAACTAAGAAAACTAAACGAAAAATAACAATACACAATACATAGCAAGAGAAGATTTTTTTTTCTTAAATTTGGGATAGACTGCTTCATATTATTGCATCAAGCTTAATTTTCACTGTCTTTCAACCACTGTTCTCTACTATAGACCACAGATAATGGGTAATCACATCTAAGCAATACATATCAAAATTCTAAAACCAAAACAAGACTAGCAAGCCACAAGCTAAATGCTGATGTTGAAATGTGTCATCAGGATGCTTTAAAGAGTAAATCTATAATGTATTCAAGGACTTCTGAGAGAAAAACAAGACCAAATTTGTTGATTACAGTATTTGTTCAGACTTTATTTGTTCAAGTTAAGTACTAATTCTCTTCCTTTCATTTAAGATTAAGAAAAAAAAATGGATGAAATGAATCACTCCGTGGAGGACTGGCAAAGTGACTACTCTACTTATGTCTTATTTTCAGGGCTAAAGGAGGATTTAAGTGATGCCTAAGATTTTGCGAATGTCCTTAGCAAAGGTATGAGTCATTTTCAGCAAAATAAAGCAAGAAAAAAGAGGACATTTCCATATCCATGCATTAAAAGTCTTTAAAGATATTTCTAGGACTACTTGCAGACAAAAGGTTATATCCTTTATTTCCTTTTTTTTAAAAAAAAAAAAAAACAAATTGCTTGTATTTTTGCTAATAGCTTTTCCACTTTGTTCATAAAAGAAAATCATATACCATCAGAGTTATCCTTACAGAGAAAGTCATGTTTTGTAATAATATGCCCAATTTACTGTACTATTTTTCAGTTCTTCCAGTGTTTAAGACTTCACTATTCATCACAAAGTCAAATCCAATTCTTTCACTGCTTGATTTCTTTGCTAGCACTACAATTATCATGTCCTTAATCCCATTCTTCCATGTCTTTTTTTTTATCAACATCTGGCAGGCCTATAGCTTTTTTGGTGCTATAGTTCTGCAAACATACACAATGAAATATTTTAAGCATATCCAGTTTATAACTCTGGATATAGAAATAGCCAGTCTTTTCTACTGCAGCATTTCCCTTTTGTTCTTACTTGACCTCAGTGAAGTTCTTCTTTCCACTGAGGAATCTGTACCACTCATTTGGCATCAACATCTCCAATTGGAAGTCCTGTTTTTCCATCTGCTAGTGCAAAACTGATATGCTGTGCAAGAGGTACACTTGGTACTCCTTTAAAGTTACCTGTGAAGTTTACAATGTCAATATAAAATTGGATTATATCAGTCCTTTAATGTAATGTTTGTTGAATGACATAGATAATGTTTTTCCACAGTTGTCTTATAAAACATTAACATTTTCACCATCTGGTTACCAATGATTTTGTATTCGGGATTCAGTGCCATAATGCTGAACAAACATTAACATTAAAATTTGGTCACAGTTCAACCACAGCTGCACCTTCTCACTGAGAAATTAATGCACTGGTTAAGATCTGTACTGATATACCTTTTTTTTTTTTTTTTTTTTTTTAGCAATTCTGAAGATATTTTAAATAATAATTAAAGAAAGGTTCAAAAATTATGTTATACTGTGAAAATCACAAGAAACATAGGTAACTGACCTCACAAAGCTAATGAAATAAACTGTAATAAGCTGTGTGGATAGAATAAACTTTTGCTTGTTCTACAGGTCTAGGCCCAACATAAATACTTGTGAAGTCATTAAAAGATTTCTTGTGATTTCAGTTGTCTTCATGTATTCTTTGTGTAAGTTGGGTTTACCTTGAAAAAGATCAAGAAAAATTATGCAAAGAATACAGGTCTGCAACATTTTCCATGAAATTCACTTCATTCAAGAACTGCGACGAGGTTGCTAGGCCTATTTGTAATGCATTTAAGTTTTGTATGCATACACAAAGATATCGCATAAACTTTGTATTTCGAAATACAAAGATCTAAAGCCAGTTCTCCAGCCAGGATGAAGAATCACTGGCTCTGAAGAAGTAAAAGACCCCACAAGCACATTAAAAGAGAAGGGGTAGGTCCCTAGAATGTTTTTCTTTCCACTGTTAGATTTGCCACACACCCTGCCACAGAGATGTCTAAAGAAGTGTCTGACAAGTCCATCCGCTCATTGATCATTGCAGCCTGGCAGGGAGGGTAATCAGTCACTAACAGGATGGATTTTGTCAGGCTGATGTTAGCAGGGCAGGGTCTCAGAGCCAGTGTATCTTGCCGATAAGCTTAAAAAAGGCAGAAGAAAACACAGCAGTAATCATGTTAGCCTGTCAGATACCCAGCTCTCACACAAAACAACAAGATCCAAGATGGTCAAAGCTGAGTGACCCAAAAAAACTCTTCCTGAAATTGTTGTACATAGCCTGACAGTTATGGGCAAGCTCTGCTTTAATGGAATAAAGGGGAGAGCAACATGAAGAGAAAATTACTATGTGAAGAATTCATATTTGATTCTAACACTTCTTATTTTTTTTCATGTAATTATTAATGTGTTTTTTAAAAGTGCATTAAAATTTCATTCAGATTAAGATGAAATATAAGAGGAATAAGAGCAATGGATTGAAAGATCCTGTGTTGACAATCAGCTTTAGGCAGTAACCTTAATCAAGGTTAATGTCATTTCAGGGCCTCATCTCAGGGCCTCATTTTGTGTCTTTGGCAAGCCTTGCATTTTTCCTTTTTTTCTGAGTAATCAGTTTTATTCGTGATATGTGCTGTAGACTAATTATTCAGGGTTATCATATGTTTAAATAGCATCTGTAGTGGAACTTCATAAAATATTTATTAATAAATGTAAAGTACCCAAGATCTAAAAATATTTTTGTATGATTTTATTTAAAAGCAACAGTATTTTATGTGGACCTTCATATCAAGTTTTCAGTAATTGAAGTACCTGAGGTTTTACTCTTGCTGTAGAAAAATCTATGATAAGTAATTCTATTTCTAGGAATTGCAACAAATAGTTCATGTTTTTTGTTTGTTTGTTTGTTTATCTCTGCAAGATCCCATTACACTGTGCATGTATACCCTACATTGTTTTAACTCTAGCTCATTAGAAGTGTTTTATTAAAGCGTGGTTTCCCATATAAGCCTCCTGATTCAGCTGCATAATACATCCTACTTAGATAATCTATTTGACTGCCATTGATATGCCCTGTTGACTTTATGTAGTCTTAAATCCTTAATACTTTTAGCTGGCCACTGATATTTCCCCTAATGGAGAAGCAAACCAAATATGGAATGTTTGAGCCTTTACATAAGGAGAGGGTGTGCATGAACGTTTTCAAATATATGACTGTTTGAAGATCAGGGATGAAATTTGCACTTTTTCCAGGAAAAATTAAAATCTTCCATTCAAAATGCTGATCTGCCAAGCTTTGTTAGATGAGTCATCCTAATTATACAAATGACCTTACCGACTGTATCACATGGCTATGTGACTTAAGAAAAGATTAAATGATCTGGTCATCCATTAGGAGAGAGTAAAAATTTTGATACATTTAATTGAAAACGGAGCAAACGCTAGAGAAATAGAATGTTCTAGCTTTTGTATCTGTAAAGATCTAGTTTTTGTATTTGTAAGAAAATTGGTTTATTATTCATTGTATTTTATACAGTAAAAATTTTCAATGTATTTATTCATTTTCTCTTTCACTGTGGAGTATGTGTTTTGGAAACAGCACCATCAAGTGGGTGAGAAGACAGAGTTAGGTTGGTTTTAGCTCAATTTTCAGAGCAAGATACTTCACTTTTCCATGTCAGAACCCCCCGTTTAAAATAGAGTTTAAGATGATAATTTTTGGAAAAGTACTTAGAAGATTTAAAGGAACGTAGACTTCCACAGATGAGATAGTATTTTTTTTAATGTCTGTTATATATCATGAATGTTCTGACCAAATACAATTATTGATAACAGTGCTGCAGTACTTAGAGCCATGCATATGGAAGTAATGTAGATTTTTAGAAAATCTACAATAACAGCAAATGATAGGAATTTTTCCATGGTGTCAAACACAAAAGATAAATGGAAACAAGCTTGCTGGGTCATTGCTTCATTAAATGGAACTTGTGCTAAATAAAACACCTTACTGTTGTTATATCACATTGGGTGAGTAACTGTATGAAGTGCCAGCATAAGACAAAGTGAAATTAACACATTTGCGTTTGCTTTACTGTGGGCAAAATTTTGATTTTCAGCCAGAATGGAGAACTAATACATTTTGTGTACAAATACAATTAGCATTACATTTACAACTCACTCTGACTGAATTATACTGGCAGTTATCATGTTCTGTGTTAGAGATAAGAAAGTCTGAGTATTGACCGAGAACTATAGCATTTGACCAGGCCACACCAGTGAGTTATGGATTTGCTATCAGATAATTCATGTTTAAGAAAGTTTCACTTCATGCAAAAGGTGATTTTGCAAGGTAGAAAAAAAGGCACTTTCAGTCTCCTAGTAATTCCTTTTCTGACTATGTATCAATATTGATCAACACTTCCTGGAGCTGCATGTTTTGTTGAATGGAAGTTACTCCACAAGGCTGAAATGGGCTATATTCCTGGCAAATATGTTGGGGATGAGATTTTTGGGCCCTTAAGCAAGAGTAAGAGTGACCCATGAGGAAAAAATACAGATGGCCATAATCTCTTATATCCATCTGATTTATTCTTTTTTAATCACAGTACATTCTGATTATAGCTTTGACTTTGCTCTGTCTTTGCTAGTTTTCTACTGCATATCAAAAACTTTTGTCTGTTCTAAAAAATATTAAGCAGTGGTCTAAGCTGCTCATCTGCTAAAAGCTACCCATATTTATCCACCTCTGTTGTTTACTGTCATTAATAGCAAATGCATTTCTCAATCTGACCTTGAAATGACAGTTTATGTGCATAAATTCTCCCTTCCTCTAACACACATATAAACACAGTATTTGTGAGCACAAACATGAAGGCAAAAATCTTTAATTTAATACTTGAGAAACTGTGTAAAAAAGTGTACTGAAATGTATTGGAAATACTCATGTAAAAATGTATTTTCATTTTAAGTTTTGTAAAATAATATTTACATCCTTTCACTTTTTCTTTTTCCCTGTAGCACAAAAAACAGTAAGTGCAACTGCGCAGTTAGAACAGCCGCATCGTGTGATTCTACTGCTGTTGCATGCAAAGAATAATAGAATAAACACTAGGAATTCTGTTTTCTAGTAAAAACAAATATGCAGTTGGCTCACTATAAAGAATTATTTGATGTACCTATAGAAAGTATCTAGAGACCATTTGATGCAAAACTGTTGTGCCTCCCACTTGGTAGTTAATTTTAGAAGTATATTCTGTGTAAAGCTCTGCATTCAGTTGAGAATCTGTTTTCTGTTTCTCTCCTCTGTGAACATGAAGAGAGCTACAGTACTGCAGATAGAGAAAGGTTGCTTTGTCCATCCCATGGGCAGCTGTGTTTTTGGGGATAAGTGAATGTTGCCCAGGGATATTATTCATTAAAACACCTAGGAATCCTTCAAGATAAAAGGCACTATAGATTAACTTGTGTTAGAATTCTGTACTACATCTAAGTCTGCATTTTCTAAGGAGTGTTGATAATGTTTCTCATTACAGTAAGCACATTAGATCTTCTAGCGTTATATTCAGGCACTGATGTAAAAGAAACATAGCTTATAAGTACTTAGATCCTCTTCTACCAGCTTTCTCTAGGGGGACATGCATTTTCCTTACCATAATGAGGCCCATAAAGAAGAAAAATGATGTGGCCTAGTATAGATAGGGAGTCACATTACAGTAACTTTTCATCAGAATTAGAGTAGTTAGAGACTACTATATTATAGCAGTGGTGGGTAACTCTGCTACTGTTAAGGGCCAGCTGTCAACATTCCTGTTATAAACCCCATTTTTCAGGGGTTTATAACTCCTCTGGAAATTCCACTTGGGGTGAAGCTTAGTTTAGGAAGACTAAGTAAGGGAGTGATCTTTTAAAAATGAAATAGAGGGGCAAATAAAATAAAACTGAAATCCATGCATTTTCTGGTGGACAGCTTTTTTCCCATTTTCTTTCCTTTACACTAGTATTGTTGTTTCAGTTCCAGTAAAGAGGACTCACTGCAAATAAAGTTTTCAAAACCATTTCAGTGCTGATACAAGTGATTGCTATATAGTTAGAATGCAGCCACAGCTCCTATAAGCAGCTTTACCAAGCGCTCTTAACTGGCTACAGAAACCTTCCCTGACAGTCTGTTACCAAAAGAAAAATAAATAACTAAATAAGTAAACATAAAAGACTTGGTCTTTCTGACCCATTCACCTTCTCCTGGCCCATCTCATCTCCAACTTCTTTTTTCATGCAGAGCTCCACTACACACTGAGTTTCTCTAAGGTGTAGAAAGTGGCACAGACCATTTCTAAGATCCATCATTGCCAAACAGAAGTTGAAATCTGTACAGGGAATGGTCATTAAATAGACTGCAGAAAATTGTAATGGTAATTCAGTATGTGCCATTTTTTCCTCTGAAAGGAGTGCCTTATTCTGGCAGTAGAGGGCAATGAAGGTGCTCCCTTTCCAGCAGGACATTAAATAGCCACTTGTAGGCACTGGAGTTTCCATTGAACTCTTCTTCTAAGAGCCTGACTGTTAACCTCAGTGTTGTAGCCAAGTCAAGTAATTTTTAGCACTAATAAATAATCAGTGAGTGAACAGTGTGATAATAAAGTGGTGAATTTTCGTCTGAATTTCTAAGAAAATGTATAATGAGTATTTTTATGACCTTTCTGAATAAATCTCAAGAAGAATCATTACACCCAAACTTTATTAGAATGCCCATTAAATTTAAATCTTGAAACTTTAATGTTTTGTAAGAGTTAATTTCTATTTGCAGTGTATCTCCTGGTAAAATCTGAAAAGATTGGTGAATTATTGTAAAGCAGAATAGGCTTGAAAATAGGTTAAATTTGCTTATGTAATCATTTCTTACAATTAGTCACCAGCTCCAGGGGTTGCCTACTTACCCAGAATCTCCCCAGCAATTATTTTATTCGATGTTTTCTGTCCGGCAGACAGCTGCTGTGTTCCACTGTGGAGGAGGAAGTGTGGCAGTGGTGAATGAATGTCCTCAGTTCCTCAAGGGCAGGGTGTTACATGCGTAACTACTCATCACTATGATTACATGAGAAATACTGAAATGCAGAAATGCAGAAAAAGAATCTGCATTGTTTATTCACATGCAAAATTAAGAGGATGGGAAAGATATCGCCAAGATGTTCATCTTTCTCATACTGTTGGGCATTTCTGATCCCTTTCCCTATGGCATTTTGGATTTCTGTCTGTCAAGTGTTAACACTCGTTTATTGCCAGTGGTATGGGTGAATGCTGTGTCTATGTGGCATTCACTGAAGCAAGCTGCAGATGCCATTTCAGAATAGGCTGAAATAACTCATTGCATTTTGTAGCTATACATCTGAGTATTGCAAATCAGATCTTCCAGTAGAGGATGATGTAATGCCTGCTCCAGAGTATAGGGAGGTATCAGAGAAGATTGATGCCTGGTGTGTTCTTTGATCATCTTACATCTTCTGGAAACATCATAATGATGTTACTGTAGTCTGGTTTCCCTCCCAGTCTCTGATGACATCACCTTAACCTGAGAGAGCTGATTCTGGCTCCATTGATATATCTCAGTGTGTAAAAGCCATACATAGAACACCTGCCTTTTCCAGACTGCAGTTTCTTTGCTATTTCTTCAAATGAATTTGTATCTTTCCAATGCATCAAGCAGATGTTTTATGCTATTTTATATTTAAATTATGGTTAAATTCAATACAAGGTAAAAGAACATGTAGCAACAAGGCAAACAATAATTTTAGCACTGTTGTTTTATGCGTGTTTTATATTGTTGCTTGCCACTCATTGATTATGATTGAGTCAAGAAGCAGATGAATCATCACCTTCAGTTTTTCCTCTCTTTACTTTTTATGATTCTCTGTTCTTTCCAGGACAGTAAGTAGGAATAATTAATCACCCAGTTTCTTTTATCTCAGTTCTTTTATTTATTTATGTATTTATTTATGTATTTATTTATTTATTTATAATGCTCATAGTAGGTAGAAGGACATGAAAGGGCAAAGATCTTTCTTTTTTTATTTTTCCCACCCATCTTGACTTTGACATAAAGAATTAAAAATGTGAAACTCAAGGGCAGATTATTTTCTGTGTGAATTAGGGAGCTATGCATATTTTTTGACTATCAAAATCATGTTTCGTTGTGTCTTTGCTGTTATGACTACACATGATAATTGTTTCTTATTCAAGGGTCAGAAAATGTGTTTACAATCTCTTCCCTAGTTTTTCTTTGTAAAGTAAAAACCTTCTTCTTCTCTGAAACAGTTATCTAGGAATCTAGATTATTGCTGATTGCTTCCAACTGAGCCAGAATAAGAAATGGAATTACCAGTAACACAGTAATTTCAGCCTTCATTTTGATTGGGATTTTGTATTGCTCAAATTTTAAAAAACAAAAACAACAGTAAAACAAAACAAAACAGCACTATACTGGCAGAAAAAAAAATGATAGAATTCTTCTCACAAAGTGGGGAGGTTTAAATATGGTTTTAATCAAATCAGAATCAAATTTAATTTTTATCATGACTGTGGTTTGAATGATATGTCAAACCGTGTAAAGCAATAGTAATCTCAGACATGAGTAATAACAATCACTCTAGGCAGATGAATTTACGTTCTTCTGGGAAATGTGTATAAAACCAAGTAGTATAATCTACAAAAAAATTAACCAAACAGGTTAGATAATCTGAATGAGTCAGATAATCTGTATGAGTGAAATGTCTGCTTTCAAAGAGAATTGTATCTATAAAGATAAAAAAATATATTTTATTTATAATAGAAATATATTATACTATGAACAGATATATGAGGATATACTTAATCAGTCTCCAGTTCTATGTTGCAACCTTATGTTTTTATACTGGGAGACTGAGAAATTGCCAGAACAAAAGGACTAAAATAAGTTTTAGTTTCCTATTTCTGCAATTCCTGAATGGGGTGTTATCAGCAGAGATAATAACACATTAAATGACTTGGAATTTATTTGGTTCACAAAATTATATGGAAGATTGACAGCATCTTAAACAGCAGCAGTCAGTGAGGATGTGGCTTGAGTATTGACAGAAGTGATTTTTCAAGTAATGAAGAAGGTTATGTGATTAAGTTTCCTGAAGCATACATTGCCTGCCGTGTGCACTTACTGTATATTGTCACCCTTCTGAGTCACAGAAAAGCTTCACTTTTTTCAGAAGTAGGATCAATAGGATTAGGGGATTTGTGCTCAAAGCTTGCCTGTGGCTTCTTGTTAAGCATGTTGTATGCTTTATAGCTGCCTTTTTGCACTGTTCCATGGTATTAATCGTCTAAATAATATCCCCACATTCTGATGTCTGGGCCATTTTTTTTTCACATTATTCAAAAAAAAAAAAAATAAGGTCTTTTAAAAGGACTCAGAAGTCAGATTCAGAAAATCATGTTTAGAATTTTAAATAATAGCTTGCTCGTCAGAAATGCTGAATATTCTTCAAATTTCATAGCAACTGGTGATGTTCACAAATTATTTATTTATTTTATTACAAAGGTTGTTTGACTGTAGCTGTTCTGCAGAAGACCTTTCTGTGTCAGAAAGGTCTGCACAACCAGATGGATAATGTAGTTTGGCAGACACATCAAGTCCAATATGCAGAGGATGGCTTAGCTGGCTCCTTGCAGGTCAGCGAACAGCCCATCAGAACTCATTGGGTAAGCTGATTGAGCAAGCCAGATGTATTTTCCAAGACATGATTTACATGAAATGGTAAAGTCTACTAGTGTGCTACAGTTTAATGGGCTTCCATTGAAGTGCAGAGTTTAGACATTTTATCTCTAGTCTTTATTGTAGCTGGTGTAATGGATTGGTATAAAGTCACAACAAAAAGAAGTGATTACTGAAGAAGCTGAGGAATCAAATCCTTTGCAGAGCTGTACACAAAGCGCATAAAATGCCAGCTTTGAATGATCACTCATAACATTTCATTGCCCCAGTTCAACAGCAAGAGAAGAATACTGCTGTATATCTTACCTACTTTAATCCAATTTATAACTTCTATTCAGTGGCTAAAATCTGCCAATTTTTTTATTTTTTTATTTTTTTATTTGTAGACAGAGGCTATTGAGACATACAGCCAGATACTTGAGGAGAGTGCTAACAGAGGTTTGTGTAGGAGGAGAAAGAATCAACTAACCCTGGAACAATGCACATCAGTAGGACCCCATCCCTATAGATGGAGGAAGAGAAAAGAAAGAGGAATTTTGTTAGTTGTGTGGTGTATTTTAAAAAGGTTTCCCATTGAAGAGTTTAGAAAAGAGATGCAGCATACCTGTAGCTTTGCAATTGAGGAGTTCATTAGAGAGCTAATTAGATGAAGTGCTTGATCAGTGATGGGTAAAATGTGTCAGAATTTATCTGAGCACTGGTTAAAGAATAGGCTTATTCATTTCCTAGGATGGAACAGAAATAGATTCAAAAAGCAGAAAGCTGTTTCTCAGGAGAATTTGGCTTAAGAAATTCAATATTAAAGAAAGTCAGTTAATTCAAGTTTATTGTTTGGGAGTTGAATTAGTAGACATGATTTAAGTGTTGTCATACTATCCAGGGAAAAGGAGAAAGCATATAGTTGCATGTAGAGGAGTCCAGGACCACAAGGATCCTGCATTGGACAGTTTTGTTGCAACTCAGTATGCGTAGATTTGAATATGTGATACTAGAAAACTGCTAATAGTGACTGAAACTGCAATGGAAATGGACATTGGTGCTAGCTGAGAGAAAACAAACGTACTGGAAAAACTGGGCATGATAAAAATCATGGTTATATACATTCTTAGATACTTTATGAAGGACAAAATACATAGGAATCATTGAGAAGAGTAGGGTATCTATCTTCTAAAGGATTAAAGTTTCTCTGATGTTCATAATCTAGCAAACTGACTTTCAAAAGGATAATATTCAACTGAAAAATGGTCAGCTAAATAGAGAATAAGAAACATTTTTTCCTACAATTTTCATACAGGCTTTTAGTGAGAATCTCTGAGCTGTTGTGCAGTTACTTTTTTAATGGCACAGTCAAAGATATTGGAAAAATTAGACCATTCTGGAATAAATAAAATAATTGTATGAATGTTTCACAACTGGGTACATTCTATAGATATCCATCCTGGAAATTATGCAGACTAGATAGCACATAGTAATTACTTTTCTGATTCACCCTGTGTTAGTTATCTGTTGCCCAAACTAAATGGATAACTTCAACTGTAGTAATGATACTCCAGCAGCAGTGATGGTCACATTGAAGTTTAGCACCATGAGAGAAATAGTATTGATTAGAAGGTGTAAACAGGCAGCGGAACTGATAATCATCCGATTTTTTTTTTTTTTTAACTGATAGTCATCTTTGATTGGGAAGAAAAATTAAATCGTGTAGAAATACTGGAGAAAAAGCAGAACAAATGAAGTACATTTATGACTTATGCTAAGTGAAACCTGAAGTTTCCTGGAAGTTATTGTGCCAGGTCTCAGTAGTTTAGTGTGTTGGTTATTTCAGTTCCAGTTTCTGTCTTGTCTTTTTTTTTTTTTTCTTTTTCTTTTTTTTCCCTGTCATGTTATTCTAGAACAAACATAAGTTTGATGTAGAATTTGCTGTTATAAGTGAGATTTGTCTTATTTTCAAGTGTTACTGGCATTACAATTGCACTCAGTTCATTGGGTTTATTTCTGGACAGTTGTAACATTACTTTAGCTTGGCAAATATTGACTTAATTGTGATGTATACACATGTATCCCCTCTCATTTCACATCTTTCTCTATGCCCTCACAGTCTGCAGGATAGGATCCATCTATTAGTTAACTAAAAGGTTATTAAATATATGCAAGAAAACTTGGATTAATATTCAATACTTCCAGCTGTGTGGTGTATTGCACAAACACCTGCATAAACCCATTGATGAAACTGATATGTATATGAGTAAAAGCTTGCCTTTCCACTTCACAATGCAGAAGAGCTCTTGTAAACAGATATTCTCCAAGAAAAAAAAAATTACAAAATTCATAAGAAAACAGTTTAAACAGAAAGATTGTTTAAAATTCAGCTGCCTAAGAACATGTTCACTTTTGTCTGTGTTAAGCTTTGCCTATTTTTTAAATTTTAAACAGACTGGGAAAAAAAAAAAAAAGAGAGAGAAAATTCTTGTTTCCAGTGTGAAAATTAGAGTTGCTGATGTAGAAATTTTGTGCTGTGATAAAAATGGTTTGAAAGGTCCTGAAGGAAAGCATTTTTTATTTTAAAATATAAGGAACAGTGATAAAATAAGAATTTAGGTAATTCTATGGGCTTCTCGCCCTCTTCATTTGGGATGGCTTGTTGTAATTAGTATTAGTAAATTTTAATAATAAGATGAAAAGGAGAAGATGTAGTCAGCAGCATTCCAGTTGTCTGTAAGCTTTTTTCTCCATCTTCAGAGTGAATTTTGTGAATTTCCAGTAGAACTACAGAATACTTTAGTTTGGAAGCAACATCTGTAGGTTATCTGCTCCAGTTTTGTGTTCAGTGCGAGTGAACTTAGAAAAGTAATGAGGAGAATGTACATAGTTTTATTCCCTTTTCTTAATTTTTTATTTATTTTTACCTTTAAATTTTTCACATTTGTAGTATCTGCAGAGCACATTTATACTATCTATAGAGGTAATAAAAACAGGCACAGTCTGGTCACAGTCATTGTTACACTAGATTATCAGGTTTAGAATCCATTTGTCAAAGTCATGCGGTAAATTCAGATGTACCAGTGAGTCAAGATTGCTTTGACTATCAGGTTGGCAGATTACTATGACTGCTGTGTTATCTGTCATAACTTGTTCGTCATAAATGCAGAATTGTTATTCATAGTTGACGGCACAAAGTTGGTAATGCCCTGAGCAAAAACACCACTGGAATGCTACTCTGTTCTTGTACTTCAGTAGGTGTCAGAAGTTCTTCCCGTACAAAGTCAGGCAATTTGGAAGAGAATGATGAACAAGCAGCAAAGAACTAACAAATGCAAACAGTATTTTAAAGATGCTTCATAGTATTAGGCCACCCTCAAGAAGGCTGGGGAAGACTGAGAGTACCAAGGCTTCAGGTGACTAGGAAGAAGAGCAACAAAAGGCCATGTTAGCTTCACAGGCATTAGTGTGAAAGGAAAGTAAATGTAACTTCTAATAGTCATGTCTCAGAACAAGCTGAAGGCATTTCATTACCTAAAGAAAGTGTATATCCTATTATATATAAAATATATAGATAGATAGATCATAATTACCTTCTCTGATTAGTCTAGATCATCTAGCCCAATCATTTTGCCCTTTCAAGAATCAACAGAAGTTTGCATTGCTATGGAAATCGATCGTGCAAGATTGTTCCTAGGCCAAGATACAAGCAAAAGGAGCTATATAATTTCACCTTTGAAATGGTGAGGAAAAATAAGGAGAATGTTCGTTTTTTGTATATAGAAGGTCCAAATAGGAAAGTTTGAGAAAGAGTAGAAAGGTTATCTTAGTCAGAAAGCCTATGTAAAGTTATTATTTGATTATGGATCAAAGAGAAACCACTGCAATATATTTTATAAATTCTCCTGAAAAGCACTGAGTGGGAAATCCCTATATGCAATTTACTAGGGCATGTAAGAAATCGTTTTATAAATACAGTGAAAATATTCGAAAGAATAATCTATCTAAATCAATCTAAAAATATAAAAGACTAATCAGCAAGATCGGTAAGTTGCAGTGATGAGCTGCTCAAATAGATTCAGAACTTGATTGGATCTCAGTGACAGAGGGCAAATATGAATGACAAGTCTTTGGGAATTGCAGATATAAATGCAGGTGCACTAACATCCAGTTCATAACCTGTTTTCAAATATATTGGCTGATTTACTTTATAAATAATTCGGAAGAAATATGTAGGAAGGCAAAGAAATGTGCTGAGGGAACAAATCTAAGGCATGATAGTCGATACAAAGGGTAGTGCAGTAACAGCAACATATTGGAGAGGAGTTTTTATCTCAGGCATGCTAGTTATTAATGACTTAATGTTGAAAAAAATTGATGTTTTAGTTGAAAGAAAAAATAAACCTGGAAAAGTTCAGGTGGCAGCCCAGAATTTAACCTAGTTATGAAAGCCTACAAAACTTCTCTGGAAATCTTAAACAGACAAACCTGCTTATGAATTTAATAGGTACTTTTTATTTCCTGCAGTAATGGTTAATTTTGCTGATAACCACCACGTAACTTTTAGCTTTGATCTGCCATGTCCGTCTAAGGTGGGGAAAGTTTTGAAAGCCAATGATCCTACATTCTTTATACTTGAAAACCCATTCTCTGAGTTATGTTTGTTGCACTACAGTATAACCAGAATTTAAGAAAATAAGAACAGATCTCATTTAAGTATCTATATTTTCCTATATTTCTATAGTTAATCCTACTTATTTTTTCTTTTTTACAAAAATAAACATACTTCAGTGAGAAATACTATTTATTGTGATGTTATTGTGGAAAGGGAGCTAGAAATCATAAATAGATAAAAAATAAATCCAAGTAAAAAATGAAAAATTCTTTTCAAAATGAAGGCAAAATGTAGCGACATCAATCTGCTTTATTCTGAAATATTTTAAAAATTTTGAAATATTAATCATTATGTATACAGAACAAAAGGTTGAAATATGCTTTAAGCATTTAATTAAGACTAATTTACAGAAGTATTAAGTATAGTTTCCATAGTAGATCCAAACAGAGAATACAATGGGAGGTGAGGTTACTGTCGATTTGTCGTTCATTTTCTCAGATTAACTTTTTTGCCTTTGTGACTTGCATATTTCCCTTCCTGACAGCGTTTATTTTCCTTTGTATATTATTGGAAGTTTTTATCGCTGTAATGTACTGACAGAAACATAATGGACAAAAAAAAAATCTAATTTGTAAATTTGAGACAGTTCTGTCACCTGTATTGTGAAGCAGCAATACAGCACTGAAGTGCTATTTTTCTCACTGTTGGACCATTTCTTAGTGATCCAACTTTCATAGATTGGCAAAGTAATGGAAAACTAAACAAAACAAAATGACTATGGTTGATCTGCTCAGAGTGATAGTCTTCCGAGTTTTCCAGATCTTTTCTGCTTAACATTTGAGCAGGAGCATCCTTGAAATCCTTTCTCAGTACTTTCTGTTTCTCTCTCTCTCTCTAAAATACATATATTGTAATACTTATTTCCTGTAGCTGTCACCTGTTTTCCCACTAATTCTACATAATTTTCTTCATACCTCCAACAGCAAACAGTTAATACATCTGTTGAGTAGGCAGCTTTTGCATAAAGCTATTTTGCTGGTTTAAATGTCTGTGTTACTAAAAACACCATACATAAATAAAATGCTCCAGCTAGATGTCAGTATACAAATATAGAGCTGTTTCATCCACTTCCATATGACTTGTTTTAAAATCTAGGCTTTGTCAGCTTTATTCCCAGTTATTTTACTGAAGCTCCTTATCTAAATCTTATTATTAAATATTTCTGCAGCACTGTTTTCTGTCAGCCTAACTACATTTTCGCTCCATAGTCATCACTTATTTTCACCATTCCTGGGACAGATCTTAAAAAACATTGAGGAGTTAGTACTGTGAAGGTTTTGTTCTCATTTTCAGTGGAAGTCATGCTTATCAAACAGAAAAAAATATATATTGTTAAATACTACGAAAGAGCTGTATGTACTTTCCTTACAAATTGTTTTATACATTCAATCACTTACGATTCTAGGGGAGGATGTGAATCTTAAAACTTTTAAAATCATAATTATATTAGCAGTCCTGAAAGTACCTTCTTTTTGATTAAACACTCTTATATTGGGTTTAACAGGCAGAACTGCTTTTTTGTGAAGATGAGAGCTAGTACTTAACACATACAAACAAACAACACATATCCTTTTATGTTGTAATTATTTTGAAGCAACAACATATAGAACTTCTTCCTCATACAAAAAAATCATAGCATTAATCACAATATAGAAATTCCTACAAAGTAGCGTGACATCTGCTAATAAGACAGGAAATGCAGAATACAGCTCTGCAGAAAGCCATCAAAGCTTGATTTCTAAAGTCCTTTGTTTTAATTCTGACAATTTAAGAAGGTATATGTACATATATAGGCACACACACATGCACACACTGCAAGGATTATTTTCAGAAAGAATTAATTTCTGTCATCCAATACTTAAAGTACAACCGAGTTTCAGAGTGTCAGTAGAAGAGTACAAATAAATCACCATGCTAACTTCCTGCTAAGATGATTAGCAGGATTCATTAAATAATATGGGATTTTTTTATTTTTTAGAGGCAGGGATTTTTTCTACAAAAATATCATCATAACTGAATGGACAGAGTATACCTATTGCTCATACAGAAGTTCTACAGCTTGCAGTGAGTTTTAATATTTTTAAAATATGCAGGTACTAGGAAAAGTCCATACACACACTTCAAGGTGCATCCTCTGATATCCTTTTGTTTTCCAGCTTTCTCCTTTCACTACAGATTATGAAAAATGTGATTTTCTATTGCATCTCAAATTAGAGATGGCATTCTTCTGCCTTTGTTTCTTACAGGATTTTATGAACACAAAATTCAACGCTCCCACTGGTATTGGCTTTTCAATATTCCAGCTTCAACAGAGAAATAAAATGTGGTCCTGTTCCTATTTCCAGTTTGCCAGGATTGATTTGAATGATTACTAGCATTTTTTTTTTGACATGATAACCCCTTTAATCTAGTTCATATTTGTTGTGAGTATACAAATACCTAATATCCTTTTCAGGAGCACGGTCACAGAGAAGGACACTGCCAACAGTATTACTTCATTTTACATACACATGCATATAGATAGATTTGTATATGTACACACACACACATAGTACGAGATAAACATGGAGTGAAAACCAGACTTCACAGCTTCACTGGCCCACTGACAGAAATATCATCAATTTTGAAGAGCTGTAGAATTTCACCCAGAAATGTGTCCCAACCTGTATTTTATCTTTATTTGCATGCTTCACCTCATTAATTAATAACAGAACACACTGTAGCATCAAAGATCAAACACCAGAAACCACCTTTTGCTCCCATATCTGAGACCCAGACATTTTATTTAAATGCGTAACAAATTAAATTTGCATTGTTACCTGCTTCCAGTTTTCAAAGGCAGTTCTGGAAGAAGCACACAAAATGCCTTGGAGCCTATCCACACTTTCCAGGTTGAGTTGGCCACAGTAAAGTATACAGCATGAAGAATTTTCATTTGAAACAGAGTTCACTAACATTATCTACTTGTTTGAAATACATGCTGTTAGTTTCATTCAAGTGCTTTAACCATCTATTTTGTATTTTTACCAGAAAAAATAAGATTATCATAGTAATTATGACATTAAACCTTTAAAATGAATGCCTTATTTCAGCTAGCGTAACAGTCTAAAAGGGTGTTTTCTCCGAGTTCCGCCAACATCAAAACTTACTGTGTAAACTGTAACTGTAGATCTCTGTGTTACGAGGCCCCGTAGTTACTTTATTATAAAAAATAATGCTTCTCTTTGGGATATGTCCAACTCAATTCCACCCACACATCCAGCTGAAGCTCAAAACAGCAAACAAATTAGATGTGGGCTTTAAAAAGTAATAAAATAAAAATAAAAAAAGCCCTACTGGAATCCAGCACAGCTACAGAATAATTTATGGAGAAAGGAAAAGATATGCTCTCCAAATGTATTTGAAGTAGCTAATTATTAGTTATGTGTAAAATTGGAAAACACTTTTCATTTGAAATTATTTAGCTTCATAAAGTTATGTATTTGAATAACTTCAAAAATGACACTTGTCCATTATTTTTCTTGTCAGTATTTAATATCCAGATATTTGTGTACCGATCAAAGCTAGAGACAGTGAAACTACACTAATTCCCTACAGAAGATTGCTAACAGCATCAGACATTTATCTATACCATATGTTAGACAAATAGAAAACCACTGCAATAGTTCTATTGCTTCCCTAAGGGTAAACATTTTAAAGGTTTATTTTCCACCACACACTCGTTTTCTTGTATTCATTCTGAAAAACACTTTCTACTACTTCCTACTGCGTTCAGCCTAATCAGCATTGATAGGACTCATATCATAAGCTCTCAAAAACAGTGTAGGATAGATACAATATCTATTATGTCTTAGCTAAGAGAATATCAAGCTTGAAGTACTCAAACATTAATAGCAAGCCTTAATTATTTAGAGGGAGAAGTTAGGGAAAGTACTTTTTTTCCCCTTCCATCTAAAATACAGTCCCTGAAAGAAGAAGAAAAAAAATCTGAAAACTTTATGAGAAATAAGAAACAGCTTTTCACAGAAACAGAACACACAATTTTTGTGGCCTATGTTAATTTCCAATTAGTAACCTCTAATACAAGATCTACTTAACCACATTATTAGGGGACCTTGTCATGGCTGCAGCAGGGATACCTGCTCCACTAAGGCCTCTAGCCAGGCTGCAGGGAAATACCTGCCCTAGCACCTCCTCCCCGCTTGTTCTCTAGCCTTAGCACTCATAGGCTCATTTCTCATTTCTGTTTTCCTTATGTAGGTAGCATTTTGCTCCTTCTTAAATACATTTTCTCAGCAGCACCACCAGCTTGGCAAGTAGGCCCAGCTGTGCAGCCGCTGGAAGCGGCCACGTCTACCACAGGCAACCCCAGCCTCTCCTCACAGCCCCCAAAGCCTCACTGCAGCCACCCAGCACCTGGACTCTATAATACAAAAAAAAGTTACACACTTCAGCTGAGGCCAGGCTCCACTGAAACAGGTTAATTGAGCTGTGCTCAAACCTATAAAGCTGTGCTAGGAGGGCTTTACAGAGCTTTTTGCTGTAACGATGGATTAAAGCAAAAGCAGGGGGGTAAGCCTTATAGCTCCAGATATTTTGGGGGGATTGTTGGAGAACTTTAAGCTGCCTTCAGAGCACAGGTGTGTTCAAAATAGTCCTTGTTTGTTTTTTAAACCAGTAGCATGTTAGAGATAACCTTTCTAGAGATGGTAGAACAGTGTTATTTCTTCTGGAAGCTCTAGGCTTTCTGAATCTTACTGGAAAACTGACAGTTGCGTTCTTTGGTGTGTCAAATCCAAAGGGCGGGAACTTAGAGGTTTTTGAAGATTATCAGTGCAGCTAGGGAGGGATGCTATAGTATTTCAGTTTTCTGTAACTGTGTTAATTTTGGTCTGTGTTGGTACTGGTCTTCAGTGGTTCAAATCCAATTAATTTGGGGTTACATACTATGTTTTATAAGTGGTGCTTTTTAAATTTGATTTTCATGAGTACACCTATTTTTAAATGAAGTGCTTGAAAATGATGTCTTATTGTAGTGTTTTACTAATTGATCTTCCCATAGTATTTTTGTATGAATTCTGATATTTTTGATATTCAAAGGAAAGAAGAGTTGCTAGGTTTTGATAGTATATAGGTTAAACGTGGGAGGATTTTGTTGTGCAGTTGCTCAGTAGTGAAGGAGTGGCCTTATCTGCCATATGACCTTGTGGTTGAAGTGTATGCTTTCCAGCTTTCAAAAAAAAAAAAAAAAACTTCCTTTGTTGGTAACTTATTTAGACTAAAATGATATTCATTTAGTTCTTTCATTAGTTTTGTCTTTCATTTTGTGTAATAATGCTGTTTTCCACAAAACATGTGCCTTGCTATTCCCCTCCCCCATTACTAAATTCCTCATCAGTGGCCTTAATTGCCTTATGACATCTTTGTGTTGTTGTTGTGGACTTTCTCATGCTCCTATAGACAGTGTGGTTCATAAACCTTAATGAGAGTAAGCACATTAAATTAATCCCAGTAATTAACAAACTTGATACTTACTTCTCAGATGTCTAATTTGTGACACAATTCTGGCAATTGGCTTCCACTGGAAGCAAGCCTTGCATCCAAAAAGCCCATTTAATAGAAAAGGAAATTAATCTTCATTAAAATTACATTATTGAATTTAAAAATCTGTTGCTGATACCTATTAACTTAAAAATATCTCACCTAGAAAAAGTAACCAATAAGAGGGGAGTTCATTAAAGTAGCTTTTCTTTCTGCACACCTATGTCTCAAGTGTGTTTGGGGTACAGTAAATTTCCTTCAGCTCCTTCCACAGAATATATCTGCGAGCTCTTCAAGAAGACAAAAAGAAAGTGGCTAAATAGCTGCAGTCTTTTTTAGAAAGTGCCTTATGTAAAGAAGAGATGATGGGTCTGTTACACTAGCATGCTAATCTTAATAACAGATTGATTGAGAAGATGCTGAATGTACTTCTATTTTTATTTTTATTCAGTTGACTTTAGTGAAGTTACTTGATTTGTCCATGTTCCTCTATTGGAAACTAGAGTTGGAACATCTTATTGTTATGTTATTGTTGTCATTAGTGTTGTTAACAAGTTTTATCCCTGATGTGGAATTTATTCTTTGTTAGAATTAAGTGTGTCCCGATATAGGAGAAAATATATATATTTTTTAATTACCAGCATCTTGCTGAAACTTTTAGAAGATCTTGTGGTACTTAAAGTAACAACTTTTGGTTTCTGAAATGGGTAAGGATTTGCGATGAACAACTGTTTGCATCTTTTGTCTTTTATTTACTATTTCAAATAAATACTGTAAAAGTGTATATATACTGTGTGCATGGCAAAAGAACCAAAACCTACATGTGACTTTGAGCTGGTTTTAGTATTTGGAGTACCATGGAGGCTGTAGTTCAGACAGTCAGTGGTCAGTGAAAATCCAGTCCTATGTTGATACCTGCCTGAAGTGGGAGTCAGTGTCGAGCTGGAGCCTTGCATCAGGAGGGTAACTCAGAAACCACCCTATGAGCAAGCAAATAGCTCGCTAAAGACAAGAGTGAATTTCAGCTCTGTCTTTTCTGAAGCCTGGATTAGACTGATAGCAGATCTGCAGCTTTCTCCAAAAAGTAAATGCCTGAAAGACATCTGAAAGAACCGAATATCATTTTCTTTCTTAAATTATAGCAATATCATCTTTTATGTAATACCATACTCTATGTAATATCATATTGGTTAGACTGCTTGCTGTGAAAGTAGAATTCCTGTTGCTAAATTTAGTTCCTTACACTGAAGTCATTGAAAGATATGTTTTCTAACCTATAGACCCCATATGCAATCTGCTGAGGTACCCTGAGCAGCTGTTTCTGGATGCGTATGACTAGTAGCAATTATAAGTTCATGGAATAAGAAAGCAGTAGGGAGTATGAATGTGTTAGCCATGACTGCACTGTTGAAGGAGTTAATGATGCAGAGGCATAGGGAGCCCTTTCCAGGCCATCAGACAGGATGAGCAGTTGTGATGATTGCAGTTCAAAACACTTAGAAAAAATTAAAACTTTGCATTGTTAAATAGAGTTCATCTTTAGTTTAAAAGAAGATTTCCAAAGGTTTCTAAATGTGAGCTGTTTGACCAATAGCCTGCTTCCAAAATGAGAAATTTACTTTAATCGCAGAGTCAAGGGTAAGAATTTTAATATCTTTTTACAATGGCAGAGAAGTGGCGATATGTATTCCACATGTGAATTTATTTTTAGTTTTGCTTATGGGTGACTGATTAAGTATTTTGACTGTCCTAGTGTTCTTATTTGTTATTTTTGTAGGCATTTGTCCATTGACTAGATTCATGGTGCCTTTTAGGCAGGCGACCGAAGCAAAAATCTTCAGAAATGATTGTATCTCTCTGGATTTTCAACAGCTTTATGGGTTCACAAATCAGTGGTATACATGTGAAGGGAAATAATGATTTTGTTTTTTATCCTGATTTAATGACTTTCCCAAGGTGATTCTTCTAATGATAATCTAATTCAAACTAGGATGCTTGGTTCTAAGACAAGCTGTTTTTCTGTTTTAAGACCAACAGGAGGGAATGCTCAAAGGCAGAGAGACTGAAAGCAGTGTGTATCAGGCTAAAATAGTTAGAAGAAATATTCTCCTGAGATGACTGTGGGGAGGAGGGTGGGAGGGACACAACATATTCCACAAAAACACCTGAAACATTTGGCCAAAATGTCTCATTTCTTCCCAAACACAACTCTGATAGGAAGGTTCCAGCTTTACTTGTTCTTGCTGTCTAAAACTGTAAGAACTCAAGTAATGGTGAAAGCAGTATTGCATTGCAAGACCTTCTGATGCTTGTGCGTGTTTTTTGTTTGATTGTTTCACTAGTTCGGAAGCATCATACCTTTCCAGTTTCTATGATTATCTGCAGTTAGAAGGTTCTGAATGTGTATCTCTTTGTAAACTTACATTGACTTCAGGCAATTTTTTTTTTATTGCTTGTGTAACTGAGATCAGAAATATTTTTCCATTGTTAGCCTTCATCCAGGTGCTTTATTTCATTTAAAGTAATGGTTTTAAAAAAAAAAAAAAGCTTTTCATGTGCTACATTACTGATTTTCTGCTTTTAAACACCTCGGAGCAATGCTGAAATTCAGAATTTGAAATCTGGTTTTGAATTTTTGCCAAGATGCGTATGGGTATTTTTGAGTGTTTTAGGCAGAATCAAGGGAAGAGAAAAAACTTGCAAACCTATGATACATATAGGATGAATCAAAAATAAAGTTAACAATTCTATGAATAAGCACTAAAAAAGGAGATGAGTAAGTGTATGGATAACTGAGAAAGTAACAGTACTGTTTGTAAGAACAGTTTGTAAGATTTCTAGGTGACTTCTCAGACTGAAGAGATGTAGATTTACATGAGCTAAACCTCATTGCAGTGGTGATGTGAAGTAACGTAAATATTCCTGGAGCACTTTTCAGTGCAGTTATGGTCTGGCACTTCTTCAATTAAATGATCCACTGGTATTTTTAAGTAATTTCATTGGTGGTCAAACAAAAAGATACAATGAAGCACAGATTTTGATGGGAGTTTGTATTTCCTGGAGGGGTGGGGTGATAAGGAAATTTCCCAACAGGTTCAGGTAAAATATGAAAGGCAAAATAGAAATGAAAAGAAAATGACAAAAAAATCTTGAGTTTCTGCTGATTTCCATACCTTTTTCTAGTACTGAATTTCAGGTTAAGGTATATTATACTAGCCTCTCTTCTCTTTTGAGTATTGAGAAAGATCGCCATTTTATATTGTTGCAAGGCCTTTTTTAAAGGTGAGTCTTTCAACACATTTGATGAAGAGGAACAGAACAAAGCAATACAAACTATTGTCCAAGTTGTAAACGTATATACCTGCCAAAACACATCTGATGACAAAATTGAAGCAGTTGAGAAAGCAAGGAATGTAAGAAACTGCAAAACTGTTTCAGGAGTAGGTGGGGTTACTTCTACTTGGGTGGTTGGGTGGAAATACAGTGAGCCTTTGGTTTCTGACAGTTATTCTGAAAAGTTGCTGTTCAGTGAACCACCTTCCACTTAGTTTTGCATGTATTAAATGGACTGCTCATAGGAAGTGGATGAAATGAGCATGGACTTTTTTCTTTATGAATATTTTCAATATTTTGTTTAGTTATCTACTCACTAGTGATTGAGTTCATAATTTAGATTTCCACCCTCCCCCACTAGAGTAGTTTGTGCAGGCTTTGAATCTCTAAACAACTTTCCGTAGATACTATATGGGATTCAGAGTAATTTACCCAGTAAGTCAGCCTTGAAATAAGAATGCTTATGTGATTTACTGACCTTTACCTTACACCTCAATACAGTAGCATTTTTTCTTCTTATCTTGCTTCCTGTCTCTGTTGGTTATATATTTTTGGCAAGGTGAAAAGGGTTCTATAGTCCTAAAATACACTTAGGTTGTTCTTTTTCCCATATTTTTAAATATGTTTGTATCTTTACATGAAATAAGGCATATAGAGAAAACATGACTTTCAGTGCTTTAATGTAGGAAATAAAACAAGTGGAAAATAAACTGAATTAATTCAAGTATTGTGTTAGTCCCTTCTCTTGTTGGTATTTTGGTGTTTGCTTTGAGGTGTTTCCCTGCAGAGTCCAATGCCTTTCTCCAAGTCTGAACTCTTTGAGGAAAACAAGCTGTGTTTTTTACCTTGGCACACAAAAACACATAGGTGATGACAAATTGTTCTCAAATTATCGATGTGTGCTATCCTTTGTGAAGGGCTTTGAGATGATAGGTTCGGCTGAGATGTTAAAACTTGTGTAATATCAAAGGTAACTAAAATGCATTGCTGTAGCTGAGGACAGGTAGACTTAGTGTATGGTGAGCCATGGTAGTGTTTCATGCAGATCCTGGCTATTGGAGAGATTTTCTTCAAAATCAGCTTTCACATCCTTATAAGCTTGAGTATTTAGTAGTGATTATTTCAGAATAAACTTCATAAGGTGCTCGTACATCTATCTTCAATGAATTAAATGGCATTATAAGTGCATAAAATAACTGCATGCATTGGAACAGAACACAACAATTTTAACAGATTATTAATTAACAATTATCTGTTGAGTTGCATGAATAGTAAAACGACATGCATCTATGGAATTCAGTATAAATTTGTGTATCACCTGTTGCTGTGGTATGTACACAAAAGGATTACTGCTTCTGCAGTTTTTGGCCAGCTCATTTGTTGAAATAACCTGTGGTCAGTATATAACCAATTTCTTTATCTAAACACAGGAAGAAAGTGCTGACAGTAATATTTATGCAATTCTTAGGGATAAACAGAAAAAGCAGTGCCAGTAACAGCTATTCTGTAATCCATGGGCACTGTTTCAGATCCTAAATAAAGAATTTGTGTTCTAGATTGTTCTAGCAAGAGCAAATATTCCAACTCTTCAGAGAATGGAAACTCTGCAGAATATGCGTTCTAGCCTGTTAGCTTCTGCGAATGGATGTTATATATGCAACCAGCAGTTCGCTTCAGCTCTGCAGAACAACTCTTTTGAAGTAATCCAAGTTATTTACGTGTTATTGCAGTAGCATTGCTTATATTTCTGCCAGATGACTTTTATTTCAATTTATGTCACTGAGGAAAGCAGCTGGTTGTTCTTTCAGTACCCTGACAGTTCAGGTTTTTGTTTCACACTCTGCTCACACTGTTTTCACATTTCTGCCTTCTTTGGCTGGCTGTTGTTATAAATCAATGCTTGGTCAATTTGCCTTCCATTCTGTCTGAAAGCTCCCCTAGCCGCACGTTGACAGTCTGAAGTAGTTTCTTCATACTAACTAGATGGGTACTGCTTGCATGCAGAATGAATCAACTTTCCTCTCCTGTACGAGGGGAGAAAAATGAATGGAGAAACTAAACCTAAACAGAATTCATTAGATACACAGTACAGGAGTACACTCCTGCATTCTTACAATGCTTCAGTACCACCCTTCCTCTGTAGAAACTCAGAAAACTCAGTTTGTGGTAGTTCTCAAAACAGAAACTTTCACCACAATAATTCTGCCAAAAACAGAAAGCTTTATATAAGTTATGTATTGGAAAACCACATCAGGTCAGTGAAGAATGAATAATCTGCTGTTCAGAGGTGTAATTTCTTGGAGAATACCTATACATCTCTAACACAATGTGTCAAGTTGATTATCTGGGCATAGCACAGATTTCTAGTGTTGGTAAACTGGTTTGTAGGTAAATTTCTTCTTCAAGGCATAAAGTTGCTGGGATATGTGAGCCTTATAACATGCTAGAAGTGACTGAAGCAAGTGAATTTCCTGCCTCTCCAGAATGTGAGCTCTAAGCAAAGCATGCTTATTTACTGACAGGTAAAACAATCTTTCATCTGGATTCTTGTCTCCTTTGGTCACATCAACTGTGAAAATTCAGTAAACCATTCTGAAGTCTGCATGGGAAGGAGGTAGTAAGAATTCACCAAACTCTGATTAAACGCAAATTAAAAATTCATGGCAGTGAAACTCTGTTCTATCTGATATGGTAGGAAACAAGTTTGGGAAATGAAAAACAAGCATTATTAGGTGCAGAAGCCTCTGGTGTATTATTTTATTTCATTTTAAATCTAACTTGTCTATTTTGGATGATTTTTATCACTTGCCTCTTGACTACGGTAATTCTCGAAGGAATGATCTTACCTCCCACACTACTGATGCAGGAATATGCTGTATTTGATCAACAATACTGTACTCTGGAAAGTGCTTTAGGCCAGTTGTGTTTAGAGGAAACAGATCTTGTAACAGTTGCAAATCAATACTTTTTTGTATTTGAGGAACACAAGCACTTGTTCTAAATAAATACAGCACTACCTAGTTTTTTAGTTTGCTTACCTGCAAAACTTTCAGAGATCATGTCTGTGTTTTTGTTTTGGTCATTATGAACTTGGAAGTATATTCAAAACAGAATATTTACATTAAGAAAAACATTAAGAAAATGTTTTTTCTCTTAACATTTATTTTACGTTGGAAGTAAACACAGTCTGGAGAATAATTCAGAACTGATGCTAACCCTTTGTTAAGGTAGCTAATACTGTCAGAATTGGCAGGAAAAATTAAATATCCCTCAGAGCGGGAATTTAGCAATTTCAGTGGGATACCTCAGAGCATTGCTTTAAGCAAGAGCAGCAAAGAAGGCATGCTATCTAACTTCAATCTGCAGTGTAGTAACTTAATTAAAATGAGAAAAATACAACATGAAAATGAAATAGCATGATGATCAAGTGTAAATTATATATCCAGTTTCATGCGTTTTGATAATTACAATTTCTTGACTAAGCCTATACTTACAGCAATGTGTGAGGCAATTTACACAAGGGGAGAGAGGTCAGTTGAGTTCAGCAGCAGCCCCAGAGCAGTCTCACATCAGTTCAACAACAATAAATCAAGTCCTATAGAAGTCTGGGTGACCACAGTGCACGCTATGGAGTCAGAAACTGAAGACTGCTCTCAAGAACTGCTTAGCTGAGCACAGTTCTGAGAACTAAGCTCCTCTTTGGGTCGTGCAATAAGTAGGGAGCTGGAGGAACGGGCAAGGAAGGGGTGTTGAGCCTAGAGGCATGCAGACCATTCCTCACATTTGTGTTTAGGGCACTATGGGCTCCGGGGAGGAGAGGGGGCCTTCTGGTTTTACGACACAGTGGTAGAGGGTTCTTTTTCTGCTGCATTTCCAGAACAGTGTCAGTATTCTCAGAAAATAATCCTAGGATCCAGGACTCTATCTTAAGGTATTACTTGTGCTGTCTAGGCAGCAGGAGCCTTTAGAACTTTAAAATTAAACAGTGGGGAGAGCAGAGCTACTTGCTTTGCAGAAGGTCATATGAGAAGGGTCTGCGTGTGTTTTAAGACTACGCATTTTTCAATTGCTTATGTTCTATGTACTACTTTAAATATTAATGATCTCCATGCAAATGCTTGATAGCACTAATTCCTAGGATGCAAATGGTATCCTAAAGGAATAGATTTCATAAAGTACTGGGAAATTGCTTTGCATATGTTCAGAGGAGTACTGTGTAATGAAAGCAGTACTTCAGAAATCATGTTTCTATGGGAAGATGAAGAAATGTTTGAAATGTTAGGACATCTTTGTCTAGAATGTTTAAGAATTCCATATGTACTGTTCTGGATTTTGTCATAAATATTGTCTAATCTGCCACAGAAATGTTAGAACTTAAACTATATTAAATGAGTGGTATTGTCTGAGTGCTGTAAGTGGTTTGGCTTAAAAATGGTTAGATTCTGGCTATGTTTGAAATAGAGAAAAGGGAGGGCTTCTTACTGAGATAGCTGTCTAACCATATAGTCCTTTTGAGATAAGGCATCAGTAACTTTCTCAGAATCTTAGCTGAGCTTAATGAAACACCTCACTTATCAGCCTTTGCTCTCAGGCAAAAACCATCCTTATCTAGCATTCACAGGATTTTACAGGAAGTTAGTTAACAATAAAAAGTACAGAATCTTAGCATGACAATGTCACCTGTACTCTGTAGAGTATAAGCAATCGCACTGTTCATATCCAAGCAAAGTAGCTAAATCTGAACTCCTGAGAGGTTCCAGTCAGAATTGGTAAGAAGATCATTATTAATAGAATAGCTTTTTGTTCTTTACAAGTTAACATTGTTTTGGAAGTGAATAACAATGTGTTACATGTGCATACCAGATTGAATGCTTCAGAGAAAAAAATAAACTAGAGGACCGAGGAAAAAAAAAGATCTTAATTATGAAAACAATCCTTCAACAATTCAGTATTATTCAATGGGTGATAGTCAATGGCCTGCATTGCCAAGTCAAGCTATATATAGCAAACCAACTGTTATTGTTTGTTTTTATGCGCTTTATCTATGATTTTTTACTTGCTGTACTTGCCAGTCCATGAAGCAGAGGAAATCTGCCTTCAATATCTGATTCTACTATTTCAGTTTAGAACAGTGTCTTTCAGTGAATACACAGCGTAGATCCAGAGGACAGATTCAGGTTTTGTTTGCTAAATGGTGAAAGAGATGCTAGAGGAAAGCTGTAATCCAGAAAGGGAATGGACTTGAAACTGATGTAGAATAATGATGATGATAAAAAAGAAACTGATGTAGAGTAATAATGATAAAAAAAGTCTAATAAAAATGCTTCCTTTCAAAAGATGAAAAGTATTATGAAGACTTCAGAGACCTAGAGCGCTACTGAACTAGATCTGGTGAAAGGATTGTGAAATATAAAGCATTTGAAATTGTTGTTGATTTTTATTTTGCAGTTCATGTTAATGAATATTTGACTGTAAGGTTGATTGTTAATGAAGGAGAAATGAAATCTATGCTTAATGTTATGCCATAGCATATCACCTTGAAACTGTAATTGTAGAAATCAAGTAGTACTGGAATTGATCAGTATTTCAATTGAGAGCCATGAGATGCATGAAGTAGTGGTGGTGACGGGCTATGAGACAGCTTAATGACAATTCATGCAACCTTTAGAGGGCCTGAACTACTGCAGCTTTTCATGATCTTGTATGATTTTAAGGTATAAAAAAAAAACTTTCTAAAGTTTCATTACACACCAGTCAATAAAACCTGCGTAACCCTTTCTATGAATAGTTTCTTGTTTGCAGTCTTACTGACTGAATTATTTTTTAAATTATTCTGTAAACTTTGATTTGTTTCATCCCATGACCTTCAAGCACAAGCTTGCTTCAGAATTAAAGGCCTGCTTGTGAAATGTTTTTGCAACGATCCAGAAATACTTAAGAGCAGGCCAGGAATGTTTCATGTCACTTGTTAGTGGTGAAACTCCGTTATGGTTTCTCTGTTTATTTTTTCTGATAGAAAACATTAATTTGTCAAAAGTGACATCTTTCACTGAATACAAAATGTTAGATTATGATGGATTTTTTTTCAGAACTAAAGAGCCTTCCACAATCCCAATGCCCTACCTCAGTAGCTTTTGCCAGTAACCTAGCACTTAGTATTATACTTTTGCTTTCAGAAGTGTTTGTACAAAATGAGACCCCCAGAGACTCTAGAATGTGAGTCTGGCCATGTTTGTGATTACAGGTGATGTAGCCTGATGGAAGCAGAGCTGTAGAACAAAATAGTTGTTTTAGAGGACCTGTCATCCACCATATGTGCTTTTGTTTTTCATTAGCTGTCATCTGGCTCTAAGGAAATAAATCCCACACTGCCACACTGTGGTTGTTTGGAACATAGATCATAAGCAAGAAACTCATATGTGGAACCCTAAAACCACAGTACAGAGACTTGGTCCTTGTTACTCTTACTCAGATGACAGGTTTGCATAAGGCTGATACCTATAAGGAGTGTCAGCATGACTACTTGTCTCTTCTGGTTTTTTTTGTTTCATTGAATCCAGCACTTTCCTTTGGGAAGTTTTTATATTCTTGTGAATAACTAGTTCTGAGAAACAGAGGGTAACATCACAAGAAACAACCTAAATATTCAGTCATCTTAGTTTTTTTCTGGTTTTTAAATTTTTCTGAAGCAAAACAAAGTGGAATAGCCAGTTGTTTTACTGAGGTAACCTGTATATTTAGTCTAATATTCATTACACAGTGCTTCAAGTTAATTTTACAAACAAGTATCAGCCATTAAGGCCTCTAATGGATTCCCCTAGGGGACCCCTGTAGAAGTCTGTTCCTCTTCAGAAGTCCCTTTCTAATCACATCTCTCCACTCACTGTACTTATGAAATTAAGAACCTGCATGCAATTGGAGAAATAAAACCATGTATGTCTGCAACTGAACAAAAACCCACAGTGTTGAAGCTTTTTCCTCAAGTATCAATGGCCCAAACCAGAGTAGTCAGCCTGTGCCTGTTCAGCAACCTGTGGTTTGTGAACAGCACCGGTGCTGTGCTCCACAGTGGGTATCAGGATGTTGCTGACACAACTGCAGCCCTGTCCTACCTTGACTTTGTGGGATCAGTTTTGGAGACCGTGACTTGTGCCACCTGAGTGCAGGTGTCCCTTGATCCAGGGCTGTGTTGTATGGAGCGTGTGTCTTTGCTATATGAAGACATTTTTTGGTATGTGACAAGTATAGGAGGAGCATGATCACATTTGATCTGAAATAAAGCAAAAGAACCAAATCCTTTAGTCAGGGCTCTGTAATTACTCTTCTGCCTCTTGAATCTGGGAGCAGTTCTATTGAGCATGTCCAAACTGATTTATCTCAGCAGGAAAACGGATACTGGAGCAATTATCAATTTAAGCTTCTGTATCTCAAAACTGATTTCTTCAGCTGTGACTAGGAAGCAGTGGAAAGCAAGTGCAGATGATTTCTTTGTTATATTATTTAGTTCTGTATTACAGGGTCTAGGGATGTTAATCATACAAATTTCCAATCTTTTTAACGCTGGCAATTTGCAGATGGCTAAAGCATAAAGAATAAAAGAAACATAGGGTTATGCAGCGGCTATATCGGAGCTAGAAAGAGAATTAGGAGTCCTTATTCACTTTTGTCCACTTTTAAGCATTAGAGGTTACTCTGTAATGGTATCAGGTCTCCATATTTGTTAAAGCAATTGAGGAGATCAGTTTAAATGCTCAAATTGATTGGAAACTTAAATGTTTTTAAATTAAATGGATGTTTCTTTCTGTGACATGGGATACTACTGGAGCCTTTAGGACTAAGACATATGGCCCTGGCACAGATTAAGCAATTTGAGTGTAATTAAGGTTATAGTAGTATTCTCAAGTTATAATTACACTTCACTGTTTTAAATGGTGTTGTCTTTTTCCATTCCTTGCTACTAGCAGCACATGTGTGACTTGGCACTTTAACCATATGCGTTGTTCACATATCACATCAATAAGGTCAGCGCACCCGAGGCAGAACAATCTCTTGCACAGCTTCCCCCATCTCTGCTCCAGCAGGTGTCATAACAGAGGCTCTGCAGGTCACTGTGTTGGTGTCTCTGGGCTTTCTTCCACCAGATGGTTGGGTTGCCAGTGTGAGGTTTGTCTCATTCCTTTTTATTTTTTTCTTCCTTTGCTATATCTTTAATTCTGGAGAGTTAGTTAAATCTGAGTACAGCATGTATAATTTTCTCATTAAATCAATGGACAAGGTCATTATATGTTAAAGGGAGGAAATAACTAGTTCACACATGTTATCTTCACAAAAATATGAGCTGAGTAATTCTGTACTGACCTTTCAATATCATTCAAAATTAAATTCCATGTGCACTCTGCTACTGTGTTCCATTCTGAATCTGCTATGATGTTAGAGTGGCTTTTAGAGGAAAAATATAAACTAAGTATTCCATTGTAGCTGTTCCATTGCACTTGCTTGTCACTTTTTTGATTCTTTGCCGATATTTCTTTGTAATTTAATGCACATATTACTCTTTTACTGTATTGATCATGGAGCATCAGGTAGTTGCTTATTAAAATAAAAACTGCTGTGAACTTTGCATATATTTCCGTTTCCATAAATATAGGCCTTGATATGCTTAGGAGTAACAAATGGGAGGACTCATCTTTGAAACTGTAGAAAAGGCATTAATATAGATTTGTAGTCATGAAATGAATTGGTCTGTCTCAGTGGCAGGAAGTGATTTCTGCAGGGTGTAATTCAGAACACAATAGAAGATTGCTACGAAGGTGCTGTAAAGATATAGAGCGGTAACAGATAAGCCCCTAGAGGACACATATTTATTAGAGGAATAGTAGTGATTTGAGAATGAAGAAATGGAACAGTAACTTTCAGGGTTGTAGTGTGAATATGCTTAATTGCTTTATTGCAATGCTTTAAATGTGGTGCTTGACAAATAGAAATCTAACATGCTTCTTTATTAGGATTTCAGCGGGGGCCTTAAGACAGAAGCATTTATCTCTGCTAGTGGCAGTCTTCTATATTAGCTAGATCTGTATGAAAATGCATGGATACTATGCAAAGGAAATTGGATACTTTGAGGAAAGTTTTGTCTCGCTCTGTTCAGAGCCCAGTACAGCTGGCTTTTAATACTTACTGTGGTCTTGGAAAAAATCAGGACATAGCTGACTGATAAGGTCAAATGTAGAGTGAAGGATTTATTGGAAAGCTAAGTAATTGGTAAGTAATTTATCTTAATGCTAGAGGTTTATTTCTGTAACCAAACATTTTGTAGTAAGTATAGATTTGATCACAGCAAACCTTCTTCCAAACCCAAGAATTAAATAAGAATTTCAACTCTATCCTGATGTGAAATCATGGTTTAAATGTGTGCAGACTTCTGTAAGCTTTCATTTGTAAGTTATAGCTAAGTATTGGAGATCACTTCTAAAAACTTTCTGCACCTAAAAATGAATCCTTGAGGCCAGAGACTCTGCTGAATAAATGGCTGCTATTTTATTGAAGCATCAGATCTGTGGTGACTGAGCCCTGATCTGAAGATGATGAAATTAGAGCTGGAGAAGAAGGTAGTTCATCTTTACGCAGCTTCTTTCAAACTTGAAGATTTGCGTAGGAAGAGAATAAAACTTTGCTGAGGCTGAGGACAAAATATTAAACAGCAGCAGGATACTCAGAAGCCAAGGGCACTTTTGCCAGGATGTATGAATGCCATGTTCAGGCAGTTCTGCTCTAGACTAGATTAATGTCCTGACCTTCCTAGTAATTAGTCTAGGATGTCTCCACGTCTCTCTGGTTTTGACCAGAGATCTTTTCCAGTGTATTGCTGAAGTTGGTCCATTCTAGGTCTTTCATCTGTTGTGACTGAAATAATTTAGTTGAACTAGTCAAGAATGTGGCTGCTTCAAGTACAGACAGATAGGGTGAGCTGCCAAACCAGAAGGAGCACAATGGAACGGTTTCAGTTTGAAGCTGAGTTCATCCTTTTGCTTTATAGATAACAAACTCCTGAACTGAGAAAGCAGATACAACTTCCACTTTGAGAAAGGACAGTAAGAAAGGTCAAAACAATTTGGAAGAGGTTTGTCTCTTCAAATAAGGCAAGTAGTTATGTTGTTTTAAAAAAGGAAATGAAATCTTCATTGTGGAGAAGTTATTCATGTAAAACAGATTAAAATATGCGTTCCTTATATGTAAATATAGAGTCAATTAACATGAAGCTTTTTTACAGGATAAATGATTGTAACCTGTCAGTGTCCTCCGGGACGACTTTGAAACTGAAATGCTTCTTCTCTATAGTCCCAGTTAACAAAAATCAATAAACAGTAAACATAGAGCAGTCTGTTGCCAAGTGAGCAATGTCTGAGTAGGACAGTTTAATTTTCAGCAGATGAGCAGAATTCACCAGGCTTGGGAGTCCACAGAGTGCTTTGTGGATGCCAGGACCAATTCCAGTAGGCAACAGAGTAAAACTTGGAAAGAGGATTACACCATGCGTGTCTGGACTGACTCCTGTTTTGCCTCTGCTTTAGTCAGTTACGCTTGCAAAAAGTTGGTATGAAGAAGGTATAAAAACACTGAGGCATTTACTCGCATTTTGGCTGACTCTTTGTTGATGCTTGAAAGAGCAGGGCAGTCTGAATGTTGGAAGGCCAGTACAGAAAGTCGTGGTGTGCCAAGTTCACGAAGACACATTTCCTCTGCCAGTGATTCTGCCTGGAGTCTGAGGAGAGTTTGGGAGGCAAGGGGCCAGGTTCTTATGCTCCCACGATTGCCACGATTCTCTATAGAAATCATGCTGTGAGGAGTAATCAAGTCATAATAGAGATAACAGGTAACTTATACATAAAACTATGCAAGTGGATGCATAACGCTTTTCCTGTTGAACAGTTGGAATAACTACTCCTTCATAACTGAATTATACCATGTAACAGTGGCAGTTAAGTGGCCATGCTTTGCTCCTATTTCTAGGAAGCAGCCTTTCTGAAGTATTCACATGTGAAAACAAATAAGGCCTTTCTGCATGAGGCTTGGTCACATACATCTCCCTGTTCATATGTAAAATAGAAACAGATTATGACCCTTGAGATAGTCATCACTGCATCTTTAATTGCATTAGTCCGAGTTGCAAATAGCTTGCATGTTTCTGGCAGTACAGAGGTTGGCTCAACTAAGCACAGAACTAAAATTAAGTAGATTGCTGAGGTTTTTGCACATTTGCTATGTTCAGCATTTGAAAGCAGTTTCTGTTGAAAGTCTGTCTACTTAAAATTCAAGCACTCTGCAACTAAGGAACTCCAAAAAGAGGTAATGAACCATAAATTATTGCCGTTAGATATTTAATACTCAATCAGTATGTGCTCTCTCATGCATATCCCACTGGCACTGCATTTATTCTGACAGTGTGGTACCAGTTCAATTACTTCGCTCATTTACAATAAAAGATTAATGAAAAGAGGTATATTTTAGTTCAGAGATTAATTGCATCCCTTACTTTCCCTACACTAGAAATATTCAACCCATAATCCTGATAGCTTTTTCGTCAACAAGTACATGGAAAATTAATAGACTTTCTTCTGCTGGAATCCTCAGTAGGCTTGCAGATACAAACACCCAGGGAAAAGCTGACTGAAAGTTGGCTTTCTGGTATGGAGGAATTAATTTACCTTCTCTCCCCTGCTCTTTCTTTCCTTCTCTTTAATCCACTCTGATGGCACTTTGAATTTGCCAGAATAAAAATGCTTGTGGAGTAAGAGTTTGAAACAAGCACACTTCTTGTCTTATAGTCTGACTAATACATGTTGTGTATTTCCCTACTAAGGTGCAGCCGAAGGCAGCTAGTCATGGTGAGGGTGGATGGACGTTCCAAGCACTTTCTAGGGTGTTACTGCCCTATAAAACTTAACAGTCCTTATATTTGCAGGGTACTTGCGAAGGTTACTAATAAAATGGATTTTTAATCTTGCTATGAATGCTGTTGATACTTTTTTAAAATTACAAAGGTTCTCACACAAAGACAGAATAAACTCTTGGGTATTTTAGTCTGCAGTGTTTACTTCACTGTATAAAGAGGATAGAAAAAAAAAAAACCAAAAGGTATTCATATGATGTTGGTGTGGGGAAAAAAATGTTCTGAGTTTTATCTACCTTAACAGGAAAACTAAGCAATAAAAAAAACAATTACAATACCAGGACAAAACTCACCAATGGCAATGGTTTATAAAAATACAAAGTTAGAGGTATGCATACAAGCTACAGACTCTTAAGGCAGATTTTGAGCAGTTCGCACCTCTTTGGCTTAGCCTCTGAAGCAGTAGCCAACTTGTCACCCTCCCAGAAGGCCAGTGTAGCGGGGCAGGCTTCAACAGGTATGGCTTTGAGCTCTGTTTGACTTGTGGATGCTTTTTAACACAGCTTTCTGGGGCTGAGCCTACAAAACTAGAAGGGTAGTCTGAACACAATCATCTTGTCAATATTTTTGACAGTTCTGGTTTTGTTCCCTACAGGAAACTACTGGAGGGATTTCAAAGTTTTAGACATTGCTTTTTTTTTTATTTGGGCAGAAAAATAGACGTAAGCTTTCGGTATAGATGTGTGTATTTTACCTGCCTTGTTTGCCTCTGCATGGTCCTGTAATTAAGGCTCTTAGAAATAGCTTTAAAAAGTGTTTCCTGGATATTCTTCTACATGTCTACTGTAAAATAAGTAACAGCTACCTTAAAGTGTATGCAGCTCAACCTCAAAATGCAGTTTTAAGTGTTAGGATCCTTTTTAATCTATACTGTTTTTCATCTCATTAAGGCTCATCATTAATTCAGGGTAAGCCTTGCTGACTTTGAGAGCAGAATGAAAACTGCAGTGGTTTATGACTAGATAATACAATTTATGGGGCAGTTTAGACTAAGGTAAATGAAGAAGCATGACTTCAGGGAGTCCAAGTCCTCAGTGGTCATTATGCATCCAGATTTATCTCTTGTGGGCTGAACGAAGACTTGGATAAAATATTCAGGCTTGGATTGCTGCTATCTTAATAGAGAAGACTTTACAGGCCTGTTTAATCTGTCTGGGAGTAGGGCCTGTCTGTCTTCATGTCACTTTCTGTCTCAGTACGGTTACACGCTATAGGGGATTCTGAGTTTCCAGCTTAAAAAGAGGACATATAGCAAGTAGATATGCTGCACAAATTTTGAAGAACAGAAGTTAGGTAATATTGCTTAATGTGCTATGCTGTCATTGTATAGTGCTGTTGTTCATTTTCATCATCTTGCTAGGCATTGGATCTTTTTGGAAATATTTTCCCTAAGAAAAAAAGTTATTTTCTGGCTGATCTTCAGGATAAACTGGGTTTACTTCTTAGTCATTTTAATGAGAACCGAATAGTTTGCTGATAGCTACATCTGAATTAGAAACCTGCAGCAGCATGCTGTTGTTGCGTGTAACTTTTCTGCGTGAAAACCGTGGTCTGGTTTTTAAATCTGAATAATTTAGCTTGTTTTACTTCTGTCTATGCTGACTATTTCTTTGAATGCTGGATGTTTCTATGTTTCACTTCTGATATTTCTACTAGTGGATTTTTTTACTTTAATAAAACTATAATATACTTTAGAGCTGCCTGTAATTACTTGGAAGATATGACTACTTATGTAAGTTATATGCCTGTAATTAAAGGATCTTGAATTTATATCTAGAGTTAATAATACTCATGATAATAGAAAACTTATGTAGATTTTAATAGGAAACAACTTTTTGGCTTTTATAAGATCCTATTTAAATTGGCACAAAATGATTTCCCACCAATAGAATTGTAGAGTATGTCTTAAGGGGCAAATTTGAGAAAAATGCGTTTTTTTTAAACTCTGCATAGTAGACCCTGGCTTGAGTGCCTTTGCAGAATGCCATGTGAAGCTGCACCTTGCCATTGGATTTCTTTGAAGGTATGATGCAGCACCCTGAAGCTGGAGTTGTCTTCAGCCAAGTGAGAACGTGTAATGCTGAAAGCCACCAGTTGCTTAACTCTTTTAGGCACTGACACTGCATAGGTAGATCAAATTCTGACCTCAAACCTTTTGCAGGGGTGGGTTTTTAAGCATTTGTTCCCAGTGTTACACTCTCCACAGCCTGGCAGCTCAGCCTGTAGCCTTGAGAGGACTGAAGCAGGTGGGTTTAAAGCCTGCAGCACAACAGACCCTAGGGACGACTCTAGCTCGTGAGTCCTGTGCGAGAGCAGTCACTTACAGAAGAAAAGGTCATTGAGGATTTTCTGACACCGCTTGTTTTCTTGAATTGTTTAGAAATATTTTTCTGCCTTGGAGGATGTAGGAAAGTCTGAGAAGAATATGCTGATAGAAGTCCTGTTTGTGGGCTTCCACAATATGAAGTGGTGACGATATTGCCTACCCCAATATCCTTGGAGTGAAACTACAGTTCATTTAGCTGTCATTGCTCTTTCTGTGCCTCTTTCAGAAAAAGTGGTGTGGGGCTGCAGTGCTTACAGGGCATAATAATCTTGAAGGTAACTCTAACACTTGAACTTTTTGTCTTTTGCTTGATCTTCCTTAACCTGATTGCACAGCCTTTTGCTAATATTCTGAGTATTTGTAAACCTATGCATGTGTTTTGTACCATAACCTTGTGTTGCTTCCCCTGCACTCTGTTCTGCATCCTCTGAGGCCACAGCTGAAATTCTATTATTTTAAATCACCAAGTATCTTAAAAAAACAAACAAACAAAAAAAAACCACGACTTTAAAACTAATATTCCATGTTCTTCATTTTTCATCATAACTAACTCTTAATCTGAAATTTTGGATGGATAATTTTCCAGAACACTCATTGAATATATCAAGGCATCTGTTTCTTTGGCAATGTGTTTTTTTTTTTCTTTTGGGTACACTCAGGGTAGGACCAACCAAGGGAGGAAAGAAGAACATTGATCTTCTTTCTCTGCTTGACTGAATAGATCTGTGGGGGTTTTTGCTTCCAGGACCTGATCCAAAGTTCAAGAAAATCAAGTCTTTTAGTTCACTTCAGAAAGCTTTGAGTAAGGCTCATAGTGGATTATTACACCTTTTATTTTGTGTGTATAAATACAAAATATAATGTGTATAAGATCAGGTTGTTTAATTAAAAGACAGCTTATACTGCTATTGATTCCTTAGCTCAGTAAAAGCACAAGTGAAAACAAGGCAAAGAGCCAAATGATGACAAATCTTGGGGAAAAAAAAAATCTAGCAGCATGCTAAATCAGGCAAGTAAAAAGTACTATGGAGTAAAAAATGTGGCCTGATGTGTTGAATTCTTTTAATGATCTACAGTGTTGACACAGTGTACAGGCTAGCGCAATTCTTTTAGGGGAGGAGTGAGAAAGATCACCCCGCTTTTCATTGGGTATTTGATTGCATTGTTTAAGTTCTGCTCATCTTTGAAGGAAGATGAGATTCATTTTAGTCATTTTACTTTATAACTAAACCTTATTGAAGCATAGTGTTTTAAATTGTCTTATTAGTTGCTCTGCCTTAAAATATTGCTTTTTATTAATTGACTGCTTGTTAGGAATAAAAAGCAGAAAAGCATCTCAGTGGATGAATGGTTGTATCTTTGGATGCTTTTTACTGTATTCTCAGAACTCTTGTCCTCTAACAAGGATCACTTTTTCCCTGGAACTAGATGAGCGAGGAAGGGAAAGGGGAGCTTGAAATTATCTAAATTGAATATACTCTATTTTCCTGGGTCAGTTACTTATTCTTCTTCCTCCCTGTCCTCATACTGCTCAACTACATTACAATATAAGAACAATCTGAATTTATAGAAGGGGTTTATATGATGGGCTGAAGTGAATTGGGTGCTTTAGAACTTCTCCCTACCTGCATATACTGTGAATCAAGACAAAACAGTTTGAATTTTAAAGTTCAAATTTACTTTTGCATTATAAATCATACAGGAGCAAGGGAAAGATGTGGTTACGTATCTTGCTCCAAAACTGCACTGCAATGCTTCTATGATCATCCCTTCTGCAGCTGACATCCTGGAGTTCTCAAAATTGTTTTTAATTGTTTCTATGGAGGATTTATCTAAAACGTTTTCTTTTCCTGAAGACCTGAAATGGATTTTAGACAATTAGCAAAGAATTTAGCAATTCCTTGTAACACATCTAATGTCATCATAATGTTTAGAAGCTCACCTGGTATTGAGGTAGGAAGAGGCAGGGGGCTTCTTCATCCGTAATGAAGATAGTAGGACAGTATGTTTTAAGGAATAATAATATTGGTGATGACATGGCTATCTCAAGCAAACAAAGGATGCAAAGTCTTTAGGGTATTGTTGAGATTTAAATGACCCTAAGATGTGTGACTAATTTTATAAATAATTGGCATATGTTACTTTTTTTACTTTTCCTGTTGTTAGAAAAGTATGCGAGAATTTGAAAGAAAACACTGCACAAATGTTAGGTGAAGAGCATTTGCCCCTTCTCACAATATGAATCACAATAAGGAAATGAGTCTCTGCTGGAGTCTTGTTCTTGTACTCTGCAGCTTGTGCAGTGGTTTACCATGCTATACATTTGCATCGAAAACACGATTAAGGTGTGGGATTAAAAAGTGAAAGTCTACATAAAGAATGGGAAGGGGGGTGGGGGGAACCGACCCATCTGAGGTAGCTTCCATTAGCTATTGTAGATGGTAGCTTTTATCACCCGACTGCATTCAGAGCATAAGCAGTCTACATTTTTAAATCACACACCAAGATAAAACCCAACTGGTGCAAATCAATGCAGTTCTTGTTGACATTTGAAACACAACTTGTCTGTTAAAGGTATGGTGCAATATACTTAAATCCTTTAAACTGCAGGATTACAGAAGGTGATTGTTAGACTTCATGCACACATACTCCTCACTTTGAACATATCTGTAGGCTGGGGAGGAGATGGATGATGATGGCAGTCAGCCTCCATAGATGAAGTGTACTGGGTCGGGCTGGGATGTTAACTTTCCCTGCAGCAGCCCATACAGTGCTGTGCTCTGCACTCGTAGCTAAAACAGCAATGGTATCACACCAGTGTTGTGTCTGCTGCTGAGCAGTGCTGGCACAGCATCAGGGCTCTCCCTAACTCCCCTAGGGGTGGGCAAAGATGTGAGAAAAGAAACATCACCAGGGCAGCTGACCTAAACCAACCAAAGGGATATTCCATACCATATGATGTCACACTCAGCAATAAAAGGTGGAAAAAGGAGGAAGAGGGGAGGGGTGGGCTCTCGTTGTGAAAACGTCTGTCCTCCTCCCGAATACAGGCTACGTGCGTTGAGGCCCTGCTTCAAGGACGTGGTCAAGCATCGCTCATTTGTGGGAATTAGAGAGTAATTTCTTTCCTCTGCACTTCCACATAGACTTTACTTGTTTTGTTTAGTTTTCCCTTTCCCCCTCCCTTTTCCCCTTTCCTTTTTTCCCCTTTAGTTAAATTGTTAATTGTTTAGTTAAATTGTTTAGTTAAATTGTTTAATTAATAATAATCTTTCCTTAATTATTTTTTTTTCCTTTAATTAAATCATCCTTATCTCAACCTGTGAGTTGTTCTTTCCTTTAATTCTTCCCCTCCTCGTCTAAGGAGGGGGAGAGAGACAGCGGTTGTGGTGTTCAGCTGCCTAGCACGGTAAAACCACCACAGGTAGCTTTTATCACCCAACTGCATTCAGAGCATAAGCAGTCTACATTTTTAAATTACACACCAAGATAAAACTCAATTGGTGCAAATCAATGCAGTTCTTGTTGACATTTGAAACACAACTTGTTTGTTAAAGGTATGGTGCAATACACTTAAATCCTTTAAACTGCAGGATTACAGAAGGTGATTGTTAAACTTCAAAGTGAGGAGTATGTGCGCATGAACATATCTGTAGGCTGGGAAGGAGACGGATGATGATGGCAGTCAGCCTCCGTAGATGAAGTGTGGGATAGACCTATCCCAAGCAGAAAAGAGGCTGAGATGATGATTTCTAGGATAAGTAGGCTTCCACTCCCTATGGGGGTTTATAGCAATTTATTTCTTGCAGGAGTAGGAAGTGCCAAAATACATCAAGAGCCTATAAAGCAGTTACTTTCTTTTAGCGTGCTTTACCCTGCTGCTGCTCTTGAGCTGTAGAATGTCAGAGCCCAAACACTCAGGCTCAAATGCTAATTCAGGAGCATTTTTCTCGTGGATGTGACTATCAATGTGACCACTAGTTCAGTGGGAGTCAATAGCTTATTATTGGAATAACAAAAAAAGCCAGCGGAAAACCTTTTATAAAAGTCTTACATGTATCCCCATGCAGTTAGGGCCAATGTTGCTGCTACAAAGCTGGCTGGGGCAGAACCTGGCTTGAGAGAAATACCAGCATAAATGAAACAGTTTTCTACAAATCCATACGTCCATGTTAAATTATTGTATAACTGGTTCTGGTGGGGTGAGCAGGACAACTAAATAAAACTCTTGCGTCATCTTTTTCTGTGTAGTCTGTCATATTTTTTTATTTAATCTCAGCCTTTTAAATCAGCTATTTGCACTTGGTTGACTCCACAGGAGATCTATTGCGTTAGTTTGGTGCCTACTGAATGTCTTGTTGATCTTGTCATCACTTAAGTGTGGAAGAGAAAAATTTAGAAGGCTTATAATTCACTCCTCCTGGGGAGATCTGTGCCATACCTTGTATTCCTTGAGATTACTCTTACAGGGCAAAACAATTTGCTGAAGTAAAACTCATCTTCATTTGCTTTGACTTTGAGGAAGAGTTAACTGCCAAAGAGTAAAGAAAATGGTCCTACTTGAAAGAAGAGAGTAAAAGCACCCCAGGTAGTGTAGTGGTTTTTCCTTGGGGGGGGGGGAGGGAGAAAGCCAGAGAGCCATCATAGAAGAGAATGGGCTCCTTGCAAAATGGATGGTGTGCTTATGACAAAAGGCCTCAATAGGACACAGCAGCCAGATTCAGACCCAGAGAAGCAAAAAATTCTGTGAAAAATAATGATGTTATTGACAAACTCTCCAAATGTAGTTTGGAATAAGACTTGGTGTGAATACAACTGAAATGACCAGCTGGTGAATTTGTGATCCCTGAACCTGTCAGTTTTATCCTCTTCCAAACTCTCTAGTGATTTGTGTTCTCTGAATTGTTTCTCTTTGCAATCTCTATCTCACTATAGGATTCTCTATTCAGAGCAGAAAATGAAAGAGGGAAAAAAGAGGAAACCAAACCATTCCACAAGAAATTTATTGCAGATAGCAATTTAGAAGACTCATTATCCCAGCATGAGAAAAATACAGTAGAATTCTAAGAAAGCCAACAAAATACAAATGCACCGAATATACTTAGTGATTGAATAGACAATATCATATTTTCAGTTGAGGTTAATAAAGATCCAAATCCATTTTGTTGAAATAGAATGTATTAAGTAAATATTGAGTGCTAATTATACACTGCTGTTGAAGAAGCAGCAAATATAGCGCACAAGAATTTCTACCAGTTTGAACTAAAGTTACTGATTAATTGGAATGGTGTTACTAAGGTATGGGCAGAAGCCTCAGTAGCAAAAAGGTTAAAAATACTTGTAAGAATTTTCTAAGAATTGCCAAGAGTTTTCCAAGTATAGTAACAAAAGGAAAAATATGTAGTGTTGAGATGGAGAGGGACAATTTTCAAGTTTCAGGTTTTTGACTGGACCAAACTAGAAAGGTAGTTCTACATTGTTAGTGCTTTTAACACTGTTTTCTGGATTGCAGCAGTTTCAATGTATGCTGTTTTCTGATCAATTCCTTCTCGTTTCCCACTAAACGCTTTTTTGAAATGCAAAGGCTCTTGTAAATGGAGTTAGAGCTGGGCAAAAACAGTAAGAACAGCGATTTTTGTTGAACATATTCTGTCTGGCTATAAAAATCAGTAATACTTCAAACACTGCATTTAGATATGTTCATCGCTGTGGTATATCTCAACTTCAGCTTTTGCATCAATAAGAGGTATTTTGTGCTGTGGAGGTGAATATCATGTAATAAACTCCAATGTCTTGAAATGATTTGTATGTCAACTAGCTTTTTACAGTCTAACCTTTACTTTCCCTATCATTGCAGGAACAGTAATTTTAATTTAGAAGGTAGGTAAAGTGATATAAGTAGTGCTTTATTTTTTTTGTTTAAAATTTCAAACTGCTGTAGTACAGCAATTACAGGAGCTGTTATGAGGGAAACTCCACTTGCAGGACTTGTAGAACAAAAAGTAAAGTTTTTTTCCTGCTGAGTTAACAGAACTGAACTTTGCTGACTCATGAGGAATTAACAGAGCAAGTAATAAAAATATTCCTGCTGTTACTGAAGTTCAAAAGATGCCTGTCACATAAAAATTGCATGACAAGTGTTCAGGTGAAGTCATCCTGGTAAGGGTTGACTCCCTAATGAAGCTATTAAAGGAAGATACCTGGGAACTGTGTAGCATCTACCCATCGTGAAAGCCATCATAGGTGACCTTTCCAGCATGTCAAGGTCCACTTTGGTTTGTGTGCTTTTCTGTAATTCACTGCAGTCTAGGAATCTAGTGCAAGTATAATGGCAACTGTTACGGGAAGGGAAATACAAAAGTAGTCTCATTTGTCCAACCTGGATATAAATAGGATAAACTTGTAGTATGTGTCAAGATAGGCTGAATGTTACTGTAGTAATAAAGGGTAAAATAGTTCATACAAATAGTTTGTGCTGTTCTTTAAAGTTGCTTATGGAGAACACTTATTCCATGTTGATAGAAGGAACTTAGTTACTTGCAGTGGACTTAGTATGATTTGATGCATTAGTACTTGCAATACCAGGCCACCTTATGCTGGAGGGGGAAGTTCTTGGGCTCTTGCTCTCAGCAGCAACATCTTTTTGGTAAGAAAAAGACAGAACAACTGAGCGCGTATTGCCTCTCTTCACCCCATCCCAGTTCTGGCACCATGTGCTTTCCATGCAACTTTCATGGTCTGTCTGTTGCCTTTAAATTTATCTGCTTTGGGGGTCCTCTGGTTGGCAAAGAAAAATACCTTTGCCTCTAGATTCCACAATTATACATGCGCATTATTACTGCTCTAAATGCCTTGTTGTCATATATCCTGACCAATCACACAAATCCATGGGCATTTACTGCTTCCTGAGGGGTAGCACCTGGGGATATAATTTCAGGGTTCTTGTGAACAGTGTTTGTAAAAACTATTACTGGTCATTCAGGGACCTTACTTCAGTGCTCTAAAACCTACATCCATGCAACTATTTTGTTAAACTATTGGTTTTGACCTTTATCAGTATTTGAATGGCCTGGAGAGTATAAGAATAAATATGTTAGCAGCATAGAGGAAACTAGAAATGCAGTCTGTCATATATGGCTGCTTCGAAAAATTGACAAGGTAGACAAAATATATGTTCTTATTCACTTCTTATAAAAAGAGAATAGATGAGCTTAATCATTTCTCTGTCTAGATGAAAAATGTGTTTTTATTAGTTTTGTTAACTACTTGCCAGAGTCTTTGTACTATCCAAAGATCTTGTAAACCTTTAATAAATTGAGCTATTGTAACACTCTCAGATGGACTTCCTGGAATGGGTTTGAATTTGTATGGCAATGCATTCAAGAGAAGTTAGTCCTTCTGTTCCTCTTTACCCGTTCATAAAACTGGTGTCCACAGAAAGCGTTCCAGTGTTAATACTGTATTGTATGTGAATATGTATTTTATAAACTTCTTAAAATGACATTTTATGTGAATCTTAGATATTAAATCTTCTGCTTTAGAGCAAAAATCAAGTCCGTATTGCAGTGCCCAAGACTTGCTCGGTTCTTTTCCTTACAGTACAAGACATGTTAAGTCAATGAGGAGCACTTAATTTGTACTAAATCAGGTGCTTTGACATGTGAGTTGAGGCTCTGTGACAGCTGTTGGAAAACTTGGTGTTGTTGCTGTACTGATGCAGAACCAAGCATCTAATTTTCATTGAGTTTCCGTGTAATGATGACTTCAACAGTAATTTACGAACTTTAATTAAAATACTTTCCAGCTAATCTTTTGACATTATCCCTTTAATTATAAAAGACATCAGTTATATTAATAGTGTGCAAGACTACCTTATTTGCTTTAAAATGTAGGTGCGTGTACAATTAAACTTTTGCCAATGTTTCACTGTTCTGGATAGGATCAGTGACCATTATGTGTTACAAGGCTTACAGAGCTGTGATAATGAAGCAAATTTGTGCTGAAAAACTGTACTTCAAGGGAATATTAAAGCTCATTAATTTCATTAGCTGAGTGTATCTTTTTCAACATAACTTTAAAGAAATCTTTTATCACCATGTAAGAGTATTGTAGCATTGCAGCATGGACCAATTTGTTTAATAACTGACTTCATAGCAAATAAACATTTTCACATGATTAGTTTAATAGTATGCTAAGACAGGATTTTCTTTCAAAGTTGAGCATTTTCTTTTGCATATTTCTTAGCTGCAGTCAGTGGTGACACATTATATTCCACATCATTAGGACCTAGTAGAGTCTCAAGAAATGATATGGCTTGGTACAGAACAAGTGAAGCTGGGAGTTGCACAGAACAGGTTGAAGGCATAAGCAAAGTACATTGCAGTCTAGGATGGGAGGAAAAATTAATTTGGTATTTTAGGAGGCTGGAGTTGGCTTTTTCCAGCTCAGCTCTTAGTATTATTGTTAGAGCTCTTCCTCTTACTACTGCTTCATGCTTCAGCTGTTCCCTCTACCACAGTTATGAATCCAGTCTTTTGGAACTGCTGCTCTGCTCGTACATCTCTTTTTTTCTGAGCTCGTTTTACTTCTTGAAGTAAGAGAAGGCTGTAGCTCTTGCCCCATCTTTAAGGGGCTGAGAAGGGCACACAGTATGGAGGAGAAAGGGAAGAAAAGCTGTTTGTTTTGTAGAGGTTGGAGAAGGTTTGAGGGTGCACACCTGTAATATAAAAGGCAGTTTGAAAGGATGAGTGAGGAGTTTATGATCCCCAAAGGATAGTGGAGGGGGAGTATCATGAAAGAAGTAGGCTGACCCCAAGGACAGAAAGATTCCACTTCAGTCCCTGAGCTCTCAAAAAGATTCTGCTGCAGTCCCTGATCTCTCCCATCCCTCTCCCACCTTACCCTCTAAAATGCTGTTAATTTTTGTCCTTCACCCACAAATATCTTTAATTTGGGGGGAATAGGTGTATGGGAGTGATTTTTTTCCTACCTTAAGGACTCTAGGTAGAAGTAAAATTTTGCTTAAATTCCTAGGAAGCCTTGAGCTGGCTTTGTTTCAGTTCTGCGTGAGGTGCCACCAAGAGGACCCAGAGTTCTTCTTGGAAGGTAGAAGGATCCCTCCAGGGTAAAGGACTCACTGACATGGCTGAAACTGCAAGAAAGCAGGATCTGGAAAAGGCTCAGTACTCATTACTGAGATCTGATGAAGTAGATAAGAACTTCTTTGCCCAGTTCATTCAAAATTCCTATTCAAGTTGCTGGAGCTTAAACAGCTGGGGCAGGGGGACTTCCTTGTTCACCTTTGCACTGAAGAATATTGTAGTGCTTCAGTACCTCTGGGATATTAAGACAGTTTTCTACTTAAAATACCAGTGCCAGGAGCTATTCATACAAAGCCTGTTTGGGTGGACAGAGGATATGGCATTCACTCCTCTTGGGGTCAGCTCCCTGCTTTTTATTTTGGGAGGCCTTTTAGTTGGCAACTAAACAAGAAGCAAACTTCCCTTTTTTAATGGACCTGATTCCATGCTGGTACAATAAAAATGTTACTGGACTGCATTTGTAAGCCCTTCCCTTATGGGGTCTAAAACAAAAAAGTCAACTTGCTGAAGTCACAGCAGATCAGTTGCAAAGTAAGGTGTCATGTAATGAATACTTTCATTGCTTTGCTGTTAGCCAGAACTGTCTGCTTAATCAGTTACTAAAATCATACACTTTACAAGCAAACATATTGAACATTAACCCTTTACTTTTAGAGAAGTCACAAATTCCTCTCTATTTAAGGAAGTAACTTTAAGATTTGATCACTATAATCATAATGCATCATAAAATTGTCCTAGCAAATATTCTAAGTTTTATTCTGTAGCTATTGTTCATCTGGGGTGAGATTTTGCTTTACAGCCTGATTTTTTTTGAGTTCTCTTTTAATTAATCATTCTCCTTGCTAGGTCTGCTGTTTACTACAGTGTATTTCCAGAGGTGTCCCTTTGCTTTTCACATAGTCATTATTCCTTCTTAATAGGCATAAGATATTATAAAGAATTCATTGGTGGCTGGATTTTTGCAACGGATTCTGAAGAAGGGTAAAAGTTTGGTTTGCAATTAGGAAAAATAAATTTAAAGCATAGTTCCAAACTTAAGCAAAAAGAACCTTGCTTTTAAATAACGGCAATACATTTCCTCATAAAAATGTAAAACTGTTTCTTCTGTCCCAAGAGAGCAACTTAAAAAGTTAGGATGGCGAGACTGTAGCATGTATTTTCCTTAAAGTGCTGATTGCTCCCAAGCTCTGCAATCCTTTTGTATGCTGCTCAGCACCAGTTACAGAAAGGGCAGAGATCTTGACACCCAAGGAAGGATGCAGTAAGAGGAAGCCAAAATTGTCATCAGTGGGGAGAGACTTCATACAAAACTACAATGCTAACTGCTGGTGTTGACTCAGAAGGCTATTCTGAAATTTTGTTTCCTTCCCTAATTGCTACCATGTGACATGAAGTATTTTTTGTATATCTTGTCTCTGGCTTGACAAGGGTGTGCATTTCAATACCTCTTCAATGAGCTGAATTGTTTACCAGCCTCTGATTTTTCTTTTCCTCCCCAGAAGCCCTAGCTGGTTGATTTGTGTGCTGTAGCTCAAAATGTAGCGTCTTCCCTGATTTACAACCAAGAGACACCCTCAACCAGAAAACAATTGCTGTTAATGAGCATTACAGTGCCTTAAAGATGAGTTGAGTCTTTTAATTTTGTGAAGTTGATCTTATTTTAATGTCCCTGCAGACTGCTTTCTCTGAAGTTTAGTAATGTTAATGATAGTAAAGCCATTTGCAATTACTGTGATACAGCTTTGGTTAAGACAAGCTAACAGGAGAATAGAGTTAGAAACTAGTGATCCTCTACTTATTTAGCAGTAGCTTTCATTAATATAAATTAGTGGGTGGGTACATGAGAGTTGCCTTGGAATAAGTTCAGTTGTTTACCTAAAATAAAACAGAAGTCAGTCATCTGAGCTTTCTGACAGATTATATTTCAGTGTGGTGAAGTCCTGGGCTATGTTCTCTGCATGAGTTAGCTTTATGTCACCTTGCTGGAGTTGGAAAACTTAATATTCGTTATGCAGCTTCCAAAGCGACCTTCAAGTTATCATTATTTTGAAAGGAAATATTCCTCAAAGATCTGGTTTGTTTTGTATAGGAACCCACTTAAGAGAAAAGGGATCATGTTTTCTTAATTTATTTTTGTAAGAACGTAATATTGCTTCCTTTATCATGTTTCCAGTTCCAGAGTTTTTGTTAGAAATAATCTACAATTTGGGGGTGTGGGGGTGGGGTTAAAGTACAAGGCAGCATGTGGTATATTTGATAGTTTATTTAAATGCACAAACCTGGCTATAAAAGGAAAAGATGTAGATGCTTGCAGAAGTAACGTTGCCTATGCTTGTTATGGTAGGAGACCAACAAAACACCTCCAAACTATAGGAATGAGAGGTTCTGATAATAGTAATGCAAGGTGTTGCTAACATCCCCAGTTATAACTGCACTGTTTCACCTACGGTGCTGATTACTAAAGCTGTAGTTGTGTAGTATCTTGTTAAGTTGCTCTGGTGTCCAATGAAGTGTTACTTTCTGGGTCCTGCTTTTGATCTCTTCAATATTATCTACTCAAACAACTCCAAATACAAGTCTTTTCAAGACTGAAGTAGAAGTGGGTAGGATTACTCTATTAAAGCTTAACTATTATGCTGTACTTTGCCATGTGTGTTCTTAAACAGCATGCACTATGTGTTTGACTAACTTGTCATTGACTTCCAGTTGTCTCAGTTACTCTCCCTGCCAGGAAGTCCCAGCAATGAGTGCGTTCTTCTTAGCCTCAGTTTCACTCAAGTTAGATTAAACAGAATGCTTTTGTGCAGAGTGAAAGGATTCATGCAGTCTTAAAGGATTTTAAGTGTTTTGGTTGTTTCTGATCTACGGCTGTTTTGTGATAATCATCTTGCTTTTTCAGCGTGGGGAAAAAAGATTGTCGTCATCGGTATTTCCAGAGGTTTTGGTTTTATAAATATCAGTCATGTACTAAAGCTGTTACATCAAACTTCTTCATCTGAAGAGTCATTAGTTGAATCTAAAAAGGAGGCACTTTTCCTTTTATGAGCTGATTTAAACTGTGAAGGAGTGTAACAGCATGGTGTCAGCTTTGGCTCTGCTCTACTCTTTTTATTGCTGATAGAGCAGCTGACCTCCCCGAGCTGGAGAGAAGGAGATGGAGAAGTCTCCAAAGAAAGGCAGGAAGGAAAGCAAAGGAAAGATCAATGACTCGGTATCATTCACTGAGCTGTTACAGGACGGCGCAATTGCATTTGCATTTCTGAGGACTTAGGAAGCCTTAAGTATTTTGTAGTTCAACAAACTTAATTTTTAGAAATGCTCATTTCTTAAAGTAATGCCAGCTACTGAGGTAGCACAGTCCTTTTTTCATGCAATCGGAACAGTCAAAAGGACGGATTTTTTCAAGGGCATTAGCACTGGGTGAATGCTATGTAACTTAAGTGTTCACTGCTAAATGTTAGCTGTCAAGTCAGCTTTTATTCATTATAACTTAGTTAATCAAGACTTTCACTTTGTAGCAGTTTGACACCCAATACTCAGCAGCAAATATATTGTGGTTTGAAACTGATGTTTTCTGTTAAGGTTCTGTATGGTTGTTTCTTCAAAACTAACAAATACAGAGAAAAGGTAGAAGGTGAATCAGGGCTAATCCTCAGAGTAACAGTAGGTATATGTTAAATAGGTTGTATGAGTCCTCCTTTGCATGTAAATTTACTACTGGATTGAACACTGATCCTGAAGCCCAAAAGCTGCGTAGGGCCTGGATGATGGATCCCATGCTCATGTTGGTAAAGTCAGGCACTTCCTGTGAATTTAGTGCAGCCTGTACTGGAGCATGGAGTTTGAAGGCCAAGATGTCATTGAACAACTATTCTAAGGTGTGTGACTTACACTTCTTTAAAACTGTGTACAGGGTTATTTTTTTTTAAGTCTGCCTTGTTTTTGGAGCCTAGGTAGAGGCACTTCCTTGCTTCTTCAAACAAAGATTGGAAGAAAAGCCTGAAAGAGTTGCAAATGACTTCCAATTATATGGTTTTAGACAAAATGCCTTGTCTTTCTCATTAAGTAATATTTCAGTGTATATACTTCAATGAAACAGTATTTTTCAGAAGGCATCCTGCTGTTGCCATTAAAAAATAAAAAGGCAAACCAGTAATGTTGTCATTGAATGCCTTGCTGTTACCAAATAGTATCAGTTGGACGACAAGGCATTACCTACTGCATTTTGTGGCAGGTATGGGTGTGAGAGAGCCCTAAAGCAGAAAAAGCAGCCACTGGACACTGGGGGACAGGTCATGTGAAGTGAGTAGAGGGCACTGGAGACTTTAAATTAGACAGGTTGGGGGGGGGGGTGGGGCTGATAAAGAAGAGTAATGTAAAGAGATTTCAAGGTTGAGACCAAATATCTCTCAAGCATCCTGTAACAGTACTGTATTATGTTTTGAATGAGCTACCTGATCACTTTTTTCTTCCAAAGGTCCAGTAGGGCCTTTAAAATCACTTGCTCTCAACTATTCTGAGTTGGATAAATATTTGATGACATGGAGTCTTGTGGGCGCTGCAATAATTATACAAATTGTAATGCTAATCCTTGGTATCAATAATGCCTTTGGAGAAAATAGCATTATATACTTCACTCCCAGAGAATAATAACAATATTAACGCAGCACTGACACTTGGCAGCACTGCTTCCCCAGCCTATGTTCACTTGGCAATTGGAATTGCAAAGAAGCATAGAAAGCACACATTTCTGGCTGCAGTTCTGTTTCTAGAGTAGCAAAAAAGAATTTGGCATTTAATGATATGCAAAGTGTTGTTCCTATTTGATTGTAGTATACTATACATGCCTTGGAGCATGACTTAAAGTAATTTAACAACTGGAATAACAGGCATTTGGGAAGAAACTAATTTCATACGAAAGCAGATCACAGACACTAGGCTTGTTCACAAAAATGTTACCTTGTCATGCTATATGAAGTTGGATATTGAGCTAGCAGGATGATGTGGGGGCAACATCTCTCAGTTCAGACTGGATGAGATCCACTTGACAAAATAACATAATTAGCGAGATGTAAATACTGTAGCCAACCTGCTTTACAGCCCCATAACAGAAGGCTGTACTGATTTTTCTTAAAATTTCACTAAGAGAACCAGTTTGGACTCCTGCATACATGAAAAGCCTCAGATGTTTCCAGTGTAGCCAGGTGATTGGCCTCATCATGGTGTCACCATGTACAGTGTGGGCTCTGCACTGCTCCAGGGCTGCCCATCCCCGCCTGCTCCCTCTGCTCCCTTAACATGGAGAAGGATGCCTAGCGCTGGAAGTGAGAAGTGATTCTGGTTTTGGAGTCCACTATTTTGCTGGTAGACTTGTCAGACGGAATGATTGCCAGTAACTATTGTCCATATGTACTAGGAACATAGTTGAAGCTGCTAGTGTATTCAAGTAGTTCACAGTGAATCTGAAAATACAGGAGGAAAGAAAGGAATAGCAGCCTCTACGACTCTATCTCCATGTGAGAGAGGTGGTTCCCCCATGCCATCACTGGGTCTGAAGCACAAACGGCTTATAATTCAGCTCCCATCTCTTCATATCTGAGTGGAGAATAGGGGCTGGAGGAACTTCGGATATTTCAATGGTTAGATTCTTTCTTCTCCAGTTCTTCCTCCCAGTCTTTCTAATTTAGTCTGACGTATTTTTACTCCAGTAAAAGTGAGGAGGAAATTGGAGGTGGTATGGTGTTGTGGGAGAGCTTGGACAGAGATGACTGAGAGCCTTAAAAGCTGTCCTTGCTGTTGTCATCAATGTGGTTAAGGATTCTGTACTTCGGTGATTACCTAAACTAAAATCTTTTTGACACCCTCAGCACTATTTAAGGCAGAATCCCAATTGTCCCTAGCATATGTAAATCCAAATTCTTAATCTTTTATATTTCACAAGATTGTCACAAGAGCTTTGAGATTTTTGAAGTACGACTCTGAGGTTAAAATTATTTTTAAAATAGAAATTATTTGCACTTCTTCAGCAGCTTTCATCCAAGAAATTAAAGTGCTTTACCAACCATAATAAAGTAAGCCTTATAACGTAGTTGTGAAGTAAGAAAGCAATATAGTTCTTTTTGCTGTGAGAAAAATGACGTAGCAGAAATTGCAAAGTCAAACCTTCTGAGGAAAGACAAACCAATTTTTCCCACTGGGTACATTTTCATTGTGTTCTCCTTGTTCATGTATCTTATGATGCAGTTCTAAATGACTATATAAAATACCTCTGAGATACATATGTATCTTTATTGCATGCATAAGATAGCAGTGTGAAATAAAGTTAAAAATAATAATAATAATACAACCCAGCCATCTATTGCACAGGAAAAAAAGGAATGACTAACACAGTAATGAAGTGTCAGTTCAGTTTTCCCTTTAAACGCAATCGCAGGAAGCTGCATCCTATTTCCATGTCCATGTAACAGCTACTGTTTCTCTCACAATGATGATTTTATATTGAGGGATCTTGCTTTTGAGAACAAAAACTTAATACTTATTAAGAAATGCATTTAGGACTGAAAGTGGTTTTTTTGCCATTTTAGTTATGTTTCAGACTCCAGTGTCTGACAATGCAATCTGACAAATGCAGTAAGAGATGGGTGTTATATCCTGTTCTGAATTTTGTTACAGTTCCTAGGTTTTGGTGAATATTAATTAAGTTCTAAGTGACACCTCTCCTGAAACATTAGAATTCAGTGGTATAATGAAATTCATAGTAGAACATGCCAATGATCATTTGAGACCTGTTTATCATATTCCCTTCAGTTAAATAAAAGAGATAATTTAGGAAATGTTTTAGGTGAAATTATAGATTAGTGTTCTACTTATTCATGCTTAAAATTGAGTTCCATTTCAGCTGTGGAGGCCAACAAATCAGGTATGGGGGGGCTGGGCACTGTTTCCACTTGAGTTCTTTAAGAACTAAACATTGTGTATCAGTAAGCGATACTTTTTGCTGCATTTTTAGCAACTAATCTCTGATCAAAGGAATACAAAAACCTAAACATCAAAGGTGCTTCTTAAGGATTTACAAATCTCTGTTTTTTTCTGTATCAGAAAATATGGATGCTAGTTTTGAGGATATTGCGCTTTATCTGTCTGGGGGAAAAAAAAATCTTCAGTACTTAAACAATATCAGATCTACTGGTAATTTTCATCTTTGTATATTATATTAGCTTTTCTATTTCTTCAGCAGAGCCATCTGGACGATAGGCTGCAATAAAGGAGTGCATTGAATGTAATTATAGTAATTCAGACAAAAAAATGTTATTTCACCAAAAATTAACATTGTTAAAAATTCGACTATGACTTTCAATTAGTGAAAAAGCAGCAGAATTGACTGGACTAAAAGCGTATCAAAACAAGAGCAGCAGAGAAATCCATAAAAAGAAGGAAATGAACAAAGAAGTCTTAGAAACATCAGTGGATAGATTCTGGCCACCTCCCCTGCTGCTGGCCATAACTGAACACAGTTGTGTCCACAGTTTTGTAGCAAAATTTAGCAGGATAATTCTTTTTATTGTCGTGTGCATGCCTTTTATATTCATTACTGCTCACTTGTTCAGGAACTTTACCATTGTGGATGCTTGGATTTTCCCACAAATACTGATATGTTTATCAAAACTGTAGACATGAAGGGGCATGGCAACAGCATGACTGTGTGAGTGCTGTTTGACCAGTGAATGAAACCTGTAGTTGGCTTATTCATCAAGAAAAAGTGGTAGGATTCTCAAGACCTTTTCTTATTAGAGGAAAAGCTAAGTGTTTGGCAGAAGAAAAGCAAACATGTCTGGCAAAACATTTTTGTGATGTTGCTAGCATGCTTTGCTGCAGCGCTGCATCTCTGCAAGTACATAAGATCAAAAATCTACCATCCATGTAAAAAAAATACATGTAAAAGCATCGAGGAAGAACACTTATTTCATGGGTCAGGTAAGATCTCAGTCCATAAGATTCTGATCTTACTCCCTTCCTTTTTACGAATCTAGAGGGTGATCTCTGGACTGTTTTTTTTGAATTTTCTGCTCTTTTGAACTCTTTGTTCACTTTCTACTGGACACAAACCTCCATGTTCTGCTCTGCTCCTGTTATTAGCTATTGCTGGTCCTTCTTAGTGTTATTCTTGCTCTATCACCCAATCCATCAGATGTCTTTCTCCTTCCTTCTTTCATCCAAGAGTTTCTCCCTAATATTGTGACTATTGGTATTAATTTATTCTGATTTTTTTCATTTTCGTCTCTGGGTTCTTCATTTCTGGGTTCACTATCTTCCCCTGCTTTCCTGCTGTATGACCGTGCAGCAGATCCATTTCCATAGGCCTAAGAAAGAGTGAATTTACCCCTAGAGGTTTCAAGTAGTTTGGTGCCTGTGCATTCGCAGCCTTTAGGTGACAGCACACCTCTATTGCTTCTATGTGCAGTGGTAAACTGTGTGCAGAACACTAGCTTAAACCAGAGCTGTGACAGGTCATCACTTCATACTCATGGAAAAATAAATAATAAAGGAGGATAAAGTAGTAATGATCAATGGCGAGACAGAGGGTCTGCAGCCAAAAAAAAAAAAACCTGAGTAGGGACCTACGACAGATTGTAATCCCACTATATAAAGCTTTAGCAAAGAGATTACTTCATGTTTCTGAAAGCAGCTGTGGGTTGACCTAACTGTGCTGGGTCCAGGTTTGCTATCCCCGTTCTCCCCCCATGTGAAGACAGGTAATTCACATGAAGGGCCTGCGTTGGCTCTTCCCTTCTGATTGCTGTTGCCAATGGAAGTGGTGCTAAAACCCGCATTGATCTGTATGGGATCTCAGCTGGACTAGCTCCAAATGCTTTTGAAATTCCTTCTGGTTTTCCCTACAGTATGATGATTTATCCACTCAATTCTAAAGGGCAATTTCAATCTCTAATGGATGCCATCAGTATTTTCAAATGAGGCACCTTTTAAAATGTGGAAATAGCTCTGAGAATAATTCCTAGTAAAGTAAACGTTGAGTGTTAGCTTTTTGTTGTTGCTGTGCAGAAAAATACAGTTTTGCTTGGGGTCGATAAGAGATTGAAAAGTGTGGTTAATAATAAAAGCTGAAGTGGGAGTTACTTTAATAATGGCATGTCATGTGTAAGCCTATAAAATAAATAGTAATTATCACATTTGAGAAACTACTGTTAGAAATTGTATTGCTCTTGACAGCTTCATCTGTACATCAACCCTTTCTGGATTATGCACTTTCTTGTTCTTAATGAGCAAACAAATGAAACAGAATTTCTTACCCTGATAGAAGGTGTTGATTTCAACAAAACGTAAACAAAAATAGATAAGACAGCCAGTATAGCAGACTGCAGGATTATTTTTTGCTAATGTATCTTCCTCTTACAAAACAAGATGGAAAACACAGCAATTGTGTTATTTACGTTTCCTCTGTCATCTTATTGTTCATGTTTAAGGGGGCAGATTTTGCATATTCTGTAGTTCAAATCAAAGCGGTATTATGAGCAGTAGTGAATTCAGAATGACAACTCTGTAGTTTTTGCTTAGAAATAATAATGTGTCATTAATGTAGTTTCATGAATCCCCAAAATTGAGAATACCAAATTTAGAGGAGATGGCAGCCATTTGTGATGTTGGTTTTGTTTGTTATTTATTCTCCTGCTCTCTTCCCACACTCCGGTTCAGAATTCCAGCAATATTTGTACTTTGAGAATTTTTTTGTACAACTTAATGTTCTGTTAAAACTATGGAACATTGCAAGTAATCATCTACAGCAAATACATATGAAAAAATGTGTAGTTGTTTGTCATTATATTTATTGATAATTTTAATCTAAATATCTGTTTTCATTTCTAATGAATTTTACATGTTCTTCACTTCCTTTGTTGGAAGGAATTGGATTTCGAATATTCCTCAGGTAGAACATGTTTTATCTCATTAAGAAGAACTTTATCTCATAAGAACGTGCTTCAAAGTATATTTACTTTGGTACTAAATAACACGTACTTGGTTCCTTTAAGCAGTAAGATAAAATTAACTCCAACAGCTATTTGAAGACACCTAACTTATCTTCTACACATCACTTCTGAATTTAGTCTTCTGAGCCTAGAGAGTCAGAGTTGGTATGTGTCAAGAAAGAGGAAAATAAGTCAAATCAATTGAAGTAAGCAGCAGAAATTAAGTTGTGTTGGACTCACACTGCACAGTCCCTTGACAGAGTTATGTCATGTTGTTTCTTTTGTTCTGCTATATGGGGCAATAAGTTCCTGCAAGCAGAACCAAGTCTGTGAAATTGTGATGTTATGTGTAAAGGGGATGTAGGGCACCCACTGTATGCATGGATCTGCAAATCTGAATCACTGTCAGGTGCGACTGAGGAAGTTTATTTTCAGGGAAAGTTACTTCAGCGTGCTGACTTCATTCACAGTCATGTTAATGGCAAAGCTATTGATTTTTGACAATAGCAAGGTTGCAGATCTTTTTACAGTACTATCTGAATTTAGCCTTGTGTTTGTAGGCAAGCTCTGATGCCAAAGAAGAAAGGGAAACATACCTGTCGAACATGGCAAGTAATGTGCTCGTTTTAGAATAAGAAAAAGGCACTTGAGGGAGCAGCAGCACGCAACAGGAGTGCTGCAGAGCGAGCTGTGTGCTTCCCTCTGCTCAGCAGTGAGTCAGGCCTCCAGGGGCATCCTCTGTCGACTGCCACCCGCAAGGGGGCACGACAGCCTCCATTTACCACTCGGTAGGAGTAGCTCAACTGTGCAGGCAGCACTGTTTCATTCCAAAACGTTTGTCATCCTGCTTCAGTGCAAATTCGAGTTACATTACTCACAGCAACACCCTAGCAATCATGGCTTGGTATTGCTGCAAGTGCTGCTAAAATGCTGCACGTCACCTTCCAGCTGCAACTGTTTGTGAGCCTCTGAGGAGGCCGGGAGTTGCTTTGGTATTGTGTGGGTAGCAGTATTGCAAGAGACTGTTTGCACTTCCCTGGTGATCCCATTACAGCCCGAGCCCCTGCTGCAGTAGAGAGCATTTTTAGCTAAGGATAATGTGTGAGCTGAACTGCCTATGCAAACCTGACATGCAAGAGGCATTTTATTCTAAAAGCCAGGGCCAAAGCCCCAGGGTGGGAGGGCTGTGGTCCTGTTCGGTGTCATCCAGCTACAGCACCCAGGCTGTTTGCTTGGCTCCCCGTTTCAGAGGGTGAGCTGCGTTCAGGTGCTCGTCTGCTAGGGAGCTGGGCTCTGTGTTTCAAGCACACCGAGGAGGGGATCAGGGGCAGGCAGTGTGGGTGGTGTGGGGGTCAGCAGAACCCCAATTACACCGCGCTGGTACGGTCACTGAGCAGTAGGTCTTTATAGAAGTAGTATCTGAAGCATACAGTTAGACAAAAGCCAGGGAACTTATGTCCTGTTGTGCTTTGCTCTTCAGAGAGCAGTTGGGTCACTGTCCAGCTTAGGTATCTGAGTACTAAGGCAGGTGGCTCGTTTGTTCTGGTGGCCCTGCTACACTTGTCCTGCACTGGAATGGGGTATGCAACTTCTTAATTGCATTTCATGCAATGAAGAGTTTTAACCTATTTGGTGCATGTGTAAAGCATTTTCTTTTCCACGAAGGTCATTTGTGATGATGCAAAAATAAAAACAGAGTAAAGGTAGTGCAGGTTATGCACAAGGAATAAAGAGCTGTAGATCGATGCTTCTTCCAGGCTATCGTAACGCAATAATGCAGGACAAAAAAAAACCTTCGTGGATAGATGGTAATGGATTTTTGTCATTATTCCACTCCTATTCCAAGCTTTTTAACATTACAGAGAGCTAAGTACAAAGACAAAAATGAGAAGAAAATTAAGGGGACAACTTGGCTGTCTTTTTGGAAAAAGATGATGAGGCAACGGTGTGAATACTAGGTGACTATTTCTATATGGTATATGCTGTTCTGGCTTGTGTGCAGGTTTGACTATTGGCTTTAGAAAATCTTCCTAAATGCAGAGTTCTCAGTTAACTGAGGGGTGGGAGAAGACTGTAGCGGGTGTCCAGTTTGGGTAGGTACATTGCTGTGCCAAAGTCTTTGCATCTAAGTCATGGAATCAAATCTCTGAATAGTTCTTTGAAAGTAGTAACAATAAATGAGTGGTGGCAGAAGACGGCACAGTACTAAACCCTGATAAGGAATACCTTGGCTAGTCTATACCATCATGGTATGCAGTCAAACCTGCATCCTGATTATATTCTTTTTGTATGTAGGCTTCTGTTCTGGCTCCAATCTCTAGTGCCAACCGGTCACAAAATGAAGAAACTCGGGTATTAGCAGTAGCAAGTATTGCACTAAAGGTCAGGACATGTCTACACTTGACATATGCAGCTACTGGTAGTGTGGATGCACCTGAATTTGAATATAAAAGATAGCCTTTAGCTATAAAAGGCAACCACACACTTCTCCTTGCTTCGGAGTAGTACAGAAGTAGTACAGATTTGTTCCAACAGAGATAAGCTGTCATCCTTAATGTACCGAATGCTCAGTGGGTGATCTTCCTTCAAAACTCAAAAGTAAATGCCTTAATGAACAAGTTTGGATTCTCATGTCTCAGTGCTTTTGGGTGTTGCAGAACAGCTGCTTTCTCTGCAGAGGTCCCCATCCTGGTGGAAGGAGTGTGATAGCCACAATTACAGTGAGAAGATGCTTGCTTTCCAAATCTCTCTTCAGCTGTTCTCAAATCATGAAAATAACTTTCTGTAGTGTTTCCATTTATTTTCAGTTAATCTATTGACTATTCTTTGTTTCTTTTGAAAAAATGGATTATGCCTTATGTGGTGGTGCTATAGCTCTGCAGTAAATTTGACCAGAACTCGGAACTGCATAGGAGTTTGCATTTGAAGTGAGAATGCTAGGTTTTGTTTTTAAAAATTAACATTCATAGATGTAATTCTTATTTACCAATATCCTGCTGTGATGAGAATAACATTATTTCCTACATAGCTTCTACTAAGCTAGATTTCCATTTTGTAATTATGTTTTTCACCTGAATTTTTCTGTCCCTCACTGTGAAAATGCTTTGTATTATACATAGAAGTTTAAAAAGCCCCAAACTGATCTGGATTTGTGGTGAATAATTTCTAGTCATTTTTATGTATATTAATGCTAAATCATGTTCTTGATTTCCATAAGTGACCCAAATAATACGCCAAACTTCTTCCATGTTTTAAACAGTCCTAGGTTTTGATGAACAAAATTGATAGGTATGAGATGAACAAAAGAATACAGATGACACATAATATAATGCTTGTTCAAAAGTTGTGAACTTGTCAGATGGTCTGCCAAAAATGAATTATTTTCTAAAAGTTTGAAATATGGCTGAAATGCGTGATGGTCATTATTTAAAGCCTTCAATTTTTAACATTCATGCTGTTAGGCAAATGATAATCATAGGTTTTAATTTCCTACAGAATTGGACAGAAGTGTAAATTGCTTTATATAATTTAATATGAAAAAAAACTCAGATCAGAATGGAATTTATATCCTTGTCAGCATACGTTGTCTAATCTGACAGACTGATATTAATACATTGAATAAAACTGGAATTTTCCTAGACATGTGGTATACTGTAGAATACTTGATGTTTGCAATTTTTATAAAGTCTATATTCAATTCTATGACCCTTTTTAAAATAATATAAAAACTGAAGTATTTTTAGTCAAAACATTCTCCTACATTTTCTTTTGACTTCATAATACTCTCATTCTTTATTTGCTCTAGATTTGAGATCTCTGGATTTCTAAGTAGATAGGCTTATTGTTTCTTGCCTTTTTCTGCCACTTAATAAAAAATAGTACATATTACAAATGGGACAGTCATTTAATACAGATTACTGTTTAGCTATGTATATTTTTCATAGCTTTTTAGGTTTTGTATTTTATTTCATTTTGCAAGGGATTAAAAAGTACAAGTTGGCTTAAAAACCTTTCTGGAAAAAAAAGCTTTCTTTAATCATGTTCTCTTTCCCAAAAATCTGGTTTTATCAAGAAAAAGCTCTGCAGCAAACAGGCATTCTTGCAAAACCGTACTGTGTTCAACAGGAGTCACTGAACCACAGCGAGCATCTGATTTCCTAGCCGTCAGCTTGGTAACCTTCTCTTGGTCTGTTCTGCACGCAGCTAGCGATGAGGCAGCATGGCTCTGAGGTCAGGGATCTTGCTCAGTGTTAGATTATTCTGGAGATGAAATCCCTAATGAAATCACAAAGTCAGTGGCACAGGACTGATTAGACAACGTAAAAAGCCAACTGGCAAGGGCCTTAGGTCCCTGGGGCATGACTCCACACAGCCTTTGGATGGTCTGAATGAAACTCTGGGACTTAAAGAAAGTGTAAACTTTACTCAGTTATACTTAAGGCTGCAAAACCACTAAGTTTTAAAAGAGATTTTGAGTTTTGTAAAAAATGCTTTCAGCAAAATATTCTAAGTGTTGGCCAACTTGACTCTGGCTTACCTCAGAGTAGTTTGTTCTCTCTGCAGCTCCACAGAAAACTTTCCATTTCCCTCCTGAGCTTTTTTATTAACTGCTCTTTCAACAACATGGTGAATGTGCTAAGGATGCTTAACAGAAAGTGTCAATCATAGGTCCATGGACTTTGTACTACTTGAGAATCTGACCCAGTATTCTAGCAAGTAAAACTATTTAGTATTTTTGGGGTTGGGCTAACAACATATAAGGATCTGAGTAACATAGAGGCAGAAAAGAACAGGTTATATCTATTTGTGAGTAAAAGCTAATGTTTTGCATTTTAACAGGGAAGGAAATGAACAGTGGCAGTAAAAGCACATCTGCCAGAGCAGAGCCTAGTGGCAAAAGTTAGCTCTTGTTAGTGTGATGACAGGATCCAGATGTCACACAGTTAGGGGCATTTGCTAAAATCTTTTCTGAAGTAGGAACACCTGTGACCATCAAATGTGATAAATATTAGGTAATACACTATGCCTACCACAAATGTACTTTATAACCAACAAAGTCGCTGACAGAGCAGCCCAATTCCTCATGCTTCTTGCTCTTTATTCCTGTTTATATGGTACCTCTCCCTGGGCTGAATCTTTGAGGGCATCTTGATTCACATTTTTTTTTTGCAGCTGTTATCTGTATATAATACACACTATTGCATAGTTTCCTAGTGTTTTTCTTAGCATTAAACTGAAACTCTGCGGTTCTGAAGCTTAAACGTCTAGGATTTGAGATCAAGTTAACCACTGGGAATTCAGGTTTGTCTTTCCATGAATTTGCTTGGTGGCTGCTAGGTGTTGCCTGTTGCAAATGAGTAAATCATATGCTATGGACACACTGCTGCAATCTCTGAACATAAACGTTTTAAGTACTTGAAGACCACATTCTGTGGTCTTTCTCATCCTCAGTGTCAGTGACTTTGAAGTAGTTTTATGCTTCTGAGGAAACAGGTTCTACAGCATGCTAGAATTCTTTATTAATTTGAACTCAGAATATTGCCTCACCAAAAGCAAATAAATATTTCAAAATCACCCCAAATTCGTTTTGCAATGCAGCATTAAAAGGTTGACCACTTGTGTTATTCCCTCTTATAGTGAGTTGCTGAGTGCCATTCCTAACTTCAATATGGCTTGCTTCCGCAGCTCAGCTTTGAAGCTCCTTCAAGCTCCTTCTGTTCCCAAAAGCAACAAAGATGGGTAGCAGATTATCATATTGCTATGGAATAATGTTGTCTGCTATAACTGCACTGCTTTCAAATATGCCTTTATGCATTTCCAATTCTGAAAGAGTATTAAGATACCCTCTTAGTATCTGTTTTTAAACAGAGACAGATGCAATTCTGCATTTCAGGGGGAAAAATGATTACACTTTTAGTTTTTGAATAAAAGAGATTACATAAATTCTTCTTAGATCAAAATCCATTGTTTTTATTTGATGCATCTGTACTAACCTCTGGGGTCATTTTGTTCTACTTCTCCAGCGATTGTCTCCACTACCTTTTTTGCTTTTGGCTGGACTCCAGGTGTGGATGACAATTTCAAGGTTAGTTTCTTTCTTTTTTTTTTAAGCAGAGATGGTGGAGATCAATCCTAATCTATAGCGACTGAATCACAAATGCTGTAGTGCCAAAGGCTTGACCCTCAGAAGTGCTGAGTGGTCTGTGTTTATAGGCTACCTTGTGGTGTTCCAGGATCAGACTTAATATTGTTATCCCCTGCTTTGCCTTTAGAACTGCGTTAGTCTTTCTTTGCTTTCATACCAGAGGATTTTCCTCCAATTTATATTGATGCCATTGAACTCTGTCCTTCTAAGTAAAGTAAGTAGTAGTGCTTATTAATTCCTCTTCATTCTTGCAGGTAATATTCTAGACTTATAGAATGTTTTTCTTTTTTTTTTTCCCTCCAGTTTTCCGTAAGTCTTTTTGGGTCTTACAACCTGCTTTTGTTTTTGATGTTTGGTTTGTTTGTTTGTTTGTTTGTTTTTTTCCAGAAATATAAGAAATTAGGCCACCTGAGTGACCAGTTCACTCAGCAGCATCCATATTTTAGGAACCAACCTTTGGTCTTTGGTAGACTTGAGACAAAGCTGAGTAATGAGAGGCATGACTTTTTTTAGTGTTGTCAAGAACTGCTAGGAGAAGCAAATGTTTGTTTGTTTGTTTGTTTTTCTCTATCACGTCAATTCTGAACACTTCTTCTTCTGGTCTTTTGAATGAAGGTATCCCCTCGCCCTCCCCTCCCAGTGCTCCATGACCTTTAGCAGTACCAAAAGAAAGCTCAGTACTGGTGACAGGGAGATGTCAGCAGATTTCAGAGCCCGAGTAAAAACATCCAAGCACTTTCCTCCTCCCTGATGACTGAAATCCTATTTTTGGAGAAGATAACATCATAACCTTTTAATTTTCCTTTCTATTTTTTCTTGGTGACAGACTGACAAGCGCAGGAATGAAGTTGTCTGTTCCTAGAACAGGTTCAGTGGGCAGCAGCACTGATTGTTTCCCATGTTGCCCTGCCAGCATTTCTCAAACCTGACCTCGGGGGGCTGCTCCTGAGAGTGAGGCGTTCAACCACCAGTCCAGAGTCCTCTTCTCTCTACTGAGACTGCTGAGATGGCAGGTGCTTAATGCTAGTGCAAAAGTGGCTATGCAGAGTCAAGAGCACTCTGCTAGGAATTGCACTGATCACGAAGTTGCTGAGCTTTTTGTAGCTTTGGTTTCTAACAGCCATCTCTGTTCCTAGCCCCACACGCAGTCAAATTTCATCTCTAACCGGTTGTGCTCATGACCACTGCTCACACTTCAGATAATGTTATTAAAATGTTGAGGCAGAACATGAGACTGTTCTTGTGCGCAATTATTTTAAGTATTAGTATGGTAAAAGAAATAGACAAAGGAATGTGGAATTAGTTTGAAAGTTATCTTGTTTAAACAAACATATGCTTACTATATACAACAGGCTATAATACAGATTTAAAAATGCCGAAGATTAATCTTCTAAGTTTATCCTGTTTTCACTTCCCTATACAATTTCCCTTTCCTAAACACTTTTTCAGTGTTGCTGTTACTATCAACTCCATTTATTGTATGTGGAGGATACCACTTTCTGACAATGGAGGTATTAGTCATACAATTATCAGAATTGCTGCTTTTGAGGGTTTATAAAAATGGGGCCCTTGCAGCAAGTACATGAGAGATTGTACATAAGGAGGATGATTCTGCTGTCTCGGCTCTTGCTTGTGTGGATTCTCATCCATTGACTCTGAGAATGAATAGCAATAAAGAATGTCCAGAACTATGCTAGGATAATATCTAATAATTTCCTGCATGGACAAAGAATGTTTAGAGTGCCTTTAGATGGTATTACTATCAACTTTAATGATATAATATTCAATATTAATTTAGAATCCTCAGCTTCTAAATATTCTCAGGGCCTCCACTCTAAGCCCACACAAACCTACTAAATCCAAGTACCTTTCTAGGCTAGAAAGAGCCATCAGTCAGCAGCACACAATGGTTATCAAAGACATCACAGTTCCAAAGGTATCATTAATACTAATACAGAATAGAGTGCACTGCAGCTTTTAATACCTCATCTGAAAGAAAACCACACAGTAAATCGCACTTTGCTAGTTGAGGAGGAGGAAGAGAAGCATGCACTCTAAGATTTCTCAAGGATGAGCACAATTTATCTCTTCAGACAGTGTTACTTGGGTTTATATTTGCTTATGGATCACTCCAGTTATTCCTGGAGGAAATAAAGCATTACACTGTCTGTCTTCAGAAATATGTATTGTTAACATTAGCTGTACTTTGCATTAAACATTTAAATTATATATGAGACAACTTGGGGTAAGGGTGTGCAGTGAACTGTGGCGTGGAGACTAAAAGTCTGTCTGAAGGCACTTTAATAGAAAGCTTTGTGTGAAAACCATACACCCCTCCAAACATGTCTGGGCTGAACTATAAAGCAAATGGTGAATCCTATCTTACTCTCAATGACAGCAGTCGCTGACTTTTCAGAAGTGTTCTTACAATGTACTGAGCATTTGTAATCCTCTACGGTATAAGCACTCTATATATGCACTTGTGCACACTTACCCCTATATGTGCAGTCATGGATATCAGTTATGAGGTTAGTGCTTGGCAGGAAAAAGCACTTGGGGCATGCTGCTGGGAATCTTCCACTTATGCTGAAGTCAAAGGGAAAGGCAAAATTACCACGGGAAAGCATCTTCAACTCAATGGTTCCAGCATTCCTGTTTGTACTGGCAGCATTGTCACATTTTCTTTGCTAGCTTTACCAATGTAGAAGCAGTGGACCCCTTTACATGCTTCCATGCATTGCTGCAACACACTCCTAGGTGAAACTTTAGTAGTGACATGATAAGCAGTTGTCAGGGGACTTTCAGTATTCACTTAACTGTGCTGTTTTGTGCATGTGTTTATGAAGACTTCTGTGTCTTGTATTTCAGTGATGATCCATTTGATCCGTAGATACTGTATCCCTTATTTGTTCTACAGATGAGTCTTTTTAATTGTAAGCACGGTGTCACTTCAGATTCTTAACCTTGTCAGTTGGAAACAGATGCCTCATTTGTGAAAACTTTAAAGCAAAGCTCAAAAATAATGTTAGTGGAAGACCATTTATTTCTGCTGCCTTTTGAGCCTTAGTTAAACACAGTAGTAGAATATGATACTGCTGGAAAACTACTCATTTTGGTAACTATTCCAAATACCTTATTTTCAGGAGATAGTTTATTAGGAAGATGTTGAAGTGAAAGTACTTGTCTGCTTTTTAAACTTTTTGTTTACTTGTGTACTGAAAGGAAAAACATACTGTAACAACCTGACTGGCAGCTATATGTATTGGAGGATGTGTTTACACCTGCCTATATTTGCAGCGTAATGCATGTTAATTAAAAGACTTTCTATGCCAGTAAACTCTTAGCTACCAAATGGAAATAAATGTTACCTGGTTTTAGATGACATTTGTCCAATGCGTAAACAAAAGAAAACAGACTTAGTTCAATCTTAGTTTTGATAACTCTCAGAATACTCTTTCACTAAGATTTGATTCATATGATTCTTTAATATTCTGCACAGTATTTGCACTGCATAATGGCAGTACTCCTGCCAGCAACCCTATGCATCTGTCTACCAGCAAATAACATTTCTGTAATTACAGTATGGGTGATGACGGATAGATGAGTGGGAAATGGTGAGGGATAGTGGGAAGACAATCGTAGCAACAAAACACAATGTACAGAAGACAAGTCAGAAGAATATTACAAAAATAAACAGGATTTGTAGGGATGAAATCAGAAACAATATTACTGTGGTAAACAGAAAGAATGGCTTAACTGAAAAAAATGAAAAAAGCACAATGGCTGAGCAGATAGGGCCTCATATTTGTGTGATTGTAAACAAAGAATTTCTACTAAAGAACCATTAAGTTGTAGCCTTTGTGATAAATCTGAAATGCTGATGAGGTAGATTTGATTTTTCAGTGTTTGCATTTGATTTTAATCAGTGTTTCTGCAAGTACATATAGTGCATAGACTTTCAGTTGAAAGCTGAGATGTGCAGGCTACTGTGTGTGGAACAGCCAAGGCAGGTAGAACAATTGGAGTATACTGGAGAGACCAATGGCACATCAAGTGCTATAGCTATAAGAAGACATCAAAAGCTCTGAAAGGTGTGCTGGAGAAGAAATTTCTTCCTGGTAGAACTGTGGTCTGGCTGGTGTGAGTTGTATTGTTGCCTGATATTTGAATTGAGTCAGAAGACTTCACTGTAACCTTTTTGGCTTTCTCTTTGAAGAACAATAGTGAAGTCTAAGAAAATAAGCTGAGACTAATATAAGGAGAGGAACTTGTGACATGTGCACAAGGATGGAGTGGGCTATATTCCTTGCAAAGCTTGTACCTTACAGTCTTTGGAACCAAACTGACCCTTTCTCTTGCTTGCAAGATGCTAACTTCCCTGAAGATTTCATTAGTTTCCACTTGTTGCTCTTACACCTGTTTTCTGTCAGCAATAGCAAGGGAGGACTCATCAGTGCAGGCTAGAAGCTGATATTTGAGTGCTTTCTGTAGGGTTAGATGTTAAATGGGATGCTAGGAACATGGATGGTGATGAGCTTTATGTGCTAGTTAACTTAATTCATTACTGTGGGTACAGCCAAGTTAGTCTTAGAAAAAGAAAAGAATTGAGGGGAGATGGGGGAGAGATTAGTAAAGCTGCAGGCCCCCACCAGTCTGTCCAGGCAGGGAGTTGAGGTTGGTAAAAGTATAAAATTGTTCTGTCCTGAAAACTGACCTTGACTTGAAAAGGCAATGTGACTCTCTTCTTGCTTCTTCTGTAACTGTATGGCCATCAAAAATGAAACAGTTCTGCTGGCTTTTTGTTCTTATCTTAAAGGCATTTTACTCAAGTAATAGATAAAAAAGAAATATGTTAAATAAAAACAACATTTATTAGAGGACATAACTTTAAATATTTAATGATATAATTAAGTCTTATTAATGTAATGGTCTTTATTCTTCAGCTTAAAAATTCACAAGGTTAATTTCCCTTTCATCTTTATTATGCAATGTTTGCCACAATTATTTGTTATATATTCTTATAAATATTAGATGAATATTAGAGGTTTTAATTTAAGTAAAAATATGGGTCGTCTTTTACTGCAGTGTTAAGCTGTACCTCCAGTAGTAAGCTGAAACTGGTGAAATTAGCACAATAGTGAATCAGGCCCTACTGTTTCTTCAGTTATGCCACAATTGGCTTATTTGACTTAAGTAATTCATGGAGACCACTGCCTTTTACAATCGCCTCTTTTCTTCAAAAGGTTTGCGAAGAAGCTGAGGATCAACAAATAACAGACCCATTAGCCAGATTATTTTCATGTTGCTTCCTGTGGGGTACATCCTGGGCTGAGGTGCTAGAAATGTACTTATTTGCTTGATTTTAATACAATTTAATATTAAATACCACCTACCAAAGCTCTAAAATGATTGTAGAATACTAATTTTGGGAGGTATTTACTTGATTCCCTAAATTACCGGCATTAAGACTAGTTCTTTCAGTAAAATGATTCTTCCTCTGTGTGCTCTGCTTCTTTAGCTACTTACAGAAAAAGAAGCGTACTTAAACATTAAGTCCTGGGGATTTAAATGATTTATTTTCTTCTTCATTAGTGATATTTGTTGCATATGCATCAGAATATTTTTAGGGGAAATAGATGCTTTATTTTACCACAGCATTGTCTTTTAATCTGTTTTAGATCAGTCTGCCAAACTACGATGTCAGCAGTCACTGAAAAAAAAACAAATCACTTTATGGGCAGTGTTTACTGATCTTCTAAATTCTGTTAAGAAACAGAACAAATCTTCAGAGAAGTAATCTGGGAAAAAAAAACGTACTCCTAATTTGTCATTATATTCAGAATGGAAAGAATAAAAAATAAATATTGGACTAGCAGTGAAATTTCAGCTTGTTGTCATTAGATTTGGTTCATGGTGTATGCAAAACTACCTTTCTGGGAGTTTCTTCAGGTGGTACATGTTGAAACCTGACTTGTGCTACTTGTCTTCCTTCTGCTTCTGTTAGTAAACACAGACACGCTTTATTCTGTGTACCTGCTATCATTTGTTACCTTCATATGGACCCCAGATAGGCCATTTCTACTCTAGTTGAAGAAGGTACCTTCATGACTAATTGGTATAAACCTGAAGATTTCCTGTTCGGAACATGGGTAACAGTGTTGTCAAATTTTAGAACTTACTCAGTTTATGGCAAGGAGATGTCCTTGCCACTGAAAAAACTTTTTCTCCCTTTTCCTCCTGTTATGTTATAGAAATAGTATCTATAGCAGGTACATTCTGCTTCTGCTGTAGCAGTTCCTCAAATCTTCAGTTCATCCATGTATTTCTGCATTGGAATGACGAGTTAAAATCAGTCTGGATTAAGTTTACTCAAAACTGATAGGAATGAATGCAATTCATTTTCCTAAACCACCCTTGAGACCCATTTAGTCCTTGCTAACATATACATTAGGTCTATACTTGCTCTGGAGTCTGAAGGTGTCTTTTCTGCTCTTGTTGCCAGAGTAAGTGTAGTTGTTTGCATTACTACTATCACACCACTATCATATTGCCTGGGTGTGGTGTGGCTGACTATAAGGTAAATTGAAACAGGTCATTCAGTGTTTAAAATCTGCACGTTGACATGCTGTGTTTCTTAGCTTTCTATTAGTCTCATAGGTATGCCAGAGATGTTAGAAAACTATTCTTTGGAATGTATGAGGAACGGTTAATTGACAAAGACGACATTCGAAAGAGACGATGTGCTAAATAGGGAAGAATCTGAGCTTGCAAACTGGAACAATCCTGTTTCCAGGTGCTCTTCTCAGCACCTCACTTGGAAAACAAAGCCATAGCTCTGATACAAGGATGATGGCTCTTTCCACTTATCAGAAGTCCTACTGATTTTACAACTTCTAAAAGATTCATTTCCCTCACCTGGTAGCATATCCCTAGTATATGCAAGCAGCTTGTCTCCCCTGGGATCCACCCATTCCTTTTACATCAGCTCTCAGAAGCCCATTAAAAATCTGTTATTTAGAGAGTATGTTCAAGGTTGCTAATATCGTAGAATTTTGTTGTAAATCCTACTTAAAAGTGAATACTTGGCACTGTAGTCAGATCACAGTGAAATGAGAAATGAAAATAGTCTGTCTTTAATGGTTTCCCCAAAATTAACATGTGCAGAGGAGAAAGTCAGGTGGGTACCTCAAGTATTAAGTCTGCTTTTTTAAATGCAGGGGAGCTATTTAAAAATATAGAATAAGTGAAACTACCTTATGCAGGTAGATTAAATGTTTATTTTTCTTTTGTTCTTGGAGCTGCACGTGGTAACGTTTCCTCTCCAGACTGTTATCTCCCAACATCTTTTCTCTTTCTGTCCTTTTTGTGTCCTCTTCTTTCTGTTGTCAGGTATCCTTCTTCTGTCCTGCTGATGTGGCAGTAAAACAGCTAAACCTGCTTGGCTGCGTGCATCGCCTCCTGCAGCAGGAAAGCAGCGTTGTACAGAACTCCTGCCACTGACAGGCATGCCACAGCCTGTCCAGCCAGGTAACATCGATGTTTTGACCAAGCACATCAGCATAACAGAAGGTCTGAGCAAAGATACTGTTAAGGAGAGATGAGAATGCACAGAACTCATTACACATCTCAGTAATTTTTTTGTTTGGATTCATGTAGAGTAACTTATGTTTTGAACTGGTGACCCAGTTTGAAATGAAATTAAATGAAATGAACTTAATGAAAGTTGTTTCATTATGGCCTTATTCAGCTACTTGCTAATGAAGAAAAAGGATATAAAAGTACTTCCACTGCTCACAAATTACTGTATATTTTTAATGGGGAATTTGTGTTTGTCTAGAATAGCTAAAAATAACGTTCAAAACTAGGATTATCAGTGGTGTCCAGAATTTCTTTTTTTGGGGGGATAGAAGTATAATTTTGGGGCTTAATATTAAATCTTGTTCTAGGGTCATATTGTGCTGATGAATATGTTAATTTCCTTTGGTAGACAGACAAAACTGTTTTTGATTCCGATAACACTGAAAACTGTTTGTATATCAACATTTGTGCAATGGCCAGAAGAATTATTAGGCTATATTTAAATAATACCTTTGAGAATAAAAATTTGACAGCAAAGGGAGTGATTAGATTTTACATAGAGGAGAGATGATTCATTTATATCTACACAATTAATGCAGTGAACATTGAATTTCTTTCCTCTGAGAAGAAAACAGTGTTGCACATTACTTTGGGATATAGAAGAGTGGCTGTTAGCAAAAGGGAGGGGTGTGGGGGAGAAGTAGATTTTAACCTTAGTTATTGCACACTAGAGGGCACTTGAGGTAGAGCAAAAAATATTTCCAGAGCTACTGAAACTGATCCAGATACCTGTATTGGCAAGGCATATTGAAAACTACAAGCAAAACTACGTTTTCAAATTGTATCCAGAATATTAGTATACAAAAAAAAAAAAACTGGCTTGATTGCCTTGCTTGATATAATTTTTTTGTCTCTATTGTAGTGTTTGATTATATGAAACAAATATCTGTTTTTTCTAATAGTCAACCTGATGGCAACTAATCAAAATTGCAAACAGGTATCCAAGGAGTAATACAGCTTGATAATGTGTTATTTTTGTGCACTCCATAATATCATTGGTGAGTATGGTACACAAATTAGTAGTTGGGGATTTTATATGTTAAAGTCTCTAGACAGTGAAGGGGTCTCAGAACTAGTTAGGTTTTATTTTACTAAATGGAGTAATTCTGGGATAGGAAAAGTATTGCAGCCTTTGTGCTAATGGCACGCAGGCCCCACTGCTGCTGCTGGGTTAAACCTTTGTTTCTGTTCTCCATTCCATGGGCTGGAAATGCAATTTACGTGGGTATAAGAATGCATTTGACTAATCAAGGCAGAAGTAACATTGTCAAAATCAATACATTTATTTCTTCTCATGTATTGAGTAACAAGGGAATGGACTTTAATTAGATATCTTTGACAAAAGGCCAGACTGGTAAAGAAAATATTTTTAGGTGATTAAGAATCACATTTGCTACTTACAGTTGATTCTGCTTTATTATCTGTTTGTTCTTCTGTGGGGTTTTTCAAGTTTTCTTATTCTGGTACTAGATGGTTAAATTTTAACAATTTTTGATGTCTGCAAAGACATACCTGTAACTTCTTTGCAAATTCCTCCTTTAAGTTTCTGCTTCTAGCTTTTTTTTTTTGTTGTTGAAATGACACATTAACTTCTATCAGTTTAAAAAACAAACAAACAAACAAACCCTCCAAACCATATACTTTATCTCCTGAGCCATTTATATTTTTTCCTCTGCTTTAATCTATAGTATCAGTAGTAAGTATTATATAGTGGAGCTTCTTGGAGTTACAGATGTCTTCAGTGACTTTGGAAACACAAGGGATCATTATTTTTCATGATAACCAACTTGCGATAACTGTATACATGCAGGTTTTAAAGGTTGCAAGAGGGTGATAAGAGCCAGTGTTCTAAAGGTATCTGTACTGACATAGTGAATTGTTAAGTGTATTTTATTCAGAAATGTGCTGGACTTACTGTTTTTCTTGGTTATGGAATCTAACTTTCTGAAGCATATCAAATTTAGGAATAATCTCATAGTGTAAGCAAAAATTACAAGCTAGTTAGAGCATGTGGATATTGTCTGCATCAAATTGATCTAAAGCTTTAATAAAATAATTGTAGGATGCCTATTATGTAAGCCTGCTTTAGAAGGTTCGAATTAGTTATTAATTTTATATTATTACTTTGAAGTGGTATGCTAGTAGAAGTCCCTGTAAGCAAAAGTTGCGGGCAGTAAGCTCATAATTTATCTTAATCAAGTAATTCTCACTAGACTGATTAACTTCAGATAATTTTGGATCAGGCCCTATAAAGTGTATTAAACTGACATCAGCTACTTTCCTCAAAGTATCAGTAGCTGATTATTAGGTGATTTAATGGAATAAAACCTGAATATGAGGAATTACCACATGTTTTCTCTTCCAGGCATGCTTCCTTTCACCTTCCTCCCCACCCCCTTCAAGTTCTTGACTTTCTCATTGTTATTTAAATGAGATGACGTGAAGCATTTACATCAGCAGCAGCCCTTGTAAGGCTCTGTTGTGATTGAGTTGCCCCTTAAAAGCTCATTTCAAGTCATTTCTATTGAATATTTTTAAGCGGTAAGGTCTCGGCGCTCTGTCTTCAGAAAACAGTTGATTATGCTGCTTTGCGATGCTGAAGAACAAAGACTTACAGATAATCGCAAACATTTTTGCAAAAAAATGAAAGGGTGGAAAGATGCTTGCCATCCATTATATTACAAACATTTTTAGAATGTAAACAGATATTTCCTGTATGTGACTGAGAAGTCACATTAGGCTTGTAATCCTTCTTACTCATAAGAGCAAAATAATATGGAAGAGAACTACAGGTTCTCTTTAAAGCAGAGATTAATTTCTTTGCCCTTATCAGTCACAATTAGTCCAAAAAATGTTAAGTTTGTGAATTTTCTGTATAAATATATAATATTAAAAACTGATTTCCAGTTTGAACCAGGTTGCACTCTGTCGCATATATTTTGCAGCTGATTTTTTTATTCACTACAGTGAAATGGGATCAAGATTTTTAGTTTAAATTGAAGTCAGAGCTGCTTTTTGCTTGCAGAATGAAATGACCATTTAGGAGATAAATACATATGAGGAAAATTTCTTTAAGATATTTGAGGAAACATTTTTTCGCTAGTATATTCAGTATTATGTGATACTATGTGTGTAAATATATCATTAAATCATCAAGTTTGGGTAGGATGCAGAAAGCTGTAAATATTTTGCTATTCCAAGATTATTTTTTTTTTAATTAAAGACGATTTCACACTTTTTTCCGTCAGGACTTACTGCTTCATCTTAAAGGCTCTCCAACAGGGGAATCCATGAATGATATAATCCATTTTAACACGACAGATACCACTTCCTTGCACAACTGAGGATGAAAGAGCATAGCATTTGCCCCAGTCATTCCCAGCTGCCAGAAAGGCTGAACAGAACAAATGGCAGAAGTCAGACTCAAATCAAAACAAAGCCTAAACTTTTAGGTTGCACTTGGAGGCACAACCTCTTCCATTTTTAGCTTTTATCCTCTAGACAAACACAAAGGAGTATAACTTATTCTCACTAGTAAGAATTATTCTTGGTTGCTTTCATCAGATATTTTTCAATGGAAATGAAAACATGGTATGCAATTACATTTACTGAAAATTAAAGTTTGATTCACAGGGTAAAACCAGAGACTTAAAACATGATTTTTTTTTTTTTTTTTGTGATGCTATCTATATTCTCATTGTGCTGTTCCATCTTGGAAGGATGGAAGAGAAAAAATACCCTTTGCCTCAGTGGAACCCCTAGTAAAGGGAAGCAACACTACTGATATTATCTATTGCACTGCAAATTGTTTTGTATTTCCCCTCAAAGCTCTGTCTGCCTTGTCAAGTATTGTGTATTTTATCCATACTTCAAGTAATCATCCCAGACTCACAGCTTTGTAAGTAAATTTTTGGGCAGAGAGGAGCACAGAAATACTTAGGTGTCTCCATTGCCCTTGAAAATCATGTCAAATTCCAGGTATATTTTCCTGTATTCTGAGTTTGGGGCTTTGCAGAATGAACATTAGTGCAAGAGGTACACCTGTTACCTGACATAACAATTTTTATATTCCCTAGTAAGTTGAAGTGAAGCACATAAGAACTTCACATGCAGGTGTTTCTGCTGTTCACTGTCTCACATTCATGCACATATAGCATCAGCATGAAAAATAAGACCAACAATCGTGAAACTAAATTATACTGTATTACTACATAGAAAAATATTAGGGTCCACTTTCTGTAGCTGTAGATGGATCTTTAGATCCCTTTTCAGTCATTTTATTTCTTTGCTTAAGATTACAAGACTTGTAGATCATATAGATGAGTTGAAAATGACCACCCTTCAAATAAAGTTGAACAAACCCCATTCAATGCTCGTCTACAGCTGTAGAATGTAGAATGATGAGGAAAGTGAGTGCACTTAAAGCTTCCACAACACTGTTAGTGAATTGTTGGACCAGTTTAAGAGTCAGTCTGTACCTTCTGCTTCTAACAATACTGATCCCTTATCTGTTGGTAAACATTAAATGTGTGGAGGGTGGGAAGGCGATGTTAACTTTGTAGATCAGCTTTCTAACATTAAATATAAAGCATTTCATCTGCTCATGGATGGTATGTGTACTATAAACCAGAAGACAACTAACTCAGTTGCTGAAGAAGGTGGGCAAAGGGCTCGCTGCTCTGTTGCCTCCTGTGCTTCCCTCCCCAGGCGCACTCGGCTCTCAGCCCTACCTGGAGCCCTGCTGAGTCTCAGACGGCCGAGCAACCTTCAGCCCTTTGAAGCCAACAGGCACTAGGGGTGCTTGGGCCTCGCTGTCCCTTAGACCCCTTCCAGTACTCGCCAGGATGGGACTGCACAGGATCCCAGCGCTGTCTTTTGCAGAGGGTTTGGAAAGGGGGTGATGGTGAACAACTTACTGTACCACGGTTGCCCTTCAGCCATCTCTTGTCGGGGGGAGAGGTCTTGGCTCTGTTCTGCTTTTATGCTTCTTCAGCCTCCTGCTCTGAAATTTGATGGCCACCCTTGGCTTTAAGACAGTACAGGAGAAAATTTAAATACCTGCACTTCTCTGGGCTTTGTTTGCAAGAGGTGCTTAAATAACGCCTTCCCCAGCCCCAGAGTGCCTGCCTGTGTCTCCCGCAGGCTCTGCCACAGATGAACAGCTGCCTCCTGTCCCACCCCGCCGCTTCTTGCCCTTCCCTATCCCCCTCTGGGCTCCCTTCTCCTCGCCGTCCCCGCCGCCCTCCCCGTGCCGCAGCCCCGGCCTCCCCTTGACGGCGGGAATCACCTCAGAGGTTGGGGGCTCCTTCCCTCGCCTCCTCCTTCCCTCCCGCCGCTCCGGGCACATCCCAGCCCCGGTGGGCTGCTCCCTAGTGACCCCGCTTTTCTGAGAGCAGCCCCCCATGACCACCACCACCCCCTGGCGCCCTCCTGCCCGGCCTGAGGGAAATGCCCCGGCTCGGAGTTAGCGCCTACCGCCGCTCCCCGGGAACGAGTGGCTCCGCGGTGTGTGGAAAAGTTGTGTGCTTACCGGGTTAAAGGCTGGCCGGGGGGGGGGGGAGGGTGCGAAGGAGAGGGGCAAAAAAAAAAAAAAAAAAAAAAAAAACCGCCCAAAACTGCTTACATGAATTTCTAAGCGCTAGACCTGCCTCCGAGATCAGCCCAATAAGAGCTGTCAGGGGAGGCTCCCAGCTCACTTTTCCACATCACTTCACAGTTACATTTGGCAGGCAGGCACGTTGGAGCGCTCAGAGCCGGAATTAGTGGATTTATTTGGAATATCCCTGCTTTCCTGGAGACGTGCTGCTGCCGGTGGCTTGTGCAAAGGGAGAAATTAATAACTGCACTTTAGCATGCAGGCACAGAAACCCGAGAAGCTAAGTAACCAGCATCTCCTCCAGCATCAGCAGCCTCAAAAAGCATGAAAAGAAGATCTGGAGAATCCTGCCTATTCACAGGGACTGCCTAATGTTTTCTTACCTCACGCTTTCAATCTGTGTGTGAAGGGGCTGTTAGCAAGCTGCTTCCTTGGTCCTTGAAAGAGTGAGTATTCATTTTATTAGTATTATTTATGTCTCGCTGGCGGAGGGCTGTCTCTCCTTAGATTTCTTTTTGACTTAGTGCCTGTCTGTGTTCTCGCAAGGTGCACTGTGCAAGTGCCTTCCTCCTTAATAGGTACGGTATTAGGCTGAACTATAGTGGCTCATTAAGTCAGATCTTTGAAAATTCCTGATAATGAAAATGTCATGGGATGGTAGTTAGCATTTATTTTTTCCCCTTGGGAGGAGATGTGGTGGTGATGGTGGTGTGGCTATTTCTCTTTCCTTTTTTTCTTTTTTTTTTTTTTTTCCATCCCTCCTCTAAAGGATCAGGAGGACTTTGGATCAAAGAGGGTTGTTTCCAAGACTAGAGAACCCATTTCTTCTCCTTGGTTTCTTATTTGGTACAATAAATCTTTGGGCTATTTCACTGTGTTGAATAGATGCGGGGCTGCATTCATGCATTGAAATAGATTGCAGTTTTCGTGCTGAGAATAAAAATCACCCAGTAGCCAGATATGTAAATGAGGGAGGAGGAGGCTGGAAGAACCATAAGGGGGGGAAATCCCCCTGATTTATCACCACCTTCCTCCCCCCAAGCTTTGCACCCTTCAAATAAATAAATAAGTAGAAACAATATGATAGCTTCCTTTCCTACTTTCAGAAAGGAAAGTATCTCAGAAACGCTCTTCCTCTTAGAAACTGAGAGGGGAATGAATATTTAGCTGTAACTAGCCAAGAGTCATCCCTGTCCCACAAGTTGTTTTGCTTCCCTGTCTCTGGTTGACTAAACAGATAATGTAGCCAGCTGAAACTTCGGAGAGGGAAAAAGCCCCTTAGCTCCAGTCACTCATTAGCTGCATCACTGCTGAGGCTCCCAGAGAAGAAATGCAGGAGTCTGTCGACCCCTGAAGCCAGCTCTTCCACTGAACGCTTCCTCTCCTCTTTAAGGAAGGCAGGGGAGTAACACATCCCTAGATTCTGCTTGGATACAGTATCTGCTGGGTAGCAGCATCCCAGTCGGGAGACTGGAGCTGTCAGACAGCATCCCTGCTAGACAGCATCAGACCTGTACACAGTGCTTGGCTGGGGAGCCTGGCAGGCGCTGGATCAGGGTATAGAACTGCAAAGCTTCAGCACAGAAAACCGATGGCAGTTTCTCTGTGGATATTATAGAAGAGATTAACTCAAATCCTTATTCAGACAGTGCCTACCGCCATGAAGGTGACACCACTTAACGCAGGCAGGAATTCCTTTGTGGTTTGTTGCTGTTCAGTCATGTCTTGAATCTGTTTCAATTCAAACAGTTTGCATTTAGTACCAGAGTAAATAGAGTGGAATCTATCCAACCTGGCACGTAACGGCGTTACACAAACCTGTTTGTGTTGCCAACAGGTATCAAACTCCATGCACTCACTTCTGCCTCCTTCTTCCCCTGTTTCAGACAGGCACAAACGCACACGCTCTTTTTCATGTAAATGACTCTGTCTTTCTTTCCTCTGAATGTAGGAATAAATATTTTTAAAATTTTCATAAAGGCTGACGCTTTTAAACAGTCAACTTGATCGCGTAAATGGCTAGTCATTTGTCTCTGGGTATTGCTGCCAGATGTTTTTTGGGGGGCTGCTGATTGTGAGAAATCAAATAACGTTAACTGTTTATTGTTTCAAATCTACCACATTAGTGCTTAATAGAAGGGAAGCTAACAGCTGCTTACTTCAGTTTCAATTAAAGAATAGAGCTGATAACTACTGAAGCTATAGATAAAGAATCCTCTTAACTTTGCTTATCCTCTTTTGTAAATTCTTGAAGTTTCTCTGCAATAAGGATGAGGAGAAATATGCAATACTTTTGTATGAATGGTATTCCTCATCTAGGTTCAACACCAGACTGTTATGAACAAGAGGAGACTTCATGATAAGCTTCTCAGTAAATATAAATAAATAATAAATACATTTGGAAGACTGAAAAATTACCCCAGCGTGCCCTTCACCTACCTTAAAAAAATGATAAAGCAGCTAGAAGAGGTTAGTATTTTGCATACTTGTGTATTTATCAAATTTCACATCCATAAAACGTGATATCAAAAACCAAAAGCTCTCTGTAGTATCACCTCCCAACGTAATTGTATGAATATCTGAAACAGGAAAACCGTAGGAAGAGAACTGATTATTATGTAATATTCTAGTCTAAGGTTTTCATTTGTTCGGCCTTATTGTTCTACATCACTGCATATAGAATGAGTGTAGCCTTCTGCTAACTTCCTCTTAGGCTTACTATTTATTAGCTCTCCCTTTTTTGTAAAACTTGCATCCTGGCTGCAGAGAACTTCAGTTTGCATGCCCAGTTGTAAGCTGACGGCCTTCAATGTCCTCAGAGATTGAAGTATTCATGGAAGTAGGTTCTTAAAATATACAGGTGAGCAATTTGTTAACCGACCAGGCTGCTAGCCAAGAGAGTAACTTCGGTTGTTTTTTACGAGATTAAAAAAGTAAGAGGTATGTGTGTCTGAACAAACACAGCTGCCTTTGATAAGAAGTATCCATGTATAGGACATCTTTTCCTTTCATACCTTTCATTTAAAAAAAAAAAACAGAACAAAAAAAACAAAAAACAAAAAACAAAATCTTTGTGAGAGATAGAATCCTCCTTAGACAAAGTCACTCTGTGATTTTTCAGTATAGTTCATTCATTCACGTCAGCTACTGAGGTCCAAAACAGAGTTGTAAATGGGGAAGTGGTCTCACAATCAGATTTAAATTGATTTTCTTTGTCAATGGTAATCTTTATTTTTTTTCCAATAATACCACACCTTTAAAAATTAATCCATTAATTGATCTTTGGACGTTTTATTTGTATCACTATGAAAACATGCCGTAGTCTTCTTTGCTAGAAAAAAATATATTTAAATCCTTTCTTTGGTATTTAGAACCATTACAGGTAAGAACAAATAATTGCCTGTAGTTATAGATTTATGCCTCTTACCCCTTGAAGTACTCCCTGAATTTTCACTCTATTTCTTATCATGTACTTGCAGATTTTATCTTTTAAAGCACTCATTTTGGAAAACCTAAGTGCCCTAGAGACTTTAGCTGGGACTTTTTCAGCCACTTACTGAAAATGGGGACCTGGAATACCCCCATTTGACCCATGTTACTTATAGATAATTTCATTTCCAAAAGTTGAGAGACTTTTGGGAAAATAAGACAAGGGGAAAATAAGCTGACCTCTAAATTTCTGAACGAGATGTGAACACATACTGTAATCTCTTGATGCTACGCATCTCCAAGTGATGGTTATGAATACTCTGTAACAGAAAGCCACAGCTTATGTTATGTAGTATAAATGAGTGTTTTTATAGCATATCCAAGAACCGTAAGATACTGTATATCTCAGCAGTATTCATTTTGTGTTCTGTTATCCTCTGCAATGTCATTAGTCTGACCTTTTGGATATACTATTAATAATGACAATTGTGTGTTTATAGTATACACCTGAGTTATATCTGCATTCCTGAAAATCATATAAGAGTCTTTCAACCATGAGTTTAAAATAACACCAAATTCTTTCAGTGGGAGGGAAATGCTAAAGCATTTCGAGATTGGAACACTTTAAGCATCATCGCTACCATAAGATCACATCAATAGAATTAAATTAGATGATGGAAACTCAACGTTTTTCTTAGTGTTGTTGCCATAGAAAAGGTGGCTCACTTCATAGCTTTCTGAACATAACTGTTTGAGCAGTAGATAGAAATAGAACAAAATAAAGTCCAAGTCAGTCTGAGATTTCAAATTTATATATACATATTTTTCCTCTCAGATAGATCTCTTATTCCTTTTGTTTTGGAATCTGTTCAGTAGGTTTCTCATTTTATCAACCAAGTAAATAACACCAACACAGTGGCATTTCAACTATATTAATACAATTTTGCCTGCAAAAAGCACTGGGGACTAAAGTGCTACATGCAAGCTGGAATGGAAAGATGACTTCTGATCCAGTTCAGTACCAATGGATAGAGTTTAAAGCAGCTAACTCCAGGCAGGAAACCGATTCCTACTTTCTAGGCATGAGACTGTAACCTTTATCCATCAGGTGCAATGATAATACTCATAGAATTGATTCTCCAAGGTGTGCAGCATGATATGTCTTGTGAAAATAATTTGAAATTGAGGATGATCAGCACCTTGCTCAGACTTTAAATTAGTAATGTGAACCCATCTTAGATCCAAAGAACCAAAACCTTCCACAAGAAGCGTCTATTGAACCCTGTGGTGCCTAAGTTATAGACTGCCTCAGAAAGGTGTTGCTCGGTGTGTCTTGCTCAGATCTTTGCAACCAGCTGTGGGAGTTAAAAAATATTATGAAAACAGCCACTCTTGGCGGTCATTAATTCCTTGCCTCAACTTTCTAATATATTCTATTTTCATTTGAAGTAGCTTACTCTTAGGAAGCAATGAATGCTTAGACTAATTTGAGGAACACAGAATAACATTTAAATCCATTTCCTTTGCAGTCACTGATTATTGTAATCACAGATATGTATATATTTAATATATATGTATAAAATCATTATGTTAAAGCCCCTAAATGCTAATGCAGATGACTTGTATGCATTCACAGGTAGTGCTTTTCATTATTTGCTTTTTGTAATTAAGCAACCCTTTAGGTGTGAACCCCTCTTATGGATTGAATGTAATAGTTGTGATTGTGTTTTCAGAACAAACCATCAGAACTTAATGCTAGTGAAATTTTTGTTGGATTCTGTATTGCAGTCTATGAGCTTTATTTTTGTGCTTTTCCAAAAGTCAGATTAAAAATAAAAGGCAAACAAAACCAATAAAAACCTCAATGTGGCAAAAGAAAAAAGAAAAATATGATCATGTTGCAAGACCCCAATTCTTTACCATCAACTTTAACGAGTTGCTTGGAAAACTGCAATCAACTTCAAAAATGCAAAATTAAAATCCTTCACCTCTTACTTTTTCTTTTTCAGCAAAAAGATTTGAATAAGTTTACTGCAGCAGTACTGTATGTAGTTAGAATAGTCCAGTTATGATCACATTTCTCCTTTTTTAGTTTATGCACACATTTGTATGTGGCTGACAAGTTTATATAGCTTTCACTAAATCATGAGGAGCAGACGTGTTTTTTTAGTTTTAGTTTCATCAGATTACATGTCAGGAAAACTTGTGGGTTTTTCTTTAATTATTGTATTTTGCTTAATTACATAGAGAATATCTGACATTCTTTAAAGAAAACCAGTGAAAATGAGAGCTCTGTTCTACTTAAAAAAAAAAAAAAAAGAGGACCGGAAAAGAAGCCCAGAAAGCAAGATATTTATGTTCTCCATTAATATTTAAACATTTTTTCAGCAAGTACAGGATAAGCACATCCCAGCTGCTGAAACTCTCATGATAAACGATGCCCTAGGCAGAGCATGGTTAACACCTAATTCTCAGTCACAGGCCAATCTGTTTGCCTTTTTATGAGCTCTCTTCGTGTTGTGCACAACTTGCTTTTTTCCCCTCTCTCCTTTAAAAGTGGTATAGGTCTTCAAAGTATGTAATACACCCTCATAAAAACGAACCTTGGTCTGAGAGATGAGGTTGGCATGAGCTGGAGCTATTAAATCTGTATGTAACGCAATTCTGTTTTAGTCGAAGGAAAATCACTTTAATCTGGGGACTTTAGAGAATAAAAACGACTTTCTTCCTCTTACTACATATAGAATGAAAACAACGCAGATATGACTATTTTTGTCATGTTTAAGTTTCTGGACCACCTTAGCTGTTCAAACAGGTTTTGGCTTTCTTCTTTCTCCATTTTGAGCTAGTATCGTGAGCTTCTCAGCATGATGGCATGCGGTGAACTGATGTTCTGACACAGATCAGTAGGGTATCTGACTCCCATACACCCGGAAAGAAATCTTTTTCTTTTTTACTTTTCTAAGTATAAGAAGCTGAAAGGGAAGTTCACAAATACTTTTTGTTCTATGGTAGACATAAAATAGCTATATTGTCATTTTAATGTCTATTCTTTTGGTATCAGCTGTCTTTTTTTTTATTATTATTTAAAAAAAAAAAAAAGATATCCACCTAAAGTATTATGGATACTCATTTCTTTGGAGTGGAAATGCAATCAAACAAGTCAATTACTTCAATTGCAAACTCTGTGGAGCACATACTGCCTCTTTGTTCTGTGTCTGCACAATGTCTAGCACAGCTGGACTCATGACTGAAATTTCTGAGCGCTGTACAACGCAAGTAATAATAAAATGTACCAGAAAAATAGTTCGGCAGTGCTAGCAATGCAACTTTTATTATTATTTATTTAATTTTTTTATGCAGTCTGGTTGTATGAAGTAGTGAACGCTTCTCCAGAGACTGACTGGTTTCTATACAAAGTATCAGAGCCTTGGCAGGTTTAACTTTGGCCCATATTGATTTTAGCATCAAAGCTTACCAAAACTATCCCCAATAAGAAATTCTGTTGATTTCAATAGAAGTTAAGCACTAACTGTTACATTTCTTTTTTTAAAATGAAAGTAAATATTTGACAAAAAGTATAAGGTTTAGCTAATCACTAACATAAATTAGACCTTGTAGATATGATTATTAAAGAATATTCTGTTATCAAAGAACAAGGGCCAATTTGTTAAATTGTTTGATTAAAGATATATTTCAGTGTGATGCACATAGCATTTTCTCTATCTCAAAGCATTAGTCAGGTTGTGTAATGACCTATTTCCCATAGCAGCCTCTTCTCTAGGACACTGGGACACCGGTCACAGTGTTTTCTAATTAAGGGAGAAGAGTAAGGAAACTAAGGAGGAGGAATCCGTATCTTTAAAAAGCTTTTCTCATTCTTCCCTCTGCCTCTGAAACGTAACCCTAAAACTGAAGTGACCAGCTTTTGCTAATAATAAACGTGAAGGTGGATGAAGAACCTCTCCATTCAGTATTATAGGTCCATATAGTGAGGAAACCATTGCATTTCTGTACTTGCATGCGTGTACCTGTATGTATAACCTCGGTGCAAGCATATGGATTCCATCTGCTCTATGTCAGATGTAAGGCCTGGTGAGCCCTGTGCTTAAGATGTTCCCTTAGCACTTGAAGCAAGTATAAAAACTTGCCTAATAACCTAAAGAACTGCTTGGATGTCTTTAAAGAGCAGCAATGCATGACTAAGTTTAGAAAACCTGGTGGCATATCTTTGCACAGCGAATTCCTCTGTGTGCGTCTGAGTAGGACAGAACATCTGAGACCAAAGGAAAGAGAGGTGGATTCTGTTACCATTGATGCTAAAATAAGTAATTCTTTAGATAACTGCCTTTGATTCACTAAGCAACTGTAAGCAAATTGCTACACTAAATATATAATATAAACTTGGACAGTTGATTTGCACCGATTGGCAGGATTCTTTCCTGCACACCTCTGACAGCATGAAATACTCTTCAAGTGTACATTACCCCGCATGCTAGTGCAGAGTTAGCGTAACATTTTCCTTCCTCTGAAATTTCAGGTGCTTTGCCTAGAGGAAAAGCCATGTGGGTAATGCTGCTCTGTGTTGCAGTTAACTCCAGGTGACATAACAGTCCCTTAAAATCACTGCTAGCCAGTGAAATTCAGAGCAGCTACCAAGTATAATTATGACTTGGGGCCATGCCTAGAACATGTACAGCCCACAACCTGGCTGCCGGCTCACCACTGAGCAGTGGTGTGTGCTGCAGGTGGCCAGGGTGGTTGGGAGCTCCCCTCCTGACAGAGACAGCCTCAGAACAGCACCTCTGGCTGCTGCTGAGCCCCTGGGAGAGGTTTCCGTCCCTAAAATCTGCCAGCATCGGTGGGTGGAGCCGCATCAGACTGCCATGGCTATATACTAGGAGTCTGCCAGAGTTTTATTAAGTAGTTCCTCTGACCGTAGCTGCTTAGTTCCCTCCTCTTTTCCAGAAGTTACCCTCTATTCAGTTTTGTTGATTCAACCTTTTGTGTCTGCTCTCTGAAGTACATAGCCAAGCTTCATATGCTCTTAGGCAGTACAGCTGTTTTCAAAACTTTGTCATTGTCCTGTAGCTTATGGGCTCTTCAGTTGTGCTGATGCAACTGCTTGTGCAGCCATGCTGTAAACTAGATCTGGGCAATGATCTGGCTTATAAATGTAAAGGAAAAGACTTCTTGAAATGAGGCTTTGGAATTTTTTTAAGCCATGTCATTTCACTGATCTGGCTTTTGGTGTTGTCTCGCAAATGGCATAACGAAGGGGACTGTAAACTGCAGTGAGGAGAGGAACTGAGAATGGAGAAGGATGATGGGACACATGCAGCTGGCATGTTGGGGGCAGGGGACTGCAAGAACTTTGTAAATTGGCATTGCTGTTGGTGGAAGAATAGCGTGAGCAATGGCCTAACCCAGCTCTGTCAAAATAATTTGGTTTAAAAGACACCTTCCTATTAAAAGCGTTTAAGTTAACGAGATCACTTTGACAGAACTGGGTTAGGGAGTGGTTGCCCATGCAGTTGGCTGACAGATGAGAGAGGCGGTGAAGCCTGGCCTGGGCATACCAGGGCACGCAAGTGCCCTGGCTAGTGGGCGCTGCAAGCACATCTTTCCTACTGCCTGGTAGGGCACGTGGTTGCACTCTCAGTCCCTCTTCACCTCTCACTACGGTGAAGAACTGTTTCTTACTTTAATTTTTTTTTATGCGTGTAAGTAGTCTTTATGCACATGAGTAATCTACTGGAAAATAATTGTTTTTTATAGCAAAAAGTACTCATTGTTTTGCAGGAGAAACATGAGACGGCTGCAATTTAAAATCAAGTTCAGGTACAGCAGAGTGGATATGTGCTGGAAACAGGATGGGTGTGTAGCAAAGTTAGGGGGCAGAGATGGCGTGATTATTTGTTGGTTATGGTGTCTCGATCTATTCTGATGGACTTTGGTTTTGCTCTGCTTTAATGACAAATTAAAATCTTCATTGCAGTTCTCTTACAAGTAGGAATGATTCCTAGAAGTAAGACTGAAATGCTAGGGAGTGCGAAGGCCTTGTATTTTTACTGCTGAAAACTTAAGGCTTTCCGGTGCTGCTAAAAGAGGATCAATGGAGGAATGATAATTGTGCTTCCCACGGTGAGAAGGCTTTGCATCATGTTGCTGCAATGGATGGAAAAGGACCCTGTCTGAAGCCTGGAGAAATGGGACTGGGAAGCCTAAGTGGTGGTGCCTAAGTAGTGGTGCAGCCCGTACCTGCAGTACTGAGGATACCTAAAGAGCGTAAAGAACAAGAAGAGCTGTGTAAAGCCAAAACAAAACCACAAAAGATACTCTAGCTGGTGTGGGGACAGAAAGGCAGGAAACAGAGAAACAGTTGGGGGGGGGCTGAGGGGGAAGTAATTTGAACAATAACAAGGAATTCACAGATGTTAACAAAGAAAATGCCAAAAGGTACAAAATATGTATGCCTGTGTGCAGGCCATGAAGATCCCGAGTTTGCAGCCCTATTGACAGGGGAAATGCAATACCTGATCATGAGCTGTGGGAGACTTGTGATAGTGTAAAGAGAAACTCACTGTTGCTTAATGAATTCCAAATAAAGGAAGTCACAAAATGTACATTTTTGTTAAGGGCACCTGATTAACCTTGCTATTTTATTCTCCTAATCTATATGAAAATCATTACCCACAGCTCAAATCATTTGGCAGAAATAAGGATCCTTATTTTTGGCAGAAATTAAATTCAATTTATTCTTTTGGACACGAAAGCCCCCGTGGGTCAGATGGAATTTCAAGGCTCCAAAGGAGACATGCAAAATGCAAAGGCTGCCTGCCTGCTGCCATGCCGTGCTAGCTGGAACTCTGGGTGATGGGTAAATGAACACCTCTCTTCTATTGTTGGAGGTTGCTTGTGTTGTGATGCAGGTTGGCCTGTACTGAATAGGCATCAAGGGTAGGGATTATGGACAGAGAGATCTAAAACATTTCCACTGGAACTCCATTGACTTTATGTATCATTTACCTCATCATATAGTGCCAGTTTGATATCAGTCTTTTGAATGCACATTAAAGGATTCATTTAGTGTCCGAAATCTAAAAGGTTCTGTAAACTCCACAAAAATTTGCTCTAGGTATACATCGCCAACTTTTCTCTGGCTTCTCTAGTGTAATATATTTAAATAAAACAGAGTTTCAAGGGGTTTTTTTTGTTCTTTTTTTTCTTTTTTTTTGTTTTGTTTGTTTTTAACTTAATAACAGCTGTTTAGTAATTGATAAAATATAACCTAATGAAATAGTGAGGTTGAAGGGCTTAGCTCTTGCTTATCACTATGAATGATAAGGTAAATGCAGAATTAAATTTAAAAAAAAAAAAAAGAAAACACCTTTGTTGTAGATCTTACGATGACCCCATATGTCTCTTATGTGAAGAAACACTAGAGTGGCTGTAAAATCTCAAACTAAGATCATGGTGTAAGTCAACGCACTAGCATTGTAATGAAGTGGTTTACTTGAGATAGATATTCTGTGGTTTGAAATCTAAAAATCAATTGATTTTTTTTAAAGCTTTTTATGATCTTACTCTGCTTCTTTTTCACTAAGCAGTTTATATATAAAGCTACATTTTTTTAACCTTTTTATATTTTTTTTAACAAATCTACTGCATTCCAGTGGCTACATTTTAAAGCTACAAGCTGACTCTAAAATAACTGCAATGAAATTATTTCAGATATGCTAGGAACCACAAAGCTTCCCACAACAGGTTACACAAAATGAGAACCCCCATCAGTTAGAATATCAACTATGACTACTGTCATACCTGATTCTGACTTGTCAAAATGAATTTTCTTGTAATAGTAATAGAATAATATTTTTCTAAAAGTTTATGAGCATGTAGAATAAGTGGAAAACAAACTGCTTAGCTTTATCCCTATTTCACTGTAAATTATGCATGGAGAGCCAAATGTACAAATAGTCTTACGTGTTTGAAACATAAGACAGTTTTCTGAACCTCTGCTATCTGGCATAGTGTGACACTTCTTTTCATCTATTTGTTATATTCTTTATATTTTAAATAGCACTTTCCCCTCTCAGGGCCACATGACCAACTCAGGCTGTTTTGTAAACAGCTTTTCTGAATTAGAGTTGTATCTGTAGTGGCATATATCATGTGCTATACTGGGAAATCACTTAGAGAAGGGTGAGGTTTTGTTAATGAAAACAGCCCAGAGCCATTATGCTTTTATCAAAAGCAACACAGTTTTATGAAGCTGGAAAGATGCTCTTTTAAGGGCCATGTGCTGGTACTCTCCCAGTCACTTAGCACGAAGTAGTTTTGGCTTCTTGGAGTAACTTCACCATCAGTCCATGCTCATCGCTCCTTTAGACCCTGGTGTAACATGAGAAGGGAGAATATTTCTGCCAAATTTTCCTGGCTCCAAAAGCTCCCTTTGCATGCATCTGTTTAGTACTGTTACAGTAGCCTGTTTCAGGAGCCTTATCATGTGCTCCTACACATCTAAACCAGAGGATTACACCTGATTGTAACTCAGCGCTTCTTGATTTTCCTATTAGACTATGAAAATTGCAGGGACAAGCATTTAATGATGCATTCAATTGGTTCCCAACTACATACATGGTGTTCTGCACCCAGGAATGGAGAAGGAAATTTATTTCCAAATTTGGACAAGAGATTTGGGGACAGTCCAATCTCCATGCATTGTACAAAGTAAATGCCACTGTTCACTGACAGAGCAGTCTGTTTCTCAGAAAGTTCCAACAGTCTAGGTTCAGCTGTAGAGATACTTACCAAGCTCTACTGTTAAAGGAGGATTATGTTTCCATGAAGTACATGGATATATGCAAAAGATTATTATTAATATTTTTTTACATTGCACTGCCTAGCACCTGCCTACAGGAAAGTTGGCACATGAGAATCTCTTACAGTTTCTCGTTCACTGTGCTTGCATAATGGTACCCTTCCCTGGACTATTTCATTGAGTTAGGTCTAATGACATGGTGTGTGCATTATTAATATTTTTGGTGTGCTTTTGATTCGATTGCATTAAGGTATTGCTGAATAGGGAACTACCACGAGGACAGTCCAGTCACAGCGAGGCTTGATGCATTAGTGCTGGGGGATAGGACCGAAATTTGCTGGGATAAGTGAAGAGTAACAGGCAGGAAGTCTGGGGGTGGAAATGAAGAGTGATGCACTGAAGTGAACTTAATGCTTGCCAAAGATTCAGAGTAGCAGCTTGAAAAACAAATATCCTGTTCTTACTTCAAACAAAAATGTTTCTATGAGCATCATAGTGTTTTATCTCATTGGTTTCATCTCTTTTAGAAAAAGACAGCCTGTGCAGATTAATTAGGAATTGTTTTCAAAAAGCCTTTTGAATATGAAAGAGGTGCTTTACTTTATTATTACTTGGTCTTGTGAGTAGAAGAAAAAAAAAAAGAAACCACTATAGAAATTTGAACTGGAAGAGTAAGAAAATCAGTCATGACCTACTTTGCTTCATTTTAAGGCTTTCAGGGACAAAGGTATAGCATAGTAGTTGGTTTCTGGTGGGCCTCCATTTCTGGGTCAAACATCACTTTGGATATAAACACTGAAACTCCTCAGTGATGGAAAAAGACTCTTCAATTGTGCTTTCAGTTTATTGTCCCAGTTTTGAGTTTAATCTTGGGTACTGGTTGAAAATGATGGCTATTACTCTGTGTTACAGTGGTCTTATTTCTCCTGTGTTTCAATTCTTGCTCTATTGAAAGAATGAGAAAAACCTGTCTCAGTGCACACACGCACAAGTCCACTCATGCCACAAGGATCCCATACAAACAAACTGTACAATGCTGTCATTTCAAGTTTGGCTGATTCTCTCTTCTCCTACCTTCTACAGCCAAATGTGCTCCAAGAAATCTGGCCTTTTAACACGTGCCAGACAGTGGCAGCAATAGCCTCCCTTTAATTCTTGAGACCAAAAGTGCTTTCAGAGATGCTTTGGCAGACCCTTCCCATTGAGCAATTTGAGTGTTTGCTCCGTGTCCTTTTCTCTTCTCTGGCGTTTAGAGAAGGGGGAAATATTGAAGACCTCTCTTCCTTCTCTCACATTTTTCCCAAAAATTCATTGTAAAGCACATTGTATTCTCTGATTTCTTTTCTTTCCATCTCAGTTGGCAATGAGGCCTAAATGATGTTTCTAAGCTACACAGTTACTTCCGTAATGGGTATTCACCTCATTCTTGATGCATTGTCAAAGCACTGCACTATTAGCTTACCATTCTTCCATGGTACTTGAGATATTGAGTTTTAGTTTGATAACAGCTCTTCTCCCCTTTTAAGAAGACAAGTTTCTCACAGTTTCAGATTTTCGTGCAATACATTTCACAGTTGCTTTGGCAATTACTGAAGTTTAAAAAAAATGACTTTTTACATTGTTTGCTTTTAAAATAACAGCTAACATTTATTGGCATAATTCACATCTTCAAATATGTTCCTCCATCAGCGTGTCTGAATCCAAAAAATAAAAAACACAACCCAGCCCCCAGTAAACAACCCCTACAAGATTTCTGTAGTTCAACAACACTAGAAACTCATTTTAAAGGGAAAAAACAACCTCGGGTATGGTGTAAGTTTGTGAGTAGGCAGTTCTGCCTTCCTAGTATACAGTGGTTTCTCTTGAGATTGCTTGGATATGAATCAGTCAATGAAAATGTATCAGGAATCTTTTTACAAAACTCCAGCTTCATTAGAGTAGCTGTAATGTAGCCCTTCTCCCTGGGCTGTGCTGCATTTATCTTGCTAAGTGATCTATGGCTGCATTTCAGGTTTTGCCAATCACCATGGCATTAGCTAGCCCTGCTATGTTAACTTGCTTGTCCATTTCAGGGAACATTTATGCTGAGGTGAGACCTGATGTGGCCTTCTAATACACAGAAGGGTGGGTGGAGAAAGACAGACAAAATGCTCCCATGCGCCTACCGAGGAAAATGTCTTTGGAATCAAATCTGACTGCGTGTTTTCTCTGAAAGTGAGAGAGAGACACCGAGAGTCCTATAGGGCAGACGTGCATAAATGAGCTTACCTGGGCTTTGGTAGTGTTCCGTTTTGGGAACTGTGGATTTCGCAGTGGACTTACCAGCCTTGTTCGTCTACTGGGTTGTGAAGGTTTTGCTGAGCTCTGTGCTGTTGCAGCTTGATGATTACTGATATGAGAACGCACTACTGGAGCTTTACACGCTTAGCAGAAGCAAATCTTTTTCTCTGGTGGAGGAAAAGAAGATAAGTCTATATGGAAGATCATTATTTTATTTGACTTCTTATTATTTGAGGTGCTAAGCGTTTATGACCGCATAAAAAGTACAGGCTAGTAATAGGGCCAGAACATCTTTAGGCTCCAAGACAAACTACAAGTAAAATGTGTTCCTGAGTGTGTGTGAATACTCATCTGGGTCTTCCCTCACTATTGCAGGCAATGAAGGAATTTGCAGAACTGCTTAAGTTTATTTGTTTGTTTTAAACTATTTAATATACACTAGTATTGCATACTACAAATTGAAAATCTAACGTGGCTTGTTTACGATGTAAAAGTAAATGAGATCTTTCAGAACACTTTCCTAAGCTCTTTAGTCACTGATATGACCTTTTTTTTTCTCCCCCCACCAGGAATCTTTAATGACTGGAAAACTCAATGGATCATGTTTTTATAATCTAAGCTATTTTTACGTTGACTGTGCTGTAAACACATGGAGGAGCTGTAAGTAAATGTTCTGTACTGCATGATGAATTGGATTGCTACAGTCTGGAGGAAAGCAAAATAATAATTTCATTTCTGTGGTGATTTGCGTAGCTTGTGGTACAATGCCAGAAAGACTAACGGAAATGCTTATGGATACATGGACTCCATTAATAATATTATGGATTACTGTACTTCCTTCCATTTTTATGGCTCCAATGAATCAATCTCAAGTACTACCAAGTGGATCCAGTACAGGACTAAAAAGGCTAACTGAAGAACAAAGGGTTTTGAACCGCTCCAAGAGAGGCTGGGTTTGGAATCAAATGTTTGTATTAGAAGAATTTTCTGGACCTGAACCAATACTAGTTGGCCGGGTAAGGCAACATTCATTTTTTTTTCTCTGAATATGTAAATGTATAGCTTGTGAAGGTCTTCAGTCATTTGAACTCTGCTAAGAAATTCAAATTTGAGGTGCTCTGTCATTCTGAAATTCTTCTCTAATATACATAAATTTGTGCTTTAAATATGTTTTTCTGGTTAGTTAGCCCACTATTAGCTCTAAAATTATACATATTTCATTTTTATGACAAAAATGCATGAGCATGTACACATCCTTTCTTTTATATCATTAGTCATCACTCTGCATCTCTATCAGGTGCAGATTCTTCACTAAAGCAGCTTTTAGTAATATGTTACTTTGAATTCAAAATATGTTCCTATTTGTTCATTCAAAAAGGTTGTTACTCTTATAGGTCATTTTCTGTCTCCAGTCTGATTACACAGAATGTAGTTATGCTTTGAGGATTTTGTAAAAACAATAACAGAAAAAAATATCACAAAGCAAAGTGTTGTATATATGGCAAAGTACAAGGTGCTAGTTTATAGGGAAATTCTGATATACATGCATATGAAATAACATTATTGTGACAGTTTTTTTAGTTTAGTTTCAAAGTTAGGAAGATGAAAAGAACGGAAGGAAAATTACCATGTTTTTCCTTGTGTTCTAGTTTGACTGTTGCCTTAAACCTCTGATTCTTGCCATGCATTAGCTTATTCATAGCTCTGTGTATTACCCCCAACCAGTGAATCAGACTTGCACTTTCTCTAAAAAGAGATCATGTGCCATCTGCATTCACAAGGAATGAATTATCTTAGAATTACTCTTAGGAAAGAATTATCCGATCCTGAATACGTCTGGCCTACAGTGAGAAATTATAAATACTGTGTATGTTTATCTCTAAATTTCAGTTCCTTTTAAAAAAACAGGCAAATTGATGTATTTCTTGGCCACTAAAATTGTGTACCAAACTGATGGATGCAAACCAAACTGATGGATGTCAATTAACCTTGTGATAATTTTGGAAATTCTCTGGGTAAATGACCAGCATATAGGATCATGTAGAGAGTATCAACCACTATACCTATTATCAAAGAAATTATAGGTCAAGCATATTTCCAAGTTTTCCCTACTATATTCACTTTGTAGCCTAAACTTAGGGTCAGACAGCATAATAAACTTTAGATCCAGTAGCTTTCAAGAGCTATGTTAATTTACATTTAGATCAGGTATTGTTGATCTGTTCTCATTCGTTTTCCTTTGGTCAGAAAAATCTCAATTTCAGGGGGACAGCAATATGCTTATTTCAGAGGTTAAAATATTTTCTTAAACTATTTTCTCCAACCTGTTCTTTTCAGAGTGTGTTATTACCTATTTACATAAGCTTTTAAAATAATTTTCAGTTGATTTTAAGTAGTTGGGGAGATTCCTTAGTTTGTGCTTTGTAATAGTTTGATTTTAAGAGCACATCTGAGTCTTGAGATTTCTACAATATAAGGTTTTGTTTTTTTTTTTATGGATATAATATCCTGAATTGTTCAAGTCATTAGTGAACAGAAGCCGGTGGGTTAAACAAAGCCAAACCAATAAAGACATTATCCCATCTTCTGCTGGCATTTAGAATAGAATTAGCTACTCTAAAATGCTGTGATGATCTATTTGTTGAGACTGCTGCATAATTAAAACACCACATGATATAGATGGAAAAGAGCAAAAAGTGAAATTTGCTCCCATAGGGAGAAATCCATGGTTTATTCCTGAAAGTGGCTTAAAACATTCTTGTAATTCTTGTCTGTGTTTATCACTCTCTTTTTGAAAAAATAAAAAAATAAAAAATCATCCATATTTCTGATTTTTTTCCCTAAGGTTTGAGTACTACAGACACTTTCAAACTCTGCTGTAGTTGGTGGCCACAGAAAAACTCCACATCTTGCCGAGATGCTCTTAGTCCTTCCTGACTTTAAAGTAGCAACTCCCTCAATCATAGTTCATGGCAATCCTTCTTCCCAAAACTTCAAGGTGTACAGAATGTCACGAGCAAAGTGCTCTCCTTTTCCATGAAGCTGGGCTATGTTTTGTCCTCTGTCACCCTCATGGTTTCTTATCCAGTGCAATTGAAAAACAACCTTCTTTTCAGAACTCAGTAGATTTGCACTTACCTAGTTCCTCCTCATGTCCTTTCTACTTTTATTCCTCCTCCAACCTGTCCATTTTGTCCGCTGCCAAAGGATTTTGCACAGCTGGGGTATCTCCTTCATTCTGTGCCTTTCTTTAGCAAGTATTTTTTTTGCCATATGACCTACCATTATTTATTTATTTGTTTATTTATTTCATCAGACTTTGAATGCAGCCCACTCCATAAAATATTAAGCCTCCCTACAATAATTCACTATAGCATATTATGGAGCTAATGCTACCAAACGTGGATGCTACCCGATAAACTGTATTTTCTGGGCATAGATGTGGTTCTGTGCCATTTTAGAGACAGTGCTGCCTGTAAGTTCCTTTTACATGTTTGAAGAACTAGTTTAATCTCCAAACAAATATATTCTTTGACAGTTCAGTGCTTCAAAGGGAACATTCTTGAAGCAAATCTAATTATGTAGATTTTGGTTGTGCATTTTGTCTCCTTATACACTGTTACAGAGTGTAGATGGTACTTTTCATAGTTCTATGTAATTTGTATGAACAGGTAATTAGAAAAATACGTTTCTGCACTAACAGAAATAGTATACACACAAGCAGAATTTAATGGCTGTTTTCAAGTACAACTTTACAGCACACTTCTCATCCCTAAAGAATTGCTAAGCATAATATTGATACTTAAATAATGTTTTTCAAGTCAGTGGGTGGAAAGGCAGTGACTAGAAGCATGCAATTCTAATGGAATGGAAACATACATCAGCAAAATAAAACTGAAAACTGATATTAATTAAATGCAAACACAACACAAATCAATTTCTAAATAGAAGCCTGAATATAGAGTCTGTGCATTCATTCTGTTAGTTAAAAAGATCTCATGTTAAAGTTTCTGAAATACTGAGAAAGTTTAGTAAGACTGAATTTACAGAGAGAGGTAATATATTTTATTAGGCTGCTAGGTTTTTCCAGGAGAAACAGCTTCTAGGCATAAAGACACTTCTTCAGAATTTTAAGTGTTGCAGTACAACTGCACAGTCTTCAAAGGTGCATACTCATTGCTGTTCTGCATGAATATGTATTAATAAATGTGTTCTCATTGTATTTGCTGTAATAAATGAAGTAATCAGGGATGAGACAAATAGGAGGTTTAATGTGAATTCTTTTATAAAGCATGGTAGTTTTCTGCAGTGACAAGTAAAGGACAGGAGAGTATCTTTTGCTTTTATTCTTGAACTTCTTACAACAGGTTTTAACAAGATGCACTTTTTATGTCACTTTTCACCATTAGATTGAGTAGGACCAAGTTCAAACTTAAAATAAGCAGCTCTACTGGAGTTCACACACCTGTTAAAAAAAAAAAAAGTATATGAATACTTATATCCTGAGTGATTTCAGAATATAGGAAGTTTCTTGTTTCCCTTTTTAGTCTGTATTAACATTGCATTGTAGTTTGGCACGTAGTATCCTACATTCCATATTGTTTTTATCTGTACAGGAAGAACTCTGCATGTGCATTTTGAGAAACCTACGAAGTAACCTTTTTCCTGTTGATGTGACCTACTTGGAATGAGTTTGATTTTGTTTGCAGCAATACAATGTAGAAAGGTAGATTTACAAATACCCTTTTGTACTTCTCTTTCTTTGCTTCGTCCTCGGAAACAGGTACATGCTTTCCAAAGCTATTCGATCTACTTTAGAAGACTCCATATACTGTATATTGCTGTCAGCAGTTTGCAGACCTCCCAGTGGCTGACAACCTCATTCAACTGTAGAGTGATATGTCTTGTGACACTGCATGCTGTCCTTGTGGACTTGATTAGTTAGATAGAACTTTTTACTTGATATACACTGCTGCATTTTCTCAGTCTCCTCTGCATGCATTTACAGCACCATGGCAGATGTGCTATGAAATCTGTGGTGTAGCAAATGCAACTGTTCTTTTGCTGGAGACAGCCACTGAATTCTCAATGAAATAGGTAATATAGTTAAGAAGCATTAAGAAATTAGATTTTGAGTATGCTATTTTAGCTCCTGTTTTATAGTAAATGTGATTTTTTTTGTTTTTGTTTTGATTGCCTTTTTTTTTGTGTGTGTGTGTGTTTTAAATGGGATAGGACACAGTTTCATAGACATTTTCAAGCAAAAACCGTGGATAGTTAATGAATTAATGGCTGTCATTTGTAAGTACAGTGCAAAGAGAGAACATAAAAGAAGATGAAGGTGACAAAAGTCCTTGTCTCATATTCCCTGACTTAACACTAAATGAACCAGCAATTGAGTCCAGCCACAGAAGAACACATCAGTCAGATTGGTGCTGTTTCCGTGGTATCACAGCTCCTGGAGTACTCCCCAGTTTCTCCCAGACCTTCCCCAGACGTTTTTAATTTACCTATTTCCAGTCTCCAAGTAATATTTTTGCACATTTTGCATGCCGTCTGTGATGAGATTCATGAAATGACCAGGGAAGACCTGCAGCTCTGTCATGCACAGCCACAAAGTCACATCTGTGGCTTGTGGTCGGCAGCAGGGCTGTGTTAGCTCTTGGGAAGTTGCTCTGAAATCCCTGGACAGGGATGGAAACAAACCCCACCGAGTTAGTGAGACTCAGACAGAATGTGTCCAGGTCAGCTCTTTCCTGTGGTGGAGTCTCCTGTAATTTTTAATCCGTGACCAGGGAGCTCGTCTTCCTTCCTTCTGACTTGCATGACGTGTCTTTTCACTCCGTTAAATGGAGATTTCTGTATGGTTTGTAGAATCAAGGAGCTAGGCAACTCCTGCTATTCAGAGCAATGAAGATTTTTCCCTTGATATATGGTGCTTAGGTCCAGGCCTTTAGAGGAGAAATAATTTTCCTGTAGGAGGAGCAGTAGAGAGGCATGATGTTTTTACAGTTACATGCTTCAGGCTGTGCTACTGTAAAAACCAAACCTGGAAATGCAGAGAGCACTTATAAATAGCTTCAAGCTGTATGTTCTACATTATACATGTTTTATGCAATCTTTGCTTTCATTGCCAACATACATTATATCTCTTAACAAGGAAATGGTAGAATCTTACTTTTAAAAAATTTTGAATAGTTCTGTTGAAGTCCAAGGGATACATATATGCAAAGCAAACAAGGTTTTAATTAAACAAATTCTTTCCATATGTTTTGCTTTTTTATTCCTGCAGTGAGCTTGTCTGCCTGAAAATACTGTAGTGCTCAGTGATACAAAACAGAAATATATACACCTAAGGATCTCATTACTTTAGGCATGAATTACGTGCTGTTTCCCTGAATGGAAGAAATCATGGTGAAATATAGGTGTAGTAAAGCCCTAGCATAGGTTTCATAGGGTATTATATGGTCCTATGTTAATGCAGTGTTAATGCAAAGTTTTCACACTCAGATCCTCCACTTTTCCTTCTGTTCTAATATACGCTTGTATATTTGCTAGCTATGATTTAAATATATGCCATAAAGTATTCAATATCTGAAATGTTGCAAAGTCAACATTGCTTTCTGAGCCCTAGATTTTTGTTGTTTTGCAACCATAATTACACACTAATTTTCCTACTTACAGTTAATAAAATCCCAGAAGCTGAAATGTATCATTTATTTTTTCACTGTATTCTTTATGGAAAACACTAATTCCCTGTGCCTCTTTTGTGCTTCTGAAGGAGATGGGATGGCTGTATACTTCATAGAACACTCCTGTTTACATGGGCTAAATCAGCTTAGTCAGCAGGAGTATAAGTAGCTCTGAGAAAAGCTCTTCTTAATTAAATATTGCTGCAAAGCCAATAAATGTAGTATACAACATTTTATGTAAGCCTGATGAAAGTAGTGTTTTCGAAACAAATATTCCTGAGTCTGCATAAATTCCATTAGTTTCTTTTTAACTAGGGACAGGCTCCAAGAAATATCTTCTTAAAATGTAATAAATTTAAAGAAGGATGAACAGTGTGAATCTCAAATCTCATTTCAGTATGTTTCTGGGAGTATCACCGACTAAGGTTGAACACTTTCATGTTCCTCCATCTCCAATCTTAGGGCAATATATAAACACAATTTGAGTTACAACTTAGAACACTTGCTTGTCAGCTAATACAGCTGGATTGGTAATAACTTCAAAGAGATATTTCATCAGATGCCTCCTATATTTCTACTTAATGCTATTAGAGCAGTAATGTAAGAAAGTGGCAAATACCACTATGAGCCACTAAAATGGAAAACGCTTTAAGGAATGTCTGACAACACCAGCTTGCTTATGAATCCTGCAGAATAAAGGGTCAATCTGCAAAACACCAGGCACCTTCTGAGCCATCTGTATTTTCATTTTTTCTTTACTAAAGTGGGAATGCCTCTGTGATGTGATTTGCATCTTGAATTTTAGACTTCATAGACAATAAGTATAGAATAACTTTGAGTTTTTTCTTAAAAAAAAAAAAAAGAGAGAGAGAGAGATGATTTATATACAGTGGATGTAATTACAACGTCTGCTTAGGCATTTGGATCTCCTAATGTTACCTTAACATTATTAACACTTAGGTTTCCTTGTCATATTTTTCTAATGCTGCGAAAATATCTAATGTTGCGAAAAAAGCAGGTAACACTGAAAATCATTTTTGTTTGTGCAGAATTAGAACCTTGTGTACTTTTGCTCAATATATTGATCTAAATGTTTTATCTTTCTCTCAATGAATTGAAATGTTTTCCAAGTATACGTGCAAAATGCTGATGTGACAGTATAAAAAATTAAGTAGAGCCTTCCACATGATATTCTGCAGATGTCCTATGATTGTTTGGGCTTTCCAGCATTGTTTTTTAAAATGGTTTTCAATTTCTACCTGTAGGGCCCACCTCTGGTGCTGTCAGGATGCTTCAGTTCCAGTTGTCAATTTAACTACCAATTAGTGCCAATTGTGATGATGTTTTTTTGCTAAAAGTGCATCCTTTCTGAACTTGACAAATATATTTCCTGTATGCACTGAAAAGCTATCAGATAATAGTGACTTCCCCAAAGCGACAGGACACGTTGCCTTTTGACCAGTAAAGTGAATAGTTGTATTTATTATTATTATCAGGTCCTGATATGTTGTTCCTCAATATGTCAATGCTTCTTGTAATGAAAACCTTAAAAATAATTTTGCATTAAGTGAGAAACGTTTTGGGACTAACTCCTTTAGTGTCCATAGGCTTCCAGACAGATCTCTGGAACTGCAGTGGGTAGCACCTCATGAGCAGAATTACGTGAGAAAGGTTTATCTTTTAGCTGGTGGACATGTATACATATTTTGTATGTAATAAATATACATTTGCAGTAATCACAAGAAAAAATAGTTGTATGTGACAATACTAGGAAAGAGTTTGCATAAATTTTGTTTATTGAAAATTCTGTTTTAAAAGTTTTTGATTGCTGTAGTAAAGGGAGAGAAGAGAAAGAAGGGAATAGCACACATGCAGACAACCAAGGACTTCCCAACTGAGGGGCTTTTGTTTGTCTGTGGTGGATTTTTTGGACAAAGCAGGGGATGCTGATGCTGTGCAGCTTAATCTGGATGTGAAGTACTAAGCTTCATTACAGAAAAAAAATGTTGCAATACATACTTTAGGCAGTGCTTAAAGGTAACTATTGTTTAAAAGCAATGCATGGCATGTGGCATTGAAAATAAATGTAGACCATTTTCCTAAAGAAATTCAAGCAAATATGTATGTATCTGAATAGCCTCTTGGCGATCCCTGAGGAGCACCTGTAGCGATATAGAGTAGTGTAAAACTTTCCCTTCTCCTGAGGACTCTCTATTAGTGTAAAGATTCCACTTCCATAATTTCTTTCAAAGCCTTTATTTTACAGCAGTCATGCCAGAAGCTAAGGAAAAGTAAGCGTAGCTCTCCCTGGAGACTCTGCCTCTCCTGAATTAACCGGAGGAATCATTAGGAGCAACATAAGAAATCCCTTTTCTTGTTTCAGGGTCTGAGCTCAATAACTGTTACGCACCCAGCCCCTGGTGAATAGAAGCAAAGCCGAGGGTTTGTGTTTCAACTTCACGTGCTGTGCATTGCCCTGAGATCGCCTCAATGAGAGGGAATGTAGTGAAATAAAAACCTGACTCAGAGACAATCACTGGAGGCAAGGAGCCTGGTTTTAGGTAGAACCAGCAAAAGAGATGTCTTAGCGGTTCAGAGTGCCCTACTCATCTGCCGGTTTAAATCCAGAAACCACCTTATCTAATTTTCTTCTCCCTTATTGAGAGAATGACTTACATAGAATAGGGGTATTGTTACCAAGTGAGGAAAGGTAAATTTTAGTGTGTGCAGAACTGGTGGTGGGCATCCAGACGTGAAGAGCACAGCAGATTATGGAGGCTTTCTGGGGAGGGAGTGAAGGGAATTGAACCAAACCATAGCTCTTTTGTCACATTGTTTTCTAAGGTCATCAAGCTGCAAGTATCATTAAGAGCCATGAGATGTTATACGCAGAACCTAAGAAATCAGAAAACTGAATGAAAACTCATTTTTTGAATAATTTGAGATGATCTACAACATGATCATGCAATGTGATCCTGTATGTTAAAGCATGATGCAAAAGGCCTAGAATCTGCTACTACTCAACTCAAATAACTTAATGAAAATCTACCATATTATAACAGCATAAATTTTCTAGATATAATTACCAACATATTTGCTATTCACTGTTTACTTACTTCTTTTAAAGCATCCGTTTTGTAGTCAACCTGTTCTCTAATTATTATGCAGTCTAAAACATTTAAAGTAGACCACTGGCACACTGCAATTCCTATTGTCGTCTTGTCATGCAGACAAGAAAATATGATGTCCAGAGGCAAAATGTTTGTGCTTCTTCCTTCATGCAAAATCATCTGATACAAGACTTAATGCCAATACAATATTTCAAATTATTAATTTATTTCTGCTAATTAATGGGTCTTGATTATTTTGCTGGATAATCCCACATACTTGCTAGAATACTTGATATACTGAGAGCAGGTGCTGATCTAAATATACAAGGATTTTTACTTCTTATCGAGTTTTCATACAAATGAACAACAATTTAATCCAAAAACTTATAAAGTATATATCAGGATTTTACCTGTCAGGAAAAAGAAATATAGACAGAATTGAAATGTAAGCCATGCCTATTTTTTAGAGAATCTCAATGTGGACTTGGTTCTCGAGTGAATTTTTAAAACCTTGTACATGCCCTCAAAGAACTCAAAGGGGCATTTTTATAAAGTGAACTACAGCAAATGGGGAGTGGTTCACTGTAACGGGCAATGTGAAAGCTGTTAATGCTGCCACTTGTATTAAGAAGCCTTAGCTAAAATTTTGCACCATTTTCTTGGGCAGGAGCCAATTCCTGCCTCAAAGCTGTCAGTGTGTGAATAGGATATGCAGCCTGTAACTGAGGAGGAAAACATACTGGCAGAGAGGTGTGGGCAGAGAGGCAATTTTGAATGTCTACAGTTGTGCCTCAAGTCCAAGGCAATGCTGTGGGGTGAGCTTTCTGGTCCTCTGCAACTTCCTGAGATGCTGCTGTCTGCTACCAACCAGCACCAGTATTACAGGGTGTACAGAGCAAATATTACTGGGAAGGCTGAGAAACCATGTAATTGCTTGTCAAGTGCATGGCACGGTCTGTAAGAGATGCATAGTATGCAATTTGTTAAAAAATCAAATGGGATATTTAAATTTACGTTTGCTACTATATATTGTACATAAAGTTCACCAATACTGTGGAATTGTCTTAAAAATAAAGAAAGACTAAAACTCAAAAGTGTTAGGCAGAATTAGGCTGCTTCTTCTATGTAGAAGGCAATAAAACCAATCATCTGATTAAGTAATCATTTTGTAATCGAACTAAAGTGTGCCTCTCTGGAAGACCACCAATAAGCACCACTAAATTACCAATAAGCAAGGGAATGCTAGGAATTGACCAATACATATGTATAAATGAATACTGGGAATTTTAAGGAAAAGTTTTGTGAATAAATGTTTCTATCTAAATCAAATGCATGATGTACAAACACTGTAATAGACGATTCTCTGTGGGACAAATTCTGACAGATAGTAAAGGAAAACTTTAGTCAGGCTGGAGACCCACTTTAAGGTTCACTGCAGTGCTTTGAATGTGTTACTGAAATTTATGCATTTCATATTGTAAAGTGGAAAAATAATAATACAGTTGAGTCGGTATTTACTCCAGCATCTCATATGCAGGAGATGCAATATATTACAGTACATTTGTAAATTCTGCAAATTGCAGAAAGATTAGAAAGCATAAGAGATACTTTCTCCACTCTAAAGCAAGCAAATGTGGCTTTATTTTTTTGAAAGACTTTTTCCAAGATGGTGTCTTTGTGAGAGACATCCCTTTAGCTGAGGCAGGTTGGCAGTGTGGAAGAATACAAATCCTGATTCCTCTGATGCTCCACGTTGTATGTAGGGGCTCTGCAAAGCTCCGTAACGCAGGAGGATCTAGGCTGGTGTGGGACCAATAACCAACCTCAGGAGTCTATTTTATTGGTAACCTTCCCACTGTAATAACCTTGATAGAGTCTTCAGAAACTCATGTGTTTCATTGTCCCCGTGTGACCCTATCAAAAGAAATCTCTCAGGATCGTTGGTTTGGAAATTCTTAGGGAAACCAAAATCCAGTAATAGTTAAACCTTAATTTATTCTTTTCTCAGCCACTTACTTTCTAAGTCTCTTGTACTTTTTATGCTCTTTGATACATTATATTATGGAGCTCAAATTTCTGCTTTGTGAAGCTGTATGTTTTACAGTACTGCTTTGAATTGATAAAAATATCTGGGGGAGGTTCCAGCCTTCCAGATAGTTTGTGTTGTTTCAGATCTAATGGGCCAAATCCATTCCAGATGTGGTTGGGAAAGTCACTAGGCGTTAGGTTTGTCTTCACACACTTTTACTGCAAAGCCACATAGAGTGGAAAGCCTTACGGAGTGTCAGGCAGAGGCGAGGAGTTGGAAAAAAAAAGCAAGGATGAAAGGATGATTGCAGTGAGATGAACACTGGTGTACATATGTTGTGCATATGCACAGGTTGGTATGTGCCTCTAAGAGAATATTAAGAAGATCCCTCCTAAAAGGCGGGAACCACAATAATCAGTGAATAATTAGTGAAACTTTCTCTTTCCTGAATTAAGTAAGCAAAGGAGCTTAAGAAAGCCATAGCACTCACACAGCTTCCCATCCATGTAGTTTGACCCCTGTAATTTTCATGCCCTTTGGCATGCTTTTAGAAATGCTGTTAACCTTTTCTGTAGTGACTGTACCTTCACACTTGATGCAGCAGTACTGGAAGCTGAAACAGCAAAAGAAATGCACCCAAGATAATTTTGCACGGTGTACCACATTCTGCTGTGCATCAGGAAAAGAGCTGCCACTACTTGGAATCTTTTTTTAAAACTTCCCTATTGATCATAACTGTGATGAAATACTGCATGTGGGAGCTCAAATATTCTTTGCTAGTGCTTCTCATAAATAATTATCATTTATTTCATAATAGAATCAAAAAGCGGAAAGGAGACATATTTTAATTTCTAGAAGTCAGCATGTTTTATCATTATACACCTTACCAACCTAACATTAAAATGGATTCTTTCAGAAGCGCAGTTTGCTCATTAGGAATGTGTGAAATGGAGTAATTTAAATGAGGAAGCATCCTACATATTTCTAAATCTCTATTATTTTCAATTGACTCTTAACATGAAACATTTCTTATTAGGCTTGTTTTGAAAGGCATAAAGTTTTTTGGATGTCAAATAAAAGCTGATATGGGTTCATTTGTAGGAATTAATGATGGGCCATGTAAGCAGGAAAGGTATTCTTGTGTATAATGTGTCACACCAAAATTGTGGAGAGGTTTGTCCTTGGTACTGTTCTGGCCTTTTATTACAAAGAGCAGGAGGAACAGTCAATAATCACTTATTAATGTTTTTCTCTCTCCTTTGTTGTAGCTTTAGGTACATCAGGCTCTCAGTAATTATCTCATTCATAATCCTCTATCACAAGTAATATTTTCTGCATCTTGAGAAGCATAATTGGAAAATATTTTCTTTGAATGTACACTGTTTCTATTCTCTCTTTAATATAACTTTACCCAAGAGTATCTTGCCTAGGAAAAATGAGCAAGCATAATTTTATACAGGTAATCAAATCTCTCAAATGTTGGCATATTTTCCTTTATTTCCATGGGACCAAAAGTTAACCTTCAAACAGGCCTAGGCATTAAAAGAATTTTACCACACAATTAGAACTCAAATAAGCTTGTACACGGCAGCTTGAACAGAAGTGCTATTTTGAGTTGTTAGTGCTGTATTTCTCCTACAGGGTATTCTACTCAATTAATACAGAACTGCAGGGGAATATATATATTAGTCTAAGCATTTGCACATGTGTCTCTGTATGTGTGCATATATATAGAACTGTCTAACATAATCAACACTGGCTTATAGCAGGAGCTTACTCCCGTTTTTAATAATTCTTTATTTTTTTCCCCACTTAGGACTCAAAACCACATCTTGGTACAGATTTTTATCTTATTAGCAAGAGCAAAATAAATGTATAGGGGGAAAAAAGGAAAGAAATCAAAGAAATCTGGACGTCTTTAGGATCGTCTTGGTTGCAACACACTGTAGAACAGTTAATTCATTCTAAACCTTCTGACATAAATCATGCTGAAGTGGGAGACAATGAAAGCCATACAGAACAGCAGATACAAAGCTAAGGACTGTTTTCAGGGAAAGCAGATCCGTTAAAGGGACGCTTTCAAGGCTAGCATACGGTAGACCTACAAGGGAACCTCCCAGACTCTTCTTGTTGTGGAGCTGAACGTTCTCACTTCTATTTTCACTCATTTTGTACCAAGGACTCTCATGAATACATAACCCAGGGAAAGATGATACTGAAAGATGATATGACTCTCCAGCTGTAAACAATTTACCGGGATTCTGGTGGTGTTTAACCCAGCAAAGTAGCTGCCATTTTCACAATGCTTGTTTTAAAGGAGCTGCTAGATTTCATGGTGAAGATACATAAATATATACATTTTTTTCTGTTCTAGCCAAGGTTTGGCTTGACATCAGTTACATCAGTTAAATGCAATATTATGCTTGTGTTGGCCATTAAAATATTCAGTAATAGGATATTCATGGTCATGGGATATTCAGCAATTTGCTTTTTAAAGCTGGTGCAAGTATGATTGGAGGAAAAAGAACAAAAAAGCCTCAGTACAAAAGTTTTTTAACTTAGCATTTTTAACTTGATTCAGGAGCAGTAGAGATGAGGTAACTCAACTAATAGTTTTGATAATCTGTTGAATTTATTTGTTGTTAGATCAAACTCAGATCACCTGTCTCTGCCTGGAATTTGAGCTCAGGCAGAAAGTATCTCTAACACAGAGTCGGTACGGATCCTTTCCTGCATTGGACTCGTAGCTTAGGCCAGTACTCGTCCTCCATGAGAGAGAGGACCTTCATTCAAGGGTTCTAGGGAGGCCGAGGTGGGTCTGTTCTTGAAGCTCTTCCCCTTGCATAAAAAATTAAGCATCAGTGAAAAAATAAAAAACAGGGATCAAGAGAAATAGTATAACCAAGAGGAAGGGAATTAGGAGAGGTAAAAGCTACCGTTTGCTGTTCTGGTCTTGGGGGGAGTGGATTTTCAAATACCTGCCTAATGCTGTGAGTAAAAAGTGGGATGAGGAAATTGTCAGCGTGTTTCCTGTGTTGTCTGAAAGTCAGCTGCAGGATTCTGTCAGTTGGGCCCTGTGTGAGGGGGTGGCTATTTTTACATCCGAGTGATGTGGAAGGCTGAAATCCAGGAAAACTGAGGGCTGTCAGCTTTTGTGCAAACCTGGGAAAAGATACGTAGTTGTTTCAAGGCTAGAGATACAGCTTAGATACCATTTCCTAAAGCTGCTGGTAGATTTCTAAGCCTCTTTGTGAATCTAAGAAGCCATCCACTAATGTTCATATTAATGCTGGATAATAAACCTGAAATGGACCTGGTAGGTAATTGACCTGAGAGCTGCTTAAGATATAAAATTTTCTAATCCTCTGCTGGCACTTCTTTGTAGGTGAGATGACCTCTGACATTCCTTACTTTTCTCTCCGTGTTCCTTAAACCACACTTCAGTCTATTTTGTGTATAGTTGCTTTTAATATTATTCAGTTTTTCAATTGCTCTTGCCAAACTTATACTTTGAGCATGCCTGTAAACCAGGCCCTGCAGGTAAAAGAGAACATATTTGTACATTTTGTCAAGTCTTAGAGCTTGATAATGCATTCGGTTTTAAAAATACATTTTAAAAATAATGAAAAAACAACCTTAGAGTACACCTCTAAATGCCACAGCAGTAAAGTCAGAGGTGTGGTGTGCTCTCTGTGATTTGTCAGAACATATGCCATGCCATCTTTCTAAAGAGCTTCTCCACTAACTTGTACAGACATAATGTATCATTTGCTGTTGTAGAAATGGTACTATACATCTCTTCTAGTTCTGTTGTGCTTCCCTCTTGCTAAAATGAACTTTCACAAACTTCGAATCGATATATTTGACATTTCTAATGTGGTAGAACACTACCCCACCCCACCCCCTTCTGCACATTTTATTCATTATTCACTGGGTCATCTTCAAAAGGTTCATGGACTTAATGGCTGTACTTCTAGAAGAGTAGGCAGCCTTTGCTCATGCTTATTTTTCTCTCTCTTTATATTCCTTTATGCTGATAAGGAATCTGAACTTTGAGAGATGCAAAAAAAAAAAATAATCCTTCTCTTTACTATTTGCTTTAGCATTTTCCTAGTTTCTATGCTGACTTCATGTTCAATAGTATTTTCAATAGCACTGGTTAGGCAGTGGGAGGAAAGATTGTGGAAATTAGGGCGACTTCAAAGAATTTAATTTTCATTGTTTACTGAAATTTAGTTTTTAACGGAATTGTCCGGCTACTCAGTGCTACTTAAGATACTAAGCAACCTCACAAGTTTATGAGACCTTTAATGTTGGAAGTAGGAAATTCTGAAAGTTAGTTTCTTTCTAAACTTAAGATGATATTATTTGAGATGAAAAGAAGCTACGTGCTATTTTATTTATTTTGCTTGTAAAGGTACATTGTTCTTGAAATGCTTTTTGAGTTCAGTGAAGCATTTGCATTATAACACATTTTAATACAAAGTACTTTTACATAGCTATGCAGGTTTTTAGCAGGGAACTTGCTGCTTCTCTATTTCTCCTAGTATTTATCTTAATTCATTACATTGAGCTTATGTAGCATAAAAATGTGATGCAGTTCACTGAAAAAGTGGGAATATATACTCAGAAATACACAGTTGTATGTACCCTGAGATGCGAGTGTCACTCTCAGTATCTATATTGGCTTTTCAAGCAGCAATAAAGCAAACTCAGGAGTAATAACTGAACACTTGTGGCTGACAAACACAGCCAGAATATATTCTGATTCTGAACTGCAGAATGGACGCCATAGGAGGCTGGCCCATTTCTGATGAGAACAGTTTTTTTAACAGTGTGACTTTATGAATCTATTCAGTGCAAATGAGGGTTTATTATGCTGAGTCTAAAAATGATGCTTCATTTATTAAATTAATATAAAAATTGTATTCAGATGCTGCTAGAGAGTTTTATTAGACCTTCCTATCAGAGCTGAGGCTGAAAACATTCACTTTGGTTATGGAAGGCAGTAATGAACAGGGGACAAACTGCCAAAAAATTCCAATTCTTTGCTTGATTTGAAATGAATGTATATTTGGAACAGAACCTGTCACAGTTTTCCAATCTTTGTACTAGAAAAAATAATACTTTCCCCTTTTGAAAATACTCAGATCATTTAGTAAAAGCTTTCCATAATTATTTTGCCTGAGAAAAAGGCTTTTATGCTTTTAATATAATTTCTCCACAGCATGGGTCAGCTACGTCTAATTGTTGCAACACTGGAAGCAACGGCATCTACTGCAGTAGAATCTGAAGTAACTTCAAATTTACACTAACACAATAGAAATCATAACGCAGAATTCAGGGAAATTTGATACATAGTCACACATAATTCTAAGGTTTATTGCCAGATTTTGACATACAGTTTGCCAGCTGTCCTATGCACTGCCCAGGTCATTCAAACTGTATGCCTTGAGCAAGCAAAGTGTGTTAAAAGCTGTGGAAAGTGCCATATTAGCAGCAAGTCAACCAGCTGCATGCACTGGACTATAAATCTGGATAAAAACTAACAAAAAAAATAATGATTTGATTTCTTTTGTTCTAAAAATATGGCTTAGATCTAATCTATGCATCTGCAAGTTAGGGCTAAAGCAACAATTTCATACTATCTGCAAAATATAATTGAAATTCTGTTTAGGCCTTAAAAGTTCCCCTAGAGACAGAAAAGTCCATTACAAGTTTCTCTGTAGCTCAAAAAGGAGCCGTCATTCATCGAGCACCCTAAAGCCTTTGTAGCACGTATTCTTCCTACTCTTGAAAGAGCCTTGGTCAGAGTAGGTTGCTCATTCTTGTGTCGTAGACAAAAATGGAAAGCATATGCATTGCTTTCCAAGTCAAGATTTCACTGGTGGCGCTAAACATACAAGCTTGAAGCTTTATATGTGTATGAGTTCTTACTTCCCTGTGTGTCTCTACAGTTCTATACATTATTTCGTGTGTCATAATTAAAATATATTCTCTGGCATTTGCATTCATGTAGCTATGATTCATTATTATCTGCATATTAAAATAAAGGGTGAATATGAAAATAAGGATATAGTACTGCCATTGTGAGTGGTAGAAAATCATAGCTTCTCAGCTGTGATCTTATTCTAGAATCCAGAGTATTATTATTCCAGGTTCAATTTTTGGAAGTTCTGAGAAGAAAGAACAATGCATATTAATACAAATGTTAGCAGCATCTCTGTGCTTGAATGAAATACTTTGCTGCAAGCAGTGTTATCTAAATAAATAATAAGAAGAAAGTAGTATATTATGAATGAAATACTTTCATTGCTTCTTCCAACCTATGTAGTGTTCTGCTTTCATCCTCTGAAATACATCATAAAGATACTGATGTTGCAACTAATAACCCAGAATAGCAGCATACCCTACTGGCATTAGCTGCCTGTTCTTCATATTGCATATGGACAAGGTGAGGCATAATCAGGCAGGTAAATTTGATCTACTTTCTAGCAGTCAAACTAAATTACACCATTATTTATATCACTCTACAATGTTAGGAGAAAATCTTTCAATTTTAGGGTCTGGCAGACTTTTATTGTTGTCTTATTTATCTGTTGACTCGTGCACAAGAGTTCTTACTACAAATATAAATTACAGGACAGTTCCACTGAGCAGTGCTTAGAGCATATGCAACAGATGTAACATACTGCTGTTCATCCTTGTTGCTCTTTATCTCATCACATCACAGACCTGTAAAGAGTTTATTATAAAGTTTACTGGCTCAGCTTCCAGTTTCCTTTGACCTTTTAATCCAATAAATTGCAGATGGAATTTATCTTGGATTAGTGCAAGATACTTTGCTATTCTACATAGCTAAAAAGTACTAAAATCCCTTCTCATCCTTGCAGCAGTTTCGGGTAGTTGCTCTCCTTCAAATTCTGGTCCTCATTACTAACAACTTCAAGCATGTAGTTGGAGACAATGGCATACCCTTAGAGCTTACACTTTCCACTTGCTTGTGACTGAAAGTCAAAAGGCGTTTTGCCAGGTCTTGACTGTGGGTATGAGGTCTTAGGACTTAGGTCTGCAGAGCCATACTAACTGATATACTTTTTCGTAATGTTCACTTCCAAATTGGGGACATGTCTCCCTGTGAAGTATTCCTCCAGTGTTAAACAGATAGTATGCTGGATGAGAGCCAACAGGCTCTTAACTTGCTTTTGAAAAACTGAGTCTGGAAAGCTTTTCAGAAAACACATCTGTATTTCTAATTTGCACCTTGAAGGATGAAATTGACTAGAGAGATGGTGAGAATGAATAAATTGATTCACAGTGGGTTGAAAACTCCCCGTGTCTCACTTTCTCTGAAACATCTGTGGGTGATGCCACCACAAAATTTGACTGCTGGCTTGCAAGCTGGTCTACTAGCAATACATGATTAAAACCTGTTACTCAGATATGTCCAACTGAATTCATGCCACTGTTTTCCCGATTACTTTATGTGACTTTGAATGGGTGATAAGGGGACTGGAGCGGAGCAAAGAAAGACCCATTTCTTCAAGAAATGTCATCTCTGCTCTGCTGACTTTCACAGGTGCACAAGTGGAAAGATGCACCAGAAAATCAAGTCCAGAACTGAAAGTAATGATTCATGAAAATTTTTTTTGAAGTAATTTTCATGTGATTTTTTTTTAACAGTGTTAAGGGGAAAATAATGACAGACTAGGTTTTAGCAAATATTAGAGGATATAATTTCTATCAGCCAAAGCATTAGATGCATTCATTTGTAAATATAAGTGATGGAGATGACAAGTTATATAGACTTCAATTCTTCTTGTCGCGTCATGTAGTAATTTATTATTTGAGTTATCACACAACTCTGCACAGAATTTAGGTTCCTCAAGAAAAAATATCCATAATTTTTGTGAAAATGCTAGCATTTTATTAATCGTAAGAATTATAAACTCAGAAGAAATCATTGATTTGTAATATATAATGCATGCGCACTGAAAAAAAGCTGTGAATAAAATGGAGGGGTAGATCTTTGCAACAAATGCTCTTGCACATCATATATTAACTAAAGATTTTCCTAATTTGTTCCTATTATAGACAAAGTATATTCATCTTCATGCCACTTTATTCTATGATGAAGATGCAGAATGCACTCTCAGAAAGCATCCTTATGCTGAGTACACTTAATAAGTAGAACTGTACTATTTGGCTTTCTTTCATCCCGTGAATTGTCCAATTTCATGCGAAGATGAAATGACACAAGAGACTCAGATGTCCTGGTAGTCTGCACTTGGTGCTAAAGAATGAATGAATTAAATATGTGAAATTCTTAACCACTATTTTTTTTTTTTCACAAAGGAAAACATAAAATTATGTGATTATACAATATTGGCATTTAAATTTATTCAACCCATGTAGAATCTGCCTTTGTCTTTTTTTTTTTTTTTTTTTTCCCAAATGGACATTATTGTAGCTTTATTAGAAGGAACAATTTGCTATATCACAGCTGGCCATCAGTGAGCCATTGTAGACTTAATTCCATGGATGGCCTTCAGTTAGGCATTGTCTGATTCATTCTGAGCTAAACAGTGCCAGGACACATACTTGCTTACTAAAACAATGAGAAGCATTTTATATGTATTTGTGGTTGTGTGTGAGCTCATGCTGTAAGTTTATTTTTTTCAGGCTGAGGGGAAGGACTATTAACCACAAACTCTAGAGCCTCTGATTTTATAATTAGAAATCAATTGGGCAAAGCCTAGTTTTGCATATGTGACCTCTTCCCATAACTGTATCCCAGAAAGGGTTTCTGCTGAAATGATTTGCTTAACAATTCTACATTAACAACTAATCTATTTGCAAAATCAGTTTGGAATACCTAATTACCTGTGTGCTTTTGGTGGCCACACAGAAAAGGTTTAACCAACGTGGAATTACCTGATTTATTTTTTTTTTGTAATTTACATTTTAATCTCATTGTTTATTTGTTTTAATTAAAAGCTGTCACAAAACTTGTTGGCACTGTGGAGTTGCATTGACTTTGGTAAGGGCACAGCAGGACCAATTGTATCTGGAGTTTATATTGTTCATTTGTGCCCACAAGGAGGGTAAAATAAAACTGAAGTGTGTTATGCCAGACAGATTGCTAAAAGATATTTACTCGACAGATTTGGCCAGTGTGTGCCAATATGGTGGCGTAGACTCATTTCTGTCCTGATTGCCCCAGTATTTGAGAATCCTCAGGTGGCATAGATTGAGCTTTTCCTCTTCCACTTATTTTCTGGTATTGTGCACAGCGCTTGTTTTAGCTATTAAAAAGAAGATATCTGACCAGTGTGTTTCGTTCCAGTGACCTTCACATTCGGGGGGATGGGGGATGACAACAAACAATCTGTTTTTTCCTGAAAAGTAAACCTAATTATTCTATAATTTAGAGTAGCCCACATTCTGTATTTCATCTGAGTTCGTTGTTTAGGGAGGTCTTAATGCGGGGTAGTGCCACTGTTGCTCTTCTTCTGTGTGTACTGTGAGAGTCAGCCAAATTCTTCATCTTAGCCAAATGTAAATGTGACAATGGGGTAATGCATAAAATATGTTGTTCTTCTGTTTGGGTTAATTTTGTGTTGGGAATGGAAAATTCTTTCCGTGTTAGATGGCAAATTTCTAAAGAATAACTCAGCAAAATTGTTTGGGAATAGTTTATTTTGGTAGTAACAGCATACATTCAAAGGAAGGAGGGAATCAAGAAATACTATTGCTTTTTTTTTTTTTTTCTTTTGTCTGAGATCTCATTATCTATGCAAGTTTATTTACTACCCCACAGTAATAAAATGTGCAAGAGTGTCTGAGACTTATCATGCCATAGGGCTGAATGGAACCTACATAAATGGCAGATGTGGCTGGTTTTGTCTTTATCAGCTTATGTAAGCTTTTCCACTTAAAAGCTTCAACCAAGCACAGACACTGATTGGTTGAACAGTGTTAAACTATGGTTGCACTTCTTGGCCTTTCAAAAGTAAAGCTAGCTTAATACAAGCTTGCATACTATAGAACTTGAAGGAGTTTAGGTATGCATCAAGTAAATATACTTTTCCATTTCTACAATGCAGTGAAGCACCAAAAATACCCACCATATCAAAGCCCTTGAAGTTTAATTTTTGTATTCTCAAAAATGCTTTTTCCTTCCATGTGAATATTTTTGAGTTTTTCCCCTAGTCCTTTCTTAAACTAAAGAAACTACCGAAATATAAATCAAAATTCAGCATCAGAGAAAAACTTTGTCAACACAGGCATTCATGAAGATTCATAGAATGCTGGAATAATTATAACATTGGATTTCTGTTCAGCATAGGCATAGACAAAAATTTGCTACTACATAGCATAATTGAGGTATCTAACTATATTTTCTGCGTGTTAAATTTTGAGAGAGCCTACTAGTGCAGCTTTTTTTTCTTCTTCTGGTCTTTTTGTTTATTTTATCTCCATTTTTGTTGATGTGAAATTCAGCTAGACATCATGGCATATTCTGAGTTGAGTTGATATCCTTTTTGTATTGAAGTTTTGAAAGGGAAAAAATATGGACTACTGCTATGTGTTGTTTCAAAAACAGCCACAAAACATAGGACTGGAGATGTCCAATAGGCAGAGCAACCTCAGCCCAATCCATTTTCTTGCAAGATGTTTTCAAAGTCCTAACAGGCTGGACTGTGCATGGGATTGGGTTTGTGCATCTGAACTTGTATTCCCAAGTTCTTTGGCCAGGTTAGGATCTGTGAAAGATGAGCGGGAGGAAAAGAGGAGAGACTTTTGAAGAACTAAGAAGAGATCAGGTTTGATCATGTCTTTTTGTTTCCCAAAACTCAGTCCATCAGCCTTCAGGCATGCACTGACCCTTTGCCTTAGGTTTATTTACCAGGCTCTTTTATATTACTCTCTAATTACAAAAACTTGGTCTTCCTCATACCAATATCCTGTATAAGGGGAGAGTATGTTTTGAAAACATTATTTCCTTGTCCCTGGAAAAAAATAAGCAGCTGGATCTGCTGTTGTACATTTGGATTTTCAGCCTGTGCTGTTCAGAGCAGAGGAGAAAAAACAAATCTGGGGAAGTGCTGGTAGTGCTGTACAGATCAGTCAGATGGCACCCGTGGTGACCCTGTCTGAGGGACTGTTCATCTGGCCTGCCTCCTGTTATCTCTTCCTTTGGTGCAGATAGTTTGCACAACCTAGTCAGCAAGAACTTGACGAAAATTTTAGTTGGGTGTTAGACAAAACGGCAGGATATTCTTTTATGTGCAGTACCTTGAATAATGTAAAGAACATTAGGGGAAAAAAAAAAAAGGAAAAAAAGGGGGGAAAAAGAACAATGATAGTTTGGTTTGACTGAACATCAGAGGCTTTGACACTGTGGGATGACCCTGTCACTTTGCTGGCTCTGAAGAGGCAGTCGTGCTAGCGGCAGGAGCTCCCTCTGTCCGTCTGTCTCAGAGGCAGATTTTGGCGGTGCCTTGTGTCTGCATGCTCTGGTGAAACGGGGCTACAAGGGTCTGTGGTTAATGGGGGAAAATGGTTGTTTTTACGTGTGAGACTTCTCTGTTGATTGTGGATTTCTAAGTAACTGAGAGGGAATTCTGACACTGGGAATCAGAGGAAACTAATTTAGGAGAATGTGGCCTGTGGATGTTTTTCATCTTCTGATATAGTTTGGTCGCTTTCATTGCAAACTACAAAAAGAAATGGAAATAATTTAAAGGTCTTTCTAAATCCAACACAAGTTAAGGAATACTCTGAGCAGGTATTATAAATGTGGATTTCACTCTGGTCTTAATTCATCCTGCTGCGATTATTTCATCAAATTTTACAGGCAGCCAAGTTATAGATGTGACGTCCTGTATCACAGAAGCACAATACTTAATTTTTGTGGTTAAGATATACTACTAAGCAGAGGTATCTTGATCTCTATAATTCTAAAACACAGTCTGAGATCTGCTTTTAGAGATATTAGAATGTACAAGATGAATAATTACAAAAGTCACTTAGCTTCCGTTAATTTGAAGTCTTTAAAGCATTCAATAAAATGGGTGTTTGCTGTCCACCTCTGAGTGGAATGTCAATTCTTGTTTATAACATTATAAAGTTGAAAAGAAAGTCCAATAATTGTCTCCAGCAGGCTCATTTGCATTATTTCTTCATAGTAATTATGTTAACAATAGGGATTCTATACCTAAGAGCAAAATATATGGTGATCTGTATGCTGAAATATAATCACAGTAAATATGTTTTAATTGTGCTTGTGATGCTATTGAAGTAAAGGCATGACAGAGAGCCATCCTAATGTCTACAGAATGAGTCATAGCAGAAGGCACTAAAACAGTCAAATAAAGCCGATACTAATAAGGAAAATGATTAAATTATGGTAAACAAAAGGAATTAAATTGCTTTATTTTTGTTGGAAGTAAAGATTTAATTGGAAGATTTGTGTAGGCAGCAGGAATGGTTTTGCTTTTAAAGCAAATAAGAATTTAATTCTCCTAGAATTTCAGTGCTTCTTCCAAGTTGGGAAACAGATTCTCATTTCACGCTTGATTTTTTAAAGTCGAGGAGAAATGTTAATTTTATGTTGATACGAATTTTTGAAATATCAAAAAATGTTTTGGATTAAACATAGAATGTTTGCTATATCCAAATGAAACCCTTAATATGGTATTTCATGGAATGAATTCTAAGGCTAACATTTAGTTTACATTTTGAGCATATTAAAATATTAAGTAATTTTAAAAAAAGGAAATTAATGCATATGCAGGTATAAAAACTGTTGAATACAGAATAACATTGAAGCATTTTGTCAGCAAATGTTCAGGAAAAAAAAATAACATTGAAGTGTTCTTTTCCTAACCCTGTATTTCTAAATGAACTTTTCAGTAATCCGCAAGTACAGTGGCTGAGTGTCACTGAGTCTTTAATCTTGTCCAAAAGGCAATTTTAAGGGTAGCATTGGAATTTGGGTTCTGGCTTCTTAGTGATCTTGAGCAGCTGTCCTTATGACCTTCAGATACTCAGTTTGTTCTGAATATTGGACCTTTTTATTTCTGTGACTGTGTTTCTCCACCAGCAAAATGGAAAAAAACAAACAAACAAAAAAAAAAAAGCTTTTTGCTTTGCAAGGGCGTGTGCTGCTAATTTAATTACTGTGGTAATAAACTCAGATTGTGGAGTAATGTACATGTTCACCATGTATTAATACTTAGATGACAGTAACATTACCTCGATTGTAGAAAGACAAATAAAGGATTAACTTTGTTTTGTGGAAAGCTCCAAGTGAATTGCTGGTATTCAGGATGTGTGATCACTCCCAGCATTGCTCCCTGGGGCTGACTGACGTGGCCAGTTTGATGACGACTCTTTGCTTCAGCTATCAATATAAAGTGTCATTTCTAGAAGACAATCAGACCAGAAGAGAGTTTTAGCTGCAGGGAGTGAGAAGAAACGAGCTTGGCAGTAAGATTCCTGGAAGAATAAATAAGGTTTGTAAGTATTCTTAGTGGAGACATACACTTGCTCTTGGAAGCAATGAGATCCAAATCAGATGTTACTTACAGAAAACAAAACAAACACGCAAAAAACCTTCAGAGACTTTTTATTGACCTCATATTCTGGATCCATTCATTAGCTCTCATCTGCAGCCAAAGAAACTATTGATATCTATGTTATCTTTGTAAATAGCTTGTAGTCCACCTTTCAGGAATGTATTCTCATTTTCTCATTCAGATTTCTTGGAAGAGCTTCTTTCTCCATCAAGCAACTCTCCCATCCTTTTGATGGTGAGGGACTGCTTTTCCACACACGCTTAAAAATTCACTTATTGTCAAATCTCATCTTTCTGCTTTTTTTCTTCAACCCCTCTTTTATTTGTAGGCAAGAACAGGAAAAGGAAAGAAAAAGTATCTAGCAAATGTGAAACTCCCCAGGCAACCCTTAAAATGAATATTATGATAAGCATAAATAGATGGCTGGGGAGTTTATCCTCATTGCTGTGGGTATTTTGTAGGTATTGCTGTGGTTTGCTTGTCCTCTATAATTAAAAAAACAAACAACAACAACAACAAAAAACCACCCACCCATCTTGTAATCAACAAATTGGCATCTGGAAGTTCAGCTTCATTTTCTAAGGTAAAATTCAAATTGCCGAACAGTCACGTCACTTTCTTCTACATGTTTTCAGGAGCCTTATGATAGGTATTTACATCCTTTTGTTTCTTCTCTGCTTTCACATTCGTCCAGTTCAGTTATTTCTCTCTCTCTCTCTCTTTTTTTTTTTTCTTTTCTCTCCATCCTCCAAACTGATTTGGCTGTTACATTTCACTACCTCCCACCCCTTTGGAAAAGTATCTCAGTTGATAGCAGAAAACTGAAATATGAGGATTATTTTTTTTTCTTGTGACAATATAGCATGTTTTAGATGGAGTCTTCTTAAAGCCTTTTAAATTTTCTCTGTTATCTACCACCCAATCTGCATAACTTCATTCCTTTGTATTGGTAAAGGGCAGCCATCAGACTTTTAACTATTTAGCTCTTATATTGAAGTTCAACTTCTCCACTATTTTCCATTGTCTTATAAATATACATTCTCTGCAGGTGTAAATAAGTTTGAATTAATGTCTTATTCTATAATGTTAGAATTGGACTGACCATGCTAGCAAACAGCATACAAGGATTTAAAGTAACAGGTTAAGTGTAAGAAATCCATGGTATTCACAGATACAAAACTGGAACTAAATCTGTAAATGCTGCTATCTAGCAATAGTTACGAATATTCCAGTCTCCATGAATGTGACTCACCTCTAAAGAACTGCTCATGATCTACTTGAAACAATTGACAAACATAAGAATTTTTCAGCCATTCTGGATTCTTTCACAGATTTGGAACTGTTTGTTAAACCTGCATATCAATAATACATGAAATAAAGCAGGGTTCATAGCTCAGCTACTCTTATGAATTTCTATTCTATTACAGGAAGTGTGAGTGTTGCATTTCAGTGAAACTGCTGTGTTTGCTCCTTGTCAGGCTGAGATTGCTTGTGCAGGTGAGGATAGGGTTATATTCACGCTAATTATTTTTCCTTGAAAATAATGTTTGAACCTGTTCTACCACTATGTCATACTTTCCCGTAGCAAATAATGGAAAAGAAAAGGAAACTGGAGAACCTATGGGTTTTCCCTGTTTAGCCTTCTTGCTAACATGATGCTGTATAATCAGAGGCAGTTATATACCACATTGGAGAAGATTATGGCTTCCAGCATTCTCCTGTTGTGGGCTTCTGTCTTTTTCAGAGAAAAGCTGCCTGTTAGTGAAGCTGGCACAGCTGAGACAGGGAGCTATGGTACAGCTGCTAAGTGTATACAAACTCAGAAACCAGTTGTGGTCAGTAATGAGACATTTAATATGGCTTCACAGTTTCAGTGTGTGTGTGTATGTGGGGGGGGGGGGGAATGTTTGGTTTAATCATGCTGTGATTGCAATTTTGATTCTCCATGATCCTGCTTTGTGTCAAAAAGAGCAACATTTTATAAGCTAAGACACATTTTTATTACTTGTATAAGTTTCAGTGTCAAAATACCCATAACAGAACTGAGCAACAGTGCATTTATACTGCTAATATTTTGCTGAAGAACATCGTACAGGAGATTATTTTTTCACTTAAGTTTGCCATCAATGTCCATTTACATACCCAATGATCCCATCTCCATGGGCAAACAAAATATTCTATTTCCTATATCCTAAGTAAATGTGAAAAGGCAGCTTTACTGACTCAATAAATAATCTCAAATATTTTACTTTACTTCAGGGTCTTGCTATTTTGAACACTTTATTATATCACAGTCAGATAATTGTTAATCTCATTATTTATCTAGTTTATATTAAAGTCAGTTACACCTGATGTATTAGTTATCAGAAATGTGTTCAAAAATAGACTTGTTGGCTAGTGGTAAACTCTGATTTTAATTGGACTATAAATTATAGAGTCATAATATGAATGAAAAACTAGATAACAGAAATAGCAAGCTATAAGAATCTCACCAGCTGAAAATACAGCGCACGTTATTTACAGTACGTCAGACAAATTTTTGGTGAGTTTTGAACTGGAATTTGTTAACTGGGAAACTGAGAATACCAGGCAGTGATTCGCTGAAATTCTCATAGGACATCACCACCAAGCAGGAAACAAGGCTTTGTGTCTGCGGTGCTCAAATAGCAAGCTGAGAAATGCACCTCAAGCAGAGCTTCCCAGGTGTGTAACTTTTGGGCCAGTCACCAGAAAGACCAGACCTAAGCTGGTTTCTGTTCCCTTCCCTAGAAAGTTTCAAAATTTATACTTCCCACTGTTATTTTTGGGATGGGCAGTGCAAATGTTTAGATAATGGAGAAGAAGCATGGGGAAGCCATGTAGAGGAGAGTGGAACTGATTCAGATCTTGGGAAGCTAATCAAATGCCAGAGGATGAGTGTGGCAGTTACTGGAAGCTGGAGGAAGGTGAGGTCGAACTCTGATTACATTCCCGTATTTCTGCAGCTGGATTCTCTTCCAGCACAATTGCGGTTCACAGAATCACAGAATCGTCTAGGTTGGAAGAGACCTCCAAGATCATCTAGTCCAACAACATCATCTAGATCCAACAAGATCATCTAGTTGACCAACAACAGCTTCATAAGTTTAAAATCCAGTTGTACAAATCTGAAATTATTCAGATAAGATTATTAAATCAAATTGTTAATAGTAAATCAGCTTCTAAGTTCTTTGTCTCTGAGTTCCCAGTATATAGAACAAGGATAATCATATTTATCTCAGTCACATAATAAATGTGATTTTTTTAATCAACGTCTGTAGTGTGTTCTGACACCATTGATGAGGACCACAGAAAAAGCACAGGGACATTAACAATTCTGTTTTGGAACAAGGCTTAACTATTAGATAGTAAACTCATAGGGCCATGCTTTGAACAATGAAGGGAAAAAAGTATTGAATAGCTGCTCAGAAAATGAGCACTCTGTTCTGCATGCAGAGAGAGTTAGGGGTCCTGTGGGGAGCAATCATATGCAATCGTATAGTTCGAGGTTGTATCTCATAATGCCTGCATATAAAGTGAACAAATCAGGATCTTAAAGACACTTAAAGACAGCCTTAATTTTGGCATCTCCCAACATTTGTTGCAAAACTCTCTCTCTATATATAAATATATATATATTTATATTTTTTGGAGGGGGGTCTTTCATGCAGTATCTTTAATAATAACTCCATATATGTTTCAAATGTAGAGTTTTGACTGGATAAAGAGACTCCTAATGAGTTCTTGAGTCTTAGATCACCTCCTGAAAACCATTTAGATGCATAATAATAATAATAATAATAATAAATCATTTTAGGACTAGAAATTTGTTCAGAATTCAGCCTCATTTTTCCATGAGTTTGAGCCATACTGAATCTGTAGGTAGCAATTGCAGAAATTAGCCCATGTCTCAGAAGCTCGTTTCTAAAACAGTGTGTTCTGGGTCCATTCTTTCTTGTCTCTTTTTTCAGAAAAATGAAAGCTATTGGTATTTCAGCATAAGCATAGGATGGTGAAGTAGTCTCAGTGAAGGTTGCAGCATACAATGTAACAGAGCCATGGTGTCAACAAGGACCTCTATGTGCTATTGTAATACATGTAATTAATAATCATTATTTATAGATGAGTACTGACTCTGCAGTTGTCAGCTGCCCAGCTAACCAGCTGTCATTTAGGTTATTCTCTCAGATAAGTTCCTTCAGATAAATAGTGAGAGATGTACATAAGACAGTAGGGTTTTGTGCAGTTCTTGTATGTGGATTATCATTTGGATAATTTGTAAACTTCAGTTCTCAATGTAGTATCTCTTTCTCAGCTTTTTGGAGTTTTCTGTTTGTTTGTTTTGTGCTTCTTTACAATAAGTACCTGAACTCTTTCTCTTAAAGAAACCTCAGCAAACACCTTGGAGATCTTCATGGATTTCCTTTAGGCAGCTGGTTCTCTCCTTTGCTGTTCCCTTTACAGCCACTACATTCTCTAGGGGGCCACCAGTAACAACCAGCTCTCTGAAGGTGGGAGAATCCATGTATCATTTGAAAAGAGGTTCTGAGAAATCTGTGATGTGTTCCTTTGCCTCTTAACTTCAGTCGATTGGGTATTGTGCATCTTCTCCACCATTTACCCCAAAAGACATTAGCACAGGATAGCTGATCACTTGTCCTTTCCAACAGGAATGCCCTGTTAGAGGGCTGCAAAGGACAGCTGAATGGGGAGACAACTATATGAGTTTGGGGCTACTCTGTCCTCATGGAGCAATATGAGCACTACCAGGCTTGTGTGGGTAGAGAAATCCAACAGCGATTCAACTATCATTAAATTGGTACAGATGTCTCCCGCAGTCTCCCAACAGTAGTCTTCACTGGGAGCTCAAACGATTTGGATAAAGGTCTAGACTAATTCACTGCTAAGTCTGTATGGATTCTGGCGGTTTTGAGATTGACGTATGTTACACACTTACAGCTTTGTGATATTGGTTTGTGTACGATTCATCTCTATTCATGCTGAGTAGGCGTTCCTTTTTTTTGATGATACATGGACGTTGGCCCCAAATTTTGGATGTTTTGAATTACAGGCAGGTTAGATGTTTACAGCAAATGACACAAATAATCTAAACGCTGCCACACTTATAAACCTAGCCCTGCTATTTTTGACTCATTGGAAACAGGTCAGGTCATCTGTTGTGCCAAAAAAAAAGTGGTAATTGTCACTTAGACTTAAGTCTCCGTATGTACTGAGAAGGGGACTGCAGGACTCGATACAAGTTGCTAGCGGATGAGAGGTAATACAATACTAAATAGTAAAGCCTGCCAGAATGGGCACAGTTGTTTATTTCTGCATATTTAATATTGTATATGTGGAAAGGTTTGCATTCTCCTCTCCTCCTTCAATTCTTCCAGAAAAGCATTAACAAAGGCAGAAGCAATAATCTATCTCTATTGGTTTACAAAATATTTCAGTTTTAGTGGTGCTGCAAATTGATTTCATAATGAGACACGTAACCTTTGCAAGTCACTTTGTAAGGTATTCACATGAATTCATGACTTGTTGGAAATGCAAGAGGAATTACATTAGGTAACTTTGGAAACTACACAAGTGATATGACAAATAATTTCTTGTGAAACTGCATGAAATCGCAGTAACTATTTGCAAACAGATTCTTCTGAATAGCATACAATTCTGCATGAGTTAAACATCTAGTGAACATCTAACTGCGAGAGAAAGTGAAAAAATAAATTATCCTCGTGTTATATCTATTAATTGTTATAAATGATGTTCTGATATGGGTATGTAACTAGAATCTCTGAAGAGCTGTCATTTTGTTTGGCAACTCCTAAGGAATTTGCTTTGTTGCATTCCATACCTGTGTTTATTTTCACATTCCAAATAACCTGAATTTTTTTCAGTGAGAAAAAGATTAGACTGTACCCATGTGCGCAGTTCACGGATTAGTGTAAGTGCACTGATAAATAAGTTACATTATCATGTGTAAGCAGGTAATTTATAAGAATCAATATGTAAGTACTCAGAATTTAATTTTTCAGTTCTCCTCATTTCGCTCAGTTACCTTCTCAACAGTTTTCAATTTTAGCTCCAAGCTGGCTGCATAGCTGATGTTTATATTTCTGCACTGTAGATGTTTGACAGCCAATTGCTAGAAAAGAGCTTTCTATTTGCACTGCCAGCTTTACACATCATGTGGTTTTAGACAGAGTACTTACTCCCTTATGTTCAGACACTGGAGTATGCTAAGCACTCATCTTAAGTTTGAAAAATAACCTTCAAAATGGTATTATAATGCTTTCCAGTTTGTTTTATAATGTTATTAAGTAACAGAATGTATTCTGCATGGATTTGAAATTCTTGCATTAAAAAGGAAAACAGGTTAAACATACTATCATTGGGATCCTGCTAATCATTGAGTGCAAAGCATGTTCAGAAGCCAGTATGGTCAAAGCAGCTGAAAGCAGAGCCTTGAAGGATTGTAAAATCATGACAAGTTAAATATGCTCAAATAAATAGAAATTTCCATTCACCTTTGACCAACTGTCCTATTGTAGTTTTTCTGCCTTTGATGATCTAGGATATAGCTTGTCTAGTTTGACAGATTTTGTAAGCAGGCTTCAAATTACTGCTGAGGGTATGTAGTGATTAACTTTTTTATTCCTCTTCTGCAATCCTAAGAGTATGTATTATAAGATATTGCTCTGACATTCACTTGAGAAAATCATTTGAAAAACACAAAGAGGTCTTAGTGCTCAAGTGCAATGTACTCTGTCTGAGAATGAAGCCTAGCAAGTTATAATAAGCTTTTAAAGAGGAAAGGAAAAATACAGCTCAAACAACATGGAAGAAAAGATTAGAACAGTCTGAATAAGATGATGATGATTAAAGGAACAAAAGAGAAGGATTTGATGTATAGGAACTGCCCAGCTTCTGCTGTCTCCTTGAATGGGAAACTCCCACAGAATTTTTTTTTTTTTTTTTTTTTTTTTACAGCCTTCCCCATCTTTTGTCTATATTGAGGAAGGAGGACCAGGACAGGCTCTGCTGGCAATAGGAATTAACAACCAAAATGGAAGTACTTCAGAAGAAGACTTCAGTCTTCTGAAGTAATGTTTGGAAACCTGACACAGTCTTACAGGTAGCAGAAATGCCAGCAGGACTAGTAGAAACTACAGTCCAGGACTGCCAAGAGGGGGGAGGGAGTAGATGGCTTTACTGCTATTTCATTGAGGTGGGGAAAGAGTGACAAGCGTAGGAGGCACTGTTAATTATAATGCCTGAAGCACTGGAATTGTTAATAAAAGTGCTTGACCCCAAACAGTAGGAGATGACAGAGAGAGACTATTTTTCCCCATAAAGATACAGAAGAGAGAATATGTTTTTCATGACTAAAGCTGCGTGCGATTTTTGAGGCTTGCTATACCCAGCTTTCAGATCTCCTGCGGTGAGCCACAGTGCTCTATAGATGAAATAACAGAGAAGCAAATGAGATAGGAAAGGATTCCTATTTGGCAGTGTGACACAATATCATTGTATGTTTCCAAGTATCAGAAACAGTTGGGTTAAAAAATCAAGACCTTTTTTACAGGAGGGGTGTCTGCTGGAACTCAAGAAAGGAACAGCAGCCTGGGTTCAGAAATAGTTGCGTGAACTCCAGGCTAGGCAGAAAGCCAACTACAAAAAGATGCCAACCATCTGAGGCCACTTGTCACAGGACACTTGGGCGTTAAATTGCTGCAGAAAGAAGCGACGAAAGTCCAAGCTGTAGTGGGACGTGGGTCATATGTGTTGGCTATGTTCTCAGGACAGAAGGGGAGACAAATGGTATCCCCACATGGAAAGGGCCAAGGCCAGAACTAGGAAAACAGAAAGCCGTAGTTATCATCTGTCTTAACATAAGGATTCAGAAGAAACAAGGTATATAATAGATACACAAAAATCAATCTGAGCCCAGGCTTTGGAATGAAGATAGCAAAGGGTGGAAACGAATTACCTTTGTTGCCAGCCACTGAAGACAAACATGTGATTGTGGATTTGGGGAAGGCTGTATCTGAGGGCACAGCAACTCTTAGGGAGTTTCCCTGGCAGGATTCTTCTGTGAAACAGCACTGGCGCTACATGGCTATTTTAATTAAAAAGGAATACTGTGGTTAACTGGAGATATATCTGTAGAGGTGTTTAGGGATGGCTTGGGCAATCCTCTGGTCTTGATATATTTTCCTGATATGGATCTTTGTGAGACTGAAGGTGAATTTCTCTCTTCCTCTGATCCTCCCGTCTGTAAACACAAGAGTAACTATCTTTTTCCTCCCAAGATGTTGAGTGAAAATATATGTTTGAAATGATGAATTCAGCCCAGTGAGGAAGGTGATATGTGATGGATGTACAGAAAGGATCAGTGGTGCTCTAACCAGTAAGGACTTGGCTCAAGATACAGTCAGATTCCTCAGCTCTTTTCTTGGATCTGTTGGTCATAGTGAATTGGAACAAACACATTCTTAGATCCCAGTCTTGTCTCCATTTTTTAAACAACAATTCAACAATAGTGTATTATAAGATGATACTGAAAGGTAAGCAATGAAAAGCAGTTTGTGCACACAGTATGAATATAAACAGAGACAAAATTAGCAAATCAAATAGAATAAAAAAGCAGTAGCAAAGAATAAACTGAAACATAAAAGAAGCCATCTGGAATCAAAGATACTCAAATGACATGGTAGGAAACTGAGGCAGACAAAAGCAGAGATTACACTCTTAAATGAAAGTGTTAGGGATATTATTGCTTTAATTCTCTTTGAATATGGTTATGAAACTGCAGCCGAGAAGTGTGAGCACTAATGTCTTTTGACAGTTACTCCAGAGGCTTCAAGTTACATGATTCTCATATCTTAAATGAAACCTTTATCATCCATGGACATGTCTGTCTCCTTTCTGAGAGTGTTCCAAGTACTGACATTATGTCAGGTACGTCAAGTCTGTGCCCCGGTTTGTCATTACTCGGAATAATAATGCAGAATATTTGGTTTTCCCCTTCCCCATTGTGCAGCTATAACTCCCATTACTAAAGATGGCATCAACCTATCCATGGAGAAAATGAAAGATTCTATTAAATTGACATTACATTCAATTTATTAATTCTGCATTGTGTGCAAATGAATTGAAGCTATCTGTACTAGTTTAATTATGAATGATTTTTTAAAACTCTGGGTCATCAATGAACGTGCTCATTGTCTGGTATGTGTCAGAGCTTGTCAACAACACAGGAAGACTTTCTGTAACACCTAATGATGCTCACGTTTTTAGAAAAAAGGCTGAACAGTGGCATAAAGAAAGAAACACATAGTGAGTAAGGTGCATTACAGTTTTTGAAAACATTGTTGTATATAAATTAATGTAAAACCCACTAAAATCTTTCCATACTCTTATAGAATGAGCTAGAGCTTATTAGAACCCAGTAGATTTGGAAAAGAGTCATAAAAGTTACAAAAAAAAAAAAAAAAAGTGTCTCTAGTTAAACAGGATCTGCCTCATAAACGAGTAATTTTGTAGCAAGGCCTAGGTAAAATAATAATAAAATAGAAGCACATGAGGCATTAGGATAGCGTTTGTGTGTTGCATGCATATCTGTGTAACATCAGGTGAAAATCAGCAGTTCACTCATTAATCTCTTTAAAAAGTTTGCAGAGTTAGGAACAAGTAAAATGATGCAAATTCTAAAATGAAGTTTAAAAGGCAGATTATACCTTTTCCCTTGAAACAAGAAAGGGGTAATTCCCTTGTAATTATATGAAGATACATTAATTACTTTCTAACAAACTCAAATAAGAACTTGACTACATAACGGTGCCTTCTCTTTTCTTCATTAAAAATGTCCAGGAGCATTTTTGTAAAATGTAGATTTCCCCATTCTTGTGAATTATTGATATGTTCATGCTTTTTCACTAATACAGGGAAATTGGGGTTACAAATCTTCCCTTTGATAGTGCATTTCATTATGGGCTAGTCTGTATCAAGTCATACAACACACCTGGAGAGGACTCTAAATGCCTGATCCTACTACAAAGGCCAGTCACCCACCTTCTGCTAACTCTGGATGTGGACCAGACCCAAGTGCATTATGTACTTTCTTGATGGTGAACACATGGCTTGAACTCAAAAGTCATTGCGCTGAGTGAACTGTTGTTTTGGCCACCGTTGGTTTGCCAGATAGCTGACTGAGAGCAGGTGAGACAGTTTCCGTCTGTGGAAGAGACTCATAAATCTCTCTGTGTGCCCTGAACTGCAAGAGAACTTCATGAACCCAGCTTGCAGCTTCTGTGTTTTTGGTCCGTGCTTGGTCTGTGCTTGACTTGAGTATTTGTTAGAAAATGTGGTTGAAAATACAGCAAACAAGTATCTATAGAAGAAAATTTAATATAAATAACATGCTCAGGGTGTTTTTGTTTTGCTGCAGAGTAGTCTAGAGAATACAGAGGCTCTTTGACTAAGTTTCATCTCTGCAGTTCTTTTGCATTGATTGTAATTATGCAAGTTTTTAATGTATGTACATTGGAGACTATAAATATGTTATATATTTGAGTAGTGTGTTGGCAATACTTTTAGGTATGCATTCATTATTGGTGAAAATAATGTTAGTTTTGTGTTAGCATGCTGAGTGTGCTGTTACCATTAATACTGGCTTCACTGATTATTATCTATATTATAACACAGAATAGCAAAGGAATTGATGATGATTAGAAATGGTGGTGTCCGTAGGGTTCATTCTGAGTGAAGTTCATTTTTTAGGAGGGGGCCTGTGCTGAGGCTACATTAGTTGGGTATTAATACAGAGCATCTGCGTAACCATTAAAACTAGGAGAGGATCCAAAACATCTCCTGTTGCCATAAATCCATGCATGACTTGGGTGATGGGGTCGCATCTGCTACTTTAAGGGAGAGATATGTTTGATATTATAGTCCACAGGCAGGGTAGACATGGAGGAAGAAGCTTCCACTTCCTTTGAAGTCTAATGAACTGAATCTCACATAAAGGAAGTGAATTTGACTCACTGTGAAGATGATGAAGTTGTCCAGTAACATGGTTTTCTGTTTATTTTGGGATGCTATCAGGTAGTGGAATATAGGGGCTGGCTATAGCTGTCTCATTTCTTAAATAGAAATTCTTGTTAATTTGTCAATTTTGCTCTGAACAACAGGAAGTCAATTTTCAAGCACAGGCACAACAAATAAAGCTAGAGGTGTGGAAAAGCAGTTTCACATTTACCACATTTATGAGTCTTTTTCAACAGAAACTGATATTCATTTATCATATTCATTATGTCTCTCTATCATTCACCTTAACCCCATATAATTATGTGTTTAATGATCTTTAACCTTCACATGAACGCAGCTTGCTGAAGCTTGACGATGACTGTAAATTATCATTCATATCTGGTAGAAGATTGGAACTGTTACTTGGAAAAATACACTTTGCTTTCATTTTTAGCTTAGAATTTCACTTCAGTTTTGTGATTTGACTTCAGATGAAGATCATAGTGTTTTAATCCTAAATCCAAATAATGAAATGATTTTGAAAATGTGATTGTTCCATAGGTCATTTATTACAATATTTTGATATTAAGGTATAAGAACTTCAAAACCTAGAAAAGATACTTTAACCTATCAGCCTGGTTACTCACCATAATAAGTACATATTATTTCAGTAAATGCTACATGTATGGCTTGTTTGTTTTTGTTTTAAAGAACTAAAAATGTTATCATTTTCACCACCATTAATCTTTGGGTGAAAAACTGTTTTCCCACTGATTTTTCCACAGGCTTTGGACATCCTGGTTTAGTGGGAAGCATCCCTGCCCATGGCAGGGAATTGGAATTAGACGATGTTTAAAATCACTTCCAACCTATACCATTTTATGATTCTATGATCAGAGTCAGTTTCAACTTTAACATTATAAAAAACTTCTAGCGCTTCCACTTTAATGTTTAGCTCTTCATTTTGTAGTGTTTCAAATAGTGATATGTATTTCTTTTGATACAAAGGACTTTAACTTACTCAGAGAAGAAATTAATACTAATTATATATATTTTTTCATTTTAACTGTCAGTATCTTACTAGCACTGCAAAGGCTTTATAACTTTACATTAATTTATCCCAGAACTGGTTTATGAACCATAACCTCTGTTGGATAATATGGGTAAAACTTGCACCAGAGACTATACTGACAGCCTCTCTGATTTACTAGCAAATAGTAAATTTGAGAACTTCAAATATTGGTGTGGAATATCTGTTCTATCCAGCCAGTGCCACCTTAGAAATGCAGAGTACAGTTTTTCACTGTAACACTTTGTGAACTTGGGTGAACTGGAGATGTTTCTAAGTGTCAGGACACACGGAACTCAGTACAGCAACGTAGAGATATGATACCACTGTAATTCAGCTAAGAACATTCTGCCAAAACCCTCATATGTGATGTTAATAACATATGGATTTTATCCAGGGATCAAACAGATGCTTAAAACATAAACAATCTGTTTAAAACGCAAACACGTTCTGGATTGATCTTGACAAGTTCTGGAACCCTGGAAATAAGTGTTTATGTTGCTGACACCTAGATCAAGTATAATCCTGTTCATAAGGGCAATAATGATTGTTCTCACGTAAAAAGTGATAGCAACTACAATAAGAAAAAGAAAAAAGTTTTTGCAAAGAGTACTCAGCTATCACTTAACATCTGTGTTTATTTGGTACAAAGAGTAAACTTCATTGAGTCATTCATATTCACAGACAAACTGCTTTTAAAAAGTTGTTGAAATGATGGTGTGGTAATAGATGATGTGGTAATAACGTATTGTCCGGCAAAACACAAACGAAGTTACACCTTCAGGATGGGAATTTTGCTATTGTTGCAGACCAGGCAAAACACTGACGGCCCAGGATTTTGTATGTATATATGAGATCAACTGGAAAATCAGACCTGGCTGCCATTGTCTGCTGTGCTCATTGCAACAATTAAAGATTCCCTTTGGTAAGGTGCTATTAAAGAGCTTTCTAAGCTCTTGTTCCTGAACAGCTAATTTGCAGATGTGACTGTAAGTGACCAATTATCTGCTGAAGAACCTGCAGAGCCTACTTATGGTATGACGTAAAATCTACTTGTGGCTTGGCTGTAGCCAAGTGTACAAGCCCTTTTTCCACACCTATTTTAATATCTCCATGCAAGCTCTTATATCAAATGACAGTGCTGCTAGGCCATGGTAACCAGTGCTATCAATCGAAGAGTAAAATGCATAACCAGCAACAATTTCTGTTGAGCTGTCTGCACAAAAATAAGCAAACAGGAACAAGTCGAGTAGTAGTTGTAAGTCATATTGCAACCATCCTAAGCAGGTTGTACGTATTTGCTTTAGACTACCTTTTGTGAGGTAAAGGGAAATAATAATAAATGCAAGGTACATTTTTAATGATGCATTCACTTGTTCTTATTGTTCATATTCAGTGTGTTAGATTTAACAGTAAATAGCATGTAAAGCATTATTATTGTATACTTGAATTATTACCCTATTTTTTTTTTCTGTTGACATGAATACATTTGGTCCAACAGTTGGCACACTTGCAAATTAAAAATTATTGGAGATAATCTGATATTTAGGACTTGGCTTTGAGCCTACAAAAAATCGATGGAAGTCTTTTATTTGTCTCTAGTGTTCTTCACTTCAGGCTTTTAATTAACAACAACAAAAAAAAATCAAAGTAAAGAATACCTGGTTTTCCTATACTGTTTCAGGTTATTATAATTCTGTCTTGCTTTTTGAAAAGCCAAGTACAAGGTGTTTTTGTTTTTTGTTTTTGTTTCGATGGAGGCATTGAGGAAAATAGGAAGATGTGCATAAGAGTTTTTCTTATATTTCTGCTTAAAAGCAGAAATTGCTTTATTGCTTCAAAGGTATTTCAGGGGAAATCTTAGAAACATTTAAGTTCAGCTAACAGTTGAGTTATGACATAGTTCTAAAATTCTGGCGCTGCTGTCCATTAAAACATTTACGTAGATGCCGGTGTTCAGCCATTTTCAGTCACCTGAAAATATGCTGAAAGCAATACTTAAAAATAAACATCTAGATTAAAATATGTGTTATTGTTAATCCTTCATTCACCCTTTAATCTAATAAGTTAAGGACATTTTGTGCTTGTTCATTTTGGCTGATAATAGTTCTGAAGACATTTTAGAACAGGGATTTAAAATATATATATAACAGCTGCTTTTTAAATAGAAAGTCTAATTATGCCTATGATTACATTCACTTTTGATTAGTATGCATACAAATCCCTACTCTCCTTGTATGTTCAAGCTGAGATATAAATCACTGGAGCTAAGATTAAAGTACAAAAGAATAGCTTGAGAAAATGTATAGTTAGACCAATGTGTGCTTGGAGGGGGGGGAGGGCATGTAATTTCTATCTCTAAAATACTTATTTTTCCTTTTAGTTACATACCGACTTGGATCCTGGAAGCAGTAAAATCAAGTATATCCTGTCAGGAGATGGAGCTGGAACAATCTTTGTGATCAATGACAAGACTGGAGACATTCATGCAATGAAAAGACTTGACCGTGAGGAAAAAGCTGAGTACACTCTAACAGCTCAAGCAGTCGACAGGGACACAAACAAACCTCTGGAGCCTCCTTCAGAATTCATTATAAAGGTTCAGGACATCAATGACAATGCCCCAGAGTTTGTTGATGGTCCATATCATGCCACAGTTCCAGAGATGTCTGTCGTAGGTACGTATGTCTAAACATCAACAAATTTTGATTACTTACAATGTAAAGTATGCCACTATACTGTTGAGCTGTTGATGAACAATAAGATATTTATTATGTTGTTAGCATTAATTTGCATATTTTCAAACCTCTTCTTGGCCAATGCTTTCATCTGTAGCACAATAGTAGAATCCCTTAGTAGTAAGAAAATGACTAACAGATGTATTAATGTGTCTTTCTTTGTCCAACAGCACTTTAATGGGCTAAATTTATATTCCCCTTATGACGCTGTAGTTAGAATATTGTTATTGAGGAGGATTTATCAAGATTTGTTCCAACATGACACTTTAATCCTATTGATATTTTGTTGATGTTTAATTATCTGTTTGTGTATTTTCATACACAGATGTAGCACTTGCAGTATGTTGATACATACTTATTTGTTTTCCTCTAAGTGCAACTGTAATCAGCCAAAAACATTGAAATTAAAGATGCTGTGTCTGGGAATTGATGGTTAGACTCTAGAGTGGACTTAACCAATTAACCGTATGATTTGCGGGGAATGTGGAAGGGGAAAATAGAGACAGCTATGGAAAAAGATGATGAAAAGCAAAATTAAGTCTGTGAAGGGGGGAGTAGGAAATAATCTTCTTAATACATTTTACTTATATTTATTCATGTTGTCGGATTAGTGTGAATCTATTTCCTGATGGATTAATATATTAGTTTCTTTTTTTTTCTTTTTTTTTTTTTTTTGCATAGTTAGTCCCTTGTTCTGTATTTGCAAATGGATAAATATGTACTTACAGAAGTACATTTTTATTTACTCAGGTTCTCAATCCCTGCTGATACACACATATCCAGTGCAGATTATCTTTAGCTGTCACAAAAGTAAAAGAGAAGTAAACCCATCAACTAAAAGAGCCAATTTGGGGGGAATATAAAAATTTACTATGAGTAAAGACATCAAAGTCTGGCCATGAAATGCAGAGTAAATTCTAATGTTTTTTAGTATTAGGTTGAGGATAATGTGCTTTTCAGCAATTTGGCTCTCTCTTTGAAAGCAAGTTAGTTGAAGGACTGCCAAGATACTTTGGAAAATAAAACAGCACCCTAGCAAATTTTTTGAATACACCATTCTGCCTTACTGTAGTTAAAAAGAGGAGCCAGAATCACCCTCTTCCTCATGTTCAGTACAATGACTTGTACCAGGTCATTTTCAAATGTAAGCATAGTGTGCTGACTCAACTGTGATAGTGGAGGTTTCATTTTTTAATCTAGACTTCTCCAAATTTTCATATCTTGGTTGCATTGAATTGCTTGTGCTGAAACTGATATGTGAATATTCAAGCTTGCATGTGAGTTCATTTACCAAAACACAGTATTCATTTCTGAAGTTACTTTTAATTATACAGCCACACAAACATGACACGGACCTGCTTTCAGAAGATATTTTTGCCAAGCTCTAGGCAAGCAAATGGCTTAATTAAATAAATAAATAAATAAATAAATAAATAAAAGAAAAAAGAGAAAAAAAGAAAAAAGAAGAAAAAAAGGGGGGTGTAGGAGAAGGAGTGAGGGAAATTGAAAGGAATTTGTTTGGTACTCTAGGAAAAAGAACAACAAAACACTTGCAAAGAAAGATGATTTCTGATCATAAATTATATCTGTATATATGAGTAATATTTTATAATTCTTAGCAAAGGCATGACCCTTATCTGAGGAACATTCATTGTGAAGAGGGTGAGAAAAAAAAACACATTGACAGGAAACTGGTCAGAAGATCAGATCAATAAAAATGTAGTGAATTGGTTGACACGAGATTTAAAAGATGATGCAGTGAAAGTAAGAGATTAAAAGGTAAATCATTAACACAAGAGAGGAAAAGGGAAACAATCCGGAAAAGTTTTAGGGTGAAAGGAAAGAGAAAGACCTCTGAGATCATCTCTGACATATTTCTACCTCTGTTTCTGTTTTTAAAATAAATGGATTTTGAAGTTTTCCTGGCAACGTAGGAATAAGTACAAGTGTGGAAGTATAGTTTCAGAGGTAGTTCGGTAAAGAACCGTGTTTTTCTTCATTCCACCATTATGGGGGAAACAGCTGAGATAAATCCTGTCTTTAAATCCTCCAGAAATCATTTCCCTTCACTATTCCCTAAGCTGCCATCTATGCCCAGGCATTGGTCATTTCTTCTACCATCTTCTACAACCAAGTTTTCTTGGTTCTAATGTTTCCCATCTCTTACGACCTTCCCTTATCACTGAAACTATGCACATTTTGCATATTTATGCTTGACCATCCCTGATCCTTGCACGTTCTTTATATGTTATTCCTTGGGGAGTATGTTTTTAAGCTACTTCATTGGATACAAACAAATACAAAAATAAATACTCCTGCTCTTTCCTAGAAAAACAAACCAAATTTGGAACTGTCACATCAAAATTCAGAGAATGTGTGCCATTGCGTTGCTGGGATCATGAATAACTGTAAAATCTGTGCAGTCAAGCCCTACTCTTAATTGCTGATGGAAGCAAATTCAACACTGGAAAGCTGACAATGAGAAGGTTACCCCTTTACCAATTTTGTTGTTACTCTTTTCTTTTGCCTTCTTCCTTTAACCCACAGGTAGAAACATCAAGAGCTGTACTAAATGATGCTCTGAAAATTATTTCAATGTTAAGTTTTGCTAGTCCTCTTAAAAATACTTCAGTATTACTTAAAAAACAAACAAACAAACAAAACTCGTCTCCTTTTGGAGTTCAAGGAATTTTGTTTCTTTTTCCACAATAAAAGTATTTCACTTCCATTATCCACTTACTTAATTCCCCTTAAAGAGATCTCCACCCACTGCTAATTTCAGCCTTGACATTTCTACAACACAGTCATTACTAGGCAGTGTTCTTATTCAGGATAAAACAAAGTTTTACTAAACCTCTTCTTTCCTCAGAATGCCACACCAGTTCTGACTGCTCTGAAACTGAAGAGGAGCTCATATGCTATATATGTAGTACTTATGTAATGAGGATGCAGTATAAGGCATTTTATTTTTGGACCTCTGTAGCAAGAAATGCATAAAATACAGATGAACAAATTAATGTTTCATTGTTCTGTAATGTAATATTGAAGTTCTAACACAATACACTTTTTCTAATGGGTGCATTCTTCATGATATAGCAGTTATTGGTCTTATTTTCTTGCTAGAAGAGATGAATGTGTCAGTGGTATTTTTGTGTGAATATCTAGAATATGAACGTGAACTACGGGGATGTAAAAACTGTATACAAACATATACAAATCTTCTGCATGTGATATGTGTTTATGCCTACATATAAGATTATCACACTCATATGGCCATAATCCAGCCTGCTTCATTTCTATGTTATCTATCAGTGATATCTAGAAAATCTTGCTTCCCTACTAAGACAAAAATGGATTAGCATGGCTTTACTCCCACTACTTGGTGCAAAGACGATTAGCATTACACTGTGATATCTCCGGTAGGAATGATGCTCACTTTTCAGCTGTCTTCACAGAACACACACCCACACATGTACTGTGTGGTGTGTATCGTCACTGTATTCAGAGTTATTTTGAAATAATTTATTTTTCTCTTTGAGGAGCTAGAGGAACACATTCCAGAAAATGTTTTGAGAACTAAATTGAATTTTCCGTTATTTCATCCTTGTGTTCCCTTCTTCTTCTTTTTTTTTTTTTTTTTCTTTAAGTAATTCCTGTTTAATATAGCATTGTAAACCTGTCTCCCAACTTCAAAATGATGAATTTGCTTGTGAAAAGCTAATGGTGTATTTGGGGAATATGTTCGTTGCTGAAACTGAACACTAATCTTTTAATTCTATGTTAATTTGCTTAAGGAATTAAAGATCAAAAAACAAAATTTATGGAATCACTTCATTGCAACAGTACTTCATTTCAAAAACAGGAAATAATTCAATTTGTCCATAAATCTTGTATAATCACTTACAGATGTAAAGGGACACACTGGGAATGAAACCCAGTTAAAAACCTTTTAGAAACAGATTCAGCTAAACCTCTAGGAGGAAGAACCCCATAATATTTGCATATTATGCAAATAAATGAGCAATCTTAAAAGATAAGATTCATGAGGGTAGGTGGAACTGGTCCTGTAGCCTATTTAAAGAAAAAAAATAAAACAAACAAAACCATACACACAACAACAACAACAACAAACTACCACATTATGTTTTGTTTCTGTGATGGTTTCTTGGCTATACACAGATTGATGAATTCCCTGAAAACATGCTGCAGAGGTGATAGTGGGAGCGAGAGTGGATATTGTCTTCTGAACAGTATAGTTTCAGGATTTATTTTTATTTTTATTTTTCCTCAGGAATTAAGAGTGAAATGAGGAAAATAGAAAAGAGGAATGAGGAGTGAAATTTCTTGATTTTCTTCTTAGTGAAGACAAGGGTGTTTAGACAGCTGGCGTCATGTTGAAGGATGGGAAGACAGAAGTAGAGTGACAAATGTGTTAGTGAAATAAGAAAGGGCACAGATGGAAAAAGAACAAAAGCCATAAGCAAAGAGAATTATCTCATAGTTTGCCTGAATTAAGGTAAACAGGCAAACTTTAATAATCTCCAAATACTAAGAATTTCCCTGTCAGTCAGAAAAAAAGAAGTCATAACACGAGTGGCATTACGTGCCATTGCTCTAGAAATGCTTTTACCTTTAACACCTGAAAATTTTAACTAAGTGAAAAAGCTAAGAACAATATTTCTGTCCTTAAATGCTTTCATGAAAAGTATTTACTTAGCAAGAATGTCTTTATTAAAGAGTTTAGGTTTTCAGTTGAGTCAGAATATCAATTTCCAATTTTGAAACAAGCACTTCTACTTAGCAATGTTTTCCTTTGAACCAAAGCCTACCCTTGATTACACCACTGTAAATAAGAAATCATTCAATCATTTGTTGTTTTTTTCAACAGCAGAACAGTTATTTCATTTAGTTGTACAGTACAAGCACACTGTACACAGCATAGTTTTTCTTTCCCATTCTCCCAAAGATATTATTTCTTTTATAAAATGCTTGCAAAGAGCACAAAATCTGCTGAATATGAAATCTACATGCAATGTCTGATATGAATAGTGATAAAACAACTTGATAAATCAGGAAGTTGTGATAAAAACCTGACCTGAAACATTATCAAGATCCACCACGCTCTTACTGTTTTTTTTTTTTCTCTATGTATTCATTGATTTTTAAGGCACTGAGCATGACTGTTAAATCAATGATAGTTTGTCACAAAATTGTAGAGTAAAAGGACTGTATTACTGGGGTCAACTACAAATTAGCCCAAAGGGTAAATGCAAAGGGAGTGCAAAAGCTAAGGAAAAAAGCAGCAGATGTTGTAAAATATGTACAACAATGTAACAGCTGTTGGAAAATGTATATCCTGGTGTCGTCTTGTTCCTCTACTTGTTCATCTTGTGCATAATCAACTTCACGGACTGTGTTCCTGAAGAGCATTTTACATTAGGATCTCTTTAGGGAGTGTTGCATGTGTTTAAAACCTGTACATTCTGCGTGACTGAGATGATTGCAAAAGCGAGGTTGTAAGTAACCTTAGGTAATTGGTTAGCATATATTCAATATCAAGACAGTCTTCTCCCTAATATGACTTGTTATTGGGACTTGTAAAAACATATTTCCAAGTATTTGCTTTTTTTTTTTTTCTTTTTGTACTCTCCATTTCTCATGAGGTCTGATCAAAAATGTCATAACCTTTTTATTGTTTTAAAATGACCTTTATGAGCTTGAGGACTGTGGATGGAGTTATGATGTTTGTCTTTAGGGATTTGTAATATTACCCTTTAGTTTTACCAACCTATATATTGTCCTGAATATACCAAGTTATTTCACTGACTTCATACAAAATTGCTAAAATTAATGCGATTGTTCAAAATACCTAGTACTGATGGCAGCAAGTACTTGAATGTTCAAGTTCGGAAGACAGTCAAGTTCTTAGAAATAAACCCTAAATTACCAGCGCAAAGTATGGAGCTATAAATGTTTAATGGCTTTTGACAAAACTTGCCTTTTTCTTTCCATTAACTCATCAGGAAAAGCCATTTGAATCAGAATCAAAGTCACAGCTCCTTTTGGAGTTGCCTGCAGAGGAACACATCTTCTGATGGTGCTCTGGTTTCACAGGATGAGGAAAGACAGACAGACATAGCTGTATGTTTATCCTGTGATGCCAGAGCAGAGAGAATTTTGGTATTCTTTGGTACATGCTTCTCTAGTCCTCTGTAATCTACAAGAATCTGTCCTACAATCATTTTTTCAGATGATTCTTGTCTTCATGTAGTCAGTTTATTCCTGGTATTCTGCATCTGAAATTCTATCTTGTGGTTGCTTTCATTTGTACATATTGAGCGGATGGTCATACTTCTGTGATTTTTGTGAAAATAAATCTTTGACTTAGGTTTCTGATATTTTCTCTTTTGGTTAAAACTTGAAATCCACTCTTCACAAGGATTTTTCCTGAATTTTCCAAATTCTGAATCTTGAAGAAAAATTTTTAAAACAATGATAGGGTTTTTATATTGTTGTTTTTGAACGCATGCCATTTCATTTTTCCAGAGAGCTGTTCTTGTGACATGAGCCCATTTGCTGGCCGGTGGATAATGCCTAAGCAGAAAAGAGATAGATGAGAGGTAGTAGACCAGTAAAGATTTCTGCCAGACTGGGGCTCTGTGAAATGCCACAGAACTATGGACTGTTCTCTATTTTTTTGCTTGTGGGAAATGTAGCAAGTTCTAACCATAAGGTAGAAAGTTCTAGGTTTGAAAATTATATTCTGTGTAGCAGTATTCTCGAAGAAATTTTTATTAGTATAAATTATATCATTCTGATAACACAAAAGATTTAGCTTTACAACGCTGGATACCAATACTCCTCAAGCGCTATAAATTCAGGTGGTCTGAGTTAAACTTTTCTTTGATGGACACTCTTGACATTTGGGAAAATGGGATTCAGATCCAATTCAGAGTCCATTTTTTTCTGTCACCCCTCCCCTGAATTGGTACCTCTGTCTTTGTTTAGTTGCTGAATCTGCAGCACATAATGTTTCTTCATGAATACAGATAAGCAATTGCCTGTGGAGCTGATGTCAATACGGCTTTCTCATGAATCAGCCACTACAGTACTGCTGGGCAGCTGATTCAACTGTACCCTTTCCCTGGGGCCCAAATGGTCTCTGCTGCCATATGCTTGCTCCACAGCAGCCTCAGGGGCCAATATTTCAGAGTCTGCTTTTGCAACCTGGATTATCGTTGCTGGCATTATAGGCTTCACCCTACCAAACAAAGCAAGCAGATCATCAAAGCTGCAAGATTATACCAGCCGTTTGCTCTTTTCACAACAGAAAGTTAGAAATGAAAGAATATCTGCTGTAAACAGCCAGGGCCACTTTATTATTTATTTATTTATATTTTTATATATTACACCTGAGCATAACCTGAAACTTCCATTGAAATCAACAAGCCTTTCAGTACTTTTTTCCGCTTGAAAATATAGTGTACAATGATCATCCAATCTTACTGGCTTTGCCTAGGGACCTCACAGAATGAATGCTGAGGAAATAGTCAATTGATTAGAGACAAGCAGACTTTCCAAAAGTCCTGAACAAAAGAACAGCTGTTTCCCAAATCTCTCACAAATATCAATTAATATTCCATAGTGAAGGTGGTATCTAAAGGGAGAATAAAAAGTAACATGAAAAGAAACCATAACTCTTTAAGTTGAATGTAAAATATATTTTACCCTTCTACTGTTGTCTGTGATGTTAGAGACTATATTGTAATCCTAACAAACAGCCACCCAGGGGAATTTATAAAGGAATACCTGCAGGCTCTTTAATGGCACCATTTTATAAGTTGTAGCAAGAACAAACTGCCAGCCTTAAAACTGAAAAAACAGTGCCCTTTCTTATTAGATTCATGTGAGCTAAATCCAAGCAGTAAGTAATATCAGGCAAGGATAATTGCTAAAAGATTATCTATATCACTAGATCTAAATATGTATTTCCTATGTAAAACATTTTTTCCTAAAGATCATGTGGAAAAGACAACATCATAGTTCCTAACACAATTAGTTTATGCACAAAAAATTGTAAAATATGCAGCTTATTAGATTTCACAGTCATGCTTCCTACAGTCCTCATTATACAGCTGTAAAATGCTGAAGGTTGCCAGCTTGCTCCATTGTCTGTAGGCTGTACAAAAAACATTTTTCTCCTATGCATAGCAATCACCTTTCATACTTCTACACTTATACATTTGCATACAATATATTTTTCCCATTTGCCTTGTGTGATAAAAGTCCTTAAAATGGCACATGAGCAATCCAAAGACAGAGTTGTCTTACATGTTGTATGGTATTCAGTTGTTCAGAGGTTTTGACTTACACACATGCTGCACATTAATATTTTTAAAACATTTCATTAACTTTTCTAAACCATCTACTCTAAAAATTGTATTAAGATAGATGTAACATTTAGAAGAAACAAACAACTCGGATTTCTCTCCTGATTATGGAGCTAATCCTGACTTTGTTTTCCCCATATGCATGAAAAGATAAATTTTTTCCTGGTGGAAACAGTTTCTTGCATTTCCCTGTGTGGTATTTCTTACTTTGTTGTAGTGGTTATTTCCTGCTGTTGACCAAGCTGCTCCTGTTTGATTCTTTCAGTTCCCTTCTTTAAGCCAGATTGGTGAGGTGTTAAAACTTATGTTTTAGTCTCTCTCTTCTTTTGGGCAGTATCTGCCATTTTCTATAGGTCTGTAATGTACCGAGTTCTCAAATCTCTCTTTTTTTGTGAGTTACATACTAGTGCTTATATATTATTAAAAAAAAAAAAAAAAAAAAAAGTAAATCAAATAATACTTTGTTACTTGAATATTTTAGATTAGTTTTTAATTTATTATGAAATATATCAAATGCAGTTTATTTCAGAAAGTGCATACGTCTATATAAGTATATAAGTGCACATAGGTTTGTATATAGGGAAAACAATGGAAATGAAAAATCCTGCAAGATTTGCACTTGCATGTTGGTGTGAGAGCTTACTTGATTGAAGTTCCTGGAAGGTTGGTATGACCTATTTTGAGTACGTATGTATAAGAGAGTAGTCATACAACTCAAATGTAGGCATTTACTTTAGCTGGCTAATGTAATTTGGATTTCTTTCTGGTCAACCAAGAAAGAAAGAGCAGTTCTTTCTTCCTCTGTTGGACAGATACCTCGTTGCTCTAGGTTTCTGCTCTAATTTA